>NC_139766.1:35602966-36806048 GCF_965231275.1 Zosterops lateralis
AGTGCTGTTCTTTCCAAACATACAAAGGTTAAAAAAAAAGAAAAAATAGTAGTATTGACCCTTAGTATTCCAATTTGCATTACGAGAAGGATTAAAAATAAACAGATTAAAGGAATTTTATGATTGGCTTATTCACTATTCTCCTTTTACACTTATTCTAGTCTGCTTTGGTTTCCATAGCTACTAGTTTAATCATGATGCACAGAGCTATTTCTAATTACAGTATATGCCAGCATAAAATTAATTCTTTGAGTATCTCAAGCAAAAGAAACCAGCTTGCAGCTTGTTCTTTGACATTTTATTATCACAAATCCTGAAGTAGCACACTAGCACATCGTATTTAGTCTGTTCAATTTTACTAAAAAAAAAAAAAAAGTCTTTAAATATATACCTGCTTAGATCTGTGTCAAGGGAGACAGGTTACAGAAGGACTGTAATGTACCCAAGTCTGATGCATGAATTTCAAATTATATAGCACTTGTAAATGATCAGTGGCTATTATAGAAAAAAAAAATTTCTTACTGTACATCCAGTGTCATCTAGTTCTGTTCTCTGTCTTTGATCAATGTGAAGTTTCTGTGACATCTTTAAATTCTTCTTAGTCAAATACATGTTTTTTCCTTCCAAAATATAGAAAGTGTATTAGATATATCTTCTGTCTTGAAGAACTTGCAAGGACTCAGGTTCTACAACTGAGTACAGGTGAATTAGACATGCAGTTCAATAAGTTATTCAAGTGCAGTGATTGCAGGCTAAGTCACAAATTAATCTTTTGAATTCGGTAAAAGTCTTTCTGTAAGTAAAGAGTGTGAATCGGGATCTGAATACATTTCTAAGTAAGATCTAGAATTTTAAACTTTTAAAATGATACACTGATTTTGCTTGATTTATGAGTTTTAACAATGTTTAATTAGTTGGAAAATGTTATGTGTGTATTTCCCTTCAACAGAATTTGGATCCTGGAATACAATAACCAGTGTCTTCCATTTGCTTCTTCCCTAAACATCCTTGCTATATTATGTAGTGAACTCAGTCTTTTTATATAATGTACATTATATACTTGTATTTCTTAAAGAACTTTGCCAACCTTTATTGATTCAGTCACTTCTAGATGGATTTTCACATGTACATCAAAAGATGCTGCACTCATAGTAAGGTAATCATTAGTGTCTCATTACTTGAAAAATTATCTATAGACTGAGGGGGTTAATTAGGTTTTTTAATCCATCTTGGTTCATCTTTAGCCTTCATCTCCAAACTTTCTTAGTTTTCTTATGTAGAATTTTACCTGCATAAAATTGGATTTTAAAGGTCTACTAGATTTTAAAGGTAACATCTTATCTGCTTTTTTCAGGTACCTTAATTCTGGACTTGCATTGCATCAAATTAGAATACACTTTTACTGAAAAATGTATGAATATTTCACTTTTTCATCTGCAAAGTTTTTCTTTTTTTGAGGGTCAATATCAATGTATTTAAAATACCATTCTGTGAGCACTGTGTAAAAATTGTCTTTTCCACCAGTACTGGTAGAGCTATCAATTTAAGTTGACCTGGCAAAAAAAGAAACAAAGTTAAAAGAAACCAAACCAACCAACCAAACCTAATAAATAATAAACGTAGACTTGCTTATTTTGATGGAGAATGCTTGGAATGTTTCTTTTTATGCTGTCTTAGCTTTTGGGCATTCTCATCCTGTTGTGATTAAAAAGTGCTGTTGTAGTAAATTAAGAACAGTAATCAATAGAAGTCAGCATATAGCACAGCACACTCAAACAAAATCCAATCTAAAAACTCTCACAATTCATTATATTCTTATATATTCCTCTGAACACTGTTTTGAAGTTGATAGGCATATATTTGTTTCAGAAACTATGGGACTATACTGATAATACAAAATAGTTTGTTTCTCTCAGTGGAATTAACTGTGAATTTCCTTGTAGAATTTCCAAGAGGATTGTGGATGCTTGCATCAAAATGTATTGACATATTCAGCTATATTGATGTGCTATTTGAGCAGAGTGGTTGGCCATCATTTATTTTTGGCAGATTGATATCTCTGTGTTACAGATTATAATCAACTCAAACCTTGTTCTGTCCTGATTCTTCAAACCTATAGATATTGCATAAAGTAGTGCTTACATTCATTTTTTTAAAAATACTTGAAAATTTACTTCTTTATTTCTCTTTTTGAGTGATCTTATAGCTATTCTAGTGTGTCTAAATAACCAAATAATTGCTAAATATTTCTCTGGTAAACTGATGAGGGAGAAAAATAATATAGAAGATACACAAGAACAATGGATCATATGATCATCTGTTTTCATTTTTCCTTATATTTATTGATAGAGGAAGTATGAATTGATGCCACAAAATTAAAGAAGTTAGTGTTAGCCAGTTCAGAGTTAAAATAATATGACTTGTTTTGATGGTAGCTGAATCCAATGAACCTTGTTAGATGCAAGGTGGCAGCTTCTCTCTGCAGGCAGTTTCTAGCCTGGCTATTTCCCTGTGGGCACACACATATACAGACACAACCACACGTATTGCAGGGACAGCCAGCCATTGCAGACGCCTGCAAAGGCACACAAAAGCCATTCATAAATGTGAATAAGATAAGCCAGATGAACCTAATGATCAATACCTTGTCTACATGCATCAGGTCTCTTATTCCCTCACTTCGCTCAATTTTGCTGGTCTTATTTCTTGTTGATTCATCTTGATTCCTCCTCATCTCCATCCTTGTCTTCCCCAAATTAACAATTTTTATGTAATTACTTCTACCCAATGGGTCACCATTGTACCTGAGTACCACTGGCTTTACACCTTCTGTTTGGTAAAATCAGACCATTTTGTTCATCTAACTGGGCAAACGATCATATTGTCTTGTCTAAAATGGTGTGTGGTTGTTATTGTTGCTAGTTGGGGGAAATAGGCAGTTGTCTTAACAATGGAAACAAACTTTGTTAACAACAGTTACAGTTGTTCATGTTACAGTTCATGTTTTATCAACGCTTTAAGTGAAACATTGGTTAAAGATTCTATTCTAAAAGGCTTTAAAAATATTGTGTGTGACTCATTTAGGGTTTGGGGCTTTTTCTCAATGTAAACTGTGGTAGTGTGCTTTTTAAATATATCTAATGGCCTTGAAATACAGTGTATTCTTTATAAGCAAAAGAATTTACTGTTTAAAAAGCATGAAATGCAGATGTTTAAAAAATTATGCAAAGTGCTTATTTTGACTAAATGCGTGTTCTGATGGATGATGATGCAGACATTTAAATTTCATAAATGGTTGCTTTTCAGAATCACTGTTAATGGAACTGAAAAAGTATCAGTATCTCTCTATTTTAGCCTTGGGCAGTATACAAGGTCTAGTTAGAGATGCAGTTAGGAAAAGGGTTCTATGAGGAGTTATATATATGTTAATAGTAACACATTTAAATTCAAAACCTTTGTACGAATAATCCATCCATTCAGTTTAGTAGTGGTTATGTAGGGATTAAAATTTTAAAGTGGAATTAGAAGGGTCCAATAAATAGCTAAAATGCTTTTAGATACCAGGGAACTTTCTAAAATATGAGGAGAAATAAGTTGAGCATTCCTAAGCAGGTTCCTGTTGAAAGTAAAAGGAATAATTTTTGAAAGTGAAAAGTCTAAACACATGAAAGAGGAAAAGCTCAGACATAATATTGCAGTACTATGCTTAATTCAAATGAAAAGAGTTTGCGGTTTACTACGTGCATGCTGTCCCCCCCTCTCCCTCAAGTTATTTAAGTCATAGGGATGACACCAGGAGACAACTCATACCACTGGAGTATAAAATTTGAACTCAGCAAAAATGGAGCTTGGCAATGGCACACTTGAAAGTTTCTAGGTAAGGATTAAGAGGCAAGCAAGTAATGTGGATGTCATTGTGGGAGTTGATTATAGACCACTTAGGCAGGATGATGACACCAAGGAGCTATTCTTTGAGGGACTGAGACACTTCCAAATCAAGTGCCCTTGTCCTTATGGAAAACTTCAGCTTGCCAGAAATTAACTGGGAGCATTGCACAGGAATAAACAGGTCTGGAAGATTCCCAACGAATTTGGATGATAATTTCATAGCCTAGGTACCAAGGTGTAGGAGAAGGGAATGCAGGTGTCCTCATCCCTGATAAGTAACATCTGTGTTAATTACTCAATACAGCCTCGCCGGATGAGTCACAGCTGTAGCCAATAAAGATAAGTGTGATAAAAGGGAGTGGGTTAGCTGGTGAGAGGAAGCTCATGAAGGACGAGGAGCCTCGAGGAAGAGAGAATGAGACGATCAGGAAGAAGAAGCAGCATCATCATTCTGAGCAGAGAGAATTGCGGCTGTGAGGTCAGTCTGGGTCTGCAGTTAGAGCCTGTTTTTGGAACCTGCAGTCAGAGTCTGTAAACTGATAGATGCAGTCATAGCTTAGCAGGAAATACCCAGTGGTCAGAGGCTGCAAGGGAAACCTACAGCAGGAGCTGCAGCCAGAGTCAGTGAATGGTTGGAGTCAGGGTGGCTGAGCTGTAAATAGGAATAAACCAAGACCCTTTTCATGCTGTGATAAACAAGAGATCTGTGTCTGGGCTCATTTCTACCCTCTAACAAGAGGCATGCCTCAACATCACTGGAGCAAGTTAGGAAAAAATGCCCTCATGGATTTGTTGATGTTAACAGAGTGGGTCTGATGAGTGAAATGGAGATTGGTGGCTGTCTTGTCCACAGTGACCACAAAGCAATTGAGTTTAAAAGCTCTGTTGACAGAAGGAAAAGTGCCAGTGCCAACAAAACTTCAATGCTGGATATGAGAGTAGACTTGAGGCTTCTCGGGGAACTAGGGAGTGAGGTTCCCTGGGAAAGTGCTTCTGAAGATGCTGGAATCCATCAGTGCTGGTCAGTTTTTAAGCACCACCTTCTAAAGGCATGGGACCTTGCAATTCCAAACTGCCTGAAGTCAAGCAGGTGAGGTGCAGAAGGCCAGCTTGGCTGACCAGGAATCTTCTTTTGGAGATAAGGCAAAAAAAGGAAAGAATATGACCAGTGGAAGTGACATGTAAGGCACACAAAGATGCTGCTTGACAGTCTAGGGAGAAAACTTGTGTGGCTGAAGGACAAGTGGAGTTGAAGCTGGTGAGAACTATGGGAGACAATAAAAAAGTTTTTAAAATACATTAATCTCTAAAGGCAGTGCAGCAATTACATCAACCCATCACAGGATGAGAATGGTCACCTCACATTCAGGGATATGGACAAGGCAGAGGTGTTTAATGCTTTCTTTGCCTCTGTCTTCAACATCATTCCTGGGCTAGGGGGATCCCAGCATCCTGAGCAGGAGGATCATGGCTGAGACTGATAGGACTCCCTGTTGACTCTGAACTTGTGTGGAATTTGTTGCACCAGCTGGATCCCTGTAAATCTATGGGGCCTGATGAGATTAATCTGAGAATACTCAAAGAGCTGGTTGATGTAATTGAAAGGCCTCTCTGGATGATTTTTGAATGGTCTTGGGACTCTAGAGAGGCCCCAGTTCACTGCAAACAGTTGTTCTGGTTTTAAAGAAGGGCAAGAAAAATGACCTGGAAATTTCAGGCCTGTCAGTCTCATTTCAGTGACTGGTAAAATTATGGAGAAGATTATTCTGGGAGGTATTGGAAATCACCTAAAAGATAACACAGTCATTGGTCACAGCCAACACACCTTCACTAAAGTCCTATTTGTCAGAACTGATTTTTTTTTATGAAAATGCGACCCATGCAGCTGACCAAAGGAAGCCAGCTCATGTGACCTTTTGGCATTTCACTAAAGCTTTCTGTACTGTCTCTCATAGTATCCCGCTGAACAAAATTATTCAGCTGAGTAAACACATCACATGATGGGTGAGCAATTGTCTCATGGATTGGGCACAGAGGGCGTTACTGTGATGTGATAACATCAGGTCAGTGACCAGCTGCTGCATGGCTCCGCTATAGGTCCAGTGCTCTTCAACATCTTCATAAACAATTTGGATGCAGGGCTTGAAGGAATAGTAAGTAAGTTTGCCAATGATAGTAAATTTGGAGGAGTTGTTGACTCCCTTGAAGGCAGGGAGGCCCTGAGGAGGGACCTGCATTAAATCGAGGGCTGGAAAAATCACCAATGGGGTAGAGTTTAGCAAGGACAAGTGCTGGATTCTGCACCTGGGAAGGGGATACCCTGGATGTACAGACAGTCTAGCTAACAAGAGGCTGGAGAGCAGCACTGCAGAAAGACATCTGAGGGTCTTGATCAACGGCAAGTTGAGTTTGTGCCTTGGCAGCCAGGTGGGCCACGTGTGCTCTGGGGCGCATCAGGCACACCATCACCAGCCAGGCAAGGGAGGGGATGGTCCCACTCTGCTCTGCGCTGCCATGGCCTTGTCTTGAATTCTGTGTGGAGTTTTGGGTACCACAAAATAAGATGTTAGGCTACTAGAGAGTGTCTGAAGGAGGGCAACAAAAATGGTAAAAGGTCTTGAGGGGAAACAGAAAGAGATCACTTGGTCTGTTCAGCCTGGAGAGGAGGAGACTGAGGGGAGACCTCATTGTCATCTATAGCTTCCTCACAATAGGAAGCAGCAAGGCAGTTTCTCATCTCTTCTCCCTGGTGATACCTGACAGCCTCCTAAGGAATGGTATGAAGTTGTGTTGGGGAAGGTTTAGATTGGATATTAAGAAAAGCTCTTTTACCTAGAGGATGGTCAGGCACTGGAAAAAGCTCCCCAGGAAAGTAGTCATAGGACCAAACTTGACAGAGTTTAAGAAGTGTTTAGACATTATCAGGCACATCGTGGTATTCTTAGGACTGTACTCTGCAGAGTCAAGCCCTGGGCTTTGGTAATCCTTGTGGGTCCTTTCTAGCTCAGGATATTTTATCATATAATAACACACAGCAATAACACACAAAGCTCAATCATTGTGGTCATTGCTAACTCCATTGTTATGTAATCTACAGGAGCAAGATTCTACTCAGTGAGGAAAAAACCTAAAGCATTGCCTCAAATAATACCTTATAGGTAATAATGAAGATAGTAATTGACTACGACAATCTTAGAATTAGTCTGAGATTGCTGAAACCTGATATTGTTTAACTGGTAACTGTGTTGTTCAATCTACAACTGAAGCCAGGCTTGGTGGTGCTAGGTAAGTGGCAGATAGCAAAGGACTGTTTTGTTATTTGATTTTTTGTTTGTTTTTTATTTTCTTTAAAAGGGGATAAGAAGGCTCCTAGAAATTTTTTAGAGTGCTACAGATTAAATTTGTTTGAAAATTCAGGCTATAGTGAGGTATATTCCTCATCTTGTTTCTAGAGGTGTCTATTAATGATACCTTTTTTGAAATGTGAGTATTGGGCTATTAAGATGTTTTGGTTTGATCCATAGGACTATTTCAAGCGGGTTTATGTTTTATTATGTTGATTGAACTTTGACTAATCTTTTCTGTTCAAGGCTGGAAAGGTATTTTAAAGATTGAAAAAGTCTATAAAATTTAGGCTAGCAAAGGATATGTTTAATTTTCCATAAAATGTGTCCACTAACTTCTAGTGAATTCATATTTTGCATAGTTCCCAGCATGTGTGTCTTTATAGTCCTTCAGGAGTTCTTTATAGCCTGGATAGTGGGCTTAGTAGCAGTTGTGAAAGAACTTTAAAATCTATAAGGAAGAAAAATAATTGCTAGTTTTGGTTCTTAAATATTTGAAGTAGCAAAAGGAGATTGAGGTTCCAAACTGTCATTTTATTATCCACTGGATTGTAAGAGAAATGTGAACTGTCCCCCACTCTGGGTTAACTTGGCCGTGGAAAGTGTAAGAGAGGATCATTGAGTACAGGGTATCTAAAAGCATAGCAGCTGTGACACTGATCTTCTTGGGGAAAAGTCAGAAGACAGAGATCGAAATATAATTTGATTAGTGAATAGGGTTTGGGATGTGGGTGAGGTATCTGTTTTTTTCTGAGCATCAGCTGGGAGAAGGAATGTCCAACCCAGAGAATGCTACAGTTTGGTGATGAGGATGCATCATTAAAACAGTATTTGAATTGCCTCAGGCAGAAAAGGAAAATGACTTTGCATCTTCCATTTCACAGATGAGTGTTCTTGGATCGTACTGTGGTGTAAAATGTGTTTTATTTTTTCTCCATCTGCATTTTACAATAGACTATTTGTCTCCTAATTATTGAAAGAGAAGCAGTTGGCATTTACCCTCCTGATACCTACTTTACTGAAGGTATGCCAGAAAAGGGATAGATTTTTATATATTCTGCATTTCTTAGACTTCCACTTGGTTAATCCTAGACATCCTTCCAATTGATGAATATGATATTATTTATATCCTTTAAAATATCAAGTTTTGTTCCTGGGGTCCTCTCATAGGATCCTGACTTTCAGACTTGTGACCAAGCAGATAAAATTTCGGTAACTTGTAGATGCCTAAATATTTTCTTATATCTAATTCTTATCAAAGTATTAAAAAGAACTGAAAGTGCATATGAAAATTTATCTGCACACTGATCTCAAATCAGCAAGAAGCAGAAGACATAGGAGTTACTTGTGTAAATAGTTTTTTCTTATTCTAGTGCTGTTCTCTGGGAAAGTATTCAAGCCTCAAAGAAAGAACCATTTAATAAGAATCCTTGCTATTGCCAGTGAGCGCACACACTTCCATGTGACTAACTAGGCCAATTCTTCCTTTTCTTGTTATTTATTAATACATTGCTTTCATCAGATCTTTTTAGATATTATGATAGGATATTATAATATGATATTGATCAATCATCATTTATTACTCTATTATGTGCATCAGATCTAGATGAATGTATTGAGCCTCACCAACTGTTAGTGATTTTAATTACTGTTGTGTCCCTTGCTTGGATTGACAAACGTGTATCTTGCTTCTGAGTCGTTTCTGCACAGAGCATACAGGGACCATCAGGCTGAACACATCCCCAGTCATGTGACTGAGAAGCCTGATGCATGATTTATCTTGAATCATACCCTGTATTTTTCTGGAACAAACAAGATATATTTACAACAGCCAGGAGCATAGCAAACCTCACTGGTTTTCTAAACAGCCATTGCAGTAAGCTCTTTAAAAGAGTAGAAAAGTTAAAGCTTATCCTAGCTTGTGCCAAGAGATTAGACTGCATTCCCAGCTCTCTTTTATTTTTTTTTTTTTTTTGGTTTATACACAGGGACAATTTACCCTCCTTGCTTGTTTCACACGCATTTTCTTTTCTGAATGTCTGTGATTTTGACTGCATAATACACATATTGCTTATGTATTAGGTAATCTGTGAGTCTGAACCATAAAAGATGAAAAATCATTACAGTCTTATGGTACAAAGCCTGCCTTGAGTTACTGAGGCATTTTTTGTTTCCCAGACCTCTGGAGAAAAGCAGGTCCTCATATTCACTGTTTCTATAGGCAAGTTCTGGATTGTTCCCTGGTTTAACCTGGGATGCTGTCCCGGGGGTCTAATTCTGATGTGCCTTAGGAAAGCAGTTTAGGTGTTCATATGGGAGAATATTCTGTAGCTACTACTATGAAAATCTAACATTAAAACAAAGTCTGTTGCAACAGCTCTCAGCAGGTGACTTTAGAAATCTTTGTATAGATGCTTTCTGGTTTTTTTTTCGTTTTATTTAAATGTTTAGAATCTTAAATGCATTTTTCTTTAAATAGAGGTTTTTGAAAATTAATATTCCTGTCACTAGAACAGTACTGTAAACAGAAAGCAGTCATACTGCCAAGTGACAGTGAATGCAACAGTTGCTTTTGGAACTCAATAGAGTTCTTTTGATGTGGTTTATACTGTGAAACATCTAAAAATGTTACGTACTTTTGCACACTATATAAGTAGTATAATAGTATGTCAAAATATACAGCTTTAACATAAGTTGTGTGTTTACTTGTAGATTTTACTTTGTATGCCCCAGAATGTATATATTACCTTTAAAAAAAAAAAAAAATTACCACTACCCTTGTATTCTTAATCTAGAAAATCTACAAAGATTGACTCTAAGATTCATTCATCCACTATCTGAAAATACTGATATATATTTTTGCTATTTTAAGGAAGGATGATGAAATGGCTTTAGCCTGTGGTGATTGTATGTGGTGTCTGTATGTACATGTACTATGGCTTTGTCTGAATTGAATTGTATTTGATTGGAAATATGCAACAGCTTATTTTCTTTTTAAATATATAGCTGGAAAAATTCTTTGGAGTAGGTAGGCTGACACAGATTTTAGCAAATGTTTATTTTTCTTTTTTGTGTATGTGAGAATTGCAAGATTGATATGGTTGATATTTATATCTGATCCACATTAGCAAATTATTTTATTTAAATGTTAGATTTGTTACAGTATTTCTTTCCATCTCTGCATGGCCTATAGAACTGTTAGCAGCAGAATGCTGCATGTTCAGATGTTTTTTTATTTCACTTTCCAATGGATGTCTGAGATGAAAAAGTATTCCCACTGCAGTCATATATTGAATATCTCTCCTGTTTAATACTTTTATCAGTGATCTGGACAAGTGGGTAAAGTACACCCTCAATAAGTTTTCAGGTTGGATCAATGGGCTGAGGGCAGTTGTACAAGGTCCAACAAGGCCAGGTGCTGGGTCCTGCACTTGGGTTGCAAGAACCCTCTGCAGCACTACAGGCTTGGGAATGAGTGTCTGGAAAGCTGTCTGGCAGAAAAGGACCTGGAATGTTGGTCAATAAGAACAGAGTTTATTTGTCAGGTGCGTGGACATCTGGAATTTCCTTTGGCCTTCCATAGAGTGATAACACTTGAGGATCTTGTATCTTTATAAGATAGTCTAAGTTTGTTATTTGTATGTTCTGGTAAGTTGTTTGTGCCCATGATGATTTTTTCAGGTATAGCAACTACTTAGCACTTACTAAGAAACTCAACTCTTACTTACTAATCTTAGTACTATATTTATACTTTGAATTTTCTCATGGATCATCTGAGAGTTGGAAGACTTTGTCAGGAGTCCAACTGGACGCTTGAGTGTCAAATGCTCACATGTCAAAATTTGGTGACATATACTGGCCTGAGAGTCTGCTGTCAGTAGATGCAACTTTCAGGCTGTGCCATGTTCACTTCTCATTACTGGCTCTACATGATAAAAACAGCTTAAAATAGGCACTATTTTAATTTAATTCTATGATACCTTGATGCAAGAGTCTTATGGAGAAGGTACTGCATGCTGTCAGGCAGTCAGTACTGGTAAGCAGGTAAAGGGGAGCAGGCAAAGTATCACAATCCTCTGGGAATTCTCAGTACAGGCATTCTGATGAGTTTTGACAATGTTTGCATATAAATCTCATTAATTTTCTCATAATTCCAAGTACAGAGAGCTACCACAGCAAAAGAGTGAAATTGTATTCTACTTTAGATATCTTCTATATAAAAATAATGATTTGAAATCACAAGCAAACCCCAGACCATCTCCTAAGAGAAGCTCCTTTTAACATATGGCAGGCTAACATTTTGTCTTCATTGCTTAACTAGAGTTCCAGCATCTGTACCTCTGGCCCAAAGGCCTTATCCTTTCCAGGAATGGTCTTCAGCCTATACCTGCTTTTATTTAGCTGGATTAAGATGAAACAGATGGCTGGTTGCAAAAGAGAATATAAAACTGCGTGGAAATATTCTAAATGCTCCACTGCTTCTCGTCTTTTTTAACACAAGGTCATTTTGTGATTTTTTTTTTTCCTATCCAAATCCTTCCTGAAGACTAAAATATGCTGTGGATTGTAAAACTCTTAATTCCCCACCCTTAATGGCTTGATGAAAGATTGAATAATCCTCATGCAAGTTAGAACGTTAGCATCAAGTCCACAGAGGCGGAAGGAAACCAGGAAAGCCTAAAAAAGAAAGATCAACAGCTTCTGATTAAACAACATGTTATTTTAATTCTGTCTTGATTTAGCGGATGAGTTAAAATCAGTGGATTTTGAATAAAATCTCTTCTACACAGTAGATGTAGCATGTATCTCATGCAAGTTGACATTGAGAATAGAGGTTTATCATCCTGGGAGGCTGTTTACTAGTTTGGGATGACCCAGCTTTTTTGATCCTTAAGGGATAGAGTTCTTACTTTTAATGAGCTTGAAGATCTTTATGCCTAATTGATTAGTTAGATTTTTAAAGTAACAGTGCATGAATTTCTTAGCTTGAAAAAATATTTCTGCCTGTGGTCCACAGTGTTTTCCAGTTTAACCATGGAGGATGCAGAATTTTGTAGTCCGATAGTGTTTTCCTTTTTTTACTTTTCCTCTGATTATCATCCTCTGTTTTAACCCTGGGTATCCTGATCTGTTTTTGTTTTTTAAAATATTGTTTAGATGAATTATTTGCATGCTAGATCATCAGTTGAAAAGAGGGGTCGGTGGAAGACTGATGAATCCACTACTGCACTGGATAGAGTAAAAGATGTTTACTACATAGTAATACTTATTCCTGTTTATCAGGTAGTGTACTTGGCATCCCATCTTCTAAGAACTGTGCATCTCCTGATATATTCACCTGAGAATAATTTGCAGTCTGTGGTGTTCCACGTTCTTGGTATTTTGTTTTGAAGACTATAGTACTTTCATCAGCAGTTTTTGTTAGACAGGCTTCTAGTCTTCCACGGGAAATGGGAAATACGGCAAAATAAGGAACTTTCACTGTGGCTGATTTCACTTGGTTTTGGGGATTAGCTGGGTCTCAAATTTGAATTCTAAATTGAAGACAGTAAATACTGATATTTTGCTTAGTTCAGAAAATAAAGTAAAATGGTTGGGGCTTATCTGACTTGCTCCAAATCAATCATGACTACCCTTACTGAAATCAATGTGGTTAGAGTAGTATAAAATCAGTGTTGAGTGTGTATCAAATTAAGTTAACGGTATTTAGAAGTGAGCACAATCAATGTGATTTCTATAGCCTAGTATTTTCTCTTTTCCTATCAGATGAAACATCACTGCAGCTTCCACAAAGACTTCCATAGAATCTCTGTGCCTGGCTGAAGTCTAACTAAATCATTTTGAGAAGGAGTTGACAGAAGACTTTGTTTGTAAGCCCTATTCCACCTACTAAAACCAAAGCTATAAATAACCCACTGGTCTCTGTCTGCCTGCTGGCATCTTTGCTGACTTTCCCTTTCTTTTTCTTAACTGGCAATATTTCTTGTATGATACGTGAACAGTGAAGACAAGGCTTTTTTAAAAACAATTTTTGATAGCTAATATTTTAACTGTTTCAGACTTCCATGATGGTTAAGATTTCTCTCAAACAGCAGGTAAGTGGTGGTGCTGCTTCAAAATAAATGGTTTTGCTTCAAAATAAGAAAAAATGTAATCAACCACTATGTTTTCAGAAAGACCATCTCAAAGTGGACTAAAACTGAGACAAGTTCAAGATCAAGTTTTAACACTTTGTAATTTCTAAGATCACAAGAAAATAAATAAAGCAGTTTGCAGAAAGCTCATTGAGGGCCTGGATTAGTATATTAAATGCCAACCTTTAAAGGAGTCTCAAGGAACAGATGAAAGAATGCCTTTTGCACTTGTGAGACTGAGTTTATAGCTTCATTGATCTAACACTTCTCTAGAATATAACTGTCCTGTTTAGCACTTTTCAGAGCCTATGGCAAATTTCTTAGTTGTGAAATATTCTACCTGAAGATCTGCTAGATGTTCTGGAGAAGGTAGTTTGAAGATTTTAAATGTTAAAAGAACTAATTATTACTTGGGATTTGAGTTTTGGAAACTTGTCAAAAGTTCTATGGCCTTCAGAGAGAACAATAAAGGTCAAGGCATCCTGACTCAGTTTATGTTAATACCTGATATTGTTGTACATGTGTACTATTCAGAAAGAATTCAAAATTAACTCAAGGAACAGCATCTCTTGTAACCTCTAAGCTTAGTATGTGTGCCTTTGCTTTTCGCTTCCATAAATTGTTCATTTCTCCATGTATTCTATCTAAATGCTTCTTAATACCAATATCTTAAAGCATTGAGGAAGTATAATAAAGGAAGAGGGATTAATTACTTCAGTTTGATGAGAAGGATATTCCTAAAGACAAGAAGAAAAAAAATTTCTGAATTGTCAAACATCACATTTTCTGTCACAATATTTTCATGATGTAAATATATTTTAGATATTCCATAAAAAGATAATGATTTTAAAGACCTTGGGAAATGTAATCCAGTCTTTCATTTTTAATATTATGGCCAAGTAGCTCTTTTTATTTCCAAATGAATTTGATGACTATGTTTTAAATAATGAAGTAGCTTCTGGTGAGGCAGAGCTAGAGATGCTTGTGAATATCAGTAAAACTCCCAGGATGTTAGAAAGCAGGGGCTGTAAGCCCCCCAAATTGAAAGGCAAGAGGATTTTATTGTGGATACTAAATTGAAGCTCCTTCCCAAAGATGTGTTAAATTGCAATATATACTTTGGAGATAGGAGTGCTTGTTGGTATATAATCCTTCCAGGCATATCTGTATATTCAGTTGCTATAGGAACAGGACTTTAGATAGAGTTAAGTAGAGAATAAACTGAGAACTTAATGTACAGCTCTTTCTGATGAAAGAGATGTCCTTTAATCCTTACATCTTGATGCCATCTGAGCTATAGTTCAATATTCTTTTACTCTGCCATCTAACTATCTTCTAAATATACTTTTGATCATTCTTCAGCAATAAATGCTGAGTACAACAAGCTATTTGAGTGAAGGAACTGTTACTCTGCAGGGGGTGGGTAATTCACAACCATAGGTAGGAGGCTTAATAACAGATGTCAATTTCCTTTTACATATGTTGCATACATGCCGGTAAAATCCCTATGCATACATGAAACTTGCATAAAACTTCAAATAACAATTCTGGAAATAACCATACCAAATTCTTTTTAGTCTTCTGGTGGAAACTGGTTCCTGATCACTGTCTATTTTCAAAGTTAATGAACCTTTCCTTTGGTTATATTGGCTGAGTAATAAATGGCATCAATGGCTCTAGTTCTTTGTGTTCAAATATAAGGGCTGATACTGAGAATGCAGGACTAGTCATGAAGGGGAGGGTTTCAGATGACATATTTAGATGTTTAAAATAGAGGAAAAAAAGGTCAAAATAGAACTCTGCCTCAGTAAAAGCTGTATGGTGAGGATAATGATAGATTTAATGAACTGAGAATTTGACAGGCTTTAGAAAAGCACAGTGAAAACTGAGAATAGAAATGCACCAAAATATTTTTTTTCTTACAAAGAAGCATCCTTTGGTAATATAGAGTGTTACAAAATCTTTAGATTCTTCAAAACACCATGTTCCCTGTTCTCAGTCTTATGGATGTCCAGCTGTGACCTAAAACTCAATGACTTCAAGAAAGAGCCTGTGCTCTCTGCTGGATCTCCATTACCTCAATGCAGTGTCTCTTCATTTTTATCTTTTTCCCTTTTTTTAAATCATAGACAAGCAATGTTATGTATCAGTCTGTAATCTGTCTTATCTCTTGACTGATATTTAGACCTTTAGATTTTTACTATGTGTATGTATTGCATATTCATTCTGCATAAAATCTCCAGAGACTCAATCTTTCCTCTTCTTCCATACAACTCAAACTTCCAACCTGAATCTCACTATTTTGAGATGTAACAGAGAAGTCTTTTCTGTTAAAGGAAGCTTATGTAAACTGTCTGTAATTTTGCATTTTATCATAGTATATGATTTTTAGTTTTGTTTCTTTGATTTTTGAAATGTCTCTTTTAGCCTCAGATCCCCTTCTTATTGTAAATAATGACATGGTGAAGTGTAACCAGGAAATTGAACTGAATTAGTTTTTATTAACTAGGACAAAGGATTTTTGGTGTACTTCAGAGTGTATGTGTTATAGACATGACAGCTGGACAAAGTATTCTCCATAAATCTCTGTGTAATGGCTTTAGTTTGTAACCGGGCGGAAATAACAAATTGTGTAGTGGTTTCATGGTCACCAATTTCCTGTTTGCCAAATTTTTGTGTGGTGGTCTAAGTGTCTATCATAATAATTTACTCTTTTTCTACTGTGAGATATGATTAGAAGAAAAGCAAAGCAGGCTCAAACTTAAAGGGTATAAAGATAAGTTTATTAACACACACTAAAAGAAGAAAATGAGAATCAAAATTAAACCTTCAAACTTCTGCTCATGGTTCAATCGCTCTGTCTGTTCTCACTCAGAGAAGGGCCCTATTGCAGGTCTCATCTGTTAAGGAGAGCGTTAACATCTCCCGGGTCTGATGGATATGACGGTTCTCTGCCCGGTGGCGGCCACGAGGATTTCAAAGCCGTGGGGATGGGGGAGCTCAGGAATGGTGCCTGGGATCTTCCCCTCACACCCCTCGGTCTCATGGGGTGGGCCTGGCCCAGCCCAGGCTCAGAGCCCTCAGAGCTCCCCCCGGGGCCCAGCCGGTGGCGGGACATCAATGGCTGTGGCTTCCCCTCCCCGCTGGCCCCGGGCCCTGTCAGGGCTGCACCTCCGGCCGGGCTGTGCCGGGACAGGGGGCCCAGAACTGGGCAGCACCGGCCCTTACCCGTTCCAAGGCAGGGAGGAGAAGGAGATGCCTCCGATTTTTAACCCTGTGTAGCCCAAAGGCGTATCCCTACATTTAATTGGTTAATCCGGTTGTCAATTTCAAAGCCAGTCACTAATTAGTTTTTGCTGTCTGTGCTAAACCAGCGCAGCTGTGGAAGTACTTGCTGAAGGAGGGTGTTGGTCCTTATTAGACTGTGTTCTTGATTTTCGGAATGTGTATGCCCACTCCGTAGTGCTGCTCAGGAGATTAAAGACATTCAAGTTTGTAGGGCAGTAGAATAATTACTGTGCAAACAGAGGCACCCTCTGAACAAATGGACAATTTGAGAAAGGTGGGTAAAAGTCCCAGAAGAGGAAAGATAGTGTATGCATTTTTGAAGTGTCAGATCTGCCAGTCTAATTTTTTCTGTGTGGAACCGATTTTATTCTATTTGTCTGAGTAACTTGGCTAGTGCACATAAAGGAAACAGTGTGTCTAAAATATTAGCACTTTGATATTGTCTCATACCAGCAAAGTAGAGAGGAAAAAGAAAGTTGTTTCATAACCATAAGATCACTGCAAAGATATTTGAAATGTTTTATTCAAAATAGGTAGAATTTTTATAATAAATGATCTGCTAAATTGAAGAAGATACCTGAAAGCAGCAAGTTAAAATCAGCAAACCTGAAGTGGTTTGGGATGTTCAACCTGGAGAGAGAAGCTTTTGGGGAGGCCTTAGAGCTGCCCTCCAGTACTTAAACAGGGCCTGCAGAGAGCTGGGGAGGGCAGGTGGGGACAGGACAAGGCTTTTACCTGACAAGAGGACAGGTTTAGATTAGATGTTAAGAAAGAATTTTTTTTTACTGTAAGGGTGATGAGGCAGAGAAAGAGGTTTCCCAGAGAAGTTGTGGATGCCCCATCCCTGGAAGTGTTCAAGGCCAGGTTGGATGGGCTATGAATAACCTGGTAAAGTGGAATAGGAGTTGGAACTGTATGATCTGTAACGTTCCTTCCACTTCCGACCATTCTAAGTTTCAATGAAATACATACATATGAGGCACTGCACTTCAGTCAAAAGCAGATGAGAATAATGAAATAGATGGAGCTATCACAGAAAATACAAATTTAATGCTGGGACATGCTGAAGAAATCCTTGTATGAAGATGCTGAATGTGCTTGTTTCTCTTTAATATTCCAATGTTTTATTAGAGGGCATCTGTTAAGTTTTGGCCATTATTGCAATGGAGTGATTGATACAGAATGTCAAGGCATAAAAGGAGGGCAAAAGTAGTAATAGAGGAGTTGGATAGAAAGACTCCTCCAGTTCTCTCATTAGAAAGAAAATGGAGAATAATGGAAAAATAAACTATAGTTTATTAGAATAATGATTGTAATTTTTTTTTTTCCAAATCCACCTCTTCCTCCTCCCCAACGGGATAAGATATTAAATCCCAGGAGACAAAACCAATATGCAGAATATTTTACAAATTATAGAATTTGAAAATCATCTACATTAAAGAGTCAAGTTTGTTCAAAGCAAAATTGTATGTTTTTTACCTTAATTGTACTTTTAGCTTATATCAGAATGGCTTAATACCTTTTTGCTCATATTTATGTAACTGCTTGTCCTCTGAAAATTTATCATTTAATATGATTATTTAAACACTGCTTCCATTAAAAACGTATTTTACTTGAAACTATATTTTTATATTATGTGAAGATTCTCAGTGCATATTTAAATGAAATTAGGTGGAAAGATGCATGATTTCAAAATATAGAATAAATATCTTACTAAGAATTTTATATATATGAATGTATGTATTTATATATATATATAATTTCTTATTGAAATTCTGCACAAAGTATAGTTCAGGTTAATGTAAGAATGTTTTTTCTTATGAAGAATATTTCTTTTCCAGTACAGTACACATCATCACATTAAATTTCTAATAACAAAAGAGAAACGAGTGAAATATAGAAATTTATTCTGTATATGTTCTATAATATTTATTAATAGAATAGTATTTACTAGATATAGTACCCCCACATTATAATAAAGATCCATTATTAAGATCCTTATTAATGATTTGAAAATATTTTTGGACACTATTGTAAACAGAAAGAATGCAACTTCTTTTATACAATCCTGTTTACAATTTGAATAACTTTCTTTTATCTTTTGTGGGAAGAAAACTTGCATAACAAGTGCACATGTAAGAACTAAGATTTTTATTACCTGACTTATTTTCAATATGAATTATGAGCAGTCAGATTTCTGTGTGACAGTGTCTCTTCAGGTATGATTGAATATCTGCTACTGAGGGAGCACTCATAAATTTTCAAAAAGTCAATCTGTTTAAGAATTTCAGATTTTGCCTATAAGATTTAACATTATATTGATTTGGTTCTATGATAACTTATCTTGAATATACTAATGTAATAGAAAATATTATTCTGTAGTGGGTCCCAGAGAAGTATAGTTGTGGGGTTTTGGTCGTTTGTTTGTTTGGGTTTTTTTGAATGATCTACAAAATCCAGGATTTATAAGAATAAAATTGGAATTATTACCCACTTAAACATAGAAAACTCAAAATTATGAAGTCAGGGAGAGCAGAATAGAAGAGGACAGTTTTAAAATTCTGCCCACAGTGCTCTAGTGTGTGGGGTCTTACTCAAGTTAGTTCAATGGCTTTCTGCTCTACAGGAAAGTCTGTAGTCTCCAGCCTGGTATGTGAGGTGTTTGTTCTCTGAGACTTGGTTGCCTGCTTCACACACTGCTCAGCACTAATCTTATTCTCCCTGCTTGAAATGCAGCTTGAAGCTCTTCAGTGCCGCTCTTACTTCCTTTGTGTTCTGCCTCCTTCAAAGTATCTCCACCATAAGCATGCTCAACTTCTCCTTGGGAAAAGAGCAGCATTCCCCTGCCATTTATTATTTCCATTCTTTTTTTTTTTTTTACTTTTTTCCAAGGAGTCATACCTTAGATAGTCCACTATAGTCATGTAGCACAAATGAAGAACAAACCAATAAAACACTATCTGCTACCTATGCATATTATTTTAATTTCAGTATTTTTAAGACCATTATATCAATCATATCAGTAAACAGAATTACAGCCTATGGCTTCAGTTCCTTAGGGAATTCACTGTAGCATAATAACATGAAAGTAACATGAAAAACCTTTTAGCTGTAACGAAACTCAAGAAAGTGTTTAAACTTTTATGAAGTAAGATGATCTCAAACTGAAATAATCTGAATGGATGTTCTAGCTACATCTGGTTATGTAATAGCAGCATCAGACCTGTGATATTTTCCTCTGGTACTGGAATGAGTATATGAGTGGGGATTTTAGTTTATAAGAGCTGTCTTTCCTGTATTTCATTTCAAGTCTGTTCTGCTATTTCTTGTCTAATTTGCTTCTGATTCATTATTCTTTTCACCCTTTTCTTTGAACCCTTCTTTTAAAGAAGAGGGCTTTACAGAAGGAATTGCTTGAAGCTGTTATGGAGGAGATTTGACATATTTTGAAATGTTTCTCACTCCTCATTTTATTCACTTTTTCAACAAGTGAATAACAGTCTTTCCTGCTGACTTCTTATCACATAGCTGCGCACTTGGTCTGCAGTCGATTCAGTCCACTTTGTCTACAGAGGAAGTTCTAGCAGCTGTTACTTAGCCAAACTGTGGAGTAAGCATTAGACCCTAGTCGTTGCATGTTGATCAGTCCTAAAGGCAGTCCAGTCTTTTTCTGATTAGAGATGAGATTTTTATTCTAAAGATTTAATTAAAGTCTGAGTTTCAAAAGCAGTCTACACTGACCTGGTTAAAATTTAATGCCTTTTATTCTTCCTTCTTCCATGGACTTCATTCAGTTTTCTTAGTGCAAGTGTAAGTAATACCGTCTAGTCATGTGGGATGATCCCCAAAAGGCAGTGGTTTTCATGTCCTTTTTTCATAGTAGTAGTAATACAGAACAGCAAGCAGTCCTTTTCTGTGTTCTAGTGCTTTTTCCATTGATCTTCTCTAAATCTAACTTCTGCAAATGGGAAATATTCCTGCAAAAGATGCTTTCTTTTGTTACATATTCAGTTTGGACTGAAGACTTGTGGGGGAGGAGAATAGTTCCAGTCTGGATTGCCATAGGTAAGTACTGTAACTGGAACAAAAATGAACAGCTGCTCCCTGGTAGATTTGTGTTACTAAGGACATAAGGTGCTATGATACATACCCAGGTCTGTGCCCCTCATGGTGCACAAGGGCAAACTAAGTGATCTCTAAAGTCCTGAAAACATCTTTGTTGTTTTTACAAGTTTGAATCTGGCAAACTGACAATGTGATCTTGCACTCTGACCTAAAACTCAGACATGGTCTGTGGGGATGTCACAGGAGTTAAATCCACTGATTCCAAAGATTTCACAGAATATTCTGAGTTGGAAGGGACACACAAGGATCGTCAAGTTCAACTCTTAAGTGAATAGCCTGTACAAAAGAAGTGAATTGCACAGTATATGACAGATATAAAGGCAAATATTGTACATCTAAGGAAATAAGACCCCATTTTTCTAACAGTCTCTAGCCAAAATGATCCTCAATGCCCAGAACCTGTCACTGGGTATGTGGTCTGGTAGTTTTATGTTACCATAATTCAACAGTAACACAAAAATCCCCACAGATTTCCCATGTAAATAAAGTTTCTTTGTGCTATTCTGTGGAGCATCTTGAAATGCGCTATAATTAATTTTGTTTTCAGAAAATTTATAGATAATAGATGCATTTTCAATACTTAAGGCCCATCCTATTGTGGAAGATAGGCTACTCAGCCATAGAGTCATGTATCTGAGTAATTATCTTATGAAGTTTTGGCTTATACTGTTCCTTTTTATAATTAGTCTGGTGACAGCTTGAATGAAAATTAGTTGAGTGACATTAGCTAAATGAATAGCATTCATCTAGTTATTAATAGACCTTGAAAATATTTCTGTCTTCTGGAATCATTCAGCTATTTTCTTTGGCAGTGAATGTCTTAATGAAAATTAAGATCATAAAGGGTTTGCTTCTGTTCTTACTCAGTTCATTTAGTGCTTTTTGAAAGCTGTGTTTGTGGTTTCAAAAAGTGCTGTACTCTTCACTCTTTATTATCTCACTGGGCTTAATAAATACAATAATAAACATTTTAAATCATAATAAATATTTCTATTCAAAGAATGAACATTACTTGTGTGTTCATCTCTTTGGCTGATACATGCACAGGTGTTTGTATGTGTGTATGTACATATGTATGTTTGTATGTACATATATGTATAACTGTTATATGCATTTGAATACAATAATAACAAATAATAAAATAATAATCTATTTTTCAAGATTTTAATCTTAAGTAATGTAATTTTATTTGGACCTCTCAATTTCTAGTTTAGCAAATAGCATTTGTTAATGATGATAATCTTAAAACACCATGAGACCATTACTGTGGATGAAAGTCAGCTCCTTAGATTGGCTTCCAAAATGTGGGGATGTAAGGGGATATAATAGGTATTACTGAAATTGGAATGTGGACTGATTGATTTTCCCAGCACTGATAAACAGCGATGGAAGTGGATCAGCAGATAGATACTTAAAGCATCTAACTTACACTGGAATTTAATTGTAAGATACTATTTTCATATATTCACCAAAGCAAGGTTTACTGCATCTTAATCTAATAAAATCTAATAAACTGTTCAATAATATATGAATTTAAATAGCAATTAACATAAGCACAACTAACATTGTAAACTAGTTGAAAACAGTTCATAATATCTTTTGCTACACCAACTACTCATTCAGTGATTATGTAATCATCTCTGGTGGAGATAACACAATACAGCACACTGAATTAGAAGGCATAATTGCTGTGATAATAACTAAACAAAGATGTGACTCTTTAGGGTTCAGATTGGTTGTTGGAACCATAATGACGTTTTTACTTTTTTGTGTTCCAGCTTTATTTCTCCTTTGCAAAAGGACTTTCTCTTTTTCCTTCACTTAATCTTACCCAAGGCATGAAGTGAAAAAGAAAATAAAAGCTTCAAAAAGCTACAGTTCATATTGCAGTCATAACTTATCTTGATTCATTGTTTTATATTTTCTTTAGGTCAGAATTTCTAACACCCTGTAGAAAGAGTGTCAGAAATCCTTATTATAAAGATGATGTGGACTAATCTGCCTCCTACATTGTTTAAGTGTTTAAGTCCAGATAATCTATTTCATGT
This sequence comes from Zosterops lateralis, assembly GCF_965231275.1. NCBI lineage: Eukaryota > Metazoa > Chordata > Aves > Passeriformes > Zosteropidae > Zosterops > Zosterops lateralis. The sequence goes on from NC_139766.1 coordinate 35,625,794, forward strand.
TTGTAGAAGGTGAGGACTGAGGATTTGGACAGGTAGTAAAAGTTAACTGATTAAATACAGTAATTTACTTTGAAAGCAAAGATGCAAATAAAGTAACAAAAATGACTGAGGTTTGGTCTTGCACTGAGTTTTATGTTATAGAGCCAACTTGTTCTGAGTCTGAGATCACAAAGTGGCTAAGTATCATGGTTAAATTATGAATATCAAACCTCTGTTACTAATCTTCAAGCATGTTTAACCTTTCTTCCTTTCTTACCATTCTGTTGCACTGATGCCCCACACCCCTGCTTAGACTTTCATTTTTGTGCCTGTTTCGGGGGCTATGTTAATGCATTGCTGTTTTGCTCCTTTTTGTGATAGGTGATTTGTTTTAATGTTTGAAATGAAAGTACTTTGGGGCATGGTCCATGTGTCTGATTTTTTGTTTTAACATGCATGCAGTGCATGACACTGCGGGTCTGTGCTACTTCACTGAATTTCTAGGCTGTGCCACATTATAACTGGAAAAATGTTGTGGTGTGCTTCCACTTTCCATAAAAGTAACATTCCTGGCTGAATAGGACCTTTAAAAAATTATATATTTCTTCAAATGCTGTATAAGAACTTGCAGGGGAAAAAAGATCAAATAAATAGTATGATATCTTTATCAATATTTATTATAGGAAGTTGTACATATGCTGAAGTGCATATGTTACATATGTTACATATACTGAAAGTTGGGATCATCAGGTTCTGCTAATTAGTAGACAAGATGTAATGCTCACATTACAGTTTTATGAAAATGAAAATTTTGTGTCTCCTTTTTTCATAGATTATGACATCTGGCTTCACTTTTATTCAGTGCATGAATAACATGAGCTTTTAATTTTTATCATGTACAAAGTGCTAAATTAATTCCTTTATTTCCTGTTTCTTCTAAATTGTTAGCCTAATTAGGAGCTCACTTAGCAGAATATTGCATATTAACCACATGGCCTCTTTCAGTAACATGCTAATTTATTAGGATTAAATAACACTGTAACACTTCAAGACATGGAACTTCTGCCATGTTTCTATTCATAATATCTAAATTCTCAGAATTATCAGCAGATCTCATCACCCAGCATTACTACCGAGTTAAATATGTGACATCAGTATTCAGAGATGGATTTTCAACTTTCTTCATATTACTATTACTTCCAAGCTCTATTCTTTGATACCGTATCAGTTGCATAATATGAAGTTGGACCTCCTTCAGGAAAAGGGTTTTCTGTTACTCTAGTTTAGTATGTAATTTTATTTGGGGAAATATGAAATAATGTATACATGTTTTTTGAAATTTAAATCCAAACCCCCAAAACCTCTCACGTTTGAGATCAATTCTCAAAATTAATATATTTCTAATGACTATATTGTTTGATTAGTTTTTTACTATTGCAGATAATACCTAGCTGTGTATGTAATTTTATTTTTTTAATCAAGAACAGCTTTTATTGCATTATTAATTGAATAGAATGATCACAGAAAAAGATATTTTTCTCTCCATTGTGTCTTAGTCAGTAAAAGAATGTGAATTGTATGAATTGAATGGTTCCACCAGGAACAATTGGGTTGGCCATACACTTGAAAATACAGACATGCTTTATATAACTTGATACTTCAAGGCTGATTTCTACATGTTGGACTTAAGTTATCAGGTTGAGTAACTGCAGCCCAAGTGAGGCTGAATCTAGAGTGCTGTGTCCAGCTCTGGACTTCTCAGTACAAGAGACATGGAGCTCCTTGAGCGAGTCCAGTGAAGAGTGGCAGAGACATTTAAGGAATTGGAGCATCTCCCCTGTGAGGACAGGCTGAGGGAGCTGGGCCTGTTCAGCCTTGAGAAGGGACAACTGAGAGGGGACCTCATCAATGTCTGTCAGCATCTGCAGGGAGGGTGCCAAGACGATGTTTCCAGGCTCTGTTTGGTGGAGCCAAACAATAGGACAAGAGGCAATGAGCAGAAACTGATGTATGGGAAGCTCCAGCTGAACATGAGGAAGAACTTCATTACTGAGTGGGTGACTGAACACCAGCACAGACTGCCCAGAGAAGTTGTGGAGCCTCCCTCATTGGAGATATTCTAGAACTGTCTGGAAACAATCCTGAATAATGTGCTCTAGGATGATCCTGTTGGAAGGGAGGTTTGTCCAGATGACCCACTGTGGTCCCTTCCAACCTTCCCCATTCTGTGATTCTGTGAATTTCTCTGAGTGAACAGGTCATGAAATACATGCAGCTTCCAAATGCTGGAGGAGATCCTAGAAGTTTGTAAATATTGGTTGGCAACATGGTTAGTGTCACAGATTATGGTATATTTTAAGTAGTCAGGTATCTCTGAAAATCCAATACTTTTCCTTCAGTCTATTTCATATGCTATCAAAACTGTACCTTTTAGTTGATATTTGAGTAGGCTCAGCAAATGATGTGCATTATTCAAACTATATTAATGATTTTTAGGTTTTATGGTTTCATTCTGTGATTCTTGTCTCATTCTCCATGTTTGGAAGAAGCAATACTTAGATACCCTCCTAACTGTCAAAACATGCATTCTATTTATGTTTCTTTTGTCACTTCTGTCTTATCCTGAAGAGATTTAAGAACAGTCTGCAAAAGCCTTAAAGTTTTAAGAACCAGCTTTCTTAGGTTTTTAAAAAAACCCTTGTAAAACAGAAGTAGTAGTTCCTGAAAATTGGCATAAGAATTTCTACGATTGGAAAAGAATTGGGTGAAAGAAATACATATTTTTATTCTTATCAGTATGATTCTGAACTCAGTCAAGAGACTAAATATTTCTTATGAGACTTCATTAATCAGAAACTGCAAGAACCAAAAATAATCAATGCAGTAGAATGGGGTTAAAGGAAAGGAGATCTTGCTTGACAAAACTAATGCCATGATTTATTTAAAAGTGGACAAGAGATGCTGGAAATCAATGGCCTTAAAAATGTGATACAGATTTAAAATAATACAGCACAGAGCAGAAGTTGGTTGATGGCTCCCAAATTCATTTTAAAATACACCTATAGGGTGTATTTTAAGATTACTCTGAGGACACTGATATAAAATGTTTAAGGCTTTTTTTTCAGAGATCTTGAACAAAATATGAAATCACTGGTTATAATGAAACATACAGAGAATGCAGTGCATCTTTTAGCATAAAAGAAAAGTTCTGAGATGCTCACATTCTGAAGTATGATATGATAAACAAAAACTTGACACTAGAAAGCTGTTTAGTCTCATCAATATAATATACAGCTGAAAGCTGAAGATTATTGTCAGGCCAATGTTTCCCAGGCAGAGCTTTAATGGTGCAGGTAGTCTTGTGTTGGGACAACTTCCTAGTGGCTGTTGTACTGGTTCTCTGACTGTGCAATTATGCAGCCTCCATGGAGAGGTATGCATAAGTGGGATTGACTACACATCAGGAAAACATGATGCTTTTCAAGTCTTAGAAAGTTGAGGTTTGTCAACATTTTATTAGTCTGCTGTGCCTACATGCTGTATGAGTTGAAAATAGTTGACATGACTAGTATATTGAAATCCTATCTCAGGATTTTGTCAGAGCAAAGACTTCACCTTTGGTTACTACCTGGTTTCAGACTGCTCTGCATGTATGGTTGAAAATTTGAAATCGGAAGAGGCAAAACCTGTGAGACTTGAAGGCATAAGCTGTACAGTGTGTGAGCCTCTGCAACACTGGGGTCTCTGCCATTCAAGCCCAGCCATCAGTGTTTTGGCTTTTAATAGCTTGGTCTGCAGTAGCAGCAGAGTGTTTGCAGGAACATGACTGTCTTATTGTTCTGCAAATATTCAGTAGCTGTTGAAGAGACTGCATGGGAATTCTAAATGTTTTGACTACATTAATGTCAATTGTCCCTTGTTTCATCTGCTACCCATTATTTCTCTTTCCTTTGCACAAGGTTTATACCACCATAGGACACCACCAAAAAAGAGTTTAGAAGTCCTTAGAAATGTTATTCTTGCAATGATGCCTTTCTTCTTTCTCCAGGAGGATAATTTTTGCCATTTTTCTCCAACTCCAGTTGGAGACCAATATTGTTCTGAGACCCAAGAGGGCACAATGCTTTTCTATCCATTTCAAGGGCTCTGCAGTATTACCTAGATGCTGTTTTAGAAATCTTATCTCTTACTGAATTAGTGGCAGTGTTCTTCTCCAAGAGCTAATAGAGAAAAAATATACCAGATAATAAATATGTTTAAATTCCTGTTGCAGAAATTCACCTTGATGTCTCACATGTATGCTTAACTGGGGAAGGATATGGATGAAAGAATTAATATCTGTGCAATTTTACAAGTGAAAAGGTGTGAAAAAATAATCTTTAGAAATAGATAAATACACATCTAATTGATATTGTGAAAATAAATGTATAATTATATCAATTACAGTTAAATGTCCAAGCCAATGAAACATCTATGGAAAATAATTTTTCCATTTAGTGGAAGGTTGCCTTCATCTTCTTTGTGATCCACATATTACAATGTCTCAATGGTATAAATGTATATATTAATATTAATAATTTCCATAAGGTCATACATGTAATAGATGGGCTAATTCTCTTAGAATTGCATAAATAATTCAATTTACTTTGGAGAATTTTTGCTGTATTATTTTGGCATGTTGTTTTGAACCATTACTTGCCCAAGTAGATTGAGTCGTGTATTTTGGTACAGGAGGCTGGAATGAGACCTACTAATTTTGTCTTTCAACATTCAGTTTATTCTGATTTTGAAGCATGAGTTATGTGTTCATTATACATAACACTAGTAAAGAATAGGATAGCTGTCAGTCCAGATTAGAATCCAAAGATGTTTCTACAGAGCTCTCCACATTTGTGTGTGACCTCTGTTGACTTCCCTTTCTCGTTTCTGTTTGATGTCAGGGAGGAGTGAAAGGATTTTTATTCATTTCTCACAGTAATTCTCCCCAACACAAATCTTCAGGGTTGTGTTTCTTAAAGTAACAATCGACAAAGCTTCAGCAGTTCTCTCCCAGTGGATTTGCAAGGTGTTGCACCACTTTTAGTGACATCTTTTCCTTCAAGGTGGAAGGATAACAGAAAATATGACAAATATAGTGGGATATATCACTGGAAAGAAGTAGATAGCAGGGCAATGACAGGCCTGTGGGAGATAGTCAACTGCCCTGGCAGTCCCTTCAGAGAATGACCAAATGGGGGAATAATGTGCTGATGGAACCAAAACTTCATTTGTAATATATATACATATATTTTGTCTCAGGTTAAACCTATATGTTTTCTAATATAGTTTTCTATTTCTTTTCATGTAATCTTTAAGAAAAATTTATGGGAGGACATCAAGTTACTGTCCTGTCTTAGGTAAGCAAACGTCTTGATCCTTTTGGAATTCATAAAACTGCAGGATTTGCTATTGCTTTTCTTTTGTTACAGGTAGAAAAAAGATGTAGTATTATGCTATCAGTAGAAAATTGATCCTAAATATGGTAAAGCATTATAATTTAAGAATTAAGTTTTATAGAAGATGTTTGATTTTTTTAATTTGATACTTAATAAGAAAATCAAACAGAAATATTTGTCTTTAAAATATTTATTGTACAGTTTTTGTGGGCTTGTTTGCTTGTGTTTGGTTTTATGGTTGTTGGGCTTTTGTTTGTGTTTGTTTTTGGTTTGTTTTTGGTATTTTTTCCCAATAGCCCCATTCCCTCTTCCACTTCTTGCAGAGGAAAACGTGTGTGAATTCAGGTTTTACTTGAATGTGAGAGATTGGGACACTATTGCATTGTGTATTCCTGTTTTGTTCATTTGACAGGATTCTACCAGAGTGCAGTTCTTATAGTATAGACATTTTACAAAGTTAAATATATAATTTACTGGGACAAAACTGAAATACTGTTGCTTTTGAAATAAAAATTCAGATCTCTTGTCTGTTAAATGTTAAGGTGATTAATTCTTTTTTTCATCTTCACTTTTTATCCAACATCTTTCACCAGCATTCTTGATTGTAGCAATCAATGGAGTCCTTGGAGAGTTCCCTGGGAAAAGTTTGTGTGGTTTATGGTGTGTTCCTCCCCCAGGTCTGTTTTTTTTTTTTTTTTTTTTAATTTTCCTTGCTGCCTTCTGTAAGCTTTTTCCAGATGAACGTGAGGAGTTGCTCTTCAAAACATTTTTTTTGCTCCCCAAAAACTTGCATTTGTCCTCATTAACAGCAGCCCATGCCAGGCAAATAGACCTTTTTCAGCTGCTCAGCTATACTTAGAAAAATACAGCTTACAGGTACTAAGTGGTGACCACAAAAATGAAATGGCACACATCCATCACAGTTCATGATGGTGTCCTAAACAGGACAGAAGCTTCTAGAATGGGATGTCATTGAGCCCAACAGGACATTATTGAAAATGAATGGTTGCTTAGAAACAATACAACTCTGGACATTAAGCATGTAGGGAGAGCCCTGTTTTGCCCAAAAACCAGGGCAATCTGGACAGCTAGCAAAGAAGTTTGCTACTAAAATTGTATCGCTATGAGCATTTCACAAAATACTGCATTACAAAGAGGTTTTTCAGAGTCACCAGATAGCTTGTTTTGACAATTTTTCAGTAAAGATAGCTGCAGGCGCTGTGCTAGTCAGTCAACAAAATTGGGACTGTTTTTTAGAGAGAAAAAAAAGGAAGCAGGTATTGGACTGTCTATACAAATGTGAAGCAGAAAAAATTCCCTGAAGAAACTCCCCTAACTCACTCACAGAAATACTTTAAATAAGAGATAACAAAGGAGGTCTGTAGCTTCTCTAGTCTTGGTTTACAACTAGGTTGGTTGCATATGTGTAAAGAATACGTATTTGTAAAATAAAAGAATGTTTTGAAAAGTAAAAATAATGAAATAATCGATTTAAAAAATGTCTAAATAGGGATTTGCAATGTTTATGCAGACATTGAAACAGATATAATAGACTTATGTATATCTCTGTGTTGGTTCAGCCACAGAGATTATTTTCATACAGTAAATTCTGGCTGATGTGCTATTAGATGCTCAAGTTTTCAGGTTGAGGATCCAGTTCCTCAGCAACCCTGTATCTTTTGTTTGTCTTTATGGAATGATATGTGGATTTGAACATGGCTTTTTATTAAGTTCTAAAATAATTTTGGCTTAGTAATCAGCTTCAAACATTCTTTTCTTTAACTCTGAGTCTCTTAATTATAATTTAGTTAGGAAGCTATTTCAGTCTTTATTCTGCTGTAGCGTTGCTTATCCTCCCTGTTTAGAAGCCATTTGGAAAGATGAGGTTTGACTTTTTTCTAATTAGATAAAAAAAGTATTCAGCTAAAAAATATTCAGCTAATGACTGTGATGCTCTGTTAGGTCTTGGGAAGAGATTTTTTAATATAACAAAGCAATATATTATAACAATGTAGCAATAAGATGCTTTGTTTCTGAAAATTGTCATGTATCAAGTCATTGTTGATCATCTATTCAGGTGGAGCATGATAACAACTCTGACCTGGAGTACGTAATTTTTCAGGTTTAACAGTGTACATTGCCAGCATTTTTAAAAAAAAGTTTTTTCATTTTATGATCACTTATTAGTATTTTAGAGTGGCTGAAGAAGTAGTTTTATTTTTGATATTAGGACAAAAATCAAGAAAGGGGGTAATGATTTAAAGTGGTCACATTGCAAGGCAGAGATAGGCATGAATTCTGGAAATACTCGATATGATAGAAAATGGAAGAGCAAGAAATTAGAAAGCTGTGAAATGAGACAAGATTTTATTTTTGTGGTTGACATTGATAAGGTGTAAAGAGGTGGTGTCAATGATGAAATTGTATTGAGTCCTGAAATTGTGGTATCAGAATGATGCAGCAGACAGGTTGGATCCAGGTAATATTGTCCAGCTAATGAACCTGGCACGTAGCTGAAATTCTGGAGTTTTGTTAAGCTGAGGAGAAAAACAAGATGGAAATAACATTAGGAAGGAGTTGATTTTATTTATTTATTTTATTTTTCTAAACAGAGTTAAGTAAGAGATCATATGTTTCAACAGGTAAAGCTAAAATGATAATTTTACTCAGAACAGGGGTTTCTGTAAAGGGACAGTTTAGATACAGTTATAGTGACATGACTGGTATATTTTGCTTGTTGTGAGAGAATGATTCTGTTTCCATCTTTATATCATAGGTGTGTATTTAAATGTGTAAAATACTGGGGGGCTGCCATAAAAGGGTTGTGGTTACACACACATAATCAACAAAGAGGAAGGAATTATATATATACATATATATATACACACACACACATATATAAAAATAGCAATGTAGAGCAGTCTCTGAAAAGCAAAATCATATATGCTTGTTTTGTAAATGAACTTCATAAAATCAAATAAAGCATTTGTGTGAGAATTATGTAGCTTTTTGATAGTTTTATAACTATTTTTTGGACTTCTGAGTCCAAATTGCAATGCTGAATGCAATATTCAGCATTGCACAAAATAGCTCTGTTTCTTCCCTGTAGATACCACTTAGTGAGGTTTTCTTTCTTACATATCAAGAGTAACCATTTGTCTTGTGTTCCCTTATCAGTTTGTTTATGGGAAAACTCCAGAGGAAGAACTTCTCTGCCTAAAAATAAAAAATGCAGTTAATGTGCTGTCTGTTAGAGAAAAACATTCTGAAGTTTAGTGGCCCTTACTGATGTGTCTCTGTTGTCATGGAAATGAGGATTTTTTTTTTTGTAGGTTTATTTGTTCTGCATTTGCTTTTTAATCGCCTTCCTTTTAAAAGTTTAGCTTTGTACTGGAAGTGTTGTTCTTCATAAAAGAAAAGTTAAAAGAAAAGTTTTACTTCCTTTATCATCCTTTTACTTCCCTTTTATGCCCACTAGAGTTTGATGGCTAAAAGGCTAGAAGAAACAAATATTGGGAGATACAAAGATATTGGGCATGTACTTCACCTTATAGGAATAGGGTCTCAATCTGGTAGGAAAGAGAAGTCTTCATTGCAATGAAACATGCAATAATAAAGTTAAAAATTAGATTGGACTAAATAATAGTTATTGTTAACACTTTCCATCTCATAAAGATATGAGTTGCAAAGTTACAGATGGAGGGCATGAAAGCAATCCAGTTTTTACTGTGTCTGTTTTCTGTCATTGACTGAACAGGAGATTTTTTCCTTTGCACTTAAATACAGCGTCATGTTGTTTACAGTTCTTTCATATTTTTTTTTCTGGGTCTTGAAATGATTCAAACATAAAAGTGGTTAATGCTATTTACAGAATAATTAGAAAGTGACATTACTGAGTTAATCCTATGTCAGTTCTGATGCCAGGAACCCCTGAGCTGTGTCAGACAGACTACTTCAAGATGTCCCTGACACACTGCGCAGAATTTCCATCCATGGTGAGGTTCAGCATACCTCACCACCTGCCATGCTTTTATAATTTTCTTCCTCCCCATTAAATTTATCAGTTAAAAATGGTCTGTTTCATCTTAATAAAACCAATAATTTGTGATCTAATAAGTGTGAAATGTCCATGAAGGACATGTAATACATGTTAGGACCATCTGCACATCCTCCTGTAGCATCTGTACATCCCCCTGTAACACCTGCAAGCTACCATGCCAGGACAGAGCATGGGGTCATTCAGAGGCCACGTGGGATGACATATGGGTGCTAGCTGGGGGAGGCTTAGCTGGGTCAGCATATACCTCAGGATCACTAATTCCTCATTATATCTTCAGAATGATTCCCCCATAGCAGTTTTTCTGTAAGTATATAGTCAAATGAGCTGAAGCACTGTAAGCAAGTGATACCCGTAAAAATAAGCACATAAACATTTTTGTGCTGATTTAGAGAAAGAGAGAAAGCATGATTCAGGCTGTGAATAATTTGAGCCTCTGCTTTGAAGACACAAGTTTCTTGCTTCTAAGAAAAGGTGGGAAAGGTTAAAAGAGATCATACTTGAGAAGCAAGTATGATCTCTTTTGCATAGTGTCTTCTTTCATGGGAGAATCTTCCTTTTACATCTACCATTGTTTTCACTCTGACATTTCAGCCTTCCTTCCGAAGTTCACATTATAATGAAATAGGTATGAAGTGAGTAACAGCTGCATCTGGGTTCCTAAGAGGTAGATCTTGCAAACTATTCCAAGTTACTATAATCTGCTAAGAGCATGAAAAATGTGGGGAAAAATGTGCAAAACCCATGTGTAGCTAAGCTAGCTTCCACTCTTTCTCAAATCTTTAATTGCATGCTGTGCCTCCAGTATCATCACTTTCAAGGGTTTTATGCCTTCTCTGAGTACTTAATTTTTTAGCTCTCCTCGTAATTTCTTTTTTAACAAGTTTCCTGATTTTTAAGGTTCCCCATATGAACTTCAATAAAACAATGATTGATATGCTCTGTTCTTTTTCTCTGTTTTGTCATAGCTTTTCTGTGTGTTGCTGTATGTTTTGAAATCTAATGCCTCAGTGTCTCACTGATTGTTTTCCTTCTGTACTGATGTACTCAGTTGATCAGTGCCTTCACTTGGGGCAAAATTATATTTACATTTTTATATGTGTAAATTGCTCTTTCTCTTTAAAAATAAGCAAAACAAAGATATTATACTTTGGTGCTTATTATTTTCACAGGTATCAACATTAAAAAACCCCACCTTGTTAGTGCAGGATAATTTAAAAAGGCACATAGCAAGTTAGTACTTTATTAAACATCATTCAAAAATTATGTGAGTGGTTAATTGACATCTGAGATTCCTTTTAGGTTTTATGTGCTAAGTATACAAAATACTTTAGAAGTTATAGGAACATAGTTTTTGCACTAGATATGCATTCTTATGATCTACATTATTAGCAGATAGATTTAGAAAGACAATCTTTGTGGTTATAAGGCATTACACAATTGAGAAAAGAGTGTTCATTTTACTATGTTGCACACTTGAATTCTTAATGGTAAAATAATGGTAGAATAACTGTCATGAGCATAACAACATATAAAAAATCCTGATTTTATTTAGCCCAGATTTTTCTGTTATTTGGACCACAGTCTTAGACAGACTAGTAAACTTCCTGAGAATCCGTTACCAGAGTAAGTGCTGGCTTTACAGTTATTAAATTTATACAAGGATTAGTGGAAAAAATAGTTTTTGATACTTTTATCCACTAAAATTCCTACAGCAAAGGGTGTACATTTTAATAAGTGCAAAGAAGGCTTAGAGGAATCTGATATTTGAGACATATCTAAACCAGTAATCAGTTTACTTCTGTTAGAGTAAAGGTGATAATTACAGAAATGTGGTTTGGTTTGCTGTGTTTTAATCATCTGACAGCCTTTACTCTTTGTGGGAACCTTTTTTTTTTTTCTTTTGGTCATCTGAAAACTGATCTGTAATCCATTTATGTGATTTAGTTTTCCAGATTAGGAAGATCCTCTAATTATGTTGTATTAAGAGATTGCAATTAGAATTTGTAATGGAATCTTAGCTTGAATACCACCCAAAATGTGCCGCTTCAAAAAAAGAAATAATGTTTTACTAATCTTTCTTTCCCCCAACTTGTCCTGTTGTAATGTTGCTCTGTAATAAGAATATTGAATGCTACTTTGAGTTTTTTAAAGGCAATAACAGAGTAAAGTAAATAACAGAGATTAAAAAAGGGATTACAGGATCCAGCGAGTTCATTGAACCAACATCTTTAAACTAGTGCTCATGGAAGATATTTATAAACTGTTCTTTTGTAGCCTGTCATTGAACACTCAGTTTCGGTTAGAGTTTTTAAATCTCTTTCTCTGATTTCCTGGGAATGATAAGGGGTAGGGTGAGGGATACAGTGGAACACTCAATGTATGTTCTGTCAGGACATGATTTTTACATGCCTTTTGTTGAGGGGCATGCATATTGCATAAAGGTCTCATTTGTTGGACACTGCATCTGAATAGAACTACATAGGAGTATATATCTGTATGGGCATGTTTATGTGCATAAATCTACATGTTATATATATATACATACACATATACACATACATGCATATTTTTATATCTAGGTGCACTTCATCTCTAGCTTTGAACAGTGTTAGAAAGCTGCAATTTTTGTTTTTAAAAAATTCATTTTTGAGTTTTTCTTACATTTGTTACATTTAAGTTATAAGAGACAGGTATGCATTGCTCATTGGGGGTATGCCAAGGAATAAAAAGTTTGCTGGTAAACTGTTACACGCGGAGTCTAACTTCTATTATTTTACAAATTGTATATTTGTGATTTCTCAAGTTTTAAAAAATACGGCAACTAAAATTGTCATTATAATAATCATTAAACATCTATGATTTTTTCAGCTTGACAATTTTCCATAAATCATAAGCTTTCTATGCCAATGGGAGGACTGACCCAGCAGCCAGTTTATTTATCCTTTTTTTTTTTTCACTCGACTGCTAATCTCCCTTTTTTGGCTTCTTATTCCTTTCAGAGCTTGGTTAAAATGGATGCAGTTGGAAAAAAGTCAAGTGTTAGCAAAAATGTAGTTGGCATCTACACAAAGAATCTACTGTAAGGTGATCCCTGTTTCTCACTTCTGTGCCTGGTAAAAATCATGGAGGAGATCATTCTGGCCATTACTGAAAAACATTGCAGTCATCAGTCACAGACAGTACAGGTTCGTGAAGTGAAAGTCCTGTTTATCAAACCTGATGGCATCCTTTTATGACAAGGTGGCCCATCAGTTGAAGAAGGTAAGGCAGTGGATGTAATCTTTTTGTATTTCAGGCTTTTGATGCTGTCTCTCACAGGATCCTTCTGGACAAAATGTCCTGCACACAGCTAGATAAGGGCATCAATGCAGCAGGTAAGCAACTGGCTCATGGGTCAGATACAAAGGTTGCATCAGACTGGGGACATCTTAATTAATGCCTTGGATTCAAGACTCAAAAGAGTACAAAGTGTGTAGAATATAGTAAATTGGGATTTTAAGGAAGGCAAAGCCAGGTCCTGCACCTTGGAAGTGCGAACTGTAGATGTACATACAAAGTGGGAAATAAGAGGCTGGAGAACAGCTCTGTGGAGAGAGATCTGAGGGTCATCACTAATAACAAGTTGAACATGATTCAGCAGTGCCCTGACAGCCAGGAGGGCCAACCCTGTCCTGGGCCACATCACATGCAGCATCACCAGCTGGGCAAGGGAGGGGATTGTCCCGCTCTGCTCTGCACTGGGACGCCCTCACCCTGAGTCCCATGTGCAGTTCTGGATATCACTATGCAAGAGGGGTAGAAAGTTATTAGAGGTAACAAAGATGGTGAAGGATCTTGAGGGGAAGCCTTATGAGGAGCAGCTGAGGTCACTTCATTTGTTCAGCTTAGATAAGGGAAGACTGAGGGGAGACCTCACTGTAGTTTGCCCCTTCCTTTTGACCAGTGATGGAACCTGAGGAAATGGTCTGAAATTGTGTCACAGGAATTTTAGGTTGGAATTAGGAAAAAGTTCTTTACCCAGAAGGTGTTTGGGCACTATAACAAGCTCCCCAGGGAAATGGTCACAGCACAAACTTGACCAACTTCAAGGAGCATTTGAATAATTCTCTCAGGCACATGGTGTGTGTCTTGGAGCTGTCGTGTGCAGGGGCAGGAGAGTGACTTGATGATCCTTGTGGATCCTTTCCAACAAAAGATATTCTGATCCTGTGTCTCAAGTTGTCGAAAAGTCTTAACTGCAAAGATTGTTTTGTGTCAAATAATGAACAAAGCCAATGCCTAAACTAGAATAATGGGGAGATAACTTTAAATTAACCAGCTTGGATGTTGCAGATAGACAGAATATTATTCTGTGGTTTGTATGCTGTACATGTGCAGGAACATGGCTATTTGTTCTGTGTTGTGATTTGTGTGGAGAAACTTTAGTATCTGAAGTGAAAAGCAGAAGAAATACATGAACTATAGACATGCCCCTCGTGAAGTGCAACTCAACTCCTTCATCTGTAGCTTGTAGCCAGGGCATGGATAGCAAATAGTGAAACTTAAGGTAAGATTTAAGCATAATAGTGTTTTAATGATGCCTTGAATTTAGTCCGTTACACTTGCACATGGTGAACTGTGGTAGAAGTGAGGGATCATGAATTCAGTCGTCCTATGTGATGCTTGTGTTTCCCAACAGGAATGACTGAGCTTTTTATTAAGTAGGAGCAAGATATAACTGATAGTGACAACTGTTTTGAAGCATTCTTGTCTGTGCATTTTTATTTTTGGCCTCTCTCCTACTTTATTTCCATACTGTTATATTAATTTATTCTTGTTATAATTAGTGCATGTTATGATGTTATGTGTATGTTTTGTATTCTTCTGTGCACAGCTGCTTTCTTAGCTACTAACTTGGGAGTCCTTGTCAAAACAAAGGACTATACCTTTTGAAATTGTCAGAAGGTGCTTTCAGACATTCCTCAAATTTTGAAGACAAGACAGAAACTCTACAGAGCCAAAGAGAAACTTGAATGCTTTAATAAACCAATAACCTCCAGTGGAGCAGAGCCACGCAGGGAAATACGCATACTGTTATTGCATGTAGGATGGTTAATATTTTTAATCAAAGTTTATTTGGCTCCATAAGACTGGTGGGAAGGAAAGAGAAAAAGGGGGTTGGCTGTAAATAATTCTTCCATTCATCCGACGCCAAAATTTCGAAGATACTTGAATGAACGCTATGGTGTACAAAGACCACAAAAGTCAAGGGAGTCTCAGAGCATATTAAGGTATGAAATCTCTCAGCAAACGTGATTACAGCTTTAAATAATTAATTGATTAAAACCTAGAAGGGCCTAATGTGGTCATTTAGACCAAACTCCTGCATAATGCAAGTATTAATCAGAAAATTGCTATGACCTAATTAAATTTAAGTTTAACTAGGAAAATACAGATTATTATTTAGTTTTAAGTGTGTGTGTTTGGGTCCAAGAATCCAATCTTGACTAATTTCTCAAGTGTTTGGAAGAACTAATTTGAATATAATTTCTCTTCTCCAATGTCTAGTTTCAAATTCCACTAATGTCAACTTAACTTTAACAACTTCCTGTTAGATCTGTTTTCTTGTAGATATTCTGGCATAATGTAGGTGCCTCTTTTCTTTATTCTTAAATTTGCCATCCTAACAACTTACTTTTTTAAATTGAAGCTGTACCTGTGGCCAGTTTTGAAGTACTTCCAGTTTTCAGCAGCAACTTTGCATTGATGACACCAAAAATGATATGGAATATTTCAGTGATAGTTATGCCAGTAGGGAATCTTGGAGTATGATCATACTGATTTGGTTTGGAGAAGACCTTTGAAAATAGTGCAATCCAAGTCCCCTGATAAAAGCAGAGTCTGCTAGAACTGTATGTGTTGAGTATGCTGCCCTGTGAAATGTTCTTTTTGTAATCACTTGATCTAATGCATGTCTGTATGGGTATTTATAAGTATTTCCACTTCCTGTAGAATCTGGGGTGAAAAGGCACTGTTGGATGATCACAATGCTGTGCTTATGTTGTGACATCCAGTTTTGAAAGGGGGTGTGAACAGCTATCCATTGTTGGGCTTTAAATATACTTACAGGCTTACTGTTGATGTTTAGAGTATCCATGTGGAGAATCGAGCCATTACACATAGAAACCCATATCTAAAAATGTATTATTGGACATCTCCCTCAATTATACTGGCATTCATGTTTAGTTGATTCCTCTTCATGAATCCATCACCCAGGAGCATCTTTTCAGAGTTAAACCTTATCGACTGAGTTGCAGTATCCTTTAGGAACATGGGCAGCTAATTTTGATTCCAAGATACAAAAGGCATAATTTTCTTAGTCTTAGGTATCAAAATGATTGAAGTTCTTCAGAATTTTAGAGGAATTATATTGGCAGTGTTAACTAATTTTACTCTGGAAAATTTTATTTATTTTCGAAAGTAAAACCAGTAAGAATCATGAAACATAGCCAGTCAGACTGAAGGTTTTTAAATTACAGATGGTACTTACGACAGCTCCAGATAATAGTCTGAAAGTATATTAAGACTGGTATTCTGAATCAGAGATACTGTTAATCATTTTTATTATCTTTCTCCTCTTGATCGATATAGCGTATATGAAATATATATTTGAATACTGATATGAACAGGTTACTTCTTATCTCTTGTGTTTTAAGTCTGAATATCACATGCAGTGATGAAAGATTTTCTCAGTGAAGGAATTTTTTTAACCAGACGAGACTTTCACAAAGAGGTCAATTTCTGAATACAATAATGATGTTAGTGTTTAGTAGTATGAAACATAATGAGGTTATATGCAAGGAGGTTGTGTTCTCACCCTCCTCTTCAATAAAATTTCTGCTTCTAGATGTGTTAGAATATAGAAGAATGCAGAAAGAAATGAGAATAAATTATGGTCATCAAGGAAAGGATGTCCATTATTCTTCTGTCAAATGTAACACTCAGACTTGAGCACAAAAAAAGAAAGAGGTTTTTTTCCACTAGGTGAAGCCCTGTACTGAAATTTCTCTAGGTTATATGACCATCCTACTATCTCTTGATAGCTGTGTGTTTTAAACTGGTAGTTCGTTCCTCTAGAAGAATATAATTTCCTCAGAAAAAATAATTATTGGGAATTAGTAGAACTATACAAATCCCATCAATGGGGCAAGCAACAATATTCTGCTAACGTTACATTTTGCTTTCTACTTTCTTCCTTCCTCTCTTAACATTCCATTTCCCCATTAATTCTGATAATTTTCATGTCATTAAGCATTTTTTCTTTCCCTGGACACTTGTGTGACTGTCTGCTATGAGTTAAACTCAGGGCCATGTGCTCTTGGTTTATTATTCTGTGAGTATCTCATGAAGTTGTAAATATGAAATACACATCCCAGAGCAGACATTTAGAGACATTTTGGAAGTCTTAAAGCTTCCCAATGCTTCCTTCAACACCCCTCTGTTGGGATATTCCAAAGATGAAAAATGCTGTGCTAATATTTTATAGTTACATTTCAATTTTGAACATAAAATATAAATAGTGGAGCACTCTAAATAGAAAATTGGAGTGCCAGTTTTAATTTTTCTATGTTTTCCAGATTTCTATAATCTGCTGCCTAATTTACATAAAATAATAACTATCTGTGCATCTACGTTAGTGTTTAGGTGAGTTTAGGAGTGAACTTTTAAAATATGTCCTACTTTTCCTCACCTGCTGTATTTTGGTTTGCATCATAGAATATTCTCTAAGAACATAAATTGTTTTTATGTTTTCATAAATGTTTTATATATGCATTTTATTTTTTCATCTAATGAAACCAGAACATGCTTTCCAGGAGTGAACTGTACACCACTCGAACTCCTGAAGGGCAGTCCATCAGTGGGACCTGACTAGCATCAGTCCAAAGTCAATTCCTTCCAAGCATGGAGAACACATATTGCTTCACTCTCCATATCCATCACAACTTCCTCCTGTAGTCACAGACAAAATAGCTGAAGTAATCTGAGCTGGCTTTTGATTTTTCTTGCTTGGTTATTGAGATAGTTGTATTAGCAACATAAATAATTTTGTGCTTTTAAATTATGTATTCATAATCAAGTTTATTATGTTGTCATGATTGAGACATCGCTGCACCACAACATTATCTTTATTGTGTAGTTGAAAATCGATAGGACTGAAGGATGGAATGGTAAACTGATTTGAAGGCCATACAGAACTGGGAGTAAAAGTCAGGTGTTTGTCACGCTGTTTAAAGCTGTAAGTGCTCAGCTACATTTCATAATATCATAATGGACACCAGGGGATCCCTTAATGTCATCAGCTTCCAATTATTCTCTTGATTAACTGTTTATTTAGTCTCATTATATAGTTGGATGTTCTGTGTTGCCTTGCCTTTTACAATTGCCATGGTTGTCCAATGATCACTTGCACCAATAATCTCATTTCACATTAAAAGGGAATTTTAGGCAGCTGAATGTAGTTCCCACTAGCATAGCTCCTTTCTGTATGAGAAGTGTTTCCAGAAACAGAAGCTTGTGTCGTTTCTCTATACAGTTTTAAAGTAATTTATATATCACCGATGGTGAATATGTTTCTCAGTATGCTGAAGAAAGAAAGCCTCTGTGGTTGTTCCTTAGTCACATACAGTTGGCATTTTCTGCATTGGTATGTTATTCTGTGTAAGACTTGCAGAGCTTTTCTGTTCTTTGACTTTAGGATTAACATCTATTCATAATTTAATTTTGAAAGGTCCTTGGAGCAGTTCTAAAGAAACATCGGGTAGACAGATTCATGTTTCAACCTTGTTAATAAAGTGCAGTTAAATATGAAAGAAGCCTACATGAAATCTTTCACATTCTCTTTGTTGCTCACTCTCACACAAGCAGTGTAGATGACCAGTTAATAGCACCTGAAACTAAGCAGAGTTCTCTGAAGAAGGAGCTTTGGCACTTACATAGTTTGGAGGAGTTGTTGCTTAATAGAAGGAGTTGTCAGTATCTTCATAAAAATAATATTTACGAAGAAAAATAGATTATTGTAGGGGTGGCCGTTAAAATTAAAGCCATTTTTTGTCAATGTTGTGCTTTGCTTCATCAATTGCAGTGATTTCATCTTAAGCTTTGGCATGTGAGTGTAGTAGGCTTTTTAGGAAGCTAAAAATCCTGTCATTAAAATTAAGGTGTGTGAACCTGATGTGAAAATGGCCGTAGTGGGAGGTACATCAAGGATTCATTCAGCTCAGTATCTCATATATTTGTGTCTAAAGTAGTCTGTCTTGGAAGTAGAATAAGAAATGGCTAAAACTTTTTCACAAAATATTCCTCTACTCCCCAGTAATTTGCAGCTCAGAGATCTCATTTCTATGAATCCTTGTGATTCAGATTCTCCTTGTTATTTTGTTGAGTTCTTTTCCCCCTCTACAACAGTCTGCTACAAGTTTTCACAGCTTAAATACACATTGTTTAATATGCCTTTGTTTACTTCTGGGCCTACTTTCTTTGCAGTCCCTGTCCCTTTATTGAACAGGTTGTTTCTTCTCGACCTTTTTATGCCACTCAAGATTGTGCCATCTTTATTGTATCTTCTCCTAGTTATTTCTTTCCAAACTTTTTTCTTTTTGTTTCCTGTTATACTTGAAAAAAGTTTGTATGTATGTTTCAAGGAACAATATATTCCATTGTTGCAAACATCACTGTTGAGGATGTTGGTCACTTCAAATATTTGTTGCTATTGAGAAACAGAACTTAGAAGTGATTGGCCAGCCTGGGTAAAATATTTGCCGGACCCTTTTTAAAATATGAAACTTTGTTAATGCTTATGTAAGGAAAGATTTTGAAGAGAAAGAATAGCAGAGGAGACCCAGGAGATCCGTTTTAAAGGAAATATGCCCCTCTTAAAAATTATCTGAGAGAAAAATTTCTAGAAAAATGGAAGACACTTAGTTCCTATGGTGTTTGCAGCACTTCTATATATAAAGACCTTCTCAATGTGTTGATTTTTAAATCAGTTCAATTCCTCAGATAAATTAGATCTGAGAATGAAAAAACCTGATTTTTTCCAGTCATTCCATAAAATTGAGCCCTAGAAACATGAATTAAAAGGGAAAAAATTGGTAGGAAATATGCTGAGTTATAAATAATGATTTTGTTATTTAATTATATATATACATTTAATTTCATACATGATAATTACTCTGATGTGA
Organism: Zosterops lateralis; assembly: GCF_965231275.1. Taxonomy (NCBI): domain Eukaryota; kingdom Metazoa; phylum Chordata; class Aves; order Passeriformes; family Zosteropidae; genus Zosterops; species Zosterops lateralis. The sequence continues at coordinate 35,645,488 of NC_139766.1, forward strand.
ACCAGATGTGAACAGATATAAATGCAAGCAGGTTAAAAAAAAAACCAACAAAAACCCCAACAACCCCTCCCAAAAGCCCCTCCCTAAACAAAATCCCAAACAAAACCCAACCAGCCAAAGTAAACAACTGGATTTTTTTGTCTCAGAAGGCAGAACTAAGTCAATGTATTCAGATAGCATAAAGTAAATGGATGAGCTATTTATCATATGTTAATAGGAATTTTCAGCCATAGTAGTTTTTATTGTTTAAGTTTTAGTCACCTCCCCAAGAAGGATGAGAAGTTAAACCTGCAAAGAAAAATTGGAATTGTGTTCAGTTTTCACTTTTGGTGAAATAATGAAGTCTTGAAATGATGATGTATTACTCTGTAGACTAAGGTACAAAAATGCTAATTTATTGCTAGACTGCAGCGTCCAATTTGCATTCCAAATCAGACTGCAGAGCTCCCCAAATTAGTAGGTACCCTCACAGTATATTTAACCTATGTTTTTCCGGAGCAAACTCCTAGCAGTGTATGTGTTTGTATGTACTTCCTCATGTACATCTCCACATGTGGTGATTCACCGTTTTAAGATCCAGTTATTTTAAAAGAGCTTTGAAAAATTTGAGATATGAGGAATCAGAAAAAGAATTGATGCAAGAACTGTTTTAAACCTCTGAACTGCCTCTAAATTCCTGTTTACTGTGACAATGAGCATGTGTGTAGTGCATAAAATTTGCAGTGATTAATGTCGTGTGTTAAATTGTGCTTGTGTGTGTAAACACATATACATACACACAAAATTGTATTGCTATAAAGATTTTTTTAGAATACTGTAAGGGCAGTAGTGTATATTTGTTGTTAGTTCGCAATGATACAGATATATGAGAAGAAGGGAAATGAAGAGTCATATTCTTAAATGTGCTGATACAGGAGGAGGGGGAGAGGCGGGGGGAGAGAGAGAGAGAAAGACAAGTAATACAGCATAAAGAACCCACAGGCATTTGGGCTTTCCCACTTCAGTAGCAAATAGGGGGAATTATGGGTTGGTGGTCTGCTTCCCCTTAGGAGAACACCCCTCCATCTGTTTTCAGTACAGCCTGTCTTCAATTTAAACACAGATTTCAATACAAACCTCGATTTCTTTACTCCATTTTATATGCAAAGTGAGGCTTATGAATCGATGTCATTGCCATAAGGGCTCAGACCAAATTTCCCCCCAAAATTCACAGGCTGTTCATTTGAATACCTGCTTACAGTGGTACACAATGGGCAGCTTTGAGAAGAAAAATTGATAATCTTCACGGAAGAGTAATTTGAATGAAATTACACTTGACAGCCCGTCTCCAAGCAAACAAGGAGAGTGAGGAAGCCTTAGCTAAGCTCTGAGGACTTGCCTAAGCCTCTGCTGTTGGAGCTTCCCAGGGAAAAAAAAATCCACACTTTTTCCTACATCTGACTGAAGCTTTTGATTAATTCTCTGTAGCTGTTTCTAGTGAAGAAAGGTAGCCATGGAAGAGAATATGGAAGAGGGACAAACACAGAAAGGTATTTTTTTTAAAATTGCTTTTTCTTTGCATGGAGATAATTATTTTGCTGTTCCTTATTTGCCTTAGCAGCATGCTGTAAGGTTGGGGGATATCCATATGTGGCAGATGGGGAAAGACGTATTATTTTCATATGATTTACTTCATTTTTTCTCTCTGCAGTAGCACATAGCATTAATATAGTGACTGCCAGCTGATATCTAGTATAAAAAGAATGTAGGTAGCAAATTTTGCATCTATATGAATAATTCTGCGAGCATTTAATGCAGCCTGCTTTTCAGACTAGTCATTGTTAATGTTCATTTATTTTACGTTTTCACGCTTGTCTAGCTGGGTCAAGGGAGTCTAGTGTGACTATGAGAGAGCTACTCACACAATATTTGGAGCTGGTTGCAGTTGGATATCTAACAATGTAACCAGTATTTACACCTTGAATGAGAACCCAGACTGAACAAAGACATGGGGTACATTTTGTATATATTAGGCAGTACTGAAATTTCCCTCTCCTTTTTTGCCACTCTGGTTTTGTAATGTGTTGCAGCAGACTTGCTATCGTTCTAATATTTGCATGGCACAGATTTGCATTTTGCAGAAATTAATTTTGCAGGCTGCAGCTGAAATTGCTTTAGCAAGATGTACATATCATGTTCAGAGCATTTCTGTTCCATGGCTTGTGGTTGAAAACAACTGAATGTTGTGGGAAATGTTAGCACTTAAAGGTCCAATTTAAAGCGATTGTGGACAATTAATTAATGTGTGGATCTTTGGGGGACAGTGTTTTCAGTCTTTTCACTTAAGTGTTATTCTGTACAAGCGACATGACAGTAGTGAAAAGAACTGAGGCTTTTTTCATTTTTCTTTACTGCAAGCACAAAGGGTAACCCTAGTGAATATTTGCTGTTAAGTTTTTATTCTTTTCATTTTACATTTTTTGAATTCACTTCCATTTTTGAGGAGGATATAGGAAGTTGTCAAATAATTTAGCACAAATTGCCTGTAAAGGCATATTTTTCTGCACTGAAGCCATATTCTGTTTTTCTGCTCCCTGATCAGTCTACTTCCTACATGTAAATGTCGTGCTTTCTCATTATAAGTGACCCATTTAGACAGAATGCAGCTTTGAATTGTTTATGGTCCTGACTTGATCTAGATGCACAGTATATAGTCATGAGAACATTAAAAGATGATTTATGTGCTCCGTGTGTATGCACACTTACAATTATAGGTAAATAGATTAGTATCTGATTACAGCAGTTTCTTCAGTTGAATTTTATTATTTGTTAATGAAAGATAGAATAGGAAAGTACAGGACAGGTCAGTTTTTCTGTTTTGTTTTGGTTTGGTGTGGTTTTTTTTCCCAAAGGTAAAATCAATACTTTTACTGCATGATTCAAATTGTTTGGGTGGTTTACACTTAGAAATTGAAGACATGCTTTTTAAAAAATTCTGAAATGTGTACTTTAGCTTCTTAAAACAAGTAAATTGAATTATTTGACCAAGGAATCAAAATACGTCATTGCTATCAAATGAGGTTGCTTGAAGAAACAGTGTGAAATTCGAAATCTCTAAATTCTTATTAGAGAGAGGTAAAAAAAAATGTGAATAATTTTTGCATATTGAAAGTGTTTGTTATAGATAAACTGTGTCCTCATTGTTCATATGATAAGCAGTTGAATGACCAATAGCCACTCAAAATGGTGTGATTAATAGTGTGATTACAACAGCTAACACTACTTACCCCCCACCCCCATTTAAAATGCCATGTGTTCAGCCTTTTTTCTCTTTAGTGGTACCCAGCTGTCGTTACAGAGAGTGGCACAAGAATGTTAAAAGCTCATAAATCATGTGTATTTTTCCTTATTGGAGTGAAAGGGAATGCTGCTTAGTTTCTGTGACCATGCCTGGGAACTTGTCATTTCAAGATGTCATGTTCCCTCGTTGGGTTATTTTAGCTTTTAAAATGTATTTAGAATTTCAAGAAAATTTGCAATTCAGGAGGCAAATTAAAAAAATATTTTCAATTTTTAGTTTTCAGAGGTGCTTGATTGCATGCTAGAGAAGTGTAGGGATGATTATGAAATCGTGGATCTCCTTAAGTTTTGCATTTTGCACTTGAAAAATATTGACTGTACTAGTATGATGGTTCTCTTTCATAGTTTCTAGGGGTTTTTTGCTTTCATTTAGTGTGATCTATCTACTGTGGGCTTAATTGATATCCACAGGATAGTTCCAGGTCATCCAGATCAATTTTGCTAATTGTAGCACTTCAGAAACAGTAATTGTAATTCATATATTCTATTTTTCATCCTCCTGCCATCTCGAATTAAATGTTCCTTTTCTTTTCTTTTTCTGATTTCTACAAAATCAATGGGAGTATAAATTGTCACTGCTTATCAGCTCCTGTGCTTTTCAGAGCAGATGCTTTGAACCTCCCACTGAACAGCATTACGTCTTGCTAGCAGCCATGATGGAAGTGAATAACTTCATATTGATGCATTTCATAAATACGATCAAGATAGCTCTAGGAGATTTAGAAGCCTTTTTATTTCTGAGAATTTTATGAAATAAGCAAACATAATTCTTAGCACAATGTTTCCAAATAAGGACCTTCTGCCACAGTCTCTCAACAGTCTAACGTTTAACACTTACGATTTCTTTATGTCTGTATCTTGGAAAATTATTCCATTTGGAAAATACATTCCATTTTTTTTCCTCTGAAAGTAATGACTTACTAGAAACTCACTTCAAAGGGACATCTTCCCTCCACATTTTCTTTCTATTGGCCGCAGAAAGTGTGTTTTCGTACTGGCATCACTACTCTTAATATGGTAAAATGAGATAAGGCTGTTGCCCAGTAGTGTTTTTGTGTAAAGCTGTAAACATTGAAACCAAAAATAATTTCTTTTCATAAATATCCTCTTTAAAGTACTGGAAGACTTGTAGTGCCTCCTTCCCTCCCTTTATTTCCTCTTGATGTCACATTTCCCTTGCTAGGAAGTCAGTACAGGTTGGGGAGGAGGTTTCAAAGGTATTTGCTCTGCAGCTATCTCTAGCTGTCCAAGAACTGAACGTGTGTAGGATGTCTGTCTCAAATGCCTCAAAAGTAAATTGACACTAAAATATATTCTAAAAAGGTAAAAAGCCACAACATCTCAGAAATATCAACTTGTTCACAATTTCTCGAACACTGACATTATGTTACGTGCTAGACCTCGAACATACTAAGACATTTGATTGCAAATTTGCTGTCTGGAAATCTCACAATAACTAAACTGGATTTATTTTTCAAAAAAAACCCCAGGTCCACTAAGAAGCAGAAATTTCACTGATGTCTTTAAGGATGCTAATTTTGAAAACCTCATGCATAAATTGCATGTGGCAGTGGTAGGTCTCAGCTGCCAGTGTTTAAAAGACAATGATGTCAAACTGATAACTTTGTGATGTGGAAAAAGGTACATGTCCAGTTCCTGCATTTCGGATCTTCCCTCTGTGACAGAACTAAGATTACAGTGGTGTCCCCAGCCCCAGTTATTCATCACAATAAAGAACTTTTCAGAGGGCAGGCACTGTAAATTTTTGCATTTGTAAGGCAAGTGACAGATTACTCTCACCAAAATCTGTTTCAGAAAAGAAGAGAAATGTTCTGGAGCACAGTAAATCATACCATTTGCACTAAATGCAAGATGAATTTGCCTTTTTTAATGATTCATCCATAACTTCATTTTGAAGTTTGAATTCCTATGTAAAATAAAGTCTTGGGAGTGAATGGAGCATCATGTGTTTGTACAGCAGCAAAAATGAGGAAGGATACTAATTTTACTTAAGCTCTAACCTAACCTCTAACTGTGTATACCTAACACAGTTAAGGTTTCACCAGTAGGATAGCAAAAAATTATGTAGTATTATTGTGACTAGAAATGATTGAATGCCAGAAAATGATGTTTGGCCTGCATTAGCAATAAAAGTGGATCTGCAGCCTGTTATCAGAGCTTTTTCATTTGTTGTCACAGCATACCAGTAAAGAAGAGCTTTAATCAGAGTTTTGGAACAAAATCGTAAGGAGCCTAGAATGTCATCAGTAAAATGTAGACACGGCCTCTGCTTCTATAGTCATGAGAGGGTAAATTTTTTCCTCTTGCTTCAGTACTTTTTGGAAAATGGCAGACTGACTTCGTAGGACAGTATAGAGTAGATGAAAATTGTGTTTTATTTCATATTAAGAAATACTAATGGCCAAACAGTTCAAACACTGCTGGCAAGCTTTCCATCTTAGTCTTCTATGTCTTCCTATTTGCCTCTTAGAGAGAGGAATATTTCTTTTCTTTTGACTGTCATTGCAAAGTTGGCTAAAATGAGTGAGGAAATCCCAGTATTTTGCACTTTGACATTTTTTTGTGACAATACTTGTAAATAAAATGGAGGAGTTATTTTGTAAATGCCACATTGAGAGCCATGCTTGTATCTTTAGTTAGATCCTTTTTATGTTGTTAGTACTCAAAAGTAACTTAGAAATAGTTTTTAAATTTGGGCTCTTGAGTAGGAAGTAGCAGACATTTGCTGGCTGATATTCTTCATACCAAATCTGGATTTGTAGCGCTTCATTCTTAAAGAAAACATGGTGGGCAGAGGTCAGTCTCTATTTACTTTGGGAATACCTTTTCAACTTAGTAGGCTTGTGTTCAGGCTTTCCCAAACTTCTGTTCAAACTGGATTTTTGCAAGTTGCTTCAGAGTAGAATGGTCTTGACTTTCATCATGTTTATTGTTTCCTGTTCTTAAAAATGTGAGTGTTATAATAAGAGCATCAGATAAAATAGTCACTTAACCACTACAAAGTCACTAACAGAGTAAATAAATTTTCTTTGTAATCAATGCTAAATATGGAAATAAATTTTAGCATCTGGCAAACTATCTCACTGTATTTCCTGCTTAATACTCCTTAGTAGTAAATCAATATGGTTTATTAAAGAAAAATGCAATAACAGTCAATATGAATTTGAAGTGAATTGTTCTAATACTGTAAGAGTTGTTTTCCTTTATGTAGTATCTACAGGCTACCTTACTTAATATTCTTGCATAAGGAGCACTGACTTGTAGAGCTGTAATTTGAATATGTTATTATTCAATACATTAGACTTTTATTAATAGATAATGATGTAAATAAATTTAGTCTTGCTTGCTTATTTAATCTTTAACATTGAAATGTCTGCGTTAATAGTAGAAAACTTTGTATTTCTAACAGGCTTAACATTATACTAGTCCTAGGCATGAAAATCCAGCATTAATAGGACTTAATTATAATTTTATATACACTCTTTCAGGGCAAAAAAACATTCCAACTGCCCCAAGGCAGATGGAATCCTCAATTCAATGTGTGAAAATTTAAGTCTTCATGGTTATTTTGACACTTGGATGTCAATTTCATAAATAAGCTATATTAAAAAGATTTTTCATAGGAGATGTAAATGCTTAGGAAAAAAGTGTTGAATTTATTTAAATCATAGATTTACACTAGTTAGTGAAAAAAATACTGTATCGAAATAGCAATGCAAATTTATAAAAAGCTTTTTTGACACTTTGTGAAAGTAAAGGCTCTCCTTTGGCGAAAAAGGGCTACTCTGAGTTTCCAATTACTCTAAAAAAAGAACTTCCTAAGAAGTTAGGAAAGACAATGCAATACTATAGATACAGCAAAATTATATTTGATTCAGCTGAGTGCTTAGATTCCTTATGGAGAAGGATTGAGAGATTGTTATACCTAATATTCAAATTATTTTCATTTTAGATTGTGACTGTGCATTCATTTCTGATAAGTACCTTAAACAATTTGGGAATGTGACTTTGTGGCCTATTTTAAGTAGCCTCCCACTGCACTAAAAATTCAACATGGAAGAATGGAGGAAATTGCTTTCTTGATAAAATAGATTTTACCTATTAATTCTCCCCATATACATAGGTGAGAGTACGTGATTTCCTCCTGGTAATTTTGTATGGAGAACTGAGTAGAAAATTATTAAAAAAAGAAAAAAAAACCCCAGTCACCTTTTTGGGCTCTTCTGCCTCAGATTGTAGACAGGAAGAATGATTTTATAAAACCCATGAAGATTATAGGCAGCTGATGGCCATCACAAAACAGAATGTGAAAAGGCAAGGGTGAATATTGATCTTATATGAAATACTTTGTCAGTTAATATTCTGTTTGGCAATTCTATTTCAGAAGAATTTTCAGGCAATTCAAGTGACTTAGATGCAGAATTCCAGGCAATGTCTTATCACGTGGCCGATTTCTGAGACAGGCAGCAAGTCCCACTTTGGTGTGTTGTCACAAATTTTTTCATGTGGGAGTGGGTAGTTAGAGAGGCTTCAGTTCCACTGTGCAGAGAGTGAGGAGTAAGCCTTGTCATTTTCTCAGCTGCAGAAGGATCAAACTCAGAGCATTAAAGCTGAGAAGGTCAAAGGTATACACCAAGTAGGAATTAACAAAACTAGGAACTGTTGTGTACATGTGCTCTAGGGCCTTATGGAGGAACAGCACTGACAGAAAAATGGCTTACATATTCTCTTAGCTTGTCCATGGTAACTCTTATGCTTCAAAGCATTAGTCTCAAGAAGGCTAATTTTTACCATTTATTTTTTTGCCTCAAAATTTTTCATCTGCTTCTTACTAGTTATCATGTAGGAGTTCAGTAATCCTTCCAAAATTTATACTTCAGCCATCTGGAACAACATTTTTCCAAATAACAGTTACTGAAATACAACTACTAAATGCAAGCAATTACTCTTCTTTTTACACTTATAATGCACCTTACAGTTGTACTTGGACAGTTTCTGAGGACTTTATTTGGTTCACACAGTGAAAGTTTCATTTTCTTTCCCCAGTAGTGATAACAATACAATTATATGGCAAAGGACTATCACAATAAATTTAGTATCAATTTTTTATATGTTCAGTTTTTAATAGTGGCATGAGGCGAATAGTGCATTTGCTGAGATTTTGGTACAAAACTACACCAACAAAAATGCTGCACTTTTGGTATATGAGATTTTCAGAGAGGTACTACTGCCAGAATTCAAAAAAACTTAAAGCAAAAATATTTTTTCCCCTCACTTGTCAGTACCTTCTTATTCGTACCCCAAGACTGCGCTTTTAAAAAATTCCTCTTATAAAAAAAATAAAAAGAAGCTCTTTTTGACTGTTATCCTGGCTTTCATTTTTCTCTGGAAGCACTTTCTTTACTTTCTTTTTAACGCCTGGAAGACATGGAACCTAAATTCTGCAACATTTTGAAATTTCTTCTAGGAACATGTAATAGAAGATGACAAGTGCTGTATGCTTATTAATTAAGTCATAGCTGGTCACATCTTACTTCTCAGGTTGCAGAAGAATGATTTTATACAGGCAAAATTGGACATTAAGGAGGAATTTGAAGGAAGAGAGTGTCGTAGCATAGCTAAGTGATTAGGCAGGGATTGCTCTGCACCAAGGCACAAAGAAAAAAGTCGAGATGATTGATGATTGCGCTGATAGAGATTCAAGAGAGGCAAAATGAAGAAAAGAAGAAAGAATAAGCAGTAGAATATGAAATGCTTTCAGAGGGCTTCGGAAGTCTGAAACTGATATGAAAATAGAAGAATCTTATGATCATTTATATTGAAACAGACCTCTGAGGTCATCAGGACCAACCATAAACCTAACATTGCCAACCCACCACTAAACTGTGGTGGAAGACAATATTAGAGTTGGAAAAATATTTGAGTTTTACATAAGAACTTAATAGAAGCATAAATTTGAATTATCTTTTTAAAATAGTGAGCAATTAATTTAAGCACATTTTTCCCCCCAAGTAAAACAGCAGCTATGTTCATAGCTACTAATAATACCATAAAATTACTATGGTAATATTGTAATTGTGGGCAGTTTCTGGCTATTTAAGCTATTGGAGGCTGTAGGTGAGGGAAGAGGGAGAGTAAGTTTGGTTTTATCTTAAAGTGATGAGAAATAGTAAAGGTTCTGTTAGTTGGAAAAGGAAAGTGTATCACTTCACAGTCATGGAAAAGTTATCACAATTGACTTGCTGGCCTAGTTTCTCTGGTGAAGGAAGCTGGTATTGTACCCCCGCTTGCTTAGCAAGGTGATGTAGCCAGTGTGGGAGGCTCCACAGTGTAGTGGCACCCTCTGGTACTGGTGAATCAGCTTTCTTTATGTAGTTCATCTAAGCCTCCCACCCTCTGCTTTCCCATCAAATCATCTCTTACTCTATTAAGGTACATGCAATAGTAAGTACCTGGCATAACTTTGAATCAATTTAAAAGCGTTTAGAAAACAACCATGGGAAGAGCTTGGGGTATATACTTGCAGTTCTCAAGTGAGGAAATTTGACCATAGCTAAGAATTTAGGTTTGTGTTTTTTTATGGAGGAGTAGATCCTGAGGTTCTGATGTCATGGTTTTGATTGGTACTGCAGGATGAGATGAGGAAACCTATCCAAACTAAGTACTTACCCCTGTGCTTGGATGGCACAAAGCTCTGACTTTCATCTCTCCACAAGAAAGCTAATACATACACCCTGTTTTGTTCTACTTCCATCTGCCACATTGTTTGCTCCCAGTCTCTTTTACCATTTTATGACTCATCTCACACCAAGCAACCTTCAAAAGATTTTCGGCTCTGAGACAGGGAAAGTTACTGTCAGTAACATGAATGCTTTGGGAGTGTTTGTGAATTATCTAAATAACAGTGAGGTCATTCAGTTGAGAATTGCTTTCCTTGTTATGAATGGCGATAGACAAGGTAAAGTTACCTAAACCTCTCCTGTAAATTAATCCTTGCCTTTTGCCACTCAAATACCATAATGTGTTCATATGTACTAAGTGATATATATTCAGCAGCTCCTTGCTCTTTACTGGTCTGCTTGTTCTGTAATCTCTGTGATGAAAATTTATTTCCAGCTACATTTTTCTGCATAATTTATTTACCATGTCCGTGACACAGCTTGGAGCTGGGATCTAGTCTCTCTGATGCTTATGTTTGATTTGCTCCCTTTCCAGTGGAGGAGGTGGGGAATGACTGAGAAGAACATGCTGCTGTCACTTGGACCAGACAAATGTTTCTATGCCCTACCTGTGTTAAACAGGCCAGACAGCTGCAGTAGGAGAGGATGCAGTAGCTGCTACTGGGTGCAGTGAGCCCAAATACAGCCTCTGGCTTGTGGATTAGTCCATTGTGAAAAACCGTAACTGAGCAGATGTCAGTGAAATTATTATTTTTACTGATAATAATGATGATAGTAAAATAATATTTTGAGGTCTGCATATGGTATAAAAGAACTTACAAACTCTAAAAAGATAACGTTTTTCAACAACACTATAACCAATAAAGAACATGTACTTGAAGTTATGGGGGTAGTGGGTTGATAAGTCATTGTAAATAGTAACTCAGTATGCATAACTGAGGATGAAAGTAAATGTCTGAAATTGCCTTGAGAAAGGGACCATTGACCACTAGCCACTGTGTTGATCATGAGAGTATTCAATTATATTATTGAATGTTGTACTATTGATTTTTAAACTGAGTAGCTTTGGTGTGAAATGCTTCCTGCTTAAAATAGTTTGCCTTTATTCATGACTTGTTGATAAACCAGTCCTGTATAGAAAAGGAATTTACATTTCTAGCTCATTGACACAAATACAGTGGTTTACTTTATTGTGAATTAGTCTGAGTATATTAGATGTACAAAATGCTTCTCGTATTCATTGTGGTGTTTTAATATAGCAGCACAATTTTATTCAGAGAATTTCTCAGCCTTCTTATTTTTTACTGACATGCTGTCCACTGCTTCTGGTCAACATAACCACGATTTCCCTCACTTTTCCTCTTAGTAGCAGTTTGCAGTTCCTTGAAAACACCTGCAGGTTCTCTTAGCAGTTCTCTGATAGTCAGGCACCTTGTTGCCATGTTACTTAACTAGATGGCTGAACTAGATTAAAATGAAAGTGTCTTGTTGTTCAGGTGTTCATAATCAGTTTGATATCTACTCCTCTGAATCAAAAAACATGTCTACTATTTAGTCTTGACTTACATTTGCTACCTAATGCTTTCCTTTTGCTGGAAAATTCATAGTTCTGATAGAGCATTAAGGACCCCTTTTATCAACAATGTTGTAGAAAAGAATAAAATTTACTTGTAAGTGCATATATGGCCCCTGATTACTTCCAAAAATTATAGACATCAGTAATTTGAAAATCTGGAAAATAAATGACCAAAGCTCTGATCTTGCAAAGACTTAAAGATGCATCTTTGATGTCACGCACGGTGAGTAATCCCATTGGTTTTATACCAATATAAGCAAAAAGGAAGCACATGAACGTCTAAGATTAGGACATAACAATGCCATGGAGTAATTTGCATGTTGCTGTCAGGTTTTTGGCAGGATATCTGTGAGAATACATGATGATGCAATTTAAAAGGGCTTGAGAGGAGACTGTAAGGAAGATTGAATGGAGTTTTTTATCAGCTGAGGATTTTTTTTTGTTTGTATCACATGGTATTACAGTGATTAATATGCTTTGGGTCTCCTGTGGCTGTCTGCAGTTTCTAAAAAAATATTATTCTTCTTAGATGCTTTTTTTTTTTTTAAAAAGGTTTTTGTTTGTAGTTTTGTTTTGAATTAGTGGAATTTGGATTTACTCCCAGGCAGGGCATACTGGACCTTCTAGTGGCATTGAACAATTTTGCTAGTGTGCCTTGTTTGCATACTTAAGCCAAGATGATCATCAAATTTGCTGTGCAGATGGAATTTTTCCCAAGGCAGGCTACTAGTGACCTTCTTTTTACCTTTTTTTTCCCTGCAACATGGTCATGGTCTGCTTTCTAAGATTATCTGGGAGTTTGTTTTCATTAAATTCTTGCTTCTAGTGCAAGACTAACACTGGCATTTTCCTTCTTGCTGTCCTCTTGTAACAAACTATAGATGATCTTTGAATGTAGGTCTGGACAAGCATGTTGGTTATTTGCCTGTATTTTTTGGGCTAGACTGGTGTAGATTTAATAAATCCTTCTGAGCTGAACATCAATTACAAAGTTTTCTTTTATTAGAAGGTTCTGGACTCTGACAATGTCTAGTCTGAGCACTGTGCATTTTTTCCTAAGATTTTTCCTAAGATTTTTTTATAAAGACCTGTGCTGTTAAAATTTTTAAAGGGAAAAAAATATACTTTTTTCTGCTACATGTAGAGTTGATGTATCTTCTATTTTTATGATAGCTCTTCATTAACATAGATAAAATTTATAAAGAGGATGTTCATCACTGTGACTATCCTAAGAATTCAGTAAAATATGTATGCTTCAATGACACCCATGACATGTGGCACATAGGCCAGAAAATGAAAATTAATTTCAGATATTTGACAGCATATGGAGGCTACCTGTTCTCAAAGATGTCATCTTTCAATATCTCCAAATTATTCTAGATTCATGAACATTATTCACTGGTGAGTACACTGCTGTAATTATAACCTAGTGGTGGGTAGGTCTTTTAGGTCAGCTGTGTTTTTGCTTGTGGTTCAGACAAGATTTTTTTCTCCCCCCTCCCCATCTGGTACATTCATCAAATATTTAAGACACAAGGGAACCTGTTAAGGACATTTGGGCTCTTTTATCTGCTTTATGGCTGCGTTTATCTAATGGGGACTCTTTGCTGTTAATATTTTTTCATTTTGATCTATTACATGTCTATACCATCTGTGTTGTCTGTACTTCCAGCAGATATCCTTCCTTTATTACCTGTCATATCCCCTTCTAGAAGATGAACACATTTACTTTATTGCATAATTATTGACAGTATGAACTTTTAAAATCCAGTTGGGACACCTCTGAACTGGATCTAGTGATTGTAATATGTGGATTTCGAGACTTTAAAGAATCTGTAGCTGGCTGTGGCTGTATTTTGTGAATATTATACACAACTAAAAAGCTGAAATACACTTTCCTGAAAGAAGAATAGCTATGTCCATGCCTAGGGAGTTACCTTCTAATACACAGTTATTCCTGCTTGTCTGTCTTGATTTATTCCTAATACTGTTTTATTTTTATTATTATCTTTTAATGTAGACTCAACTAGATTTTATACAGCTGCTGCAGTTGCCATCTTGTCATATCCTCTGGGATACATATTTTCTCCTTTGTGTTATTCTTGCCTTAATCACTCCTGGTTTTTTTTTGGTTTTTTTGGCTCCGTACTAACTCTGTACCTCAAGCTGGAAAGATGGACTGTCTCCTACTAGATATGAAAGTACTGCCACTCCAGAATCCCTGATCTGTAATCATTCCTCTAATCTAATACCCTGACAAGGTGATAGACTTCAATGTTACAGAATGTGGCTGTTTTATTTTTAAAGGGATAATTTTGCTGGGGTTTTGTGGTCCTTCAGGGCCAATGAATTACACAATGGCCCAGATGTAACAAGCAATATGTAGCAGTCATTAAACTAAATTATTGCACTCATCCTCACTGTCCTTAATCTGTAAACGTTTTTTGGTCTTTCTTTTTTTTTTTTTTTTTTTTTTTTTTTCATAACCATCTCAATGTGATAAACTGTATAATTTAAAAGCTTTCCTACCGAAGTGTGATTAGAAGTAATTTGGCTAAGGGTAGAAGTGGGTAGTAATGATGCAGAATTTTCAGGTAAGCATGGTCATAAATTCTAAAAATAATTAAACTAGTAAGTACTAAAATATAGAATACTTACGTGGAATGAATATAATGAAACAAATTTCTCCTTTGTGAGTAGGAAAACATGTTAGACACTTCCACAACAATTCATTCACCGTTGTCAGAATATGAAAAACTTTCGATGTTTTTCATTTCAATGATGTTATGTAAAAAGAGGGTAATTATTTGCATTTGGTTTGTGCAGTTGATTTGACTCTTTGTTTTTGTTCTTTGTCCATTATGACTCATTTTATGAAATTGTTTGTTTTACCTTTGTTAAGAAGAATTAAGAAAACACCTCTTTTCTAAGTGTCTTTATAGTTATTGAGGTAGAATAGCAGTTGCTCTGTCAGTGTCACAGTGTTTATTTTAATCTCTGAATTAATTTTCTTGGTTGCTAGGCAATTCTACTTCATAGATTTAATGGAAATGACTAATTCAGTGTACTCTCATTTCATAACAGGCAATTTTTTGCATGAAAACTGAAACTAGGTTTCTCTATGACATAATGTTTGACAAATACTCGTATCAGTTTACAATTTTATTACTTTAGTGAACAAAGTATTCAAATTTCTGTTATCCAGTCTTGTATTTCTTGCACAGTCCAACAAAGCTGTTGTAAATATAAAGCATTCAAAAGAGGGAGAATTGGGCTTTTATATATCTGTAGAGGGCAAACATCTGCCCTAAGGTCTGACATTTTGGAAATTTTTTAAGGCATCTTATGGAGATGGTTCTGTACTACATCTGTAGAGCTGGTATCAGTTAAGTCTTTTTACATCCTCTATGGTAGTGGTATAATTAATAAATGCTCCGTATCTCAGTTACTCAGCCTGCAGATGTATTCAGCAGATACTGCTTATTATCAGTACATGGAAGTCCAAAAATAGGTATGAATATTCAAAGTAATAATAGCCATATTATCAAAGAAAACCTCTCAGCAGTTGGTCATCCTGAAGGTTTTTCATACTGAAAAACATAATCCCTGAGGACAGTTTTTTTTAAACTTTAAAATATTGTTTTCTGTTATTTCAATACTACTCCTATTTAAGAACAAATATGTAGGAAAAAGAACTTTAAATGAAGCTTTTTAGGTTCCTCAGTATCAGGGTAGTGCAGAAGTGCAGGCCTCTTTCATTTTGTTGCTACCAGCTATGCTTTAATTTATTCTGAGCTATCATCTACTGAAATACTGTCTTTTAGCTTGTTATCTCCTTTTCACTCATGTTTCCATGTTGGGGAGCTGCACAGCTTAAAAATGAATGGAATCCACCCTCCTCTGTAGAAGAATAAAGGATTCTGTGGGCCAGACTGTCAGTGGTGTATCCAAGTATTCTCTGTGCTTCTGACATTGGTTCAAGGTTTATCAGTTCAACTTTAGCCCAGAATATCATTCTGCATGCTTATTTGATCTTTATTTTCCTTCTCTTTAGTTTATCATACATTTTTTTCCTGACAGTGGCCACCTTTTTGTACAGTTATTGTGCTGAAGGCCACAACTGATTTGGTTTATCTGTATAGTTTGTGGCCATCAAAACACTAAATTCCAAGTTCAATTCACAAAGATCTAATATTTTTTTAAGACAGAGAATGCTGGGAATGCTGTATATTTTAATGGCTTTGTATTTAGTACACAATCTTTCAGTATCTATTACTACAAAAAACCTTTAGAAAAATCTTCCAGTTGCTATCTTACAACTTTAATTGCCACCTAATGGTGGTAAAGTAAGCAACGATACCATGCTATTTTTGAAATTTCTAATTAGATTTGAGAGAAAACAAATCTCAAAAATCACACAATTAAAAATATTTTAAGATTTTTTGGAAAGATTATAGGAGGAAAAAATTAGATCACTCAACAGTATTCCTCACAGAAAACAAGAACTTTTGTTCGTTTTTTTGTTATATTTGAGCAAATAAGATGGGTAGTTAGCCAGAATGCTTGGAGCTGTAATGGTGATGGCCATTGAAGGCAAAAAGTTGGCTGATTTGTATTCAATACATTCTTGTGAGACTGTCTCACTTTTTGTAAATGAGAGGTGGAGTATGCAGCCAAAATTAATAAGATTATATTTATGTCAGTGAACTCTCCCAACTCATCTTAATCTATTTTAACATTTAAAGAGAGCAGCACTGAGAAAATAGTTTTTGGTTTGTGGAACTGGGTTATGAAAGTCCTGCAACAGAAGCATGAAAATGTTAATGTGAGTGAAAGCAAACCTCCAGTGAAAATTTCTTACTGAATATACTCCATTTCCCTGGCTCCACGAGGCAGAACACTTTGATAAACTGGTTGTCAAAACAATTTCTTTAGTGTACTAACTTTACAAAATCAAAGACCTCCAGGTATTTCAGTAGGTACAAACATGAATTCTTTTTGTATGGGGATACTAGGAAAAGGTTCTTCACCCAGAGGGTGGAATTCTCAGTAAGTGTACACAATTACAAAAAAAAAAAAAAAAAAAAAAAAAAAAAAAAGGTCATAGTAATTCATAGATTCATAGTAATGATTTCCATCGTGGCTTGTAGTTTTGAGGAGTGAAATTGTTATGAAATAGTGAAGGTATTAAAAGTTATGTTATTGGGTTAAAAAGTAAGCTCTTCTTTCAGCCAGTAATTTCTAAGTTACTCCTTTAGAGATGATTATTTCTGAAATTACTGGGACATCATTTAAGATTCCCGACTGAGTTATAAAATATCTGAAACAGGTTATTTTGTATAATTTACATTTTTCAGTTTGACTTGCAGAAATTACTACAAAATTATTCGTGACCCTGAAAAATCTCACTGTAATACAGTGTCTTGATTTCCCATTTGTGAAAAGCAATATAAGACATGCATAAACTTTAATTTCTTCCACTCATTGTATGACCTGATTATCCCTTTAATAGGTGGTAGTCTTTACAATTCTGCAATGAAATCTCAGTTGCGTTCTCTAGGTACTAAAGCAAGATGAAGTATGCTAGGGAATACTTAGTAATTTGTAAATAAATAACTAAATAAATTGCAGGCATTCAATATCCTTTGCTATTAAGGATATTGAAATGAAGTGTAACTGAAGATTCTTTCCTGTCCCACCTTAACTCCTAATTAAACATTTTATTTAAAGGAGGAAAACTAAAGGAGTTGCATTTATTATGCATATGGCATTTGTGTTGTTAAACTGAAGAATGACAGACCTTTGATTTTTAGTGGTGACATAATCTAAGACACAGTGCTGTGATAGACATATGGTGGATGTCTGTACAGCATGCCAAAGGAAGGAACAGTTCATGAAAGTTAACTTCATTCCCTTCAAAAAACCTGAATTTCTTAGTGATTATATTATGTGATATGGAAATTTCAGAATGGATATGTCTCTGCTAGTCATTAATGCCATTTTAAACTTAATTTATAGAAGTGGTACCCAACAGAGACAAATTAGCCTGTGTTTGATCGTTTGTTTAAAAAAATATGCATTTTCTTCTGATGAGTGACTATTTTTCTTTAGGAAGATGATTGCAACATCATGATTGCTACTGAAATGATGACAAATTTTTTTTTGTCTTTGGCTGCAAAAAAAACCAAAAAACTGTTTTATCAGCACAGGATGGAGTACAAACCCAAATATGAAGAAAATTAAGAGGCCTAACTCTTAACAGAAATATACTCAAAATACCATTTCTTAAATATGTCTGCTTTCTTTGAATATATTAGGTATACAGCCCATGCAAAGAGAGTCTCTGAGCATCTTCCTGCATGGTGCATGCGCTGTGGTCCCATTATGTCACATCCAGTCTCTCCCCAAAACTGTAACCATCACCATCTAATTTGTCTTAGTGGGAAGAATGCATTGTGGTGAGCTCTACACTGTTATGGCAAGATTTATATCTGCTATTTAGTCTATCATGTTTAAGTGTTGTTTATAACCCCTTCTTAAAGACTGCAGTCTGTTAACAAGGTGTGCAATTAGATTAGCTGTAGAAATAACCAGTCTTGTGCATCCCTCACTTTGTTGCAAATTTGAAGTCCTCTTAAACAGCAGCTCCAAAAATCATGCGAAATGTACAAAATCTCAGCTGTTTCATTATAAAAGCAAGTTTCTGGCCTTACTGGCTTAAATGAAAATATTATCCTTAAAATTACATTTATTATATATTTCATCAATAGGATATGGATTATATGGAGGCTCTGACAGTGCTGGTGACACTTTTGGCATGCATGGGTCCTATCCTTCATGTTTTCATTTACATGATTCCAAAGAATTTTAAAGGTTGGTTTATTTTCTTTCTTTTTATTTTTTTCCTGTGATAAATAAGAGTATTCCTCAGCCTTTGGTATTTTAGCTTTAATGTCAAAGCGCATGATGGACCTTGGGTTTGCTACTAATATGTTGAATAACACTGAAGAGCAGTTCTACCCTCAGAAAACAAATGTTGCATTTAGAACGACTGAAAGTAATGTCAAACTATTATAGGCTTTCCTATATATGAAAGTAGGCAGGAAGGACTTACTGCAATTTAAACAGATGAAGCATAGAATATAAAGTTTTCTGAAGTATAGACTGTCTAGTATGTGGGTTTAGAAAATGTGGTAAAAGCCAGAGAACTCGTGGGTCGAGACAAAGACAGTTTAATAGGGAAAACAAAAGCCATGCACACAAGGAAAACAAAATAAGGAATTAATTCAGTACTTCATGGGCAGGCAGGTGTTCAGCCACCTCCAGGAGAACAGGGCCCCATCATGCATAGCAGTGACTTGGAAAGACAAACAATGTAATTCCAAACATCCCTCTCTTCCTCTCCCCCCACCCCCCAATTTTACACACTGAGCAGGATGCCACATGGTCTGGAATATCCCTTTGGTCAGTTTGGGTCACCTGTCCTGGCTGTGTCCCCTCCCAGCCTCCCCTGCACCCCCATCTCCTCCCCAGCCTGGCAGAATGAGAACCAGAAAAGGCCTTGGCTCTGTGCAACCCCCGCTCAGCAATAACAAAAACATCTCCCCAATATCAGCCCTGTCCTCAGCACAAATCCAAAACACAGCCCATGCCAGGTGAAGAAAATTAGCTCTGCCCCAGCCAAAACCAGAAAAAAAATATATAAAACTTACTGCCTATGAGTAAACCCTGCTGTTTGTGGGGGAGAGATATAATGGTGGAAAAAGCAGTACATCTGTAGTGGTTTGGTTTAGTCATGAAACAGTACTTCTCTGAGTCCTGATTAGAGACAGGTGACCGTAGCACTGTAGATTATGAAATGCTGCTACCTTCTTGAAGCATCTCCTTCTGAAGCCGCCCAGAGCAGGTCACAAGGACAGCCATTTCAAGTCCATGCACACTGACATTCCTCAGTGCAGGAGAGACAGGAGGGGCCTCCTGTTTGATATGTTCCAGCAAGGTTTATTTCAGCATGCCAAAGGGATCGTGGGCAGAAGACCCAGGCCATGTTCTGCTCAAGGGTTGAGTATGGGGTCAGTGGCCAATGAACTGAGGGCACAGGGGCAGTACAGAGGCCAAGGCAACCTCTAGAGGGGTCTGAGGGATGAACAACTGGGGAGGGCAGCGTTCAGTGACCAATGGGGGAAGGCTGCACTTTGGTGCTACTTGCCAAAAGCTCAGTGCAACATGTGCAATGAATCATAGAATGTTCCTCTAGTAAAAAATATTGAATTCTCTCATTTTTGCTGCCCTCAGTCTTTGACTTTGGGAAATGCATTTTGCAGTGGTTTCTTACGGAGATGGGGGACATTGGACTGAAATCTGCTGGGAGTTTTCCCTAAGCTTCTAATTAGGAGGAAAGGCCAGACTTGTGGAAGGGAGGGCTACCTAACAGCATGTGGTTTGAAAAGTGGAGAGAAAGCTGAAGTAGTACTTTCTCCCAATTTGGCATTGAGAGCATTTGGAAAGCTTCATTTCCAGAGAGGCAAGAATTTTGAGATCATTCTCTCGCAATGACTCTCATTGAAGGATGTGTTGAGGAGAAGCCTGGGTACCTTTTAGTCACTGGCAGATGCAAAGCAGATTACTTGGTGTGAGGAGCAGAGGGGAACTGGAAGGTTCATGTGTCCTGTAATCAAGAACAGCAGACTTGGTTGTAAGAATTCTTATAGAGTTTCCAGGAACTGGAAATCATGGAGAGCATTTGGTAAACTAGCAGATATTCCCTCTTCACAAGGGCACCATAAGGTTTCCGTAAGATGCAGTCAGTTCAGGATGACTCTTTTCATGTCTGGTTTTGCAGAGATACAGGAGAAGCTGTGCTATGGCCCAGCAGACCAGGACTGTATTCCTGACAGCATTTGTTCTACAGACACAGCAAATCTCTGAGTGTATGTATGTGTATCACAAATTTCATGGAACAAGTCTGAAGGAATTTTTAGGAATGCTTCAAAGAGCACACCTCTGAGAGTATCCTGTCCCATTGCTGTTTTCAAGTCCCTCCTGTAAATCCTAAAAGAAATCTTAAAAGATTCTTGTTCAAAGAAAAGCTTGCTAGATTTCCCAACCCCAAGGGAAAATTAATATATTTTCCTTTAACTTCACACTTTGGAATAGTGGGAGGTATTTTGGCTGTAACTTTAGAGATTGCAGCCTGGAGGGACACCATGCATAGCCAAATGCATCCTTAATAATTGATTTTGGAAAATTAGTAAATAAAACTAGTGTTTTACATTGGAAAATATTGGTATAATAATGCAAGTTTTTACATGTGAGAGAAGTCAAGTGTAAGGAATAGGGGAAAGGAGTGGAATGAGAAAATCAACACAGCTGTGCATCTATTACTGGTATGTAGTATCTGTAAAGAATGGGTGGTTGTGGATCTCATAAAATGTATTGTTTAAAGAATTTAACTTATGTGGTTTTATAATATTCTGATATTTTAAACAGAAATGCAGACATGAATTCAAGTGTGTATGGGATAAGACAAGAAAATAAACAAAGACAACCCGCCTGGGAGATAGGAAGGAGAGCCTTTGTGTTCCTTTTGCGTAGTAACGTGGGCCTAGGGAGCCTTTTGAGGATATGAGAGATTTGGGATTTAACTT
The DNA here is from genome assembly GCF_965231275.1 of Zosterops lateralis. Classification (NCBI taxonomy): domain Eukaryota; kingdom Metazoa; phylum Chordata; class Aves; order Passeriformes; family Zosteropidae; genus Zosterops; species Zosterops lateralis. The sequence goes on from NC_139766.1 coordinate 35,666,751, forward strand.
TGTGTAACAAAACAAAGCTGGAAGAGCCCAGAGGAAGGACTGAGTGGTCAGTAGTGTGGAATATTAGAATGTGCCTGGGAAAGGTGGCTGGAAGTAAAAGGATGATGTGTAGCTCACCATATTTCTAAACTAGCTTAATTATTAGACAGCACTACAGGGATATTGTATATAATATAGAATTGCAGTTTTTGCCACTCACTGATGCTGAATTTTCTAGAATAAAGTTTTCACCTTTAGGTTTGTCTAGTATCAGTAATCTCATGCAGGCATAAGGAACATTTGCATTCCCCTACACATCCTGAAAATAATGAAAAAAAAAAAGGCATGCAGAAACTATGGGAGTCTGCAAGCTACAAAGATTTGGAAATACCAGTTTCAGGGTGTGAAGCAATACCCACTCTTAGGTGTTAATTAGAAAGGTGCTCCTGCAGGAGGTAGGTGATGGAGAAACAATCCAAACCAAGAATTTTGGTAATATCTAATTACAATAGGACCCTGCAATATGCATTCATACAGCCAGGCAACTAATAGTAATATACAAAATATTAAGAGTAAAAATATAAATAAACCTTCATTGGGTTAAAAAATAGCCTTTTCTACAGATACTGCAGAAGGCTGCAGCTATTTTTTGCTCACTGCATGGTTCCTCAGATAATTCCATTTGGTAACTGGTGACACATGCATTTAAAAAAACATGCTGACTTTCATTTAAAGTGACAGGGTAATATTGCTAAGAAACCAAAGAATGTAGGTAAACATATATTAAACATACATTTTTTGCATTTTGTGATATACCATTATGTATATTTAGTTCTCCTTTCAGTTTCTGTAAGCAAATTATTTATGTTTGAATAATCTATTTGCAAAGAATGAAAAGAGCAGAAGGAAACTGGGAAATGAAGAAAGGGGGAAGATATTGAACATGCCTGAAATGATGTTTGTAAAGGGGTGGAATTGAATGGGGAACCTGTAACTAGGCTACACATAGTTAATTTTTAAATATAAATCCATGATCTAAGTGTCTTGTAGAAATCACTGGGGGGTGGGGGGTTTGGTAATGTTTTGATCCTATGATAGTCATCTGTACAAATATAGTCTAAATTAACCATTGCATTCTTATAGCTTGAAAGAAGGTTTTCAGGTCTTAATTCTGCTCAGCTCTAGCCAAGAGTGCAATATACAAAAGCTATTTCATTGCCATTACTCTTATGGCAATATTGACTTAGTTTTGTGAACCTAGTTAAAAAAATAAATACACAAATAATGAATACAGATTATCATGGTGAAAATTTCTCCTTTAAAGCAACGAATATATGGGAGGATTAAAACATATTACCGTTAACTCTGTTTATAGTGTTCTGGCTTTTCAAATTGACAAAGATTTTTTTCCAGACATCTTTGTAGTTCAGTCCCTGGGATTTAATCTCCGTAATGTGTTACACTCACTATTGTCCCAGTGAATTTGTTGACAGACAGTAAGTGGGTCACTGCATTGAAATGCCCAATGTAAGCCCTGAGTTCTCCCTTTGCGTTGGCAAGGCAACGGCAGTGGTCCAGGAATCATGCGCAGAGCCGACTCCCAGCCTCCTGCTCTCACGGGGTCTCGCTGCAGGGCAGGGAGGAAAAATCCCTTGGATGCTGTAACAGGCAAAGGATTCTTCTCCCCTTTTTTAGTGTGTCTATTGTCTTAGAGTGGTGGTGAGAGGGACAGAAATGCAAACTTACAAATAACATGAAGCAGTGCAAAAAATTGACTCTATGTTTTGCTTGTTCTAAAGTCTTTGATTTTGGTTTGGTGGTATAGAATACAATATACATCAGTCAGACCTAGTTGTTCCAATAACACAAGAAAGATAAATATTTCATAAATGCTTTAGATGGTTTGCTATTCTCTTCTTCCTTCTTCCACAGTTCCTTATAGAAAAGCAACTGACAAAGTGCTTTTTTTTCCATGAATCTATAAAGAAGCAGAATTCCATGTGTTGTAATCTTTGTGTATGCTAACATTCAAAAAACATCTGTGAAGATTAAATTTATATCAGTTTTTTGAAAAGTAATCCAAACACAGAGAAAACTTGAACCTGAACATTTAGAAGTTTATAGTAATTGTTGATCTAATTAGCAGTTTTCTACAGTTGACCCTGACCAGTAATATGTTACCACTAAAATTTGAAGAAAAGGGATGTGAAAGGGAAAAGGAAGGAATTTTGTTATTGCAGAGAGATTCAAATCTTTCCCACTGACCATGACGCAACAGAAATGGAAGTCCTGCATGTTGGAGGAAACAGTGTCTTTACTGACAATGCCATGGATTCTGTGTTCATTAGCTTCAGTTGAGCAGCTGACGACTGGAAGAGGTATGGACTTTGGCAAAACCATCTATTTCTGTAAAAAAAAAAAGATTTGTACAGAGCTGAGGGCATATAATGTTCTCAAGTTACAAAGCTTTTTTTCTAGAAAACTATAGTTTTCCTGACTATTCTGGTGGGAATTCCTATGAGTAGCTTTCTCCTGAGAGCAGCTACGGAAGTGAGAACAGCAGCAACAGCCAGCTCTGTTTTGCCATTCATGCTAAGCTAACACAAAGAGCCAGGTTTCACTGTATCTTTCACAGAGATTTCAGAAAATAAAAAAATCTCTAAGAATGACAGTGTTATAATGCTGCACACCTGGACTCAAAATAACACATAGCTTTTGTCACCTTCACAATTTGTTATTTTTCCCATCCTTGGCTGATCAATAGAAATTACTTCTTCTGGAGAGTAAACTCACATTGCATGGTAAATATTTCATATGTCATGTTTTGGGCCTGCAGGTGTTTCATAAGTACCAGAAAAAATACAGTCAGGAAATTGTCTTATACACAAACAAAGATTGAATCTACTTGGGAATCTCAGAAAGGATTTTGAAAGTATTTCTAAGCAAATGCTCTAATAAAAAATGGTACCTTTGACAAATAGGAAGTAGGCAGGCTCCAACTCAAAATAGCTGAAAATAGAAGGTGGGAAAATTAGTTATGAAAGTTATTCAAGTTTAAAACTGAGGCTAGATGAATACTGAGTCATGCTCTGGTACAATGCCTTCTACTGCTCTCTAAAGATTTTAAGCAAAAAGGAAAAAAATGTGTAGCTAACAAGTCTTAGTTCTCCCAATGGTCCTTGTAGCTTATCTTTCTCTTTTCTCCTTTTCTCTCAAACCATCCGTGTCTGACTTAATTATTTCCCTACATAGCTTAACTAAACCAAACTTTGAATAGAAGAACTAAAAAAAATTAATTGATTATTATCCTACTACTACTAAAAGAAATAAAAAGGAGAACAGTACATTTTGAATTTTTAAAAAATGTTATTACAGTTTCTGAAGTAGTTGACTGTTTTAACCTTTCCCCTTTATTGCCTAGTTATGATGTAGGCAATTGAAAGTTAGGTAAAAACAACAATACAGAGGCATTTTTAAAAGCTGGCATACGTCTAGTTGCAATTCTAGATTTTGTTCTTGGTGAAAAGAGCAGAGAAAATTTTTCTTTTCATTCATTTTCAGTTCAAGTTTGGAGAAGTTCCATGGCTTTTGAAAACATTGCTTGTTCCTTGATAAATGAGAAATAATGTTGTGCAAAAATTTTTCCGCATTTTAGAAATATTTTTATAAATTATTTTCATTTTTTCTTTTCTTTAGGAAGTTTCTAGGTTCTTGTCATCTACTTCTTTATTACTTTCCTGCTGTTTGTTTCTCTTCTGAGAAAAATGTCTAGACATATTGGTGTTCAGTTTAACCCAAGTAGTCCTGTGATTCTAACTCTCTATGCTGCTTTTACAGAAATTGATAAAACTGCACAGAACCCACTGATATATAGTCAGATCTCAAATTATTTGCCTCTGTAGGGCTTTAAATCTCTTCAAGTTCATGAATAAATGCTTCATATTTCATTGGAACCTGTTAAAGGATGTGAGAGACAGAGCTGCAAAAAAAGCCAGAGACAGTAAATAAAATGGCCACAACTCCTCTCACTGGCACAGGGACTCAGATTTCTAGAGGCTGTGCTTAAGGAGTTCATTTTCAAGTGGGTGCACAAGACAGTGGAGGACATATGTCGCAGTCTTAAATCTCACAGCTTTCTCTACTTTTATTTCCCATTTGTAGCACTGTTATTTTCCATGTGTTCCATATTTTCCAAAATGAACTTTGGATAGTCAAAAGACATTAGAATTAAATTTTGTTTACCTTCAGTGATGACCTTTTCTCCTTTAGACCATGTATATGGAGACACCTAGTACCTGTAGCAAAGTATATCTTAAATACTCATTGGATCTTTTTTAACAGATGGACTGCAGTGAGAATATGGTGCCAACTTCCAGACAGAAAAGTGTGTCAGAGATGAGGATATCTTTAAGATGTTAAGGAAAAATAACTTCCCCCTGCAACAAAAAATCCCAGAGCTCCCAAATGAAATAAGCCTAAAAATCCTATCACTTTGATTATGGAAGACTGATTTACTGCATAACTAAAATGACATATAATTTTCCAGAAAGAAAAGAAGTGCATTTTCCTTTTGAAATTATTTTAATTACATATTTTACTTGTAACTCAAGATGAAGGTGTACCTCTTTCTTGGTGTGGCTGTTGTGTCTTTTGAGTAGCCTACTAGAAGTGAAAGGTAAAACATATATGTAAATAAGCGTACAGAGATGTGAAGATCCTTTTACTCCAGCTAGGTGGGGCTTCTAGTCTCTTTTCCAATTATATTTGATTGGTGGCTTTGAGAGTGATAGATATGACTTGTACTTCATTCTTAGTGGTGTAGAATATAGCCTAATGGATTGAAACGTCACAGAGAATATTTACAATTTTCTGCATTTTAAGGTCTTGCAGAGTTAATGGAATACTGCTATAGCATCCTTCTCCGTGTTTCTTATTGATGTAGTAGACTGTTATTGTAACATATCCTGCTGCTTTCTTTTATTTTAAAGTTTTTTTGGGCACTCTAAGGTCTCTTCCTTCACCTTCATTTCTCTTCAGTACTGGGATGGAAGAAAAGCTGAAGTCAATCATTAATGGAAGAAAGCACAATTCTTACTGTGATATGTTTCTGCAGCAGAAGTGCTGGGACCACAGCTTTGTCAGATTTCATATGCAGAAAAAATATGAATGCTTTTATTTCAACATGTGTGCAACCTGAATCTGCAGATACTTTAGCTGTATATTTTGATACTTTATGTCACAAAATATTCAGCATTCCTTGTCAAGAGTTTGCATCAAGTGTCCACATTGTGAAGTTCTCGATGCTTCAAAATGAAGAAAAATGCTCTACTCCACACAAAAGAAATTGTGGGAATAAAAACTACTTAATACCAACAGGAAGATCTAAAATCTTCTCATCATGGTGTTAGGTTTTGTGGGCTTTTATTTTTCCCCCTTCCTCCTCCTCCAAAGTTTCTTAGGTGCGTATCCCCAGAGAACCTCCCACAACTCTGGATTGGATTGGATTGGATTGGATTGGCAGGGAGGCTTCCTGTGGCAGCAGTTTCATGTAGGCTGTGATGGACAGTAGTGCTATATTTTCAGGTTCTCAGCCTAAATCATTTACAGTTGTCTGTATAAAAGGAGTTGAAGACTTAAGACTCATCCAAAAGGGGGTTAGAGTTTAGGTATGTGCATTTTAATCTGATCCTCACTAAACCTCATGACATTTTTCCTAATCCTGGTGGATTCTAAAATGTGTCTATACCAAAATACCTTCAGATGCGTTAGAGATATCCTGGAAGTGGAGCTGCCAGTAGCTGGCTTAGTGAGTTTCACATCTTTGTGCAGTTCATCTATGTGCAGAGTGTTGCTTTGCCTGTGCTGACTTCCAGGTTTCATCTTGGTGTGATCTGAAAATGCATCAGAGATGAGGAGTGCTAAGTTAATGGTTACAGCATATGCTTGGGATCAAGTCCCTTCTCACCTACATTTGCTATATCCTTGAGTACAGTCTAACAATTGATCTGTATGTTGGGTTAAAATGGGGCCATTCTATTTCTGTTGAAACTGCTGAATATAACTGAAAATAATTATAGATTGAGTAGAAAAGAGAGAGGAAGGGGAAACGAAGGAGCAGTAAAAAAACATGATGAGGAAGTCTAGCACTTGCATGCATATTTTAAATAGGCTGTCACTAAATAAATTAGTGAAATAAGAATTTGAAGGTTTGCTTATTGTTTGAGATTATCACAGTTGCTGTTCTTGTAATTCTTGTCCTTCCACTTGTAATTTTTGCCCTTGCCCAGCTAGGAAAATTGTGCATCTTACAAGAAAATGTCATGTTCTGCTAAAGAGATATGAAGCCAAAGTTATTTGGACTTGTCGTTTAATATGTGTAATTCTAGACACCTGAATGAAAAAAACTCTCCAGCCTTAATATAGGGGCAGTACCCACTTTGTGTCATAATAAGGGTGTCCTTATTCTTATTTTTTTAAAAATCATATAATAGTTTGATTTGGAAGTGACCTTTAAAGATGATGTAGTCATCAACCCTGCCACGCCCAGCATGGGCAAGGATTCTTCCCTTTAGATCAGATTGCTTAAAACTTCATCCAGCCTGGCCTTCAACACTTCCAGGGATGCGGCATCCGTGATTTTTCTGGGAAACCTCTTTGGAGCAGATTGTATGTGACTCAGCACTCTCAAAGTAAAGAATTTCTTTCTTACATCTAGTAAAACCTACCCTCTGTCAGTTTAAAGCCATTCTCCCTTGTTCATCACTACCTGTCCTTGTAAAAAGCCCTCTCCAGGTGTCTTATCAGCCCTTTTTGGGTACTGGACAGCTGCTAAAAGCCTCCCCAGAGCCTTCTTCAGGCTGAAAAACTGTCTCAGCCTGACTCCACAGGAGAGGACTACTTCATCTGCATGGCTCCTTTCTGGACTTTTTCCAAGAAGACCTTGTCCTTCTTATGCTGGGAGCCCCAGAGCTGGAAATGTAATATAAGAATGTAAAATTAATTCTAAAAATTCAGCTGATACTCCCAGTTGCTGACATCCTGGGTTTGATGGTCCTTTTGAGTCTTCAAAGAGTATTTCAGCTTAGCACACACACTTGTTTTTTGATGTGAGTGTGGTACAAGAACCATTTGCCTGCTGTGGACTTTATCTGAAAGTTGGAAATAAAGACTAGTTGTCTTCTCTTTATTTCTTAACTTTGTAATCTTCACACATTTTCAAACTGTTTTGGGTTTCCATTATTAAATCATCTTTATAGTGTTTATAGTATAGTTTTAATATAGAAAAATAAAAGAAATTTTTTGGTAAAAAGAAGACTAAATTGTTTTTACCCGTTCAAAAAGAATGATGTGAACATATTATATATGTATCTCCTTGTTTTTCTTTTGTGTGTATGATGTTGGTGATAGGAGTTCTATGTACATAGAAAAGGGTTCAATAAAGTCTGCTGAAAAGTCATTCTTTCAAGCAAACAAAAAGCTACTAATGATAATCAAAGAAGTTATGGTAGAAATTCTGCTTTTCAGAAACTGATAAACAATTTTCAATTTTAACTTCTTTATGATAGAGTTGTACTGCACCTTCAGTATTATAGCTTTAGCATTGCAGTGGTGTTTTGCTTACTTTCCTATTTTTTTTTATTAAGCAGAACTGAGAGAAGGAGGTTTCCTGGGAACTTAGAACAGTGAGGAAAACAGTTTTTTTGGTGAGGGTTTCTTTTGTTAATTTGAAATTAATTTCAGTTTTATTTTCTTACCCTTGGTTATTGCAGCATAGCACTGCCTTTGTACTGAGTTCAGGGTGCTTGTTTGCCTGTGTTAACTGGTAGGAGAAGCTAATGCAGAAAAACATACTTCCTGCCGTGTCCATCCTTCCACTTTCCTAATTGATTTAATTTCTGCTCCATCAGAGCATCGAAGCCTCAAACCTCTTCCTTAACCCAGTCTATTAGTCTGATGAGAATCGTGCCATGAGGGGGCCTTGATTTGTCTGTCTTTATTGACTTGAAAAAGCCAGCAGCCAAAAAACCTTAATCTTTGCTACATTACAAAGCTGTGGACATAGACTTAAATCACTCAGGGCAGGCTTATAGAGATATGGGTAACTGATTTTTTGAAAGAGTTTAGATAAAAATCTGTGGCTCAATGAAGTGTTTTGCTTTTTGTTTTTCCTAAATTGTGCAACAAAAATGAGCAAAAGAGCACTTTTTTCCATTTACTTTTGGCTATGCAAAAGCTGTGCAAGGTCAAAGACAATTCCATTAAGTTTTTATTTGGCCTGTACAGCTGGATATAGTAAAAACTGGTATTCTACTCAAAAATACTTTGCTCGAACTGATTGTCCCCTGATTTATTCTTTATCTGTAATGATTTTTTTTTCTTTTAATATTTGGTTTTCTGTTCTTCTCATTTTATATGATCAAATTTAAATTTCTGTAAGTGCACATGCAGAAAAGAATTTTGATAGATGTATTGACACCTAAATGGAGGCTGTTGCATGGTGATTGATAAAGTGAGAGGACCCTTAAAAATAATTGGGGAGCTGGACGGGAGCAAATGCAGATCTAATCACTATGATTAATGCTATGTTCTCCCCTTATTTTGTCTAAGTTGGCAGGTTATATACACTTTGATATAGTTTACAATTGTAGTTATTTCTCATTGGCATACAGCACAGGAAAAATGCAAACAAACATTGTTTTACTTGTTCCTTAAGGTGGCTAAAGTGTTCACACTAATAACTATACTTATTAACCTCTGGAAAACCCACTCTCTCTCATTAACACCTTAACATCTAATTTCTAATTGGGCCACAAACTTCACAGTTGGCCTTGGTGTGGGGGCCAGGCTGGGTAGTTCAAACCTGACTCCAAAATTCCTACCGATTGATAGAGGGATGTCATACTATCTTCCATGTTTGAATTTTTTCCTAAGAAGTTTGGTTTCTTTGTTTTTTAAACTGATAACCTTTCTTGTCCCTACCTATACAAAACCGCTTCGAGAGATGGGGACACTGGTGATTTGTACTTACACAGAGCAAAAATCAAATATAGTTGTTTAAGCTGCTTTTTCTTTTCATACAGTCTTCTCCATTAAGAGTATTCTATACTATACTTTTGCATAACAGCTGTACAATAATTTAAACTGCTAGTGGTTCCTTCTAGGCCCCAAACTGCTGTAGTTTTGGAGTCATGGCTATCAATTAATTTTCAGTAAAAACCCCTGACTTTACATTTTACTTCATTTTTTTAAGCCACATTTAGCATGAACATGCTCCTTTTGTTCTGTGGCAGAAACATATTTGTGGAGGATTTACTCTCACTTTCATCACATTATTTTTTACCTGAGGTCTGTCTTGTATTGAAATACCTCTCAGCTTGCTATACTCACCTTACTTGGGACATCTAAAGATATTGATAACATGGAAATCCTGAATAATCATGGTATGGAATACGAAACATATTACATTTTAACACTTGAAATTTTGGTGCATTTTAAAAGTATCACTTGTGTTTTTAATTCTATTAATATGATTGTTGAATTTGTTTATCTTGGAAACAAAGTTGTGCTGAATCAAACTGACCAGCAAAAGGAGGTACTTTTTTTCTAGGGATGCATATCTGCTGGAATGGCATGATGTGGCTAATGACTCCCCAGGATTAGGGTGATTAGGGAGAACTTCTGAAGTCTCCAGTATACTCAGGTAGTGACTGCAGTTGTCTGAGACTCTTGTACAACCTACTATGCATTCCTCCTACCTGGAGGGTCACATGTTGCCATGATTTTAAATGTGAAAGCTAAAGTGAACAGTCTAGACAAGAAAGATTTGAAAAATCTTATTTTGATTTAGCAATTTACATATACTGAAGAAGAATATAGATCTCTGAGCCTTGAGGTGTCAGGAAGCTGTCTAAGCAGACACAGAGTCATATGTCAGACTGTGAGAGCCTTGTCTGTACCATGGTGTGCTGCGTGTAGCCAGGCATCCCTCCTCTGCTCAGCAGATGTATCAAAGATTACAGTCACAGAAAAACAGAAGTGTTCATCCAACAAATAAGTTGGAGGAAATAATTTGATCATGAAGAATACACATATGGTGGATGTGAGGCAGAGGAGATTCAAAGGTGCAAAATAATGTTTATGAAAATGTTACTGTTGCAGATACCTAATCCTTTTCTTTCCCCTTTAACTTCTGATTATTCACTATCTTTCCCCTAGAAATATTCTAGGTAAAACATTGTGAGACATTTGGCAATGAACCTATCAGCATACTTTTTTAATCACAATTATCAGGCAATCAGTGAATGTGTGCATACTGTTGTTAGATATGTATTTCATCTTCTGACTGGGACACAGCTGGTTATTCAATCTATTGATCAAGCACTGGTGCTTTATTTTTATACTAGTTGTGGTTAAGTACATGTAGTAGTCATTTATAATACAGAGTGATGTACTTAACACTTTCAAATGCCTTATATTGCATTTCTAGGTATGTGACTTTGCCCGTATTAAACCATTCATAACTAACTCAAAGTTTCTCTGTGTGTGCATGCTAAATTTGTTGGTATTTGAAATGTCTGGCATGATAAATCATTGAATATATTTATCTGGATTGACTTTTCAGGGCCTACTAGTAAAATAGAGTATTTTTTTACCCAAAAGTGGTTTCACACTAGGAAGGTTTTAAAGGCATTCTGTATGCACAAAGTCCTTGTGATATAATCCACTTAAATCCTGTCTATTTAGTTTGAACAGTAAAGTCAAGTACCAGGCAGGTCTTGTGCATTAGGATATCTGGTATTCTGTCTGCATTAGCATGTGATAAAGATACTGTTTTGCATATATTTCAGCTTCATATGGGCAGCAGCACATTCAAGACAAAATCAATTTGCATTTATGGCTTATACTTTAAGAGTTACCTCTTCACATTCTCTTCATATCAATAATCCTTATGGTGATTCTTCTGAGACCCAGAAAGATCACTTGTCCCTGCAAATACTGCTGTAACAGGTACTATTGGTGCCATACAACTCCACCTTGGCTATTTTTCTGTTGTATGCTTGGACAGCTCTTTTAGACACATTAGAAAACATTTTTAAACAGCATTTTTCACTACTATAAGTGCTACTTCTTAAAACTACTCACTGGCAGTTTTTAGTTAGAATGAGCTTTTATATATGATTTTATAAATATTTTATTAACCAAGAGGAGTTGTATCCTGATTGAACGGTGTGGCAGTGATAACTGAGTGACTAGAAAGAAGCATATGGTAAAGTCTCTGTCCCTGGCATTAATTATCTGTATGTAGAAAACACAGGTATAAATATATTGAAAGGAGGATAAAAGTCTACATTTGACTTTCCAAATGAGAGCTGTACGTTGCAGTATGTAATTCAGCTGTGGTTTCTATACCATCGTAGGACACTATGTTACAGTGGTGTGTCATTCTTATCTAAATGTGAAAACACCAAATTGCAGCTGAATGGTAGTACTCCTCATCTAATTGTCCTCTTCTAGAGGTACAACTGAGATGTCCATTTTAAAGCCTTTCAAAGTGAAATGCATGAGGAAGAAAAGGGAACTTAATTCTTCAGCCTTGAAGGAATGTCTATAGTATAGCAGAGAAGATAATTTATTCAAAGGCAGTTCTTTATTATTTTTTTAAACCTTACTCTTGTAATATTTCCAGCATCTGTACCTGAGTAAGCAATAAACAAACTAAATTAAGGCATTGCAGAGACATTTTTCACATCTGTCTTTTTTTGGAACCCATCCAGATTGGTGAAGTTTTCTGAACTGTGCTAATTAGTCCAAATTATTCAATTTTTTTTCCCCATCTGGATTTACCTCCTTGGTATTCCTAACCAGCCAAGTCACTGTTCTGCACGCCAAATGTCATGATAAATACTTAGTTTGTATGAGCTACATGAAAAAGACGTGACACAATTTTCTCACTTCTTTCATATATCAGCTTGCACAATATGGTGTGGCTAAGTAAAAAAAAAAATATATGTATATATTGTGTAGTATTATTTAAGAGAACTAAATATTTGGCCATGGAAAGCAAAAAAACCCTTTATAGAATAAAAAGTATATTCGCACTTTAGGTCAATACACAGAAATGTACCAAGTTATACACAGTGATGCTCAGATTTACAATTCTGTTCTAAGACAATCATATAACCTTAATTTTTTTAATATTTTGAAACAAAGAGTTAAGAGCACTTCTTGCCACTTTTAAGGTTAGCTTTTTAATTATTTTAAGTTTAAATTTTGCAAGGGAAACTGTTCAGTGCTTTATTGAAACATAAATATCCCCCCTTCCCCCCCTTGAATGAGAAACTTTGTTTTTATAGGTATGTAAATTGTTCCTAAAATGCACATAAGTGGTTCAGAATTTTACAGCTTGTTGGGGTATCAGAAGGCATCACTGTCTCTCTGAGGTGTGTCTCTCTGAGGACTGTGGGAGTGAAGAGTTTCCAACTGTAAGATCACGTTTATGACCATCTGAGGAACCTGAATGTATTTGTCTATAGGATTTCATAAGATGCATCTCAGAGTCCTGAGGGAATTGGCTGATACCGTTGCCAAGCCACTCTTCAGGTTATTTGAAAAATCTTGACGGTCAGGCGACTGGAAAAAGGGAAATGTACTCAACTCTAAAAAGGGTGAAAAGGAAGACCCTGGGAGTTATTGACCTGTCCAGCCCCACCTCTGTGCCTGGGAAGATGATGGAACAGATCCTCCTAGAAGCTGTGCTAAGGTACATGGAATACAGAAAATGTGCTGTACCTGGGCTGGGGCAAGCCCTGGTGTCAACACAGACTGGGGGATGAACAGATGGAGAGCAGCCCTAATGAGAAGGAGTTTGGGGTGCTGATGGAGGAGAGGCTGGACATGAGCTGACAGTGTTTTGTCCTGTCCTGGGCTGCACCAAAAGCAGCGTGGCCCGGAAGGGAGGGAGGGGACTCTGCCCCTCTGCTCTGCTCTGTTCAGAGCCCACCTGCGGAGCTGCATCCAGCTCTGGGGCCCAGCACAGGAAGGACATGGACCTGTTGGAGCAAGTCCAGAGGAGGCCACCAAGGTGATCAGAAAGATGGAGCACCTCTCCTGAGAGGAAAGGCTGAGAGAACTGAGATTGTTCAGGCTGGGGGAGAGAAGACTTTGTGGTGACCTAGTGGTGGCCTTTCAGCTCCTAAAAGGAGCCTACGGGAAAGCCAGAGAGGGACATTTTACAAGTGCATGTAGTGACAGGAGAAGAGGGAATGCATTCAAAATGAGAGTAGGCTTATATTAGATATTCATAAGAAATTCTTTACTGTGATACTGGAACAAGTTGCCTGGAGTAGTTGTGGGTCTCCCATCTCTCGCCAAGCTGGATGGGACTTTGAGCGACCAGGTTTAGTGGAAGATATCACTGCCAATGGCAGAGGGTTTGGAACTCAAATATATTTAAGGTGATCTTCCAATCCCGGCCATTCTATAAAGTCTTATATCACTAAACCATCATCTTCTAAGTTAAAAAAAAGTAAAAGGGAAGATCATTGCTGGATAACACACCAGGAGCCTAAGGCTGTGAGAATTGCCTAATGAAGGCTGCATTTTCAACTCATGTGGAACAGTTTCTTTCTGAAATAAAATGTGATCATTATCGAAAAATAAACTTTTGCCAGAATTTAGCAGATTAGATTATATCTAATATGCAATAAAAGAGTTTAAAAAATGGTAGTGAGAGTTAGATCTCCTTGTGAGTGCTGAGATCCCCATTTGCAATAAGATCCTACTTGTCCCACATCCTCTGAGAGAGTTCATTGGTTTCTAAGGAAAACCACATTTATTAATATTCTCCAAAACAGTCCTATGGGCTATGCCATTGCTGACTGGTATAAAGATTTCACCTATTGGATAAAGAGGAACCTTTCTGTATATGGTCAACAACAAGTGGCACAAATGAATTAGTTCTAAACCTATTTTTGTCCCAGTGGAAGCTCTGTGGGTTTTTTTCAGTAGAAAAGTCCCCATGCGAAATGATGAATTAATTTTCTTTCTGGGGTTTTTTTCCCCCCCACATATTTAGGCCACAGATCTGAAAATCTTCTTAAAGCACCTAAATCAGTAAACCTTTTAAGTGGAGAGGTTAGTGTACTACCACTATTTAAACAGAATTAACTCTTTGTCCTAGTTAATTATTTACTTTAGTCAGGTTATTTTAGTTTAGAATTGTATCTTCACATAGTCTGAAAATATCAGCTGGATTGTTGTATGTGATGCTGGCATGTTCAGAGTTGTGGGGGTTTTTTCCTTCAATAAAACATGCTGTTGGAAGTCTGTTTTTTTAAAGAGAGCTATATAAATATGAGTTAAAAAGGAGCTTTTTTTTTTCTCAACAGTGTATACACTTAACAGCATGTTTAATTCATCCGCTGAAGAAACATGAAAGTTCACTTTTAAGATTTATTTTAGCTTTTGCACTGAAAAATAGGGGTTTGAAATTTTGATAAGGATCTTTGCACGATACGTGCATATTCTTTTCAGCCTTATGACAGTTGGTGAATGTGCATTAAGAGATCATCTTCCTGTCCCCCACAGGAGATCACCTCCACACAACATATGCAGCATTTATCTGCCAAAATTCAGAAGTCTCTTGAATCAAGCTTTTCAAAAAATTCTTCCATCTGGAGCTCTTAGTGTTTTCCAGCGATTCTAGAAACCTACCAAAAATCAGAACATTTCAGAAGCTTAAATATCTTTTATAGGAAAAGCATGGCACAAGCATAGCACAAGCAGAACAGAATTTTAAAGACCTGTGTGTATATTTCTGTGTTTTAGTATAAAAAATGCTCTTTACATGCATGTAAAATGCATATATTCCATGTATAAACAAAAAAAAAGTAATGTATTATAATTATTATTAATAGTAATTATTTTACCTTCCATTTGCAGAGAGGTTAATACACAGGACTAGTGTCACAAAAATTGTATACATTCCCTGGGAGGTTGTGATCTTCTCACTATGTCATAAATCTGATACTAATACCAATTGCAAGTTTGTAGTATTGGCGAATGAAAAAGCCATGCTGCTTTTAGATCAGAGAACTTGAAAAAGAGAAGCAAAAATGGAGTGACAAAAATAAATGGAAATTGCCAAGCTTTTATTCTTGTCACACTTTTCTCTTTGTTTTATATACACAGGATCTGACTCCCTAGTTGCCTAGACAGGTCAAAGAAGGATAGAAGTGATATTGTGAATGCTAAGCAATCTCTTCAGTACAGCTTTTTGGCTGGGAAAATATAAACCTTTTTCTGCTAGCTTTGCAAAAGTATTCTTTCAGTTATGGTGGTCAGCACAAAGAAAATGATAATTAAAGAACAGGGATGGGAAAAAGATTACTAGATTTGCTCCCTAGACTTTGACTATTTATTTGAAGAATGACAATTTCAGACTCTGATAGTGGTCAGCGTTCAAGACTGAATAGGTGCAACTTGTTTTATTGAAATTATAAGGTAGTTTTATAGTTCCATTATATCAGATGATTTCATTTAGCCAAAGGCTCATATTATAGACTACTTATTTCCTAACAGATTTTGACAATCTGATTTTTATGAAATGGTTGTCTTGGTAACTCATTCACTTCGTTTCCATCTACAAAAAAACAAATGAGAAAACAGTTATCTGGCTTGAATTGTTTCTTAAATCTTCCACCACTCGCTTGTTTTTATTTTTGTATTAGATAACATACAAACTGGAATTCAAAGTAATACAAATATGTAATATGTAACCTGAATGATGTTGTCTATATACTCACAGGCAGATATATATACTATCCTCAATTACTTAGTATATAATTCACAGGGGGGTTAATTATAAGCTCTTCAAGGCAGTGACCTCATTTTTGGAGACATCTGTAAAGTGCCAAGCATAATAATAGTACCATCTGAATAATAACACAAAAGCTCTGCAAAAATAATTAGAAAAAGAAATAGAAGGTAAATTCCTATTTCTTCTTATATATATATATATAAAAAATGCTCTGCTTTATTTGCTCACTTACCTAATGGCTATTTTTGTCAAAATACATTTGCACAAATTGATTTTTTTATATCATGTTTTCAACTTATGTACTGTGATCGAATTTCTGTAGTATGACTGAGCATTTGTTTTCATAAGGTACAGTACTTTAGGAGGTTTAAATGCCATACAAAAATTGGAAAATTTTTTACAAATAATGCAAATGACAGAAAGGTTTTTGAAAATTATCAGAAAATATTCTGAGTTAACTGAAATTGTATGAAATTAGGGCATTTAATGTAAGGGTTAGCAGCCTTCTTGTATTCAGCCTAGAAGGAATAGCTCAAACTGCATATAACCACATAAATTTGGGAAAGCAAATTTGAAATGCACTGAGAAATATAGTTAGTATGTGAAAAATGAGTAAGAAAATTCTGCCAAAATGGAACACTGCTGAACAGTCTTAAAAAACACACTGGTTAAGGCATGACTGATCACATCTCCAAGTGAACAGAAAGAAAAAAACAGGAAAAAAGCCATGTGCCTTCATGATACAGTTAAAGATGTAAGGCTGAGAAAAAAACACAGCGCCCTCCCCCCCCCCCAAAAAAAAAAAAAAAAAAAGGAAAGCAATCAGTGAAGCAATGTGTCAGCATTAGTTAAACTGGAAAAGAAGAAAATAAGAAAAGCACAAATGGAAAATTAATTCGTTTTCATAAAAGGGTTAGAGGATTTATGAAAAGCTTGGAGAACAGTATAACATGATAAAGAGAAAATAGAACGAATATTGGGAAAGGTAGGTAAAAGGAATAGGGAGTTGGTTTTATTTTTTTTTGTTTGTTTGTTTCTTTTTTGAGAAGAAGAACTGAGTTCCAAATCATAAGGTTTACATCACTTAAATTTTTAATTATATTTTTCTTTTAGAAATTTTAGCAAAATTAAGCCTTGATTTTACTCTTACTCTCTTTTCTCCACTAACTCCCAGAGGAATTCTAGTTCATAAGAGTTTAAAAGAAAGAAAGAACAAAAACACTTTCACATGTGAGGCAAAAAATTTTCTTTGTTGGTTTTATTGTGACAGAGAACATATTTCATTTTCTACTACTTGTTTCCTGAGATGTTGTTTGTGCAAGTGGTTATACAAATGTGATGCCATGCAAGAGTTCAGGATCAGCTTTTCCTAGGTCATGTGTGATACTTTACTTTAGCTTCATATGGTGGATTTTTTAAATTTGTTTTTTGTTTGTCATGAATGTCAGAAATTGTCATGATTTCTCTTTATATGCAGGCATTCACTTTTCTGTTCTAAAGCACTGGAAACCAGTAGAAACTGAAAAGGGGAATGTGCTGTAGAAACACAATTTGTACAAATATTGTCTTCTCCTTGTTGATGGTTTTACAATTAATTAATAATATTTAGTCTCTCAATCTGAATATGACTTCAGAAGAATTAAGCACATGTTCTCTAATAGTTGTAGTCACCCTGTGTGGTTTAACTCTGGCTGGTAGTTTGTGGACTGTTTTACTTCCTGCATTCTGTTCCCATAACACTTGTGATAAAGATCTCCAATATTTATGGAGTCCCACACCTCACTCAAATCAATTTTGCTTCCTCTGACCCCTGCTGTATCAGCTTTTATCTGGCCTGTGCAGCTCCAGTCAGGTCCCACTTTGTTGCCTGCTTGATAGAATGTTGAGGATATAGTTAAAGGCCCACAAAGCCTTAAAGAACTATTAACTTTCTATGTTCTTTTGTGATGAATTCCTTGCTATTATCCATTCTCTGAAAAAATATTTTAATTGAAGTAAATTGCTGAAATGCATGTATGCACAATTATTTATGGCGGTTAAATCAGGCAGTAGGGTTGCAAATTATTATAAGGTGATTAGGTAAAGAATGGTAACAAAAAATGCTCTTAGATATTAATGTAGCTGTATCATGATAAAGCTCTTCCTCTTTTTTATTCATCTGACTTTGTTTCCTTCTTGACCAAGTGATAATGATAATTTCAGCATTTTTCATGCCTTTTCATTTGTGTTTAGATTTGATTGTTTGTCTGTTCTTTGAGGTCTTTTCAGGTTTTATCTTTTTTTCCTGAAACTCCTTCATTTGTTTCATACAGTGGGAGAAAATTGTTGTTTGGCATGACAACAAACTTGAACTTTGACTTTCCCCAAATTCTTCCTTTGGTGGTAACTACCCACATTTGGTGAAAATCTTACTGCCAGTAGCATTATCATAGTAGGTAATTTTTAAAGTCCCTTATATGTATTTTTCTGTGTTGTTTACCCTCCCTGGTTTGGTATTTCCCCACAAAGCACCAGCAGTCTTTAGATGGCTGTGGGTACACAAATCATGTGTGAATGCTGTGCACAGCTGGCTGGGAGCCCAAAATCATTGGTCTGTGGACTTGCTGAATAGGAGAAAATCCTGGTGCCTGGGCACACGGCTGTACATTACATTGTGTGGTGGGTGGGATTTTGGCTTTGGGCACAGATGGATGATATGAACACATACATTTTTTATGCTAATATTAATAAAATAATAATTGTAAAATGTGGAACACGTAATACAAGATGACATGTGGTGGATTAAACATATTAATATTCATTTGGAAAGATCATTAGTACTCAGTGAGACATCCTGCTGATGGTCTTTACACCACTTCCTCATGTATATGTTATCTCTTTCCTCCCCTTAATGGACCAAATTTTCCAGTGTCAGAGATCCTTATCCTCCTGGTCAGCTAGGAATATAGAATAGACATGTAGTTTGGGTAACTTCCTTTCTGGTATGTATTTTAGATTCTTGAAGATTTTCGGCATGAGTCTTTGTAGTGGGGCTCAGTTTGAAAAAAAAAAACAATGGTAATTGCATCCCTTTCACAAGGCTAATTATTGGCCCCCAGATATGTAAAGATGTATTCATTTTGTGTGCATGATAGATTGCTAATTGTACTGATTAAAAGTGTCAGCAGAAGAAGCTTAGGTAGTAGAAATAAAAGTGCCACAAATCTCTGTTGTTTTTTTCTGGGTTACATAGTAATCAGGAAAATGAAGACTAAACAAATATTTATAATTGATACTCAACAATGGGTCTGCCTTACTTTCTTCCTTATCTTGTAACTCTACAAAGCTTATGAGATACTTTGTGGATATTTATTATTTTTATTTTTTCCTTCTGTTGTAAATTTTCTTGAAAGAAAACAATTTGTGTTTGAGAGAGGCTGATTACTGAATGTGGGAGTAAAAGATGCCTGTGTGTTCCTGACACTCCACTAACGTTCTGTATGTGACATACTGCAGGCCTTAGAGATGAGCTGAATTTCCATCTGATTCCAATGATTTGCCATGAAGTAACTTGATAGGTACAAACAGAGGTTCAAGTTAGCTGTATATGGATGCTGCAGGAAACCTGAGGTGGATTTGACTTAGGTGGTGTATAGGTATACACCATTTAATAGCTTAAAATTTTGTTATGCTGAAATGCTACTGCAGACTGCTAATGGATTCAGGTGATTGTTCAGAAGAAAAAAAAAGACCCAAACAACAACCCCAAAAACCAGCAGAAAGGTAATTTACGTTTATGTAAGTTTATGGATGGCAGAATGACTTTCCAGTTTGTTCTAACCACGTGATGCATCACTGTTGGCTCTCTAAATTATGTGGTGATCATCTGTCAAGCTTGTAGAGTTGCAGCACAGTGTGATTTCCTCTGGATGCATCAACACTCTCCCTTAGCTGGCATACACCTCTCATGCAGAGACACCATCAGGGAAGCCTTAAGGACAAAACAGTTGCCTTTCTGGAATATCTGACCTTGAAAAGGTAATTAATCTTATCCCTAAAAGCTATGAGAAAATTCCTTTAATTGCAGAGAATGGGTCAGTCAAATTATATTACAAATTCAATATAACATGGATTTAACAAATCTTGATGTGAAATGAAGGCAAAAGCCTCTTTTAGGACTTAAATGAAGTTCTTCTGACCGAAAACTTATATAAATCATTCATGTTGCAACTTTGGAATTGTATTTAAATCTTTTGTCATTGTCCTTTAAGTTATGTGTTTGAGTAACACTTGTTTCTCTTGATGGTTTTGGATGTAATATTTGTTGTTTTTCAAGGAACTCTATGTTGAAGAAAAACAAGGCCTCGTTATGCAACCATCTACAGGTAGTCAGACAGTCTTTTGCATATGGCACTGAGCAACACCCTTAACAACACCTGATGGGCCTGTGGTCATACCTCCCTATTAAATTTGCTAATGTTTGTGAGGGCAAGGTAACAGATAAGAATAAAAGGTGAAATGAACAGACTGGTATCTACCAGGGCTCTTAGCTGGTGCACCATTTGTCCCCAGGCTCATCCAGTTAAAATATTCCCCAAAGGAAATAAAATAGTATGAGTTTCTTTGTTCCTTCTATTTGAAGAGTTTTTGGAGTGTCTACGGGGACGCAGCAGCGAGAGAAAGTGATCTGAGATGCCAATGTCACTGCCAGAAGATTGTGCAGTCATTTAGGCAAAGCATGAGTCATTTAGGCGGAGATTTTTTGAATTCCCATAATTGACAGGCTTGGAAGCAATGACTTGATTGTTGTAGCAGAAAGTGGACAGTCATACTCTCCAAGTAGCCAGAAACACTAGAAATAAAAATATTTTTTTAACCATGATCTCAGGAAGCCTGTGTCAGTTCTTTCCAGAAGGGTCTCAATATACTCTGGCAATACACTGCAGGTTCCTGTGCACTTCTAAGATTCTACAGCTGTGAAAATCTGCAAATGAGGAGCAGGAGGACATACCAACAATCGTTGTACCTTAGCAGAATCCTGATAAGACTCAGAACTGAATTTTTCCACAAGTTCTGTTGTTGCTGCTTTGTTTCATGTTGAAATGTGTACATAGAGGAAAAACTGGTAAGTAGAAAATAGTTACTGCACTATGTGACTAAAATATTATTCAACATATACTTTAGTAGAGTTCTCTGGTTTGTAAGGCAGAAAAATCATAGCTTTTTTTTTTCTCCGTCATTTAAAAATCTGATTACATCCATTTGTATTTCACATCAGAGTATATGCTTTGTGTGGTTGAAATTACTTGCATTTAAAAAAGACACATGAATTTTACTTGAAAGTGACAAGCTGATATGGTACTGATACCATAATTATAAAATATATATGATGCCTAAGTTTTTAAATGCTTGCACATGTGAGATTCTGTAAATAACCTATAGTTGATTTGTTTAAGAACTAACTAGACCAGATATTCCTCAACTTGTTTATCTCATTCACATTGCCCCATTCATCTCTGTCTCCTCAATGGAGATCCCCAACAGGGATATTTTCAGTGGATCACACTTCCCTTGCACAGAAGTTACTGCTCTTCCAGGAGAGTTGGCCAGAAAGCTGTACCATTCCTCTGCTTTTCGTACTGACTCATCTTGGACATTGTTAGCCAAAGACCCTAGATGACAATAACAATTGTCTCCATCCACCTATCTGGTCTCCTGGGTGTTCTCTCACTTCCAGGATCTTTCCTCCAACCAAGATCTTTACCACCTTCTGTCCAGGTCCCTTTTTGCTGTCCTTCTTTTCTTTCCACAACCCCAAGGCTTCAGGCTTCCCAATTTAAGTACAGTGTGTGATCAGCATTCTGATTTGTGGTTTTGATTTATGTGTTTAAAAATTGGAAAATTTGAGAGATGCCACTTTTAATACCAGATGTTAGAGAGATTTACATTCAGAGTGTACATGCAGCTGACAAATAGCAGACTTCTACTTCTAAGTTCAAACCCTGGGTTTTTGACATACAGTCCTCCCACACACATGCACACAACTATCTGCCACCTGTTGGTGTTCTCAGTTTAAGATGGAAGATTTTTTTTTATAACAGGTACTGATGATTCTAAAATATCTGCAGTTGGATGTCCTGCAGACTGATCCCGTCTCACACCGTTTGCTCCATCTCTGTCCTCCCCTAGAATGTGGTTTTGAGTGGGATCAGTAGAAAGGACAAGACTTTCCAAAGTACCTTTGAGCTTCACCCTAAAGGTGTAGTAG
The DNA here is from genome assembly GCF_965231275.1 of Zosterops lateralis. Classification (NCBI taxonomy): domain Eukaryota; kingdom Metazoa; phylum Chordata; class Aves; order Passeriformes; family Zosteropidae; genus Zosterops; species Zosterops lateralis. The sequence goes on from NC_139766.1 coordinate 35,688,794, forward strand.
TGTTTTAAATGTAGGTGATGATATCAGACTTTCAACAGGTGTATATGAAAGATTAAGAATTGCCCTCATTATTGGACTATGCAGAAATGAACTTCCTATCAATACGCTCAGTGATAATGTGTTGTTTTACTACCTTACCTTGAAATTCTTGAAGTATATTAGGCAAGAAATACAAACATTCACATACCTCTGATCTGGAAAGTACAGTGAAGATAATTCACATTTTTATCAAACTATAATTTCAATTTTTTTTCTCTTTTACTGTGTTAGCCAGAGCTGATGAAACAAGGAAAAATTTTCATATTTTGCAAGGATAACAAAAATGCCTGAAACTATTTTTTTGTATTTTATAAATATAAAAAGTGCTTGTAATTAAAAGGTTGGGATTTCTCTTTTCATATTATGTGATAAATAGAAAATTTAATTTGCAAACACTGTTTGTATTTTAATGGTTTTCATTGATTTAGATTTAGAAATCTTAATTTATCTCAGACACAGACTTTATATGGTACAGCCATCTTTTGTAACTTTTATGACTGCACATGCTTTTATGTTTTACAATGTGCATTTATAAAGAGCCTTTATAGATACTTTAGTGGATTCAAAAGATCTCTGATGTCCAAAGAAATATACAGAAGAGCCCACTGACATCAATGAGTGTATCATTTCTTTGCCAGTATTTTTGGCAGTCAGTATTTCATTGGAAATCTCCTGTTTAATTCGTAAGTGCTTTTTTTATTTTTTTTTTTAACCACTGTACTACAACACATCCTGAATTCTTCATTTCAATAAAGGAAATAAAGGAATGCCTTATAGGAAAGTCTCATACAAGTAGTTTGTGTTAAAGAGACTTTGTATTCTGGCCATACCTCAGTGACAGCTGAAATGAACCCAAATGATTTCAGGCATAAAGCTGTGCTAGTTGCAACTCATCTACAGATTTAGTCATTAAGAAATTGTGGATAAATGTTAGTAACTGCTAATTCTGAATTTTTATATATCAAGCATTGGAGGAGGATCTATTTGAATAAATAAGCATTTAAAAATGAGTTAAAGTTTACTTATGTTAAAAATGATCCAGAATTTGTCTGTTATGCCTGTGCTGGTACTCACTGACTGACAGACTGATGTTTAATTTATATTATGTTCCAGCTTTATTGATATGACTAATAATCTTAAATACCTTTTACATGGAATTTCTATTTAATAAATTAATTGCTAAATCAGTATAGTACAGAAATATGAATCTGATGTTTCTTTCCCTTCATTAATACTAGATAAGAAACAGATTCTATATTTTTATGGTTTACATCATAATTTTCCATTTGATTATTGAAATTAAATGAATATTACCATGAGTAATTTCTGTGAACCTTATAATGGTTCACATCTGTTTATGTGGGACAATAAAGCAACTACCATTACTAGACAAATTCCTGAATGCAAAATAAACCCAAAAATAATCCCCAAGTTTGCTGATTGCAATTTTGTTCCTCTTCATTGCTACCATTAAACAAAATTTCAGGTTGACAGAATCATCAAGATTGAAAAAGGCCTCCATAGTCCATCAATCTAGCACCACTATAATCTCCCCTAAACCATACCCCCAAACTCAATTTGTATTCGTCCCTAGTGAAGACAAATACCTGTAAACTCTGGTAGGTTTATTTTGTGTAAAAGGGAATACAGGTGACCTGCCCCTGAGAAGTATCAGCTGTGTCGATTACCCAATACAGCCTGGCCCCAGTGGATCACAGCTGTAGCCAATAAAGATAAGTGTGATATAAAGGGAGTGGGTTACCTGGTGAGGGGAGGGTCATGAAGGAGGAGGAGTCTTCTGGACAAGGGAATGAGTGGATCATGAAGAAGGATCCTGGGCAGAGAGAATCCCTGCTGTGAGGTCAGTCTGGGTCTGCAGTTATAGTCTGTTTTTGGAACCTGCAGTCAGTCTATCCAGGTAAAAGCCTGCAGTCAGAGTCTGTAAACTGATAGATGCAGTCATAGCTTAGCAGGAAATACCCAGTGGTCAGAGGCTGCAAGGGAAACCCACAGCAGGAGCTGCAGCCAGAGCCAGTGAATGGTTGGAGTCAGGATGGCTGAGCTGTAAATAGGAATAAACCAAGACCCTTTTCATGCTGTGATAAACACGAAATCTGTGTCTGGGCTCATTCTACTCTCTAACAAGAGGACTGCTGTAACAATTTTGGTGTGCATGGTTTTGTTTTGAATTATAGATTTTTTTTGCATGGTAATACCACATGTCAGAAAGGCTCAAGAAGGCAAGAGGAATAATCAGGGAAACTTATAGTGTTGCTAGTGTCTGGGATTGTTGCCTGATATTCTCTGAAGCTATTTTTAAAGCTGCATTTCCATTTAAAAAAAAAACCTGTTGCAGAAGTACAATGATTACAAATGAAGGCTTGATGATGTGACTGAAACTGAAGCAACTGGCATCAAGTTGCATATTGTTTTCTTTGGACTCTGTTCTTTCTTTCTCAATATTTGGAGACAGTTTAATGCTAATGTTACACTGAGGTTTCTTTTGAGCTGTAAAATTCCTAGAAGAAAATAGCCTTGCATCATAAATGTTAAATAGGCTGTCCTTTCCTGTAGTTATGGTTTTCAATTAATGGAAGGGATATTTTGGCCTTCATTACATATTTTATGGGTATAGAAAGATTGAAGCAAAACTGGCTGTTGCAACTCCTATCTGTATGATGTGAATTCCTGAAGAAATGAGTGTGGCAATAAGTGGAGTTTGAAACTAATGGATGAGTTTTGGAGAAAAAAGTTTTTAAACTTTCAGACCAAAACAGTCCAAAATATTTGTGTTGCTACAGCTGAGGAATTACATAGAAGTTTTTCTAGTTGTTCAGGAGCTGTTTTATTAAGTCCTGCTGTGTATTTGTTGTAGAGCAGGTAGCATTGTGGCTTATTAAATTTTAAGGAGTGAAGCCTGAAGTCTTCAGCCTCAAGAAATTTGCATATGATAACTTCTATCATGTATTCTTCCTGCTAAAGGTCTTTTTTTTTTTTTAATACCCTGAAGTGCAAATCAGCCTGTACAAACCCATACTGTTTGTGTTCTGTTGTGGTTTTTGACAATTCTGAGCATCCTAGAGAATTCAGTAGATTCCTCACTTCCATGTATTGCCAGCTCCAAATACCCAGCCCATGCTTCTCCTTTCTCTTGAAGGATTCTACGTCTTTGTCTTCTATTTAAACAATAGATGCCAAGGCTTTCTCATCATTCAGCACTTTTCAACACAATCTGGCATTATGTTGCCAGTAGATTTCCCAGTAACAATAGGAGTACAGCTGAAGAACTGCCCTTTGTAGTGAAGCCTTTTTCTAGGTTGCAGCTATAGATAGTTTGATAAAGCAACTCTTCCCGTACAAGTGAAGCTGTCTGCACTCTATGACCTTCTGGAAATTCCTCTGGAACTGATTGTTGGTTCCAGATCTCACCTTGCATTTAATGTGATACTTTTAATAAACAAAGCAACTGCTAAAGTGTCAGTTGTCACTCCCTGGATCTTTCAGGAGGCAGTAGAGGCTATATCACCTTTGATATCCTCTATTAGAGTATGCCTGTCTTGGGACTCTAAAATAATGACATTTAAAAAAATATATATTTTACACTAGATCTACCCCCTTCGAAGGTTATTATGAGGACATCTCTCAGGCCAAGATGATATTATTCTGATAGGCCAAGATATTAATAAAATTTGGAGATTAGAATAAACTAAATTTACCAATAAAATCAAAAACCAACCTGTTTTTAATTTGGGTTACCTCACCTAATACAATAGATGAATGCTGGTGTTAACTAGCAGTGCACCATTTGGCAGCAAAGATGGATAATTTCTTGTCTCTTTCAGTCTATACTTCTGATCTCCTTTTAGGCTGATGTAGAAAGGGAGATTTGACACATCAAGAAACAGGTGTCAGGAAGCGGTTTATTTATTAAACTTCAGCTATGGAAAAGAGAAGAGCTTTCCACTCTCTGGTTCTTTTCAAAATAATTTCAAGGCTTGAATATATTTTGCACCAGCCATGTGAAGGAACATTATGGCACCTCAAACACCATTCTGCAGTAAGTGTAGGGAAAATTTTGAGAAAACTATGTTTTGTTTTGTTTTACTGTAGAAATGACTTATGAATAAATAATAACAGAAGAGCAATGATCTCTCAAACAGCACCTTATTTCTTGCTTAACCAAGAAGAAATTTTGTTTTTGTGGAACATTCTTCATCATTTTAAAATCAAGCAGGATGTACTGCTGCTATGTTCAACTTTGTTGTAGAATTAGTTGTTTAACAGCTCAGGCTGTGTGACTATTAGCATCCATGTATATATAAAATTATTAATATTATAAATGTTTTTTCAGATTTCAAGGAGTATGTTTTTGATTCGTGTAATTACCCTAAATATTGTGTTTTATTGTTGATTTTGTAGGATCTTGGGTATCCATTTTTTTCACCCTGGTAAACCCCTCAGTTAGTGGGTGTAGAAATACTGGGAACTGAAAATATTTGCCTGCCTAAAGAAATATCTTGAACCTGAAAACTTGTTTAGTGGCTCATTTGTGCTTCATAAATGGTTAGTGATGAAATAATGTCACATGAAATGTGTGAACAAGTTGTGTTTTCTCCCTTGCTTTGCTTTTCTTCCTTTGTGTTTTCAAACTATTTCATATTTCAATTTCTTACTACATAGCATGTCAGATATGTCCTCAATTTTGTATAACTCATGAAATTGTATAAATATCAATATATTTCAGTCATTTTCATGTTTAAAAAGAAATTAGGAATTATAATAAATAATGCATTATTTATAGTATGATGATTTACTCATAGTATACATGGGGATAAATGTAGTGCTTGGATCTTTGGTTCTCTTGACTTTTTTTTACCTTGAAAATCCCTTTGTCACAACTATTCCTTGTTAATTCTTAGAACCTTTGAAGATTCTTTTCTCTGTTCTTTTATCCTCTTTAATTGGAAATAAGAGAGGACATACCTTTGTTAAGTCTTACATGAGTAGATGCAAATTATGGCTGTTAGATGTATGGAAAAGCTAGCCCAAATAAATCTGTTTAAAGCAAAGGTATAGAATATCTGTTTTCAAGGGATTTCCTGATCTGGAAGCCAGAAAGGCATCCAGACATAAGGACATTGGGCATGACTAGTTTCTCTCTGATAGTAGCAAATGGCCTAGATAGCTCTTGGAGACCTCTTCTTTCTCATTGTATATTACATGATATAAATTAAAATCTACACATTTTAAATATCCTATACTGCTATTTATATCGAAGTTCTGGGCAAATCTACTGTTCCGTTTTGGTTAAATCAAGCAAACAAAATAATAAAGGGGGAGAATGGAGAACTCAGCACGTATTACTCCTAAACTTGTGTCATGTCATCTAGCAGAACACTAAACTCAGTGTTATCAAAGAGCTAGGACTGGAAATAACCCGCACACTGTACCAGCTTGGTGGGTTACCCCGCTGGTTTTTTTTTTAATTTCATGAAAAGAAGGAAAATGTTAGCATAAAATCTGCTTGTCACAGTTCATGAAGATGTAGGAGCTGTAGCTGTGTAGGCCTTGTTATGATCAATAAAAACGATTTGAACAGTTATTAACAACACAAATATCTTGTTGAAGAAATCAAAGGAAATCTTATAAGAAGCTGTGTCATACTCAAACAAATACACAGAGATAAAGACAAAGAGTATGTGATGGAATTTTGCTGAAACTCTAGTATTTGACCATTGGTTGAAGACAAATTATTGGTCAGCTAAGCAAGCGGATTCTTTAGTCTCGAACATGCCAAATGCAGTCATGAAGAAAAAAGATAATCCTTAAGAGTCTTCCATATTTAATTAAGGAAGAACAAAGTTTGATACTATCTTTAGGAGAAAGCTAATGTTACATTTAATACCTCCTTTTATAAACAGAAAAGAACAATGCATATCTTTTTGATGTGTTCAAAACAAAATTTAAGATATCGCATTTATCACGAAATTTAAGACTCTATTTATGGATGTCATGTAGGTGCCAGAAGTTTATATTATTTTCAAAAGTCCAAGACAATTGCATTTCTGAAAGATGCTGATGGAGAACACTCGTTATTTCAACAAGTATCAAGCTTTTTCTGTATTTAAACATTTTGAGACAGGAAATATAATTGTAGCCTATTGTCTCTGAATTTCATATCTATTTCCTTCTGATATTTCACTTTTGTTTTTTCACTTTTTTCTTTTCCTTTATATCCTATTATCAGAAGACATCCCCACAAAAGAAAAAGTTAAATAGTCCAAACTTCTTTGCATATATACTTCAATATTTTTAGCTTGATGAAAAAAATGGGCTGGAGGGGAGGTTTTGTACCAGATTTATGCCATCAAATTCAGTTTGTTACAAAGTATGCTGGGCAATTTTTTGTCCTTGAGGAGAACAATGAACTTAAGACTTAATTCTGACTGAATCATGCTCAATGTATCAACAATATATTTCTAGATCTTTAGAAGTAGTGGAAAAGAAGGAGCTCAAATATTTTTATTTTCAAAGTTTATTCAAATGTATTTTTTTATCTACATTGGCATTTTTTCACGCTTTGACTGGGTTCTTTGTCGTCTTAAGAGAAGTTATTGACAGCAGTTTTAACCTGTGTTTCCCTGGGAGCAAATGCCTTGGCAGCTGGCCATTGTAACAGATTTTCTGGGTAGCATGCATATTCTATACTGATCTTGCCAAAGCCTGGTGTTTCAGATGCTGCTTCCTTTTCAAGAGCAGGTGTTCATTTATTCCACATCATTCTGCAACCTTGGCAGATGAGATAAAATTCAGAACTAGTGCAAAAGAGCTCATTGATCCAGCTCCATAGAAATAAATCTTAACACTTGGAGCCTGAAGCAGAAAATCCAGAAAGAGGCACCTAGCTGACCTACTCTGTGGACTGAAGACTTTCTGTGATGATTCAGAATCTTATCACAATGACACAAGAAAGAGCTATGTGTTTTCAGAGCACCTATTGTAAAATGATAGTGCATTTAAAGGGAGGAAGAACAAAGAAACTAAAATATGACTGCAGCTCTTGGGGACACTTCTGATCTTCCTTCATGCATAAGAAAACAGCTTAGGCATTCTTATCAGTGTGCTCTGGAGAGGATGTAGGCCAACAACCAAGTGGGTTTCTCAGGTGGATTTTAGAGCTTGTGTTGCTGTGTGATAGCACAACTGCTCTGATGGAGATACCTGAGCTTACTGCTGTGCATGTCTGTATGATTTAGAATTACAGAAATTACTGTCTCAAAAGAAAAGTTCACCAAAACATGAAAAATTAGCTATAGTTCTGTGAGAAATAAATATTGACTTTCTAAAATAGATTTACCTCTCTCCTTTAAATGTAGCTAGTCAAATCTTTGTGTTTTGCTTCATTTTTTAACAGACATTTCAATCTAGAAATGGCAAAAGTTAATCCAAACAATATGTTCCTGTGAAATATCTTACTCCCATTGAACTTGCCTTGAACTTGAAATGTTTTTAAAAAATACTTGTACAGTGCTAATAACACCTATATGCATTCCTCAGTGTTGGGAATATTGGTTCTGAGTCTTTCCTTCCATGTTTTTTGCCTGTGTTCTGTCTTCTTGTTAAGACCTTTTTCCTTCTTAAAAGGAAGTCTAAAGCAACACAAACAACATCATGAGGTCTTAAGCAAAGGTTTTAATGAAAAAAAACTGGCCAAAGAAGTTTCATAAAATTTAACTTACATTGTCTTGGTTCTGTCCACAGAATAACCCTCTCTTGTAAGTGCAGGGGGGGTTTTTGCTGCACCTCTAGGTGCCTTCACAGCCCTTTTTACTTTCATTCTGTAGTACATTTGTTCAGGATATGCATAATCCATGGAAAATGCTTCTTGTAGCTAGGGAGGATAACCATGACTACTGGAGAAACTGGATACTGTAAGTCTACTTATGAGGACTAGAGAGAGAAAAGGGATCCCAGGTGAAAAACAACTGGGCTGAGAAGGTGAAGTGCAGAGTACCTATACTCTGACAGCTGCCTATGATCAGTAAAAAACCCCCAGTATTGCTCTCTCTCTTGCTCTGCAGGCAGGGGAAATATTGACATTTAGTTGTGGGTTTGGTGATAAATATTTTTTCATAGCATAAATCATTACAGCATGTGTATATTTGAATTTTAATGGAGAAAATTGTGGGGATGTATTGAGCCTGTGTTTTTCTTTTAGGATCTTTAAGGTAATCTTATCTGAAATTGTGTTCCTACGGGTGTATAAAATAGAATAAAACTATTTCTGGTGATTTAAAAACTAGTCTTCTAGATTCTATAGTTTGTAGAGACTTTTGATACTGTACATCTCCATCTTGCCTACAGTTATCACACAAATGCCTGCAGCTAAAACACAGCGTAGTGAAAGACAAGACTATAGATTTGGAAATGCAAACTGCACCATAGAAGCAGGTTCTAACATTTTAACTGATTTTGACAAGCAATAAGTTCATCTTTTGTTGCCAATGTCACTAAGTTTTTTTCTCACTTACTGAGACAAAGTACTGTATGTTTTTTATTGCTAGAAGATTCTTAAAATTCTTATAAGTTTCCCATGTAAAGAACTCACAGCACATTAACTTTCCCTGGTTGCTCTGAATATTTGGAATCTTTGAAAGATATTCATTTGAAAGTATTTATTTTGAAATTTTATTTTAAATAACAGTATTAATAATGGTTCTGCAATTTCAACAACATTCTAGTCTAACTTGTTTCTTAATGCAAGTTTTTGTTCAATTGTCATTTTTTACAGATCCTCTTTTTACAAATTTCTGCATTTTTATTTGTTTTGTCTTTGTAATACTAGTGCACTGATACTGCAGAAATACTAATCTCAGGAGGACCTGTAACATGCTGCTGCTGACCTTTAAAAGATCCAAGCTTTTTTAGATAGTAGTCAAGTGAGGATATTCTTTATCCCTCAGAAAAGAGAGATTCTTAGGGGTCTTGAGAACAGAAACCAGAAATTTCTACTGATTAATTTTATGTGCGTATGTGACCAGATAAATAAAACTTTTGTATATATTTCTAATGAGGAGTTATAATCCTTTTTGTCTTTGCAAAAATGTACATTTCTAATGAGTAATTATAAGCCTCTTCTTTTCAAGAAAGTATGTGAGTAGATTTTTTTTTTTTTTAATCGGAAAAAATTAACTGGAATATATTCAGTGATTCCTGAGGCCCATCTGGCATTGGACACCAGTAGAATGGCCAGGAATAGCTTTTCAGGCTGGGAAACTTTGTGTGACATTGTACCTTAACACTGCACGAGAATAAATGTTGCACCAGGCTCCCAGGCATTGTACTGGGTGTTTACTCTGATATAAAACTGCACATGGAACAGAACGTGAACAAACACTTTGGTGATGCTTAACCATCCTAACTTTAGGTGTGTGGGAGTGGGCACCATCTAGAAAATGAACTGTCTTCTTTTTTTAGTGCAATTTTGGAGCCCATTCAGCCAGCATAGCTCTTCAAAAGCTTGTTGGTAGGAGTCTTTCAAGCTGTAGTAAGGTTTAAAATAAAAAAGGCCAAGCAAAAAAAATACCTCCAAAAAACCTTTCATCAGCAGAGCTGCAAATTGTTCCATGCTGAAATACCATCTGCTCTCCAAAAGAAGGGATTTTTACTAGAATGCAGTATGTTTGGATGAAGATGCACCCTGCTGCATGTTTTGCAGTTTTCCTTTGTTGTATTTGCCCCACCGTATTATATACTTTCTGAAGTCTTTGACTTCTGTATTAAATATTAGTTGAGTGGATCTGAAATGAACACTTTCTGTCTCAAGTTGTGGCCAAGTTTAAAGAGATTCTTAGGTTCTTTATCATCATCATCTAAAGCATTATGTTGACCTTTTCATGGCTCTTTAGAGCCATGAGATTTTTCTCAGAAGGTACTATTAGAGAAAACAGAATAAAGTCGTTTAAGGTCATTTAGATGAGCTCACATAAACATATTGCCATTTGTGCTTTGTGGAAATGAGCAGCTTTCTCTCATTAGAGGACATATACTTGAAAATTCATTAGGATTTTTTTACTGAGCTTACTGGAATTCATTGGCGAAATGCAGTGCCAGCCTTCATGTATTTGTGCTATCCTAACCTACAGAAAAGTTGAGTTTGTGTGAGGGTCTGATGAAAAAAAATCATGCTGGTTTGGCCCGGTTTTGCTGATCCTCTCTTGTCAGAATTTTAAATGTATGAAAGTTAGATTTATTTGTGAATGCAGGGTTAAACTGTCATTTTGTAACCAAATGTTTAGAAAAAAAGCATGTGTCTTCTATACTGGCAGCAAATACAAGTTTCTAGTTGTTATATTTGACAATTTAAGGAAATTTTATCTTTTTTCTTTGCTTTTCTCTTCAAGAACTGCCCTTTAATGGAAATTTATTTGCATAAAACTGTGGAGTTAGTCATATCATGCAAGTTGCTTTGTACTGTATACATGCCATTCTTTCATGGCTCACAGCCCAAACAAATGTAAAAAAAATCCAGTTTTGAATTTACTGATTCTAAAGATGAGTATTCAGAGGCCACTGTATGTGATTGCAGGTAATACTAGAGTTTATCCAGAAGGCCATTGGTTTATAAAGTGAATTTTTCGTGTTGTAGGAGAAGCATTCGTACTCAAATATTATTAGCAAATAATGAAAAAGAAAAAAGTAGTGTTTGTTTCATCTGCATTACCTTGTATCTTTTATTACCTGGTCTCTTGGATTACTCAAGTACTCCTTCAGTTTCTGATTTGGTTATTGAAATTCTATTTAAAAGTCCATGTAAATAGTGTGAGAATTTTATTTCACTCAGACTGTTCAATAATCTGTGAAGCTGAGTCCACTAGGAGTGGCCTGAATTTTCAGTCTACCAAGTTTGATAAATAAAGTTTTGTAATGTTTACAATAGAGAAAAGGAAGTAATTTCCTTTCCCCAATATCTATATTTGGCTACGTAAACCCGAATTAGTGTGTAATGTTGAATAAGAATAGGGAAAGACACATTCTGTAACTGGAAAAGGAAGATGTTGCCTGTGCTCTATATAGTGCCTGCGTGTGCCATTGTACAGAACTTAGTCAGTAGTGTCTGTTTGGATGTTTGGAGTCTGAGGTGTTATATATAAGACAATTTTGTACCATTGCTGGAATTCTAAATACTTACCCTTTAACATACACAGTGAGTACACATTTGCTTCCCTGACTATGCATCCTGTATCCACACTGAGATTTGCCCACCAGGAACTCTCCAGGTATTCAAAAAAACTACTGTGCTCACAATGCTCAGTGAGTTTTGTTAGCTATGCAAGAGAATAATTTACTGTAAATTGATTTTTTTTTTCATCATCTCTTTGGAATATTTCTACTTGGCTAGGAAGCAGATGAAATCCCTGGAGGCAGCTGAATTCTTTTTCCCTGCACTGGTGTCTGTAACCTAGCCTGGTTACTATTATTCCATGGTTGAAAGCTGATTGGCAAAACCCATGTAACACACTGATATGCTCCTTGCATTAAAACAGAAAAGAATGTCAGGTTCTATTTTTTTTAAGAATGCAATGGGTTGACTAACAGTGATCTGAGCATAACTTTGCAAATTTCCCATGATATTTATCTGCAACCAGTGGAATTAGAGTCAATTATAGTTGTTACAATAGCAGTTAGAATGCTTTTCATAGTGTTCCCTAATGATATTTGCCTGCAGCATACAGAGCTCTGAAACCTTCACATGGGGAGAAGATCATTGTTTAGGAGAGAACTTTCATGCATTCATCTGCTCTCAGGCACTGTTAGGTTTGGCTCTGTGTAATGAAAAATACTAAAGGATTTGTTTTCAGTAAACTAAGAGAACAGTGTTGTAAATCCATACCAATAGTGCTGCAATGTTAGCAGCAAAGTATTTATAATGACAATATTTTTATAACATTACATAAATGAGTTGTTTGCAGTTTGCTCATGTTTTTTGTGTCTTAGCAAACAGAGAATATTGCAACTTTCCATGTTAGATAATATCCTGTTCATAAAATAGAAATTTTCAAATCAATGTTGTTTCAATGAGAATAGTAAACCAGTGTCCTGGTTTCTCCTGTCATGTATGACATCTGGTTGTAAACTCTCATCAAAATGTAAATGCCAATAACTTGCATATTTATCTTATGCATAGTTATCTTATGCATAGTTAATTGGTTAATCTTCAGCTGGTTGGTGGGCTCTTCATGTTGTTGACATCTAATCAGAATATGTGGCATTCACTTCAAATTCAGTATTTTAGTCTACTTCATTTTACATGCATTGAGGATTTGGCCTGCAAAACAGCTGTGTTCCAAATCCTTGGGTGTCTCCCTATATGGTGTTTACTGCTCTCAGTTTCATTTCATGTGTTGCATGTTCAGAGAAGACATAGTCCAGGTACTTGGTAAGTGAATCAGAATAAGCTTGTCTAAAATTCAGATAACATATGTAATTACAATTGAAAAGTTTAGACCTCTTCAAATACCTCCAGGCAGAACATGTTATGCAAGAGGCAAAGTAGGGAGGCTGCCTAATCTTTGGTTAGAATTCACTGGAAGAAAACAGAAATGGGAAATTATACAATGAACTAAAGCCTGCCCCTGTCTTATTTCTTCAAAGTCTGAAAATACAAGGAGCATCACTTGTCCACTCTGTATACTACTTTATCCTGAAACAGCTAAAGTCGTGAAATCTCAGTTTATTTTATTGGCTCTTAATTCAGAGGAATCCCTTGACTTTATAAAAGAATTGTATTTTAATTTTTGCTTTATTATCATCTTTCATATAAAAAGAGATAAATAAATAAAGATAGCTTAAATTTACAAATCCATTTGAAAATGCTAAAACATATTAAAAACAAATAGAGCCCCCAAATCTTTAAAAAAATCTGTGAAAATTGCAATGTCCCTTCCAACAGATTGGCTTAAACGAACATTTTTTGTCACTCTGATTTTCAGCCTTCTGATTGTTTTAAATTCTTGTATTGGAGTTCTCACACATTGGAACATAAACAAAGTAGATTGTTTTCGCATTCCTCTCCGTGCTGGACTGCTGGTTTGACCATTGGGGTCAGAGGGGTGTTCCTCTGGTCCCCCAACCCTTCACCAAATCCCAAAAACTATACAAGTTAGGATTCCCAAAATAAAGTCCTTCTTTTCCTCGCTTTCAGTTTGATGGGTGAGTGTCTTTCTTTCGTGTCCTGCTTGTGACAATTTTTCTGAAATATTTGGGGCAAGTGGGTTGAAAGCATTGCTCAAAATACTTGTTAAAGTAGGCAAAGCTCATTTGCCGGGTGTATAGCTCTGTGCAACTCCTTCACTACCTCAAAAAAAAAAAAAGTAGTGGCAATCAAAATTAATTATCTACTTGCATTCCATATGGATTGTATTATATCACAAAGAATCTGATTCTTCTGTTTTAAAAATTTAGTCTATGTTCCCCCAGTGAGTACTGTGACTGTGGCCTGTTATCACACTGCAGCAGCTGTTGAGTACAACACAGCTTTGTTCTCACATGTGAGAGATGCGTTTCCCATGAAAGTGTAGGTGAAGGTGTGTGCCTGGCATAATGGCATTTGAAAGCTTACTAGAAATCCCAGACAGAATGGCCTAGAAAAAATTGCCATGGACATAAAAATTGATACAGTAGAAAAGACATATTTTCCAATTTTTTTTTTCAAAAAACCTAGAGGTTAATCTAAATTAAGTTGTAGAAATAATTATGTCTAAGTGTGGTATGGATACACATATGTCCATATCTTTTACATTAACAAACTATTTTTCCTCAAATGCATTTGTCTTTGTTTTGTCTCTTTTTTTTTTCTCAAACCTCTCTGTCTGTTGACCTTTTCACTTCTGTACTTTTTTATTTCCCAAGAGTAAAATATATTGCTCCTAGCATAGTGTTACAATGAGGAGACTTTATAGGAGCTTAATAAGACGTCCTGAGACTGTGACCTTTTTTAATGCTAAATGGCTTACCTCTGGAGATAGATGTGCTAACCTAATTTAATTAGTGTAGAGAAGCTGCAATGGATTAATTTTGACAGTTTCAAGTTTTAAAAAATAGTGGTTTACAACCATCATGTTTTAAATTTTGGAGTAAAAAATTTACATATTTTCATTTCCTCTAAAAAGAAAAGTTTTTTGAAAAAAGTTAGATATAATGTTAAACTGCTTTTTCAAACAGGCCCTAATGCTATTTTGTTCATATTACATAAGTAGGAAGACTTTCAAATTGAAGATAATAAAATGAAAACAAGTTTATTCACCAAATGTGACCACAGTCAACACACGACTTATAGCAATAATCTTTGGTAAAAAATCACTTCTGTGAAAGAGACAGATGTCTTTTATTTGTATAGTAATAACTATGTGCTCATAAAATATCTGTTATTCCCTTTCTAAAGTGATCTTGCTTTAAATCACCAGGAAATTTCCTAAGATACTTTATATATTACAATACATATATATATTATATTACATTATGTTATATTACAATATATTAAATATTTTATAGTAGAAAGCTTTCAAGTTCAAACCTGTTAAGAGTATGAGAAAAATAATTTGCATCTCAAAGGCAAACACACCACTTGAAAATTTTCTGTTTAACCATAATAAAATAACCACACATTTTTAATAAAGAAAATCCAATATAAATCTTACATACAACAAATATTACTTTAAAGACTTTGTTTTCACTGCCAAAGTACTAATACTTCTGTGAAATATTGTTTTGAACTTATTTTATTATTGTTTCTATGCAAATGTGGTATATCATCTTGATTTTGCTTTGTTTGATTTCTTCTCTCTGGAACTACTTCAGTGAAATAATTTACTGGAAGGTAGATATTTCTGGCTGTGAAATGTGAGATTAGCAGGCACCCCATCACAGTGGCGTAGCTGTGAAGGACTACAGAGATCTCCAGCTGTAGAGCAGAAAAGGAGATGCAGGAGAAACCAGAGCCAGTCATTGTGGATCCTGGCTGCTGGACAGTGCTGCTTTATTTCAGGATTGGCCTGATTTTCTGTTTCATGTGAAACCTTTCCTTTCCTTAGTATTTGGAGTTTAAGAAGAACAAAATTTATAATAATAAAACTGTCTAAAGCCAACATAAACTGTACTTAACCACTGCAGGCATTTCCTATTTTTATGTTAAGGCATAGGAAGGGTGAACTAGTATATAGATATCAGATGATATTTATATCTGGAGGTATAGGTGAAGCTGTATCTATTTGAGCGCTTAGGGTATTGCTGGATTTCGTGCAGTCTTGTAGTTTATATTTTCTGCAATTCACATGTAGATAGGTTTCATTCTGCATTATTTGAAATTGATTTCTTTCTAAAGAAATTTTAAAAAGAAAACTAATGCAGTTTTAATTTTGTTTAAATTATGTGTAAGGATTAGGTTGATCAGCTTGATCTGGTTTCACAGTCAGTGGTTAAAAATGATTAGTAGATGTCTGATGTCATTAGTAGGTGTCTATTAGGATGGAAATGCTACATGGCAATTCTACTTTTATTTTTTAGCATGTTTCCCACCTTGCACTGCCTCTCGTCTTTCACGGATCTTTCCTTGCTTTTGTGTGCCCATCTCAAAAATAGTTCTCTAGCCTTAGATTTCTCTGAGGAAAAAAATAATTGTATCTAAGTATCTTACAAATGAACTTCCGTGAAACAAGAAGGTAGTCTTTCATGGCAAAGCAGCAGGTGAGTTAGAGTAGTATGAAATATGATTTCAGAGTCTGTTCTTAAAATAGAGGGGTTTTTGTCTGTGTCCCATGTATCACTCGTAAACGTCTCTAGTGTTTTAATGTATAAGTATAAATGTTTCTTCCACTCTACATAGAGTGAAAGTGAAATGCAGATTGATCTTGCACCAGATTCTATTGTTTGGTTGAGAGCCATTTTCCTCAATACAGTTATTCATTCCTTTACTTTAAAACTTGTTTTTACATTTAATACTTGTTGAGTTTTCTGTTCCTGCTGGAGTCAGTAAAAAAGGCTGTTTAACTCCAGTGGGAGATAGCTTAGGTTTTACTTATATGGGCTTTTTGCAGCCAGTAGAAGTCGATTGCAGATGTTTCTGTTCAGAAGAAATGCATAACTTAATCTGAGGTCTTGGTAAAAGGAAACTTAATGACTGTTTAAATAAAAACCTTCAGTTTTATATCACTAAGATTTTTAGTTATAGACTTGACAAATCATGTAACATACTGGTTCACAGAGATTTTGTTTATGGCCTGTATCTTTCAAGTTATTAGTTATTTTCTATAAAAAAAAGGATTTGTAAATTTGCACTAACTAAATGATACCTGTAGATTTTTTATTCTAAGTTTGTTAACAAATACTTACATTTATGTTTAATTTAGGTCTACAAACCTGCTTATTGATAGATTCATTGGTTTGTGTTTTGAACTCAGATTGAGGTGTTAATTACTATATAGAAGAGTAGCACATTTTAAAGTGTTATACATATTCACATATGTTTTTTTAAATCTCTACAATGGCATTAATTAGTTTCATGGAGCAGTCTTCATAAGTAGTCATATCTTGAAGGATAACAGTTATCTGCCTCATCATGATCTATTTTTTTTTTCTTTCTGAATTGTGTAAGTGACCGTCATATAACACTTCCATTAAAAGATTATGGGTTTCTTTCCAGACAGAAATATTCAAACTTTCATACTGAAGCTTTTTATAAATACTTTTTTCTACTACTTTAGTTGAAGATGTCCTATTCTTTTGTGTAGTAAACATGGCAACCTGTGCATGCCTGTTTCATGTTTTTGGGACTGTCCCAGTGCCTTGGAGAGGGGTGGTGAACAAGGATGGGGAGATGGGAGGGAAGCAGTGCTGTGTTCTGCTGCTCATTCTCTGGAGCAGATGAGCTTTCTGTCCCCCAGCTTTGAAGAGAACTAGCAAGATTATCAGCTCTGATTGTTTCTCAGGAAAATAGGTGTTCAAGGGAATAGGAGTAGCCAAGATG
Source organism: Zosterops lateralis (assembly GCF_965231275.1). Taxonomy (NCBI): domain Eukaryota; kingdom Metazoa; phylum Chordata; class Aves; order Passeriformes; family Zosteropidae; genus Zosterops; species Zosterops lateralis. Next base: position 35,705,856 of record NC_139766.1, read on the forward strand.
AAGAGAGCCTGAGGGTAAAGGGAGCAGATGAAGCAAGAAGAGGCTTTTGAGATAAAAGTGATGTAAAACATGAGGACATTAGAATCAGAAGTTGCATATGATGTAGAATAAAGAGAAAGGGCTATATAATTGCAATTAAATCAAAACTTTAATTGGTATTATTTCCAAAATCTGGGCTTTTTGAGTTCTAGAAATGCACTGCCTTCAGCTAACAGCTGTGTATGTTTATGTATATATACACAAAATACACACCGTATCCTCTTCAGCACTGAAAAGATTTGTGAGGTAAAAAAGGTCATTTAAGGAAGCTGAATATTTGGTATTTTATTAATAGGCTTTTGACCATTATGCCTTGCACAGCTGCTGGAAAATTTCCTGAGATCAAAGTATTTGCATCTTACCTATACTTGCAGTTTATTTTTTTTTTTTTTTATTTCTGAGTTTTAAACACCAAGAATTGAAAATGACAGCAGCAGTGTGTGCTTTGATTATATGAAAATATAATCACTTGTCTAATAACCTGTTTGTTCCTCTATTCCAATACCTGAAGAAAAGGAGGCTGCTACCTTCTCTAAAATGTAGGTGTTCAAAACCCACAAATACCTTTTAAATATGTAAGAGGTTTGTAGAACATTCCAGCTAAACCAATGAGTGCACGGAAAATTAATGAAGCAATGTTTTCTGTATTTTCAAGATTTGAATAATGCACTAAAAAAAGAGGAAAAAAATATGTAGCTTAAATCCTAGTAGAACTCAACCTATTTGTGAATGAGAAAAAATAGTGCAGAATTAGATTTCAGTACATACTTTATAGTAGTTTTCCCTTTGGGAGAAATAGTTCTATTTAAGGCTGAGGGGAAAAATTGAGGGATTGATTCTATGAACTCTAAATGAGAGAGATGAACGGATACTTATTCTCTGGTTTTATGATCCATGGCATTGTCATACAGTTTATAATTAGAGTAGTAGGTGTTGCACAGAATTAGTGTTACAAATTATTGTTTTCAATTTAATCAAACCATAAAAACCTAGAGTTGTTTCAATCATCATCTATGCATTATTGATATATATATAATATCCTTATAACTCATTTATTAACAAGAATAAATTTTTAATTTATTTAATGTACAAATCTTAGATACATTATCTGTGGAGTGCATGTAATGGGCAATCTCTGTGAATTAACTGACCCACATCTGCATTTTTTTGTATCATGTTTGTGAAGCTAGTTTGTTTTATTCCTGTCCCTTTAGTTTTAGAGTATTTTGAGGCTGACAAGTGTTGTCTGTGTTAAATCAGCCAGAAAGGGTTTTTTAAGATTATAAAGATTGACTATGTTATGCCTGAAAGATTTGTATTTTAGGCAGTGACTGCTCTGTGTCAGTAACTTTAATACTTATTAACTGCTAGATTGAGATCTCTCGTTAAACAGCAATGAAACTAATGTACTGAAGACTCTATAACAGTTAATCACAACACAGTTTTCTGTACTTTGTTGTAATCATCAATGTCCAAAACAGGAGTATTTGTTTCTGTCCAAGGTGTGAATGCATAAATTTTTGCATTCATATAATTAACTGATACTTTTTCTGAAAAATTTGCATTGCTGTAGATTGCAAGCAATGCCAATAATGATAAAATCAATCTTCTCAAGCATGTACAGGCCCCTTTTCTGATATTTTTTTCTTAGTAATGTGTTTCTTTTTCACCAGAAGCATTAGTCCCTTGGGCACAGATAAACTAAACCATAGACATTTATAGATATCTCTTATGAATATTTTTTTGTATGAGTGTGGAACAACGAAGGTGTCATATCATCTGGTGTAATGTCATCTAGTTCTGGATACCTACATCATATTCTGTATATTTTATTGAAGCCACAGTGTTAATTTGATTTAAAGTCAATTGGACAAGCCACAGGTTTTCAGCCAGGCACATTCTCAGTACCTTACTAAATGGAGCCTTGTGTAGGGACCTAAATAGTAGCTGAGCCAATTTCTTTGACAAGCTGTGAGGTGTGCAGCCAGGAGCTTTTGCTTAAATTAGTTCTTTGTTGGAATTACAATTGACAGGGCTGGGAGAGGTAGCGCTGGTGCCTTAAAGGGAGAATACAGTGTGCAGGATCCTCATTTACCTGTCCATCAAAGGAAAAAAAGAAACAACCTTTGAGTGATGAAAAGGTTAGTCTCCTGTCTAAATGGCAAAGCAAATGAGGCATTTTGCTTTAAAAAAGTATTTCCAGTCAATCCAAGGCAGCTTCCCTTTGTTGTTGAGAGTTCTGGAGTAGGAAAGAAAAACAGAGCAGCTCTTCAGGGTGTTGTGCAGTCTCTGCTAAAGCTTGGAATGTACCTTCAGTACATGAAATCTAAACCTTTGATCATGACTCATGATGAGACTTTACTGCCAAGCCACTGTTTCTCTGGTGTCACTACAGCTTAGATCTGCATTTTGCCAAAAGGTACTAATCAGGTGTATTGCTTCACAGTGCACTTTTATTAATGTGTGAAATCCAGTGATTCTCATCATTCATTACAGAGTTATCTGAGCTTCAACAGAATAAAACAATACTTCAACATTCAACAGAAGAAATCATCAAAACAGTTGCTTATTGATAAGAGTATAGTCCACTATGATGGAAAATGGATTTTTGTATGTGTGTGTATATATATATTTATTCATATTCAGCTATCCTAAGCTGTGTTTCAGTTATTCAGGGAAAGAGGCTGTAGGAAGCCTCTTTGGGGTTTTTTCCCCCCCAGATTTCAGAGCAGTTAAGATGGGTGGAACAAGAGGATCTTGTTTGTTATCTTGTGATTAGTACACACATGTGACTCCTAAACTAGGGGAAAGAGAGGATCTCTTCTTCCTTGCTGTTTGTTTTCATGCTTTGGGCTTCAAAAAGAATTAGAATCATGTTTCTTTATGTTAGCTGTGTCTTTAAACATAGCCGAAAACTTCTTTTTTAATATAATTTCGCTCAGATATAAAATAAATCTTTAATTTTGCTTTGAAAGTTTGTTGTATCAGTTGATGGTAACACAGCTATTATAGGTCACTCGGCAAAACAGTTGTTTGAATGGCTAAGTGTTATAGATGAAGGCTTCTTGGAACAATATTTGTTCTCATTGGCAAAGTAGCTTTTTTCATTTTACTCCAACTCTAAATTAGGACAGTGGATTATTAGGTATCTATATAAGGAATCCATTTGAGATTTAATTGCCTTGAATAAAAGTGGAAAAATGTGTTCAGTGTGTATGATGAAAATGCAAATCTAAGTTGTATTTCTGATGTAGGAGGTACCATGATTATTAGTGAACTTGCTGAATTACTTTTTTTTCTGTACTGAGTGCAGTTTGTTAAACACTACAAATGGAACTGGTGTATTGAATGCTTAACAAGGAACAAGAACAAGGGAGAGTTCTGGATGAAATCATACTAATATTAAACAGTGTAAAAAAATGTACTAATTCTATTACTCAGTTCAGGTTTAACTGTTATCTGTTACTCAGATCAAGACAGCATCCATGTGAGAAAGGGAGGGAGGGATTTTGTGTAATGTACTGTATTTTATTAAAATACCACATAATCCCTAGATCCCCATATTTCAAATGAAAATAACCGTAAAAGAAAGAACTTTAAGATTTGCATATGCACTAAGGATAAAAAAGTTATTCATACATGAATTTGTAAATTAGGTCTTTGAAGGTCTTAGTAACTTTCTTTCTGAAAAAATACTTTGCTGCGCAATTTTTTTTCTTCTAAAAATGTTGGTGCTGCTACCAGAAGGTTTTACAAACTTAAAAATAAAAAAACCCCACTTGCATTCCAAGAAACTCTTGAGTTTACATTGGACTACTTACCTAGGCTGGTATTGGAATTCTAAAATCTCTAAATAAAACTTCTCAAAGAATTAAGTTCAGTTTAGCAAAGTTTTTACAACAATATATTTTCCTAGTACAAGTACTGAGCAATCTTGTATTGTTATAGGATAGAGTAGATGAGCAGTAGATTATTTCAATTTTTTTTTCAAAGATAAGATAAAACTGAGCTGAACTCAGTTATGTTCCTTAGACTGTGACCACTCTATTCCTTTTGCTCTAATGATGACAGAAGATTCTTAATATTTTCTGCATTTCAAAACATGTTGAAGGATCATATATTTTTTATTGCTTCAATTTCAAGTATTTCAGCATTTAGCCATATTAAAAAAAATCACCCATTAAAGCTGAATTTTTTGTCACTAAAGAATTCCTGACATAGACATTCAGCTCTTAAGGCTGCATTTTCAGACCCCTTTATTACAAGCATGAAATTTATCTTTTCATTTTTGCTTTGAACCTTCTGAAGGATTTTATTGGTTTTTCTTATGTTAGTAAAAGTTTTTTGTATCAACCTATAGACAACATGTTGTAGTAAATAGGATGGAAAATTGTGGGGTTTTATGCTGCAAAATGATCAATTTTGTTGTTGGCCTGGGGCCACTGGGACCTGATATGTCCATGGTGAGATAATCCCAGTATCATTCAAATATCTGAAGTCATATTCTTTTTTATGGCTGAACATTTCTCTAAGTTAGAGAATCAGAGCATGGGTGGGATGGATGTTGCAAAGGTAAATATTTTGTTGCTTTTTTGGTAAAGGAGGAATTGTGTGGGATGTTATAGAGCAGTTTCTGGCTGCAAGTTGCAGATGTTTATCCTTCATATATTTCCCTGGGCAGCAATGTTATCTGAATCAGTCCACAAAGGTGGTTTCTGCAAATTTTATTTTTCTTTTTTAATACAAGGTAATATAAGTACAGTGATCTGGTGAAGGGCTGGATCTGTGGGAGCTGCTTCCAAGGCCTGGCATAACCAGACTGTATCTCCACTGCTTAATGTTGTCATCTGGGCCTGTGGAATTCTCACAAACAAACACACATTATAGTGATTTTGACAATTCACAGTGTTAGGCATGTCAATTTAGTTTGAGACATTTTGCATCCAAATAAGAAAAAGTCTTTATGATTCCTCTTAGCCTTGGTCCCATGCTGAGTGAAGTAATTGAAGCAACTATTAACTGCAGAATGACTGTAAAAGCCTAAGGACTAACATTTTCATTTTCAGTATTAGCTGATACTTGATTAGCTAATATCCAGTCATACTGTGGAAATAAGTCAAAATAGATCCAGTAATGATACACAATTTAATGTGTAGAAGGATACCTTCATATTTGTTTTATTATTTTCATTATATTAGTTGCTTATTTCCTAAAATCCTTTCGTGTTTGTTGGGGATTAGTCTTGCTTTTCTAGAGATCATATTTCTTTACAAGGGTTCAATGTCTTCTTTTCCACTGTAGTCATAGCAGTCAGGATATCAGAATTAATTTTGTGGTAAAACTATTTTTTGTTGCTTGATAGGCAATTCCGTAATTGTAAGTATTCTTATTGAAGCTTAATCTAAGTGAGACATTATCTCCTGAACAAGACTGAGAAACAACTTCAGTTGTTAGCATTACTAGTCTAGTTTCCAGTAGATCTTGTATAGTGGGAGAGGGTGGAGCAGAGTGGGGATGTGTTCCACTAATGAGCCTGGGACCAATCACATTGGATTGTGTACGCAGCACTCCTTGAGGAGGCTTTCCAAATCAAAGTACAGGCCTGACCTTTGATTCATTCTCAAATGTTGCCTCACCTCATTTGCTGATTGGTAAAACCATTCATTTGTTGTGAATGTCTTACCTTTCTTCTGTCCTTGGGAATAGTGTTGAGGGAACCGCATTGCCTCTACCTCTGCTATACTGTGATGTCCTGGAGACCAGTTTCAGGTCAGGAAGTCATGCCACATGTTGAGTAGTTTGAGAGTATGAGATATAAGTAAAAGGTTTTGATGATTTTCTTCAATACATTGTGCTTTGATGGCTGTGTTTATCAATTAAAATTTTATGTAACAGTAGCCTGACTTGAGGTTAAGTCTAGCTTAATAGAATTCAGAAGTAAATCTTCATGTTTCATGATGGGATTGTGAAACTGTATTTGAGTTGATTGGCCCTGAAAGCTGTGTGACAAGTGGTACAAATTTAGATATGAAGAAAATGCATGCCTAGCCAGGCATGGAAGACACAGAAGGTTTTGTTATTTTGTTTTCCGTTTCAAGTTTATGTAGTTCTCTGGTATTTTACTTGGACTCTCCTGTCCTGTCTTCTAATACTAGATAGAAAACTCTTTTAGAAAAATAATTCAAGAAAAAATATTACTGATTTGTTGTATGTTCTTCAGAGGTACTTGTTCCCATTGGAGATGTAATTATCTGTGATTATTCAGTAATTCTTTGGACATATAGTTTCTGATTAGTCATTTAGGTGTTCCAGCTGCAAATTAGTTGGAAAGCATGAAACAATCAAAACCAGAATATTGTTCTGTATTTTCTATGTTTACTTTTTATATATGTATTTTAATATTGATTTTCTTCATGTTAATATCTGGGGTAAATTAGTTTTCTTAATCTTTTATGTAGAAGAGAATAGCATAATGGTGTTCTGAAACTGGTTCTGATATCATTAGTTTAACTTAACTTTCACAGACAGAAATGGAAAGAGATATGTCCTGAATATTTTTTTTTCTTTTAAACATACTGACCAGAAATGGATTGAGTATTTTATTTGTTAGTTATATGTCCTGATCTACACTGAGGAGAAAGAGGTCACATATCACTAACACACGAACAAATTATTGTGGTGATGCTATTTGTGTGCATAATTAGGTGTAAATCACGGGGAAAATTTCTTCTTCTGCTCAATATCCAAATTTTTTGCCCTCTTAAGGTAGAGATTGTGTAAACAGAAAGTCAACTTATTTTTGGCTGATGCACTCAAAGATTTAATAGAATATTTACACTCAAACTGCAGAAACTGGAAGAGATTTGCACAGATTTACCTGTATAAGGAAGCTTAGATATCTATGTCAAGAATATTTCTGATGTAGACAGTAATAATTGTACTAAGGGGAACAAAAAGGTAGTTGTCTATGAGATGTTTGTTGGCTGGGAATGGATGTATGTAGTGCAACATTAATCTGTTGCCTTTTGAACATTGAATATAGCCAGTATTTGGAGTTTTGTTTTATTTTATCCGTGTAAAATAAAATGTCTTATCATCTTCTGTGTATTTCCTGACTAAATTTTCTCTATGGAATGTTTTTAATAAAATACAGAAAGAAGAACAGTACAGACCTTCATGTTGAAAACTACAAAAAAAGATAGTGTTTTTGATTACTTCCTGCAGTTTTGGTAAAGACTGGTTTTGATCCCAGAAGATTTGGGTTTTTACCTGAAGGGAAAACATTGGTACACATAAGCAAAGTAAGAAGGCTAGGGGCTGAATTATATAGCACAAGCTTATTGTGTGGAGCGAACAGTTTGGAAAGTACTGAAAACTCTATTTGAAGATGAGAACAAACATCAAAGGGGCATGCAATCTTTTTCATCTTTCCTAGTGATTATTTCTGTGACTGTATATGTTAACAGCTTTGTGAAGAGAGTGTTGGGAGAGGTGAATGACTGCCTGTCTCACACAGACATGCACACATATCTCACAGCTGAGTCACTCTCTGCTGGTGATTCAATGTCACTGTGCAGGTTAAAATAGCATTTCTATTGTTCTGGTGTTAAACAGCCATTTGCACATTCTGAACAGCTGAAAAAAAAGAATTGGAGCAGATATTACCTATAGCACATTACCTTGTGTGGTGTATGAGTGATGTGTAACATCCATTTTAAAATCATAGTGCTGATTCATTGTTTTTCTTTAGTTTTGAGTTGATTTGACAACACTGAAAACTCTAGAGTTACTCATGAAGTAAGCAGTGAGAAAGATAGTAGTAGGGCTTTGGAAGACCTAAATAAATGATCAAGGCTTTGACAAGATATGATTATTTGAAAATTTCATGTGGCTGAATTAATTTTTTTCTCAGTATTTTTTCATGAATGAAAAGATCTTGAGTTGGTAAAATATACCACTAAAAACTTCCATCAAAGGCTTATAAACATGAAAGTTTTAATAAGAGGTGAGTAGAAGAACTTAATAGCAAACTATAAATTTATTTATTTTACAAATTTTGAAATGATGGGAGAAAAAAAGATTTATTTTTGATTAATTTTTCCCTTGGATTGCGCATAATTGCATCAATCATTTACATTGTTTTTACTTTGTTATGCTACTTTACTAATTTTTTACACTGTTTTACTATAATAAAGCTCAAGTAATATCACCGGCTGTGGGTTTTGATGACATCTGAATTTGTGGCATCTGAGTGTGTGCTCAGCCCTCACTGGACCTAGAGTGAGGTGCAGGAGCTTCAGGAGGTAAAGCACAGCCAGCTGTTCCCAGACAACAGTGCACACAACTTTCTCTCTTCCACTTCATCTTTCTCAGGAGGGGAAGAAGAAATCTATACAAAATCTCTCTTCCTCTTCCGTGCCCCAAGCTATTGCAATAATAAAAAACACTCCCTAAAGTTCATGTGTTCCTGAAAATATTTAGGTCTATCTTATGTTTTTATCTTTGACTTTACAAGCCCTCAGACTCATTCCTGTTTTTACCCTACTGTCATCTCTCCCCTTCTTTTTTTATTTTCTCATATAATATCTACAGATGTACAGTGGTACTAGTTTTCTGAGGCTTTTTCTGCTGCTATTCTGTACTGAAAATGGCAATGGGTGTTTTGTGACTGGGTAACTATGTATTGTCCTGTAGTTCTTGTTCAATGTACTTATTTTAAATATTTATTTTTTTAAGTTTTCTGCCTTTAAGACAGTAGATTTTCCTGTAGATTTTTTTAATAATATTTGAGTAGTCTTTTAAACACTGAAGAATTAATCACAGTTGTTATTATTAAGAGTAATCTTAGAAAACAGGACCAAAGGAGTTTAAGAGATTCCTGCAGTTAGCTGCATGCAGAATTAAGTAGTCCAGAAGCATTTATGACACTGTTTTACACCACAATGACACAGAGTCTGAGATTCAGAAGGCTGAAAGGGACTCCTTTATTTTTGGGATGTGTCTCCTTTTTATACGATTTTACACAGACCAATCTGATTGGTGAAACAAAGGCAAACCTCTTCAATCACATTGGTCAGACCAGAGGGCTATCAAGAAGTCGCATCTCCTAGGAAAACGAATGAATAACATAGTACAATTACAAAAAGATCTCTCCTGTTTACAGACAATTCCCTGGGAAAAGAATTTCAGAAAACCAAAACACCTCAGGCTTGGAACCAGGGCTACACATTTATATGTTTTTCTAAGATCTTGCACTGATAAAAAGCGCAGAGTCCTTTGGATATAAAACCCCCATAGTTTGTCACTGAAGACAGACTCGAAGTGATCTCTGGACATCAAAGCTTTGTGGTGCTTAAGATGAGAGCTGCCTGCTGCTGTTCCACTGTACTGGCAGGAATTGCAGGGACTATTTGCTCTTCACCCCGTAATGTATGGGCTCAGAGATGGGGTGGGGAGAGATGGAATGCTCTTACCTAAAACCTGGAAGGTGTTACAGCCATGATTCCATGTGTGGTGGACACTCGAGGTGGGTGACTTGTACAATGGGTTACTCAGCAAGACTTTGGCAGCAGTTTAAATGTATGGATTTGCACATTTTACCTCAGGCATTTCACAGTTGGCTCTGATACAGTAAATTGTCCTTCAACAAAAGTAGTCTCAAGTTATAACTTCCTTTCTCTTTTTATACAACTAGCATGCATACATTATTTTGTCTTTTATATATATTTATTTATATATTTAGTATATTCAATGATTAGTAAACTATATTTTTTTACTAGGAGCTATCCAGCCATTTGAATACTGCCTTCTATAATATTACTTATATTACTTATATTTACAAAGTAGTAGGAGATATCTATTTGGATAAAATGTACATATTTGAAAATGGATTAAGTTGTTCTTTTGAGGGAATTTTGTATATAATTTTATCTACATATAAATGCTAAACAAATATGTATGACTCTTTAATATTTGTTCATTAAAAGCAGTAAATAAAGGTTTTAACAGAGGAAATTATTACTTGGCTTATCTAGGCTAAAGGAAATAGAAACATACCAAATTAAGGGACAAAATAGGAAATTACATAGAGAAGTGACATTTGAGAATTAGACATAATGAAATTAGACATGCTGTCTTTAAAGAATGGCTTTTTTTCTTTTGATATATCTCTGGTACTGTGATTTAGCATAGCATAAAGCCTTTGGAACAAGTTAAAATATATTGATTCATACCTGTTGAACATCTTATATGTGATTTTTAATTGGTCTTTGCCTGTACAAATAATTGAGATCTCTAATGCCTCACTTTGTTTTCTGTCCAGGTCCTTTTTGCTATAAACTGGTCATGCTTAGGAGAAAATACAGTTTCTGATTACTGAGTCAATGCCTGTTTGTCTTGTCTCAGCCAGTGGTTCCCACCTTCTCTGTCCTTTCAGATGGCAATAGGAAGGGTTCCATGGGATGTACGAGGTTTTATGAGGTTGATGAGATTTGGAAGAGTCAGAGATGCTGCATTCATGAAAGTAGGCAGGGTAGTGCCGGAAACTTGAGCACACTCACTGAAGAAATGTTTTTTTGTGGAACTGGGCAATGTTTTAGACACGGTGATGGTGGGACAAGAGGTTGGCATTTTATTACTCATGAGCAATTACCTTCACTTCAGAAACAACACACAGATATATATATATAGAGAGAGAAAATTTAACCATATTTTTTTCTAATTCTGTGATCTTTGGTGGATGTCTTCATTTATTCTTGTGAGGTTTTTGAGTGATACAGAAGGAACTGGTGTTGCAGGCGGGAGCAATTCTGTTGTCAGAAGTGTATGTCCAAAAAATTGGAAGAAACCTATCATGGTGGAAGGAATTAGACTGATTTTAGATATGTATATATATATATTTATTTTTTTTTTCGTGATTTTCCTGTTATTGAGAGTCCTTCTCAGTAATTCGGTAGGTGACCAGCAGGAATTGTGATTATAGGTATAACCTAGGACTGACATTGTAACCTGCTCTGAATAAAAACATGAAGTTCTGCAAGGAATTAACTGTTTAACCTTTCATATTAATCAGATGGCATGTCTATATTTAATAGGTCAAGTAGCAACTGAGAAAACTCAGTAGCTGGGTTAACCTTTCCCAGGTTTTCTGACAGTCAGGGTTGTTATACTTGACCTAAACTTTCTATGGCCTACAGTCTTTAATTTACAGAAGTGTTTCTCATTAATAAAACATTATTTTTGCTTTTTGGATATAATTTAGTGGTTTTTTTTTTTTTCTTTTTTGTAGGATGCTTTGAGTGTTGCATCAAATGCTTGGGAGGCATTCCCTACGCATCTTTGATTGCTACCATCCTGCTCTATGCTGGAGTGGCACTGTTCTGTGGCTGTGGACATGAAGCACTTTCAGGAACCGTCAACATTCTGCAAACCTACTTTGAGATGACAAGATCTGCAGGAGATGTTATTGATGCCTTTACCCTGTAAGTTCTCTGTTCTTTTTGATTGCTTCTTTTTAAAACTGCTGAAAAATTCTACAAGGGATATACATTTGACTCAGGAAAACATTTTTTTAGTGAAAATCATAGAAAAAATGGTTTGGATAAACTTAGCAGATGAAGTTTTGACCAAGCTGATATCTTAATATTTACAAGCAATTTTTAATGCTATTAAATATCCTAGTTTTAATTAATTTACTACTAAAATTTGCTTCATATAATATTGAAGAATCTGTTCCGTGCATCCTTAAATTTAAAAAATCTAGCCACCAAGCAAAGAGGCCCCAGTGTCCACAAAACTCTCAATAGATAAAGCAGACTTGTGCAACAAGTAACCATTCTGGAAAAAATCACTGTAAAGAACCAACCAAGGAGTTGTGTAGAACCCTTAGTCTTGAAATGTCAAAATTCTACTGCCTCTGTTTTTTTTAGAATTAAGCTGTTTTGAAGGTTTCATGCTTTGCTATTCCTGAAACTCTATTTCTGGAAGACCTTTGTTTCACTGAGCATCAACTTCTCTTTGTTAAATTTATTACATTAAAAAAAAAATACCGTATGCTGAAATTAAATGAAATGCTTTCTTGTATCTTTAAAATTGTCTCTTTAAAACATGATTTTCTTAGACATTTGAATTTCACATTCTTATTTGAAAAAGAATTCAAATGCTGCTTATGTCTGTAAAGCTGAAGAAGCCTAAATTTAAATTTGTAATTATTTTCCTTCAAGAATATATTTTGTAAAGGGAAGAAATTTGATCATCAAAAAAATTGACATTTTATAATGGATAGCTTCATAATAAACATCTTAGTGCTCACCAGCGATCAAAAACAAACCAAGTAACAACAAGTCGAAAAATCAAAGTGAAACAGAGAACATCATTATGCCATTGTATAATTCCCTCTTTCATTCATATCATTAATACTGCGTACAATGTTGGTGCCTCAAAGAATGCAAAGAAGGAAGGATTGTAGAACAGGATTTTAACATGGTTAAAAATTAAGTATAGGCAGATTCTTCAGTCTAGAAAGGGGGTCATTAAGAACTGTAACATGTGTGGTCTGTAAATTCACAGTGTTATGAATAAGACATGCATAGCTTGCCTTTCCATTCCAGTACAAAAAGTTTGTGGTATCAAGGGAAATAATAGGCACCAGATTCAGCAGGAGCAAGTTCTTCAAATTTTTTCATATCAGAACTATAAGCCTATTTGCATATTACAAATGCCGAAGTTTTTATGACTTCAAGGGAAGACTGGATAATCTTGGAAAACAAATCCATTGATGGTTTCTAATGATGCACAGATTTATCCAGCTCAGGAAGGCACAAGGTCTAGGCTAGTGTTGGAGGTTATCCTTTTGACTTGTCTGCTCTTACTCATTCCTTATATTCATTGTTTGACACAGAAAAATGAACAGGATATGTAGATTTGATCTGACTGTTGTATCACTGTTTGCATGAGACCTAGAAATGGATCTGAAATTTCTTAACTTCTCTTGGGTTATGCTATCAACATCCTATCCAAAGCTTCTCTGCAAATTTTAGGTGTACTCACTGTGGGATTAGTAGCCAGACGGGAGCATGAACCAAATAAGTATGTTACTGCTACGCCAAATTAAAATTTCTTCTTTGGATCAAGGAATTTTTATGTCCTTGTATATATGGGGTTGAGGGGAAGAGGTATGTTCTGCTTTGCCTTTTTGGATTGTCATTTAGAATAATGAGTCTGGCTGGACTTGGTGGCTAAGGTTCACTGTTATCCTGAATGAAAGATCAGTCATTTTATTAGGCTCTAACTTATTTTATTAGTCCCTAGGAAGCTATTAGTGCACAACAGCCACAAATCAATGCTTTCTCTTCATAGCACGTTTTCCAGCTTCTCTCTGTCACATACTGAAGTGAAAGTATCAGTCAGGGAATATAGTCCAAATGCATATAATTCACCATAAAAGATTAAGGAATTGTAAAGGTAATTTTTTCTGCCCTGGCATTTGTTTTTGTTAGCTAGTAGCTCTTGGATCTGTTTTTCTTTCTTTACTTAAAGAGATATTAAAACCGGTTCTTTCTTTGTCAGACCTACTGTAATGAAATTTGATTTTATTTAGTTGTGAAAGGTATATCTAAACTTATGTCTTAAAGGCAAGAGGAGAAAAAATATTTTGACTAAAAGTAGAAAAGCCATTGCTTTGACCTCAGTGAACTGTGTGACTCACAAAGAAATTTGCACCTTAATTTTCTACCTGTTTAAGTAGATATTACACTGCTTATAAAATGATTTTGTAGGGAGAATAAATCCTTTATATTTTCTCACAAGTATTGATTAACTGTTAGCAGTACAAAAGCTCTATAGTGATTATACTTTTGAAAGACCAAAAACCAGAAAGAAGAATATGTAAGTAGAAATAAATGCTGTAGTGCCTACATTCTTAAAACAATACATATTAAAATGGAAATAAAATGTTGGGATTTTTTTTATTTTTCTGATTAGAAATGATAAGAACTTCAAAAAAATGTAGCAGTGTGCCCTACTCAACTGTACTTTTTAGAGGTTGTTTAACTCATTTGGGCTCTTAATGCTTCTAGTGCTGTAAAGTGTCTCAGGCTGGCCTGGACTCTGTCCTTCTATGATAAATGTGCCAGGCAGATGCTGCAGTGGAGTGAAGTGAGTTGGATTCTGTTTACTCATGCTTATGGTTTTTGTCTATTTTTTTATTAGCATGCTGGATTTCAAATGTCATTCAGCATAAAAATCAATCCCTATCTGAGAGCTACTTGTGTGGGTGGTAAGAGAGAAAGGCTGTTTTATCTGTGCCCACAAGTGTTTGTTCTTAGTGTAAATAACACAACTCAGGAGCCACCCTGTACCTTTTATCTCTGTCAATGCAGCACTGACTGTAATTTAGAAGAAGCAGTAGACCCCTGTAGAGAAAGCAGGACATAATGAGGGCAAAACCAAAACCTGAAACACTCTCTAAATGACTAAAATAAATCCAAAGTACCTAGATCCTAAAAGGCCAGTCAGAAACGTCCATATCAATGTCCTGGGGGCATCCCCAGCCCTGACTGTCCCTGCCTGGCCTCTCCTGGGGCCTCCCCTCAGCTTCCCATGGTCCAGGACCACATTGCAGTGAGGCCACAGGGGCTCAGACCCTTCCACAGACTCTCCTGGCCGTGGGCTTGGACTCCTCTGGGCTGCCCACACCTCACATGAGGCCTTGACACTTGGGGAGAGATTAATTCATTAATTAAGAACCTGCAATAGGCAGCAAAGTTCCCTGGAAGCATTCAGCCCTTGGGATTCAGCCAAGAGCAACAGCCCTGTGGAATAAAAGAGGTGATCTGAGTGTTGGTCCTGCAGACTGATTCCCTTGTTCCCTCTCCCTGGACTGCTGTCTGAATCTAAAGAGTATATCTCAGCTGCAGATCATTTCTGCTGTGGAAATACTGACAAGTCATAAATATTTGTAATTTAAAAATTATAAGCAAGTTTTGCAGCTGTCATTTAAATTCTATAAGTGCCAGTGAGTTAGTTATATACATTTTCTCAAATTTATGATTTTCTTTCCAAGTTAAGCCAGATTACTAATTACTAAAATACAGAATGACCATGGTCAGTAATTCCAAAGTTATGGAGGCAGCCTAGAGAGATGCTGGTTAGGGTAGAGAGAGTTTTTTTGCTTGATTGTTTTTAGGGGAAAAATACAATCCAAAATTCAGCCTATAATAAGATGCAAAACCCAAAAACTTCTAAAAAAAATTTTTTTTTAAAAGGATTTTGTCCCAAAGCACTGGATTTTGGCCTGACTTTAGTTTCTTCAGGGGAGAAAGGTAAAATAACTACTCTAAATACTTGAAAGCTATTATAAATCAAATGTGATCAAATTCATGGAAACAATGCTGTATAGAGAGGTATTCCTTATGGAGAGAACATACCTTCAAAAATCAAATAGCTGAATGGTAAACTTTTTAGAGAGTCATTTTTAAATCCATGAACTTTTAATTAAATGGGCGGCTATAAAAACATTTGGAATTATCAATATGTGGTGTTTTCATTGCGACTAACCTCTAATTATATTGCTTTCCGAATGACTTTTGGGAAGCTTCATTCCCTGTAGTTCCAGAATTTTTCACTATAAACATTATCACTGTTCTAATGGTAGCTGTTACCCTCCACCTGCTCCCCCACCAAGTGAAGGAATGCTTGTTTGGGAATTTGCAGAAGTCATAAGCTTTTTTTGGGGATGTGACCTCTTTCAGTGGCTGTAGAATAGTTATTTTACTTCTTTGTGATTCAAAGGAAGCCTAAGAAAATACATATGATGCTTTAAATTATCCTGAAAACTGCTTTTATAATATTTAACAGGAAGAGGTGAATGGTTTATTTTGCTGATTTTGTTGGTTTAACATTTCTATAGGTTTCACT
This sequence comes from Zosterops lateralis, assembly GCF_965231275.1. NCBI lineage: Eukaryota > Metazoa > Chordata > Aves > Passeriformes > Zosteropidae > Zosterops > Zosterops lateralis. The sequence continues at coordinate 35,721,810 of NC_139766.1, forward strand.
TAAACTGAGCAATCTGCTTGAGGTGGAGCTGGTATTCAGCCATTCTCCTAATAACTTAATAAAAATGCAGCAAACACTATCTGCAAATACCAGGTATAACTAGATTTTCTTACTTAATCACTGACTTTGGGAAGATAAAGTCAGCAGAAACAGACATGATTATCAAGCATGTATCTCATGAGCGGGATTTTTATTTTTTCTGGTATTTGGAACAAGTTCCAAAAGAAGATTTTAGAAAATCAGCAGCACAAGGTATATTTTGTGTATTTCCCAAGAGTATCCTTTTCCAGTTCTTTCTCTTCAGTACGCAAGGCCAGTTAGTGCCATCTGTCCCATGTTTGAGATATTTAGGCCATGGGACGAGGGAATCATGCCCTTAGAGTGGAAAAGGAAGAAATCTCCCTGATAGTAACATTGAACCCATTTTCCTACTACAGTCAAAGCTAATTCAGGTCGTTGTAAATTCACTTTCTTTAAAGGTGAGAGAACCAAATAGTAAACTAAATGAAGTTGCAATCTGTAAATCTGTTGTCATTGTGTTCTCTACAGAAAGTCTCAGTCACTGTAGTGTTGCCACCTACCTAGGTCTAAAATTTTCTTTCCTTTCACAATGTGAAACCTGTGTTTGAGGTACTGCTGTGGCCAAGTTTTATGCCTGCTGATGACCTTTCTGTTAATGTAAAGTCAGGGTTTATTAAGATGGTATTGTTTTGAAACATACATATGTATGTACAACTGTTTTCTTTTGAGTAAACCAAAAAAAATTAGTGCAGAATCTTTTGTATCTCCCCTCTTAGTGATAAAAAACCAATGTTTTGAGAGGTAGATAAATAGATGTTATGATTTGCTGTCTTTTTTTTAATTGACTTTGTAGCTATCAACAGTTAAATGCTGGTAGCACTAAATTATTACTGTTATCATCAATATTTCTACCCTTATATTAATGGAATACTGTGAAAGTTATTACAATGTGACCCATAATAAAGGACAGCTAATATGAAATGTGATATTTATAAAGATTTGCATTAGACTGTGTGATCTTGTTTAAGGCATGTACTTAATACACAATAGTAGTAATCTGGCTTTCTCTATACATTTTGATCTCTAACAAAAGCTTGGCATTCTTTAAATCTGAACATACACTGTGTTTTAAATACTATTTGTGTTATGGAAAGCAGAACATATATGGCTTTGTATCAAATATTTGCTAACTTATGCAGGCCTCTGCCACAGCATGTTTAGAAACAGCAACTGACATTGTATAGAAGAATGAAGTTATCTCTGCATTGAATATCCAACCTTGACCCACATTTGGCAGGAATCACCAGAGAGAGCACAGTGCCATTGAAGATGCAGTTTATTTATGGAGAACAGTTTTTATTTCATTGGAATAATTGAGTCGCATTTAAATAGCAACACTGGACAAATGCAGCATATTAAATATTAGATACAGAACACAGAATTTTAGATCTGGATCATTGGCAGATGCATCAAATCTGACAGAAAATATCAGCACCTGAGAACATGACCTTTACAAGATTATACAGTGCTGAAATTTACCACCTACTCAGCTATATTTTATAGTCCAGTCTTCTAGATTCTGTTAAAGGCAACACAAGTGAGAACTTGTGTAAGTAAAATTTAGGATTTGGAAATTACCTGCAAAGAAATTTTATGAAACTGAATAAGGAAATTCAGATCATCACATGAGAATACCAGTGGAATAATCTGGAAAATTCATAGCAGTGCATTTGAACATCAGCAGAGTGATCTTACATAAAGAATTTATTGCTCTTCTGTGCAAATAGAATCTCCTACTTTTCAGCAGACATTTGTATTATTTAGTACTGTGTTAAGTAGCTCTCCTTCCTGGTTGGCTGGAATCTTAGATTAGCTATAATCACTTCATGTCTTGTGATTTTCCTTTTCTCTATGGGTAGTTCATCTCCATAGAAATATCTTTTTCTTTTTTAACCACTGTTATTTCCCTTTGGTCTTACTTCACTTTATAAACAGATAAAATGGAAAGCATATATTTATATGTAATATCCATATTGCTAAATATGCTTTATGTGTCATGTAAAACTAACTCTCTGTTCCACAGGATATCTGAAAAGGGTAAATTCACTATTTTGATCCCAATCTGGACATGCAGTAACAAGTAGTCAGTCTTACGCTGTCAGTATGGTCAGTATGTACTTTGTATGTCTCCAATTTTTATGGTTGTACTAAGGAAACACTCACAAATCCTGCAATATGCTTTTGCCACCTCCTTTTACACTTTATTGCTGTAGAAGGTTGCCTGGGATTTCAGTATCCATGGTGTACCACAACCATCATGTAATTCCACCAGAAGTCAGCTCAGTACTCTGCACTAGTTCCAGTGGGGAATCCCCAAACAATATTGAGGAGAAGCCTTGCCTGTCAGTCATAGTAAAAATTCAGTGTTTTGTACTCAAAGATTTTATGATTACTAAAATTCTTATGCTGAATCTTTTCCTATTTCAAGAAATGTAGTGGTGTGGTTTTGGTTTTATCAGTTTTATGTATATATTTGTTCCTTGTTTTATATTGTTTTTTATAAGTTATAATGGTTTGCCCCATGTCACCCATATCCAATCATTCTTGGTTTTACCCCAACCCCAGTTATGTAGCAGTCATAAGTTATCCAGCCCCTGGTCTTGTCTGTCACTTTGGGGTCTCTCCCAAAAGTCTGGAAAGTTCCAGTGAGGGCCCCAAGTGATTGGACAAGACTTTGGCTGTCTCCCCACCCGAGTTATTGATTTGTTGTAATATGTGTCATTTACCTGCACAGCCAGACCCACACGATCCCTGATTTGTCCCCAGTTAAACCCATCCCTGAGTTCCTCCCCCCAGTAAAAGGTGTTGCTTTGGGGGGTTTTCCGCCTTTTCCCGCTGTTTCTGCCAAGGGGTCACTTCTGCTGAAGCAGATACCCTGAGCTGAGGTTATCCCCACTGGGGGATGAATAAAGCCAGCAGTTAACCCTGAGCAGAGTCCCTCTTTCTTTCCTGCTGCTGTCACTTCACTCCTTTGGGCAAACCAGAACCCAAGGGATGGGTGAGGTTCGTCCTGCTACCAAACCATTCCCTTTACTGTCGTGGTGTCAGGGCTGGCCGAGGCAGAGACACACTGACACCTGTACAAAGAAAGTTACAAGATTCATAGAGCAGAGGTGTGGTTTGTGCTGCTTTTGCTCTTCTTCCATTAGTTTGAGGATTCTGTATGGCTTTTTAGATGTTCTGCAAAAAATTTCTACTCAACTATTCCATTCCTAGGAAGGAAGCAACACACTTTTAGAGGGTGATGATCTAGAGTTCTATTCTGCACGCCTGTAGAGAGTTGCACATCACAAATTAAAACAAATGGTTAGCTATGTCACATCAGCTTTGTTTCAGAGTAGAACAAGAAAATCTGGCCCTTGCAGAATGTGACTGTAACTTGCATATTGTAGTACCACCATCTCTTCTTTATATAATACTAACAATCTGGCTTTAGTTTTGAGCAAATGTTTTGTATGATTAGGCACAAAATTTCTTTCAGAAATACATAATCAAAGTCTCTGTTTTCTTTCTATTGTATTTTCTTTCTATTTTAATAAAAATACTTTTGGTGTTTTTTGATCTTATCCTTAATCTAGTGTTAATCCTTTCTCTTATAATTTCATGATAAACCTAAATTGAGCATTGTATACACCAGTTTTATTTTCTTCACACCTGAAATTTAGAAGTTAGACTCCTTAGTAACCTAATCTAGAAAAACTTCCTCACGGATTTATGCTGACATTTTTTAGTACTTTCATTTTTTTCCCCTCACAGTGAGAGTATTTCAGTTTCTTTTACCTCATTTGGGTTGTCACTGGGGGTTTTTGTCTTACACTGCAGGCAGTATATGACTATTATTAATTCTTCTTTTTCCCTATTTGTTTTCCTTCTGCAGTTTGTCTTTGCTTGTCTCCTCCTTTTCCTAACAATTTCTCTCTGTTTCATGGTACCAGCTATCTTCTTTGCTCAACCTGTTTTTAAGTGAATAGTATAATGAACTGACACCAAGGAATTGTTCCCAGCTGGTTTCCAGGAGAGCCTGAGCACATCTTTTCAAAAGTTCCGTGGGGCTTGGTTTCTGGATAGCCTAAACAGATCTTTTTTGTTGCAAATATCCCCTTGTATCTTGTCTGTCTTCTAAAAACACACTTGCAAAACTATTTCTAAAAGCTTGAGACAGCTTGAAGAGGGAGGCTGATATCTCAGTGTCTTAACACCCTCTTAGCATCAGTCCCTTAGGGGGCAAGAGGATCAGCATGGAGGCCAGCATCTCTGGTTTACTGAGTAACTGAGATTACTGTGTGTTCTACATGTTCTAGATGAAAACTTCAAGTATTCAAAATTCTCTGGAATTGAAAAAGAAAAAAAAAAATTAAAAAAACAAACAACCCCCCAAAACAGGAGAAGCTCTTCTACCCCAATGGTAACAGTTGCATGTATTTCTCATCCTTCTAAATTTTTTATGCAGGCTGAAAAAAGAAAAAGGCAGTTTTTCATTAGATACTGTATTATGGTAATCTTATTAGCATTTCAGTACTTTGATTGCTTTGGTATTTTATTTTCTTATTATGTTTGGGGTTTTTTTTTTTGCTTGGAAATAGATGTAGTTTCCTGAAACTACTTGCATTCAGAGAGTATAGGTACAGTTTACTAGCACTCATATTCTATTTAACATCTGTAATATCTTTGTATGTATTGGAGAAATTATGTTATAAAATCAGAAATAGAAATGTGAGACAGAATTATAAATTCAGAAAAACTCGTCCCACAGTAATATCTAGTATTCTGATGGGTAGGTCAATGAAAACCTTTGGAATTATTAGACTTTTATCATTTGTTCAGGTTGGAGTGCGCACATAATTTATTTGAATGCAAGGGTTTTCTGAGCAGCATGAGAATCATGTCACAGGGTAAACTGGTGTGAACTTTAGGTGTTAGTTGCAACCAAATATCAGTATTGCAGTCCTATTTTAATCAATTTTTTTTTAAAAAAAAATATTCCTAGCAAGTATGTGGATTGTTCCAAAACAATATTAACACACTTTTCACAAAACCCTGCTGAACATAGGCATGATCATTCAACAAATAATTTTATTTCTTGCTGATTTATTTTAATTGTTAATACCTAATTTTGCCAAAACACCGTGAAAACACACAGTAGGAAATCTGCAACATTGGTTGGACTCACTAAGAGTGTTTTCACTCATCTCTCTTGTCTCTGCTGGGACAGTCTACTTGGTACTCAGTTTCAACCTGTTCATTGAGAAGTTAGCATTGATGGCTTCCCTGAATACCTGCTGCCAGAAGAAGAAAGTGTTTTCTCTAGAGGTATTTTAAATATGCTTCTTGTTGGATAGAATCCAGATTGAGACTTATGAATTAAGTAGTCTAGTTAATATGAAATAATTAATTACCTAACAGCAGAGAAAGAACTAAAAATTGAAGGATCAGCTTGACTTAAGTCACAGTTTAAAAACAGTAATGTTTTTGGTTTTAACATTTCTGAACATAGTGTGGTGAAGAAAGGCAGATCCAGAATCCATGGAGAATCTACTAGATTAAGACAGTATGCAAAATATGGTTTAGAATATTCTGTATTTTAAAAAAAGGCTTTTACTAACTTCAAGATGCTTTTCACAATTATTTTATGGTTCTATAATCATTCAACTCATTCTACTCAGCAGTGTAGGTCAGAGTAGCTTTAGTTTTCACATAATGTATATTTTTCCAATCCTGTCAGAAAAACAAAATTTTATCTTTATCGTTTTGTCTCCTTTCTTTGCTCATTATCCACCTCTTTCCTTCCATTCCAGCTTAAGACAAGTGTAAGCCCTTGTTCTTTTTATTTGTCCTTACTCGTCTTGCCCATTGGCTCATGTTCATCACCCCTTCTGCCGCTCCCTTCTACCTCCATGGTTGTTCTCGTGCTCTGTCTGCAGCATTTCAGCATTGCTGAAGCACAGATGGTAATTAATCTCCTTGAGTTCATCCACAAAGAGTGACATTTTGTTTTAAAGAAAGACAATTTTAATTTTATCAGGTCTTTTATCCATTATAACTTAATGAGGAAATGAAAGTTTATGTGAACTGTATTAGATGCTGCAGAATAACTTAATAGCAATGTTATCTTCAAAACTATTTTTATATAAAGTTTTTGTTGTAATACATTTTCTTTAAATACAGCAGACATTAGATGTAGCTATACTGCAATACAATTCTATCTGGCTTTTAAAGAGGTAGTTGAATGATTCTCAGTTTTCATTTATCTTTTTTACTCTTTGCTTTATTCCCTTGGAATTAGTCTGCTGTTTGTTTCATCCCAAGTAGTCTGATGAATAGATGTTGTATGACCTCTCTGCAACGAGTGGATGGGGAAGAAATAGATGTCTATATTTGGCTAGTGTTGGGCTATATATATTTTTTCCTTTTATGAAAGGAAGGCTTAAGTGAAAGTTATTTCTGTAGATGCACATAAGGCTAAGAGAAAATCAGAGATCTCTTAGTACACTTTTTGACACAAGCAGCTCAGTGGGAGACTCAGCACAGATGGTTTAAAGGGCTGTTGTAAGGACTGAAACAGTCTCTGGACTTCTCAAAAGTCCTAATCTCTTTAGGGCAATGAGAGCTTGTAACTGAGCACATAGAGGTCTGAGAGGAGCTGCTGCTGGCAGAACTCCCAGGCTTCAATCACTGGTGAAGGTCACAATTGTTTAAAATATATAATATAGGAATTCGGAGGGATTTTTTTGAATAGTCACAAAGTTGCTGTGTATTTGTTTTTGTAACCTTTTTTTTAATCACTAATGAAAAGATAGGCTTAAAATACAGTTTGATTTTAAAAAAATGTTACAATGCCTGAATTTCTGTCAAATCAGGGAAATGGGATTTTTGCAATGTAAGCAGAATTATATATATTAAAATAAATTTCATCAGCATCATCTCATACAATCTCCAGTGTTAAATTCATTTCACCCTTTTTAGTTGTTCAAGTATGTGTTCCATACAGAAATTGACTTACTCTAGTTTTCACTTGATTATGAATCAAAAAGCAATGTAAAAAAAAAAAGGCTGGAAGTGCTTTGGTGTTAGAATGTTAGGGAAAAAAACATAATCTGTCTCATTTCCTGATGCATTAATTTATGGTACTTTTCCCATTTCCAATTATGTCAAAAGTGTAACTGCATTTTTTCATGTAGACATGAACCTGACTTTGGATCTTTTGAAAACCATTCAAGGTCGAAGATAATCTAACAGGCTTTTGAGATTTTCTTGTTGTATTATACATGTAAAATGTGTATTGGAAGTTGTCTTTTGAGTGATGATGGAAAGTGTGCTCCTAAGGAATTTTTATCATTAAATTTCCTTTCATAACAATAAAAATATTAATCATTGCCTTGAGAAAACATCCGGTGTGGGTAATGACATATCAAAATTCATCTGGCAGGTCCTAATGGTTCTCAGCCTTACTTTTTGTCTTTCCTTGTTAGGAGGTGTCACTATCTTGACCTGGAGAATAAGATTGGAATTTAGTACCATCTTAAATCTGCATGTTACCATTTTATAAGGAGTGGCACAGCTCCTGTCCTGTCACACTGACAAACTGAAAATTTACTGTGGGTAGTTTTTTAGAGAAATTCAAGTAGAAAACTTTGAAATCTGCTGATCTAAGGCTATGGTCAGTAGGAATGCTTCCAAATTTAGAGAACAGAGCAAAGAGGTGCTACTGAAAATCTCTTCCCAAATGCTGGTCATGAGAGAACATTTAGGTGGCACAGTCTCCTTGAGCTGATGTTGAACTTACAGGCAGTGCTGGGCAGAAGAACCAGGCAACCCAGGTAATCTTCTCTGGAGTGAATCGAGCCTTCGAGGATTCTGCATGTGGCCCTGCAAGCCATCCCTCCATTGCTTCTGCTGTCTGTCTGTGAAATACTTTAAAGCCTTATTATAGAAGAATTCCAGACAATCTGTCTTCATTACTTCTGGAATAATATGTTTCTGGTTTGAAGTAAGGAGTCTCTCTTGACAACTTTATTATTCTGTGTCAAACACTTTGTCCACTGGAGAGTAAGTGGGAGGGTAACAATGAGAAGATAGTGCAGACTGATATTGCATCTTGAGAACTACTTGTATGTGCAGAAAGTTTTATTGAAGATTGTAACTAAATATCTTCTATAATCCAAGTGCTAGATAGAATGTGTCAGATTTTTTGCTTAATTTTCTTTTTTTTCTTTTCCAGTTCATTTAGAAGAAAAAAACTAAAAAGTAACTAACGTTTCAATTGATGTGACAATTTTTTCTGTCTTACCTAAACAGATCCATTTTTACATTTAAGTATATAAATGACCCAGTGTTTCTTATATCAATACTATTTTATTTCAAAGTTCATTCCTGTCCCCAGCTTCGCCTGTCATTATGGCACATCAGCACTTACACTGACTCCAGTCAGTCATGAAGTTTGAGACTCAGGGGGTCTGATTATCTCACCCTGAAATTTCAGAGTCAGCTTTAAATATTTATGCAGATAATTAATTTTTTGCTGTTCCTATGCAGGATTGACATCTTCAAATACGTGATATATGGTGTAGCAGCTGCATTCTTTGTATATGGCATTCTGCTGATGGTGGAGGGATTCTTTACAACCGGTGCCATCAAGGATCTCTATGGAGATTTCAAAATCACCACTTGTGGCAGATGTGTGAGTGCCTGGGTAAGTGGCTAAGAAAGCTTTTGTGCTTACCACAAATTCAGTATGCTTTGTATTTTTTTCAGTGTCTTGTGATATTTATTTTTTGGTTTTATTTTTCTTTAATATTTTGTGACGCCTCAGTTCAGTGCTTAAAAATTACAGCAAAGGAGATCAGAGTGTTATAAATAGTCTCTGTATTGTTTAAATGCTAAATAATTCTTGCTACTCAGGAGCAATGAATTCCACCAGCTGAGTGAGAAAGCTCATTACCTCAGCAACATAAGCTGTATTGAACAAGACTAAAACTGTAAGGCCTCCAGCTCTACTGGGATAGATAAATATTTCCCTTTCTAATATTTTCAGTTATTTTAGGAATCTTGCCTGTTTCTTTTTGGAACAAGCTGAGACCAGTAATCAGGTTCTATTTTGTTTCTAAATGGCAAACAGCCCATTATTTACTCCCGTGTTAGTCTCTGGTTTGGAGTCATTTATGACTCTGGCAAACTTGGATTCAAAAAATTCTGATTGTACTAGGACTTGAATGGAATTTTATCATACTAAAATTGCTGACTGTTTCAACTGGGATTATTTCAACATTTCTGTTCAGTGTCAGGTAAGTAACTAATTTTTTGGTATTTGACTGTTCTGCATCTAAGCTAAGAGGCCTGTGCACTTGGTCGCTGTTGGATATTTCTGAAAACACAGTCTGCGTCAAAACCTCATATTTTTTGATGAATACTAAATGAATAAATACAGCCAAATAGATCTGGGTTAAAGTACAATTATTTTTATCATTATGTATTAATGATAAACAATATATATAAATTAGTAGGTAGAGTTGGGTTTCCCACAGTACTCTACTGCAACTGTCAACACTTCATTAAGTGGAATACAGTCTAAACAAATATAAGGAATAGATACTTCCAGTCACACAAAGACTATCAAAACTAGTATTTTGACTATCCTGATATTTAAGGTTAAACTGGACACAGATGATCTGCATCTTGTAAATTGAGGAATGCAGTCTCTAGGTCATCTCTACATAGATATAACCTGCACCACAATAATCCCATTTTTTTGTCTCTTTTTCTTTTGTTCTTGTCATTATTATATGATTTTGGGACTTTGACTAAGATTGCTTTAAAATCTTTAAATAAATATATAAAAAAAGACTTAGAGCATTTTAAATAAAGAGCAGTCATTACTTATGCCAACACTGCCTTCATCTTCTGGAAAGAAGCCTCTAATCTGCATTCACTGAGGACCTACTAAATTCCAATTCTGTGTTGAGCAGCAAGGTTTTCAGAACACTATTTTTCTTCACAGCTCTCATGAATGCCTGTCCTCAGTATTGCAGCACAGCAGTGCTACATCCCCTCACAGTTTTGGTAACTGGAGTTCTATAGCATGTGTCTAGAAGAAACAGCTATCCTATGGTTAATGTCATTGCTGTTATTATTAATGCTTCATTGCATTAGTTCCTTCAACACTTTACTTCCCACATCATCAATTTGCAATGTTTGTATTTTACTTTGGAAAGCCCTGGGTTGATACATATTGTGCAGCTGAGGTTAAGGCTGTATATTGTGTATGATCACAATTACAATAATACATAAACTAGTTTGAGTTAAATACCTTGTTGTCATTATTCTTGAAGTTTTTTTTCTTTTTCCTGGTGAAAAAAACCCACAAACCTGCTGTTTGATTGCTTGTCTCATTTTGATGATGGGTCGGTAAGATTGCTATACAAGTGTCTGGAGTTGTTCTGTATTATTATTCTGGCTTTAGCATCTGTGCTCTAGAGGGTATATGTCAATTAAAACTTGATATCCTTTTGACTAGGTTGATTTTCATTGTCTCATACTTAAAATTCTTAAGGGAAAAAAATCTTAAATTTAAATATATATATTTGGAATTAGAAAATATTTCAATCCAAGAGAGACATGTTTAGAATTTATTCAGTTCCTTAAAAACATGCAAGGATATAAAGAAATAAGACCTAAGAACAAGAAAAAGGATAGTGGAGAGGTAAATGAAACCAAATGAGTATTGTGTGTCAAGATCAGATTGTTCAGTTGTTAAAAATGTGCTGTAATAAATTTTGCTGTGTACAGTTGCTAAAACGAGATAATGCTATTGAAAGGGGTTGGCAGATACTACATGTTGTAAGAAAGCTTCCTTGTATAAAGTTTTGAGCTAGTAATTTTGTCAATATTAAAAACTAAACAAAGTTTAGTTAAAGATTAAACATTTGGTTTCTTTTAGCAGTGTCTTAATACTAACAGAAATGTACTCACAGGATATTTGTTGTTTTGAAAAATTAAAATTATAAAAATGGTTCTGCATTAAAAACACCTTTGTAAAAACTCCAGTTATGACCAAGATTTCACGTCAAATTTATTGATGTCTTTCTAAATAGAAGTTTAAGCATCAATAGCAATAAAAAATTTCAAGTAGGAAAATTAACTTTAACTTTGTATGGATAAGCTGTATTTTTATATATGGAAATATGACAAGTAACATCTTTTTATCTTACTTAAGGAACCTTTTTGAAAAGCAGGCTTTTAAGAACACCAAAAGAACTTTTCATGTGCCCTTCCTGACCTCCCCCCTCAGCTGCAAATAGCTCACTTTCTAGCTCGGAATGGACAAAAGGAATTTTTTTTTGCCTGAAGTAATGGAAAAAGAAATAGCTCAGCCTAACCTTCCCAGTGACTGTATAGGTGTCTTATCAGCTGATGTGAGCATCCAGAGGGTTGGCACCAAGTCATGTCAGTGCTGCCATGGAGTAGCCCCTCTCCCATCTGAGACAGGCCTTGTGAAAGTGACAGTGAAGACTCTCACTGGCAATGTTTGCAGACTTTTAATTTACTGTGAAAAGTAAAACAAAAGCAGTAAGACAATGCCAGTCACATTTGAAGAGGGATGGCTTTGTTTCTGGGCTTCATTTTTCCATGCATGAACATACTTTTAGGGTATTAAATAAACAGCCGTATATAACTGTGCTGCAGCATGATTAGTAAAGAATGGGAGACAGGCCCGAAGCCAACTCTAACACTGTTTTCATGTTTGCAATTTAATATCCTTCCTATTTATATTCAGCTCCCTTGGCCATGGAAAGCCTCATTTACACTTTGTTTTAGAATATCTGCTTACAGACTCAATGGAAAAAATGAACAAAGAAATACAATGACACTTTCCCCCTCATGTTATGCTATAAAATGGAAAAGGAGGTTTGGTTTTTGTTTCATTTAATCAGAAAACATTATATAAAGACCTCATTGTGGCAGTTGTATTTCTATTTCTTTGTACCTTGCTTTTCAAAAGAACCTTGTTGAGGCTTTACAGAAAGATGTTTCGTATTCTAAACTGCACTTACATATACCTGCTGTATCTTTAGTTTTAGGAATATTTTATTTTAATTACTGACAAGGATCTTTCTGCCTTTGAAAATACCTCTGGGTACCTGATCACCTATCAATAGCACATGCTATTTCACACGTGCTTCTTGAGTGCCTAAACCAAAACTTGAACTTCTCTAAATATTTCTGGATTTTATTTTGCAAAAAATCCATGGAAGTGTCACAAATGTTTTGAAAAACCATCTGTGAACTCATCACTCCATCTTTTGCTTGCCAGACCAGTTATTCCAGAGGCAGTGAAATGACATCATATTGATACTTGATTCTTTGTGTAACAGGAGGAAGAGAGTTCAGTGCAGGCTCATCTGGCTTTCCCACCCAGAACAGATGCATTATTTCTGAACGTTAGAAATGAGGATCTCATTTCTGAAAATTAGATACCATGGCTGGATATTCTGGGGAAAAGATGCTGATCTGACAGACAGGGAGGCCTTGCTTCTGGTTAGATTCTGCTCCGTCTGAGGAATGTACTATGCTTCTACCATATTTGTAAGAAATAAAGGACCTTCTCTCCAAGACAGCAGATATACTTATGGGTCCAAAATCCTTTAAGCCAATCTTGACTAGGGAAGGTATCCAAAAATCTCTTGTCATCACACATGTTTAGTTGTATATGCTGTAAGTAGTTTTAGACCGTGGTGTGGGAAATGGGGAAGGTGAGAGTCAAAGTGCTCTGACCTTTCAGATTGCTCAACTGAAAACCAGAAACATGATTTTTTTCTATAAATTACCCAGAAGCTAATGGAGTAGTTAATTTCAGAGGGAATACATTATGACACAGATAAATCCCACCTAATTAAGAATGTCAGTAAGGTTGTCAAGACAAAGGCCTATGCTCCTTCCGTAGTTAAAGCAGTGAGGCTTAGGCAAACTTTGTCAGATTAATTGAGTTTTTTGTGACTTGTCCTATTTTCTTCCAAAGAAAATAACCCTCAAGTCTTTTAAGTTATGTCTTTTATATTAAGCTCTTCAATCAGCTATATGCATTTAGTTGGATGTCTCCTGACTGGCCCCTTTAGATGGAATTTAGGTGAATAACATTTGCTATCTAAACACCGCTGGAGTTAGTGGATGAAAAAAATATGGGTAAAAGGTTGTAGGAATTAATCTTATCCCTGGATACTAAATCAGTGTTGGGATTTCTTTGGAGAACTGTATTCCTTGCAGTTTTCTGCTCTTGATCTTGAAATAGGAAGAACAAGCTCTAGCAATAGCTCAAAACTCAGTTGAATGGTTACTAGAGTAATCTTAACGTCATTCTCTCCCAACTGCATTGTTAGTATGCACATGGCATCTTGAAAAGAAAGAAGAAAGCAAGGATTTTTTTTACTATTTCTTATATTTCTAGAAGTATGTTGCAATGAGCTCAGAAATTACTTTGTTGTGCATATCTAGGTGCTGACTCTACTTTTTTTCTGTCTTATTTCTGTAATCTGTCTAGGCCTTTTTGTTTTCCTTTATTGTATAGTTCCAGATTTTCTCACTTAGGGATATTGCATGTATAAAATATACTTCATTTGATATTCCTTTTCTCCCATAACTTCCCATTTGTTGTATATGCAGACCTTTTGTTGACTGTGGCATTCATCACTTCCTTTAATAGAGGAGTGTGCCAGTCATTGTAATGTGCCTTGCCAGTACCTGCTCATCTTCTCTTGGTCTTGCTGCTCGCTGACAGCAATGTTGGTGGTGGTGATAAACCGTGTGAACTGGATGTTTTTGCTTCAGATTGGGCTTTGTGTCTTGCACGTTGATGACAGATTTTTTTCTTGGCATATGAGCTCAGTCAGTAAGTATTTTTGTTAATTAAACTGCTGTCATACATTTCCAAAGTATGCATGAATTGCTCAAGATGATAGTTTTATTTCCCCTATGTTCAGATAATCCACCTCAGCTTTAACTTGAATGTTTCATCAGATGATGACAGTTTTCCCTGATCCTTGTTCTCACCTGGATAACTTATTAACTACATCTAGACATCTTACTCTTTTTATAGTTATTTAAGCCTTTGAATATCAGTGGAATTATCATGAATTCATTACTTTTATAGTGAAAGAAAACCCACAGAAACTGTATACCTTTGTTCTTCATGTGAACTGCAGCTTCTGTTGATGTCTTATGAATTCATAATTAGATTTGTAAATACTTTTTGGCATTGCTTGTGCAGGAAGGAGAGAAACTTTTAAATTTATTTAAGGTCACAATAAAAGCTTTAAAGGCTGTGTTGTTGACTTAGAATGCTTGTCAAGACAGGAAACAAGCAAGAAAGGTCCCTACCCCTTTATTTTCGCATGGGCTTCTCAAGGCCCATTAAGAATATATCAGGAAAGGAAACACTTTTTTTTGACAGCTAAGTACCTTGAGTGACACATTTGTTTAGACTTATAACTATTATTTCTACTTTCTACTTTAAGCTTCACTGCCTTGTGTTCAGCTACAAACCATGGAATCTTCCTGAAAATGTTGCAATGCAAATTTTGGAAATGTGAAAAACGTAAACAATCTGTATTGCTCTGTCCTTTCCCGGCTGAGTGCTCTATCTTCATCTGTGTATAGAAAACTCATCATCATTGAAAACCATTAGACTATGGTTCAGGATTTCATTAAAATTTATCATCAATTTGGTAGCATAACCTAGAAAATTTACTACTTGGACTGGCCTACATTGTCAGGGAAAGGTAAAGATGGAACTGATTGTTTTTCGTACTTTATGTCTTTGAATTGGACAGTTACATGGCATGAACATATAAAGGAGAGCACATGAAAAAGGAATATTTAATGAAGATATCTAATCCATATTTTTTAAAGCCAGTTTTAATTCCAAATTATTTATCTTCAATCACCTTTAAATACAAATAGCTTAGCTATATTCCCAGGCTGTACCTCCTAGCATTAGAAAAATACCACCAGAAAGAAAAACAAAAGGAGGAGGAGAACTTTGTGAATGTGAAAATATGAGCATGTGCATTTTGAGAAAGAAATAATTCCTCTATGAAAGATCAAAAAAAAATACATAGGAAATTCTGCTTTTGTCAAGCAGCAGCAAAGATCCAATGCTTTCTATGGGGCTTCAGAGGCCTATCAGGCTACAAAAATTATAGTCTTGCCTGAAGGATATATAAAGCAACTAATGATAATTTTAGGCAGCACAATACTACAGACCCATCAATGTTCTAAAGAAAATTCAGGAATAAAAAAATAAATTAGAATATTTGGTTTCTAAGGAAGTACCAAAGAGAAAAATTCTATCATCTTAAGGTAAAACAGTCTTGCATCAATGCAAAGCCTTAGTCAAACTGATATTTCATCTATTTGTTTATTAAGCAATATTTCAAAAAGTGAATCAATTTGTTAGAGAATCATTTCTGATGTGACTGTGGAAATCTCCTACACTGCTACCAACAAATCAACAGCATAAATTAGAAAGTAAGCCAGTTTTTTACATGTATCTAAATGGTTTCCAAAGCAATAGAAATAAAACATGGAATATTTTAACCTTGAAACATACATTTAGAAAAACCATGTGCAGATGAAAAGCAGAAAGCAACAATGAGAATTGATCCTAATTTTGACAAAATCAGTTTTTCCTCCATCTAGACTATCTGTAGAAGAAAAATGTTTTAAAAAGTCAAACAAAATTGTTCCAAAGTATAAATTCAATTTTCTGGGATTTTATAATGTTCTGTTAACTTATTTTAATAATCAAAGGAAGTTCTCATTAGGTAATATTCAGTATATGAATGAATTTCAATTAGGCAAACCTGAGAAATCTGTCCTTCTATGGAGAGAAATTTGGACCAGTATTGGCTTTTTTTTCCCCTCTTGAAGCAGTTGACTTGAATGCAAGCCAAGGAATATCAACCACATGACAGTAATAGCACACCATGAAATCTATCCATGTTTCAACAGACTTTTGGAGCTGTGCCTGGGAGTAAAATATGTTAGAGAGAAAGAGGAGATGAACACGTTTGGAGAGGCAATAATAAATGTCCAACAAGTGATTGTTAGCAATGAAAGTGATGTTATTGAAAAGAGTTTGCATATGTGTATTTTCTGTGGTTTGCAATGCATTTAGTGATGGTATCAGAACAAGTCTCTTCCAGAAGCATTGTATATAAAATGAGACAAGTTGAAACATTTTTGCCTCATCTTTTATTTCTCTCCATAAATGAGGCATGAATTTGGAGATGCTAGTTAGTACAGAAATGGAAATGTTAGAGGCCATTTCCTTGTGAGGGACTCAGCAGTCCTTCTTAAACATGTTAATGTCTAGAGATATCTGTAAACATTATTTTTTTTCATTTTCTCATTTATTTATATTTAAATAAATAATAGCAATTTTGGTTCTAGACAAATAAGCAGCTGAGGCTGTTTGAGCTTCTGCATTGTTAAAATGTTTTCCAGAGGAAGTCAGCAAGTTTTCTACTTGCTCTCTTTCATATTTGCATGTGGGGGAATTATACGTGTAAGATGCTGTAACAGAAAAAATCTATTGGGAAGAGGTGGA
This sequence comes from Zosterops lateralis, assembly GCF_965231275.1. Lineage (NCBI taxonomy): Eukaryota > Metazoa > Chordata > Aves > Passeriformes > Zosteropidae > Zosterops > Zosterops lateralis. Next base: position 35,738,488 of record NC_139766.1, read on the forward strand.
AGTATCTATGTAGAGACTCTTCTTTAAAAAATGAAAAAAAAAAAAAAAGAAAAACTCTGCTGGATGAAATCTGAACCTCTGAAAAGAGCTAAACTTCTGTAAGGTAATAATACAGGTGATGAACAGGAACAAATATCTAATCTTTAAACTACTCTTCATAAAAGTTTATTGATAAACAGTCCTTATTGAGTCTGGACTGTTGATGTAAGGTATAGTCAGAACCCTGCATAATAGAAAATTGAATGCAAATAAACAACAGGCCTGAAGTGGGAACACTTGTAGTGCTTTAAATCTGTGTTAGTGTCTAAATCTAAACCTGAAGAGAGAACTGTGCACTCTCTCAGTACTCTCCCAGTACAACTGCATCAAGACAAATTTCAGCATTTGAGAAAATATGTGTCAGCTGCAATGAATAATTTAAAAAGAGTATGCAAATGCTTTAATGCAGAATGTGCACAGGGTAAAGAGACAGTAGCAATAATTCAGAGGAATTTTTTCTGGGTAAAATGAACAACATGAAGCAGAAGGCCTGAAACCAAAGGTCAGTTATGAATTTGAGGCTGGGCAAATGAATGCTAAAACTGAATCAGTTTTTATTAGTATTGAATCCAATATATAGACAATTGAAAGTGAATGAGATGTTTTAAAGATGGGACAATTTGAGAAGAAATTGAAAAGGTCCTTCTGTTCATGCTTCTGTGTGCCCAAAAATTCCAACACAGCACCTTGTTCTGGTATTTCCTCTTTGGAAAATGCACCCAAATCCAGGACTACACTGCACTACAAGTCCAGCTGCTTCCCACTATTCCCATAAGAGACAGCCAGGCCATCCCTGGGCTTATTCTGGGTGGTGTCCAGCACTGCCAGAGTTTCACAATGAAGCATGATGGGCTTTGAGCAGGATGGATGTACATGATCTCTGTAGATGCAGTTTTGGTCTCTGGCAAAAACCATCTAAAAGAATTTCTGAAGCTGTGAAGAGGTTTGGAAGGAACCTCTTAGTTCATGCAGCTGAAAGTATACATTTTTTGGGTGTGTGTCACAGAATAACAAATCTAAATGTGATGCAAACATGGCAAGCTGTACATCTTTTTGCAACTCTTTGCATTGAGAGCTCACATCTGGGAGTTCATATAAAATATATTAATGATGAGATTGAGAGAAAGTGTATAAGTAAGTACTGAGTGGTTTGGAACAAAGATAAAATTACATGGCCACATGAGTTTACTGGAGTAGTTTTATTTGGGCACTTAATTTGTTGCTGTGTTTCTGTATTATTTTTCTTGTTGTAAGCAGTAGTGTCCTCATAAAATGAAGTGAATGAGGTTTAATTTGTTTTCTTTTCATTCCATTTCTGTTTGTAGAAGTTGTACCTTTTAGATAAGATTTCACTGTCTCTGTCCCTAGGGTCACTGAAGCCATCATATAATGTTTCTTCAGGGGTACTAAATTATTTATAACAAAACTAAAATAAGAACAGTGTTTGAATTTTAATGAATATGCTTTTCATGGGACAAGTACCCATGGATTAGAAAGAAGGAGGGGAAAAAACCCCAAAACAACCAGTAACAGAAATCTTGATCTTATTAAAGTAGATAGGATTTGTTTGTTTTCAGTGGGAAAAGGATTTCAACCCGTTATGATCACCAGGGAAATTGTGCTGCACACAAACAATATCAAATATGCTCTGAAATACCTTCTCCCTGACGTTGGTCTGTTTTGATTAAAAACATCACTCCAGAAGGTTGATGCTTTTTGCCTGCTTTGATAATTTATAACTCAGAAAAGCCATTACAGGCACTGAAAAGCTTACAAAATCTGGCAGGAGCATTTTGCCAGCTGCAGTGATGATACAAAAAAATTAAGCACTAAAAAAAGGTTAAAGATTTGTTTGTTCAAATAATTATTCATTTCAGCTATTCTTTGCAAATGTGAGCTGAGTTTAAATTAGTGATCTTTTATCTTTGTGGTTTGATAGACGAATTTCACTATCACTTCTGGTTTGTTTTGGGTTTGTGTGTTTGACTTAGAGTGAAAATCAAACGGATGAGAGAAAGTAATTCTCACTATAAACACAATAGACAGGATGCTAAAGAACAAACTGTTATACCTCTTTAAGAGGCTATACTATTTCAGAAATCTTCAGTTTGTCACGTAGCAGAATGCTACTTCAAAGGAGAAAGATCCCTTTGAATCTCAGGAGACTGGGTTCTGAATTTAATTCCTGGAGTGAACAAGCTCCTTAAGCATTCCTTGTAAGTTCTCTTGAGCAAAGACAAAAGATTGTAATTGCAGAGAAAATGGCCTAAAAAAACTATATTGTTCTTTCACATGTTTTTTTTTTTTAAATAAAATAATTCATAATTTCATTCAATTATAAAAAGAATTTGTAAGCTACTACCTGCTATTGCTAGAAATTAATAATTTTTTGTGCAAGGTTAAACTTCTTTTACTGCCCTTAATGCAGGAAATATATTATTGCCCAGATCACATTTCTGTGGTTTGCTTCATTGATATCAGTGATAACCCATAACTACCACATGGTTTAAGATGAATTTTTGTATTTCAGTTATTCTTACAAAACCAGATGAAGCTCCCATATCTTTTCCTGTCTTCTTGGTGTTATGACATAAAATTAGGTATGTCATTGGCCACTGGCTCTTCAGCTGAAAGAAACCAACAGAGGAAAACTGAAATTTTTCCTTTTCTAAAATATGTTTTTAAAATTAAATTATTCATCATTTGAGCAACTTTTTCTGAGATACTCAACCAATCAGATTCATGTTTTTAAAGCGAATCTGTTCCATAACAAGCAGACAATTCTCTCTGAGAAAGCAGCCCTTGTGACTCACAGCAACTGTCATCTGACAGATCTCTACTATCATTTTATGCCTAAGGCAGATTTTTTAGAGCTAATAAGCTCTGTTTTCCCCCTCTTTGCTATACTAGTGCTTTGCATTATCTCAGTGGGGATTTTTGAGTAGGCTTCTTCATTATTACTACAGATCAGAAAATAAATAGATATTAAAATAATTTCTCATGCTCATGGTAAAGCCTATCTTTTTTTGTCCATTTGGTGCTAATCACAAAATAGGAAAATTCTTAAACCTATATAGAGCCCAGTCATAAAAACAGTTATCACATTTCTGTAATATAACTAATATAAAAGGTTCAGTACTCCATTAAATAATTATGGATGTCCTACACTGAGACATGTACTAAATTTATTAAGTATTGTTTATTTCACCAATTTTAGGGGGATCACAAGTAAGAATTCAGACTTACCTGTTTTTGACAAGCTAAGAATATATTCCAGGAGGCTGGTTTACTTTTAAAACACTTCTAGAATAAATGAGAATTTGAAGTCTGTACCAAGACAGTCTTCTTTCTTATTTATTATTCCTGCCTTAGAAAAAAAAAATGAGTGCAACTCTTTATAATGAATTAAGATCGGACATAGCACTTTAGTTGAGAATTCATATCCCTGGATCTACATTTCTAAGTCATTTTCCAAGTAATTATTTGTAAATGTGTGCCTGGGGCTGAGCCAGATGTTGTTTCATTAACTTTAACACTGTAATATGGAAAGGAAAAAAGAAAACAGTAAAATAACAACAACAAAAACAACAACAAAAAGGAGCATGTACAGAACAGTATTTACTTATGTTAACTATTTGCTCTTCAATACGTGGAATAGAATTTCCAATAGATGAACAAATGATGCATGGAAATGTCTACAGCAGTACTCAAGGGTGTATATTTACTTTGGACTTCACTATAATTTTTTCTATTTTACAAGATGGGTTTCTAGTAAGTGGGTTATTGGGAAAATTTGGTAAAGAAGACAGGCATTATTGCATGAATGCATTTTTAGAAATCCTTATGTATAAATTAAACACATCAGTTTTTCTTCTAAACTAGTTGGACATTGAGGGAAAAGTTAAATCAGTTTGTAACTCTCAGACTGGTAAGCATGGATGTAAAGTATGAGTATTGAAGCATGGAGTACTAACTCAAGAAAAGGATAGAAAGCTGATATCAAAAGTATTAAATAGCTTTTCAAAGTACTACAAGTCTCATTTACCAAGAGACAATCAGGAAAATTAATCTCAAATAAATTTTAAACTGGATTAATTAAACTACATTAAATCCCTATGTAAATATACTTCCTCAGAATTAAAATTACTTTTCTTTAGTAATATTTGGAAGTGAGTTTAAATCAATTGACATCTCTTTAATGTTGCTTGAGAACATCTATCCTATAATTTCATAGTAATAAAAGTAACTAATTTAAAATTCAGACCTTTTGTTGTTTTGGATTGCTTTTCCTGATCAGATCAGTGTGGATAAGCCACCCTGCTACATTTTTTAGTGTAATTTACAACCTTTTAGATTCTGACCTTATTTGATTTCCATAACTAAAATCTGTTCTTATATTAGGCTTTTTCCTGTGTTACCTGAATTGAGAGATCTTATATTAAAAAACCACAAAAAAACCCCAAAACAAACAAGAAAATGTCTTCCGTGTATCCCTTATTTATTCTTGAAGGTTTAATTGTTTAATTTTAGGCATATTTTTTTCAGCTTATTCAGCTTTCAAAAATATTTCTTATTCTCAGAGCCAATATTTTTCTGAGGTGAGAAGCTGGAAAAACGTTAGTATGATGAAATTTTTTTTTTGTTTCTAGTAATGTGTTTAGATTCATCAGCGTTTCTGAAGCCACCAAATGCTGGGGCTATTTGGATTCCATATTTAGAGAGTGATTTCCACGTTTTACCATGTAGCCTCTTCATGTCCTTTCCACAGCATAAGATGAAAAGATGGTTTGTTATTAATAAGTGTTTCTCAGTGGTTTCAGCCCAGCAAAGGAACAGCAAGGTAGCGTGTTTACATATTTATAGGACATTTACTTACCTTTTTTTCTGAATGATGAATTTGCTTGTATGTAGACCCCAAATATGTCTGAATGCAATAACAGAATGTCAAAAACACAGTCTCATTGGTTCAATGCAAAATGGATTTTTGAAGTGAGATTTTGTGGCAGTCATAGACAAAGGTTCATTTTTTATTGAGACACGAATTTTAAAAGCAAAAGAAGTAGAGCCTACAGTATTTAATTTTCATTTTTCGCATCATGATTGACAGTAGAAGATACAACCATAGGGCCTCTTGTCCTAACTCTGGAGTAGTGGTGATGAGAGAGAGGGACAGATTTGTTTCACAGAGCAGGCAGCTGTCTCTGCTTCAAGTGCACTGCTTTGCATCCATCATTGGCACAAGAGTGAGAGGAACATGGAGTGAGCTTGCACTTCTGGGAGCATCATTCTTGTTCTTCAGAAACATCACATTTGAGCTCTGGCATCATTTTGACTTAATCATCAATGGAGTATCAGACCATAACCATAAATTAAATAAGGACAGAAACAGACAAAGCCAGTCATGGATACATTTGTTCTGCAAATGCAGAACCCTGTGGTTCCTTTTTTTTTTTTTTTTTTTTTTTTTTTTTTTTTTTTTTTTTGTGGAACCCTGTGGTTCCCTTTTTTCCAAAAGTTTATCACTTATATTCTGACTTACCACTGATTTTGTTTTTCCTTCTTTTACTGCAGTTTATTATGCTGACATACATCTTTATGTTGGCCTGGCTTGGAGTTACAGCTTTCACTTCTCTGCCTGTTTACATGTACTTCAATCTGTGGACCATTTGCCGAAACGCCACCGTGGTGGATGGAGCTAACCTCTGCCTGGATCTTCGCCAGTATGGTGCGTAAATGAAAAGCACTAAATGAAAAGTCAGGTTTCACAAAAGACAGCATTCCACTGCTTTGCTTCCATGTATCTGAAATGAACTGTTCAGTGTTTCTGAAACAATTGTTCAGTGTCTCTCTCTGCTCTTTTACCCAATAGTCTGGGCAGTGTATAAATATGAGCTGCATTTCCAGACCTGACAAAAAATTGAGTCAACCTTGTCCATCTTCCCAGAGTAATGAAAATCTGGCATGGGACTCTGGCTTAGTCTCTTTAGAAATTGCTGGAACTTGTCTAAAATGCCCAATTAATACTTTACCTGGAGAATTACTTTTATTCTTGTGGTAGGACACTGACCTGGAGATGTGAGATCCTAGAATATCAGCCATCTCTGCACAGGTGAATTGGGACATGGCAAGATTCATTCCTTTCAAAATCCTTGATGAGGACCAACAATACTGATAGTAACATTCTTTGAAAGTGGTGGAAAGAGATAAGAGGCCGTGAGAATAAAGCCTGAATAGTGGAGGTTTGAATAACGTGGGGATATATGTGTGTTTTGAGAGGGTGTGATATTTGGATAGAAAGGGATTTGTAATCTTAAAATGTCTGAGGATTCTTGTATTGGTGATGGTAATTCAATTCCTTCCTTCTACAAGACTTGGTTTGATTCTAGATGTTAAGGTCTTAGTGATTTCTCAACCCACAGAGCTTTGGGTAATCATAAGCTCAATGGTCAGTTTCTTATCTTTTTTTTGTTTTCTTGGCCTAAAATAAAATCACAGTATATTTTTACTTGTTGTGTGGAGATATAAAGGGTGCTGCATTTTTTGGCAAAGAAAGAGTAATAGTAAACAGTAAACATTTCAATTGACCTAAAATAAAATATTCTACATTTTTCTTTCATGAGAGGGAAGAAAAGTTGTCATTTTTTTACTATTTATTGTGTCTTTTTGCTACACAGCTTGACAGGTGAGTTCAAAAGGCAATTATCTGTATAGATCCCATCAAGTATATTAATTTTTCTTTCTATGACCTTTTATTTTGTTAATATTCATGACCTTTTTATTAATTCAATTTATAATTTTCATAGAACACTAACATATACAGTGTGTATTCTGTGAATGTACCTGTTTCCTGTAAATTCAGTGCAAAAAACACTGATTAATATTAGGAAAGAACGAATTTTTATTATAAATGAGTTAATTGCAGTTTTTTCTTCAAGCTAGTCTTTGATTTATTATTTGGACATTAGCTAAAGGAAGCAAGGTAGATTCTACTTACTATTGCTGAAAAGAGAAACAGTTAAGTGTAAGTTTGTGTAATGCTTTTCTATAACTCATGAAAGAAGCTTAATACCAGATCAATATGCTTGACATCAATATACAGCACATTTCTCCACATGAGGGTAGAGAAGGTTTGCAAACATTTTTAGTGTATAAACTGCTTGCAAATAATTTCTGGTTTTTTAATCATTGTGCTGATCAAAATAGGGAATAAACATATGGTCAAAAATGGCAGAAAAATTGTTCTCTTCATGTTTCTTACCAAGGTTTTACTAAATAGATGATGTGTTAGTTTTGTGCTGCCTAAAATAGAATAGAATCCTAGACATAGGGGAGGGGCACGTTTCTCTCAGATTGCTCAGGACCCCATCCAACCTGTCCTTCAACACTTCCAGGGATGGAATGTCCACCATTTCTCAAGGAAACAAGTTCCAGTCCTTCAACACCCTCACAATAAGGAATTTCTTACTTATGTCTCACCTAAACTTACCCTCTTTCAGTTTAAGGCATTATTCCTTGTTCCACTGCAGCATGCCCTTGTATGAAGTCCCTCTCCAGGTCTCCTGACTGACTCTTTTAGTTACTGGAAGGCTCCTATAAGGTTCCCCCAGAGCCTTTTCTTCTCCAGGCTGTGCAATCCCAACTGCCTCAGCTTGTCTTCACAGAAGAGTTGCTCCAGGCTCTTGATTGCCAACAAAACCCAGATATCATTGTTAAAATAAGTTCTTAGCTTTTTTCATATAAAGGAAGTTGATCTGTACCAGGAATTATAAGTAATGTGAATATTTATTCTTCCCCAGGTATTGTAACTATTGGAGAGGAAAAGAAGGTTTGCACCTCATCAGAAAGTTTCATCAAGATGTGTGACTCTAATGAGGTAAATAAATATCATAGTATTTCTGGCAAATCCATAATATATGTTCTATTAGGAAGTAGCTGATAGATGTTTTCTTACTGTAATGGTCTAATTCTACCTATGGTGATGAATTAAATCACAGTGGAAATACAGCCATGCAAGTTTTCCTTGTCTTTTACCAAGTACCAAATTTAGTCAGTGCAATTTCTCCATCCATTTGTTTTCTAAATACACTTGTGGTTTGTTTGTTTGGGGTTTTTCAATAATTCCAAAATCTTTTTATTTGTTACTGAGATGTTTTCCTAATGACCCTGCTGCACAATTAATAGGTCCATATAATGAATCACAGATTGAAGGGCCTATGATTACTCTTATGACAGGAAAGTAAAGATTTCAAATGGAGTTGGCCAAACCTTGTTAAGCATTATGACAGTAGCTCTTAGTGCATTTTTCTTTGCAGTTTTTCCCTTGGACAAATGCCACCTGTTTCAGTGCAGCTGAGGGTTCTGGTTTTGTTTTTAAATGATAAAAGATGAAGACAAGACAAACAAAATTACATCTGCCTAAAACAAAGAGAGGCTAAAACATTGATCCCTCTGAAGCCAGAAGGATAAACATTTGCTAAGTGTTTTACTGGGTCTTACTATGGTTGAAGTACCTTAGAGGGAAGGTACACAATCCATCCTTATACCTTAGCAAATGCAGTGCTTATGGTGCAGTTGACTCTCTGTGGCTGCTGCATAAACCAGGTCACTGAAGTTAAAAGCAAATGTGATCATTTGGTTTGGGGTGAGGTGAGGGAGGTGGTTAATTTGAACTATGTAAGGAACCTGGTTTATATGAAATCACTGTGAACATATTTAAGTGGAAAGTGGATCAATATATGAGGATACAAAGCTAGTTAATGAAGGGAAAATGGGGTTTCTTAGGCTGTCTCTGCCACTGGAAAAGCCACCACAAAATAGTTCTTGTAAGGTAGTATTGTAATACTGTAGCATAAAAAAACTCCAAACAAAACCCTCAATTTACTGGAGTGTTTATTTTTAAATAATTAATTTTCTTAATATTTTATTCTGTAAATGTTGTATTTTAAAATAGAGTTATGTTTTTTTCCCTGATACGAACATTGTAACAAAACAAGCACTAGCACAATGACATGTAATGATATCAATGTCTTAGAAAAATATTGCTATTCATTTCTTTTGTGGAAAGGTGGCACCAGGAGGGTAATTATTTCCTCTATGTTATTCTGAATTTTTGTTCATTTGCTGTTTGCTGTACAACCATGAAAGCCCTTTTCTTTGCCTCCCTTTGCAGCTAAACATGACATTCCACTTGTTCATTGTGGCCCTTGCTGGAGCTGGAGCAGCAGTCATTGCTATGGTGAGCTACCCAACACTCCGCCTCATCTGAATTGCTGATACGTTCTGGTTCTGACAGCTGTTCCATTTCCATACTATCACTCAAAGCTATTATTAAAATATAGTTCTGTAATTCAATACTCTCTCTTTTTTTCTTTTTTTTTTTTTTTAATATATTGATGGATTCCCTTTGAAGTAGAATATCATGATTACTTTTTTGAATTAAGAAAAACACCTTTAAGTACATGCTAAGAGTTTTTACTATTCTCTTGCTGTATTCAGACAAGTGTCTGAATTCACATGTCTGTGTTGTAACCATAGTATTATACTTTTATGATCTCTGCCTTTCTGGGTATTCACAGGCTTGCCACGCTGCTATTTTAGGAGCAGAATTGAGCAGAATCTTTTTGTCAGTTCTGTGAATATATATGAATGTGTTGATTTTTCTGTCAGGACTATTTTTTCTGCTCCTTTATAATGAAGATTACTTTAAATTTAGTGACATTTTGTCAATGAGAAGGTTCCACTGAGAGAAGAGTGTATGAGCTAGTGCCCTGCTCTTCTGTCTTTTGTCTTCTGTATTTGCTTAAGCATAAAGATATTTTTAGGCTCACAGTTCTGTAGTGGTGTAGGTTTGCATTATGCACACTGGAATGGAAAATGGAAAGTGACTGCTACTTGGTGCTGATGCATTCATAAGTGCTAGTGGTGGTGATTACTATATACTGCTTATACTAGTAATTTTAATGGATTTTAGGGCCATGATTATTTTGTTATCCTTATAATTACATTTATAAAAAAGTACATTCAGAAAATATTCAATGAAGCTAGTACTCCTCTTACATTAATGTTTTTTTTTGTTTTTATCTCCCATTTCTTCATTATTACATGACACCTTGCAAACACCAAAAATAGCTAAATGAAAAATATATCTTTTCAATGTAGTTTTTCTTTCAAGGCCACAAATAATATGTGTAATAGTAGAATACAATTCATATTAATAATTCAATTGTTTTTTCAAACCAAAATTTTTCTGTTTATAGTTCCAAAAATGGTGACCATGTGTCAAATATAATAATATATCATTAGTGTAAGGAAATTAAATCCAAGGCATCGTTAGTTTTCCACTGTATGATTATTTTGAAGTATATTCAGTAGGTATCATAAAATGCTGTTTTGTTCAGATGAAAATTCTGCATTTCAAACGAGAGTTTTGAATCCAAATAGCCACCAAAAATATTCAATGAAAAAAAACACATCTTCAATGAAAGCAAATTAAGTACATTGTGCCACATAGTTTAAATACATAATACTTTCAATGAAGTTTTTAAAAGTCCCTTTTCAAAAGTCCCTCCTGAGCTTCAAAGCTCAGCATATCAAAGATACCAGAGCGGTGTTACACCAGACACAAATACTCTTTGAATTCACTTTGATGGTGCACTTCAGTCACATATTTTTGTAGGATTACTCATATCCAAATGTGCTTTCTCTTGAGTTCTGTGACTGCACAGAGGAGACATGATAACCCTGCTTCAACAAAAATATAAATTATTCTAAGTGCTAGTAAATTGCAGTGCCCCAATGCTGTTAGACATATATTTCATTAAATGTTTTTGGCAGTTTTATATATATATTTCATGTTTGTAACTACACTGTTTTTAACCTACCATTGCAATCTGTTAGGTACCTGCTAAAGAGTAGCAGATTCCACTCGTTGATGGTGGTAATTCCTAAATGCAGGATACCAGACCACACCTGTAGGTTGGGACATGTCCTTCACACTCGACACAGTAGCCAAACACAACAATAGGACATGAGGGAAAATTCAGAATTTTGTAGTTGGACATGCAGATATTAGCAGGTTCTCCTTTAAGGGAAGTTTACTTTCCCAATGTAAAAGTAATTTAAGGGATGAAAAATTATTTTGGCGTCCTAGCTATCTCATCTAGGAAGTGGAAGATATATTTTTTCTCCAGATCTTACACTCAAATTAGTAGACAGAGGAAATGCATCAGCAGTGAGAAACATTGTGCAGAAGTCATTTCAATCATTGAGAACCAATGCCCTTCACTACATGGGCTGTTTCAAGAATAATCACAAATATGAAATGATGACTTTTGTCTTTGTGTATATCCAGAACATGATTGTGAAATCCAGCAGGAAAATTAGATTAAAATACCAGTCTTTTACAAAATAAAAAGCTTAATAATATAATGCACTCTTAAAACATTTCTTGCAAACAATTACTTTAAACTAGAATAGTCCATCTGACTAAAGTGGTAAATACATTGTATTTATGGCCAGCCAGTAACAGTAGTGCAGCATTAGGGACACTGCTGAATAACTGAACTGGCAAAATATGGCCTCTGAATTGACATTTAGAGTTATGTCATCAATGTACTCCACTGTATCCTCACTTCTGAATTTATGAACATTTGCAAGTGCCAGACTATATTAAAATATCTGAAGATTTCTTAAACTCTCTAATGTCAATATAATTCTACAAAATTCACAAAATAATAAGCTTATTCATAAATGTTAAGTCCGTCTGTCTGCAGGATACTTTTCATGAAATTGTATTTTTAAAATATATATTTTTAAAAATGGTAATTTATTGCAAAACCACCACAAAACTTGTTAATACTGGCAAAACCACTTGGTCACAGATCAAAAATTCCCCATGTCTCTTGGTCTCAGATTTGTTTATGAATGTTAGAATTTTTTCACAATTCACTAGATGCCTCTCTAATCTGCAAAGGAGAATGTTGATTTGGGGTTCAAAAGGAGAATTGTCCTATATATTAGGACTGATATATACAAAACCTCATCTATTTTACAATATCTGTTAGGGAAAGTTTCATTTTGCAGCAAAGAACACTGTCAAAGAATTTATTTTGAAAATGTATCATTCTTATGTCAACGCAAGATGGGAAAAAAAGAACAAAAACTTGATAGAATTATTTATGTTGTAAATGCTTTTTGAGAGTCTTCATAATGGAAAAAATAACCAGGCTTTTGAATCATATTTAATTTCTACCATGTATGATTCTGAGCAGTACTGTTCTTTCTTATGTCTGAATGAATAACAAATGCATATGGAAAGAATCATTACAATAATGCATATTAATTTTACTGTTTTCAGTGTTGTTTTAAATAGAAACAGAAGAAATGAAGTTGTTTAAATATAAGCTCTAGCATTCAGAAGTTTATTGCAAAGCCAGTATCCATTCCACCTGTGATGTTTCCCCAAAAACACTGTAGAAAAATTTAATTATGACATGCAAAATTTCCTTTCTCAAAAGTTGACATGTGAGCTGGTAACTCTTTTGCCTTAACTTCCACAGAAATTATGTCCTGCAAGGTGGAGATACAATCAATTCCCCTAAAATAGGGACAAGAGAAATATAGAGTGATCTGTTCTTTTCCCCAGTATGATTGTGCTCTTCTGCAGGGTATGAGACGCGTGTAAAGGGAGGAGGAAAAGTTATTTAGACTTGGGTCCTGGGGAAGGAGTGACATGTCCTGAATGGAAAAACACAACAAATTCCCCTCCTGCCTCCCCCAATACCCTCCTAGGCTAGCTGCAATTCCACAGTTTCTAAACACTGAAGCATATTTTCACCTTATGAAGAAATCTAAGCAGGAATAGGTATGGAAAGACCCTGCACTGTATTGCATATGTCTGTAATTGAAACCTCCTGAGGCAGACTGTGGAAGCTGCCTGGCTTCAATTTAAATAAGCCTTGATGAGGGCCCCACTGGCTTCAGGCTATTCAGGTCATGGAATTGTGAAATGCAATTAGACAGCCACTTAGAAATGACCTCCTTAGTGTGGCAATGTTATCTAGGAACTTGGTGTTAAAATAAAAAACAAAGGTGATGGTACTGTTCAATGTATAGCTCATTATAAAACATGGATATATATTTCAGATTATATAAATGAATGTACATGTTTCCTGGCAAGTCTTCCTATTTACAGTGAATATGAACTTCAGGTGTTTTCAACCATTATTATAGTAGCTTGATCCAGTAACTTCATAAAGAAGGGATGGGAAAAGAATAGGTGTTTAATGAAGATCAGACTGTTACCAATATACCTTCAAAATAGTCTATTTTTTAACAAAAATGCTGAGTGAAACTGCAAAACATCAAGTTTAAATTGATGTTTTCTCACTGGGTCATTACCAACTATTTTGAGAGGATTAGGATAGTGCCTACATCATCCCATTTTCATGACAGATTCTTGAGTTGCGGGGATTTCTGGCAAATATGTTTTAAAAGGTCATGAAGATGTGAGTGCACTGCTCAGATACCCCCCACTTTCAGGATTCTCTTGTCAAAGTCTGTTTGAGGTTCAGATTGTGTTTTTAACTGAAATTTCAGACTCAAAGGACCAGTATTCATGTTTTTATGGGGTGCAAATTGCAATTGATATGACAAAATTTTTAGCATTCCCGGCCTGTTTATTTTAATTTTTCTCAATACTTTTACTGTGGAGAATTTAAGGTGTTTCATTCAGTACAATGGGGATCCAGGATTAGGGTCTCTCATTTGATCTAGAAATGCCTGATGCAGACACTACCCAAGGTGAAAGCTTTTGGAAGAGCTGAGTTAGGATAGAAGATGTTTACTTTTCCTCTGTACTAAATTACGACTAGAGAGTGTTCCAGAATGACACACAACATGTTGCCATCTCCAACATCTATACTCATGGATTGTGTTGCTAGTGTTCTATAAGTATAAAGAAAATCCTACAGATATGTAGAAATATTATTCTCTAGGGTTTTTCCTAAAGGACAGAATCTCTGAAGAACTTCTTTCTTTTTTATGCCTCCTCAAGCCAGAGAGTATTCCTCAAATAAGGATTAATTGGAAACTTGACATAGAACATGGGGATAAAAAAGGAAGAAAAATACCTGGTCTTTTTAAGGGCTTCAGAATGCTTTCGTTGATTGTCATTATCCAGATTAAGAAATGTCATTTTGCCTGTACTAATCAGCAACCAACTGCCAATAAACATTTGTGAAAAAAAAAAAAGTCCAAATAACCTTGGATATTTAAAAAAAAAAAAAAACAACCAAAACAAAACATATTAGAAGAGGGGTGAAATATTTTGGATCTCACAAAATTGCCCATTGCTTCTGAGGAAGTAGATTAACATAAATTAAAGAGATGATCTAATCAGAAAGTGTCTGAAAGCCTGCTAGGAAAGGAATAAATGTCCAGAGAGTCCCAGCATAAACCAGTTGAATATCTTTGTGGAACATTTGTATTTTCTGACTGAATACAGAGTAAACAGAGCATCCAATTTTTTTTTTTTTCAACTATATTTTCTCAAATTTTGCCTAACTGAACTTAATTTTTAGTTATTGACAATTTTTCCCCAGATTGGCAAGTTGAATACAAAGCTCGAATTGTAGTTGAAAGAAGTCATAGCTAAATGGACAGACAGTGCAGACTTGAACAAGAAATTAAAAAGCAAAACTTTCTGTAATTGTATTAGATATGAAATCATAAGATGTGTCTATGGCATATTTCTATCTTAAGAACTATAAGAAATAGTTCTTCAGTGGGGAAAAGTACAGTAAATAGATAACCAGAATGTACCTTTGCAGACTAGCTGAAAAATTATGCAGAGATGATTTGTGGATTTTTCAGGTTTTAGGGGTTTTTTTCTTATACTTATTGCTACCAACTACTAGTTATAGTAACAGTAACAGCTGTGAGATGAGTAATCTGAAGATTAATGAAGCCTGAATTTGCCACCATGGTCCTATGCTGCTTGTTGACACAGGAATGCCTAGTTCCTGCTGATAAGGAGTCTGTCCTACAGCCTTCAGGTTTGCACACGCTCTGCTCTGGCTACTCTATTGTTTCTTAATGCTGTGTTACCTCTCTTACAGGTTCATTATCTCATGGTCTTGTCTGCCAACTGGGCCTATGTGAAAGATGCTTGCAGAATGCAAAAATATGAGGATATTAAATCAAAGGAGGAACAAGAGCTGCATGATATTCATTCTACTCGCTCTAAAGAGCGGCTCAATGCTTATACATAAAAGAAACCTTGTCTTACTTCCTAACATGTGAATGCTTTGTTGTTTAACTAAAGGCCATCCTACCATTTTAAAAACAATTGAAAGTGCTTCTCACAAAAGATAGTTTGGGTGACGTACATATCACCTACATACAATTCTTGGTTGTCTAGCACTTGGTTTCTTAATTAGTTCTTACTTGGTGTGACCATTCTATACCACAAAGCTCCTATATAGCCTTTCCTGAACCCCTTTAAGCTAATTAGTTCTGATAGGTCAAGGATACTAAACGATTGTCAAATACAACTCTGTGTTTGATTTTTTTAATCACTTTGTATGTGTTATGCATAACACCTTTTGCATTGTTTCTTATATGTTTTTGGAAAAAAAAGTAGCTTTTTATACTTTTTAGTTTTGAGTTCAGTAACTACTTTAACTACAGGTATACTTCAAAGGGACCATTGTACATGATGTACAATATATAAAGAAAACATTCTGATGACTTTCCTTTATATATGGAAAACCTGCCAGAGGGACCCTGATCAACTTGAATGAAGGTCCTAAGAACGTTTTAAACAATCAAAGGTGCAATTTCTAAATTTGTAATAGTGGGTAAAAAAAATAAAAAAAAAAAGCGAAAAAAGAAAAAAAAAGAAAAAAAAAAAGAAAAAAGTGCTTCTTATCTTTGTTAACATTGTATTATTGATGTTTTTAAAGAATATTCTCTTGTTTCAAGTTCCATGGGTGATAATTCCTGTTTGTATTGTGAGCATGCAGTCCGTGGTGCTAACAATGCATGGCCACTTGCCTTTTGAAGGAATTCAATACCACGGCTACCTGTTAACGAGTTATGGTATATAGACAACTGTTAATTAAGTGATATAGTTATTCATAGTTTTCTACAGAATAATCTCTCTTTAATTCAATGATGGTTATGCTAAATTGGAGCTGTCCATGTGATGATGTAAGAAATTACTGCTTAGCTACATTTATGAAAGTAATATATCAAAAATGCAGTGACCATAGGAGTCAGATGTCTTTTTACCTGCTTTAAAAATTTAAATGGATTGCACCTGTCTGAACTGTAAAAGATATATCAAAGGAGACTTCCATAAATGTTATAGCTTGGCTTCTAGCTTTCCTACACATAATGGTTTACCTGTATTACGTTGAAGTAAGGTGAAAGACCACTACAGAGCTTATTATTTCAAAGTGTAGTAATATATTTGAACCTTTATTTTGATAGGAAAATGTTATCAGAAAGATAGGTCATCTTAATTTGAAAGAATTGCCTGTATCAAAAACAGAACAAAAAACCCTATTTAAGAAAAGTCAGTATTATTGGACCAAATTTGGTGGATTCTTTTTTTTATTTTGCCTATTTCTAATGCTACAAGAATGCTGTAAAGTGTCTTTTAAAGTGATGTAGCCTGACAAGACATTTTTGTCAGTGTTAAAAATCTTAGGTAGTTTTGTGCACTTATTGGACCATTGTGAATTCTCTCTCAGTGTAAGTGCATTTCTAATAAAACTTCTTGAGTGAAACTCTTCTTTGTACTATTACTAGTCATGCATCATCGGTAATTTTTAACAATTCTTGTAGTAAGTAGAAGGTAATACTATAGTTACTTGTGGCATGATAATGCATTAAGTAGTATTAGTTGGTTGAGTTTCTTTTTTTCTTTTTCTTTTCTTTTGCTTGTTTTGGGGTTTTTTTGGTTGTGTTTTTGATTTGGGGTTTTGGTTTTGGTTTGGATTTTTTTTACACTTAAGCTGTCCTACGGGGTCAACAGTTTTCTGATAATGTGCAGTACCGGTATTACAGTTCTGCAAAAAGTATTAGGAACCTCTTTTTGGATTCTATATTGTAGTGTTTCAGTTTTGTGTCTTAAAATGTTTGTGCTGATTTTTAAAACTATGTCTTTTAAACTCATGTAATGATGTTAATGCTTTTGGCTCTTCTCTGGTATTAGAGTTTGTATTTTCACAAAGAATGCTTTGTAGCAGGCATTACAATTAATCTGTTTTGTACATAAATGTGCCAACAGCTTGATGGTGGCGTTTTTGAAATGTAGAACAAAGTGCTTGCAAAATGTAATAAACACACTTGTGTACTTTGTGTTCTTGTTAATTCTTTGTGTAGTTTTTCTTTGCCTATACTGGACAGGCCACTGTAACCAGACATGAAAGAAGCTTGTTTATCCTGTAGACCTTGCTATTGCACAGATTGCTTTGAATATGTCTCCTAACCAACATTTAGTGTCAGAAATCATATATCTTAAGACTAAGAGAGTAAAATATTTTTAAGAGCAGAGTTTCATAATCTAGGAAGTGCTAGGTAGCAGGAGCCATGTTTGCTATATTTGTAACATATCAGTCAAAAAAACAATTGTGAAAGATTCCTATTCCTACAGTGTCATTTGGAATAGCTCAGCAGAAAGTGATCTGACAGCAGTTTGCATATCGCTGAGGATACTGATTTCTGGATTACAGTAGCTAATACTTTGAAACCTCAATAACAATACTACATTACTTACATGCTTGTAAAGTAATTTAAAGGGTTAAGAGAGATCTATAGCTGTGCCAAATAACCTGATAGCACTAAGGAAAATTATTTAAACTACAGCTCCACAATGTGTTTGTCTGTCAGTTAACTAGCTGTTATGTAGCAATTTGTGTGCTCTCCATGAGAACAAGTGCCATAATGGCAAACAATTTTTCAGAAGCAGCACAAGCCAAGGGAGTAGAGGAGCTTCTCACAGCACAGCACATCAGTCATAAGTGATTCACTTCAAAGTCTGTGCATATTTGGTTTATTCCAGAGTGTTCTCTGTTTGTTGACAGCCTAAGCTGATTTTTCCGGAGGTAGGCTGCATGGATTGTGATTTCTATAAACTCTTCTGTGCTTATATCTAAACCTGTGTCTATTGTGCTTCTAAGAAACAAGAAAACCATTGTAGGTTAATCTGTTTGGTGCAGACGAAAGGCTACAGTTAGATGAAATTTTTCAGTTTAAGGGGATTCCAGCCCTAGATACTCAGTTTTGCATGTTCATTACAGTTTTCTGTGCCCCATAGATACTACTAATAGTGTGTTACAAAACAGATTCAAAAAATGACTTGAGATAGACATTGTCCCCAGTCCCTCTCTCCCAGTGGTATCACCCCCTTTTCTTTTGCACAAGATTATTTTCTTCCTCAGCAGGACTGTTTCTTTCAGCAGCAGCATTTCTGCTTTGAGCACGAGCACATAAAACATTGAATCAGCATGATTTAGACAATGCACAGCAGTGTACAGCAGACAGGCGCTGAGTGTTTACATCTTGGGAGAGAGAATGGCAGTTTTTAAGCCAATGTACCTTGTGGTTAGGTGATGTAGTTAAAAACAGGAAGCACTGAAATTATATGCCTATTTAATACTTCTAAATAGCTAATGATATTTTTTCCCCACAGGACCTTAAGTAAGAGAGTTTCAACTACAACTGGAAATACATCTATAAATTAATTTTAAATTAGATATACAATATTTAATCTCACATTAATGAAATCATTTAAATTGTAATATGTATGCATTGATTGTAAGTATTTATTGAACATTATCATGATTGCAACTCACCTTCAGTTGATGTAGTATATTTTAGGACAGAATATTTTTGCACTGTACTTTTTATAACAGCCAATGGCAACAGTTTATTGAGTTTCTTTCATCATCAAGATCCAATGCATTTTTTAATATTTCACTTCTGGGTTACCACAAGTATTTATGTAGTTGGTTTTCTCAAGAACATAGCTCAGTTTATAAACCATAAATGTCAGACTACAGTACATTTCATCTCAGGAGGAAAGAGGACATTTATACAAGCTCTCTCTTAAAAAATCCCAACATTTTATTTTCATTGGGTTGCACAGAAACCCCACACATATTGTTAAGTGGGAAGCTGATTTATGTTACACATGTCAGCACTGTCTGCATTTTGGATAGATCTCAATTGGAAAGAGCAAGTCCAGAGTGCACAGTGTCTTAAACAGCTCCTTCTGTCCCATATGAGTTCTAATTTGTATTTTCTACAAGGGAGGAAGTCTGGCAGTTTCTGAATTTTGATATTTTCACCTATAGTTTCTTGTTCTTTCAGGTGTCTGCAGAGGATCCCAACATATCGCAGAGTTACTTCTGTGTTTAACAGAATTATTAACAGTTATTAGCAGTGATGGAGACAAGTAAGTGTTTCTGCTGCCACACCAATAGGGATGGTGACTAGTAGAGAAGTGGATCATCTTTGGCTTGCAGTAGTCTAAGCATCAGCCAGATTTGCAGCTATTCTGCAGGCAGAAATTTATCCTGAGAGAAAGGTTCTGCCCACCAGCTGCTGTGGACTCTTTCCTTCCCTGTGTAAAGTGGAGTTTGGTCACATAAATGTGAGCCCCAGGGAAAATCATTTCAGTTGGTCTTTGATTTGGCACTGCTGAGCTTCCCATGTTTGAAAGGGATGATTTGGGGGCAGGTGTATCTACTTTAGGAATTGTTAAAAACAAAACAGAAAACCACAGGAGACTTGCATGAATATTCTATGGTTCTACATGTTGAGCTACTCAAGACAGAAATACTGTGGAGGCCAGAAAAGGGATTATTAGAGCTAGGTTTTTCAAAGGGTCTAAATATTTTTTCTTAGTTGCCCAGGTAAGTAAATGGTACTTAGCATGGATCACTTTCCTGTGGTTAATAGAGAATATTTTGGTCTCTGAGACTGTAACTCCTGCATTTTATTAAATAGCTTTACTCACATGTATTTCTTTGTAAGGATAAATATTAATTTTAGAATAAATCTCATGGGGAAACAAATTTATCCTCAACAAATTAATGTTCCTCTTAAAGCATGCAAATCAATTATTGAAATTTTACGATTCTGCTAGTTTAGTTGCATATCACATCCTCACCACTTTGTCCTTTTGAAATAATAAACTAAATTGCATTGTTAAACACAGAGGAAAAGTGTTGGGTTCATCAACTGCCTGGTTTGAACTGACTAAGCAGATGGAAACCTTTCCCAAGAAGGCAGTGTTCAATGCCTCATATTGAACCATTCTTCTGAAGTATGAAACGTGTTAAGCACAGATACCTCATTAAGGTGTTTAATATTTCTGCTTTCCTTTCATAATCTTCTTCTTCATGACATGCTGTTGCTTGTGCCATAATTTGGATTGGAACAGAAGCAACATAAAACTTGGTGCTACTGAGGAGGGCATGCACCAATGCTGATGACCAGAGATGTACCGTGTGCTTGGAAAGAGGGATGAGAGCAGTGAAAAAAGGAAGACAGAGAAAAGAAAGATGAGATTTTCCTTTCCTAGCAAGCCCCAGCTGCAAGGTAATAAGCTGGGCTTGAGACCTGTGCCTTAGTTGAAGTATTATATACAGATATGCCTTGTAGGACTGGGGCTTTAGGAATAGTGAGAGTTTCTGACAAGGTACAAAGGGCAAATGCTACTTGGAACAGTGATTTTGGACAGTCTAAAGCCATGTTTCTCCTGAAAGGAGCAGATGGTCAAGAGAAACTTGTAAACCTTTAATTGTCACAGCAGGACATAGTCACCGGTCATCTGGCCATGTGTTCTCAGCTTCTCTTCCCAGCATGAGTGACATGGGGCAGAGATGATGTGTCACAAATGCAACTGCAGGGAGCTGTGGGGTAGAGTTTGTATCACTTAAAGCAGCTCAGGGGATGATGCAGAAGAGCACCTCTGCTGCAGCCAAAGTCCTGGCTCCACTGCAGCAAAGTTGTTTTTCACTAACACAAGGAAGAAAAGTAAGGATTTGAGGGTGATCAGTCTGGAAAATCTGATTTTTGTTACGTGAGACATGTCAAGTGTTTTTGCAATGTAATAGTTAATGTTAAGTGTTTGCATTTTTCATATCTTTTAAATACAAACATACATACAATAAAATAGATATTTTAAAAATTAACCTCTGTGCTACAGACAGCCTTGAAGAAAAATAGTGAATTCAATGATTAGGTGAAAATTTTCACACAAGAAATGGCATTAATTTTACCACAGTTATCATATACTTAGCAAATGATAGGATCATCTATGGAGAAAATAGCAGCTTTGACTTTTCTTCATGAACCTGTTCAGCTTTTTGTTTTCTGGTAACACCAGGCCTCTGGCCTTCAGTGTTATTTTTTTCCCCTATAGATCTTCCAAACATCGTGAAGAAATGTTAAGTCTAATTCTCAGCATTTAACACATGGAAATACATGCATGGGCAGATATTTTCCCCTGACTTTCTTCAGCAAGCTCAACGCTGTTCTGTCTCTCCCTGCACAGCCTCCAGAGTGTATCCACAGGGGCTGTGCCTTGGAGCTGGCTTTCCCCTAACCCTTTTCCTGGTGTTCCCTTCACTCACAATCACTGTCCCTGGGCAACATAATTTAGTGTTACATTTTGATTTGATAAATATTTTAGAGATTATTTGTTCTAAGTTCTTATTTTTGCACTTGCAGTCTTGATTTCCTATGCTTACAGGAATTTAACAATTTAATTAATAAGTGAGTTCATACCATGATTTATGGGATATAATTAAGTGCACCATAGGAGGTGATAATCCTAAGGAAAAAAGTTGATTAAAACAAGAGATTAAAAGAATGTCCTTTTCAAAGTACAAGACCAACTAACAGTACTCAGAAATGTTTTAGTAATCTGTGAATGATGTGAATTTTTTTTTTTATTTTGACAACAAATACACAGATTCATATATCCATTTATACTTAACTTTATTAAAATCTAGTAGAAGACCACGTGCATTGAAGGAGCCATTGAACTGTGAAAGTCCTCTTCCCAAAGGCTTCCCTGTGTGCCGTGGGGAGCAGTAAGAGTTTGTTATCTGCATTAATCTCTTTAACTGGATTAAATTCTTGAGAACAAAATCCACTCAGTTCCTGGACTAGTACATGGGCCAGATCTGTCCAACAGGTATTTATGAACAGACATGCAGACAGTTTGACTGTGTTCCAGAAGATTAGAGTTGAACTCTGTGTCACAGGTTTTCCCAGGATGCTAAATGAAAAGACTGCACCTCTTTTTAGGGTCATAGTCCTTCTAACAGTTCTATTGCTTTGTTTTCTTTAATCTAAATGAAAAAAGAATAGAAAATTTTATAGAAAGCTGAATGGAAACAAGTTTGGCTATTACTTGTGAGGTTTGGGGTTGATACTAGGCAGGGGCAACATAACTTAGTGTTACATTTTGATTTGATAAATATTTTAGAGATTATTTGTTTAAAGTTCTTATTTTGGCACTTGCAGTATTGTTTTCCTATGCTTACAGGTGACAATCTCTTCTGTGTAGTATATTGATAGAAGTTTTCAATACCATTCAATTTGTTTGGTGTTGAACCTTTTTAGCCATTTAATTTGATTTTATTATTATTTTAAATACTATTTCCATATGAATTTTTGAAAATACAATCATTTCAGCTCTATTTCTTTCTAGGAATTTGTTCAGACTGGGAACTCTAACTAAACTAACTCAATGTACTTACCCTTTCTTTTTGAAGTATTATAAGCTTCAAAATGCCTTAAGCTCAAAGCAAATCCTTCTACTAAAATAATTAGATTCACAAAAAAAAAAAAAAAATCAAGTAGAAGTGCTGTGGTGACACTGAAATTGGATATTATATGTATCTTCCTATGAAATTCTGGAATTCAAGTTTATTTTTTGATGACCAAGCCCTCTGAGGGCATGATCACACCTCTCTAATACAATGTAAGTAAAGATCAGTGAAAATCCTGAAGGAAGATATTTTTTTTTTTTTTTTTTTTTTTTTTTTTTTTTTTTTTTTTTTTTTTTTTTTTTTTTTTTGGTGCCCGTATGACAGAGCTGAGTGTTCTATTAATAGACACAATTGTGGATGCATGGAAAGTATGCTGATTTTCTTGCTTATTCCTCATTAAATACAAGTATCTTACATATAAACACCACCATCACCCCCCAAAACACAACACAAAGGGGTTATAAGGTCAGGTATTATTTTGTAGCTTTTAATGACAGTGAGGAAAACGCTTAAAGGGGATGACGAAATGGTGGAGCTCACACTGATGTGCAGAGTACTGACATCTGGTGGTAAAGCTCTGTAAAACAGAAGAATGTGGCTAACAGGTCTATTTGAGAGGGTCTGATTTTAAATAATAGCTTTCATAGGACCAATCTGTTTCTTTTCTACTTCTGTATGTTTAGAAATTATCCTGTAGCATAGCTTAAAAACATTCAAACACTCTGTAATTTATATATAGATATGTATATTTAAATAGATTCAGTCCTTAAATATCAGTCACAAGTGGGAGTGAATTAACAAGGAGTAAATAACTAAAGAATTTCAGTGGGGAACCTGACTTCTTGCTAGTCATTCTAAAGGGATTTTTTAATCTATAGGAGATCAAAATTTTTAATCCGTACTTTAGAAATGGCATTTGTACATAATTATTGTTGCAAGATAGACAGGAATGTGGATCACCACACCACCACCCCCCACTTCAAATGATACTTTTGTAGGACAGTGACTTTTTTAGCATATTACAGGGAAAATTTGTAAAAATGGTATTTATGATGCTGACTTACCTTACCTGGCGGGAAAACAGATACTAGTTTTTAGAAATACTTGTCACCTTCTAGATTAAATATTTTAAATATAACTATTATTTGTAATTAATTTTTAATTAATCTTTAATTTTAAATTAAACTACTGAGTGGTAAAAATAAGTAGTGAGAGCTTCCAGCTATATCTAAGCCTTGTTTGGCATTAAACAGTTCTAAATTCCTGTGGAGCAGAGCTGTGCTTGATTCAAAGCCATGGGATCCTGAGAGATGACTGTGGTCAGGGGTGTTACCTCTGCAGTTGTGGAAGTTGCATGTTAAGCTGCCTTATGTCTAGCCAGCCAAGCAGCTGCACAAAAATAAACTGTGTTATTGCTAGAGCTTACAACATAGAGGGGGATAGACCAGGTAATATTTATGACCATTTTAGGGGTCAGGATATCTCTCCTGGTCTCCACAGACTGCTCCAGGAGTGTCAAACGTGATGTCTCGCACCTGTCAAGGGTGTCAAACACCCTGAAAAATGCAAAACACCACCAAGTTACTGGACTTAGGTGAGTCTTACATGTCTTAATCTCCAGTGTTTTGGCTGGGGCTTCTCAACACATCAGGGTAGACATCAGCGCCAGCCTCGTGCTGCTGTCTCTGGCTCGACCCTCCAATCTGCTCCTTGGGAATAAGGCAGCGTGGTCAAATCCACCTGTGGGTCTTCCAGGTCCCAGCTGGAGGAACAGGTACATTATATCACATGTGTAGCTCATCTCTTGATACAGCATTTGCTCTTAATATATAATAAAAATATATATCTGATTTAATAAGGAAAATAGGTAGGATTAGGGTAGAGGAGAACCTTGCCACTTCATTTTCTGGTGCCTTTCTAAAGGTGACAAAATGGAAAATATTTTTTTAAAAACACTAGTTCAATTCAGCTGTGGTGTGGTTTTGTTTTGTGCTGGGTTGTTTTTTCTTTTTCCAAATTTAGGAATCTTTTCAGTAATTAAGTCATTATCAAAACAAGATTTTAGTAAGAGGAGCAAAACCTTTAAAAAAACCAACTAAATGCCTTACCAAATACATCTCTCTCAGTTCTTTCTTAATTAACAACATATAGTCCCTTCCACGGAAGAAAATTCCAAGCTAAATCGTGTTCTTGCTGAATTTGTTCCTGATATATTTAACTATGGGAAATGTGCCTTGGCCACTGTTTAATTTTAGGAAATAAGTACTTAAGTTTACTTGCGTATGCACCTCATCTGGATGACAATAGCTGGCATAAATACACAGTTTTCTTGTTTGATTGAACCAATAATTGAGATTCCTTGGAGAGCTTCCTCAGAAAAGCTTTTCTCCCCCCAAAACAAGAAGCCCACTCTTCATAAATATGTATTTATCACTTCTTTTTCTCTTAAAAGTAATTCATAACTGACTACACAGTCAGTTAATGGGTAAGTCTAGAAAAAGGCACCAGAATAAGTGACTAGGCAAATTCAAAGACAGAATATCTTAGTAAAATTTCTGACTCAAGCGGAAATACTGGCAGTGTTTAAAAGCGTGTTACCTGTCAAAGACTGACTTCACTGTTCCCCTCTCTCATCTGCCAAACGAGTGAAATATCTTCCTGCCTGCATCTCATCATTATTTCTGCAGTATCTGCAGTCTGGAAAGAGTCCTAGAACTTGGCTCCTGACACTAAACACAGGAAAAGGAACTGTCAGCACGTAGTCTTGTAATCTACTTATCTGATTTCGGTGCAGTTATTTCATTTGGTGCACTACATTTTCCACACATCTGTACTTGTGCTTGTGGTGACAGTGTCTCTCCTTGCCTGCCACACAGCCACGTGTACTACACACAAGAGTGGTAATCATTCTGGTGGTCTGTGTGTGCCTGTCTCAGAGCCTGCTGAGAGAGGAGAGCAAACTGTTCCAATGAACTGGAATGGATGGACATGCAAACCAAAGTTGATGGCAAAATGGACAAATGGGTATTGCTAGTGAGGCAACGAGGACATGATAAGGGAAAGAAATGACGAGACAAACTGGTGACAGGATAACAACAGAAAAGGGAGTGAATCAGAACATGATGCCGTGTAGCAGGGAGCCCTGAGAGTGGAAACAGAGCGTGGATGGGTCAACATCAGACACTGGACAGGTTGGGAGAACCACTGAGGCAAGGAGGTAATTTCCAATCTGATATGAGACTACAGCACAGATCTGAATGAGCAAGAAAGAATTTGAAAAAAAAGCAAACTCAGAAATACATATTGGTATTAAGAGAAATAAGTCTATTTAGCAGTACTTTGAGATCATGGACATGAGTCCAGAGAGAAAATGGTTCTGCACAACTTAAAAACTCGGAAGGACTTTGAAATAATGATAAAAAGAATAAGATAAAAAAATGCAGCTGTTAAGAGACATATATATAGAATACCTCTTGACAGTCAGACATCTAAGAACATCTATAATAAGGCTGAAATACAGAATGAAAAGAAAGATGAAAGATCTTCCTCTGTAAGTGCATAACTTTGCAGTGACTCAGTCATTGAGACTGAGCAAGAAGATCCCATGACACCAGAGAAGAGAATGAAATAAAAGTATTTCCTTCTGAATTTATTTTTGACATCAGAATTTAGCAAGTAGCAAAAGGATTTCAAATATCTGACAGGACTTCTCTGCCATGTTTTTGAAAATTGTGTAGAGTATTAAAAATGTATATACACATATAGCATGAAATGAACATTCCCAAATATAATTTCTTTCCATAAAAATGTTCATTTACTGATGTACTTTATACTGCTGTTTGCCTTCTCTTCCACAGTTTGCTTTTCTACTCCACAATCTTGGAAATGGAAAATATATTACTGTATTATGACTGAATCTTCACATTTCCAAAAACCTCTTAATGTATCTCTGAACACCACAAAGGGGTTTCTAGCTCATGTCATTTGGCTGGCATCACTTGCTTGTAACTTTTTTTGGATTTCTTTTTAAATTAGCAGGATAACAGTAGTAATTAAAAAGGATAAACCTAACAAAATCAATGATATTAGGTATAGTGTGAATGTTTGCTTTTAGGTTCAGAAAGTATTACACTTTCATATTTCTAGTATGACATATCCTTTATGGAAAATTAATTTTTCTACATTGCTGTTCAACCAGAACCAAACTAATGGTTTCCCAGGAAGCAGAAATTTCTCCAATTTTCAGCCAGAACCAATGCAGATGAAGCCTCCTACAATCATCTTAAGAGTCTCTCTGATAGGAGGTGAAGGACATGGTAAGATGAATACTTTTCTTCTCATACCTGCTCATTTTTAATGTAATCATCTGAAATCAGCCCTTATCAGCCCCTGGTCCATCCTTTTGTTTGGGTGACTGGAGTTGTCTGCTGTGTTCCCTGTCTGTGGAGCACTTCATTAAAAGGCAGGGGTGGTGGTGGTTGTGCTCTGCTCCTGATAGATGAGGACATGCACACAGCCTTTCATGTTGGCTGGAGTTAGCTCTTAGTTTCCTTCTGCCCGTTCCATCTTCATTTCTATGCAATTTTCCAGCTCTCAGAAATGCATTTTTCATTCTATGTTTGTCTGGCAACAAGCAGAAAAATGAATGCCAAGTGACACAAATACTGCATGCACAGCAAGTGAAAGTTGTGAAACATTGCCAGGTGTCTTGCGAGAGTTTCTGGTCTGTTCTGTTCACATTACCTGGAGAATGCTAATATAGGCAGAGGGAAGTGATAACCAGAAATTTTCAAAATTCAGAAATATTGCTGCTTCAGTGTGTGTAAATTGAATATTTTAAATTCAAAAAATTTTAAAAAGGGAGAAAGTCATTAAAAAATAACTGATGCATTGTTTAAACATGTTCTTTCATATTTTATTGTATTCTGCTTCAGAATTTTTGAAATTGAAGTATTTTATTCAGTCATCAAATTATTTTGCCTTTCCTCACGTGAACAAAACTTGAAGTCACCAGTATCTCCTTTCAGGACTAGCACATGCAGTGCAGATTTGGCTGTTAGGGCTGGTTGTTCTGTAATGTGGATGTTCACACAGCTCTCAGAGCTTTCAGGGGCTTAGTTAAGGAGATTAGGAAGGCTCACGTTGCATCTTTCCCAACGTCCTTACCTAAAGAAACAGTTTAATGCCTTAGAATTTTTAAATAATTTGAAATGAAACAGGCCAGGTAGCTTTGGGATGAGTAAAACTAAACCAAACCAAACTATTTTATTTCAGTTTCAATCTAAAATATTTTGGGTACACTTTCCTGAATAACAGTTTGGATTTGAGGAAACTATTTTCCTGAGAGGAGTCCTTCCTGTAGAAAATAACTTGACCATACTGTGTTCATGCTTTGCAAACCCTAGTTGTTTGGTTTTTTTCCTAAATCTATATCCAGGCCCCTTGCTGCCACCTGCTGTTGTCACACAGAGTGGCTGGAGTAGTTGCTCATAGGTTTTTTTTTAAATTTTGCAATATCGCACTTTGTAAACAATGAGAAAATATTCAGTATCTGATGCAATTTTTAAGCAAGTAGGGGTGAGATTTTTGTGAGATTGAAAAAGAATAGTGAACTCAAATGACCAAACCTTCAGATTAATTTAACAGCCACATAAAAATGACCATAATACACAATTTGTATTGTCCTTTTACTTGTGCAAATACTCAAATGAGTAAAACCAAGCGTGGGATTAGATGCTATGCTGGAATGTCAGCTGGAGATCTATTTGGGTCTCTGCTCTATCTGCTCTACATATGCTTACACTTACATAGCTGCCACTCCCAAAATCTCTTGCTTACATACCCACATAAAAAACCTCTACGTAGCTGTGCTACTAAAAAAAAAAAAAAAAAAAAAAGAAAAAGGCAGCTGTCAGAATCTTGCTTTAGCCACAGTGAGGATGGCATACATCCTCAGCAAAGAGATGAAAGCAGGGATTTCTCCGTCTCTTTATCAGGATATCAAAAGGCTGCAAATGTCTTATAGAGTGAATGAAAAAATTGTAACTGAGGAATGAAAAACAAGAAGTTACTGTTTAAATCTGTAAAACAGAAAAGAGTAGAAAAGGA
Organism: Zosterops lateralis; assembly: GCF_965231275.1. Taxonomy (NCBI): domain Eukaryota; kingdom Metazoa; phylum Chordata; class Aves; order Passeriformes; family Zosteropidae; genus Zosterops; species Zosterops lateralis. Next base: position 35,767,428 of record NC_139766.1, read on the forward strand.
ATACCTCCAGATGACTGGCCCTGATGATTATATGAAGTCAGAGTTTCAGATTTTCTGCAGATTTAGGCATATAAAAAATGCTTTCAGAAGTTTATTGCAGAAAAAGAGAAGATGTGTTCACTGTTACATAATGATTAAAAAAAAAAAAAAAATAAATCATTGATATTTGTTGGGAAAGATGAGACAGGAAAATCTTACAAATATGATTGCCTGGCAAGAGATACTGAAAATATAAAACCTGTGAGTGGAATAGAAATGAAAGCTGAGCTTTGAGATGTGATCATGGCAGGCAGGAAGACAGTGATTAACTGAAAGACGGGTTGAATGATAACAAAAAAAATGGACACCAAGGGACCCAAGGGTGTAGCCCAACCAAGGTATCTGGGAAAAGGTAGATAAGAGAGCAGCCTTTAGAATTTAGAATACAGGGTGATATGGTAATATAGCAGTTCACATAGGATGTATGCAAAGTCTGTAAGTTTCGTATCTCACACGGGTTGGTCACTGTAAATTAGAAAATTCAATATAAAAGGAGATATAATGTATTGTAACAAGGGCCTCTCACTCCTGCTCCTACCCCTTGTCCTCTTGCATTGCCCTTGTACTTCTTACTCTCTCACCTCTTGCTCTTACCCTCTTACCTCTCTTACCCTCTTGCTCTCTCTCTCTCTCTTTTTGTGGTTCCCTCCAGCCCAGGCTGGTGGCTGAAGGCAAAGCCCTTTTACCCACAACCCTTGCAATAAACCCACATGTTCCTAGAGTGTCTCAGGTCTGCAGAGTTCCCTCTCCCTGCCATCCACGGATTCCCCTACAGATATTGTGATGCATCAGAGAAGCATCATAAGCCTAAGCCCCAAGGTTCTTCTGTCCTCTGCACCAGCCCTACACTGAACATTGATGTTTTGTCGAGCTCATAGCAGTGCACCAATGAAGTATTTGCTTTCCATACCTGAAAATATAACTCCAATGCCCCATACAGTTTATATGTTTTGCCCTTAAGATTGCATTTGATAAGGTGAAAGGTGAACTTAAGTACTGAATGTCTGGTTGTTCATTTTGCTTAACTGCCGCTTCAGTTGGTCAAATGATATATTTTCAGAAAATGCCAAGGCTTGTTTCTGTGAGATGTTGTGCACTAGGCAAATGGATGAGACTACGCCAGGTTTTGTCTGTAAAAAAAAAAAATCTAAGGAAGTCCCTGGCCAGTCCCTCAGGAAGTTTGCTGCTGTTATTTCTCCATAATTTCATATAAAATCTATAACACTCATCCTCAATTTCCCATAGAAAAATATTCTGATGAATTACAATACCATCTTCAATTTATGCCTTTCACTCTGAAGTTTAAATAACTAAACAAATAACAACTATGTTATATTTTAAAAAATGCTCTATCCAGGCTGGAGAAGAGGCCCAGCCCAGCTTTGCAGCACAGATGTGGCCAGTCTGCACTACTTGAACTCATATTGAGATAATGGTCCCTTGCCTTGTTCTATTTGTTTATGTGTTTACATAATCTTCCTTTTGTTAGCATTTATGGTGTCAGTAGCTTGTGTTCTGTGCTTTTGAAAGGTTTGACAATCTTCCATTAAGATACAGCTTGGAGCATATTTAAAATCTACTGGAAGGCTTTATTCAAGAAGTAAAACATTGTTTCTCATTAAAGTTAGAAAAACCCCCAACATTTTCAATTATTTTTATTTGTCTGTAAGACAAATTTTTCTTGGGTTTTGTTTTACATGACAAATAAAATTGGCCTGATTTTGTGGACTTATAAATAAGCAATACCATATTTACTATATGTATTGGATTTGAAACCTCACTGAAGGAAGATGGAGAAAAATACCATTTTAAATACAGCATTTTTAAGCTATAAATTAATGTCAAACCTCCTTTTCTCATTTTAATGCTGAATGTTTCTCTTCTGTCCCACGTCAAAAAATAAGTTTTACCAACAGAATGAGGGAAAAAAAACTTCAAGAAAAAGAATTCAAGAAAAATTATTAGTTTTTATGAACATATTGAACACAGGCAGAGCAAAGAGAGCTCCTTCAGAGCTGTGATTCTGTTGTTATACTAACTGAGAATAAGGGCTCCAATATGATAACAGGACTGCCTCATGTAAAATCTTTGCTGAGATAATTTGGGAGGGGACTGTGCAGTTCAGAGGAGTTGATTCTAGAAAAAAAAAAATGCATGGAAATATTCCAAAGATGACCAGGTAAATGGAAAAGAGGCCATGAAAGCACTGACATATTCAGACAAGAAAACCAAGGCTGAGGGGTTTTGGTTCTTGCTTTTAGCCGAACCGTAAATGACAGTGAACAACTCTAGCAAGGCACAAATAATTACTCAGTCAACTAGCTAAAACTAGTAAAAGAATAAATAACCAGAAAACTAAGCAGCTTGAATTTAGGCTGGAAATTTTAAAAAAAATGGTTCTTACCTGTCACCCTGATATTTTTTTTAATCTCTGTAACAGCCTTCTAATGGCAAAATAGAAATAGAAAAAAAAAATTTAAACAGAACTTAGCAGTGATTTTGAAATTATTCTATGTTATTTTAAATTTTAACAAATAACTAAATGCAGTGATGCTAGGGCTCATTTTACTTCTTCATTTCTGTATTTTTCCAGACTATTAAATGCAAGAAGATAATATATTTTCTCTTCCAGAAGAGAACAAGGAGAATAAGACTTTACAGTGAAGCTGTCACCTAAAAAAGTGAGTCTTACCTTGTGAGTCTCAACTCCAGATGAAGGTTAAGATTAAGATTTTAATTTTAATTTTTTTAATTTATATTTTTTGTCCATGTTCCCAGTTCTTTTTGTATAAATGAATTATTCAATGCTTCAGTAACTGTTTGTAGAATGTATGGGATTAATGCTTAGAAATATAGCTGTGTCCTGCAACATCAATCCATCTTAGTTCACCTCTTATCTAACTTTCAGATTAAAGTTTGGAATCACCAATCTTTGGAACAAAACCTGAATGTGAATTTTTACCTCCTGTAATCTCCTTCCCTCACATCCTCTCTCCTGGTGTTTCTGATAAGCAGATTCAGCTCAGGTTTATCTAATTGAAAACCAAATTTGGAGCTATAAAACTCCATGACAAGGTGCATGCAAGATGATCTCTATAGATACACTACATACTTCAGCTGTATTACTGGGATCATTCAGATCACACCCACAGATTTATTTTTTAACTAAGGAATAACATATGCAGAAAATTTCCACAAGATGGGGATAAAGAGATGTTTCATATCAAGGTATTTACTTTTACAAGACTCAGTTTATAGTTTGCACTTCTGTATGAAGTCTGTGGAAATTTCATCTTACAAATCAGGGATTGAAATAAAATATTCATGAAAGCACAGTAGCTTTCCACTGTGTATTGTAGGATAAAATGTAAGCTTGTTTCAATTCCTTGAACAGTGTAATCACAAGGATTATTTAGCAGTGGTCCTGAGAGGGTTCAATTCAATGTTTTTCACTTTGTTTGATTTAAAATTATCAAACTTATGCTGCATTTACCTAATGTTTTGCTATCCTGCATTTAAGTGTCAACAGTCTAGTTTTATAATTATGGAAAAATATGGAGGATTATAATAACCTCATCTTGTAATGCTGAATCCAAATAAGAATGGTTGTTGCAGCACAGTATAAAAAAAATTACATGCAAAAAATTATAATGCATGTAAATCAGATCTGGAGAAATTACGAACTAAGTATAATTAGAATAAGAGACTTTACATCTTCAGGGTATTAATGAGTTTTCTACTGGAAAGTTTTGCCTAGTTTGACTAGTCCTCAGTTCAGCAGAGAAAAAAATTCTTTCAGAACTCACCCACTTGTTTGTCTGAAGACTTTAAATGCTTTTGCTGTTTAGGAGGAAATTAGCAATGGCTTGATTAAGAGCTACAGGAAAAAGAAATTTCATGGGTTTAGAATGAGAGTACTAATCACCCATGGTAATTTAACTGTGTGTGGCATTACATACAATGAGAAATTGAAGAAATACTGCATATAATGGCTTAAGTCAAGAGGAATGGGCCAAAATTAAATCAAGAAGAGACTTGCATTAACTTGTTTTCTAATTGAACATACAAGTTTCCAGTTTGGATTAATTATACATAACTGTGACAGGTTATTTCACGGTTCAATACTATCTGAACAGATCTCTTAGATATCCCACCGAGGAAGAGTTTAATCTTTTAATACCAAACTTACATTTTTGAAGATCCTTGACTCTACACAGGATTTAGCACTGTGCTTGGATAAGTTATTGAAATCACAACTCGAGCACAAGAGACACAAGAGGCACAGTTGGATCACAATGCAAATGGGATCCCCATGACTAATGTCAATGTGCTCACTCTCACAATATTATCCCCATGGTTCCTGGGAGGAATACATGAGCTGAAGTTTCCTCAAGTCCTCTACTTCCTTCAAAAGGTCATTTTGTAGGTGGTCAGATGTTGAGCTACGTGCTCCGTGTTGAGCTGAGCTATTAACACTTCCCCCTGAAGGTCTTGATAGGTCAGGAAGAAAATTCACACCTCGTTTGTGGTGGCCAAACTGGCTCATCAGCAAAACTCCACTTGGCATCTGTTAAAACCTGATTATTGATAGATGCCTTAGCCTGAATTAAGGTGCAAAAAACACCATATGCTGAAGACCATAGTACAAATTTAATTTAACAGTAAATTGTGGACAGAAAGAAATAGAAAAGACAAGAGATGGGGAAGCTGACACAGGGGGAGACAGAGATTTAGGAGAAGGTAGTCACTACCTGTGGATCTAGAGTCTTCTTCACCTCAGATTTCTCAGTAATGGTCACTATTTATATATTTTAGAAAAAAAAAAAAAAAAGAAAAAAAAAGGAATGCCCATTGGCTATGCAGTTCTTTTATTCTATTGGTTAAATGACTCCCTTGCTTCTAATGCTAATTAGTCACATGCTCAGTCTTTCTCTTTTGAGTCAGTGGGTTTCTTGTCTCGGGTTGGTGGATTGTGATCTCCCCCTGCAAGAATTACCTTTCACCCAGTCAGAGCTGATTTCAACAGTTGCCAAGTTGGATTTCCTGGTGCCCATAAATTCCATATTCTTAGTGGCCCAGAAATAGCGTATTTTTTTTTGTGTGTGGTACATTCTTTGTGTGTAATGGTGATACATTCTACTCCCCCAACTTCGTTACCCTCTCCTTAGGTATGAGCTAACACCCAGAACCACCTTTATCTTATCTCAAGTTCCTGCTGTGATGGCTTAATTTACAGTCCAAATTCTAAGTATCCACAGAACATATTCTGGGGGGCTTTTGTTGTTATTGGTGTCACGGATGCCATCTGTCCCAGAACTTGAAGTGTCTTTGTTTAACTGGTGATATGCAGACGAGCAGTTACTCCATTACTAGTTTGCCACAGTGGGAATTTTTGTCTGGATGCACTACTGAGGATGTTCTAGCCAGATCTCACCCCTCCCAGGCTGGAGTTACTGCCATCCTGTCTCTCCCTTCTGTGCTTATGGCAAAGTCTTTCTGTGGCTTAAACAGTGTCTGGGACAGGCAACTGTGCTCTTATGTCCTTATGACCCCAGAGCTACTATCCTGCATTAGGATGATAGACCACGCAGGGAATGTCATGTCTAGTACATGTCCTGGTGACCCATTATGTGACAAAAATTTACAGGCTGTGAGTCCTAAACCAGTGGCTCTTGATCTATTCTTCCTGCATCTATTAATTACATATTGTATCTTTATCATTACATTTCAATTGACTTTATTATTTTCTCTGGTTGCTAGAGGCATAGTCCAGCCATAAACCAGCACCATATGTTTAGGTCGGGCCACATAGTTTGATATGTTGCATTTGTTTTTCTATTCCTTTCCCTACAACACTGCATACTTTTCATGGTTTTTTAAGCCCATAAACATATTTTTCAATATTCTATTCTGAAGTTACTTATAAATTACATATTCAAGCATGGATCCATAATGTGGTTTTAGCAACTAGTATTCATATTTTCCAGGCCTGTGTATCATTGCTCTGTCTTATACATTTGATTTTAAAAGTGTTGCTCTTTGTCTTCTGAATCATGGTTTGTACCAGCCAATTCTATTACTAAAAAGATGCATCGCTATACAACTTCTGCAATTATTCTCATGATGGAAGTTCATTGTAGATGGCAGAATACTCTTTTTATCAGAAAGACAAACCCATTAATTGAAGCTATTTAATTGCATACTTTCCTTAGTAATACTTTTATTAGCTGCTAGCAACTCCATTCATACTCTTGGGTCATTAACTTTGATGCAGCAGGCAAGTGCAATTTTGTTGTAATCAAGAAGACAATAAAAGGATAGTTTGTGCACCACAGGACAGTTTATAATAGCAATAAAGCCTAATGAATTCTATTATTCACTCTCTCCTATTACAGGTTGAGTTTAGGTTCTGATATCAAATATCTGGGGAATGAAACAGGTAGGAGAGGGATCATTCTGTTCTAATATGAAATTTATAGTTTGCATTTGAGAAATTAAAATGAAGCAATAGAAAATAAGTGGATCCCCATGGGTATTTCCATGAGAACAACATGTTGTGTCTCAAGTGGAACCTATTCTTGGACATGATTGCGAGTCACCAAGATTAACCTCAGCTAGATTTTACTTTGACTCTTTTTACAGCATAAGATCCCACTGCTGAGGGAGTCCAAAAAGTAATTGTTGGATCTATCCAAGATGGGCTGACAGCTTTTCTCCATGTTTCCCTTTTTTTCCCTGTGTATGCATTATCCATTGCCATTTGACTTGAAACATCAGGTTCCCTTATCACAAGAAAGGGAAAGCTATGGAATCCTACCTTTCCCATCAAGTTTGCACCAACCATGGTGTCACACAACAGTTCTTTTGGAAGTTTGTGTCCTGGATCAGATTCAAGAAAATGGTTAGAGTAATAAGGAAAGGTGGAACCCGATTAGGACCTGAATTACAATAAATAGAAATATGACTACTTTTCAAAGGACTTGTCAATTTTAAGGTTGGAGAGAGCCTTTGAATTCTAGAATACAGGGAAGCCTTCTGTGGAGGTTGCAGTAGTTTTAGAAATCTCTTAGAAATCTGTTTGATTTGTAAGAAACCTTTTCAGGGATTGCAGAAGAAATTGAGATGGCTTAAAGCTGTGCTCTGTAATCGCAAGATTATACTTTTTTATTTAATTAAAAATTTAAAAAAAATTAAAAATTTATCTGCAACAGACGCATGTCAGAAATGAGCTGTACCTCCTCAGGTATGTGCTGTAGCAGTGCATAGCATCATGCCTAGGCATATCATACTCATATTTTTAGCTACACTCTTGACTACATTCAAAATGTAGCACAAGCAAAATGCATTGCATTGTACTAAGATGTACAAATGGCCTGCTGACCAGGAAAATCCCATGTTTCTTTTACCCCCCCTTTTCCTCTTTTTCCACTTTTTGGATGAGTTGTACCCAAATGCAGTTTACCTTTGGCGTTCGTATACATGGTGCTAGTCCTCCTCTTTCACAGTAACAATAACCCAATTTCATACTATTGCCTTCCTCCTCAGAATAAAAAAAAAAAAAGTACAGTTTTTCATGATTGCAGAGGTGACTCAAATCACACCTTCATCTAAATCTTGCTTCTAGCCTTTGCCAGCTCACCAGCACAGCACTCCCTGGATCCTATCCTGGTTTCCTGAGGGGCAATGCAAGGCCAGGACTGCCTGCACTCTTCTACCAGACCTTGTGAGTAGCTTGGATGAGGAAGTCAAGCACTTTTAATGAGTTGATTGATGTTAAGTGACAGTCAACTGACAGTGGCAATCTATTTTTCAGCAAAACAAAACAACATATGCACGATTACTGTAACACCAGACCTCCCTGTACTCGTGCCTGTCCGTGGCTGACAAGAGGGTGGCTGTGTGGTGTAGTTTGAAATCCCCACATAAGGCTGTTCAGCAAAAGGTGGCCTTTTCCTGCCTAATCAGGCAATTCCAAATAAATTCCTTTTTGTATAGTGGTGCATATTGGATCAGTGTCCTTAGGGAATGAAGGTGCAACTCTGTTTCCTGAATTTCAAAGTGCCTGAGACAACTGGATTGGCACCTCTGCAGAAGAGTGACGCCTTCTGGCATATGGCTTAGTGAAGATTGCCAGCAGATGTCTAAGATACCTCCAAATGCAAAGTTAGAGAAATTTTGCACTATTTTCATTCTAGTTGGGATGTCAGTTTAAGTAAATGAACAAAAAATACTGCAGCTGTAATTTGGTGAAAAGCAGATGTGAATTTTCATTTATTAGCTTGGGAGCTAATAAATTTTTGCAGAAATAGAAATAATGGAGAAATTTAGGTTAACTGGAGGTGCAGTGAGATTTATTTTTTTTACTCTGAAGAAATACTGTCAAAGATAGCCTAGAAAGGCTGTAAAATCTCCATCCTCAGACTGAGAATGAAGAAACCTCCTTCAACTTGACTTTGTTTGAACCAGAACTTGAAACTGGAAGACCTTCAGAGCTCTATTCCAAGACACTGGATTCTGTTTCTAAGATTTTTGTCTATCTGATAACATTGTTGCATATGCTACTGATCAGCTCAAGATTTTCAGTTGTCACTTATGCAGTGTAATGTAGCCACTTCCACATATTTTTAATAGGAAAAGTTAATTAGCTAATTTTCTACTGACAGAAAATGGAGCAACTGGAATGATTGATAAGGATTAGAATGACCAGGCACAGCTCTCACATGCAGATGTCTTATGCAGGATCTTCACTGGGGATAACTTGTCTGTTCATGTGTAAAAGATTCTTGAATGTCATTAGACTTGTTTATTTTATTAATTGAGTCATCAACTCAGAGTAGCCACAAGATGTCATTGTGGGCCTACTAAGATTTGCACTGTTTGGGTTGAAAAGATACAAATAGTATGAATTAGAACCACACTGAAACCCACCAAGAATTATTTAATCATACATTTAAAAATATTTTGAAGCATTTTCCATAGTTTTTATGTCATTACTTTGGATTACAGAAAACTTGAGTTATGTGGGTTTTTCACATCAGCACTTTAACACTGTCAGCCTTCTGGGAGGCATTTGGTGCTGGGGCAAAAACTATTTCAGATGAGATGAAACATATGCTAACATCAGGTTAAACCAACACAGAAATAAAATACTAGAAAATAAAAGTTAAAAATTACAGAAATACTATGAATGCTTAGGAGTTTTTAAATTTTCTTTTCATGCAGTCTTGAATTTGCATTATTCCTTTGGGAGCATGTACACATAGAAAATTAAGATTTTATACAGTACAAAGTTCTTGAAAGCAGAGATTTTCATTATTTGTGAGCTCTTCATGAATATGAGAATGAAATAAAGACAAATTTTTAATGTGGACTATGATATTCTCCCAAAATATGAACATTAAAAAATGTAATGAAGATTACTTTTGGGACAATTGGATAAAAATTTACGACCTGATTACTTTTAATTGAACTCCCAAGATCAATTTAATTATGAGACAAAAATCTGGAGAGAAACTTGGGCTCTTTAATTGATTTTGAATGTGCCACAATATAATTTAGGTGTTATGATATTTAACATTTAGATGTCTCACAAGTTATAGAATTTCAAACTGGCACAGAGGTTGGAAATGGGGGGTATGTAGGAATTCAGGGATTCACACTGAATGATGAATCACTGAAACACACATAAAATGCCAGTAAAAGTTTGACTTGTTCCTGCATCATGCAGAGAGAGAAGTGCCCAGTTCTGTGACTCAGAGACGCAGCTTCACTCCTGAAACTCAGTATTACTGTGGGTCAGTATTCTCCGAAGTACGATAAAGAAGTTAATTATTGAGAAATGCAGTGTAATTAATGCTGGAAGAAGAAAAACAAACCAACAAAATCAAACCAAAATCAACTTATCAGATGTACATTTCATGTATTTATTTGGAAAAGGACCCAGGACAAACACACTGATGTATGATGAGTTGTGCTCAAAGGCCCCAACTGGGATGCATAATGGAACAGACAAATCTTTGATGATGTTGCAATGTTGCTCTTCTGAGAATTTTGATTCCATAAAAATCAGTGAAATTTCAAACTTTCTACTCAAAAATAGAAAGTATGAGTTTTCTTATTCGAAAATGTATACAGTGTAAAGTTATCTTTTTGTTCTGGTATCACAGGTATTTCTGATCTAATTACTGTACATGACCTGGGTCACTGTATCTTCACTGAATCTTCAGTGTTTTCCCTTAAGTTAACCCATTTTCTATTAATTAAGGAACCAGGTTTCAATTACATCTTAGAGAAATTTGCAGTAGCTGAATGATCCTCAGAGTCTGTTGTCTGACTCCCCATACAATAATTAGAAGAAATTTCAAAAGAACCCATATTTCTAAATATAACCCCTTTTTTTCTGATTAAATAATTACACATTTGTTCAACACCTCTCACACACTTTATGAACCTCAAACATAATTAGTTTGGCTATATAAGGAGAAGGAAAAGGTAAAACAAATAAAGTTACTTGCAGTAACAGAATTTCCTTGCACTGATAGGATTAAGATATGGTTACTTATCCCTTCTTGAAAACAGAAAGGCTACCCAGAGAGTGACAAATGGTTTTAGCATTCTAACAAGGAGTATCTCTGCTTGTACTATATGGAATTCCTTTATGCTTTTTGGATAAATATTTTGCAACATCTAACGATCCTTGAGATCTCACTTTTTTTGTATAATACCATTATAATCTGGTAATAAGATGATAAAAATAGAAAGAATGCTGATCAAAGCTGTAGATGTAAGGCACTTAATAAAAACTTACAGTTAGTATTAAAAGTACCTGAACATTTTTACTATGAAATGTGAAACAGAAATAAGCTATTGGACATTTTTAGTGAATTTTGCCTATATATTTTAATATATATATAGTATATTTTGCCTAATATTTTGCTTAGAGTCTAGAGTCTATACTATATATAATATAGAGTCTAGAGAATTTTTTTTTTTCTCCTGCACCCATATCTAAATTCATCAACAGAAACTTTTTACCTCAGTGGGAGCACAGCAGGTGTCTTACAGCCAAATTCTGTTTATATTTTGTTCTAGATGACCTGTAAACCTATGCATATTCAGAATGTAACAGAATCAAAATTAAGTGATCAGCAGACAGTAATGATTTTATGGAAAGTTATTCAGTAAAAATATCTGAGAAAAGGAGGAAGAATGTTCAAATAAAGGGACTCAGAGGGACTCTTGTGGTAGGAATTCTTGTTGGTGGGATGATGAGCCCTGAGCGTGGGATGTGGCAGACACCCATGTTTTGCCTGCTGAGATGTTTAAAGTAGTGGCATTGGGGGAATTGTTGCCTGGCAGACTCTCTCAACACAATTGTCTCTGCTAGAAAAACACACAAGGAATGAAAAAGACAGGAAGTGCCTTTGAACTATTTTAACAGGAAGAAAATATGTATAAGGCCAGTGATTGCTTGTTAATAATTTCTATGAAGGAAGTGGGGAAGGGAATTACCAAAAATAAGGTTTTCTGAGAATCTGAATCCCTGATAAACTAATGAAAGTAAGTAATGGAAATAGGGTTTACTTGTGTTTTTTGATGAGGTCAAGTGAAAATCTGTTCATCAGGTAACATGAAGATTAATACAGGAAGAAATAGAACAAAACTTTTTGGGGAAATTATGTCGAACTATTATGACTGGTCATCCATCACATAGGAACCTTAATTGTTGAGAAGGTTTGATAATGAGCTACTTCTTCCAAAATGAGAATATTCTTTTGAATGCTGAATAAGGTAATTTCTTGGTAGGCCATGTAATAAACGATGTATTGGGTTATTCCTGTTGTGGAAAAAAAAAATCTTTTAGCTGAGATACCTAGATTATGCTGAGAAATGAAATACATTATTTGGACAAGTCTTCGTGAAATAATAAATAAAAATAGAGAATAGAGTTGGAGGGTATGAAACATTAGACTGACATCACATTACTGAGCTCATGAGAATGCATAAAACATTGATCCAGTGCAAAAGTTTATTGTCTGATGAAAATAAAAGGCTTCTATTCCTCAGCAGGGATTTCCATGATGTACCTTGCATGGATGCAATGACCTGGATCAGTCATATTCCTCACACTACCTGTTGCAGAGCTGAGGGTTGGAAGGTCTGTCTGCTGGTCCTCTGGGTCCTCATCAATCTGCTAAGAGAATGTAAAGAACAAGGAGCTCAGGTACACCTAAGCTCAATTTTATTTGAAAACTTTGTAAATGAAGCAAAGTTATATAAAATGAAATTCTTGGTTGTTAGAAAATTTCCAGTGGATTTTTTCTGCTACAAAATTGAATATTCCTGCCCTGCCCTTCCTATCAATTTCCCGTAGAATGGAAATTGTGATATCTTTTCAGCTCTAATCACAAATTTCTACTTGAGCAAGGAAGACCAGTTTGGCTGTATTATCCTGCTGTAGCCTTGCAAAACAATTTAAATCTGCGTCCCTGAATTGTTCATGGAATTTGAGGGAATGATTTTAAATTGTTTCAGTTCACCCTCTTTCGGATTTGATTTGATTTGATACAGAAGCATGTGCAGGTCAGTGAGCAGGATGGGACCTACATGGTGAATCAATGGATTTCATTTTGTCACTAAGTGTTCTGTTATGGGTACTCCTGATATCTAACTTATCATGTTTAAAACTTCTCTATCTAATAAACTATGATAATTAATATTACATTTATCTGAAGCAGATTTCAACACAGTACATTTTCTCTTTTTTCCTCTTGCGAGAAAGTGCTCTTTTTACTTCTTGTTCTCAAAGTGTGAGCTAATAACTTTATTTGAAATATATATCTCTAGTGAGATAGTTCTATCTATATTTGTATGTATTATGTATCCAAGGATAAAATTATAGTCGTCAGTATTTTTAACCACTGTTCTCCATTCTGCTTCAACAAGAGTACAAGCAGTATATAGACACTATGTTTTCTGTTTATGATTTAGAAAAAATAAAATCCAGTCAGATAAAATTTGACTCAAAAATTTTGATCAGAGATCAAACAGGATTTTTCACTTCAGAGGCACTTTTTAAAGTTGGCCTATTTCTGTCCTGGCTCCTTGTCTTGCTTTGTTGCTTTTTGTTTCTCTCCTGTATTGAACTGATTAGTCTTGACCTTTCTCACTCGGGTTAATGTGCTTTTAAAACATGATGATTGACTCAAATCAAAGTTTTCAGCCTGGTAGCTCTGGTTAAAAGCACACAACCAGGTCTTCTCTGTGAAAAGACCTTTCCAACACAAAGCCCATTGCTTAGAAAGGAAAATTTTTCCCTGTTCTCTTCAGGTAGAGAACACCAGGGTGATCCTTTCGTGATCCGTTGTGCATATTAATCTACATTGTTCATATATATCATTTGTATGTTTGGGCAAAGAGCAGGGATACCCTGTGTGAAATCTCTCTGTGTGGGAGTATCATATTTATTACAACAGTGGGAAGGATGAAAATTAAATTATTAATGTAGCATTTAAGCAAGGATTTTTTCTGGGAATTGTTTAGTTGTAGTAGTAATAGCAAATAGTAATAACGTAAAGTGATGGACTTATTATTTATAATTTACATTGCATTAAAAGAGGTATATCTGACATACACAAGGGCTGTTTTTACAATCAAGTGTTGAGATGAAAGTTTCAGTTTTCCTTTATTTCCTGGTAGAATTATAGTTTTTCATATTTCATTTGGTGGAGTCTGAAGTGAGCAGCCTGATGGAGAAAAGGAGAAATTACTGAAATACACAGAAAGAAGGGAGGTCAATCAGTTGTGTAAAGACAGAGAATTTTTATGGGAGGTCCAGTTAAAGCTAAAGAATTGCCTGTGGAAATGGTCATTCTCCTTCCTTAACCCATGGCGGAAACTCTTGAGCTCATTTTCACCCCTCCAGTACTTTAGTCTTGACTCCAGAGCGTTGCTCAGATAAGCTGGCGTTACTAATAGAAATATTATGCTAATCCCTAGTGCATTCAGTATACAGGAGTGTCTGTATATTTAATGGGAAAATTTGTCTTCTGCAGAATATGAATAGTAATCATTTGCCTCAGTTCAAGACCTCACCTTCCAGTCCCATACTCAGAGCTGTAGATAATCCTCCATTTCTCTCTGAGAAAATATGGGTAAAACAAAGCTCTTATATTCTTGTTTTACCTCCTCATGTTGCTTAGAATCTGAATTCTATAAATTGAAAAACAAAACAAAACCAACTGTACTGATATTTTGAATTTTTTTCTACAAGATCTTACTTTTATATAATCAAAACATTTTTTATCATGTCAAATGATGAAATATCTTTGGTCAGTATTGCACCAAAATTAAAGTGGTTGATGAAAATTATAATGTTGGCATTTTAATATACAATTGAAGAAAAATAATTTTTAAACCTCCTAATTCTGTAATATGAATTTATATTTGTGATTTAATAAATGTGTGTAGCTATGTTTTGATAGTGATGGGATTTTTTAAAATGTAAATATTATAAATATCTTTGCTATGGACTACTTAGAGAATAAATTACAAAATTATTTTTGAGGCAAGTGACTTGATTCTGCAGAACAACTGCTCGATATATAAGATTTGGAATTTATTTGCTTTCATTTTGGAAATTATGTATGGAGGTAATTTTAGCCACAAGTTCTTCTGCTTTTTCAGATTTGCTTTCAGGCTGGAAAGAGTAATTTATTCTTTGCTAGTTTTAATCTCTTTACATATTTTGGCATCACCTCATGCTTGTGTTCAAAACTGGGGAAAAAACTCCCCAAAACAGCCATCACCATTTCTTTTGAGGGGAGGGATAATATAATATTTTCTTCTAGTAATTATTGCATAAGTGTATTCTTGCACTGTTTTTTCCCATCTGATTTTTTTTTAATTTTTTTTTTTTTTTTTATTTATAGGGTTATAGAACTCTACAGTTTGCTTCAATATCTTTTGGAGGATATAATTTGCTTTGTCTTTAAGCAGCTCACATGGCATCATAGGTACCGTCTTGTTTTTCAAAGTTTTTATTTATTCAGAGATCATGAAGAACCAAGTAATATTATCAGAAATTTTAAAAAAATCGTATTAAGCAAAGATGTGCTGTTAAAATCTGCATCTCATAATTTAAGCAAAAACTAGTCTTGATTAAAGAGGTACTTTGGGATTTGGAATCTCCATGCTAACTAATGCATCCAGCTTCAGAAGTAGCAGGAAGAATGCACTATACTCTGCCGGCAGTTCAGGTAACACATACACAACCTTTTGAAAAATGGTGAAGGGTTAAATAAGCAGATTTTATACTGTGCTTTGGAAGGAACCATGTGTGCCTTCTAATTCTTCCCAAAGGTTTTGCACTTAAAAGAAACTGGACTGAGACTTGTCAGAAAAGTCAGTGACAGGAAAAGCGAGAGGATAAACAAAGAAGTTGATATGAGGTAACTAACAGGAGGTAAAAATCAGCAGCTTGTGATTTTCAAAATTTGGGGTTTTTATAGACTGAGGTGTCCCCAATGAGGGTTTGCTGGTTTTGAATGTGTGCATAGCAAATGACAGCTCTAGTGCTCTTAGTTGTGTGCTAAGCAGAAATGACATGTGTAAGTCCTGGGTGGAGGGGAAAAAAACAGAAAATAGAAGAGGCTTGTGGAAGGTCAATGGCACAGCCATGAACAGGATGAAGGTCTGTACCTTTCCATGCAGTGTCCTTTCTGCTGAAATGCCTGGTTTGCCTATCTTGTATTACATTGTTTAGAAGAGATATCTAGAGCATAGAGAGAGAAAACAACACACCCAATAAATGTAGTTGAATTATTTTATTAGCTCACCTCCAACACCCTTTTGAACACACCTTGTAAAGCTGCATCATCTGACACATGTGAAAGAAGAATTGACTGGTTTTCCCCATAAAGTGTAACACAGCAGCTGGCTGGAAACTGTGAGGGAAGCACACAGGAGTGTCTTAATGAGAACAGAAAGCTGTTAAGGTACACATAAAGTAGACTCCTGGAGAAAATAAACTCTAGGAGGTTATCAGGTGAGAGCATCAGTAAAAGTCTCTCTTCAGACATCCACTGCATATGGATGTGTACAAATATACACCAGTACAAAACAAACAAACCAACAAAAGAACCCTAAAAGATGGAAATATCAAAATATCATACACAGATCTAACTACATGTATTTGATAAATAAAAGTGAGATTATTGTATCCAGCACTAATAAAAAAATAAATATTTCTTCAGCTTTCCAATATCTGAATTAACCAGAGATATTGCATTATACATGGAGATTAGACCAGAACTGAATTCAGCAGAAAGAGAGAAAGAAGACATAGAATTTTAAGTAGTTCTGTGATGCTGCAGCCTGTGTGACTGCTCTGAAGATTTGCTGCCACCAATGAATAATGCATAGAGTGAGATTTCTTTCAAGGGAATAATAGGCTATCTAATGAAAACTTTGAAGGGGATTGCAATTTACCTGCTTGAAGTGAATTATCAAACAAAAGAATATCAGCCCTAGGAAAAAATGGCTTATTTTCTTACTTTCCAGTTATTCTCTTGCTCTTTTTTTCTGTCTGAATATGCTGCATTAAAAATTAGACATTTCCCATGTTAAAAAAAGAAGAAATTTTCAACTCACCAGATAAAAATATTGTTCTCTAATCATAGAATCCTAGAATGGTTTGAGTTGGAAAGGATCATAAACATCATGTAATTCCAGCCTCCCCAGTCTCAACCATTCCTGGGCAGGGAAAACTTTCACTAACCAGGTTGTTCAGAGCTCTGTCCAGCCGGGCCTCAAACACCTCCAAGGATGGGACAACCACAATTTCTTTGGGCAACCTGTTTACAGTGCCTCTTCACCCTCACAGTGTAGAATTTCTTCCTAATACCTAACGTAAACCTACTCTGCAATGGTTTGAAACCCCTCTCTTGTCCTGCCACTACATGCCCTTGCAGAGATTGTCTCTCCATCTTTTTTGTAGGCTCCCCTCAGGTACTGGGCAGCCTCAATTCAGTCACTCTGGAGCCTTTTATTCTCCAGGCTGAACAACCCCAACTGTCAGCCTTTTCTTGTAAGAGAGGTACTCCATCCCTCTAATCATCTTGCTGCCTTCCTCTGGACTTGCTCTAACAGGTCAATGTCCTTCCTGTGTCTTTTGTAATGTCTTTTTTTTTTTTTTCATGCTAAAGAATAAGTGGGAAGTAGGTTCCGTATGCCTTTTTTTTTTTGGTCAAAACCATAAATTTTTAATATTTTCTTTATTCAGATTACATCTAGTCCTATAAACAGAATATTAGTAAACATATATTACAGAAACTTGTGTATTGGAATGAAACCTATTTGCTTGCTTTCTAAATAATTCAAAATGGTTACCTCAGGATTTGTAGTGAATAATTAATGCACAACAATAAATCTGAAAATGTGTAACAGTTTAACCCTGGTCTTGAATGGAGTCAGTTTTCTTCTGCAGGTCTAACTGGAGTGTCAAATTTCTGTTCTCACTGCCATTATTAGACGAGTATGTACATGTCTTCAGAAATCCAGCAAAGATTTTTTCATCTACAATATAAAAAAGTTTGCAGGAGTTTATGAGTGGAGGCAACTGTTTTGTTCTGATTAGTTGAGCTGCAAACAGCATTCACATCATGTCTGTTTGACTCTAAAATTCTATTTAGCAAGAATAACTAAAGCACAGGTCTTTGGAGACAGCAACATTGCTAAGATATAATATTCTGTAAAAATATTAAGGGTTTGTGCTCTTCAAAAAATATTGAAAATCAGTGCAATATGGTGTTTTCAACAAAAAAATTGCAAGTATCAAATATGCATAACAGCACAACATCAGGAATATAGTTCTAGATCACTAACCTTGTTTCCAGAATGCCATAATGTATCTTACCTGTCTGTCCCTCTCTCGCATTCATTTTATTCAGGTAATAGCTCAGACACAGACTGAATCTCAAGTCTCTCAATCTGTGGTCTGTAAAATGAGGATTTAAGCATTCCTTATTTAAGCATTCTCTCTCTGTGTTTGCTATTTACTATTATATTTTCTTGTTTATGTGTGTTGCACCTGACTCAACCAGGCTCCATTTTCCCATAGGTACATATGTGTGCAGCAATGAGAAAGGAAAATTGTTTCAGCTTCCTAAGGAATGGCTGTATTTTATTCTTTAATGTGAAGAACCTCATATTATTAAGGATAATTGAATTACTATGAATGATGATGCTCAAATCTTTGCTGCAGATACAGGAATATAAATGCCAGCTTTATAATCAACATGGTCTAGGTATTTGCTACTGTGATGATACACAATGCCATGTGAAAGCTTTTTGCTCAAAGCCTTAGCCAACCACTGTGTCTTCATGTCTAGTAGTATTTGCAAATTTGAGTAAAAGTTGTTGAACCTACCTTCCTTCCTTCCTTCCTTCCTTCCTTCCTTCCTTCCTTCCTTCCTTCCTTCCTTCCTTCCTTCCTTCCTTCCTTCCTTCCTTCCTTCCTTCCTTCCTTCCTTCCTTCCTTCCTTCCTTCCTTCCTTCCTTCCTTCCTTCCTTCCTTCCTTCCTTCCTTCCTTCCTTCCTTCCTTCCTTCCTTCCTTCCTTCCTTCCTTCCATGCTGAAAATACAAGATATAAGTTTTCCACTATGATTTTTTTAAAAGAAAATAGAAATCTACATTCAATTTAAAGACATTTTAAAAAAAATCAAAAAGAAAAGGAAGCATTGTTTGGAGGAGTGCCAACTTCTGTTCACCCCAAACAGTTTCTGTAGGTTTTAATTATTTATTTATTTAGTGTGCTTGTTTCTAGAAGTTCATAGAAGCAATTCTCTTTATTTTAAGTCCTTTTCCTACATGAGCAGTGAAATGAACAGTCAGCTTTTCACATAGCACCTTTCCATGCCAGTTGTCAATCTGCCAGTATGGTACTAATGCTGCTTAAACAAAGCTGGTTCTGTTTCACTGCCGGTAGCTGAGCCAGTGAGTTGTAATGATGGGAACTGGAATTGGCTGTTCCCTGGAAAGTGAAGCAGTGACTCTGAACAGGAACTTGGCTAACTACATAAATGTGCCATATTTGCATCATGAATTTTTAATGTGAAGCATTTCAGATAAAAATTCATTATTTCTATGAATCATAAATAAAGAAGTTTATGGCCAACTTAAATGTGTTCAGCAAGAAACTGTTCTTGCCTGTATAATAAATGGTAAGAAATGTGAATACATAATTAAAGGCATCGTACAGTACCATGATTTTTAGAAAACCAGCCAGACTGGTATAGCTGCCAGTGGCAAAGCCACTTCATTTCATTTAATAAGCTTTTAGTTGTTGGATCTTGCCCAGTCTCACAGACCATTGGACATAGCCAAACACATTTCTTATTTACAAAATAAAGGCAAAAACCCTGGGACCTCCTTCCATTTTACAGTTTTCTAATTAGATGGTGAGCAAGACAGCAGAAATGATCCATAAACTAATTGCAAAGTATTTTGAGTTCTCAATCAGGGGAATTAAAACTCCATCAAGTTATATACAAAACTAACAGAATTTAGAAAAACATAGGCATAAGAGCAATCCCTCTCATGGTGGGAATGGCTAAACATCATACTCTCTACAATTTCTTCCTCTTTGAGCTTCAGATGTGAAATTCCATTCTGCTACAACCAGGTGGTAAATATTTACTTCCGGCAGCGCTGATTTGGGTTAAATGACTTAGTAACTGACAACAGCTAATTGAAAACAGCTTGGGATCACCCAACACACTCCAAACTAATCTAACTTAGGTTGTAAAAGTCTGTAATACTCTGCTGTCTGATGTGCAGGCCAATTGTAGAGGAACTCAAGCGAGATTAACAGATGGCTCAGAGATTGCTGTGGGGAAGAAGGGTCTCAGATGCTCATATCCTATAAGGTGAGCAGAGAATTCTCCTGCTAGGTAGATTTCACCTGAGTACCCAGGAGAGCCTTCCAATCTTCAAGCGGGCATGAATGGTAAGTGCTGTGAAGGATGCTCCTGTAACAGCCAGATTTAACATGAGGGATGAGCTGGCCTTCACAACATGGAAAATACACAGCCTTTCATTTATTACAGACTTCACAAAGTGGTGTGTGCTGAAAGATGAGTCTTCTTACTTGCTTTTCATATGAAAACCATTTTATAGTCTTGATTTTCTTGTCTATTTTTAGAATAGATCTTAGGAAAAATTCCTTCCCTGAAAGGGTAGTAAATCATTGGAACAGTGCACTCATTAAAGTGGTAAAATCATCAGCCCTGGAGGTAAAAGGTCTGTAGACATGGCCCTTAGGTCCATGTTTTAGTGGTGGACTTGGCAGCTTTTGGCTTATGGTTGGACTGGAGGATCTCCAGAGGCCCTTCAAACTCCAGTCCTCCTGTGATTCTATGTGAGCACAGCAGCATCTTCTCTTGTACTGGGGAACCAAACCTTCACATTCAACATGCAATTACTCCATGGATGTAACCTTTCCATGCTTTATTTTCTGTTCTCTGTT
This sequence comes from Zosterops lateralis, assembly GCF_965231275.1. Taxonomy (NCBI): domain Eukaryota; kingdom Metazoa; phylum Chordata; class Aves; order Passeriformes; family Zosteropidae; genus Zosterops; species Zosterops lateralis. The sequence continues at coordinate 35,787,992 of NC_139766.1, forward strand.
TCCTTCTCCTATATCGCTAAGATTTTTTTTCCTAAGTCTTTTGATGCTGAAGAAGTGAAGCATCTTTTGTAGCCTCTTCTGTTATAATATCAAAAGATTTGTCTAATTTATAACTTATTTGAATTTTGATTAGCTATTCTGCAGTCCCAGTACTCCTAGGTTTGTGTTTTGAAACAGAATTTTGTAGGTTTGCAGGAGGGGATATAATACACTGTAGGATTAAATGAAATTATACGTGCTGAAGGTATGTTACATGTTTTCTATAAAATTTTGAAATTTCTTTCTTTTTTTGCAAGCATATGAACTCTTGTAACACCATCCTTTGCAACACTTCTGTTGCCAAAAAGCAATAGAGATTTGTCCTTGTTTAAAAAAAAATCCTATTAATATGATGTGAGTACCTTTATTCCTATATTAGTAAATGGATGAAGCCTTGAAAACATCAAGGAGAGTTTCCTCAGAGACCAATACTCAAATCCTGTTGCTAGGAAACCATTTTTATTTGTTTTCCTTCAAAATGACTAAATCATTTTGGCCTGGTTTCAAAGACAGCTGGGAAGATGGGAAAGGAAGGGAAGGGGTTTCAGAAGTCTTACCTCTTCTCCCCTTTTCTTTGTGATATGAGGAGAGCAATGAGTTGCTCTGATGTGGTGGGATTCAGGGGAATATATGATTGCATGACCCAGGACAGTGTGTCTGTGTGTGGCTGCACTGTGTGAAGCAGGGGGAATATCTGGGTGAGCCTCCCTGGCTCCCTCGTGGCTCCTCTCTCGGTGTCTCTTTTACCCCTCCTGCCACCTGCTCCTTGCCCTGGGAATACCCCAGCTATACCTAGTGGCTCCTTTCCACCCATTTATTGTGGCTCTCTGGGTCTTTCTTATTCCTTTCATCCTGCTCTGTCTCCTCAGCCCAGGTTCCCCCAGTGGGGCCAGTCAGGTGCCAGCTGTGGTGGTGGAGCTGGGACTGCAAGGGCCAGCTCTGGGCTGGCCTTTCAGGGGAGCTCCAGCAGCCTGAAGGGGAGTGTGGGCTACACCAGGGCATCGTTTAGGCCAGAGGGAAAGAAGGGAAAAATGGGTTCCTATGGCCCCCATTTTTCCCTCCTCCCGTTAGCCCATAGGGTAGTGAGAGGAGGGAGAAAGCCCTGGCTCATTCACTTCTTCCCACTGAACTCTCATGGTTTCAGTCTTTCTTCAGGTCAAGAGTTTCCTCTCCTTCCTTCTGGCTTTCTCCTCTCCCACATTTCCCTCTCTCCTGTGTCTCTTCTGGTGTGCTCCAGCCTGGGTTGGACCTTGAACATGGTAAATGTAGCAATGGAGAGCAAAGAGTCATGGACTCCCTTATGCATCTGGAGGAGATCACTTTATTGTAGAAATCACTCCCCTTTTATACCTTTATCTACCCCTTTTTTAATATCTACAATTTCAAGCAGACAAAATCCAAACTTAACAGAAGGAGTTATGCCTTAAGTTTTAGCTTTCATGTTTTGCAGATTCTGTGGTGCCCAGGGGTGTGGCTCTGAGCCTCATATTAAGTGTTAGCTCCCTTCACAGAGTAGGGAGACAAAACAAATCTTTTTCCAGATGGAGACCAAGGATAACTGTTACAAGTTTCCAGGCCCAAAAGCATAAACAACAGTGGACTGAAGAGAGAAAACAAGTAGGATGGAACTTCATAATCTGCAGCTGCAATTGGACAATTAACCCAAATATGCAAATTGACCAAAACTTATAGAAGTTTAAGCTCTTGTGACCAGCCATCCATTTTGGGACCATTTTAAGTCCACCTTGGGTGTAGCCCTGGTCAGGCTCTTGTACTGCATAAGATGTATCCTTAAAGGCCTTTTAATAAATGCCTACCTTAATCTCTAGCTCTGCCCAGTCTCTGTTCCAGGTCAGCCTTCCCCAGCAATCAGTTTGGCAGCCATTGCTGGCTCAACAAAAAAATCAAACATTCTCAGGGATAACTTAATTAATACAAAGCTTTTCTCTTAGCAATGGCATGCGTTTCATAATGCACTTCCAGAGTAACTGTGTGCCTGTGAGATCTTTTTCTAAATAATCATTGTTAATATCAGCCTCCCTAAGTGGACACCCCAGGACAGAATCTGACTTTAATTCTGTTACTTGCAGTTGTACAGTTTGCTGTTAGTTTATAAAACAGGCTGCTTTGCACTGTGTTGCTGTGGGTTTTTCCTTGTATTTACTGGGAAGAGATAGATGATTTATTTGTCTAGTATCTCAGAAAATTCCTTCCTGCTCTGTTTTGGGGAAGATTGAATTTGATCTCTTTCAAATTATGAGGAATGGTTTTCTTGGTTTCTAAAGCATTAAAGATCTTTGTGCTTATTCATATATAGGAGTTAATGGAAGTAGGTTATCTCTTAGCTCTGTTTAAACAGACATTGTTTAGATCAGCTCAGGGGGTTCTCTTCTGTCTGTGCCAAACTGAAAAAGTGCATTGAGATGTAGAAGAAGTGAGGGATATTTTGGTTCATTTCATGCACTGGACAGGCAAAATTTTCAATTTATCTTATTCATAGCCTGCCACAATTCTGAAATCACTCAATGAAAATTTAGGAATTGGTAAGACAAAGTTCTGTAAAATGTGAAAAATTCAATAGTTACTGGTGTACACATTGAACAATTACTTAACTGCTGTTTCTTGTTGATAAGACACCAGTGTAGCTTCAAAAAGGAGAGGAAGAGGCAGGATGAAGAGCCCACTAAGGTAAACCAGCAAACTTTAAATGTGAATTTAAGCAGAATTTCTCTCATTTCCATTAAAACTCTTTCCCAAATGGAAAAATTTGGACATGAAAATAAGTGTGTCAGAACATCTGTTGACCAATTGTTTATGTGGCTACTATTAATATTTTCTGTCAGTGTTCAGTAACACTGAAGTACATCCTAGCATCTGTAGCATCAGTGTTTGTGTTGCAGCCTTCTGGCAAAATACAGTTTCTATAACATAAATCATGGGAAGTTTTCAGAGAAAGATGAAACACAGAAATAAAATGTAGGACATGGATGGATATGAACTTTATTATGAAGTAGCCATAAAAGGAAAATAGTGTTTATATGGAACATTTGCATTAAAACTTGCAAATATTCCACATAATAAAAATTACACTTTTTCATTAATACTTTCAGAACATAAGTACTTTCCATGAAAGCTTCTTCTTCACAATTTTTTTATTCTAGACTGTTGTTTCCTTTGTTTGACTTCTTATATATGTTGTCTCACTTTTCTGCTATTGGATGGTGAGCTTAATTCTTCCTTCAGATACGCAAAAATTTTTTAAAGGATATAGGTGTAAAGTTTAAGGATTTATAGAGCTGTATTCTCTCTAAAGAAACCCTTGTCCAATAAACTAGCAAGTTATTTTTATTCTGTCAAGTAGAGAATACAGCAGCTGTACTGTCCTCTGTCTTGGGTTTCTGTGAAGGTGAAAAAAAATGGATAATTGCTTATCATGGCAGTTTGGAGCCTTTTAAAACAGCCTCCCTGAGTACATATAAAGTGATGGTGGCAGCAGCTTTTGATTACAAAATATCAAGGGACAAGTTTTGGCCAAGGTTTTCAAACTAATTGGGTCAAGCCAGAGGCAGCAGGAGGATACAGGCTCTGGCTTCACGGAGGTTGATGCGTTTAAGATTTCACTAAATCTGGCACAGAGTGACGTTACAGAAATGGGTAGTAAGCAAGCTTTAAAATGCTTAGTACTGTTCTTGTATTCTCAGATGCATTATCTAATAAAATGTTTCAGCTCGCCAGTAGAATGCCTTGAGTATTTGTGTGTTGCAGATTAATTCTAATAGAATGTGCAGTATTTTGAATCCATTTGCTGCTTCATTTTTTTTTTTCCAGAGAAATTTCTTAATGATTAAAGTTGTCTCTGCTTGTGTCCCCAGAAACAGGGAATAAATGGTCTGTGATACATTTAGTTTGTGAAATCAGTTCTGTATGAAAACTTTTACTTTGGTGTATATTTAAATATTCTGAAGATTTTAGGTGCCTCACAGACTAAGACTGATGAAAATTTTTAATTCTTTCAATCAAGATTCATTCCTAAAGAAGAAGGATTTTCAGAAGTAACAAAATCAAGTGGCTTTTCAACAGTCTGCAAATTAGTGTCAGGTACTAACTTTGGGGATAAGATTCCAAAACTAAAAATAAACGAATTTAAAGGGGTAAAAACCTGTTGGTAGTTCCTAAATAAATATTTTGATATCTTCATGTTTTGAAATTACTTTTCAGTTTAGAATTTTTAAAAAAATATTTTAAGAGGGTCAAAATTCAATAGCCATACTCTCTGAAATCCTGAAAATTTTCAACTTCAGAAAATTACTATTGAAGTTAAAGAACTCTGAGTTGTATAGTCTACACTAACATATTAATCTTAGACTTCTACTGATTACTTTAATTTTACTTTTTTTTCTTGCCAATAATTTTAATTTCAACATGAATTAGTCTTTAATTTTCTGTTCCAAGCTAAATTCATCAATTTCAGAAAGAAAAAAGTACAGACCTCTGCTTTTCTATCCTGTTGGTAGCCAAAAATTAGAGTTAAAATCTCGTATTTTGAAATATGCAGTCTATTGAAAGCAATGCCCTGAAAATTTTTGAGGAAATTACTATGAGATCTGTAGTAAAAGTGAAATAAGAACTCTGGAATTCAGTTATAAAGTCACTGTGAACTACATAATAAATAAGACTATAAGCAGTGTGAGGGACAGATTTGTTGGACAACCGTTTCAAGAATCTGTGTTTTGCCAGTAGAATTCAAAGTGGTACTCTGAATTATTGAAGTTTTGAAAGAATACTTAAATTGTTTCATAATTCACCAGATTTTAATTGATACCCTTACTTATGTAAAAGGAAGAAAAAAAGATCTTAATATTATTTCATCATCTTTAATGCCTTTCCAGCATCTGGAATTTTGAATGATATTTGAAGGAATAGAAGTGTAATGATGAAACACTTCTGAAAGTTGCAGAGTTAGATCAGTACCTCAATACCTGTTAAAATCCTATAACAGGAGCATGATGACCAAGTTGGTTTAAAATGTCAAGAAAAAAAAAAAAAAAAACACTTGAAGGTGTTTTTTAATCATTCTGTTGCAATGTTAATTCTACCTCCAGAATACCATATCTTTTGGGCATCTGCAACAATTTACATACACACCTCTATTGTCAACCCATTTAGGCATTTTTGCTCTATAACTGAATATTTTATTAATGGTGTATTTTAAAGCATTTATTGCAACAGAGAATTGATGAACCACATCATTGTTCAGTTTAGAGACTGGTTAGCTGCTAGATAATAGGTGAAGGATGAAGAATCCTCATCCTCTGTTATCTTAATGTCCATTTCCATTCCAGTGCCAAAGAAAAACACATTTTCTGGTTATTAACTTGTTGATGAATGCTACCTGTTGGTTGACATAGGACTGCTAAGAAAACTAAAAATGTATGTTTATATTTAAAGTCACCTAAGAGCAGTATTGGAAAGCATTGCTTTTACTATTTTTTGAGGAAAAAACCAGCAGATAAAAGCATCATGTTAACATTGTGGCTTTGATCCCCATATGAGCCACTGACTTAACTGCTGGACTTAATTCTTGTGGGTCCCTTCCAACTCAGAATATTCTGTGATTTGAAATAGGTGTAAGAGAGTGATGGGAAAAAATGGAAAAAACCCAAGAATTAAATGTTTTAGTTCTGGGGTAGAAGTGTGAGAAGCAGTTTAGTCTTTGAACAACATATAAATGATGCATAAATGCAGAACTTGTTTGTATATTATTTGTCAGATAGATTTGTGTGTTTAAGTGGTTTTCAAAGTCTGGATTCTGCATTAAGGAAAAACACTTGTTTCTTTCCAGCTGTATCTAATATGATTCAGAATAATGCTTTAAAGAAAAGAAAAAAATCATCTTTTGCCTGAAAATCAAGTTGCTAATGCTCCTCCAGCAAAAAAAGAACAAGAAAGAGATGCCTACAGATTGAATAATAACAAGATGGTTGGGGTTTGGGTTTTTTTTAGGGAACAAAGAATTACATTGACCTCCTATAAGAATATTTCAGCAGCCTTTCTTAATGTTCAGCTGCTAAGTATTGTATCCAAAGATTGTCAACACATTCTGTAGCTAGGCAGAGATGAATGATTTGTTCAATAATTGTACTCCCCTTCACCATCTGGAAGTTTTCTGAAATACAATAACGTTAAACTTATTAACTAATAAAAATGCATTGATTTCTCCAGCAAACAGTTCTTGCACTGCAGATTAATTTTGTAAATTTATTGCGATTACTGTTTGTGAGTCTGACTTCACTGGCTAATTAAGCAAATCAGTTGATTCTGTTTTTGTCTGAAATAGAAATCTGTACAGAGAGGGTAAAGCTGCACATTTTCTGCCCGATGGTTGTAAGGAAGGAGATGAAAACCTCTCTAAGCTGTTGGTACATTTGTAGAACCAGGCTCATTCATGTCTTTAATGCTGCTATTTGTTAGACTAAATGGAATGCTTCAAAGGATATTGCTTTCATGGCCTCTTTTCTCTCTTTTATCCATCCTGGAGTAAGGAGATAGAGAAAGAAGCTGGAAGAGTCCAGATTTACTATTTTTCTTTCAAAGCTAATGCTGCTACCAGTGACCTACCTCTTAACCCTTAGTCTTGTGCCATCATTAGACATGAAAAAACTTTGGATGTTCTTGTGAGAATTTTCACTTGTGCCTAAGTGAAGTAGTTATTCAAGATTAATATGGAGTTATAGCCTAACTAAAGGTCTCCCTGGGAAGTGACTATATTACTGGAGAAAATGGGTGAAGCATACTGGTAACCTTCACCCCCTTCTGGTTTTGGCCATGCAGATGAAACTGTTGGGGACAAATAGAAAGTTTGTCTCATTTCCTTAAATTTCATTGTGAATGACATTCCTTTTTGAATTGCTAAATTTTCTCTTTCATTGGTGATGATGTAATTCTTTATCTAATGATATTTCTTTTTTTTTTTTGTATAGTATAACTATGTTTAAATGGTTCTTTTTAAAACATAATTGCGTTGTTTCTCTCTTCTGTTTATTCTGTTTTCCCCATGTCATTTATACCTCAGTGAGAGAAGTAGGTGCTCATTAGTGCAAAATTAGTCTCTGTAGCAGAGAAGATTTCACAGGATATTTGGATCCTGAGCAATTGATATTCATGATAGGCAAGACCTTCACATCAAAGGTGTTGCTTTTTAACTGCCTTCTAGGATTGCAATCTAAAAAGCAGTATCCCTCTAAAACTGCAATGTATTGATTTATCTACTGATAAAACAAAATATAATATATGGGTAAATGTACTGTTTCACTAAGAAGCACCAATAAACTGACATTTTTACATAAAATAGAGAAGGTAAACAAGCGTTCAACGTGATTAATCTTACTGTAGCTGATACAAATTATCACAGGGTGAATGCAGGCTCAATGAAAACCGTGTAAATCACATTTATTGTCCTTGAGTTAAATCTAAACATCCCATTGCTGTTTGGGACATTCATCTTGCTCGTCTTTCTTAAGGTCTCTGTGTACCTCTTTAGAGTTTCAACTGGATTTTCACAAGCTCCTTGCTCTACTATAATAATGGAAATGAAGTTGAGTACATCTTGCATATTATTTATGTGGGTAAAATAAACTTAACACAAATAATTTTCCCTTTTTGTATGGTAAGAACAATTTTTCAAAGACTTTTTAAAAAGATCTTAAATGATTTTTAATCTTTGCAGATTGTCATTTAAATTGTGAACTTTTAGAAACTGTAGCTAGCCTGCAATTCTGAGTTCCAAATCATTCAAAAATGGCTGGGGAAATAGTTATGTGTGTTAGACCAACCTTGTATGAATTTTTAATTATCACTATTTATTCAACTGTTGTAGCACAAATAGTTTATATAAAAATATTTTAAATTGTTATATGCCTAGGCACAAGTGTCAGTAATCTATTTCAACAAAATGCATCAGTAATATTTTCAGAATTAAGAAGTTTAACACTTTTGTTGTTTTTATGACAAGCTGGATATGGAAAGAGCTCTACTTTCTGCCCTGTAGAATTTTGTAAATGTAGATTTTTGTAAAATGATCTGATCCTTCATATTTTACTCATGAGATGTTTTTATATCAGTAAACTTGTAGCTAAATGGTTTATATGTGGGTTCAATTCTGTCCTCCATAAATCCCTGCAGGATCTCTGCAGTCCATTCTGTTATACAGGTACAGCACACCAATAAGCCATAACAAACCTTCCCACTCAAGACACTAAAAGTGGATTCCAGCTGTTTTTGAAAGAAATTGTATCAACGTTAGTTTTAATGATAGTCTTTGTGTGTCTTGACCGGAAAACAGAACTTTACATAGAATGTTAAATGAAGAGAGAAGAACACAAGATTTTTTTGGAATTGTAAGATGCAACTTGTAATTGTGCTTATCCTGACAGGAATGAGCAATAGCATTTAGTTAGGCATGGCCTTAAGTGTTTGCTTTCCATGCAAACTTGAACTACAGCAAATATCAGGGGGAAAAGTGATTGCTGGTTGTAAATAAATGCTTGTAAAATAAACCCTTGTTTTTTGTGTACTCTCAGTACACATTTCAGATTATAATATCAAGGATATGTGAAGTATGAGAGGAAAGTGTGTTTTTAATAGATTTGCATGGTGGTTGTTTGAATAGCTCATACTGTTTAACATTTCAGCTGCAGATCTTGCCAGTCATCTCAATTATAGCAACAACAAATGCCTTGTATGTTTAATTAATGTAGAACTATACTGAAAATGCAAATAATTTCTGATATGCATTGCTATTTTTGAGATTTGTCACCTTATTTATAAATTCATCCTTCAGAAAAATTAAAAATTTGTGAAAAGCTAAATATTTTTTCAAGCTGATAGATGGCACTTTACATTTAAACATTGCATGCCTGATGATCATACCTTCTTGGCTTTACCTGCAGGGAGCCCTTTACGGTGAGAAAAGGATACAAAAACCTTGTCTTGAATTAACTAATAATCCAAGGTGTTCCAAATCAAATACTGTGCAAAGATTATTTTGTTCTGAGAATTAAAAGAGGCTTAGGAGACCCAGGGAGAACATTGTTCTTTGAATCAGTAGCAAAATCCACTCCTTTTAGCTGGATTTTTTTTCACCAGGAGCATTCTCCTGAAAAGAAAGGACATTGAACTGGACTAATAGTAGCGCTAAATATTTGCATACCTTCTGGTCATGCAATTCTTAGTAGTGCATTTTATTGCCCACAAAACACCTGAAGAGCTGTGTGTGAACTTCTGAATAGGCAGTGTCTTTAAGGGCCACTCCTTCTGTAGATCTGACTATCTCACCTTGTTTCTCAGACCTGAATCACAGAGTGATGTGCTGAAGAGACCAGGAAGAAAGGATGCCCGTATAAATCTAATTATTTAGAAGAAAGTATAGCAGAGTGCAAAGTTCTGGTTTGTTTCTTCTCTCTGTTTTGGGATTATTTAAATGCAGTTTACCTTTCCCTAATGTCAAAGCTGTTGTTGTATCTTGCTTGATCCGTGGGAATCTAAGTATCTGTCATTGCTGCTGAACAAAACCTCCATCTTGCAACAAAAAGAGACAAATGCCCTTGGTCCCAGTGAATGCTTTGTTCACATCAACCTAAAGTTGTTTTAAACTTCTTCCTTTTGAACTTGCAGTTCCGAGCAGTGCAATGTCTGGACAGACTAGCTGATATAGTGTCAATATAGTTCCATTAATGTAATACTCGTTAATGCCTGAAAGCGAGCTAACTGCAACAGCAGGGTGTGCTGCTTTCAGATGAGATAAAGTTAATTATCTTCCCAATAGCTGGCAGGGGCTGTGTTTTGGATTTGTGCTGAGGACAGGGCTGATATTGGGGAGATGTTTTTGTTATTGCTGAGCAGGGGTTGCACAGAGCCAAGGCCTTTTCTGGTTCTGGTTCTGCCAGGCTGGGGAGGAGATGGGGGTGCAGGGGAGGCTGGGAGGGGACACAGCCAGGACAGGTGACCCAAACTGACCACACAGGGACATTCCAGACCATGTGGCATCATGTTCAGTGTGTAAAGTGGAGGGAAGGAGGAAAGGGGGAAGGTTTAGAGCAATGGCTTTTGTCTTCTCAAGTCCCTGTTACATATGATGGGGCCCTGCTCTCCTGGGAATAGTTGAACACCTGCTTGCCCATGGAAGCAGGGAATTAATTCTTTGTTTTTCTTGTGTATGCAGATTTTGATTTCCATAGTGAACTGTGTTTATCTCAGCCCATGGGTTCTCTGGCTTGTGCTGCTCCAGTTCTCCCCCTGATGTCTCTGGTGAGGGAATGACTGTGTGGGGCTTGGCTGCTGGCTGGGGGTGAGCCACAACACAGAGCTTCCATCAGCCTGTGAGGAACGTGGTTCTAAGATGCTTTCTGCTTATGAGAGCACAACTTGCTTGGGTATCACTGCAAGGTACTGTTTTATTTTCCAAAACACAACCTTTTCATGAGTCTGGATTTGACAAGGTTGGTTTGAACAGGTTGTTGTGCCTGCTATTGTTGTCATTGTTCAAAGTGTCAAATATCGTGTTGAAAGGAGGGCTTAGACTAAATATTTTCTTTCTAAATTTTAACTATAATAATTGTTATTATCTTAATGTATCAAAAGTAAAAAAAAAAATAAAAAAAAAAGCTTTATTTCATGGTCCTAGTCTCTAGCTCCTTTAAAGTTGACAAATGAAATCCCCCTTTATTGGCCTAAATTTCAGAACTGTTCACTTTCTGTAGAGTGAAATGTTTTACCTTGCCTTTTTTTTTTTTTTTTTTTTTTTTTTTTTTGTGTGTGTGTGTGTAACACAGATTTCCTTACTTGTTTTTTTTTGTTAGTCTTGCTCCTCAGACTGACAAGCTTGATAAAGATTAGGTCTTCAGCAAAAAAGCCAAATTCTGGTTAAAAGTAAGCATTTAGACTATTCCAGAATGTATGGTAAAACACCAATATGAAATTATTAATTGCTGTCTGTTTTCATTTGAAATCAGGGGTGGCTTTTTTCCTCATTTTTTTCTCGACTAGGCAAATAGATCAGTTTCTAACTGAAAGCATGTAAACTCTTTGTTCAGTGTGCAAGCCCCATGGCCATGTCTCATTACATGTACTTCACTTTTGGGTTAAAATGAGCCCTATCCCCTGGTTAGTGCAGTAATCTGCATGAGAGAGTATGTAGCTGAAATGACCTTTGAATAGTTCCAAAAGGCTCGGGGAGGGCCTGTAGCTTAAGGATATTTTGAAAATTCTGAAGGAGATGGTGAAGAAGAAAGATTTTAATTCATCAGTTGGACAATTTATTACTTTGATGCTAGATTTGGTTCTTTAAACAATCATTTACCCTGACATGTGAGTAAAAAAATGAGCTTATCAGAAGCTTAGAGAGCTATTGTTTCTACTTCTAGAATGTCAGTAGTAGCTCATAATTTTCTCTCTTCCCTTCTCTTCCCTTCTCTTCCCTTCTCTTCCCTTCTCTTCCCTTCTCTTCCCTTCTCTTCCCTTCTCTTCCCTTCTCTTCCCTTCTCTTCCCTTCTCTTCCCTTCTCTTCCCTTCTCTTCCCTTCTCTTCCCTTCTCTTCCCTTCTCTTCCCTTCTCTTCCCTTCTCTTCCCTTCTCTTCCCTTCTCTTCCCTTCTCTTCCCTTCTCTTCCCTTCTCTTCCCTTCTCTTCCCTTCTCTTCTCTATGAGAACAAAATCAACTTAACTGTTACACACAATCTTTATGTAAAGAAAACTCTTAGATTAATTAATCATCAATTAATATAAAATTTATACAACCTAAATTTGTATTTGCCTGTTGAACCTAGATACAGTTCAAACACCATTCTTCTCCCTGTGAATCAGTAATCTAATACTGTTTATACAGCTTTAAATGTAAAAGGGATTTGTTCAGTTGGTGTTTGTTTTGCTTTTGTTAAAAGTCTAGCTGAATACATTAAATATACCTATAACAATGAGGCAGAATATTTGCTTTTGATTCCAAGAACATTTACTGTCTTTAAAACTGCATTTTTATAGAAGGAAGTAAAATTTGAATGATAATATGAGGACTCACCCAAATACCTCATGATTTATGGAGACACTATGGGACTGTTGTGTCTTAGATGCGCCCATATTGCAGAGCATCTGTGAAATGTCACCTAGGACATAGCCTTTCTCTTCTCACATATTAGTCCACTGATTTCAGTTCCTCCTTGTGTCTTCCTCTTCCCTGTTCTACCTTCCATCCCCCCATGGTATGATGGAAAAGCCCTAATTTTCATTATCATCTACCCTAACAGGAAAATGAAGCAGAACTCAGTCTGTCAGACTCGTAGATGTTGCCTACATTTGCCAGAACAGTTGCCTTTAAGTTAAATACTTTTCTGCATAGACTCAGCACTTCTGAATACCATTACAGAGCATATCTGCAGAGTATTTTAATTATTCTAAATGTTGAAGGCATCTCAAAAAAGTACTTTACTAATCCTCATAAATTACAGACTTTTTATAGATTTACATCAGCATGACTAGGAGTCATCCTTTCTCTGCAACCTGATAGCAAAAGGGGATGTGAAGTAAATGTGGGCATAAGTCAGACAAAATACAAGGTATACGTAAAAAGGGAGCTGGCAAACAAGTTATTATTGCCATCCTGAGAGAAATCACCCTGACTTTTAATAGAGCAGAAGCAAGAATGGTAATAGTGAACCTAGGTTTTAGTGCGGAAAATAAATCTAGTTATTGGATAGGGGCTCCTCTTTTTATGTGTAGTCTCTGCAACCACTGAAAAGGTATTTTGATCTATTGATTCTCTAAGAAAAAGTAATACCTCTCTTGCCATATGTGGAGTGGTTTGTTCAACAAGTGTGTAGTGAATATGCTGGATGAGAGTATTTTCTAACCACTTATTCTCAACCAGGAAGGGCTGTATTTTCTAGGCTGTCCCTATGTGCCCCATGCCCCTCACTGTGTACTGTCAGGGCGAGGATGTAAATACTTTGTCAACTGTTCTTAAAAACCCTGGGCAGGAATATTTGCAATGCCATTCCAATGGGTGTCAAGAAAACTGGTGGTAATGGTTGGAATGGTTGAATCCTGGTATACAGCAGTGATAATAAAAACGAACAAAGACACACCCATCTTGAGGCTAATTCTGGATATGAATCCAGCAGAGACGACAGTGAGCTGAGACAAGGGAAAATAGCTGAACTAGGTTTGCAAGTTTGTCTTCTGTTTGGCATTGGAAGGGTGACATAGGATGTGGTTGTGGCTGTGCAGACAGCCTAGACTTTCAACAATTGATAGTATGATCTAGACCTCCTGTGACAGGATGGAAAAGGTATGTAATGAAGAACTGACCCTGTGCTTTTCCTGGAATGTCTAAAGATGATTTTGACTTCTCTCAAAGTATTTTAGTGTTGTCTTTGTTTATTCTGGTCATGGATGCACGTCAGTGAAGGAAGGCAGCACCAGGCAGGGGTGAAAGACTTGAAAACACTCAGATTTAAAATTTTGTTTTCCTGAGTTTGTTTATCTGGGCCACATGCAGGAAGCCCTTGAATATGCTCTGGGATCAAAAGAAATTTAGTTGACAAATGTTTATGCACCTGTAGAGGTATTCTTACAATGCAGTATATGCAATAGTTTTTCTGTGCTTTGTGAGTAGCACAGTAAATGCATATGGTGAACTAGAGATTTTGCCTTCTGTACTGTCGTAATAGCTGAGTTAATACTCCTCATTATTTTCCCAAGTGCCAGCTGTATTGTCATTCTGTGCATGTAATATCCTGGTTAATTACTATAGCATTGAGGTGTTAAGCTACTAGGAAAATGGGAAAAAAAGTCAATGAATTTTTAAAGCTCTCTAGGCAAGAACATAATCTGAAATTAGAATAGCAAGCTTTATATTTAGAAGCACTTGCTTGAAGCCAAACTTTGTGCTCCAATTTTTAATATTGTAGAGAATTTAGCTTAAGGACTAGAAGTACATCTAGGGATGTGCTAAAGGGTTGAAGTGGTATAAGAAACAAATGATTCAAATTGTAGGTGAAACAGCTTTACAATATATTGCTAATGTGTTTAAACAATTTTTTTTTCAATGGATTTCACTGTTTATGATGGGAAATTCTTCACAAATCAGGAGAAAAAAAATAAAGATTATAAGCTAGTGGAAAATTCTACAATAGGGGAGATATCAAAGAACACAGGCTAAACAGCTAGCATTCAGGGAATGCATTAATTTAAAATTAAAGAAAAAAAGGAATTGAAAAGGGATGCATGACGAAGTCCTTGAATTTTGACAGCAAATTCATTGATCTTTTGGTCCTTAGTCCTTCCAAATATAGCTTGTGAGAATATGATTTATTGTAGCTAAGTTCTAGGAAAAAAAAAAGTCAGCTTTGATTTCACCTCAAATACTTCATCTAGAAAGTATCAAATACACAGTAGGCATTTGAAATAAGGACAAAAAATTAGTGTCATTTTACAGAAGAGTTTGGAGCCATGTATGAATATTGCATGAATTTCAGCTGCTAAGGTTTTGAAAACAGAAACAATGCCTGATACTGTGCTTGCCAATTACCCCTGTAAGTAGGTGCTGCTGCAGCACTCACGGCTAAAGTGTAAAATAAATTGCCATCTAGTTCAGAGGTGGTAACAGTTTCTAGAAGCCTGTAGCTTTAAAATAAACTGCTCTCCGTGTGCAGATTGCTGTGTAGGACTCTGCAGACATCTGCTACTCTGCCTGTACTGGCAGAACCCCTCTGTGAAACCCTTGTATTTGCAGAAGGAATACTCTCTGCTTGCACAGCATGAATACTCTCTGCTTGCATAGCACGTTACCTCTTTAATTGCATAAATTAAAACAAAATTTGTAAAACAAAATCTCCTTACCGGATTTGTAAAGAGCACATTACTGATGATTATTACAGCAGCAAAAGCCTGTGGTAAGCTATCCCTGTGATCAGAACTTTATTGAGCAGACCATTTGCTCTATTCAGATCACACTTTATTTTTATTTTTCAATAGATGTGTAGATACTACAGTATTTTTTCCTATAAATTATCTTTCTAGAAAGATATTTGCCAAACTTAGAACACAAGACCACTCTAGGGTGCTGAAATATTGTTAAGGTAGGTTTATTTAGTGAGAAGCAAAAAGCGGAACAATCTCAAGAAATCCGAAAGCCTGAGGCAGTGCCCCAGGGTGAATGTCTCTGTGGGCCAGAAACAAATGAAGCCTACTGATACTTTGCTGAAAGCTGCCATTCCCCAGACTCCACTGGAGTCCACTTAAAAGTTTTGTAGTTATTCAACACAAGATTCATGGAAGTTCTCTGTCAAGCAAAGGATGGAGTTAATGATGATTATAAATTTCTACTTTGAACTACCTCCAGTGCAATAGTGTTTGAAAACAGCACTGTGGTGTGAGTAAAATAGATTAAAAAAAGGCAGAGTTCTCAAGGGGCTTTAATATTTTAAAAATGCAAATCGAGGCTGGTTCATAAATGAAAAGCACAAATTTCTATGCATATTTCTTAGTTGTATGTGCATTCCTTACAAGTAATATGTCTTCTTGCTTTATCACTAGATACTACATACTACTAGAATAGTAATTCATGTCTTTTCAAAAGTAGCTTTTCTTTGATGGGTATTAAATTTGATGCAGCTAGGAATGCATGTCTATTTAGATTAAACTGTAAAAAATAATATGCCCTGTCCTCCAAATATAAGAGGCCATATATTTTCAAAGGATAAATGGAAGTCAGTGTTATTTACAGAGGACTGAGAACACAATCAATGTATAGTTTTCACATAAGTTAGCAGAGATTTTATCTGCTGTACTGAACTGTGCAGGCCACATATGAAACTTGTTTTCAGAATTCCAATTTAACATTTCCAATAGCTTAAATTCTGGTTCAGGCTGTGCTGTCCAAACTACAAGTGCTACCTCCTAAGAATGTTTGGTGACTTTGCCCATCATCACATCACAGTGTGTGGGTACTTAACTGTTTTTTATTGTGTCTTATCCTGGTATTCCATGGTGCAAAACACCCTGAACAAGTGTATCTCATGTTTCAAAATCTGAGTCATGCTTTTCAAGACAATCCTATTTTTGTGATGCTTGAATCAATATTCTTTGTAGATTTTTCTGTTCACATGACTATTTTGTATTTCACTGGTATTTGTGAGCTTATGTACATGTGTGTGTATGTGAAGTGTTGACTTCTGATTTCCTGAAATTCTTTTTCCTAGAGAAACATAAATATGTGGAAAGAAACAAACCACACCTCCCAGTGTTACGTGAGGAGGCCTTGTAGCAGCTGTCCAGAATCTGGCCCATAAGGCAGCCAAAGAGGGACTCACCTTAAGAAACTGGAGTGACAGAACGAGGGTGTGTTGAGACTGAAAGAGGGTAAGTCTAGGTTTAGATGTTAGGAAGAAATTTTTTACTGTAATGGTGTTGAGCCACTGGAACAGGTTACACACAGAAGCTGTGGATGCCCCATCCCTGTCAGTGTTCAAGGCCAGGTTAGATGGGGTTTTGAGCAATCTGGTCTAGTGAGAGATGTCCCTGCCTGGGGCATAGGGTTTGGACCTGGACATTCTTTAAGGTCCCTGCCAAACCAAACCATTCCGTAATTCTCTGACTTTTTTTCCCTTAAGTTTCCACTAATGACTTGCATCTATTTGGCTATCACAGTGGCGAGGGGCAGTAAGCAAGCTCCCTGTATGTGCTGTTCACATTGGAAATCTTGCATTTGGGCACCTCCTTATATCATCCCCTGAAACAGACCTCAGCAACAAGGAGCTCAGAAATACAGACTATAAAGCAAATGGCTCTGTTCTGCCACTTTAATTTTGTAAATTCACTTGTTAACTCTGTATATGAACTGCAACAGCACATGGAATTTAGTGCTGTGTTTTTTGGTGGTAGGAAGCACATATACCTGAAATTTTCATTAAAAGTTGTAGGCTGTAAATCCTTTAGTTGAGTCAGCATTAAACTCCAAGTGTAATTAAACCCCCAAAATAAATATTTCATACTCTCACACTGAACGTGGAAGTGTCCTCCTTAATTAGGCAATGACTGTAGAAATGCTCTGTGGTTGACACAGCACATGAAAATGGGCTATTCGTGCTTTCTAAAGCACAGTGGAATGAATCAAACATACCCTGCTACCTTTGGGGACAGAGAGAGCCTATTTCTATACAATCTTTAATATGTGTTAGCAACTAAAGGGACTAAAACCAACTCAATTCGCTGATTACAATTCACAAGAAACCATAGTCAGAATGAAGGATTTAAAGAAGAATATAATGATAATATGGTACATATTAATATAATGATAATATATATATTCATATAATAATAAACCCAAGAACTTCCTGGCTCTATTTTTCATTAGTTGGTGGCTAAGGAGTGTAGACCAAGATGGGATCAAGATTACTTAAGTAATATTTAGATTCTAAATAAGCGGTCCAATTTCAATAAGAATAGGTAATCAACGATGGAAAACCAGGTACTAGTTTTAAGGATACTCTCAGAAAACACTGAAAAACAGGAAAGAAAATGCAGAGAGACAACAACATGTTGGAGGAGAAAAAAACCAGACCAAATCTTCTTCAGTACTATTCCCATTTATTTGACTTCCTACAAAAAATTGTTTAGATGTAATATCTATCAATACAGGAAATTACAATTTAGAAAATATTCAGTTGAAAAAATCCAACCATGAAAAATTCAGTCACTGATCTCCAGCTCCTTAAGGAATTCTCCACTGGCGAAGAATTAACTGGTAATGCGTTAAGTTCTCCAAGGATGGTCTCCAAGTGAGTATTTTAGCTTCATGCTACATTATATAGAGCTCATGAATTAGCAAAAAACTGATCTTAATCTGGGCCACAGATTAAATAGGTTCAATTGTGGCTTTAAACAATGAATGCTAGGATTACTTCCAAGAGCTGAAAAGGAATAATGGAACATCCATGGCAGAATGTTTTATATGGTGAGGCAGGAAAGGACCAAAACCAGGAGTGATGGAAATGACTGTTTCCTTGATTATTTTTGCCTGTGTGCAATTATTTTGACTAATATACATTGAAGCAACTTTAATTCTAAAATTATCATGTCATCTGAATAGAATATAACATTCGTTGCACAAAATAAATAAGATTACATATTGCTTTTGAGTGAAATTTAATTACAAAACAAGCTGATCTAACTAGGAAATTTCATGAGATTGTTTAACCTCTTGTCTACTTTACTGCTTGTTATCTTAGAATGCAAGCTTTTAATTTGCAGTTTTGGAAAGCCTTATCTTTCTCAGGGTTTTTTTCTGTCGGTTTTGGTTGTATTTTTGGGGTTTTTCTCAGTATTTGAAATATTTTGAAGGAGTTATCTAAAATCATTGTTCTTTTCTGCCTATTTCTCTTAAGCCTGTATTTATATTCACAGTCACTTACAGGTAATTTTAAAAATAGTGGTAACACTAGGCAAAATTAACTCTCAGTATAATATAATCTTTAACAGATGTGTATTAAGCACTGATTTGTCATGCAAGTTGTTTATGTACAAAATTACAGAAGCCTATGAATGCTTAGGTAGTATCTGTAATAAGAAAACAGATGTTTTCCCTAGGTTCATGTTGGAATTTTTTTTAAAGTTCTAGGATATAAAGCAACAAAATATGAAACAGTATTCCCTACACTGCCTATTCAAACACTAATTTTTACTGTGTTAAGATATTTTCTTGATTATGAAGGAGTTGAGGAATAATTGTCAGGCTAGAAATAAATTCTTCGCAGAAGTAGTATCTTGGTTGAGTATCAGTGTTCCAGGTGGTTTACAAAACACAGAAGTAGCCATAAAATAGAAAAAGGATTATTTAAAAGCATAAGCCTATATGGACTCCATTTATTACCCTGGCTTTTTATTTGCTGTTAATAACTACAGCAGTTGGTGATAAAAGATTAAGAAAAAACTTGGAACAATTACTTCAGATAAAAGCCCCATTTTTTATCTTTGTAATCTGTTTACAATAGTGTTGTAACAGAGAAGCAAGTATTTTTGAGATGAAACGTTAATAAATTAATTTGCTTTTAAAATAAAATGTGACATGAAATTGTATTCTTTAGTCGATTTTCATAGGCAATTGCTGCAAAATTCTTTGGAATTATTTGTAATATGTAGATACCTAAATATCCCTGATAACCTAATTTTCAGTTTAAGGTGTCTTGTTAAAGAATACATACATTTTGAGAAATGAGTTTTGGAAATTAAAATAAGACATAAACAAAAGAGTGAGTCAATTGGAAATGTGATGGTGATAAAAATGAGTAAGTTGTCAAGACCAGTAGGAATGATCAAGGGTTTGTAAAGTGGACATGGTGCACCTGAGGATGTTAAACAGCAGGTGTACCTTAAAGCAGTAAATTTTCAAGATTTGGAAGCATAGAATCTTGGAATAGTTTGAGTTGGAAGGGATTTTTCAAGGTCATCTAGTCCAACTCCTGCTGCAAGGAGCAGGGACATCATCAACCATCAGAGCTCTGTCTAACCTTGACCTTGAATGTTTCCAGGGGCTGGGAATCCACCACTTCCCTGTGCAACATGTTCCAGTGTTTCACCATCCTTAATTAAAAAATGTTTTGCTGACATCTAATCTAAATCAAACTTCATTTTAAAACCATTCACCCATATCCTATCTCAAGAGACTCTGCTAAAATGTTCTCTTCTTGTAAGCTGCTTCTAAGTACTGAAATAAAGGTACTTTGTTACTATATAGTATTTACATATTACTATATAGTAATTCCTGCCATAAGGTCTCCTCAGACTCTTCTCCAGGATGAACAGCCCCAGGTCTCTCAGCCTTTCCTGGATGCAAACTCACCTATCAAATATACAACTCTCCAATTTAGCTCTTGACATCTGTAGCTCCTATAGAATGAAAGTTGCTGAAATAACACATGGAAAAGAAGTCACTGCAACACATACAGCTGCTCTCTCTTGAAGTTTCCTCTCAGATTTTCTTAAACAGAAATTGGTAGGGGACAATTTGTCAGACAGAATAGAAAATGTGTAGCAGAAAGGGAAAGGAGTGTCCCCATCCAGGGGCTGTCCGAGCTACTTTACCCTGCAGCACTGTGTAGAGATCTAATTTTGTAAAAGTCATTATGGACTGGTGGAGGATTAATGATCTTTTGTGTAAAAATGGAATCTTCTTGTAAAAATTGTTGATCACCTTTACTTCTGCCTTTTGCATTTCAAAGGAGATTAAGCACTGGTTTTGACCTTTGAAAATATCTCCTCATGATTGGTGAGTTTTGGCTTTCCAATATCTTTGTTAGTATTCCTTAAAATGTGATAAAAATTTTGCTGTTAAAGACTTACATCTGATTGTTTTTTTAGAATTAACTTGACATGAGACTTGCTATTGAATACTTTCTATTAGGGAAAAATGCTGTAAACTACAGAGTCCTAAATCTGAGGTATAAATTGACCATAAATTTATAAAGTGAGGAGATTAGTCACTGGAGGAAGAGCAAGAGGAAATGAATTTTCTGTCTTTTGTTAACAAGGGTAGATGAATCTTATTTCAAAGATGCATTTCAGCCAAACAAAAGGTTTTTTGTTCAATAATGAGATAACTGATGGAAAGTTGCTACCCTGAATCATACAAACCACCAGGCTAGTCTGAATACTCCTATCAGTGCCATGAATAATGTACATAAGTATCAGGATGTTTTTGCTTATGGCTTGCATACATTTCCCCTTTCATAATCATCTTTTATTGTGCTAGAGCAAAACTAATTTTTTATACTGAGAAGTATTTCCCTTACTATTAGAAAGATCAGAATTTATATTTACTTTTCAGTCAAAATTATTTCTCATTAGAAAAATTCTGTTCCAGTATTTGGGGTTATTTTCAAGACAAAAATATCAAAAACTTCTCTAAGACTTTGGAATTTGTTACTTTTTATGAAATAAGCCTTTTTTTCCTTCCTTTTTAGAGTAAAAAGAAATTTTAATTCTATTCTTATCTTAAGTAGTGCTAAAATCTGAAAGTTTCCTGTTACTCTTGCTATTTCATTTTTGAAAAGCACAGGTTAGTTACTGTTTAAATAAAAAAACAATATTGTCATTTGATCATATCTTACAGTAAAGTATTTAAAATTGCAGCTTTCATTTTTTACTTTTTCTACCCATCCATCCCCAAAGAAAAGCTTTAAAGTTCAAACAGAGATGGTGGAGATTTGGCATTTTCACTATATGAGATATTTTTTTAATCTTAGATTTTTCCTGACCCTTTTCACAGGAAGTCAAAGATATCTGAGTGTTCCCTCTGATTCAAGCTGTGATTTTCAGGATTTCCAGCACTCTCTGCTGAAGAGAGAAGAATTTAATGCTCTTGTTCACAGCCTGAATCAATCCTTGTTATATATGGGCCACAAGAGATCCACCTAAGTCTGAGAGTTGTGATTTTCAGTCTCCCTGCTGCAGAGGTGAGGACCATGCCCTGGTTGGCATTGCCTGCAGATCCGTACACAGGCCTTGTTTAGATTTCATGAACATGAAAACTGTGATGAGTCTGTGACTGAAACTGAGAGAGGAGCTGAACAGTAGCTACAAGTTACATTGGTTAAAATATCTCAAAATTTAAGCATTTTCCCATATCTCTGCATTTAATCAGAAAATACAGGCCTCCTAATGCTTCCAAATATATATTTAGAAGTTTACATGGGTGACTTATGCCTTATTTGTTATTCCTAGCAATCCTAAACTGCTCTCAAATTCTGAAACAGAGCATGAGATGTTTGAGAGCACAAATATGAACACACAAAAGGACAAATATGCATATGTGCCAAACATTTATAAGGATAAGGAAAAACAAAAGTGCAGGAGATAGCAGGATGTGAGAGTGTAAATTTAAGGTACAGGTAGAGACAAGTTCACAGGTTTGATCTGGATTTAATGTAGGAAGAGAACTGAGGCCAGTGTATGTACTGAAGACACACACATCTTCTGCATGTAGACCAGCATCTTGTCTCTAGTATGCAGGCTGAGATAAAGACATTCTTAATGGCTGAAAGAGTTAAGTTCTGAACCACCAGCTGAGATTTAGTAATTGTGTTGTTTTTGCAACTTCATTCTTACTCAAATTTAATTTTGAGAGAGTTTTAAATAATCTTATTTGATCTTTCAACATGTAGTCCAGATTCAGACAAATTTAGACTGAAAAAGCTCTTGCCCTAAGGATGCACATGTTTTCTTTTTTTGTGTGTGTTGCAAGTTCTTCCTTTTGGGTTCATTTTACTCATGATCATTTCTATCTAGTCATATTATGGCAGATGGGAGAAAAGAAGTTGTCAAGCTTGAGGGTGCGCAGCTGAGCCAATGGCTGAATGTCAGTTACTGAATCAATTCCATCTATAGTTTCAGAGTGCTTTTTTAGAAATTTGTTTATTAGTATTCAAGAATCATTAGAACGTGTCAAAATTTGTGGGGATTTTGTGTTCTTATGATAAATGAGACCCACTGAGGAAATTCTGTTCTTGTTTCCACTCCACTAAAAAACTATGCAACTAGCATCTTCTCCAGGTAAATGGAAGATAGAAAATCACACAGATATTTTATTCTGAGAAGAGAGAATTTTCATTTTAAAAATTGACAGAAATTCACAATTAAAAGTCAAGCAATTTGTTAAAATTTTACTGTCTGCATAATGAAGATAAAAAATTAAAATTAAAAAATTACAATATTAGTCAACTCAGACTAAGTCAACCAAGTACCAACAAGTATATATATTTCTTTCAAATTGCCTGGTCAGAAATAGCCATCTGATTCCATGTGACATCTCCAAAATGAGTGTTAATGAGCTTCTGTCACATTAAAAATATTCATTTAAATATCTTTCAAATTTTAAAAATGCACTTTAATAGTTAGTTACATGAGTTGGATTTTTTTTTTCAAATTTTAACCAGTGTAAAAGGAATTTTTTTTTTTTTTTTTTTTTTTTTTTTTTTTTTTTGTTGCACTGTGGAGCTTGGCTTCTCTGTTTGCAGATGGCATCTGGCAGCACCTGGCAAGTCCTGCCTGTCACAAGCCCTTGGGGAGCAGTGAGGTGGGGCAAGGTGGGGTAGTGGCCATTCCCACTGGGCCACAAAGCAGACCTGATGGTGCAGGGGTGCAGGAGGGTGCAGGATGGACCTGAGTCCTGCAGAACAACAGAAGCAATGAGCTCCGGGACAAGGAACAGGATGAGCTGTATCTAGAAGCCATCAAGGCTAGCAAAGTTTCAGGGGTATGTAAAAGCAAAGATTTTAGGGTCCTTCCTTTAGGATTGTGTTGCACACTAATGCAAAGTAAGACTTTCCCATGAATAATATCTAATTTAGGATCGTTGAAAACTCTTTTATAATCTGAAGTCAGGTTTGTGATAGTCCTCTTCTGATTATAGGTAATACTGCCACTGGCACTGTCTCCTGTTTTGAGTTATTTTCCTAAGCTTTGTCAATTTGTGTTCTTTAACTTCGAATAGGCAGAAGATGTAAGAGGCTGAGTACCAGTGGGGAGGTCTGATTCATCCTTTTCCCACCTGAGCCCTGGGAGCCATCAGACATCAGAAATTGTTGATGTGCAAGTGTTGCAGAGTATGTGAGCAATGACTTCAAGTGCAAGGAAAGGTCAGTGAGGACATCTCTGACAGGTGAGAAAACAGCAGAACAAAGCCAAACCAAAAGCTAGCAGGCTGGAAAAGGAAATGGAGCAACTGAAAAAGCCCTCTAGGAAGTGTAATTAACTTTAGTTATATAGCAGAAAGAGAATTACATCAGGCCTGGAGATAGACATACGACCAGCATTATTTACACCTTGAGAAAGTTCAAGGGAAAAAAGGTGCCATCAGGAAGGCGCAAGAGCTGCAGCAACAACTGGCCCAGCTTCACCATGAAACCTTTGAGGGGAACCCAACCTGGACCCTGACCCAG
Organism: Zosterops lateralis; assembly: GCF_965231275.1. Taxonomy (NCBI): domain Eukaryota; kingdom Metazoa; phylum Chordata; class Aves; order Passeriformes; family Zosteropidae; genus Zosterops; species Zosterops lateralis. The sequence goes on from NC_139766.1 coordinate 35,812,013, forward strand.
TGTTCTCCTCAAAATCCCCCCAGCCTTAAATGTGCTGCTCTCTACCCCACCCCAATACAGTCCTGGTCCCTGGAAATCCATACCCTGGGGTAACTTCCCCAAAAACATCACAACCCGTCACCAACCCCTTTCCAGAGCCCCTGGAGTCCCATCTCTCCTCAAAATATCCTCCAACTCCCAGATCCCCACCCCACTGCCCTTGGGAGGCAGTACCCCTAAACCCCCAGTTTTCCCCCAACTTGACCTTAACTAATGAAGTTTTACAGTCGTCTAAGTCATTTTCAGCCATTCTCTGAAAGAAATAACAATATGGACATTTTTTGTTACTGTTTTCTGTAAAAAAAAAAAAAAAAAAAAAAAGGCACTCTAATATGTAAAAGGGACTAGGGTGAGACGACTACAGATCAGAGCATTGTTCAAATTGTTTGACCAAATTACAGGGCAGAGCATCCTGCTACAGCTGTGTACTGCATTTTTAAGGTAAATTATCACCTATAAACAGGAGTAAGAGAGAATAGTGACAAGAAAAGTGTGTTTGCTGCTAACAAATAATGATGCTAACATTTTCTGAAGATACACTGTTTTAAACTTTACAGCTTAATTATGCCTCATTTGTTACAGTGAGAATTTAGGAATTTAGGAAGTTTGATACTCAGTGTTTTTACACTGTTACATTTTAGGTATAGCAGTTAACTGCTTCTGACATACGTAACTTGTCTGTTCACAAGAGGAAAATTGTTTCTAGTTGAAATAATACAACCAATGTACCTTGAGAGTCAGATATAAAACTTAGTGATTTAAAGGCTATTCAGCTGTAGGCTGATGGTTTCTGTGGTGGGATGATTGAAGCATTGATATAGAGAGGGAGCAGAGGAAATATGTGCATATAGAATAACGTTTCAAACCTAGTGGACATCCATGATTTCTTTTTTTCTCCTATTATTCAACTGCTGTGCATTGTTTTGAGCTCAAACACCATGATTTAGGACATACAGGCAGATTCTGTACTTATGCTAGAAGAAGCTTTGAAAAACTTTTCAAGATTGTAGAATTGTTTTTTGTTTTTAAATAGGTAGAAGAGCTAATGTTATGATCCACCAGAAAATGTTAGGATCCTACTTCTGAAATTATGGTAGGGGCCAATTATTTAAAAGATGCCTCTGCCTCAGCTAAGGTTCAAATGAGACCATATGTCAGTACAGATTTTATTTAACAGGAAATGTGAGGTAGAGAGAGGGGAGGGAAGAAAAAGAGAAAGAAAGAGAGACAGAGATTAAACAGGAAGATAGTCACCAGCACATGGGTTCCTGAGGCATCCCACTGGCCCTTCTTCTTCTGCTCTTCTCTGTTTTGGGGCTTCTCGAGTGTTCCTCTCAAGGTACTACTTTTGTAAGGAGTCCTTGGTATCCAACGGTGTATGTGCCATTCTATATCTGTGCAGTTGCTTCCTTTCCAACATTTTGCCATGGTGAGAATTTTTGTCTGAATGGGTTATCCAGGTGTGCCTCACCCAGCCTGGCATTTTCCTGTTGCTGCATCTGCACTTTCCCCGCAGTCTGCACAGTGAAATCTTGTCTGGTGTGATAATTCCAAATCTTTCACCTCCTGTAGGACAGAAGTTAACACCTTCCTGTCAGCCACCTGTGCTTGTTGTGGTATCTCATCTTATGGGGATTTTTACTGCATTCTATAGGTTCTGACAGATAAAAACAGGGAAGTGCTTTATTATGAAGAGAAGAACCTGTCTTCTTGGTAGCAGTAATCAGTTGGTCTACCTTCTTCAGAGAGACTCAGTTTTGTGTGTATTCCCTTATTATTTTTTCTCATTCATCTCTAAGATGATCAAGAATGCAGAGCAGCCACCTTTATACTTCTAAATAAAAGAAAACAGGGAGAATTCTCTATTTATTTTGATTGTTTCTGGAATATGTTAAAAATTGTCGTCTTTTATTTGGAACTGTGCTTACCCAGTTTCACTAACTTTATCCTTTGAATTTAATTGTTGGTTAGAGATTCTTGATGATAATTCAGAATATTCTAACATTATTGGTCATTTAAGATTTTCAGTATAAAGTTCCACTCTATCTAATTAGAATGCTTTTCATTAGGATTAATTAGTTATTATTTCTTCCTGCAAATCTACTGACCAGATTTAAAGAGTAACTGACATTTAAAAGTAGCTATAATTTAATTTATTGCAGTTTCGACAGACAAGTTAAGGATACTTATGTTCCTTTTGTGTGCATCAGCCTCAGAAAGCTCAATTATTTCTTAGCTCTGATGAATTTAGAGATCTTATTTATCGCTTTAGTGCCATTCCTTTCTAAACCCTCTTTCTGTACTTTAAAGGTCTAAGTTCAAGAAGTAATTGAAAACAGTATGGACTTCTTTATGTGTTCATATTGATGGTCAACATTTTCTTAACTTTCCTATTTGAGATATATCTTTTCTTGCATTATATTTTAATTTAAACTTATATCCTAATGAGACATCCGATTTAATTAAAATAGGAACATTACTGTTAAGGTCTAAGCATTGTTCACCTCATAATTAATTCTAGTGGAACTTTGTGCTGTGAACTGTAGTGAAAGTCCTAATAATGCACTGAGATGAGTCTCCCAAGGGCAAGAAGGAAGGATTATCATATGAAAATTAAAGGTTAGATAAGATAAATCCGCAAACAAAGTTTCAGTGAAAAGGGGAAATGCCCACCAAAATTGTCTTTTGTGAATAGGACTAAAGTGGAGAAACTTGGAGTCCATTGTAACCATGTCCTGATTGTGCATTGGGATGTGATCTGCATCCAGGCCACTGTATCCTCTTGTCCCCTCTGCTCGCCTGCAGGAGTGGAGGGGAATGGGATAGTGGTGTGCTTCAGTAAATTCCTTAATCTACTGTTTTGGGAACAAGAAATGAAGATTGCACATCTGAGTTTAGATGCAATTAGGATGATTGTCCTAGCAAAAGAAAATGATAATTTTGAAAGGATGTCTTGAAGAGTAGTTTATATTTTCTGTGGACCCCCAAAGCAATTAAATGCATTCACATGTTTAAGTGGGAGCACATAATGGTGTAACACAGTGCCTTGGACTGGCACTGAAAGAGAATAGATGGTTTAAGTACACCTGGCACAAGTGTCATAACTCACAGCAATGCAAGGCAATTTTTACTTCACAGTACAGTATCTAATCCCAGCATCGTGCTTTATTTTTGTTTATCATGTTCCAAACTGCGTGAAAATTACTCCGAATCTGGGCAAAACAAAATATATGAAGAAAAGGGAAACTAGACGTTACTTTTGTAAGAAAGGGGGGAAAAATACCTAATCATTCATACATATATCTAATGTATTAGATAACATAACATCTATGAAGAGTTAATTCTAAAATACTAATGTACCTTTATTTTCTAACATTTTAGTATCTCTACAGATGAAGGCAACATAATGAAAATAATCTATTTCATCAGATGGAGCAATTCAATCATTAAAAATAATGAAATCATATAGTTGGTATTTGAAAAAAAAAAAAAGCTATTACTCTGTTTGTCAAAACTGGATTTGCTACAGCCTTGGATGGTGTGAAAGCACAGAACTCAGCATTTTTTTCTGAATGCTGGACCTAATCTTATCCCACTGGATGCACAGAGATATTTCTTTTGGAATATAGGACAACCAGGCACTCTGTCCTGCAGTCCTTGATGCTGAGGGAAGAAACCAAAAAATTTGAAAGCCTATTTAAAAAGACCCCTATATGGACCCTGCAGCCCCAGGGACCCATAGACTATCCTTTAGGTCTAAAAGCACTTGAAGCTTTAGGGAAACTTTGAGAAAGCTTGGAGGGATTGTCAGGGAGAAGACACTGCAAAAAACAACCTCAATCTCCAGCGATAAAGTTAATGGGCAGAAACCAGCAAGGCTTTGTATAGCAATTGAAAGGTGTGGAGGAGTGGGGCAGCTTAAAAACCTCTCGATATATAGTGTGAGGAGGAAATCCTGGTGCATGGATGGAGTCAGAGATCCAGGTAGATCAATTCGTTCTGGAAGCATTTCAGTAATTGCTTAACAAGAATTTGATGTTTCTAGTGGTGTAACTGCAAACAGATTTCATCAACTCAGAAATATCTTTTTAAATGAAAGTAGAAAAAGTTGAACAATTCACAAGATGCTTATGGTCTTTATTCAACGTGTACAATGAATTTTTTGAAGTTACATTTCCTGTTCATATCAATTAGTGTTCCTGCTGTACCAACTACAACTAACTAATCTGTAACTACTTTTGTTACTAATTTAAGCATGGACTTAATAGCAATATTGAATCCTCAATCAAAGGGTTTGTAGCCCAGCCTGATGAGTACCTCTGTACATGTATTTCTCTTGATATAAATACATTTTAAAAATGGAAATTCATATAATAAGAAGTTCTGCTGAAGATTTACTTGATGAAATTTTTTTTTTTTCATTTTGTCAAATGGTGAAAAGGCGAGTTCCAACGTCATACGACACAGTGAGTGATGTTTCAAAAGCTACTGGCAAATTCAGTAGTTTTAAGTGTGGGGAAAAAATTCAGAAACAGCTATGAACTAGAACTATTTTTAAGTTTAACTGTTTTAGGACTTCAAAACGATTCTAAAGAACTTTATGGATTTCTTTATCTTAAAATAATAGATTTATCTTTATTTTAGTCCTTATTTTTATCTTTATTGTTTTACTTTCTGCTTAGATGACAAGCTCCTACAGAAATAATATTTATTTATTCTTGGAAAAAACATAGCTGAAGTTATCTTCTCTTTAAGTTATGTTGCTGATCTTGCAAATTTTTCCACTGCTAGACAGACATATTATCAGCAAACAATTTGTCAGGAGCTTTTGTAAAATATTCTGATATTTAAGCCTGTTACTGAACAAAGACATTCTGAAAGAATATCATGGTTAAACAAAATTAGTATTTTCACTCCAGATTCCCATAACTGGATGGGAAAATTTCACTTAAAGTTAAAAGCTATGTTTACATAATTATTATATTTATTCATATTTATTGTTAATAAGTTTTCCTCAGATTTAAATTTTCCTCAGTGGCTTCATAATAATGTTGTTTTATACTTCCACTATCAGCTAACCTCTTTGAATTAAGGACAGGGGAAAAAAAATCAGCTTTCTTTTTTTCCTGGCACAGTCCAAACAATAGATAACACTGCAAGACACAGAACGGACTTTTATGGAAAAAGAAGTATGTTCTGCCAAACAAATCACAGTGGGCACTTTAAGCAAATTTAACAAGTTGGTAGAATAAATATGGTGCTGTATGATACATATTTTATGAGACCTTAGGCCGTTACATTTTTTTTTTTCATAAATTTTTAAGTGTGGGCAATTTTCCACTCCAATAATTTAAAATGAAAAATGTTTTACCTTTAGAGAAAATTAGTTAAAGGACTGAAAACATTGTATGAATAAAGAAACTTTGCTTAAGAGAAAGAAAATAGATTTTTTAAAGCAAAAGGCCAATTTATATAATTTTGCTAAATGCTGTAAGTAGGAAAGTGCATAAGTAATTTAGAAGTGCAGAGTGCCTTGGGTTGGTTGGTAAATTGCTGAGGATGTTTTAAAAAGTGCTCCCCATCGGTTACAGAACGGACTTGAGTAGGAGTCCTGAAATGAGTGTTGTGGATACAACAGAGCACACCAAGGCTTTCACTGGCCAAACGGAATAGAATTCAGCTTTGCTGTGAAAGCAGGGGCTGAATTTGTTGGCTGGTATCCTCCAATAATGTAAAGGAGGGCTTTTTGTTTCTAACTTCCAATACTCATCCTGGAAATCCTTTGTGTTGGTATTATCTTTGAAGAAGCTCATTCTATTTGTTTACAGTTGGTTCAGGACTGTGGCAGAAGTGAGCAAATGTCAATAATTTACTCATGTAGAAGTTTTTATAATAAATCTATTGTCTATGACAAAAAGATATTTCAAATTATTTATTAAAAGTCTCAGGACCCTATTAACTGTAAAATGAGAAATTAAAATTGTTTCTAATTTTAGCATGGATTTTCAAAGTTTTGGTTCCTAAAAGAACCAAAATTCTTTTAGGAACAACACACATCAAAGCTGTGTGTTTGTCTTCTTCTCTTGCAAGTCTAAAGTTTTTACAAACTAGAGTCTGTCCCTTTGGGACAAAATGACAAATATTTCTAGTTGTTTAGAAGCATATGTCAAAAGATTCCCTAGCTCTGAAAAAAACTATGATTAAATATTTTTTACATGTATATAGATAAATAATTCCTGGGAAAATAAAAGTAATTTTAAAGTTAAATCTTATCGGGCCATTCAAGCTTAAAACATACTGTGGAACTGTGACTCACAACCTCAGTCATTGAAGATGTCTGGGATGTTTTGAAATGGTCATGAATGCATCAGGGGTTTAAAAGGTTGTGGACTTTTTAAAGATCAAATAAAATGGTGCAAGCTGCATTCGATCATGAAATCTGATTTTTCATGTAGTGTGACAGTTCCACATCAAATGCCTTTTCTTCACTGCGGTTCATAATAGAGAACGGCTGCCTGAACACAAGTATTAAAATATAAAAATTCATGTTGTTGCTGAGAGAGAAATACTGTGTGAAAAGGGTTTAGGTACAAAAATTCATCAATTCATCAAAATATAAGTAGTTTATAATAGAATAATAGTGTTAGGAGAGGAGAAAAAATATTCAAGAGAAAACAATGATTGTCTCAAGATTGTGAGTATCCTAAATCTGAAAGTTGATTTTTGTTTATTAATTATGTTGTCATAGTGTTCAGGAGTTCTTGCTATTGACTGGAGCCTTTCATGCCTAACAGTACGTAGGCAGAACTTCATGGAGTTTGTCATGAAGCATTTTGTGATAGTTAGCGTGTGAAAATAGAGACTCTAGAGGATCAATCAGTTGAGGTTAGCTATGTAAATAAATGTCAGTACAATGCAAAATAAGTTTTTGTAGGTGTTACAAAATAGAGGGTTTAAGTAAAATTAAAGGGAGAATAACTGGCTGGTTACAGCAGTAGGAAAGAAGGCACAGAAATGTTTGTTACAAAATTTAGAATCATTAAGCATCTGGGTTGGAGGAAGGGTTAGGGCTATTTCCTTCCCCTCTTTAAAGTAAATTGGTAAGTGGTAGGGTCTAGAAGTTAAGGAAATTTGAAAGAATTTTAGACTGACTATAGAAGGCTTCAAACTCCTATCTTTTCAAACTTTTCAAACTTTTTTTTGTCTATTGTGAAATAGGTTTTGCTGCTCTGAAATGACACCATTTATTTCATAGAAAATATTCGTGATACAGTAAGATACAGCAGTAAATATCATTGGTGCATACAGCCTACTGTTTATTAAATTCAGAAAGTTCTTCTGAGTTTTATTTTCAATTTCTATTACTAAATATTCACTACAGAACAGTTGACCATACCTGCTAAGTGTCACTATTTATATAAGGAATGAACAAAAAGGTGTTTGGGAAGATCCTTTAATTGATATTAGGGGAGGCTCAACATTGAAAATCTGCTGCACCACTTAATGTATGATCGAAAGGCATTTGGGGCCTTTCAACCTGCTATTGATTTTTTGGTACCATGAAAAGTACTAAAACGTTTAAAAGCCTTGGTTTAGGTAACCATATATGACTCACAATTTAAAAAAAGATTAAAAAGTTATTGAAAGAGCAAACTATGGCCCTGAGATGCTGCTGTGGTGATAAAAAGAGTTGAAGGAGTACAGGAGACCACTTCAGCAACAAATATATTTTTAAAAAATATAATCACTTCTGTTGTGGCAGTAGTCTTTAAATTATGTCATTAAATGTTAGTATGCAAAAAAATTCATGTTATTTGGAATCTGGGCTGTTCCAGAAGGTATTTAATAAGCTTTAATTGTCATTATTTACAATTTTTCTTTTTAGCATTGTTTATCTAAGAGTCCCTTATCTAAGGATTAAACTCCTTTTTTGCCTTGTTATCACTAGAAAATTGTCTAGCTTGTAATTTTTCACAAAGTGCACTGCCCTGTAGAGAATCTTAAATGTATTTGTTTAATGCAAAGAGAACAGGGCAGTGTGAATCATTAACTATTAATGAGTAATTTAGCTAATTACGTAATAGAAGGGTCCGAAGGTGCTGTCATTCATTTAGGTGAAGGAAACTACACTGACAGAAGCAAAAATTCAGTTTCCTATTTAACATCAGTATAATTTAATGAACGATGAAACTTAAATATGAAAATATACAAACCGTAGGCTTGTTTTCTCTGTACTTGGTTCTGTTGTTTGTTCACTCACGCATTGAATTTCTTGTGTTTGTGACTTGCTTGGATTTTTGTTTGTTTCATTCCATAGCCTTTCTACACTAAAGCAATTTATTTGAACTGAATATTGAGAGTGAACAGTGGTTTCACAAATTAAATTACTTCTCTAAATGTGATATTTTTGTTATTTCCATGCAGAGCTGGTCATTTAGGTATTCACATTAGCAGCTATCACACTGTCCTATGCAGCTGCCTATTGGGGTCTCTAATCATCCACTTGAACTGTACTCAATTGTGGTAAACACAGTATGTTTTAAACGTTTGAGACAGGTATGAAAGATTTGCTAATAATATTAACTAAAGCTGTAGGAATAAAGGAGAAACATATATTAATTTCACTTAATATATAGCATTAGACTAAATGAATTTTGTCAGCATTACCACCAAGACCTTTCATTTTCTGACCATTATAAAAATCTCTTTTTTCTTACAAATCCTCTGTTTCCAGCTCATGATTGAAACTTCTGAAGTTCATATATTATTCTGTCCAGTCAGACATATAAGCAGCTGAAGATGCTGTTTAAGTGGTTACTTTATAAAATTTGAGAATATAATTACACTAAATCCACAGATTTCCTCATTCCACTATTTTCTTTCAGTAGGGAACATCAATTTTTTTTTTTTTAATCTCTAAATGAATCTGAAAAGGAACTGAGCATGGGGTTTTTTTCTTTGTAACAAGAACTTAGATTAAATATAGTGAGTTATACTCTTGCTTATGTTCTTATTCTTCATTTTCTGCCATCTGACAGATTGAACCTGGAGATGTATTTGCAGGTGAGAGACAGATCAACAGGCATCTTTCTGCAATGAAGTCAGTCAGTGCATTTTCATGGGAAGTCTACTTATTAGGGTTGTAAATGTGAAAAAGATGAAAAAAAAATTAAAATGTAAAAAAAATCACTGATGTCTCAACTCAAGCTTTTAGAGAAGGAGTAGGAAATATTGTTTGCTAGTCTTTTCCTTCCATATATTTGGAGTGGCATGACCTTCAGTTCTGTGGTCCAAATTTTATTAGGCAGAAATAAAATTCCAAACTTAAGTTGCTTAGAGGAAATATTATCCTACTACAGAACAGAAAATAAATACTTTAAGTCCTTTATCTATGGCGATTTAAAATATTATCTTGTTTTGTGGTACCTGTATTTATTGGCCTATTTAAAGCAGTGTTGTTTTTTGGGATACCAGAGTTGGTGTTATCAGTTCTCTCCATTTTCTGTTTGTTTACAAGAAATATTTTAAAAGTTGTAGAGATCAATTTAACATCTGGCAACAACTGTCCACTTGAAAATGCAAACAATTTACTTGGTGACCTGCTTATGAAAGTCACAAAATACCATCTGCAGTGTGAAAAAAATACTTGATCTTTCATCCACAGCCGTTTGCATCAAAATCATGGGTTCTTTAAAGTCCTCAAAACAAAGAAAGGAAAAGTATTTAAAGACGGGTTCTTTAAAATTTGAGATTTTGCTGAATTGGAACATGATGTAATTGTTGTTTGTAAGTTTCAGTAAATACTGTTTTGTTGTTTTGCTTGTTTACATAATGAACCAGATGTATCATGGCAATTTGTTGTTGTTGTTGTTTGGTTTTTTTGTTTGTTTGTTTCTTATTACTATAATTAGTTTATTTTAGTGGAAAAATATAATTACTGATAAGCATATGTAATAAAAGATCACTATTGAACTGAGATTGTGTCCGTACAGCCCACAGTAACACAAATTAAAAGAAATATGTTATAACTCTTACCTTGCTGAAAAGTGCCAACGATTACACATTTTCCACTGGTGAAGAATAAGTTCTAGAGTTTTTAATCAGGAACAACTAACCCCCAAAGCAGAAATCAAGACAGCTGAGTTTTGGAAAACATCAAGGAGAAAAATGTGATATTGCATAAACAAACAGATGTGGTGTACAAGGTCTTAGATGGGTGTTGTTCAGATCTGCTCCAGTGTCTTCTGTTGAGAAAACACAGAACTAAAGAAATGGTGGTGCAGACTGACTGCTGATGAATGAGTAATTGTTGGGGTATACTGGAACATTTTGGTACTCGTGCTAAAGGAACAATCAATTAAGCTTAGAAGGTTGCCATGAAAAGGATTCTTCTCCACATTTCAAGAAGTCCAAGCTAAAATCCATGCAGAAAGATGCCAATAGAAACTGCTGGATCCCAGTCAAATAGTTCATTTGGATTCCATTCAATTACAGCAAAGCTCAAATAAGACAGAAAAAATCTGTGCACATATTTTAGCTAAACACTATTATTTCAGTGTTCTGTCAGAAATAGTTTATTGAAAGATATACTGGTAAGTCTAACACATGGATCTATGGTAAAATAAACCATAAAGCAGGGGGAAAATATGCTTACTTAGAGGACTTGAAGATAAAAACTGAATATCTAGTTTTCTTTTTACACTATCAGCAATTAAATTATATGTATATACATTCATAGCACTGACAGTATTTCTAAAATTAGAAAGTGGTAAGCTATAAGACTGGATAAACTAGTCATCAGATAGGGAGAATTGACACACAGAATGACTGCCTGTATAATGGTGGGAGGGATCTGGAAAAACAGAGATAAAAAGCAGAAGCAGAAAGCAAGAAAAAAAGAGAAGAGCTTGAAAGAGAGATATATTACATGTTTTATTACTCTTGATACTGTGCAATAAATTGTATCTTATTTCTTGTTACAAAGTGACTCAAAGGCTGATGCATTTTCTCACTGTCACTGTATTTCTATATTAAGACAATAAATTCATGCTTCAATACCAGTCTCATTCTATTAACAGTGTATTTTCCCCAGTATCTGATCCGATAGGAAATCCTCTTTTCCCCCTCCTCAACATCTCCAAAGGCATCTTGTTTACAATGGCTGCTCAGTAAGACTTTTTTGAAAAGTGTGCTTAGTTGGAACAAATAACATTTGCATCTGGTTAGAATATCTGAGTGAATTTTCACAGTAAAAAAATGTGCTGACTGCTATGTAGGTGCTTTTAAAAAACCATGGAACCAACTTGTGACCAGCCTATTGACTGACATGTTTTTTCCGTATCTCTTAATAGGCTGTATCACATACAGACACTTTGATTTATGTTATCTCATATAATACATTTCCTTACTTCCAGTTTTAGACTTATAACTAAAGCTTAGAATCAGATGCATCTTTTACCATGCAGGAAAAAGGATTCTTTTCTGACACTTGAAAATCCATTATCCTATGTTCAGAGCAGACTTCAAACAGTATTTCCACCTTAAATAGCCCTGGATATTGGAAGCAGGGCCCACCTGAAATATTATTATATATATATATATATATACACATATTTATACATACATTTATATGTATACATATATTTATAAACGTCTACACACCTGATGCTTTGTGGTTTTGATTACAAAATATCCAGTAAAATTTTCTAGCAGAATTAAACAAAACCAATGAGATAAGAATCTATTTGCAAACATTCATACACATATTATACATACACAGACAATAATTATTGCTCCTCTTTGCAAATCAGTATCTTGGAACTAACATGTAAATTTTCTGTCTAGCCATAGAATCATGGTTAATTCTTTTCACAATAGATGGTATGGGACTATGTTTTGGATTTGTGACCAAAATTGTGTTGATAACACACCATTGTTTTAGCTCTTGCTGAGGAGTGCTTAAGCAGCGTGAAGGCTGGGGCTGCACAAGAAGTTTGGAGGGGACACAGCTGGACCAGCTGACCCTCACTGACCAAAGGGATATCCAACAGCCTATGATATTGCAGGAAGGAATGGGAATATTCAGAGTTGTGGAATCTGCCTTTCCAAGTCATTATTAAGCGTAATGGAGCCTGGCTTTCTTAGGAATGGGTGAACACTGACCAGATCATGGGAAGCAGTGAACGGATGGACTTGTTCTGCTTAGTTGGTGCACAGATTTTCTTTACCTCCTAAACTGTTTTCAACTCACACCATGACTTTTCACATTTTATTCTTCAGGTTCTCATCCATCCTGTGGAGGACAGTGAGTGGCCAGCTGCATGAGGCTTGACTGCACGCCGCAGCCAACCCACAGCATCCAGCTTTCATCCTCTCCCCAGCCACCTTCAGCTGGCCCTGCTGTTTGCCAGAACTCTCCTCCAGCAGGTCCAGCTTGCTAATGGAAAACAAAGCTGCCACCCCATGTTCTCCCCCACCCTGTTCTGTTTGTTTGTAAGGATAGTTTTCTACTGTTTGATACCAACTGGTGTCAGAGGTTCTGCAAATGACAAGGCAATAGTGAGGTGTCCTTTGTGCTTATCCTCATCTGGTGAAAATGAGATGCTGGATTGGCACTTGCTTTCTTACTCCAGGAAACAGAAATGAAAGGAGCAAAATATATGACACGTCAGCTGGGATTTCTTTATGTTCTCCACATAATTTTCTGTCTTGGTTCCAGTACCTCTGTTTCAGTCTCAGAAAGGGGAACAATGTTGTTGGAGTTAGTTAGCCAGATTGTACCCCAAATGGTTTAACCTGTGGCTGCATGTGAGTATGTAATACTACAAATATTTCAGCAATGGTGTGGAAATTATATTAATATTCATGGGGCTTACCTCTAATAAAATGGTAGTATATCTATGGATTTGAAAAGCAAGCTGTGAAAAACCTACATCCTTTTTTATAAATCTCCAAGTATGTTCAAAGCTGCTTTATATAGAAGGGTTTGTTTTATTACCTGTGGGAGCATATATTTCATAGCTGTTCTCAGATGAAGCTGTCTTTGGAAAAGTATAAACTGCTAGTCATTAAAATGCATTCCTTATTCTTATCTTTATTTTGGTTTTTTTTTTTTCAGGATCAGCCTGCCCTAAGATTCCTTTTTTACACTCAGATCCTCATAGCTAGCTTACTCTAAAAGCTAGAGACAAAATAATTAGGTCTTCTGTGGTTCAGTGCAGAAACAAACATTGTTTACAAAGAACTGGGAAATTAGAAAAAAAAGATTATTCTTAATTTTTCATAGGAAGCTCCTATAATAATACCACCAGCTATCTAGGAGTCTCTGACAAGCAAGTACAACAGATCTCAGGCTTTTTGTTCCAAGTTTTCTTTATGTCTCAAGGAAGATGCTGCATCTGCCAACCTTCCATATGAAATCTTTCTTCTGGCAGTAAATGTTCTTTTTTTCTTGCAAGGAAATAAACAGGATTTACCTTACCCCGCTCTTTCAGCACAATTAAGAATCAACTTTTCTACAACAGTGTAACATAGATTATTTTATTAAAATGAATAATTTTTCCAAATAAAAATAAATATCCCATATTTTCAAGGGAAGCTGGGTGATAACCATATCTCTTGCCCATTCCTAGAAGAGATTTTTCTGTAGCCTGAGGAGGACAGAATTTCAGCCAGCTGCTACAACAGCCCAAATCCAATGGAGCGATGCTGAAGCAGAAGTGATACAGACAGACATTCCTCATTTAAATTGCTTGCATTGTTGGATCTGGTCTGTGTGCCATTGGATCTGTCAGACAAGTACAGGATTATAGCCATGTCTGTGGGATTTCCAGGCATTGGCAATTCATCAGGTCTCCACTTACATAGAATTACTAATTTGCTTAGTCTTTAAATGATAATTCTAAAAGAGAATGAAGAGCTTGTTATGGAAGAGGTCCTGCAGAAAATTTGACCTCTTAACTGGACAAATGAATATTAAATGTAATTTAATTAACAGAATTAATTAATTAAACAGAAATTTAATATTTAAATACGAAACACATGAAAGGGTGGATATGGGGTTGCAAACTGTAGATGGAATATAAGAACAGTGTGGTGTGCCAAGTTCACAAAATTTTGCAGTGAAGGTACCTGAGTATTTATCTCACTTTAAAGATCTATAAAAGTACAGACCACAGAGAAGTGTTTATAATTTTAAGGAAGATGACATACTTGTGATACAAAGCTTTCTAATAATGAAAGGAGCTATCTGCTGGTCTTTAGCAATGAGCCTTACTGAATTTTTCCATTTTTCACTTTTGGCTTTTCTGTGTTTTGCCTCTTTTAAACTGCAAGAATGCATGGCATCAAATGGATGATGATGATGTATTTTCTTCTCACAGATGTATCTGCCTCTGGTTGTGGTGGATTAACTGAATGGACAGGGAGATTCAAATAATGATGTAATAACAGCTACATAGAGAGTACATGCATTTTAATTTTTCTGGATTGGTTATAACCCTCAGCCCACTGAAACTGACTGTCCATAAAGTCTTTAGTTCTGAAATGCACGCGAAAGCAGAAAGAATTTTTTGAAGTGAAATCTGAGAGTCAGGGAATCCTAGATATTTGGTATAGTTACATCCAAAATAAAGGCGACTCTGCATTTAGGTTGACTATTCCAGTGAAAATCCTATCTTAAAATAAATATGCTCCTTGGTTTTTGGGTTGTTTCTGAATTATTCTCTGCATGTACTCTGTGCATGAAAGAATTTTGAAAACAAAAAAGAGGCAGGAGAGGATATGAATGAGAAGAAAACCTTGAAATAAAGGTAAAAATCTATTCCTATTTACTAGGGTTGCGGGGTTGGTTGTTGCAGCTGGCAACCCACAGACTTTGTCAATACGTTTTGTCAGTTTCTCCTTCACCTTGGATTACTGTGTTCACTTAGAGTCACTTCAGTGATGCCCTTTTGCTTTTTAATGATGTCAAAGTCTCTATAAAGGTTTATTCTAACCTTCAGGGATACCAACATGAGAAAAAAAGAAAAAAATCCTGGTCTATAAATACATTTACAAAGAACATCAGCTATATCTCAGCTCACATAGGCATATGTCTGGTGCATTTATTTAGTGTCCACAAGCTAATTGTTAAAGTTCTATACTCACATTAATTCACTTATCACAGTACATCTTATTGCTGTCTTTGTCAGAATACAATGAGAAACTTACTGTACAAAAATAATCTCACAGCATTTCTACTCACTGAATTTACTGAAATATGTCCAGGCTTTACGTCCTTGTTCAAGAGATTAGAACTTGCCCATGTCACCTAGTTTAAAAAAATGTAAAAAAGCAATATGTTCTTGTTTTTTTCCTTCAGTTAAAAAATTTGTGTTAAGTCATCTGCAAAGGAGCTATCATATCTCCTTTAACTGCTACCACTGGTTACATCCAGAGAAAGAGCCTTTACACTGTGTTCAGACATGAGTTGGCAAAACTCCCAATGATTCTTCTTTATGCTGGGGCAGGAATGTTCATACAAGCATATTAAATGAAAACCTTTCTCAGAAATACATTCTACAATATAGTAATGCAGCAATATCAGAGAACAGCATCTCATATGGATGCAACTCCAATGGGTGAACCCTCATTGTTTCTAGGGTTGCCTTTCTTATACTTACTACTCTTGTGACAAATGGAAGAAGAGAGCACAAGTAAAGGCAATGAGAAATAAGATGGGTAAAATGCAAATGTTTAGTAACTTTTGTATTAGATATTTTCTGTTTCTCCCACTTTATATTTAATACATCTCTAGACTGATTCTTTACAATACAAAGTATTGTTATTCTAAGGTGTTTTTCTGTTATGTTCGAGTGTATTAACTTTTCATAACAGACAGAAATGTGTAAGAAATAAAGAATTACAACTACCTATGGATGTGCAATCCACTTGACACAGACCCTGCTTTTTTTTCTGGTATTTGAAGAGAATTTCCTATGACTGCTATTCAAGTCTGTTGTCTCTTCTCTTGTGTTTGGGCACCATGGAGAACCCTTCACTAGATGTTTGTACACATTGATGGGATTCCCTATCTGGAAGATAGTTTCTCACCCATTTGCTGCACTCAAATTTCTCTTTTGTGCAAGTTGGGTAATTTGTAAGGCAAGGATTTATTATTAATCTAGCTGAAATTCTAGCTGAATCTTAGCAGTTCTAATCAAAACATTACTATTAGTCCAGTTGTGGTGTTGCTAGAACTTAAGAGTTTTAAGAAGTACAGTTAAAATTAATATAGCCAAACTTCTGCAAAACATGCACCTCTTTCTTTTATAATTACTTTCCTTTCACTCCTGTCCCAAGTCCTGTGATTGATGGCTTTGGGCTGCCAGTGGCAAGTCAGCAGCATACCAAGGCCTTTTCCAGGAGTATGATATTGATGATTTCTTCATCCACGTGTGGGAGGGAACACAGTGGAAGTTGTTTATACGCGTTGCCAGCACACTCCACGCCTTGGTCTCTCTTCCCCAGTTCAAGGCTCCACGGTATATCCACATTAGCTATCCATGAAATGTGCTCCATATTTTCTTCTCTTCACTTCCCAAACACTGCTTTTGCCCATTTCACAGAGCTGCATTTCTTTGCTAACCAGGGAATTAACACTGGTGAGTTTATAGCTCTGGTGCTTCCTGTGATGGTTCAAGATTCCTGCTACAATCGTGTCTGTCCTGGCACACATGGCACTCCTGCTGCAGTCAGGAACAGTTATTCTACACATAACAACTAATTGTAACTACTAACCTTCTCCTGTAAACGCCAGATATAACAGCAGGGGTTATGCCACACACGTCTCTGAAGCCATAGCCACCAGCATGTTTGCTCCTCCAGGCCAAATCACCACCACACAGGCCAACACAAGCCCAAAGTCAGAGATGGCCTGAGGCCAGTGTTGTTATTTCAACAAGACTACAGCCAGATGCAATCCATTTTTACTAGGCTACAAGGACTCAAATACTTTTGAAAAATCATTTCTGAAACACCCATAGCTGTAAAAGACAAAAAAAAAACCCCAAAAACCCCAAAAAACCCCCCAAAAAAACCCCAAAAACCCCAAAAAAACAAAAAACAAACAAACAAAAAAAACCCCACACAAAACCAAAAAAAAAAAAAAAAAAAAAAAAACCAACCAAAAAAAAAACAAACAAAAAACCAAACCAGTAATGGGTTGCTATTTTCCTTATTTTCTATGGTCTTGTTCCAAAGTTACATTAATAAACCTCGTTCTTTCCTAATAATGAGGTTTGTAATAAAGTGGAAAAAGCCTTTCACAACAGAAAGACATTACTTATTGCTTGACTTTTGACCTTAACAGAAATCTGATTGAAATGTTGCGAATATCCCAGTCATGACTTCATTTGTGTTGCCATCTTCCTGTTTCATCCATCCTGAAAGATAGTCCATCTTTTCATGTTTTATTTATTAAATCAGGCCCTTATTTAAACTTGCAAAATGCAAATGGGAGCAGTTCTTTACCCAGCTATGGTGCTTGAATTGAAATTTGTTGCATTTTGATAAAGGGTTTGTGAATGAATACTATTATTAACTGACTAAGCAGTTATTAAGATGTGTAATGGCTGGCTTCTCTGTCCTCCTCAGGAGCAAGGTACAAGCACACCTTTATTTGAGTTTTGCAAACTGAATTTCAATTCTAACAACTGTGGCTTGAACTGTAGCTTTATTCTAGTTCTTAATAGCTTTCACCACAGGCTGAGCTAGCACCTACCCCCAACACACCAGGGGTTATCTGAAAGGAGGTTTCACTGAAGTGATGCTAGTTTGGCCTGAATGAACCTTGCCTGTTGTCAAGGTGACTAAGGGTTAAATAATAACTTGAAAGGGCAGCTGCTGTGGCCTTGCTATCATTGTTTTGTGCAGATTTAAAAAAAAAAAAAAAAACAAACAAAAAAACAAAAACAAAAACAAAAAAACAAACAAACAAACAAAAAAACCCAAAAAAACCCCAAAAAAAACCAAAAAAAAAACCACCCAAAAAAAAAAAAACAAACCAATTTGGAAAGGCAGTTAACTATTTTCTTCATGAGCTAAATGATATGAGTATTGAATGATGCACTGAAGAAAGAAGAATTGTGGAGATAAAAGATGTCCAGAGGAGAAATAAATGATGAGCATGGTTGTGGGGGAGAGCTGCCTCAGTTCAGGAAAACTGGAGGAGTCTGGAGGGTATTAGAGAAGTCCATGTAATTAGATTTGAGCAGAAACATGCAGAGCACCCAGAAAATTCTCAACACTGATAATCAATTGTCTTTATTTAACAATCCACAATGAAAGATCTTAGCTTTTTGCTTTGTAATGCACATACTATGTGCCCTGTGAATTTTCAAACAGAATCACATTGACCCTGGAACTGCTGAGAGAGGGATTGAATGTGTAGCACAAAACAGCAAGAAGTCAAAATCTGCAAGAGTCAAGGCTCAGCCATTCATCATCCTAGAGGAAGTTACAAGTCAACTCACTAAATCTAATCAATCTAAAGGTAGGCTTTATTCAATCCAGAGCAGGATGCCTCTGGGTTTGCCTAGTCATAACACAATTTTTGCTTTCCTCATAAACTCTGCCATACCAATGCTTTAGAGATCTTCATTTGAGGTGACAAGCATCAGTGTTACTTCAGGTCACTGTAGTTTAGATTTTGTGGATCTTTGAAAATCTGGGTCTCAATTCAGTCAACAATGTTTGATGTGCGTTCATGCCTAATGAAATCAAAATCGAGTTAACCTGACATGGACTGACTCTAAATGAATAAGAAGCACAAGTGTTTGTCGTGAGACATAATTATTGCCAAAAATGGATGGGAAATCCCACTTCTAATTCTATCTGTATGCATTTTTGTAGAGCCAAATGTTAATGAAACAGCAATTGTGGACTTTTGAGGTAATTAATGGGTCAGTGGTTGTTCTGCTATTAATAATATAGTTCATCAAATTAGTAAGACCAACATTGCACAATGACTGTAAATTTTTTAAATTAGTCTGTGGTTTTCAAAGACATGATGCATGTCATCGATTCCAAAGAGTGTTTATGAAAATAAATTACTATCTCGCCTATTTTAAAAGTGAGACTGTCATTAAAAAATAAATTAAATTATTTTCATTAAATGAGTTATCATTAACTGATAAAATACGGAAATGTTCTCATTCTCCAGCAGCTAATTTAAATATCTAATCCTTAAATAGATAATAAAAGCTAGAAGGGAAGTCATTTGTAACACGAGCGATGAGAAAGAAAAAATGGTTTTATTTTTGTATTTGGCCCTAGATAGCCTCTCTTTTTGCACAGATGGGTGATTATTAAATTGAAATATACAAAACCATATAGGAAATTCAGTTACAATAAAGTATGACTTCTAAAAGACATAGTGAAACATTCTCACATGTCAGGTTTTGCTTATATTTTAGTAACAAGGAAAATACAAGTGCAAAGTTTGCAAAAGTAGAATTACCATTTTTATAGGGTGCAAACAAATAAAATTAGCTTATTTTTCTTCTCACAAGATTCTACTCTCGAAAAACCAGTGTAAATTTTCCTGGGTACTAGATCTATACAAATGCGAGTGGAAAAGTTTAGATAACCAGCTCCAAAGGTACTGTTTTCTGGTTTGAGTATTACAGATGAATATAAGTTTTGTTGTCTAGAATGAATTCATATAAAGGTAAGTTCTTCTGCATTGAACTCCTTCAAACTGGAGATGAACTCATGAATTAGTAGTATCTGTACATAGAGTTATCATGTGGAAATGCAGCCAGAGTATAGTGAGACAGATAATTCACTGTTTCTGATGAGAAATGGTAGGAAAACTATCTTAACGTCTGTTATATTGTCCATATTTCAATTTGTTCATTCTTTCAAGTGGCTGTGGTTTTGAAAGTTTTTTGGTTTTTTAAAATTTACTCAGAAAGTTTCCTTGTCACCCTTTCCTTGTTCTTTGTGTTAAATTATATTTATTTATATATTTTTATTATATTTATTTTTTTAATATCACATCATTGGAGACTGGATTGTTGAAGACTAGTGACTTAATTTATCATCTTGTGGCCTGCATATAGACCCTGAGCTCTTGCAGGGTGGAGCTGACTTACACCTTCATTGCAATGACTTTCTCTAATCTTCTTAACTATACAAGAAGGAAATAATGTGGATTATCACATGAATAGTGATGCTGGAATAGGTGCTGCAATAGTAAAAGTCAATTTCAGATCTTGGCCACTCAGTAAAGGGAAAGGGATGCAACAGAGAATTTTAACAGGAAAGAAGACTCACAGGAGAGTTTTGAGAACATTTAAATCCTCAGAGGTCCTGCTTCAGATAGAGGAAGGAGCAAAAAGCTGCCCAACAGATCAGCTACAAAGAAACAGCCAGTGGTCCTAGCTGGCTTCTTCTCAGCTTGATTGAATAGCATACTTGATTGTGTGGATTTAGAGATTTTTTTTTTCCTTACATAAACAGAGATTATGTGCAATTTGTATCATCACCTATGGAAGTAAAGCTGAAGGGTTTTTATCTAATTAAGACTAATGTTTGGGGGTTTAAAATTATTTGTATTTGGGATACTATTTGATTTCCAGAAACTGTCTCTTGGTAGGCAGGTAAACAAGACTATGTGCAGATGTCTCACCCAGATTTAATTATACTGTGATGCAGAAATTCTTATATTTGTCTTAGAGAATCTGAAAATTTGACATTTTTTCAAATTTCTACCTATCTCCTAAATAGTTCCTTTTGTCTATGTTGACCTTCATGTCTATAAAAATTGTTTAGGAAAAGAGGCAAGGCGTTATGATTTGATGCTTTTCAAGGTTCTTGAAAACTAGAACAAACTGGATTCAAACAGTTTCACAATACCAAAAATAATACATCTGTTTGAAAATTAAACTTCACCAAAAAAAAAAAAAAAAAAAAAAAAAAAAAAAAAAAAAGTTGTTTAAAGATCTTTTCTTTACATTCTGAATTATATTTTATTGGTTTATATGTTCATTATTTTAGACAAAATTAGAGATATTGCAGACCATTAAATACTTTAAGTACTTCTTTTATCATTCAACTTGAGAAAATTTTTGTTACTCCCACACAAAAGTCAGAATTCAGTTTAAAAAAAAAAAAAGGAACCAGCCCAATTTCTTAGGTTCTCCTTCTTTCTGGTGAAAAAGACTGGGTTCTTGTACTGAGGAGGAAACATGGTAGTTATAACAGATTGGAGACAACTGTAGCTTGTTTGGGGATTTGTTTTATAATAGTCTAAAGAAATAATATGACAAATCAGGTAAAAACATTTGTTATTACAAGTGGTGTAGAGCCCTGAAGCTTGATCATTTTCCAGAGGGCAGCCTGAGCAGGACTAGAATGCAGGGGGTTTGTGGCCAATTGTGTGACATCTCTCTCGATCCCCTTTGTAATCTTGACTATAATGCCCTGTTTCCACTAGACTACACTTGAACTTAAAATGTTTTAAACAGTGCCATTGTTGCAGGCAGAACTAATATTATAACTGAAGTGGATAGAGGTTCAAGGATGGGAAGATTTCAGTTATTTAATTGATATATCAACCCACTTTACATATCCATATAAACTCTACAGATGTTTGATTTCCAGAATATTATTTCCACTTTTCTTTTGTCAATCAGTGCTTTGATTAAGAAAATCATCTGCTCCCTGTTTCACAAGTGACTCATTTATTTGTTTCTCAAAGATATTACTTGCAACTTTGGCTCCCAACAGTGAGTCACTTCTTTATGTTTTTCAAAAGCCCAGTTTTTGACTTTCAGTTCTTTCAACAAAATTATCCACTGTGTTCTTAAAGATCATTCAACAGAGCTCATATTTTCTTAAAGTACTGTGTGACTCTTGGGATTACAGTATATTAATAATTTTGTGTTTTCAGACGTATTGAGCTTTTTCTACTAGCTAATTACAGTGGATAACTTTTCAGAAAATAAAGTTTTTATAATAAAGGAAAAAGATACTGGTCAACTAAAGACTGAAAATTAAATTCTCTTAAATAGCGTATTTGAACTTTAAAATCAAACCACCATAAAATATTTTAATGCATTATTCTTAGCAATATAGCTAAATTTTTTATTTACTTAGGATTTCAATTTCTCAGAGACCACACTCCATATTCTGAATTTCCACTAGATCCCTTTCAGGCCTTAAAAATGCTCAGACATAACCACAGAATCTTAAACATCAAGGACTCTCATCCTTTTTGGCAGGTAATTTTGGTGAAATGAGGTAGTTAATCTCAAATTTGTTTCTCCTTCCTCCACTCGTGTTTTATTGTGGGTTTTTTGCTTTGATTCTTTTTCTTCAATACATGAACTGAATCTACATCTATGAATAAAACAATTTGAGGGTTTTTTTTTCCCATGGAAAAAATGTGTAAGTAATTTATGAAAACTGGTAGAAAATCTTTAGGAAAATATACATTTTCTTCATAAATACAGCCATCAGTTTTTTTACAAAGCTTTTTCATTGGCAAGGTAACACTGATGTATTTCACATCACTTACCTTTACTTTTCAGATCACTATAATTCCAAGTAGGGTTCAAGAGATCCTCACAAGGAAGGCATTTTATTACTTTTTGGCCTAGAATGCCCTAGCTGTGAGAGCTGTAGTTATATACAAAAAGAGAAAATGGTAATATGTGGTTTTTAGAAAGAGATTTCATGCCTTTATCTTGTCAAGCACTTTGGATTAGATCCCATTTGGGACTTTGGGGACACAAGTGAAGGATTGCCAAATTTAGCTTCAGAAGGTATTTGACTCCAGGGCAAAATCCAGGATTCAGCAAAAAAACTAGGATTCTTTTAATGTGTAACTCCACAAGGATTAGACACGTCAGAAGAAGAGCCAAACTATATTTAAAAAAAAAGAAAAAGAAAAAATGATTTACAGGTAGAGTGACTTGAAAGTTTATTTCAACTGGTTAACATGGACATGCTTGAATTTATTCTCTATATCTTCGGTTATAATCACTCCTAAATTTCAAAAATAAACAATCTCATGGTGCTGCTTAGGCAAAATAGGTCAGTGGCAGGAAGGCCCAGACTTTTTTGATGTCTCCTCTCAAAATAATCTTTACATCTCACACAAAATGTACAAGCAGCCATAGGAAACCACATGGAAGTAACAGTTTGTTTTATTTTGTGGAACACAGAACAAATTCATTGACATCAAAATAAAATCATTTGGCTACAGAATTCTGTGGTCTTGATTCTTGGTTATCCTATAGATCAGTCTTTCCTTGATTTTTTAGATCTTACACATCCCTTTCATAAAGAAAATGGGTCTTCCAGGTGAGCACTCTGAGATACTGGATGATTCTTCCTACTCTTCCCACCATGAGGGCCAGGTGAATGAACATATATGAATAAAGTTGTGATGCTTTAAGGAGAAAATTGAGACCTATACTGTGAATTGTTGGTGTGTCAACTGTGGTAAACTGGATGATGGGAAAATCAAAAACTGTTATTGTTGGCATTAAAAATAAACTGGAGGAGATGTGATTTCTGAACAGAAAGATATTAAAGATTGTCATAGCCAGAGAGAAAAACCCTGTTCACACAAAAAGCTGAGCAATTTAGTAACAAATATGTAAATTGAAAGAACTGTCTGGTTCTCATGATTTGTGACCTGAATAGGCTACCAGATATCAGAATTCTCTGGCTATAAAATGTGTGTACAAAATACTCATTTGAGACTCATAAAAGTACAGTATGAACCACAAAAAACATGGATTGGAACTATTAAAAAAAAAAATCACTTGGAAGTGGCAAGCATTAAATTAGGCTCCTGAATATTGCTTTGTGTAAAATGCTGTTGCATTGTGTGATGCATTTTTGGATCCACAGAAATACCACCTACCTGCCAAACTGAAGTAGCATCATGAAAAAACAACATAGAAATGTACCCCCTGCATAACAAGCAAAATAATCTGAAGAACTAGGGCTGCTCCGGGGCAAATCTCTCTGTCTGATCTCAGTGGATAAAGTGGAAAGAATGCATTCATGTTTTATGCAACGCCTGTAAGAAAGGAAAAGGTTTTCCTACCTGAAGAATGCCCTCAAAGACACACTGAATTCTTTCTTTTATATTTGAAAAGGCTCTGTAGAATCAACATCAGAATTCTAGGGGGTCAGAACGGACAAGCATTAAGATCTTGTGAGATTAAAACCAAACAAAATTACCTTAGGAATTTATATTAAAATGAGTCTCTTTTGCTGAAAGAAATTTCACTCTTTTTTTGATTTTGTGCATTTTGCGAAGTGCTTTATGTAGTTCCATGAGTTCAGTCTCTACAGATTACTGTTATTAAATAAGATTCCATTATTTATAGTGGTAATTGTATGCTGCAAGCGTACCTACAGTATTGAAGCATTTTCCAGTCCTGGAAAACAATGTACTTCTTGTCCAGAAAGCCCCTTAAGTAACAAAATAAAGAGGCAGAACAGTGTGAAACAAACAGGGGAGGAAAAAGAGCAAGTGTAAGAAATATGGTGATAATTGCTCCCCCAGGCCCTTTCAGGGCTTTGTCATACAGTATTTCTATCTGGAAAGGAAAAAAAAAAATAGAAAAGGCAAGGGGGAGGGGAGAAGAAATGAAAAGGAAAAGTGAAAGCTTCAAGGACACTGTATCAAGCTAAAGAACTATTGCTGACAGAAATTATATTTTTGTGGCTGATGAACATTTTCAAGAATATTGTTCCAATAATTTATTTTACAATAAATTTACTCCCATTCAGTAAAAATGGGAATAACATCAGAATATTTCATTTTCTGTTAAGAAAGAAATATGTTAGTTTTGCATATCATGATAAAGGGCTGAATAAATTGCCATGATATTTGATGAATTAAGAAATCCAGGGAAAAAAATCTGGATTATTTTGATGGCTGATATAAGAAAAGAGTGGAACAATAAGTTGAAAATCTTTGCGTGTGTGTGTGTGTTTACTTCAATACAGAGAAGATTTGATATCCAAGTCTTTGTGTCCTTTAAATGTAATATAAAAGCCTTGGTAAAGTGACAGCCTTAGTAAACTGATTCAGTTCACCAGCAGACACTGCATTGCTTCCTACGAGGTGCTACAGAGGAGAATAAACTAGTTTGCTTCTGTTGACTGAGCTGTCACATCAGTTCTCTTTGCTGCCTTATAATCAAGAAAGAGCTGTAAAGTTTTCTGGTTTTCAAGGCAAACTTTCCCTCCCATCAGCCCAAAGCAGGAAATCTGATTCACTGAGATTTAAATGTTTGGTAATCTGATTATCATTTTTCTACGAGGTAATCCAATTCATTTAAACAAATGCAGCAGCTTCAATTTTCATCTTTTTTCTCAGATGTATCAATCTGGAAGAGCATGAAGTTTTAGAAGTGCTAGCTACATTATTTCTCTTTTGCCATGTCTTGACTATAAAAACAGTCATCATTAAATCCCAACAGACCTCATGGCTGTATACGTATATATACCTTTATTAATAATGAATTTTCTTTAGATTTGCTTTTTCTGTAATGTTTAAATTTATGTTGCTTTTGTAAGATTTTTTGCTGGTTTTGTTTTTAGCTTGTTTTTACACAGTTTCCATTGCATGAATGGTAGTCTAGAGCAGGAAGGTCTTTAGTAAAGAATCACAGAATAAGTTCCAGCCCAATGTCTGAGCGAAAACCAGAAAACAGAATTTTGGGTCTGTTTTCCTAGTTTGGAAAAGGACTTCGTTCAGTATCCTGTGTTTCTCCACTTTAAGCAACTTTCTTTGCACGAAGTAATTAAACAGTTGTTGATCCAAAACATCATAAATCCAGATTTAGAGCACGACACTTAACAAGTGAGGCAATATGTGAAAAATATGAGGTTTTTTGCTCCAAATGAAGTTTTTAGTTTAAAATGGATGCACAAAATTCCACCAATATTAATTTTCAAAGCAGATTAAACAGTAGTTGCAAATCTCATGCTATGATTCCTCCTATCCAATACTGCTGGATCAACATGTAGACTTACTCCCTTAGCTGTGGAATGCAACTGGAGGCATTTAAAACACAATAAAAGCAACTGCAGGACTGCTCAGGAACTAGGGTTATTCACTTCTTCTTGAATACATCTACATACTGGTCTATTAAAAATTTTAAAAGTAATTTCGGATTTGTTTTTAAAAAGTAATTTTGAATTTACTTTTAACACAGTTTAAGTTGCCTGTGAATCCAATTTCTCAGTGTCTGTAGATAATACTTTTGTTTTAATTGATGTTACAACTTCAGTATACTCAATACCATTTCATTGGAAAAATGTGAAGAACCAGATAATATCTTTTTCTATAGAGAAACCATGACGAAAAACTTTACTTTGTATACCTATGTATGTGGTTTGAAAGCAAAACAAGTGAGAGGCTCCAAGTCAGAAATACAATTTAATAAGAAGAAAGGTAAAAAAGGCAAAAATAAAATAAAATAAATGCAATAACACAAAAGACCCCTGACAGAGTCAGAATACAACCTGAGCAGGATGGTGGAAGCAGTCCAGGTGAGGGGCTCTTCCTGAAGCAGTGATCCTGTAGAAAAGTCTGGGAGCTCTGCTCCTCTGGGAATCCAGTAGGTAAGGGAAGTTTGTCCTGTCCCAAATTCCAGATTATATCCAGGTGAGAATGCTTGGCCCCTCCCCCTGGGCGGAGCATCTCCCAATGGGATGATGAGTCATACAGGGAGTCTTTGATGGCCCATTAAAGAGCACCTGAGGGGAGTTATCTATGAGTCATGCAGCAGGCCATTGATGGGCCATTAGCAGAAGATAACCCAGAGGCAGGAGGCCTGGGTAACACTGCTCCAACAATTGGATTTAACAGTTCATGAAGATGGTTATAGAATACTTTGTGCACATCCTATACTACAACCCAGGACAACCTATTATTTGTTGACCTCTCCATTATTGTTATAGCAATTAATATGCTTGTGGTTAAATAGAAACACAAGTTTTTACTACCACTCTCTTCTGACTGCTTCAGACCTAAAGGGCTTCAGTGCACACATTTAGCTGATTTGCAAAACGATTTTGGGAAAAATGCCAGTTTCTTCGAGTAAAATGCTTGAAAATTCCATGGTCCCTTTTAAACTGTGTATAGTGATCAGATATCCACTATAGAATCAAATATTTGATTCAATTTTTTTTAACTTTAGTCCCTAGTTAGACTTAGATCTGCCTGTTTGCAATTTACCCTGAGTGCACATATGCATGCACATACATGCATATAGATCCGGAGCAGGCCAGAGAAAAATACACATCTAACCTAGAAGGTAGGAAGTGAGAGGTGCTAGAATTTGAATTGCTGAATCTAATTTGGTGATGTTTTACAATCTCCCAAATGCACGTCACGTTTCAGCAGGGGAACAGAGCAGGCAAACGGGGCTTCACAGGGAGCCAGCCCAGCACATTCTGCTGCAGGGCTGATGAGCTTTTGTATGGAAATCGAGTGTACCAAGGGACAACTGCTCTGAAGCCTTGTGAGAAATAGGGAATGGACACAAAGGATTGAGAGCTGGGGCTGAGGAGGTCTGTGTTGCCTGCTTTAAAAGATATGTGTGCATGAAGGGCAGAATAACAGAGATGAAACTAAACCGTGGCCATACAGAACTACTGGAAGCAAGGGGAAGAATTTATGCTGAACTTTGGAAAAACACATAAAGAACAAGTGTCCTTAGAGAGCAATACCATTTTATATTAGCAGCTGGCAAGGAGTGAATAGTGTGAGTAACCTAACCTGCTCCTCCACGTATATTGGAAAGGACAGAAAAGAAAAAAAAAGCAGACTACATGATTTGACTGTAGCCAGAAGCTCTCAGAGGAGAGATCAAGGCCTGGTTAATCCAGCCAAAGGAAACACAGAGTTAAAGTGTTTTATTTCTCCACTGGGGATTCACAACCTAGAACTCTGTTATAAATGTGAGCACTTGTTGCGAAAAAAAGCATTTTTCTTGCTGAAAAATTCTGTGTTTTAGCTGGAGGAGGATCTTTTTTCCTTAGAAAATAAAAACATAAGAACCATGGATTGAACTCAGAATACAAAATTAAAAAGTATCCAAAATTTTAATATTACAAATTCAGGGAACTATCCAGACTGACTGGAACAAAAAATCAGATTCTAATTAGAGGTAAAACCCCCTAAACTACAGTAATTCAAATGCAGCTTGAAAGTTGCAAACATTCTGCTTTCTAGAAAAATTGAGTATAGCTGAGCAATGAGTGATTTGAGGATGTTTACAGAAACTGTATCTCATACATGGATAACCTATAATCAGCATCCTGGGCACTCCAAGAGCCTCATTCTGTTAGTTCAGCTGCAGCTCTGTGAAGATCAAGAATAAACACCAGAAAAATGCATTTACTACCTCACAACACCATCAGTGATTATAATTTTAATACCATTTCTGAGACTGCAAAAATATCAATATTACTTTACTGTGTTATGTGTTCAATAATTTCATTTTGAGTTTTTCTAAACTGAGTGCTACCCAGGTGTTAAATGCTGATAATTCTGAAAGTTTGTTGTTGGATGTTTGTTTTCATGTTGTGGGGGTTTTTCTAGTGTTCTAGTTAGTGGTATGTGGATTGTGAGTACATTAGTGAAATTTTTCTTAAACAAGTGATAGGTCATAATTCACTAATAAAAGTATTTATGGTTCTACTAGATGAACTAGAAAGATAAACTTTTAAAATTAATGTGGTTATAAAAAAAAAGATGCTACATTTCCCTCCTCTTCCACCTGTATCCTCCCCATATTGCCTCATGCAGTCAAAAATACTTTTGCAGCAGCTGATGATTCAAGGTTATTTGTGAATTAATTCATAGGACTCTCATATTATTTCTTCAAATATGTGTTTTAAATTTAGCAGAAAATTATTTTAAAATTAAAAATTTGTATTCATGGCAGCATAATTTATGTTACCCTAGAGAAAAGGATCCTGTCCATGCTTGTGACTCATTTTAAAAAAGGATTCTTAGATGGTCACTTAAACAAGAATTTCAGGTCAGTACTTTTGTTCTAGGCACAGATAATGCAATCAGGCATCCAGAAAAAATGAACCTGGGGGCTTGATGTGCAAAACTGAAGAACACTTAGTGATAAACTTTTGTTAAATGTACTCTGAGCATGTATTTGTGAGCTTTATACCCTGCTGATTTAGATTTCCTCTTAATTTATTTATCTCAAGCTGAAATATGCCTTAATCAATGTAGTTTAAAGTATACTTGAGGGTTTCCCTGAAGACTATTTTTGGTTTTTAATTTCCATTTTAATTACTTTCCATTTATTTTTTGTTGGCAAAGTACCTCTGTCTACAGAACGAAAACGACCAGCAATCAAACAACAGTTACTCCATTCCCTTAATTTGTATTAATTTATATATATTCAATTTTGAGTGCATATAATGAATTTATATAGTTACAATATATGAACCAGTTAGTAGCTGATCTTGAAAGCAAAATGAGTTATACAGGAGCTAAAAAGAGCTGAACTTCTCTTGCGCTATATTAATATGTTTCCAAGCACATCTGATCTAGAGCAAGAAGAAAACGAACAAATGCCAAAAAGAAAAACCTCAGGACACTTATCTCTAGAGAACAGATCATGCTAAGACATGGGTTTTCTATATAAAACTGGTTCTTCAAGGGAAAACAAAGTAAATGCAAGCTTTGCACCAGCTGCATGGGGCCACTCACCAAAGCAAAAGAAATGGGAGCCTATCAAGCCTTCTTGGGCTTTCTTGCTTGTGTTTCAAGGAAAATAAGCAGTAGTGGAAAGGGAGTGGAATTAATTAAAGATAAGTGAATCTTCCTCCTAAAAGTATTTCTAAAACTTATAATTCTTTTTCACTAGCCCAGAAAACAAGAAAGATTGAGAAGAGAATTGAAAGAAGAGAAGCATTGAAAAGAGAAATATTGAAAAGAGAACAAAGAGCAATGACAACTTGGTTCAATGAAGAAGACAAGAGCTTTTGTCAGAGTGAAGATGAGATGAAAATAGACCAGAAGTCTAAATGCAGCCCTGGGAATAACAATAATTTAAGAGAAATCAGGCAATAAAGAGAAATTCAAAAGGAGTTCAAAAGTTCAACATCCATAGAAAGACTAAATCTCAGATACCAACAATATTCAAGAGGTGATACCTCAGATGCATAAGGACAGAAGTTCAGACAGAAGTTTGGGACTCTGGACAGGATCTTTCAGTTGCAATTCTAGAAATCTGGAAGGTTCAAAAAAAGAGGAGGAAGATCACAAGAATGAAATGCAAGTTGCGATACTGGAATCATACTAAACCAATGGGCAGGAAAAATCAACTATGATAGAGAAACATTCAAATTATTTTTTCAGGTCTTTTAATTTATCATTCTTGCTGCCTTTTTTTTATGGAAAACCTCATAAATGACTTTTTTTTTTTTTTTGCTAGAAAGTGATAATCATACTGAATAAGCATACTGTAGATAAAAAAGCAGCCAAATTAAAGCTTATCAAAGTTATATTTAACTTCACACAGAATTAATTTTCAGTGTAAAACATCTGTCATGTACTGTGAGCTAAATTATGAATATTCAATTCCATCTTGCTTTAACTTTATTAATAGAATCAATATTTACTATGCCATATGCAAAGATAACTAGAATAATAGCATTGCATTAATATACAAGAGTTGTCTTCATTTGCATGGATCACAAATGCTTTCTAAAACTTAATACTGGGAACTTGTAGGTCAAATTCTGTTTCAATTATTCAATTAAATTTTACATCTGTTGCACTTGTTTGAGTTTCAAGTTATGACAGAGAATATACCTTGTCATGATCCTCATGGGAATCACTTTGTTCACAAATGAAGTGCAGCCATCTCTAGAGAGAGCAGCTGTTAGTTTTAGTGGCACACTGCAGCATTGCACAGGCAAAGAATCAAACCGTAAACTAACTGGAGAACTGACTATTGGATGACCAGGGTGTTTCCAGTGCACAAAGTTTACACACCATGTGATATAAATCTCCCAATTGCCTTCTTGGTAACTGGTTGGCATCAAATTTATACCCAGTGGTGTTTAAAACACTCTGGTTCTCCTAGTGTAAGCAGAACTAAAGCACAATGATACCCACTCCTAGGCTGAATTTTAGGTAACTAGTGTGACTTGAATTTCAGAATTTTCAAAATCAAAATTCTAGTGGGAGGAAAACTTACCTATAAATTATGTTCCGGCAGTAAATTGCAAATAAGAGAAACACAAGTGAAAGAAAATTCACTATGATCAACTTGCCCCCATTTTAAAAGGATGATCTCATGTATTCAATTTTGACTCCAAATTAAGGAAAAAAACCCCAAATATAAAAACCTGCTAAATATTAAGGGTGATGTTGTCTAGTGGTTACTGCTCATAGGTGTCACAGGCACTGAAAAGAAAGCAAGCCCTGTCATAGTCTACAATTCACCTCCATGCCAGCTTCCTTTCTTCTGACAGAGATATCCTCTAAGCATTCATGGGCAAGCTTTTCTCAGACTCTGATAAATGTAAAGGAAGAACATAATTATCTTCTGAAATTTAAGTTTTTATTTTCAAAGCTGAAAAATCTATAACAAATTAGGCTTCTCACAAGCAACACACAGAATTTCTGAATTTTCTTACACCCAGAATCACATTTTACTAATATTTTCCCTGTCATTCTATGTCTGCCTTTCTCTAGTTTTGGGCTTAACATAAAATTTTATAGAAAATTATATGGTCTTACTTTTAAAAACTAGCACAAATTAAATTTCTCCACATCTTAAAACCTTCCCTGTTCTTTTACGACTTTCAACTGTTTAACCACTCTGAACTACATAGAAAAAGACTTGATTATGGGCCCTGAGGGAAAGATATACCCTTTCTGCAATCTTTTATATAAATGGTGTAATATTGTTTTGATTATAAGATTATTTATTTTCTAATGCCTAATGAAAGGTAAAGCTGCAACAAGATAGTTGATATCCAACAGTAAATTTCAGCATCAGATTGGGAGTTTTTGGTTGGTTGGTTTGTGTTTGGGTTTGGTTTTTAGCAGGAAAGATTTTAAATACAATACTGAGGAATACTGTCACAACAACATTCAGGGAAAGAAAGATATTTAAATATAATTGTGAAATTCTTAACATGATATTCACACGATAATGAGAAAAAAGTGAACAACTTAATGCATGCATCTACACAGGAGCCCCGGCAGCAAGAACTCTGCTGTAATAAAGCTGGGCCTGCTCCAGCCAGATTTTTGGAGGTGGTTACACACTTCATACAGATCTCTTACTACAGCTTGCAACAGTTAAGCACCTGAGAGTTTGGGTACTGGTTAACCACCAAGTTTGAGTGTTGTAGGAAACTAATACTGAGCAGCTGTGCACACAGAGAACCTGCAGCTAGTCTGTGCCCTTTGCAAGGAGGTATGACATGTGCCAGTCAGATCATCTCCTACACAGAAATAATAATAACAAAAAAGGTTGAGGTTTACAAAATTTCCAGTTATATGAAACTTTTGAATGCTACCAGAATGTAATCAGGGAGCTGATCAGGGAGGTGTGTTCAGGCTGTCCACAAGCACACCAAGTATCTTCCACTGTTGTCTAACAGGAGTGTTTCAATATTCAGTTTCTGCTCAAAAATCAAATACCCAGTGATATGACCCAAACCAAGATCCAAAAAGCAGCTCCAAAGAATATACTTTTAAAGAAAAAAGAAAAAAAAAATTATTCTTGATGTTATTTGTGAAATGTTTTGAATTCTAAAGGCTTGAACAAATCCTAGATCCTAGAAGATGTAAACATTGAAGTGGGGAAGTTTCAGCTTATCTTGGCAGAATTTTCTTTGCTAAAATGGATGTAATCTACGCCATCCTTCAGATACTCAAGGAGGGTGAGCAGTGAGGAAAGAATTGTTAGTACAGCACAGCATAATGGGGCACTCAGTGTCTGTACTGACTGCATGGGGGACAAGCAGACAAAAATCAAACTTTACAGACATGTGGTTAACCTCATACCTCGGTATATAATTGTATAATTATATGTCTGTTCACTACTCTCACTTTTAAGAAAGGAACACGCATCAAAAATTTGATTTGTTAATTAGGAGTTAACAAAAAAGAACTTAGAGAGTGTAGAAAGATAGGCATTACCTTTGTAAATTCCTACCTTTGTATACTCTCTTAGTAATCTCTGGACACAGTGTCCAGGATTAGCTCAGCATTAGGGTAATGCTCAAATTGATGCATATACTTCAACTTTTTCTCTTCAGTCAGTTGTTTCTTTCTGGATAAGGCCAAAATAGCTGAAAAATCAATATGAGAACATTTTCCTTTAGCTAAGAGAGGAATTTTCTTGGGAAAAGGTGTCAGATTTCAATTACTTTTTAACACTAGATGGGTTAACACATAGTTAGAGAGCACCTTTGGGAGATACTGGTTGCCTAAACTACAGTATGGGCACTGTCTAATGGCTGAGGAAACACAACGTGTTATGGTAAATATATATATATATATATATATATATACATTTAATGAAAAACATTGTAAAACAATGTAGTGAGAAAGAGAAATAATAGTTCAAAAAAAAAAAAAAAAAGGCAAAAGTAAAAAATCCATAGAAATTACTGGAGGGCAATGTTAAAAACATGCAGACCAGAATGTGGTTGCAGTTGTCGTCATCATAACCATACTCCTTTTAAAGCAGTCCAGAAAAGCATGGAAATGTTGTTTGAGGAAAACTAAAAAAGATTACTAACTTCATTTTTAACAACTCAGTTTTAAAAAGTAATGTGAGAGTGCAAAAAATAAGAGATAATCAAGGGGCACAGGATGTACCTCAGGGAGAGCTGTGAGAAACTGGTCCAGCTGGTGAGCCCTTTCCTGCCCCCAGGCTCTGAATATTACACAGCCAGCAGTAATAATCCAGTAACTCACAAGCAATTATAAGGAGTGGGCTTATAAATCAAGTGTTCTCACAACAGCACAGTCAAAATTACAAACCTACTTTTTCTCGGCAATGGGCATGAATGAAGACTCAGCATCTTTACTCTGAAACTCAGAAAAGGACTTTCACCTCTTTTTAGCTCAAACTCTTTATTCACTTCCAACAAAAAAGATTATGACTGACAGTGTAGAAGTCCCATCTGTCTGCCCTCATCTCCTTGCCCATTATTTTTCCCCACATCCTGCACTGTAAATAATTACTTTGTTTCTTATTAATCTGTTAATTAGCTACATTCTGGAGTTCTGAAAAACAAATTAATTTGGTCCTGAATAGATGCCGAAATAAAGGTCATTATGTGGGACCTTTTCTTAATTCATTGCAGAGGGATCGGGGATTGTGTGGATTTATTAGTTTAGTTAAGTATCAAAATCATGCTTAACCCACTTCCTTTAATTTGCTTGTGTTCCAAAAGAAAATGAAACAAAAAACAGAAAAAAGAAGTATTTTTACCCAAAGATAAAAGACAAAAGACACCCAAGACACAAGAAATACTTCAGATATAACTCTGCTTTTTAACCAGCTTCACTCATGCCTTAGAAAATTCTTTCTACTTATTTCCATCAGTTGCGTGAGAACATCAGACGGCTGTGGCATGGATAAAGGTCTTCAACAGCCACTAGCTCTTCCATTTCTCCTCCTCCATCTATGCTACAGAAATTTAGAGAATCCCCAGAATAACCTTGATGTTCTTAGGGCTAAAATCACTGTCACAAAAGTTTCACATCTTAGAAGCATTTATGTGTATAATTGTAACACTTCTTTGTTTCACAGCTCTGATATCAAAAGAGAGAAGTGTGTATTTATCATAACAAAAGGAACAACTCAAGATAAAGTGAGACAAAATACTCAGGAGGGCAACAAATTTCAGTGTCACAGATGTTACTGCCTCATGGAAGTTCTGAAATACTTAACTATGGATAGTAAACACAAAAATCCTATATTTTTATATGAGAACTTTATGGCACCTCAAAACTCATTAGAAATATGTGTTAATAGAAATGTAAGGGGATTTTTTAAACTCACCAGCATCCTGCTCTTTCACCTGTTTTGAATTCTGTCTCAGAAACTCTGTATCAGCTTGAATTCTCTCTGCAGTAATATTCTTACCCTCTCCTTTTCTGGGCAGAAATTCATCATCTTTCTTTCCCTTTCACTAGCAGTGTCCCTCCTTGCTCTCCAGCTCTATTTCAGCACTCTCTGAAGTAATTTGGTTTCTATCCTGTGCCTGTCAAAGGCATCTCAGCTTTATGTGTTCCAGCTGTAGCTGTCTCACCCTCCACAGGATCAATAATTTATTACATTGCCTGCTCTTCAGCAGCTGACCTACCTATATAAACTACCAGCTAATTTTAATCTGAAAACCTCGTTTCTCAACACCTGTTGCTAGCTGTTGTTCTTTGACTGTGAATGACCTAAAATGTTCAATTCCTAAAATGCCTTGTCTGTGGTGCCAGAGTTTGGCTCCCTCTCATCACCAATTCTTCCCAGGGAATAAAAGGGAACTTTTACCACTTACTGGATGAGCTGGTCAGCAACTCAGGCAGACCAACAGCCATGGCAAAGTCATATTTGTGTTATGTGTGGGTGGTTCCAGTATTTTCCACTGTCAGCTGTGCACTGCTTTCACAGCACTCTGTGGATGTACCACAGCTACTTCTGGGGCTTACCTTGTACAGCCACAGAGCCACACTGAGCCAAAGGGTCAGCTCTGTCCCACATCAGCATCAGGCACCTGAGGGGTATAAGAGGAGGACAAGCTTGTAGTGCTGTACTTCCTGCCATACTGTTTCCAGCAGTTCATGAACTTCCTGATTTTATTTCTTTTAGTTTGGTTAAACACATTTGAAACTTGATAACATATGGGTCTCTGCAGAATCCTGGGAATTTTGCAATTATCGTGGAATATCAATGTCAGCAAATAATTAACTCAGTTACTGCTAAGCACAGCAAGTTGTACTTTTTCCTCCTCTCTCTCAGATGTGAACACAGCCCATTTATGAATTACCTGAGGCTACAACTGCCACATTTTGTCTTGGCTGATATGTTCAATAGCTTGGGATGTACTGTGCTAAACACATAAAATGTTTTGAATGACTGGTTTGGAAAAAAGAAACAAACCCCACATAACTGTTATGTAACTGAGGGGGGTGCTAAAATTAAGTAAACAAAAAGAAAAAAATTGAAAATGTAGAGTTTGCTTAGATTGGACACTTCCATTCTAAACTATCAACATAACAAAAATGTTTCAAGCATCATGCAATAAAGAAATAAGGAGGAAAAATTGCATACATTATTTTAAATGTCAGTGATATTGGCTTCAAAATTTGAAAAAGTATTAGAAAAGCTGAAAAAGATCTAATTTATAAAATTAATCTTTCAGAAGAAAATGGAAAGTAAAGGTGATTAAAAAAGAAAGATTCAAATTCAACAAATTCCACCTGCTTGTCTTTTTCTTTGTGTCTACAATATCTGTGTTGTGGTAGATTGAACTTTGTACTAAACCAGTGACATCGCATTGCTTACCTCTCAGCTTCAGGCCTTAAGAATGCTCCCGCAGTGTTCGTTTTTGTTCTGCTGAAATTCATGGTTTGCCTCCTTGGAAAACAAAGCATAAAAGCACATGATACACTGAAATTTTGCATTAAAAAATTGCAAACATCTACTTCTCAGTACTTCAGCAAACTGGCTACAATTGCTCTCACTATCTATTTCTATCCTTGATGTATTTTTTTGTTCAGTAATAAAGTAAATTTGTATTAAGGTCTGGTATCTGCAATATCCTGTATGAAGGCCCCAAAGCCCTTGTACTGGTGTGGGATGTCTCACCTGGTGCCTTAACTTGGTTCTCTAGTTTTTGTCTTGGAAGAGACAATGACTACTGATACCTACGATCTCTACATCCAAGCCACATTTTCACAGACCACTTCCACCTCTTCTGCTGGTTATTCAGAAAACCTCCCTGCTCACCTGTCATTCTTTGCGTGGAAGCTATTCCACAGCTTTGAACACTCATTTTGTTCTTTAAACTATTTTATCAAATAATTTTAAAATTAAGATGACTATGTCTACATACAGAATTTAGTAATTTAAAAACATGAATAAATCACAGACATGCCAACACAATCAGGGTGGGTGCGGCTCTGTGTATGTGTTGGCTTTCTCTCATAATTATTCCTACTTCTCTACCTTTCCTTTTTATTTTTTTGTGTTTTAAAACCAATAATGACGAAACTTCCCTTCTTCCCTTGCATGCAGCTTATTTTTCATTGAAAGTTCTGTGGTTGCTAGTGGTCTTTTATTACTGAACTGTGAGCACATCCCACATGAAATACCAAGAAACATGATAAGAAAATGTCAACTGGAAAATATCGAATATTCATATAATGTGATATGGCTTTTTTAAAATCTAGATTCTAGGATAAAAAAAAACTCAGCCAGATTTTTTTTTTTAATATATACTAGCACACATATCCATACACAAGCACACACATATAAACACACATAGGCACTAGTGCAGAGCTCATACTACTCCCATTCTGTACCAACCCACCACTACT
Organism: Zosterops lateralis; assembly: GCF_965231275.1. Taxonomy (NCBI): domain Eukaryota; kingdom Metazoa; phylum Chordata; class Aves; order Passeriformes; family Zosteropidae; genus Zosterops; species Zosterops lateralis. The sequence continues at coordinate 35,849,670 of NC_139766.1, forward strand.
GTCAGTTTAATTCTTCACATACCAAACCTCTGGCAAAAATAAGATTTTAAAGAAGTGTACGCATCTGTTTATCTGCCTTGACTGGTAAATGGGGGGTAATAAAATATCATCAGGTATAATTCCACTGACTCTAATGGTTTGATGGTGTGCACACAGTAGGGCATTACAAATACTTAAATGCATTTTTTTTAAAAGGTTCTGAACATTTTTAATATTCTGAAAAAGCTCAGAGAGAAGTAAAGGCAAATAGCAAGACAGGCGGGAGAGTGAGGGAACATCCAATTAAGGATGTCAAAAAGATTTAAATGCTCTGCTTTCAACTGCTAGAACTACTTATGTGTTTGGAAGCCCTGGCTGAAAACTTGTCTACCCTCCTTTAAAAGCCATCATTAAATGTCACTGCTTTCTTTGACTTCACTCAAAATATATCATGTTTTCACTTCTGCTTAATAGAAATACATTGAAAGCTGCTTTTAAAACACATTTTCCAGAAATTGACTTAACATAAGAAAACACAAATTGACATCTAAAACCCATTCTATTTTTCCTCTCCCTTGGATAATAGTAGCTATTTTCTAGCTTCTTATGATTTACAGTTTAAAATTAGGAACTTACTTTTAAAACATACCTGACACCATCCCATAGTGAAAAATGTGACATAGAATAATTTTAAACAGAAATGTAAAGGACTTTGATTGATTGACTGCTATATGATTCAATAAGTTCTGGTGTGTACAGTGTGTTAAAATATTTCTTTAAATTCTTTGGATTTGCAGAAGAAGAAAAAATGAAACAGTTGTACCAGTTCAACAATCTACAGTCTATAAAGTGAATTAAACAGACATTGAAGACGTATCTTCTTGTCTGGCATTTGTCCTTGGGTGATCTCCTGATGATCTCAATGCCTTGAGCTTTGTTCCCACTTGTAAAGTGTGGATAATGATTATTTTTTTATGGTGTGACATGCTCTAAGATCTGCATATCAATAATAAATTTAAAGAGAATTATCTCACTTTCAGATAATTCAGATGTTCAAAATAGGTATCTTCAGTCTTTTATCTGTAAAGGAATTTAGGATCCAGGGGTCAATGGCCATGAAATCAGATGTCTTCACAAAATATGAAATACCTCCACTAAATTAACAATGACCAAACAAACAAAGGTTTAGACAAGCAGAATTTAATAACCAGCCTTGAATTTTGCCAGGACAGAGACTGATATACCTGTGTCTGAATTCTTTATTTCTAGCAGCAAATAAGTTAGATGTTGGATGTCTTTGCAAAAGACAGCAATTCTGGGTGCAGAGCCATGGCAATGATTCAGAGCTAAATGAGGAGTAAGAATTTATCTGCTACTTCTAGATCACCCTGCGAGATATAAGATATTTCATCTGAGTACTGACCTGGTTTGATCTCATTTTATTTGTTTATACAGGAAATGTTACAAATACAAAGCTTTCAGATAAAATTTGTATACCAAAGTAAGACTCTGCAAACTGTAGAGGTGCTAAGTCCATCACAACTCTAGCAGGCTTGTGACTGGCAAGATAGGCTTGTAACATTTGTAAATTTGGGTTTGGTTTATAGTTACTTAAAGAAAGAGCATCTTCTGAATGATTCTAGAAGCTTTGTATAACTTAATATGACAAAGAGTGAGACAATGAGACTGACTTTTAGAAGGTAGGGCCAACTTTTTGATTTTTCCCTTTGATTGAATATGAGCAAAATAAAGCAAAAAGGAATAGGAATATTCTTTTTTTCTGTATTCATCTGTGTGTACAGTAATCACTGACCTAAAAAAACCTACACCAACATAAGCTGTAGGGAAAGCTTCAAGCATCCTCAGCACCACTACGCAAATTTCATGGAAACATCTGTTAAGAAAGACTTAGTTACAGAATTGACGTAATTGATATTAATATTAATTTCATTGTAAAAATATTTCTCAACTTTTTTCTTTTTCTTTTTTTTTAATAGAAGTCTGACAGGTTCTATGTGTTCATTATCATCAGGCAATTGAAGCCAGTATTTTTAGTTCATTTTATTTGCTTGCTATTTAAGTGTGGCATATGCTAACAATGCAGAATGGAGCACGCTTCATTGCTATTTAGAGCAGCACACTGATTACAAGTTTGTAGGTATTTGAAGCATCAGCTTTTTTAACTGTAGAGTGTTTTCCCCAGAGCAATAAGGGGAACACTCATATCAATAACGGGAAAATAATTTTTTAAACAATAGTGGTCTCTCATCTGCCATGAGCTCTACAAATTCCGTTTGGTTTATTTTGTTTTTCAAAATAAAGAATGAAAAACTTCGGGTTGGTTTAATATAATTCTGCGGCCATCAGCTCTTCTCCTTACATACAAGTCTTGTACTTCAACTGTTCCATCAAAAGCTTCAGAGATTGCTCTGTTATACAATTTTTGATGGTTCTAGAGTAGAGACATAGCACAGTTAAAACTAGAGACATTAATTCAACAGAACTACAGTGCAACAGGATGTCAGACCTGTCAGGCATGAAATATATCCATTTACTTACACGTGTCTTGTGTTACATTTGATAACATTATCCATGCTAGGATAGTTTTTGCTTTAAAGCTCTCCTCTGACACTATTTCACCAGCACAGTATGCTTACTTTCCTTCACCACAATCCTTTATATTTTCAGCATAGCCTGTTCTTGGCCTCTACTCTGGCCAAAACTGTAAGGTAGAATAAAATAGTTTCTGTTCCACCAATTTGCTCTTAATTAGGGGGTCCTGTTAAGATACTCTTCATTCCCAAGTGAGTGGTCTAGAGGCTGGGAACTGATTTTCTTGTACAGGTATAATCTGCAGTTCCATAAAAGCTTTATGGATGAATAACAAGCATGTGTAAATCTCATCAAGGAGGACTTTTGTTCACTTACATCTACCACAATATCTACAATCATTGCTCTTATGTTTGAGTGCAGGTTTCAAACCCAGAATGTTTCTTTTTTCAGAAAAAAAAAAAAAAAGAGAAAAAACTCTGTTTATGGAAGAACTTTAAAACTCTATAATTTGAGTTTTGTGCGTATTCTTAAATCAGAATTTTTAATCCTGCCCTCAGACTTGGCTACCTACAATATCTGTGGCTCTACTTGAAATTAGAACTTTGTGGTTTTAAAGACTTTGATGATATAGGAGAATATATAAGGATCTAATATACTTTGTTTCATGACACAAGTTAACCATGAAATTCATTAACTGGAAAACAGCAGTATGCTTTCAATCTACATTAAAAATCTGGAAGAATTTTCAAATTAGCAGGACTTGAAAACTGATTATTAAAGACAGACAAACTAAAAAATAAAGGAAAGACCTAACATTTGAGCACAAGCACATGGCTTACAAGATGAAGAGGCTGAAATACAGAGTAGTCACGTAAATACTCCTTCTGCAGGAGTCTTTGATCATTACAGTTCTGTCACAGTCAGAATTGAAAAAAAGAGATCCTGCAAGCTGGGTGACAAAGCTGCATTTTGATCTTCTTTCCCAAAAACATTTACAAAGATGATGAAAGACTAACAGGAGACTTGGAGTGGCTGTGCTACTATGATAGGATAGGACTGTTCCCAGCAACCCTGCATGGAAAAGTCAGGTGTTTCCTTGTGTCCCCACCAGAAATTATTCTACAAGAGGCAAAGGAGGAGGAAAGAGTGAAAAGCGCAGGAGATACTGGTCTCCCTTCTCCCATACCATGAGCTCTCTCCTTATTCTCACTGAGTACAAGAGTCTTTTCTGAAGCCCTGCTGTGTGTTGCAAGTTCAGGTTGAAGCTCCTGGATAGGCAAACAGCAAGTTCTAGCTCCTCATAAGGCTCTGTAGGTGCAAACTCAAATTAAAACACATATAGATTAAAAATACAAATTCCAAAGCCATTCAGAGTATTTCTAAGTTGAAAACAGACTGTCAACAGTCTTGCCATTCCACACCTACCTCTCCCATCACAGGTCTTTTTAATTTCTTTTCTTTCAAGATCAAACAAGCTCCTTGACCTTCTTCTAACAATGCACTTGAGGCTTCCTGCCCTGTTCCTGCTGTTGCTACACAGCCTAAAGCAACTTCATGAGTCCTGGTTACACTGAACTGCAGCTTTCATCAGCCTTCCTGCATGTGTTACATACCCTTACCAACTGAAAGACCTCTTTGAACTTATTCATTGTTGCTATCAGAAAAGAGAAGAGAGGAGTCCTGAGAAGGGAAAATGCTGGGAGGTGGTGCTGGCAGTGGTGAGTTGTCACGTTTCTCTCTGTGGTCACTACCATTTTTCCACAGCATACAAAATACCATTTAGATGAACATCCTTTTCCTTCATCCTTTCACTTCATCACTGACATGTATCCTGTCCTTAAAAAAAAAAACAACTCTCTTGAAGTCCTCCAGCCAAAATCTCAACCTTTTTAATTGAAAGTAGAGCCTGATTAGCTGCCTACCTAAGCAAATTATTTCTAGCTAAATTAAAGGCAGAAGGTTAATTATTAGTCTCTGCTCCTGCTTTTAACTCTGTAACTTTTAATGTAATTTTTCAGAAAATTATTAGATTGTCCTATTTATTTATTAATTAGGAGAAAATTTCCTATGAAACACTGTCAATTTCTCTTGCATAACATTCACTTCCTCTCATTTTGTAGTAGTGGCACCACAGGGTCATACCCTACCAAAACAGTGCGAAGTTTTGAAATAGAATCTTGGGGGGGGAAAAAAAAAAGACAGTGATTACGAAATTATAGGCTAGCCTTAAGTGGGGAAACAAATGTATTCTGTTTAAACTCTCTATAAAGTGTTTATGAAGTACTGCTTATTTTTTAGCTAATAAAGATATTGTTCTAATTAAAATTGTTATTATTATGATTTTTATTACAGACTGTCAATGAAGTAACTCTAAATGCATTTCCATTTTCCAAGATGGAAGGTACAATAAGAGAGACCTCCTGTCACCCAAAAAACTTCTTCACTATGAGCAGATAAAAGTCTGCACCAACTATTATTCTGACTTTTGAATAGGTCTCAAAGGAAAAAAATAAATGTCAACAATAGAAATATATGGATAAATTAGGTTTCCCTACCAGAATAATATTATCTGGAAAGAATGGACTAGACTGATTAGGTATTCCAGCCTATGTACATGAGGGTACTGAAAATATACCTATAGAATTTCATTTATGTAAACAATGGTTAAAAACAAATAAATTTATTTTATGAATGGCATACATATATATATATATATGTAAAAGTCTTCTATTAGATCTAGGCATGGTGCTTGAAGGCTTCTTCATGACCATACCTAAGAATATTTAACACCAGCTGTGACTGAGGGCACCGACAGCAGGGACTGGAGATTCCTCGGAAAAGCCTCTGACCTCGAGCGGTCTGGCCTCGAGCTCACTTGCCTTCAGCCCTCTCCCTGCCATGCTACCCTGTCCATCCCTTTTCCCTCCACTATTCCTCCCTTTTGACAGCTCCCTCTCTTCAGCCCTCAGACCATGCCCATCCCCTTTTTCCCCTCCCAGCTCATCCCTTTGCTTTGCTTTCCATTAATAAACAGTTTAGCTTGTTCACTTTATCTGCATCTCTGTGGAGCTGAAGCAATGTAACTCCAGAGCCCTGGGACACGCATTCCTTGCTGTGTCACACCTGTGGTTTCAGGATGGCCACCAGCCGGGACGTGTCCCAAGGAGGCCATGCCAGCTTCTGTGCCCTTCCTGCTGCTGCCCAGAGCCTGCAGAGCAGGGCAGCGTTTGCTGATGGCTTGAGCCATCAAATCATTCAAGATCCTGTCGGGCTGTCTTAGACGCTTGGGGCGAGGGATTCCTTCCAACCTGGGCCACTTTGGGTGGAGTGGGGGCAGTGCCAGGGCAGGTGGCAGGGTGTGCAAGGGCCCTTTAAGGGCGTGCAAGGGCAGCACGGTAACGGTGGAATGGAATGGAATGGGTGTCTGTTGTGACATGTGGTGACATAGCCGTTGGTGGCAACGCAGCAACGCCAGAGTGCTCGGTGCTCGCGACGGGAGAGGACGTGCCAGAGTGGTGCTGTGAGGAGCCCCCGCACAGCGCACTCGTTGGTCTCTGACCCGGAGCTTTTCCGAGGCATTACTCCCGCAGCTGACCTGACAACCAGACTGTGGGTCTTGGTGACTCGGAGCTTTTCCGAGGCACCTCCTGTCCCTGTGGTCGGCGCCCTCTCTGCCAGACCGCGGGACTTGGTGCCCTGGTGACTCACGAGGAGTCTCCTGTCATTGTGGCAGGAGCCCTCGACACCAGAGTGCAGGACTTGCTGTCCTGCCGCCTTCCTGAGGCTTCTCTGTTGCAGGTGCCTGCAAGGCACAACTGCACAACTTTTTGCCTCAGAGCCTTCCCAAAGCATCCATCTGAAGAGACCAGACGCTGCCATGGCGGCCCGATTTCTCGGTCTCTTCAAAGTTTGCGGGAGGAAAAAAAATGCAATCCCTGCAGATGCTCCAGCACAACACCTTGAAGAGCTGGAGCAGATCCAGCCACTGCAGGATGGTGAGTGGCAGAGCCGGCCTACAGGGCTGATGGCTGTGGACAGCTTGGCCCCATCCCATCCTCACCCCATTCTCATCCCACCCCATCCCCATTCTCATCCTGCCCACGGACAGGATGGAAGAGGGGCCAAGGCTTTCCCCACAGCAGCTCTGCTCCATCTCCTGGGGCATCCCAGGGCTGTCTCTGCCTGGGGACTGGAGGGCTGGCTTCTCTGGCCTCTCCTGCAGCCCCTCAGCTCTGGCTGTGCTCGCTCTTTGCCAGATGCAGCCGTGGACCAGACACAAGGCCAGAAGCCCGCCCGTGGCCGCATCCACAGAGCACTGAAGGTACCTACAGCAGCCACCCCCACCTGGGCTGGGCCTGCTGTCACTGCTCAGCCAAGCTCTGCGCTTGGAGCGCTCCATGGAACATGCCTCTCTTCCCCGTCCTTTGCTCTCCTGCAGGCCTTCCGCAAGTTTATGGGCGTTCGACGTAGGAAGACCCGCACCACGGCAACTGAGAGCACGGCCCAGCCCGCCTCCGGGCTGACCGAGCTCCAGGCAGAGCCTGATGCCAGCCTGGATTCCACCGAGCGCTCAAAAGTTCCCGATGCTGCACCGAACGAGGGCGCGGCCAAGACCGACATGGCAGTGACTGCGGACGTGGCCGTCACCAACGCCGACGCCGGGGAGACTCGGGGCATCGCGAATACCGAAGCCATGCCCGCTCCCACTGTGATTCGTGCTCCCACTCTGGAGTTTTTCCAGGAGAGTACTACTTCTTCTCAGCAGCAGGTAAGCAGCTTGAGGGCAGGGCTCGAGGCCTCTCAGGATCAGGTGCCTCCTCAGGCCATGGCTGCTGGCCACCCTCAGTCTTTGAGGCCAGAAGAGTGTGGCGGGAAGGGAAGCCCTTCTTGGGGGAAGCTGGGGAATCTGCACCCTTGGAGAGTGCTCCAAGTCTTCCCCATGTCTCCTCCAGGTGCCAGCCATGGTGAAGAACATCCACCAGAGACTGGCGGCCTGTCCCACTGTGGATGCCGGGCTGCTCATTAACTTTCTGAGGCTGGCTGAAGATCAACCTGCTGACGTGGTTCTGACCCTCCTGCGCTGTGCCCCAACATGTGACAGGTATGGGGCCCACCCGCCTTGAGAGCTCAGGGCTCACCAGCCTCTAGGGCCCCTCGCCCTGCACACAGCCCGTCCAATGGGGTCTGCCAGATGGGCGGAGTGGTCCAGGACCCTCGGGCCCCTCTGTTTCCCGAGCCTGCTTCCATGCTCCCTCCCTGCCCCTCAGGGCACCAGGGCTCTGTCCCCTGGGCCTCCACAGCTGCACAGGGCGTGCTACTGTGACTGAGACGCCCCTGACACAGAGCTCCCATCCCACAGAGCTGCTGCAATGATGTGGAGAGCCATAAGCTCGTCGGCTCTGACAGTGGAGAAGGTGCTGCCAACGCTGATCAGTGTGATGGAGGACTGGCCACTGCACAGAACTTTCACCTCCGACGGGGACAACGAGGCCGTTTTTGCCCTGGCGGTGAGTTTCTGGTACTGGCCTCTGCTCACTCCCCGGTCGTCTCTCCATCAGCTCTCCATTCCCTCCCTCCCTGCCTCAGGCACTGGCCTAGGGCTGGGCACGGGGGGCACCAGCCCCGCTGCTCCCCCTGCCTCTCCCCTCGGGCCCTGCCACACGGACACCTTAGCACTGAGCTCTGTCAAGACAGGCTGCTTCTTTTGCAGGCAACTCTGGGGCTGTGGGTGACTGTACAGGTGCCTGGGTGCCACATGGCACCGTTCCTTCATTCAGCCCGCCTGTTTGTGGCTCTGCTCTTCCACATTGTCATCACCACACAGCAGATGCCAGAGGAAGTTGCCAACTTCTGGAGAGCGTGCCGGCAGGAACAGCGCCTTCCCAGCAACCCCAACAGGTGCCACTCCTCCTATCTTTTCTCCTCGTGTCCTTGTGGCCAGTGCCAGTGCTCCCGGTGTGACCTGGGCTTTGCTCTGCACACAGGTTTGCAGTGCAGGCCATGAAGGCTCTGTTCAGCCGCAAGTGGTATGACAATGAGCTGATCACTATGGAGAGCAAGCACGGCTGGGACACGCTGCTCTCTGCTGACACCCAGCACTATGCCGTGGGTCTGCTGGCCAGGTGAGAACCCCTTCTCTGCCACGTTTGTTCCGTGTGCCCGGGCTGCCCCACACAGTCCCTGGGGTCATGGCCACGAGGGCCTCGTCACCGAGGGACAGCCAAGCAGACTGCAAAAGCCTCTCCCAGCCTTTTCCAGGAGGGTGCCCAGAAGGGGCCACCTCCCAAAGCACCCACATCCCTCTCCAGGGATGCTGGGGAAAAACCAGACCTCTGTGAGTCAGACCCTGAGGACTGTCCTCCCCCACCTCAGGGTCTTGGTGCCTTTTTCCCCCGACAGGGAGATGCGCCGTGAATTGGGCTACATGTGTTCCCACGTCGCGTTCTACCTGCTCCAGCTGCTAAGCAGGGAGGAGCCACGCTGGGATCTGCCCTTCCTGGCCTTCCTTGTGGAGGTGAGCCAGTGCTGCCTCGCTGAGCAGCCTCCCAGCTCTCTGCCCTCTCGTAGCTGCAGCTGCCTGGGCCAGTGCCTGAGCCCTGTGCTGCTGCCTGGGCCCAGCCCTGTGCGCTGCTGGGCTCCTGCCCTTCGGGTCCCCTGTCACTGCCCTGTGCCTTTCAGGTCCTCGAATGCCTGGACTTAAAGGAATGTGCAGGCAGTGTCCTGGAGGTGATGGGAAGGCACCTGCAGCGCGGGTGCAGGCAGAGACGTCGCCTGGCGCTCAGAGGCCTTGTGTGGCTCAGCAAGGATCCCTCGATGGTGAGAAGGGGGCAGTGGCTTAAGCTGTGCTGGGGAAAGCAGCTTCCTGGGCTGGCTGGGCTCCAGGAGCTGAGGCAGCTGCTCCCAGCTCTCCTGTCCCCTGCTCGAGAGCTTCGGGATGGGCCTTTGGCCCCTGGGCCCTGCAGCAGCAGGGTGGGGCTGCAGTGCCTGGGGGATGTTGGCAGTGCAGCTGTTGATGGCTTCCCAGCACAGCCTTGTGTTCCATGCAGGCCAGATGGATATGCAGCCTGGACCAAAACCTTCTGGAGCTGCTGGGTGATGCCGATGCAGAGGTGGTTGGCATGTCCCTCTCTGTGTTCACAAATGCCTTCCAGAAGAAAGACAAGATAGGCAAGACCACTGCCCGGTTGCTGGCCGAGCGACTCCCGTGGCTCTTTGGAAACGTAAGGCTCTGTGCCACGGGCACCGGCTGCTGCCCAGAAACTTTGTACCCAGTGGATTTTTAGGCTTTTGCCCAGCTGGGCTGGAGAAGTTGGTGCTGAGGTCTCTTCTGCTCCCATTCCTTCAGGACAACGGCCACGTGCAGCTGCTCTCCATTCAGCTTTTCCAAAAGCTGCTGGGCTTGGTAGGGGATGAGGGCAAAAAGGCCCTGAAGAGAATTGTGAGGCAGAGCCTGCTCCCACTCTTCCTGCACTGCCATGACGGGAACCGGCGCGTGGCGAAGGTGAGGTTTTGTGTGATGCTGGTGCATCCCCGACAGGGGCTCGGCCGCCTCCTGCCCGGGCCCCTCTCCTGGGTGGTGGCCTCCTCCTGGCCTTGGCAGTGGGACTCAGTCCTGTGCCCTGGGCTGGGCCGCGCTGCCCTCACCTCCCGTCTCCGCCGCTCTCCAGGCCTCTCGGGAAACGCTGCACGCTGCGGCCGGCTTCCTGAACAGGAGCGACCTGCAGCAGGTGCTGGACACTCAGAAGCTCGTCAAGTTCGCCGAGTGTCTGGTAAGGACGGCCTGGAGGAGCCCCCTGACCGCGGTGCTCAGTCTGTGGGGCCGCAGCTGCGGTCCCTGCCCAGTGCCGCAGGCAGGGGCGCCGGCCAGGGCCCCACACGCCGCTCCCTTCCCTGGGGCCGGGCGGGCTCTTCCCCAGGCTACTGCCGGCCGGGCCTCGGGGCTGTGCGGGCAGGGGAGGCCGAGGGGCCGAGCCTGCGCCAACCCGTCCCTCCTGCCTCTCTCTCCAGCTGGTGCAGGACGAGAGCCGAGCGGCCAAATACCTGCGCTGCGCCCTGCCCTACCTGGAGAGCCCACGGGAGCCCCTGCGACAGGCGGCCATCAGGATCATTGGTGAGCCACGAGTTGTGCTTGTCCTCGGGGCACTGCCGCCCTGTGCTGGCCCTGCCCTGTGCCGGTCCTGCCCTGCCCTGTGCCCCGGCCCTGCCCTGTGCCGGCCCTGCCCTGCCCTGTGCCGGCCCTGCCCTGCCCTGTGCTGGCCCTGCCCTGTGCCGGTCCTGCCCTGCCCTGTGCTGGCCCTGCCCTGCCCTGTGCTGGTCCTGCCCTGTGCCGGCCCTGCCCTGTGCCGGTTCCTGCCCTGCCCTGTGCCGGTCCTGCCCTGCCCTGTGCCGGCCCTGCCCTGCCCTGTGCTGGTCCTGCCCTGTGCCGGCCCTGCCCTGTGCCGGTTCCTGCCCTGTCCTGTGCCGGTCCTGCCCTGCCCTGTGCCCTGCCCTGCCCTGTGCTGGTCCTGCCCTGCCCTGTGCCCTGCCCTGTGCTGGACCTGCCCTGTGCTGGCCCTGCCCTGCCCTGTGCCCTGCCCTGTGCTGGTCCTGCCCTGCCCTGTGCCGGTCCTGCCCTGTGCCGGCCCTGCCCTGCCCTGTGCCGGCCCTGCCCTGTGCCGGTCCTACCCTGCCCTGTGCCGGCCCTGCCCTGCCCTGTGCCGGCCCTGCCCTGTGCCGGCCCTGCCCTGCCCTGTGGTGGCCCTGCCCTGTGCCGGTCCTGCCCTGTGCTGGTCCTGCCCTGCCCTGTGCCGGTCCTGCCCTGTGCCGGTTCCTGCCCTGCCCTGTGCCGGTCCTGCCCTGTGCTGGTCCTGCCCTGCCCTGTGCCGGTTCCTGCCCTGCCCTGTGCCGGTCCTGCCCTGTGCTGGTCCTGCCCTGCCCTGTGCCGGTTCCTGCCCTGCCCTGTGCCGGTCCTGCCCTTGCCGGCCCTGCCCTGTGCCGGTCCTGCCCTGCCCTGTTCCGGTCCTGCCCTGTGCTGGTCCTGCCCTGCCCTGTGCCGGTTCCTGCCCTGCCCTGTGCCGGTCCTGCCCTGTGCCGGTTCCTGCCCTGCCCTGTGCCGGTCCTGCCCTTGCCGGCCCTGCCCTGTGCCCTGCCCTGTGCTGGCCCTGCCCTGCCCTGTGCCGGCCCTGCCCTGCCCTGTGCCAGTCCTGCCCTGCCCTGTGCCGGCCCTGCTCTGTGCCGGCCCTGCCCTGCCCTGCTCTGTGCCCTGCCCTGTGCTGGTCCTGCCCTGCCCTGTGCCGGCCCTGCCCTGCCCTGTGCCGGCCCTGCCCTGTGCTGGCCCTGCCCTGCCCTGGGGCCTCAGCAGCACCAAGGGCCCGGGCTCAGCCCTGCCCTGGGCAGGGGGCCGTGCGGCCACAGGGCTGGCAGCGCCGCTGGGAGGGAGCTGTGCCGCTGGGGCCCTGACAGGCTCTGTGTTCCCAGGGATCGCCGGGGTGCTCCTGATGGGGCAGAGGGAAGAACTGCAGGCCCTCAGCCAGGGTGAGTGAGGGCAGCGGGCTGTCGGCGGGGGCTGCCGGGGGGGGAGCCGCAATGCCTGGGCAGGGGGCTGCAATCCCTGGCCCGGCTGCGGAGGGCTTCGCTCCCTGTGTGGACAAGGGACGGCGTGGGCAGAACACAGAGAGGTTTCGGGGCTGTGGGCGGGGTGATTTGTGGGCAGCGCCTTGTGGCCCCTCCAGTTGGCCCCTCCTCTCTTGGGGTGGCCACAGCAAGAGCTGGGTGGGATGGCCCTTGGCAGGAGAGTCTCCTTCAATTCCCGCACATCCGGGCTCTGACCGTGGCTCTGTGCCTGTCTCTTCCAGCTCTTCAGGCCCTGAGACAGGACAACAGGCCCTCTCCGATAAGCCTCTATGTCCAACTGACATTTGAGGGCCGAGCTGCAGAACTACGATCATCTGCCAGCTCAGAAGCCCTTACGAGGCCTTCAGGCAGATGAGACCACTGAAGACCAGAAGAGTCGGAGAGCAGCCCGAGCTCCAGGCACAGCTAATGAATTGCACAGCTGAGCCTGTGGGAAGCTCGTGTGGCTTCAGCCCCCTCCCTGCCATGCTACCCTGTCCATCCCTTTTCCCACCACTATTCCTCCCTTTTGACAGCTCCCTCTCTTCAGCCCTCAGACCATGCCCATCCCCTTTTTCCCCTCCCAGCTCATCCCTTTGCTTTGCCTTCCATTAATAAACAGTTTAGCTTGTTCAACTTTATCTGCATCTCTGTGGAGCTGAAGCAATGTAACTCCAGAGCCCTGGGACACGCATTCCTTGCTGTGTCACACCTGTGGTTTCAGGATGGCCACCAGCCGGGACGTGTCCCAAGGAGGCCATGCCAGCTTCTGTGCCCTTCCTGCTGCTGCCCAGAGCCCGCAGAGCAGGGCAGTGTTTGCTGATGGCTTGAGCCATCAAATCATTCAAGATCCTGTCGGGCTGTCTTAGACGCTTGGGGCGAGAGATTCCTTCCAACCTGGGCCACTTTGGGTGGAGTGGGGGCAGTGCCAGGGCAGGTGGCAGGGTGTGCAAGGGCCCTTTAAGGGCGTGCAAGGGCAGCACGGTAACGGTGGAATGGAATGGAATGGGTGTCTGTTGTGACATGTGGTGACATAGCCGTTGGTGGCAACGCAGCAACGCCAGAGTGCTCGGTGCTCGCGACGGGAGAGGACGTGCCAGAGTGGTGCTGTGAGGAGCCCCCGCACAGCACACTCGTTGGTCTCTGACCCGGAGCTTTTCCGAGGCATTACTCCCGCAGCTGACCTGACAACCAGACTGTGGGTCTTGGTGACTCGGAGCTTTTCCGAGGCACCTCCTGTCCCTGTGGTCGGCGCCCTCTCTGCCAGACCGCGGGACTTGGTGCCCTGGTGACTCACGAGGAGTCTCCTGTCATTGTGGCAGGAGCCCTCGACACCAGAGTGCAGGACTTGCTGTCCTGCCGCCTTCCTGAGGCTTCTCTGTTGCAGGTGCCTGCAAGGCACAACTGCACAATTTTTTGCCTCAGAGCCTTCCCAAAGCATCCATCTGAAGAGACCAGACGCTGCCATGGCGGCCCGATTTCTCGGTCTCTTCAAAGTTTGCGGGAGGAAAAAAAATACAATCCCTGCAGATGCTCCAGCACAACACCTTGAAGAGCTGGAGCAGATCCAGCCACTGCAGGATGGTGAGTGGCAGAGCTGGCCTACAGGGCTGATGGCTGTGGACAGCTTGGCCCCATCCCATCCTCACCCCATTCTCATCCCACCCCATCCCCATTCCCATCCTGCCCACGGACAGGATGGAAGAGGGGCCAAGGCTTTCCCCACAGCAGCTCTGCTCCATCTCCTGGGGCATCCCAGGGCTGTCTCTGCCTGGGGACTGGAGGGCTGGCTTCTCTGGCCTCTCCTGCAGCCCCTCAGCTCTGGCTGTGCTCGCTCTTTGCCAGATGCAGCCGTGGACCAGACACAAGGCCAGAAGCCCCCCCGTGGCCGCATCCACAGAGCACTGAAGGTACCTGCAGCAGCCACCCCCACCTGGGCTGGGCCTGCTGTCACTGCTCAGCCGAGCTCTGCGCTTGGAGCGCTCCATGGAACATGCCTCTCTTCCCTGTCTTTTGCTCTCCTGCAGGCCTTCTGCAAGTTTATGGGCGTTCGACGTAGGAAGACCCGCACCACGGCAACTGAGAGCACGGCCCAGCCCGACTCCGGGCTGACCGAGCTCCAGGCAGAGCCGGATGCCAGCCCGGATTCCGCTCGGCGCTCAGAAGATCCCGACGCTGCACCGAACGAGGGCGCGGCCAAGACCGACATGGCAGTGACTGCGGACATGGCCGTCACCAACGCCGACGCCGGGGAGACTCGGGGCATCGCGAATACCGAAGCCATGCCCGCTCGCACTGTGATTCGTGCTGCCACTCTCGAGTTTTTCCAGGAGAGTACTACTTCTTCTCAGCAGCAGGTAAGCAGCTTGAGGGCAGGGCTCGAGGCCTCCCAGGATCGGGAGGCCTCCTCAGGCCAAGGCCGCTGGGCCACCTCAGTCTTTGAGGCCAGAAGAGTGTGGCGGGAAGGGAAGCACTTCTTGGGGGAAGCTGGGGACTCTGCACCCTTGGAGAGTGCTCCAAGTCTTCCCCATGTCTCCTCCAGGTGCCAGCCATGGTGAAGAACATCCACCAGAGACTGGCGGCCTGTCCCACTGTGGATGCCGGGCTGCTCATTAACTTTCTGAGGCTGGCTGAAGATCAACCTGCTGACGTGGTTCTGACCCTCCTGCGCTGTGCCCCAACATGTGACAGGTACGGGGCCCACCCGCCTTGAGAGCTCAGGGCTCACCAGCCTCTAGGGCCCCTCGCCCTGCACAGCCTGTCCAATGGGCTCTGCCAGACGGGCAGAGTGGTCCAGGACCCTCGGGCCCCTCTGTTTCCCGAGCCTGCTTCCATGCTCCCTCCCTGCCCCTCAGGGCACCAGGGCTCTGTCCCCTGGGCCTCCACAGCTGCACAGGGCGTGCTACTGTGACTGAGACGCCCCTGACACAGAGCTCCCATCCCACAGAGCTGCTGCAATGATGTGGAGAGCCATAAGCTCGTCGGCTCTGACAGTGGAGAAGGTGCTGCCAACGCTGATCAGTGTGATGGAGGACTGGCCACTGCACAGAACTTTCACCTCCGACGGGGACAACGAGGCCGTTTTTGCCCTGGCGGTGAGTTTCTGGAACTGGCCTCTGCTCACTCCCCGGTCGTCTCTCCATCAGCTCTCCATTCCCTCCCTCCCTGCCTCAGGCACTGGCCTAGGGCTGGGCACGGGGGGGCACCAGCCCCGCTGCTCCCCCTGCCTCTCCCCTCGGGCCCTGCCACACGGACACCTTAGCACTGAGCTCTGTCAAGACAGGCTGCTTCTTTTGCAGGCAACTCTGGGGCTGTGGGTGACTGTACAGGTGCCTGGGTGCCACATGGCACCGTTCCTTCATTCAGCCCGCCTGTTTGTGGCTCTGCTCTTCCACATTGTCATCACCACACAGCAGATGCCAGAGGAAGTTGCCAACTTCTGGAGAGCATGCCGGCAGGAACAGCGCCTTCCCAGCAACCCCAACAGGTGCCACTCCTCCTGTCTTTTCAATGTCCTTGTGGCCAGTGCCAGTGCTCCCGGTGTGACCTGGGCTTTGCTCTGCACACAGGTTTGCAGTGCAGGCCATGAAGGCTCTGTTCAGCCGCAAGTGGTATGACAAAGAGCTGATTGCTATGGAGAGCAAGCGCGGCTGGGACACGCTGCTCTCTGCTGACACCCAGCACTATGCCGTGGGTCTGCTGGCCAGGTGAGAACCCCTTCTCTGCCACGTTTGTGCCCTGTGCCCGGGCTGCCCCACACAGTCCCTGGGGTCATGGCCACGAGGGCCTCGTCACCGAGGGACGGCCAAGCAGACTGCAAAAGGCTCTCCCAGCCTTTTCCAGGAGGGTGCCCAGAAGGGGCCACCTCCCAAAGCACCCACATCCCTCTCCAGGGATGCTGGGGAAAGACCAGACCTCTGTGAGTCAGACCCTGAGGACTGTCCTCCCCCACCTCAGGGTCTTGGTGCCTTTTTCCCCCGACAGGGAGATGCGCCGTGAATTGGGCTACATGTGTTCCCACGTCGCGTTCTACCTGCTCCAGCTGCTAAGCAGGGAGGAGCCACGCTGGGATCTGCCCTTCCTGGCCTTCCTTGTGGAGGTGAGCCAGTGCTGCCTCGCTGAGCAGCCTCCCAGCTCTCTGCCCTCTCGTAGCTGCAGCTGCCTGGGCCAGTGCCTGAGCCCTGTGCTGCTGCCTGGGCCCAGCCCTGTGCGCTGCTGGGCTCCTGCCCTTCGGGTCCCCTGTCACTGCCCTGTGCCTTTCAGGTCCTCGAATGCCTGGACTTAAAGGAATGTGCAGGCAGTGTCCTGGAGGTGATGGGAAGGCACCTGCAGCGCGGGTGCAGGCAGAGACGTCGCCTGGCGCTCAGAGGCCTTGTGTGGCTCAGCAAGGATCCCTCGATGGTGAGAAGGGGGCAGTGGCTTAAGCTGCGCTGGGGAAAGCAGCTCCCTGGGCTGGCTGGGCTCCAGGAGCTGAGGCAGCTGCTCCCAGCTCTCCTGCCCCCTGCTCGAGAGCTTCGGGATGGGCCTTTGGCCCCTGGGCCCTGCAGCAGCAGGGTGGGGCTGCAGTGCCTGGGGGATTTTGGCAGTGCAGCTGTTGATGGCTTCCCAGCACAGCCTTGTGTTCCATGCAGGCCAGATGGATATGCAGCCTGGACCAAAACCTTCTGGAGCTGCTGGGTGATGCCGATGCAGAGGTGGTTGGCATGTCCCTCTCTGTGTTCACAAATGCCTTCCAGAAGAAAGACAAGATAGGCAAGACCACTGCCCGGTTGCTGGCCGAGCGACTCCCGTGGCTCTTTGGAAACGTAAGGCTCTGTGCCACGGGCACCGGCTGCTGCCCAGAAACTTTGTATCCAGTGGATTTTTAGGCTTTTGCCCAGCTGGGCTGGAGAAGTTGGTGCTGAGGTCTCTTCTGCTCCCATTCCTTCAGGACAACGGCCACGTGCAGCTGCTCTCCATTCAGCTTTTCCAAAAGCTGCTGGGCTTGGTAGGGGATGAGGGCAAAAAGGCCCTGAAGAGAATTGTGAGGCAGAGCCTGCTCCCACTCTTCCTGCACTGCCATGACGGGAACCGGCGCGTGGCGAAGGTGAGGTTTTGTGTGATGCTGGTGCATCCCCGACAGGGGCTCGGCCGCCTCCTGCCCGGGCCCCTCTCCCGGGTGGCGGCCTCCTCCTGGTCTTGGCAGTGGGACTCAGTCCTGTGCCCTGGGCTGGGCCGCGCTGCCCTCACCTCCCGTCTCCGCCGCTCTCCAGGCCTCTCGGGAAACGCTGCACGCTGCGGCCGGCTTCCTGAACAGGAGCGACCTGCAGCAGGTGCTGGACACTCAGAAGCTGGTCAAGTTTGCCGAGTGTCTGGTAAGGACGGCCTGGAGGAGCCCCCTGACCGTGGTGCTCAGTCTGTGGGGCCGCAGCAGCGGTCCCTGCCCAGTGCCGCAGGCAGGGGCGCCGGCCAGGGCCCCACATGCCGCTCCCTTCCCTGGGGCCGGGCGGGCTCTTCCCCAGGCTCCTGCCGGCCGGGCCTCAGGGCTGTGCGGGCAGGGGAGGCCGAGGGGCCGAGCCCGCGCCAACCCGTCCCTCCTGCCTCTCTCTCCAGCTGGTGCAGGACGAGAGCCGAGCGGCCAAATACCTGCGCTGGGCCCTGCCCTACCTGGAGAGCCCACGGGAGCCCCTGCGACAGGCGGCCATCAGGATCATTGGTGAGCCACGAGTTGTGCTTGTCCTCGGGGCGCTGCCGCCCTGTGCCGGCCCTGCCCTGTGCCGGTTCTGCACTGCCCTGTGCCCCGGCCCTGCCCTGTGCCTGCCCTGCCCTATGCCGGTCCTGCCCTGCCCTGTGCCCTGCCCTGTGCCGGTTCCTGCCCTGTGCCGGCCCTGCCCTGTGCCGGCCCTGCCCTGTGCCCCGGCCCTGCCCTGTGCCGGCCCTGCCCTGCCCTGTGCCGGTCCTGCCCTGCCCTGTGCTGGTCCTGCCCTGCCCTGTGCTGGCCCTGCCCTGCCCTGTGCTGGTCCTGCCCTGCCCTGTGCCGGTCCTGCCCTGCCCTGTGCCGGTCCTGCCCTGCCCTGTGCTGGTCCTGCCCTGTGCCGGTTCCTGCCCTGCCCTGTGCCCTGCCCTGTGCCGGTTCCTGCCCTGCCCTGTGCCCTGCCCTGTGCCGGTTCCTGCCCTGCCCTGTGCCCTGCCCTGTGCTGGTCCTGCCCTGCCCTGTGTTGGTCCTGCCCTGTGCCGGTCCTGCCCTGTGCCGGCCCTGCCCTGTGCCGGTTCCTGCCCTGCCCTGTGCTGGCCCTGCCCTGCCCTGTGCCGGTCCTGCCCTGCCCTGTGCCGGCCCTGCCCTGCCCTGTGCCGGTCCTGCCCTGCCCTGTGCTGGCCCTGCCCTGTGCCGGTTCCTGCCCTGCCCCGGCCCTGCCCTGCCCCGGGGCCTCAGCAGCACCAAGGGCCGGGGCTCAGCCCTGCCGGGCAGGGGGCCGTGCGGCCACAGGGCTGGCAGCGCCGCTGGGAGGGAGCTGTGCCGCTGGGGCCCTGACAGGCTCTGTGTTCCCAGGGATCGCCGGGGTGCTCCTGATGGGGCAGAGGGAAGAACTGCAGGCCCTCAGCCAGGGTGAGTGAGGGCAGCGGGCTGTTGGCGGGGGCTGCCGGGGGGAGCCGCAATGCCTGGGCAGGAGGCTGCAATCCCTGGCCCGGCTGCGGAGGGCTTCGCTCCCTGTGTGGACAAGGGACGGCGTGGGCAGAACACAGAGAGGTTTCGGGGCTGTGGGCGGGGTGATTTGTGGGCAGCGCCTTGTGGCCACTCCAGTTGGCCCCTCCTCTCTTGGGGTGGCCACAGCAAGAGCTGGGTGGGATGGCCCTTGGCAGGAGAGTCTCCTTCAATTCCCGCACATCCGGGCTCTGACCGTGGCTCTGTGCCTGTCTCTTCCAGCTCTTCAGGCCCTGAGACAGGACAACAGCCCCTCTCCGATAAGCCTCTATGTCCAACTGACATTTGAGGGCCGAGCTGCAGAACTACGATCATCTGCCAGCTCAGAAGCCCTTACGAGGCCTTCAGGCAGATGAGACCACTGAAGACCAGAAGAGTCGGAGAGCAGCCTGAGCTCCAGGCACAGCTAATGAATTGCACAGCTGAGCCTGTGGGAAGCTCGTGTGGCTTCAGCCCCCTCCCTGCCATGCTACCCTGTCCATCCCTTTTCCCACCACTATTCCTCCCTTTTGACAGCTCCCTCTCTTCAGCCCTCAGACCATGCCCATCCCCTTTTTCCCCTCCCAGCTCATCCCTTTGCTTTGCCTTCCATTAATAAACAGTTTAGCTTGTTCAACTTTATCTGCATCTCTGTGGAGCTGAAGCAATGTAACTCCAGAGCCCTGGGATACGCATTCCTTGCTGTGTCACACCTGTGGTTTCAGGATGGCCACCAGCCGGGACGTGTCCCAAGGAGGCCATGCCAGCTTCTGTGCAGGCCCTGTGCCCTTCCTGCTGCTGCCCAGAGCCCGCAGAGCAGGGCAGCGTTTGCTGATGGCTTGAGCCATCAAATCATTCAAGATCCTGTCGGGCTGTCTTAGACGCTTGGGGCGAGGGATTCCTTCCAACCTGGGCCACTTTGGGTGGAGTGGGGGCAGCGCCAGGGCAGGTGGCAGGGTGTGCAAGGGCCCTTTAAGGGCGTGCAAGGGCAGCACGGTAACGGTGGAATGAAATGGAATGGAATGGGTGTCCGTTGTGACATGTGGTGACATAGCCGTTGGTGGCAACGCAGCAACGCCAGAGTGCTCGGTGCTCGCGACGGGAGAGGACGTGCCAGAGCGGTGCTGTGAGGAGCCCCCGCACAGCACACTCGTTGGTCTCTGACCCGGAGCTTTTCCGAGGCATTACTCCCGCAGCTGACCTGACAACCAGACTGTGGGTCTTGGTGACTCGGAGCTTTTCCGAGGCACCTCCTGTCCCTGTGGTCGGCGCCCTCTCTGCCAGACCGCGGGACTTGGTGCCCTGGTGACTCACGAGGAGTCTCCTGTCATTGTGGCAGGAGCCCTCGACACCAGAGTGCAGGACTTGCTGTCCTGCCGCCTTCCTGAGGCTTCTCTGTTGCAGGTGCCTGCAAGGCACAACTGCACAACTTTTTGCCTCAGAGCCTTCCCGAAGCATCCTTCTGAAGAGACCAGACGCTGCCATGGCGGCCCGATTTCTCGGTCTCTTCAAAGTTTGCGGGAGGAAAAAAAATACAATCCCTGCAGATGCTCCAGCACAACACCTTGAAGAGCTGGAGCAGATCCAGCCACTGCAGGATGGTGAGTGGCAGAGCCGGCCTACAGGGCTGATGGCTGTGGACAGCTTGGCCCCATCCCATCCTCACCCCATTCTCATCCCACCCCATCCCCATTCCCATCCTGCCCACGGACAGGATGGAAGAGGGGCCAAGGCTTTCCCCACAGCAGCTCTGCTCCATCTCCTGGGGCATCCCAGGGCTGTCTCTGCCTGGGGACTGGAGGGCTGGCTTCTCTGGCCTCTCCTGCAGCCCCTCAGTTCTGGCTGTGCTCGCTCTTTGCCAGATGCAGCCGTGGACCAGACACAAGGCCAGAAGCCCCCCCGTGGCCGCATCCACAGAGCACTGAAGGTACCTGCAGCAGCCACCCCCACCTGGGCTGGGCCTGCTGTCACTGCTCAGCCGAGCTCTGCGCTTGGAGCGCTCCATGGAACATGCCTCTCTTCCCTGTCCTTTGCTCTCCTGCAGGCCTTCCGCAAGTTTCTGGGCGTTCGACGTCGGAAGACCCGCACCACGGCAACTGAGAGCACGGCCCAGCCCACCTCCGGGCTGACGGAGCTCCAGGCAGAGCCTGATGCCAGCCTGGATTTCACCGAGCGCTCAAAAGTTCCCGATGCTGCACCGAACGAGGGCGCGGCCAAGACCGACACGACAGTGACTGCGGACGTGGCCGTCACCAACGCCGACGCCGGGGAGACTCGGGGCATCGCGAATACCGAAGCCATGCCCGCTCCCACCGTGATTCGTGCTGCCACTCTCGAGTTTTTCCAGGAGAGTACTACGTCTTCTCAGCAGCAGGTAAGCAGCTTGAGGCCAGGGCTGGAGGCCTCCCAGGATCGGGAGGCCTCCTCAGGCCAAGGCCGCTGGGCCACCTCAGTCTTTGAGGCCAGAAGAGTGTGGCGGGAAGGGAAGCACTTCTTGGGGGAAGCTGGGGAATCTGCTCCCTTGGAGAGTGCTCCAAGTCTTCCCCATGTCTCCTCCAGGTGCCAGCCATGGTGAAGAACATCCACCAGAGACTGGCGGCCTGTCCCACTGTGGATGCCGGGCTGCTCATTAACTTTCTGAGGCTGGCTCAAGATCAACCTGCTGACGTGGTTCTGACCCTCCTGCGCTGTGCCCCAACATGTGACAGGTACGGGGCCCACCCGCCTTGAGAGCTCAGGGCTCACCAGCCTCTAGGGCCCCTCGCCCTGCACAGCCTGTCCAATGGGCTCTGCCAGACAGGCGAAGCGGGTCCAGGACCCCCGGGCCCCTCTGTGGCCCCATGCTCCCTCCCTGCCCCTCAGGGCACCAGGCCTCTGTCCCCTGGTCCTCCACAGCTGCACAGGGCGTGCTACTGTGACTGAGACACCCCTGACACAGAGCTCCCATCCCACAGAGCTGCTGCAATGATGTGGAGAGCCATAAGCTCGTCGGCTCTGACAGTGGAGAAGGTGCTGCCAACGCTGATGAGTGTGATGGAGGACTGGCCACTGCACAGAACTTTCACCTCCGACGGGGACAACGAGGCCGTTTTTGCCCTGGCGGTGAGTTTCTGGAACTGGCCTCTGCTCACTCCCCGGTCGTCTCTCCATCAGCTCTCCATTCCCTCCCTCCCTGCCTCAGGCACTGGCCTAGGGCTGGGCACGGGGGGCACCAGCCCCGCTGCTCCCCCTGCCTCTCCCCTCGGGCCCTGCCACACGGACACCTTAGCACTGAGCTCTGTCAAGACAGGCTGCTTCTTTTGCAGGCAACTCTGGGGCTGTGGGTGACTGTACAGGTGCCTGGGTGCCACATGGCACCGTTCCTTCATTCAGCCCGCCTGTTTGTGGCTCTGCTCTTCCACATTGTCATCACCACACAGCAGATGCCAGAGGAAGTTGCCAACTTCTGGAGAGCGTGCCGGCAGGAACAGCGCCTTCCCAGCAACCCCAACAGGTGCCACTCCTCCTGTCTTTTCAATGTCCTTCTGGCCAGTGCCAGTGCTCCCGGTGTGACCTGGGCTTTGCTCTGCACACAGGTTTGCAGTGCAGGCCATGAAGGCTCTGTTCAGCCGCAAGTGGTATGACAAAGAGCTGATCGCTCTGGAGAGCAAGCACGGCTGGGACACGCTGCTCTCTGCTGACACCCAGCACTATGCCGTGGGTCTGCTGGCCAGGTGAGAACCCCTTCTCTGCCACGTTTGTGCCCTGTGCCCGGGCTGCCCCACACAGTCCCTGGGGTCATGGCCACGAGGGCCTCGTCACCGAGGGACGGCCAAGCAGACTGCAAAAGGCTCTCCCAGCCTTTTCCAGGAGGGTGCCCAGAAGGGGCCACCTCCCAAAGCACCCACATCCCTCTCCAGGGATGCTGGGGAAAGACCAGACCTCTGTGAGTCAGACCCTGAGGACTGTCCTCCCCCACCTCAGGGTCTTGGTGCCTTTTTCCCCCGACAGGGAGATGCGCCGTGAATTGGGCTACATGTGTTCCCACGTCGCGTTCTACCTGCTCCAGCTGCTAAGCAGGGAGGAGCCACGCTGGGATCTGCCCTTCCTGGCCTTCCTTGTGGAGGTGAGTGCTGCCTCGCTGAGCAGCCTCCCATCTCTCTGCCCTCTCATAGCTGCAGCTGTCTGGGCCGGTGCCTGAGCCCTGTGCTGCTGCCTGGGCCCAGCCCTGTGCGCTGCTGGGCTCCTGCCCTTCGGGTCCCCTGTCACTGCCCTGTGCCTTTCAGGTCCTCGAATGCCTGGACTTAAAGGAATGTGCAGGCAGTGTCCTGGAGGTGATGGGAAGGCACCTGCAGCGCGGGTGCAGGCAGAGACGTCGCCTGGCGCTCAGAGGCCTTGTGTGGCTCAGCAAGGATCCCTCGATGGTGAGAAGGGGGCAGTGGCTTAAGCTGCGCTGGGGAAAGCAGCTCCCTGGGCTGGCTGGGCTCCAGGAGCTGAGGCAGCTGCTCCCAGCTCTCCTGCCCCCTGCTCGAGAGCTTCGGGATGGGCCTTTGGCCCCTGGGCCCTGCAGCAGCAGGGTGGGGCTGCAGTGCCTGGGGGATGTTGGCAGTGCAGCTGTTGATGGCTTCCCAGCACAACCTTGTGTTCCATGCAGGCCAGATGGATATGCAGCCTGGACCAAAACCTTCTGGAGCTGCTGGGTGATGCCGATGCAGAGGTGGTTGGCATGTCCCTCTCTGTGTTCACAAATGCCTTCCAGAAGAAAGACAAGATAGGCAAGACCACTGCCCGGTTGCTGGCCGAGCGACTCCCGTGGCTCTTTGGAAACGTAAGGCTCTGTGCCACGGGCACCGGCTGCTGCCCAGAAACTTTGTATCCAGTGGATTTTTAGGCTTTTGCCCAGCTGGGCTGGAGAAGTTGGTGCTGAGGTCTCTTCTGCTCCCATTCCTTCAGGACAACGGCCACGTGCAGCTGCTCTCCATTCAGCTTTTCCAAAAGCTGCTGGGCTTGGTAGGGGATGAGGGCAAAAAGGCCCTGAAGAGAATTGTGAGGCAGAGCCTGCTCCCACTCTTCCTGCACTGCCATGACGGGAACCGGCGCGTGGCGAAGGTGAGGTTTTGTGTGATGCTGGTGCATCCCCGACAGGGGCTCGGCCGCCTCCTGCCCGGGCCCCTCTCCCGGGTGGCGGCCTCCTCCTGGTCTTGGCAGTGGGACTCAGTCCTGTGCCCTGGGCTGGGCCGCGCTGCCCTCACCTCCCGTCTCCGCCGCTCTCCAGGCCTCTCGGGAAACGCTGCACACTGCGGCCGGCTTCCTGAACAGGAGCGACCTGCAGCAGGTGCTGGACACTCAGAAGCTGGTCAAGTTTGCCGAGTGTCTGGTAAGGACGGCCTGGAGGAGCCCCCTGACCGTGGTGCTCAGTCTGTGGGGCCGCAGCAGCGGTCCCTGCCCAGTGCCGCAGGCAGGGGCGCCGGCCAGGGCCCCACATGCCGCTCCCTTCCCTGGGGCCGGGCGGGCTCTTCCCCAGGCTCCTGCCGGCCGGGCCTCGGGGCTGTGCGGGCAGGGGAGGCCGAGGGGCCGAGCCCGCGCCAACCCATCCCTCCTGCCTCTCTCTCCAGCTGGTGCAGGACGAGAGCCGAGCGGCCAAATACTTGCGCTGGGCCCTGCCCTACCTGGAGAGCCCACGGGAGCCCCTGCGACAGGCGGCCATCAGGATCATTGGTGAGCCACGAGTTGTGCTTGTCCTCGGGGCGCTGCCGCCCTGTGCCGGCCCTGCCCTGTGCCGGCCCTGCCCTGCCCTGTGCCGGCCCTGCCCTGTGCCGGCCCTGCCCTGCCCTGTGCTGGCCCTGCCCTGTGCCGGCCCTGCCCTGTGCCCCGGCCCTGCCCTGTGCCGGCCCTGCCCTGCCCTGTGCCGGTCCTGCCCTGCCCTGTGCTGGTCCTGCCCTGTGCCGGTTCCTGCCCTGCCCTGTGCCCCGGCCCTGCCCTGTGCCGGTCCTGCCCTGTGCTGGTCCTGCCCTGTGCCGGCCCTGCCCTGCCCTGTGCCGGTTCCTGCCCTGCCCTGTGCCCTGCCCTGTGCCGGTTCCTGCCCTGCCCTGTGCCCTGCCCTGTGCTGGTCCTGCCCTGCCCTGTGCCGGTCCTGCCCTGTGCCGGTCCTGCCCTGTGCCGGCCCTGCCCTGTGCCGGTTCCTGCCCTGCCCTGTGCCGGTCCTGCCCTGCCCTGTGCCGGCCCTGCCCTGCCCTGTGCCGGTCCTGCCCTGCCCTGTGCTGGCCCTGCCCTGCCCTGTGCTGGCCCTGCCCTGTGCCGGTCCTGCCCTGCCCTGTGCCGGTTCTTCCCTGTGCCGGCCCTGCCCTGTGCTGGCCCTGCCCTGCCCTGCCCCGGCCCTGCCCTGCCCCGGGGCCTCAGCAGCACCAAGGGCCCGGGCTCAGCCCTGCCGGGCAGGGGGCCGTGCGGCCACAGGGCTGGCAGCGCCGCTGGGAGGGAGCTGTGCCGCTGGGGCCCTGACAGGCTCTGTGTTCCCAGGGATCGCCGGGGTGCTCCTGATGGGGCAGAGGGAAGAACTGCAGGCCCTCAGCCAGGGTGAGTGAGGGCAGCGGGCTGTTGGCGGGGGCTGCCGGGGGGAGCCGCAATGCCTGGGCAGGAGGCTGCAATCCCTGGCCCGGCTGCGGAGGGCTTCGCTCCCTGTGTGGACAAGGGGGGGCACGGGCAGAACACAGAGAGGTTTCGGGGCTGTGGGCGGGGTGATTTGTGGGCAGCGCCTTGTGGCCACTCCAGTTGGCCCCTCCTCTCTTGGGGTGGCCACAGCAAGAGCTGGGTGGGATGGCCCTTGGCAGGAGAGTCTCCTTCAATTCCCGCACATCCGGGCTCTGACCGTGGCTCTGTGCCTGTCTCTTCCAGCTCTTCAGGCCCTGAGACAGGACAACAGCCCCTCTCCGATAAGCCTCTATGTCCAACTGACATTTGAGGGCCGAGCTGCAGAACTACGATCATCTGCCAGCTCAGAAGCCCTTACGAGGCCTTCAGGCAGATGAGACCACTGAAGACCGGAAGAGTCGGAGAGCAGCCCGAGCTCCAGGCACAGCTAATGAATTGCACAGCTGAGCCTGTGGGAAGCTCGTGTGGCTTCAGCCCCCTCCCTGCCATGCTACCCTGTCCATCCCTTTTCCCACCACTATTCCTCCCTTTTGACAGCTCCCTCTCTTCAGCCCTCAGACCATGCCCATCCCCTTTTTCCCCTCCCAGCTCATCCCTTTGCTTTGCCTTCCATTAATAAACAGTTTAGCTTGTTCAACTTTATCTGCATCTCTGTGGAGCTGAAGCAATGTAACTCCAGAGCCCTGGGACACGCATTCCTTGCTCTGTCACACCTGTGGTTTCAGGATGGCCACCAGCCGGGACGTGTCCCAAGGAGGCCATGCCAGCTTCTGTGCAGGCCCTGTGCCCTTCCTGCTGCTGCCCAGAGCCCGCAGAGCAGGGCAGCGTTTGCTGATGGCTTGAGCCATCAAATCATTCAAGATCCTGTCGGGCTGTCTTAGACGCTTGGGGCGAGGGATTCCTTCCAACCTGGGCCACTTTGGGTGGAGTGGGGGCAGCGCCAGGGCAGGTGGCAGGGTGTGCAAGGGCCCTTTAAGGGCGTGCAAGGGCAGCACGGTAACGGTGGAATGGAATGGAACAGGAATGGGTGTCCGTTGTGACATGTGGTGACATAGCCGTTGGTGGCAACGCAGCAACGCCAGAGTGCTCGGTGCTCGCGACGGGAGAGGACGTGCCAGAGCGGTGCTGTGAGGAGCCCCCGCACAGCGCACTCGTTGGTCTCTGACCCGGAGCTTTTCCGAGGCATTACTCCCGCAGCTGACCTGACAACCAGACTGTGGGTCTTGGTGACTCGGAGCTTTTCCGAGGCACCTCCTGTCCCTGTGGTCGGCGCCCTCTCTGCCAGACCGCGGGACTTGGTGCCCTGGTGACTCACGAGGAGTCTCCTGTCATTGTGGCAGGAGCCCTCGACACCAGAGTGCAGGACTTGCTGTCCTGCCGCCTTCCTGAGGCTTCTCTGTTGCAGGTGCCTGCAAGGCACAACTGCACAACTTGTTGCCTCAGAGCCTTCCCGAAGCATCCATCTGAAGAGACCAGACGCTGCCATGGCAGCCCGATTTCTCGGTCTCTTCAAAGTTTGCGGGAGGAAAAAAAATACAATCCCTGCAGATGCTCCAGCACAACACCTTGAAGAGCTGGAGCAGATCCAGCCACTGCAGGATGGTGAGTGGCAGAGCCGGCCTACAGGGCTGATGGCTGTGGACAGCTTGGCCCCATCCCATCCTCACCCCATTCTCATCCCACCCCATCCCCATTCCCATCCTGCCCATGGACAGGATGGAAGAGGGGCCAAGGCTTTCCCCACAGCAGCTCTGCTCCATCTCCTGGGGCATCCCAGGGCTGTCTCTGCCTGGGGACTGGAGGGCTGGCTTCTCTGGCCTCTCCTGCAGCCCCTCAGTTCTGGCTGTGTTCGCTCTTTGCCAGATGCAGCCGTGGACCAGACACAAGGCCAGAAGCCCCCCTGTGGCCGCATCCGCAGAGCGCTGAAGGTACCTGCAGCAGCCACCCCCACCTGGGCTGGGCCTGCTGTCACTGCTCAGCCGAGCTCTGCGCTTGGAGCGCTCCATGGAACATGCCTCTCTTCCCTGTCCTTTGCTCTCCTGCAGGCCTTCCGCAAGTTTCTGGGCGTTCGACGTAGGAAGACCCGCACCACGGCAACTGAGAGCACGGCCCAGCCCGCCTCCGGGCTGACGGAGCTCCAGGCAGAGCCTGATGCCAGCCTGGATTCCACCGAGCGCTCAAAAGTTCCCGATGCTGCACCGAACGAGGGCGCGGCCAAGACCGACACGACAGTGACTGCGGACGTGGCCGTCACCAACGCCGACGCCGGGGAGACTCGGGGCATCGCGAATACCGAAGCCATGCCCGCTCCCACTGTGATTCGTGCTGCCACTCTCGAGTTTTTCCAGGAGAGTACTACGTCTTCTCAGCAGCAGGTAAGCAGCTTGAGGCCAGGGCTGGAGGCCTCCCAGGATCGGGAGGCCTCCTCAGGCCAAGGCCGCTGGGCCACCTCAGTCTTTGAGGCCAGAAGAGTGTGGCGGGAAGGGAAGCACTTCTTGGGGGAAGCTGGGGAATCTGCTCCCTTGGAGAGTGCTCCAAGTCTTCCCCATGTCTCCTCCAGGTGCCAGCCATGGTGAAGAACATCCACCAGAGACTGGCGGCCTGTCCCACTGTGGATGCCGGGCTGCTCATTAACTTTCTGAGGCTGGCTCAAGATCAACCTGCTGACGTGGTTCTGACCCTCCTGCGCTGTGCCCCAACATGTGACAGGTACGGGGACCACCCGCCTTGAGAGCTCAGGGCTCACCAGTCTCTAGGGCCCCTCGCCCTGCACAGCCTGTCCAACGGGGTCTGCCAGACAGGCGAAGCGGGTCCAGGACCCCCGGGCCCCTCTGTGGCCCCATGCTCCCTCCCTGCCCCTCAGGGCACCAGGGCTCTGTCCCCTGGGCCTCCACAGCTGCACAGGGCGTGCTACTGTGACTGAGACACCCCTGACACAGAGCTCCCATCCCACAGAGCTGCTGCAATGATGTGGAGAGCCATAAGCTCGTCGGCTCTGACAGTGGAGAAGGTGCTGCCAACGCTGATGAGTGTGATGGAGGACTGGCCACTGCACAGAACTTTCACCTCCGACGGGGACAACGAGGCCGTTTTTGCCCTGGCGGTGAGTTTCTGGAACTGGCCTCTGCTCACTCCCCGGTCGTCTCTCCATCAGCTCTCCATTCCCTCCCTCCCTGCCTCAGGCACTGGCCTAGGGCTGGGCACGGGGGGCACCAGCCCCGCTGCTCCCCCTGCCTCTCCCCTCGGGCCCTGCCACACGGACACCTTAGCACTGAGCTCTGTCAAGACAGGCTGCTTCTTTTGCAGGCAACTCTGGGGCTGTGGGTGACTGTACAGGTGCCTGGGTGCCACATGGCACCGTTCCTTCATTCAGCCCGCCTGTTTGTGGCTCTGCTCTTCCACATTGTCATCACCACACAGCAGATGCCAGAGGAAGTTGCCAACTTCTGGAGAGCGTGCCGGCAGGAACAGCGCCTTCCCAGCAACCCCAACAGGTGCCACTCCTCCTGTCTTTTCAATGTCCTTCTGGCCAGTGCCAGTGCTCCCGGTGTGACCTGGGCTTTGCTCTGCACACAGGTTTGCAGTGCAGGCCATGAAGGCTCTGTTCAGCCGCAAGTGGTATGACAAAGAGCTGATTGCTATGGAGAGCAAGCACGGCTGGGACACGCTGCTCTCTGCTGACACCCAGCACTATGCCGTGGGTCTGCTGGCCAGGTGAGAACCCCTTCTCTGCCACGTTTGTGCCCTGTGCCCGGGCTGCCCCACACAGTCCCTGGGGTCATGGCCACGAGGGCCTCGTCACCGAGGGACGGCCAAGCAGACTGTAAAAGGCTCTCCCAGCCTTTTCCAGGAGGGTGCCCAGAAGGGGCCACCTCCCAAAGCACCCACATCCCTCTCCAGGGATGCTGGGGAAAGACCAGACCTCTGTGAGTCAGACCCTGAGGACTGTCCTCCCCCACCTCAGGGTCTTGGTGCCTTTTTCCCCCGACAGGGAGATGCGCTGTGAATTGGGCTACATGTGTTCCCACGTCGCGTTCTACCTGCTCCAGCTGCTAAGCAGGGAGGAGCCACGCTGGGATCTGCCCTTCCTGGCCTTCCTTGTGGAGGTGAGCCAGTGCTGCCTCGCTGAGCAGCCTCCCAGCTCTCTGCCCTCTCGTAGCTGCAGCTGCCTGGGCCGGTGCCTGAGCCCTGTGCTGCTGCCTGGGCCCAGCCCTGTGCGCTGCTGGGCTCCTGCCCTTCGGGTCCCCTGTCACTGCCCTGTGCCTTTCAGGTCCTCGAATGCCTGGACTTAAAGGAATGTGCAGGCAGTGTCCTGGAGGTGATGGGAAGGCACCTGCAGCACGGGTGCAGGCAGAGACGTCGCCTGGCGCTCAGAGGCCTTGTATGGCTCAGCAAGGATCCCTCGATGGTGAGAAGGGGGCAGTGGCTTAAGCTGCGCTGGGGAAAGCAGCTTCCTGGGCTGGCTGGGCTCCAGGAGCTGAGGCAGCTGCTCCCAGCTCTCCTGCCCCCTGCTCGAGAGCTTTGGGATGGGCCTTTGGCCCCTGGGCCCTGCAGCAGCAGGGTGGGGCTGCAGTGCCTGGGGGATGTTGGCAGTGCAGCTGTTGATGGCTTCCCAGCACAGCCTTGTGTTCCATGCAGGCCAGATGGATATGCAGCCTGGACCAAAACCTTCTGGAGCTGCTGGGTGATGCCGATGCAGAGGTGGTTGGCATGTCCCTCTCTGTGTTCACAAATGCCTTCCAGAAGAAAGACAAGATAGGCAAGACCACCGCCCGGTTGCTGGCCGAGCGACTCCCGTGGCTCTTTGGAAACGTAAGGCTCTGTGCCACGGGCACCGGCTGCTGCCCAGAAACTTTGTACCCAGTGGATTTTTAGGCTTTTGCCCAGCTGGGCTGGAGAAGTTGGTGCTGAGGTCTCTTCTGCTCCCATTCCTTCAGGACAACGGCCACGTGCAGCTGCTCTCCATTCAGCTTTTCCAAAAGCTGCTGGGCTTGGTAGGGGATGAGGGCAAAAAGGCCCTGAAGAGAATTGTGAGGCAGAGCCTGCTCCCACTCTTCCTGCACTGCCACGACGGGAACCGGCGCGTGGCGAAGGTGAGGTTTTGTGTGATGCTGGTGCATCCCTGACAGGGGCTCGGCCGCCTCCTGCCCGGGCCCCTCTCCCGGGTGGCGGCCTCCTCCTGGTCTTGGCAGTGGGACTCAGTCCTGTGCCCTGGGCTGGGCCGCGCTGCCCTCACCTCCCGTCTCTGCCGCTCTCCAGGCCTCTCGGGAAACGCTGCACACTGCGGCCGGCTTCCTGAACAGGAGCGACCTGCAGCAGGTGCTGGACACTCAGAAGCTGGTCAAGTTCGCCGAGTGTCTGGTAAGGACGGCCTGGAGGAGCCCCCTGACCGCGGTGCTCAGTCTGTGGGGCCGCAGCTGCGGTCTCTGCCCAGTGCCACAGGCAGGGGCGCCGGCCAGGGCCCCACATGCCGCTCCCTTCCCTGGGGCCGGGCGGGCTCTTCCCCAGGCTCCTGCCGGCCGGGCCTCAGGGCTGTGCGGGCAGGGGAGGCCGAGGGGCTGAGCCCGCGCCAACCCGTCCCTCCTGCCGCTCTCTCCAGCTGGTGCAGGACGAGAGCCGAGCGGCCAAATACCTGCGCTGGGCCCTGCCCTACCTGGAGAGCCCAAGGGAGCCCCTGCGACAGGCGGCCACCAGGATCATTGGTGAGCCACGAGTTGTGCTTGTCCTCGGGGCGCTGCCGCCCTGTGCTGGCCCTGCCCTGTGCCGGTTCTGCACTGCCCTGTGCCCCGGCCCTGCCCTGTGCCGGCCCTGCCCTGTGCCGGCCCTGCCCTGTGCCGGTCCTGCCCTGCCCTGTGCCCCGGCCCTGCCCTGTGCCGGCCCTGCCCTGTGCCGGTTCCTGCCCTGTGCCTGCCCTGCCCTGTGCCGGTCCTGCCCTGCCCTGTGCCGGCCCTGCCCTGTGCTGGCCCTGCCCTGCCCTGCCCCGGCCCTGCCCTGCCCCGGGGCCTCAGCAGCACCAAGGGCCCGGGCTCAGCCCTGCCGGGCAGGGGGCCGTGTGGCCACAGGGCTGGCAGCGCTGCTGGGAGGGAGCTGTGCCGCTGGGGCCCTGACAGGCTCTGTGTTCCCAGGGATCGCCGGGGTGCTCCTGATGGGGCAGAGGGAAGAACTGCAGGCCCTCAGCCAGGGTGAGTGAGGGCAGCGGGCTGTTGGCGGGGGCTGCCGGGGGGAGCCGCAATGCCTGGGCAGGAGGCTGCAATCCCTGGCCCGGCTGCGGAGGGCTTCGCTCCCTGTGTGGACAAGGGACGGCGTGGGCAGAACACAGAGAGGTTTCGGGGCTGTGGGCGGGGTGATTTGTGGGCAGCGCCTTGTGGCCACTCCAGTTGGCCCCTCCTCTCTTGGGGTGGCCACAGCAAGAGCTGGGTGGGATGGCCCTTGGCAGGAGAGTCTCCTTCAATTCCCGCACATCCGGGCTCTGACCGTGGCTCTGTGCCTGTCTCTTCCAGCTCTTCAGGCCCTGAGACAGGACAACAGCCCCTCTCCGATAAGCCTCTATGTCCAACTGACATTTGAGGGCCGAGCTGCAGAACTACGATCATCTGCCAGCTCAGAAGCCCTTACGAGGCCTTCAGGCAGATGAGACCACTGAAGACCGGAAGAGTCGGAGAGCAGCCCGAGCTCCAGGCACAGCTAATGAATTGCACAGCTGAGCCTGTGGGAAGCTCGTGTGGCTTCAGCCCCCTCCCTGCCATGCTACCCTGTCCATCCCTTTTCCCACCACTATTCCTCCCTTTTGACAGCTCCCTCTCTTCAGCCCTCAGACCATGCCCATCCCCTTTTTCCCCTCCCAGCTCATCCCTTTGCTTTGCCTTCCATTAATAAACAGTTTAGCTTGTTCAACTTTATCTGCATCTCTGTGGAGCTGAAGCAATGTAACTCCAGAGCCCTGGGACACGCATTCCTTGCTGTGTCACACCTGCGGTTTCAGGATGGCCACCAGCCGGGACGTGTCCCAAGGAGGCCATGCCAGCTTCTGTGCAGGCCCTGTGCCCTTCCTGCTGCTGCCCAGAGCCCGCAGAGCAGGGCAGCGTTTGCTGATGGCTTGAGCCATCAAATCATTCAAGATCCTGTCGGGCTGTCTTAGACGCTTGGGGCGAGGGATTCCTTCCAACCTGGGCCACTTTGGGTGGAGTGGGGGCAGCGCCAGGGCAGGTGGCAGGGTGTGCAAGGGCCCTTTAAGGGCGTGCAAGGGCAGCACGGTAACGGTGGAATGGAATGGGAATGCGTTTGCAGGAGGAAAAGAAATACAATCCCTGCAGATGCTCCAGCACAACACTGAAGAGCTGGAGCAGATCCAGCCACTGCAGGATGGTGAGTGGCAGAGCTGGCCTACAGGGCTGATGGCTGTGGACAGCTTGGCCCCATCCCATCCTCACCCCATTCTCATCCCACCCCATCCCCATTCCCATCCTGCCCACGGACAGAATGGAAGAGGGGCCAAGGCTTTCCCCACAGCAGCTCTGCTCCATCTCCTGGGGCATCCCAGGGCTGTCCCTGCCTGGGGAGTGGAGGGCTGGCTTCTCTGGCCTCTCCTGCAGCCCCTCAGCTCTGGCTGTGTTCGCTCTTTGCCAGATGCAGCCGTGGACCAGACACAAGGCCAGAAGCCCCCCTGTGGCCGCATCCGCAGAGCACTGAAGGTACCTGCAGCAGCCACCCCCAACTGGGCTGGGCCTGCTGTCACTGCTCAGCCGAGCTCTGCGCTTGGAGCGCTCCATGGAACATGCCTCTCTTCCCTGTAGGATCTCATGTTACAACTCTTGCTCCTATCTCCATCACTCTCCCCCCCAAGAGGACTATATAGTAACTGTTAAAGATTTGCCGTAGCAAATGTTTTAATCTTTAGCCATTTTTTATGTTAGTTTTAATATTGCATTCCTGTAGTAACTACACTTCATGTGTTCTGTATAAAAGCATTTGCCTGTCTAAGCACTCTTCTGTACTACAGCATGTAAGTACCAGACTTGGCGCTTGTAACATAGTGTGTATCCTTCCCCAACAGCCCTGCAGTTGGCTGGCCACAGCAACAGTGGGTTTGATGGCCTACATAAAAAAACCCAAACAAACTATATTTAATTCTGTTGTGCCTTTTCTTAATCAAAAACCACTATAATTATACATTTATAATATATTATTTGCATATGTTGCTATGCACGTAGCCACAGAAAAGAGGCAGTGCCTTATCTACATCTTATTTTTCGTGTTTTGTCTTTTGAAATTTTAGATTATTTCCAATATAATTCAGATGTCTGCTTGTAGTAACAATTTAGCAATTTAGCCAAGGTCCCTTCCATAGGGAATGGAATCCATGCACTGACACCCATTTGTTGTGTCTGCATATTCACAGTGGTCCCTAGTTTGGGTCTCTCTGGGCTTACATGTAAAACCTGTGACTGGGACCCTAACCAGACTCTTATCTCTATTCCCTTTATTTTGGAGAGACATACAGAGTGAAACTTTGAATATAAAACTTTTACTTAAATCTATAAACTGTTCTCTGAAACTGCCTTTTTCCCTTCACCAGTGCAAAATATTGATTAACACACACATAAATATATTTATGCAATTTAGATGAAAAAAGAATTGAAGCTGAATCCCACAGAATAATCCCTGTGTAGACCTTCTAAACATCAATGGTAGCACAATAATGGTAAATTATTGCTGTTGGTATAGCAGTGAAAGAGTACACCTAAGTGTGAAGTTTTAGCGCATTTTTTTCCATCCTCGTTTTGTTAAAAAACACCAAGTAAATGAGATTGGCCAAATGCTGTGGCTTCTGGGCATTAGAAGTCTAAACAAAAGAATCCCCATCATTATTTCTATATTGGCTTTTACTGCTGTAGGAAGAAGGATTTTCACTGAAAACATCTAAAACTTTACTTTTTCCATAACCAAAATTAACCTAAATTATTTGTTACTCTAGCAGGATATGCCACACTTCAAACAACAAGTCCAGTGCTGGACGATTACATTATCTTGATGGAAATTACAAAAAGAGAGTATTTTCCAGAGAAGCTGACAAGTAAGGAGCAGAGGCATGCAGAGGGAAGTGAAGGTCAGCTCTTTCCCATTGGAAACTCCCAGCAGACAGCAGGGCTCTGTGGAGGACAAAGGGAGCAGAGCACTCCAGGAGGCGGCATAACTCTCCACCACCTCACTCAGCAGCACAGATTGGTCCAAAGAAAAGTTTATTTCCTTTGCAAAGTGACAGGAATGGGAATTCCTGCAGAGTGCTGGGAACAGGGTAACAAAGTATAGGGGACAGGTGCTAAAATAAAGAGGCTGTGCTGAATTTTATACACATGAAACTTTATTCATGATACCCTTCCTGAGCAGTCAGTTAACCACTGGGTATGTCTCCCCGCAGAGATAAAGCCTTTTTGAGTAAACAACACTAAAGAGAGACTACAGGATGGAGTTGCATCAACGCTGGCATAACTAATTAAGGACTCATCTGTAGAAGTTTTCTCACTATGTGATTCATATTTCATCCACTTAACTACTTAATATCTGATAGACTCACTACAGTTGCTTTATCTAATTAAAAAAAAAGAACTAATTTTAAATCTCGACTAATATGTTTAAACATCTGATCTTTTCTGGTCAGATATTGTTTTCTTGATATGACATATTTGTTGTCTCTGATATTTGTCTTGTAATTTAGTGTTTCAAGTAATGTTGTGGGGCTGTACAGACAGGCACTGTGCTGGGAAAAAAGCAGTGCCAAAAAACCAAGCACACATAAATACACTAAAATAATCTTTTACATTAAGGAAAAATATAACATTTTCCCCTTGATTGTTAAAATGGAAGATTTGGCATTGGAAAGCAAATTCAGGTTCTATTCTGAGGAAACAGAATGACTTTTTCAGTTAATAAATTAATTCCTTATCCTTACTGCTAGTTTCTCCTTTCAGTTTATCAGAAAATAGCTATAAAATATAGCGTAAATGTGATCTTTTAATCCTTGACTATGTGGAACAGGTGAAACTAGATCATGTTCAAAGTAACAACGAAATATACTGACTATAATATTTGGTAAGATCAGCATGTTTGAAAATATAAAAAT
Source organism: Zosterops lateralis (assembly GCF_965231275.1). Classification (NCBI taxonomy): domain Eukaryota; kingdom Metazoa; phylum Chordata; class Aves; order Passeriformes; family Zosteropidae; genus Zosterops; species Zosterops lateralis. The sequence goes on from NC_139766.1 coordinate 35,885,201, forward strand.
GTGTTACAGAAGATGAATGCCTTTACTACCTGGGCTTCCAGAAACTTGAAAAGTGCAGCACCACTCCCATAGGGAACTTCTGCATTATTTTGGGAGCTCCCTACTGGTTGAGGTATCACATGAAGGTCAAACCTACAACTATAAGGGGATGAAAAATGTTTTATAGAGGTTGAGATTACAAGCAATGTGGCCTAGAGGATGACCTGATTTGAGTGAATAATCCTTGAGAAGTTGAGATACACTGATAAAGAGGCAGATAATTTTAAGACTCATTTTAAATCCCTCCCCCATCATTTTTAAAAACGCTGAAGTTCCATCGATTTATGAATTTCCTTTTGCTTAATTTGTAAGATGTGGTATAAAAAAAAATTATCAAATTTAACAATTTATCAGTTCATCAGTTGCTAACTTTCAGGCCAAAAGAAGTTTAACCAGGCTAAGAAATACTTTTTCTCTTTTTTTTTGTTTTTATTTGTTTGTGTGTGTGTATGAGGGTTTTGGATTGGGGTTTTGTGGAGTGAGAGGGGGGTGTGGTTTGGGATTTTTTGGTATAAGGACTGAATTTGAGAATAAGATGGAAAGATTTCCAAATTTTAGGAGGATCCAATAAAAAAAAAAAATCAAGAAGCTTTCAATAACATGAGGAAAACACTATGCTAGTTTCTGTATGCTCATGTGATCTTCAAGAAAAATATTTTTATAAAAAACAAATAAAAAGTACACTTTGAAAAATAGACATAAAATTTAAAAATTAAAATAAATAAAAGGAATATACAATGAAGAGAAACCTAAGACAGTTCATAAAAGAAACAGTTCTGTTTGGAATTGAAATAGCACGTTGCCTTAGAAGCTGAAAATGGTCATAACATTATGTAGACTAGAAGTACATTAAAGTACTCCAGTCTTAGTGCTCTAAAAACACATGGCTTCGAAAGCCAGTAGAGATCACATCTCTGAAATTATGTTAACTCTGCAAATAGAAAGGCAGGTTTTAAAAATTATTTTCCCTTTTTGATTCAGGTCTAAGTGTATTATACAACCACCAACTGCTATGTATTCTCCAAAAGTTATTTTTGTGCGTTGAATATAAATTGGCCTCTGTTTTCAGTGGCTTTTTTTTGTTGTTGTTGTTTTTGGTTTTTTGTTTGTTTGTTTGTTTGTTTGTTTTTGTTTTAGTTTTTTTGTTTTGAGGGAAAAGAGAGGAGGAGAGAAGGGAGATTATTCTCGGATTCTTCTATCAGTTCTGTCTGGAGAATTACTTTTTTTTTTTTTTTCTTTAATGCTCTCATTGACATAACACATTATGAAGCATTGTGCTGTGAAGTGTAACATCAGCTTGTATCAGTCACACTGCATTACTTTACATGCCCAGCCTAATGTGTCACTGCACAGCAACAGCAGAACCACCCTACATAGCAGACAGCAGCAATAGCTGGCAGATGAAAATACTGTAAAATAATTTCTGTACCCAGATAATGCTGTTATGAACGTGTTTCCAATTCTGAGGGCTAGCACCACTCACATGCAATTTCCTTAGGACAGCAGGAGGTTATCTGAAATACAAATCCATAAGAGAATAGACCATCTCGAAAGGAAACATCCCTTGTGTGTATTTTAGAATTATCTACATATTGAAATGCAGATCTTTATTGTTCGTGCAATCCTCTGTCAGTCAAATATATTGAAGTAAATGGTTCTTCTTTCACAGATAACTTTCCATTTTGCTTTGAAAACCTTATTTTCATGCAGAAAAAATGTCTGTATATCTGTAGATATAGGGAGGCTATATTTGGATGGACTAACTGTTTCTTCTGCTCCTCCTGTCCTCAAAAGCTGAAACAGCTTTTATTTTTAGTTACATTTTTACATCTCGACTCTAGAGGAAAGGATTTCATTTAACCCTTTTGTAGTTAAAGTTACTCACGAGGAGTAATCACTGTCTAGGCAATCAAGTGTCAGTATTTTACCTATGTCAAGTTCATAGGCTTTTGAATATCAATACAAGAGATAACAAAATAAGTTTTTAAAACAAGGTAGATTACCGGCTTTTCTTTTAGGTCTGTGATGTTCTGATTTGAAGTTGGCTTACTGATTGAAACATTTAGTGATAAACCATGACCTAAGCAATGAAATGCTGTCTAGAGTTTTAAGTTAAAAAATCAGATATTTAGGTGAGGGATAATATTTCAAAATGTCAATTATGTTCCTCCACTAAGAAAAAGAGTTATCAATTTTCAAGGCTTGTGTTTCATCATGTGAGGTCTAAACATTGTTTTATAAAACATTTTTCAATAGTCTAATTAAAGAATTGAGTCATATAGGGCTCTGTTTTATTTCTCTTTTCTGTTCAAGTTATTGCTTATATGTTTGCATTCATTAGCAGTCTTCTTATGTACATTTATTAATTTTAAATTATAATGAGGATTTAAAAAGATCTGTAGGCCTATTAATTATTTCTGTGAATGAATGCCTTTTTCATCTTGAATAAAACCAGAATAATCTTAAGAGAGAGCAGCAGAAGTTGAAACCTGAACAAGAGCTGAAGGATTGTAAAACCCTTTTTTCCAGCGCACATGGCACAGTACAGATTCATGGATTCATTCCTGCTCGTAACACATTTGAACAGAAGTAAAATCAATGGGGCCTGAAGAATTTCTCCAGTAACTCAGAATTTCAAACCAGACTTGTGTTTCAACAATTAAGACTGAGAAAATATTTTCCTTGATTTTAAAGGAGTCTAAAATACACCTCACAAGCAGTAAAAAATGGCAATGCAGTCATGCCTATGCGTAATACAGACCACGAGGGAGCTCTGACATGGTGTTCTGCCTTCTGACAGATCTTGTGCACAGATAGGTCATGATATACATATGCTTTGAAATAAAAAGAGGCAATAGGCAAGTGCAACACAAACACACGGCACCAAGTATCCAAACATTAATTGCATTTTTCATTAACACTGCTCAAGAACCCACACTTGCAAGCCTCTATGAAGAGAATACCCCCTGAGTTCACAAAAGAAGAAACTTGATTTAGTTTTCATAGAGCCTTTAGTAGGAGGCTAAGAATTGCTTTCATTTCAGGGAAAAACATAATTTGGTTTGGTTCAGAGTATTTCAAAAGTATCAAATAACCATTTGAAGTTATTACTGATTTTGCCTGAAATTATTTCTTCATGGAGAATAAATTTAAAAATGTCAATATTGGCATTTAAAAATTGTGAGTCTCTAAATTTTTGCTTTCTCCAGATCTTTACACAAAAACTTTTACTAGCTTTAGTTGACAAATACCTTTCTTTTTGCCTTTATTTGAATTAAAATAGATTTTACTTTAACGTTTATGTGGAAAAGCATTATGCCAAGTTCATACTCATGAAACCTTTATATTTTGAAACAGCAAACTGTAATGATCCACAATGTATGAATATATAAAAATGCATCATTATGGACTGGCAAACATATCAATCTATACAAAATGAATGGAAAAAATTAGGTCGTGAAAAATACCAAATGAAGAGTACATAAGAATTTGGAAAAATTTATATGTAGGATAATTTTCAAAGAAATTTACCAGATGCTTTTATAGCTGTATGATCTTAATTTATTGGAAAGTAAAACAAACCTTTGTTTAAGTGAACATTCAAAATGTGTGCCTCTTTAAAGCATTTTGAGGAGATAACAATAGTATTTTTCAAAACTAATTCTGTAGAAACTTGCAGCTTACTGAGTAGCACCTTTGCTCATCTTAATAGCAGTCTTAGAATGCACTAATTTAGCACCATTTACAAGTATAAACATGCATGATCTTGAGTACTTGTGTTCTAGATGGTGATTCTGAGAGAATGGATTATGCTACTGATGAATATTCAGTCATTTTTCCTTCCATTTTTCATGGAGATAAAATTACGTTCACAGCAGCTGGAAATTTTATCTGGAGAACTCAGTGTTTAAAACAAGAACTGAGGCTGTGGCTGGCTTGGAAATACAGACTAATTTCTTCAGGTCCTTCAGCTGTCTCTTTCCCAGTCACTTCTATCTCTGTGTAATTAGGTATTTCTCCATGCACTAATTAGCAAAAGAGCTCCCTGCTGCCGTCAGCCCAGCAGAGTTGCTGGCTCGGCTCCCACATGAGTGAAGAGATGTTGGGCTGTGTTACTGCACCAGGGCAGCCTCAGAATTCCTGCCACACACTCCTGCATTTGATCATAACCAACACCAAGTGTGCATGGCATCATCATCTCTTACTTCAGGAAAAAGATATCTCTCAGCTTTCATTAAGCAATAAATCCAAATTTTTAAATCTACGAATTTATTTTTCTCCTTTTTTTTGCAGTTAATTAGCTGTAGATAATACCCACTCCTGGTGAGTAGAACACTTAGGGTTTTACTTTGTCAGTTATTCCAGTTATTCCTTGAGATTAATTCCTCCATAGAGGCAAAATGTCACAAATGAACTATTTTATTTGAGATATTATTTGACCTCTTTGCTAATTAGTGCATATGAAAATGTCAGTTTACCCAGGGGCAGCAGTAGCCCAAGTAACAGTTGCTGAATTACCAAAAAATATTTCTATATTTTTATTGCAGTAATTTGCAATAAGTTGTGGTTTAGTATATTTTTACTGTGGTTTTATTCTTCCCTCATTATTTCAGAATTAATTGCTTGCTATATTAATTCTATCAATAGTTCATAAATAAAGTTATTTCAAACAGTGTGAAAACTACTGTCATCATAAGGAACCATGAAGGTGGTCACTGAAAACTGGATGATTTTCTTTTATTTCTTTATTTTTCCTGCTGCACCCTGAAAATACAGGCTGTAGAAATTTGACAGTAATTCCCCACACAGAGAAAAATAAAAAAATCTATAAAAATTACATAATGGAGAGATAATTTAGATATATGTACAATTTAAATACCTAGAAAAAAATTTTGCTGTATGGACTTTCTCATTTGTATTACAACAACTTTGCTAAAAAAGTTCTACATATCCTACAGCATATTGTAGAATAAATAAAAGAAGGGTACTGCAGAACAGCCACAGACAGGATGCTCCACTCCTTCCTACTGACATTGGTAGTATCTGTACTGTAGCTGTATTCAAAACTTTTTCTACTTTACACTTGCCATGGAATCTGTGAATTTAGGGCTACACTTTTTTTCTCTTACAAGAAATTAAACCCTCCAAACCAAACTTCTTGGAGAAATGCATTTGCCTCACTAAATTTCTGCAATATCTCACAGAAAAATAATAATTCACAAAATATTTTATTGGGAACTCTTTTTGAGTGATTATTGCAGCATTTTTGCATTTCAGCATGATTCCTCCATATGAAGTTTTAGCCAGTGAAATAAATCTGCTGTCCTTCACTTTTAACTTCTTTGTCTACTTCATGACAGAGGTACCAGCAGCAAGCATTTCCAGGTTTTAAATCTATCCCTGCATCACTTTTATTTTCAGTTATTTTTCACAGAGCAATATTTCACAAAACTTTGTTAGTGTGTTTAGGGTTTTCAGTGCAGTATTCTCAGTTCTTGTGATTAACAGAAGGGAAAACAGACTAACCAGAGTATTGCAATAGCAGTTTCCATGTGTATTTAACCACCAGTGCATGTTTCACACTTGCAATGGAGCAGAGTCTCTGCTCATACCTGTAGCCTGTCCTCCTTTCCCAGACTTGAAGAGACTGATCTTTGTGTCCTGCTGAGGGCAAGGAATGTGATTAAGGGACTGGAGCATCTCTTACAAGGAAAGGCTGAGGGAGCTGGGCCTGCTCAGCCTTGGAAAGAGACAGCTGAGAGGGGACCTCATCACTGTCTGTCAGCATCTGAAGGGAGGGTCTCAAGAGGATGGAGCCAGGCTCTGCTCAGTGGTGCCAGGCAATAGGACAGGAGGCAATGAGCAGACTGATGCACAGGGAGTTCCCTCTGACCTTGAGGAAGAACTTCTTTACTGTGTGGGTGACTGAGCACCAGAACAGATTGTCCAGAGAAGTTGTGGAGTCTCCTCTGGAGATGTTCAAGATTGGTCTGGACACAATCCCGTGCCACAAGATCTGGGATGATTTTGCTTGAGCAGGGAGGCTGGACCAGATCACACATCGTGGTCCCCTCCAGCATTACCCATTCTGTGATTCTCTGATTACAAGAGCACAGCAACTGGGAGAGGTGGCAGCTCACTACAGCTCTCCTCTGTCCCTTCTCCAGGAGACAGTCACTGGTGACCTGACCATCAGAAGAGTCATGAGAAGGGTGAACATGACACCATCCTTATAGAGGAATATATTAAAAAGTTTCTCACTAACAATTTACACTTGTATTGCTAATGAGTTCTGTTTTGTGTTAATTACATAAATTGGACAGTGAATAATAGCACTTGGACTAACCACAATAAAATTTTGCTGTGTTTTAATTAACTTCTAAGGTTTTTAATTAGACTAACAAAATTTGACTTTCTGTATGAGATGTAATCCCGCACTAATCCGTTAAGTACAATGAAAGAAAATTTTGTACTTAAAAAATAATCAGTAAACATTTTCTTTTTAAAAAAAATCCTCCCATCAGTTAATACAGCAGAGTAAGCTTTTGTTTTGTTTTCCAGAGGGGTGGTTATGATAGATAATAGGGAAATGTTGTTTCATGCACAGTTGCTTTCACTGAGAATCAAAGTTTAATTTATGACTCTTATTTAATCAAAATATATATTTCAAATCAGTTGGTTGCACCTCGTTATTATGACAGTCTTAGAACTTATTTTAAATCGTGATTTTTTTACCTGAGAAGGAAAAACATTCTGTCTGTATCATACATGGAGGACAAGGCAGAAACAGTGATTAAACTTTGAATTGCCCATTTTTTGGTTCATTGCCCAAATCACAACATCATTTTTTTATGTTCAACTTTGGATAATAAAGAAGATATAATATGGATTTTTCAAGCTTCATTTCCAATGTCTTGTCTATAACCAGGGTGCAATTTGATTTCGTGTCTTGGGCAACATTCTTTATTTCAACTTGTTTTGAAGTTAATGGATCTTTTTTATGCAGTGAGGGGTTTTTTTGGTCTTTTTAACTGGTATAGATTATTCAGAATCTCATCAGCCATGAATAGACATATTCAGTTGTTCACATTGTACTTGCTTTTCCTTTGGTTTGGTGAGTACTCACCATCAAAAAATTTCTAATCCACTTTTTAAAGTTCAAAATTTACTTTGAATGGTGAACAACACCATTAGGTCAAACCCAAACCTGATGAACATTTTTGACAATGAATTGGTTAGATGAAATACTTGTAGAAAGTGGATCACCAATTTTGCTTGGAATACTTTCAAGTATTCACATGTCCATAATCATTAAGTTTTATGGCTGCAATATCCTCCTAGATCTTTACCTTGAAAAATCATCTGTGTGTAGTAGTTAAATTAATGTGTAGTAATACAAGTACACACTGCCAAAACTATCCAATGAAGTGCCTGTAGCTGGACATTATGGAAAGGTGCAAGTTTGAACAGAATTGCTCCATTCCCAAGTGCCACAGACATTTCATGCACTCAGCAGTGATCCCTCTCAGGTATCAGGAGAAGAAATGCAATTATTGTCAGAAAGTGTCACAGTTGAAATATTTCTGAATAATTGTATCAGATTTTGAAATTCCCTTTCACATCACAGATTAGAAGAAATTCACATTCTATGAATATAATATGAAAAATAAACCCAACTCTACATCAGCACTGCTTTTACAGTCTTACCTGTCTTATCTCTAGAGGTCTGACATGATGTATCAGTCAACACTTCCAGAATACTGGAGACATAATTGAAGTAATATTTTAAAACAAAAACCAAAACCACATCAATACACAAGTCTGTAGGCACCATTGGTCTTCAAACTCTAGCTCTCTAAAAAAATCCTCTGTAGAATATACTAATTATTGCAAAATACTTTACTATATAAAAAAAATAAAATGCCTATATCAATAACAGATGTCTTAAATTACAGACTAAAGTAAATATTTAAAAAATTGATATCATCCTTTTGAACCTCTTCCAGCTGTTATGACTCAGAATAGTGAACAATCTTTTTGTCTAGTTTAATAATGTTTATATATTCAGTAGTAAGAAACAATATGTCATGTTCGAAACAGTATTTTTTTTGCATGTTCTCTTTTTTAAAATACTCTGCCAGTGATCTCAAGAGAGTTACTTTCTCTAATGTTAGGGCAGTATGTATGAAAAAAATCATATAAGTAAGACATATTGCTATGTCTGACAGATAATTTTTAGCCCATCCATTTGCATTAATCCCAACTGTTTTTTGGAAAATGAGGACAAATTCATCACCATAAATTGTTTCTGCAAAACTATAATTAATCTTTTCCCCAGTTAAAGCTACCCATTGATAGTTAGAGAGGAATAACAGAATATCTAAGTTCATCTTTGGACAAGTAACAAGGAAATAAATATGAGTTTCTTGGTTTAGCACTGACAAAGGGCAATTTGAATAACTCTGCAAACACTTAAGAACCAATCTATTGAGTTTTGAGCAATGAATACTTTGAAATTACATGCAAGTTATTGCCTTGGCTATGAGATGTCATTTATGCTTATGAGGTAATCCATCTTGTTCCAAGATTATTTTGCCTGTGCTTCTTATAAAAAGACTTGTATCAATATTTATCTTTAGGCTTCAACTGTTTTCTTTATAGCTTACAGTATAATATTAAAGCTCTTCATATTGACTAACCATCAGTTATTTATAAAAAAAGTTTCAACTAAACTTTTTTTTATGATAAACTACAATTCATTGTTAGCTTAGAAAATGTTCATTCAGTAGCGGTGTGATCAATATCAATTATACAAAGATAATTAAAATGGGGTTTTAACCATAAAATGGGTGATTTTTTCTGGTTTTTACTTTCTGGTTTAACTTCATGTTCAGAAGATCTGACCTTCCTCTTTTCCTTTCTTTTGGAGTTTCGAGTGCAGAAGAGCCTCCAGCTCAGAGGTTCTTCCCTGTGCTGTAACGCTACAGGAGCAGTGCTGGATTCATTCGATCAAGTCCCACAGTGATGAAGAGCCAAGAAGGTGCCCATGGAGAGGCAGCACTGTGTTAGATCAGGAAACATCTTCAGCCTTGCTGAGAGCATTTTTTAACATGGGTCTATATGAAATCATGTTTTCATATCCTTTTTTGCTCTGTAAAAGTTATTAATCTCTGCTAGAGATATTATTCATTTTACTACTAATCAGGTAAATGGGCCTGTCTCGCTCTTGGTCTTTTTCTGACATCCCCTTCAATTTATTTTCTTCCAAGTTAGCAGAGTGATCTGCAACACACCATATCAGAAGCCCCAGGATGAATTTACAGAATAATACCTATTTACTCTCTTGTTCAGCACATTACATTGTGAAAATACACTCATTAAATTATCAATTATGACAATAACTCTCTCTTAAGTGATGACAATAAATATAGAACCTCCCAAAGTGCCTACAAAATTCAAAGGATTTCAAGAAAAATACCCAACATATTCCAGTACCTGTTTTAGAAGCATTGTCTAGGGCCAAAGAGTATAAAATTGAAATTTTTATAACTTTTTATAATGTACAAATAGGTTTATGTGGGGAATACTGTATTTCCAGTGGTAACAGCACAAATAATGCCAACCTGCATTCCAATCCCAGCTCATTTCTAGGCCCAAGCAGTCAGATACTTAATCAAATGTCTCTAAATGCAACCGATCTCCACAGGAAAATTCAGCCCTGAACAGTTTACATTTGGCAAGTCCAGCTTTATCCCTGCTGTGCTGCCAGAAAAGACCTGTAATAAGTCATATATATTAGATGTAACAATCTTACAGATTCTGAGGATTCCCTTATATTTTCAAGAAAGGAAAATGTGAGTTATTTCTAATCTCTATTCTCTGACAGCCCACTTTGAAAGAAACACAGAGAAAAAAATTCAACAAGTTCCAGAAGAACTTTTTCATTTTATTTCTCTCTGTCTTCTGAAAACACTGGGAATAGAATCTCCATAATAAAAAATACAAGTTTTTTACTTATGCTGCCAAACACATGGATAAAAGCCAGTGAAACATCAGAATAGTCTTGTAGTCCTGCCAAGTATTACTGAGATCAGCGAGAAGAGTAAAAGCTATTTCTCCATGGTAGGTTTTAATTTCTTCTCCTCTGTCTTTACTGTTCCCATTTCATTATAGTTTACACAAATTCTTAAATTTTTATATTAACAGTGCACTTAAAATTCTACTACTTCATAGATTGAATAATTACATAAAAAAGTGAAAATATTATGACTGTAATAGCAGTTGGGTTTTCAAAGTCTAACCCTTGTGAAACTTTTTTACTTTCCTGACATATGCTGTATTTTCTTTAATTAATCACAAAACAATACATAGTAGACCTTACTATAAAACAGAAATAATGCCTCATTTTCTCAGGGGCTGGAAATGGCATTGCTTCTAATGAGGATGAGCTCGGATGAGTGAAGAATATCAGAGATTCAGAGCTACTGCCGTCATCAACACTCACGAAGCACAAGTCATGATTCAGCTGTCAAGAACTGTGATTCCTAAACTTTCTTCCACAATTTGGGGTACTTTTACAGGTAGCATGATTAAACAAAAATCCCAAGCTCTAAGTCATTCTTTAATGACATATTGGAATAGTCATGCAATTTCCCTAAGCGACACAGCCAAATGCTACAAACACACCCAGTGTGAAAAGATTCTATCTGAAATGTCAGTTTGCACACACAGGTGTTAGATCTCATTTATATTCTTCTCCCATCTAACACAGATAAAGTGCATCTGGCAGTTAATATTTTGTTTGAGAAAGTCTTGCTGAGCCTCATTACGACCATGTGTGTCCAATTTTCTCTCCCTGCACAAAGCATGAAGTAACACAGTGCATCAAAACTTCCACATGTTCTTTCAGCTCATGAGAGTTTATCCTTTTTCAACTGCTGCTGTGTTTCAAATACAAATGTTTTGACAGCACAGCAGACAGGTGTTGGAAAGCTATTGCCAGCTCTGGAAGGAAGCATCTTTTCCTTTTAAAACTGCAAATTAAAATGTTTATTTTTTCTTTGCATGTAACCACAGAAACCACTCCAAATGGTCAAATACCTTCTAGAGACATAAATAACCCCATTTCTGTGGATCATGGGAGCAATGCCATCCTCGTCTTGTTGCCTTGGGCCCTCCAACCCATCCAGAAAGTAAAACCAGAAATTGCCTGAGACTGAAACAAGCACTTTGAGTAATGAAAAATCTTTCAGTACTGACCACAGCAGAAACTACAACTCCAAGAGAAAACACAATCCTCTTCTATATCATTTTTATAGAGCTGCCAGGACAACATGATCATGATGATTTTTTATTTAAGATGTTAACAGTGTTCCTGTTATTTACTGACTGCTCTGTAAACCTCCATTACCCCACTGCTGTTTCCCCTCTTTCCTTCCTCTGTTCTTTCCCTGGATTACTACTGCCCACAAACACATATAAACCTATATGCACAGAACATATGAAAGAAAAACTTAAACATTTGATTTCTATAGCTTTTTGTAAATTCAATCTGACTACAATTTTTCTGACCTTATTTACGATTTGTATTTTATCTGTTCACTTGACAGCAAAGCAATTAGGGTTTTTTAATGAAGTAATCAGAACTGAAACAAAATACTTTTATAATTATAAACGTTCTGACCACATATATAGCTGAAGTGGGAATCAATTACATGCCTGACACCTCATACGCTATGGTATTCCCTATGATCTTGACAGAGCATAGAAGAAAAAGAGGGATACTCCTCTTTGTCACAAAGCAGGCTGACAAAAAGTGAAAATCATTAAAAGTTTTGATGAAAAATCAGAATAAACCCCAATTACCTGGTTTCAAATTCTATTTCAAACTTGGAATTCACTTCAGCTTTTTCTAAAGGTAAAAATCAGAAATTCTCCTTTTTCCCTTGTACTGTTCTGGATTTTTTTTTCATTTGCAATTATCTTTGCTTCCTGTTCTCCTGATAGTGATATTTTTTCCAGGTCTCCCCAGATCTTTTCTGATTTTATGCTTTTATGTTTTAAATTTTATTTTTTTCCTGAGACTGAGGAATGCATTATGGCAGATTGAGTCAGTCAGTATGTTTTGGAACACAATGAGAAATTATTTATACCAAATTAAAAAGTTTTAAGTGCATTGTCCCAGAAGATAAAAAATGCAGATATATTTCTCAGAGAAAATGCAGAGTAATCTACAATAGGGTTTTTCATAAGCTTTTCTTCCTTTCAAAAAGAGAAGGAAAAAATAACCTAGTTTTTGTTACTATTTCAAAATCTCTATTTACCAACTATTTTTAATGAGATTCCAAAAGTCTTCACCCTACACAGATTTTACACACAGTCGTTGTGATTTAACCCCTGCAGGCAGCTCAGCACTGCACAGCTGCTCTCTCATTCCCCTGCAGTGGCATGGGGGAAAGAACTGGAAAAGCTGGAAAAGATGTGGCTTACGTTAAGTAGCTTAGTAGGAAAAGCAAAAACTTTTGCTTTGCACTCAGGGAAAGCAAGAAGTTCATTCACTAATTCCCATCAACAGGGAATCAGGGCTACATCACATATCCATTGGAAAGAAAAATATTATTATGGTAGATATTGTGATTGAACCAAAGCGATTCTTTAAAAATGACAAGAAAAAATGTATTAAATTTTGGTTGCTTCTATAAGAAAGAAGGAAAGAAATAACCATGGTTTCATGTTTTGACTTGTACAATTTACAAACTTGGAATATAAGACACTAGTCATTTTGTTTGCAATAAAGAGCAGAAGGGACCTCCGCTAATGTCAAAGTTGCTTAGATACCAAGCCCTACTTAAATCAGTATGAATTAAGCTTCTAAAAACATTTGTAATCTGGGCCTATGGTGCTTATACATCAAAATAATCAGGAGAGATTTAGTATGCATGGTTTTTTTCCCTGAAGGTTGAGCAATAATTGTGGTCAGCCAGCATTAGAAATGACTCAAGATGAACGGATAAATAAGTTTCACAGATTTGAGCTTCTGTTGCAGACTGAGGCACTTTGACAGAAGGGCAACCCTTCTGTACCGATCAGAGATCACCTATTCTAATGGCAACAGGCTTCCTGTGGAATTTATTGTTTTATAACATTGCCATCTGTACTGGTGTCATGTTGTGGATGGGTCTGAAAGCATAGAAAGGAATTATGGTGACACTAATTTTTGTATGCAACATTGCCTGGCTAATAGAATTTGGCCATGCTCTCACTCCTTCACAGCTTCAACTGCTCTAAACATCAAGGAATACCCATCACACTAACACAAATTGACTTTATGGTAGTGTTGTGGACAATGAATTCTCTCAAAGGCAAGAAAGGCAAGATCTGCCAATTAAAGAAATAAAGATTTGTCTTAAATGTCAGCTGTTAGCAGTTAGGGGTTGGTTTTTGCTTGTTTGTTTATTTATTTTCCTTGTTACTTTGTCATCTATTTATTGAGTAAACCGTTTGGGATTGGGGGGGTGATGACAACAATAAAATACGGTGATTTTGACATCTTGTATTAATAGAAAATGCAGTTCTGGAATAATTTTGCACAATTCCACATAGTTTAACTCTTTCTTTGGTCAGTCTGTGCTCTCTAACACTGAGGGCAAGGTTTCAACAGCTTATCATTAACCAATCATTCCAATTTCCAGAAAAACCACAGGAAAAGAAGATAATTGCATTTATTTTGTAATTGTATATATTTGCATGAAATTTATTTCACCTGTGGTGGCATTTTAAGAGAGACAGTGCTTCATTCTGATTCCCATAAGGAATCAGTGTGCTTTGTGACAATTTGATACACAAAGAAAGGTAGAAAAAAGAGAAAGAAAAGGAACACTGAAAAGAGCAGAGTAGAATTCTTATAGTAGAAAATGAAACTGTAAGAAATTAAGAGAGGCAGAATTTGAAAGAAGATTCCTGGAGCCGGGGGGAGGGGGTGCGGGGGGGGAGGGGTGACAGGGCAGGGAAAGTCAAAAGGATAATCTACAAAGGAATAGTTTTTAAAACAGATCTTTAAAAAAGAAAAATTGAAAGTTATACATAAATCCTAGAGAAGCCAAGGACAGGAAAAAAGGTATAGTGAAAGCACCACTGCAGAAAGTCATGATCTGAGTAGCACTCCAGAGTCACCAGACAGTTCACATCAGCAGGAATATACAACAATTTTCTGAACTGTAAATATTGAATCTTCCCTTCAGGGCCTTTTTTTTTTTTTTTTTTTTTTTTTTTTTTTTTTTTTTTTTTTCCATTCACTCCATTCTCAGTGTACCTTGCCATCCCACAATCCGAAGCAGGAGGAGAGCTTAGAAAAGCACAGGTGTTCTGGTTTCTTAACTACTCCAGATGACTGAAATGATATAGTCACAGCTGTGCTGAAGGCAGAGAGATGAAGCTTGCTTTGCTCCTGCAAAGCCATCTGCCATCTCCTGGTCTGCAGAACTATTCTAGGTGGTGCACAGCCCGGTGCATCCAGCCTCCATCCTGCTGGACACACAGATGAGATGTTTATGCTAGGAGGGATTTTCAAGATTCTTTACAGACAGCAATTCAGATGGCATGTTCTGCCTCACTGCTGTTGGAGTAGAGACTGAGGCACCACAGCACAGCCTCTGTCTTCCCAACCAGGGCTGCTCAAACATGGCATGTCACTCTTCATCTTAGAACTGAGCTTCTATCATCAATATTGGCTTTGGTGAAAAATGCAGCCTGCTAATATGGTGTGATCTGGGGTAGCTCTAAAACAGAGTATTTCATGCCAGGCGATCTAATACTATTATCACAAAACAAGGATAAATTATGGAGTGTTCTGAATTTTTGTGTTTTTATTATAGTGGCACAAAAATTGAGTTGTTCCAGGAATAATAAATGCAGAATGCCAAGCAACATATAAAATGAACAAAATACATGAAAAACAGGAAAGTAAATCAAAAGAGAAGCTCAAAAAATTTGAAGGCAGAGAGGGACAAAGAAATTGTATTTTCCAAGCAATTAGTCTCAGCTTTGATGTTGCTGAGTAATATTTAAATCAGTATTTTTTCTCTTATTGTGTACCATGACAATGAATGAAAATAACATTCGTTTTGGTATGTACAAACCCAGAACAAGACAGAACAAAATGGTTTCGTATAATAGTAGGGTCTTAAAAATGATTACATCAATACCGATAAATATTCATTAACAGATGAATTGTTCTGAAAAAGGTCATCAAAATGTTTTTGAATTGTTCTGAAAAAGGTCATCAAAATGTTTTAAGACTTTTGGATTTAAGACTTTGTAAGTTTTAGACTAATTTTGGCTGACAGAACTATTTATGCCTGGTGTCAACTACTTTTTGAGAAATAAGCAGCTGGGTTGGAACCCAACTCTATATCCTTTGCATCCTCTAAAACAACATAAACTTTCAGGAGGCTTGAAACTACTGTCTTATGTCTTAGATCATGGACTACTGACAATATCCTTGTGCGTAGTATGGAACCAACCTGGGTCTGATTTCAGATTTCCAAAGCTTGCTACCAAGTTAATAGATTGAGTACAAAATTTACAACTGTTCTTGTTCTCTTTCAAGAGATTTATAAGACTACTGGAGACAGAATCTGATGCCAATGTCAGATTAATCTCCTTTCTGATCTCTAAAGGTAATATTGATTGGTAACACTAACTGTAAATCCACCCAAATAAAATCTTCAGGGTACATACCATATACAAGAAACTTTGAGACCTTTCAAGGCCACACCTTTAGATGAAAATTTGCCAACAAAGACACCAGATTTTACTGTCACTTTTTACTCCAAATCTATTAAGTATTTCCAATTCCTTCCCACCATCCTTTTATTTTATTTTTTTTTTGTGTGACTTCACATATAAAATCTCTGAAGATATCTATTAGCATGCAGCTGGTAATAGCAATTGCAAACAACCACTATAATTTTTTATTGTATTTTTTTTTTTTTTGCAAATGTGTATGCTAACTTCTAAACAGAAATTTCCAAATAAATAATGGCAAACAGTCTGAAGCCCCAACATGCACAGTTTTCCTTTATGGAAGCAAAACACATTCTTGAGCAAACTGTTATTTCTACTGTTACTTTCAGCATTGCTAAATGCCAAAAATGTCTAAAGGATTATACAAGAAAAGCTATAGCGATATAATTCTTTCAGTCAGATACTGGACTTAAGTTAAGAGTTAATTTCTGAAAATTTTTGGTCTTTACTAAAGTAGTGCCATTCTGAATTAAATCACAACTTAAATTATGCTTTTTGTGAACTCTAAAACATGGTGGACATAACTCTCAAGCACTGCCAGCTGTCCCAAGCAGACTGCGATTTAACACGCTCAGGTAGGCAGAAATTAAGTATCTAAAATAGCCAGTACCAGTATAGACTTTTTTCAATTTGAGAGACTAAAAACAACAACAAAATCTATTTTGTTACAATCCAGCAAGTTCCCATATAAATACAAAATTCCTGTATAATACACAAATAAGATTAAAGACATTATCAAACAACTAATAGAAATCTGAATAGAAATATTTTTTTTAAAGTACCTCAAATAGGTGGGCAAAACTGCCACAACTTTGCCATTAAATAAAACCACATTTCAAACATCTTCAATATCTGCTCTTTTTATATCTTTTCTTGACCTGTTTGTTTGTTTGTTTGTTTTGTGTTCTCTTTCTTTCTATGCACATGCTAACATTCAGGTTCAGGAAATACATAACATTTTCCCCATACCCTGGAAAATTTTAAAGCAACCATTGTAGTCAACATAGTAGGATACTAGCTGTGGTTGTCACAATCTGAAGTCACAAAGTAAAACCTCTACATATCATGAGAAAGATCTGCTATGTCAATAACATTTCAAGAATTTATTAGTTTCCTTAATGGTATTTTTCACTAAGTAATTTTTTTTTTTTGGTATTCCTTCTTGAATTGTTGCTGCCACCTTTCCCATATTACACACCTATTTAGATACCCAGACATTCTTTTATTATTATTATTATTCTGCTACTTTAGACTATTTATAATCTTGTGTTACAGGGCCATAGATCTCATGGGCATGGCAGACATGCTGGAATATCTCAGTGCTGCTACAGGCAGAGCGTCAGGGGTGGAGAAAGGTGGCCCTTCCCCATTGCTCAGCCCTGGTGAGATGCATTAACCATTTTATGTCCAGTCCTGTGCTCCCCAGGGCAACACAAACGTGCTAGAAGAGCAGGAAGGTGATAAATGTCTGTTGGGGGGTGGTAAAGGAGAAAGACTCTTCTCAGGGATTCCTAGACACAAGACAAGAGGTAATGGGCAGAAACTGGAGTTCCACAAACTCTATTTAAACATTTGAAAAAAAAATAAAAAACTTATGTGAGGGTGGGTGATAAAACACTGTCACTGGTTGCCCACAGACATTGTAGAGTCTCCTTCTTTGGAGATATCCAAAAGCCATTGTTTGAGCAGAACCCACACAAATTGCTTCACCTGCCCTTGCTACGGCCATGGAGATTGGACAAGTTTGGCTTGTCAAACATCACTTCTTGCCTCAACTCTTTTGACATTCTATGTATTTATTTCAGACAGATAAACACAGAAGGAATTTTGAATACTACTGTGGTAAACAGCCTGACACTTTGGTATGTTTCAGGTTGATCTATTTCCATGCTGGACTGCATCATCTGGACTCAATTTGAATGGCTGTTAAACAGGAAGATATGTCAGTGCTCTTTAAACTGTATATGCAAGTGGCCCATTCCCAAACATTATATCTATATCTATAACAAGTCAGTAACTTGTTATAGAATTAAAGAACATGCACTTTCTAACAACACAGAATGACTATTGTTCAGGAAAGGGGATGGCACCTAAATGGCAGCTCCCTCTTTCTCAGTCAGCTTTCATGAAAAGTTGTTTCTAACCCACTATTAAGTAAAAAGACTTTTAAATTTAGATTAACATGCTTTTAAGAGCAACAGTTTCTGACTTTCTTATCCTTGTTTCAGATTCTTAAGTGAATAAAGCTCTTACAAACAAAACCAAAATAGCTTGAATAATCTTTAGATTCAGGGACAGAAGAGTCTTTAGATTCAGACACAACTGTGTCTCAATATTAGCAAACATATCCAAAATACTGTTCTGCATCTTCTGATGTTCCCCTCCTCTTTCCTGCTACATTTTCCTTTCTACCAGACGCAGACAACATTTATTTTTAACAACATCTTACTATAGACTGCAACACAGTAATCATACTCTGCTCTATAATTTTCTGTGTGAAAGAGATAAATAGAATCATTTAGGTAGGGAAACACCTTTAAGATCATTGAGTTAAACTGTAAAGTTACCACTGCTAAACCCAGCACTAAACCTGTCCCTAAGTGCCTCATCTAAACATCTTTACAATATCTCCAGGGATGGCTTTTCCATGTGTTTCAATTACTTTTCAGAGGAATAAAAGATTATTTTTTAAATTTATCTTGGCAAGCTAAATAAATAAGAAAAAATTATCTAAATATTTGTCAGCCATACAGAGGCATATTCATTTAATCTAGCCTTTGTGCAGCTGGAACAGTTAAATAGATTACATATATCACCATGACAAAGATCAGATAAAGTAACCTGAAAAATAACATCAGCTTGCATTAATCAATCAATCAGAAGACGGATGCTCCCACCTGTTTCTAAGCTCTTTTGAAAAAATCAGTTCATAGAACTGGTAGTTCTGAGTTAAATTTTCAATAACATATAAAAACAAAGCAAATTAAAACCCCAACCTCCCACAGACAAAACAAGAAACCTCATCCATGAAGATTTCAAATGTCTTGGTAATCAACATTTAAAAAAAAAAGGGGGGGGGGGGGGCACTGCATAACACCAACTTGTATGAACTTCCAACTTTTAGTGAATATTTTCCATAAACGAAGTAGACATCTACTTTTGAACTTTTTGCAGAAAGTTAAATGCTTTTCCTCAAATAAGTAAACATTCCTTCTGAAATCTATTCACTGAAATATAATATTTCTAGACTATGTCAACATTGAAACAAGTGGTTCTAGTATGATTTATTACTGAACTGTTGTGTAAAAACAAGAGTTTCAATGTTAATAATTTCTTTTTCATGGCATAGCAGATTGATGTTTGTTCTCTGAGCTGTTAGATTTTGTGGACAGGATTGTAACTCATGATAAACAAATAATACTGCCTAGAAAATGTGGAAAGCTGCATTTTTTTCACTAGAATAAAACAGCATTTGAAGGATCTTCTATGACAAGTAAGGAGATTTCTGAGGTAAGATCATGTAACGTACACTTCCTTATGCATAATCTTCAAAATTAACAAAAAATCTTGTCAGGTTCAGAAGTTTAACCTTGTCCCTGTAAACTTTTCCCACATTTTCTTTTGCATATCTTAATCTTAGAGCCAAGCCAGCCTAAGGATCCATTCTGGAATGCTGTAAGAAGCTGTTTGATATTCAGTTTCAAGTAGGCTGCCAGCAATGAGTTGACACAATAAGTCTAAGCCTTGACAGCTAAACATAGAAAAATAATGTTTATAAAATATTTAAGGTCATCACAAAATTGCAAGACTATACTGTCACATTTTGAAATCAAAGCATGCAACATTCAGACTGAAAAACAGCATTGCTATCTTCAATTCTAATCTCATTGTCCTGGGGCCAAACACATTTTTCTTACTTCTTCAATGTGTGAAATTAGTCATCCATCTTTGCCAGTTCCTACAGCCCGCAATGTTTAGGCTAATTCAGTACATAGAAAAGCTGACAACAGAAGGGAAATACCCTTCACTTTATCACCCTTATCCATCCCCCTCACCCGCTCCTTTGCATCCTCTACTCAGCACTAGCACACCACAGGTCCCCCTGGTACCCTTTTCTTCAGGCACTGGTCAAACATCCACTGTTGTTCCCAACTTCACATCCAGCCTCAGTCCACAGGCCCAAGGTATATTTTTTCTGAAGTTTATGAGTGGCCTTGCAGGCACTTGGAGCCCATCACTATTGCAGCCCTGTGAGCCATTGCTCTGGGACTGGCTGCTGGTTGTTACACAAGGCTATCTGTTAACACAAGAACATGAGTGCTCCTGCCAGGGCACTCACTGAACACCCTGCACACAGGTCTGTCAGGAGAACACGAGTGCTCCTGCCAGGGCACCCACTGGAACACCCTGCACACAGGTCTGTCAGGAGAACACGAGTGCTCCTGCCAGGGCACCCACTGGAACACCCTGCACACAGGTCTGTCAGGAGAACATGAGTGGCTCCTGCCAGGGCACCCACTGGAACACCCTGCACACAGGTCTGTCAGGAGAACACGAGTGCTCCTGCCAGGGCACCCACTGGAACACCCTGCACACAGGTCTGTCAGGAGAACACGAGTGCTCCTGCCAGGGCACCCACTGGAACACCCTGCACACAGGTCTGTCAGGAGAACACGAGTGCTCCTGCCAGGGCACTCACTGAACACCCTGCACACAGGTCTGTCAGGAGAACACGAGTGCTCCTGCCAGGGCACTCACTGGAACACCCTGCACACAGGTCTGTCAGGAGAACACGAGTGCTCCTGCCAGGGCACTCACTGAACACCCTGCACACAGGTCTGTCAGGAGAACACGAGTGCTCCTGCCAGGGCACCCACTGGAACACCCTGCACACAGGTCTGTCAGGAGAACACGAGTGCTCCTGCCAGGGCACTCACTGAACACCCTGCACACAGGTCTGTCAGGAGAACACGAGTGGCTCCTGCCAGGGCACTCACTGAACACCCTGCACACAGGGAACAGGGTATTTTCATGTGCCCATCTGTCCCAGGCTGGGCAAAACTGCAGCAATGTTGGCAGAGGAATTTCATGATATACATGGTTCAAAAACACTGCTAAACAGTTTGAATATCATTAGCAGTTTCAAAAAGAATAACCAATTATTTAAAGAGAAGTAAACATAATTAATGGCCCTATTCTGTTTACCACTTGAATCAATGTCAATGCCTCTAGAACAGAGGCCTATTATAATCATTGAAAAATATCTTTCTGTCTGAACCGACCCTGCTTTTCTTTGGGAACAGCTGGATTTTGAGGGACTTTTGTGTTTTCCTGGCTTTATTTATTTTTTCTTTTTCATTAAAGATATTCCTTTGAAGAAATAAGAAAGGGAAACTGTTTTAAAAATAATTAGTTTTTAAAAATCTTACACAAAAAATCATAAAAATAATTATGTAAGTCTTGGCTATTTTCTATTATGTTGGCTGCAATAGAAAATAAACAAAATCTTATGAACAAAAGGTGTAACTAACAGTTTCTATGATGACATCATCTTCTTCTCCTGGTCCATCCTTTTCTTTATCATGATGTTATAACCCCATACAATATTATTTTTTTACCTCCTTTGAAAATACAAAATCGAAAGCAAAACAAAATAAAACCATGCAAAACCCCCCACAAACCACCCCGCTCTCAATCCCAAAAACAACTGAGATAAAAAAGCTGCCATAAATTAAACTTGAAGTCTGTTAGGTCAGGACTTGGCCTCTGCTTTCAAGAAGTGGATGCCTAGGATGAAGAACAGGATAATATTTTGAGTACTCTCTCACTCTTCATCTGTTTCTAAACTCAGCTTGATTTGTAGCTGTCCAGCCTGCTCAGGGAATGCCTTCTCCAGCAGCCACCCAGCCTCCTCTTGAAGGTAATGCAAAGTTCCCATCCCATGAAGTTAATGTTCCCACAACAAACTGACAAGGAATTTCATAAATGAGATCTGTTACAGGAGAAATGGTTGCATTTCTTCTTTTGAACATGCCTCCTGTTAGCCTTACTTGATTTCTCAAGATGTTTTCTGCACAGAAGTGAGTATTAGTTTTTCTCTAACTTTCCTCTCTTGCCTAGTTTCATGTTCTTTTTCAGTTTTAGTTTATTTCCCACTCATCTATTTCTGAAAGTTGTCCTTTGCATAAAGGTTGTTCCAAGGCCTTTTCTTCATCCTTTTCTTAACTGCTGTCTGTTCCACCACTTTCATTTTGAGATGAGGGGTGGAAACTAGAGAAGTGGCTAAATTCTTCCCTTTCTCTCTTTTTTGTTTTCCCTTATAAAAACAATTGTTTTTTATTTTGCTCCCCTGTAACTGCTGAGATTATGTTTGTAAATGAAATTATATCAGCATCCGGGGAGCTTTAGCTTAAGTGGTAATGGTCTGCTGTGCACTCACGGACAGACAAGTTTCCTAATATTTTTTGTTTGTTTTTAAATCAGTGCTGCTTAAGTATGCAATCCCTGAATTTTCTAAGCTTTTTTGTCTCTTCTTGTTCTTCTCTCATGGTTACTGCTCGTGTATTTCCTTGTCTTTTCTTAGAGTGAGCTGAAAGAATATCAGCCAATAAAAGGAACACAGTAAGCTATTGACTCTGTTCTTATCAAAGTACTACAGAGATACAAATTCAAGTTTTCACCTGCTGTAATCCTCCATAAGATAGGTATATACTGATTTGCAATACAGTTGGAAAAAGTACTGACAGCATTTTGAATGGACTGGCCAGGGTTTTTGCAAGTGGCATTGCAGGAAACTGAATATACATCACCCACTTGGAAAAGCAAACTAAGAGCTCATGATGGCAGCCAGAAGCAGGAATAAAAGCATGAAATCCCATGGCTAAGGAGACATATTTCTATTTTGATGCACAAAAAGAAGTTATTCATTTGACAATTTTGTCCGTTCCCAAGGGTGACAAAATCCTGCAAGCGCATCCATGGCTGTGGGAGAGATGTGAATGCACATCTCCAAATATCCTGAACAAGGAACGTGTTTCAAGTGAGACTCTACACCATTCAATGTGCTGAAGAGAACTTCATGTGTGAGCAAGTCTGAATGAGTGGCCAAAACCCCCATCCCCTCTACAGAACTGACCCAAGAATTCCAGGAGAGTAATTCAAATTCCGTTTCTTAGACATCTTGTTGCAAAGAGGCTTCTATCTTTGGATGATGTTTTTGTACACTTTATGCAAAACACATCCCATTTCTGTCAGTGCTCAGATAGCTTCTAGATGACCTCAAGCCCTCCAAACTTCTGGCATAAATACATGCTTTTATGCAAATACAGGCTATAACTGTCAGGATTACACAGTCATGTAAGAAAAAAACCCCAAAAATAATTCAGGGCTGGTTTCCATTCCTGCCTAGTAGTCAAAAAAATGAGAACCTGTGGCTTAAAACCACTACAGTGTCAAAAAGTACATGAAAACCATGGCACTAAACTTGTGGGGGGGAAAAAACCCTGAAAAGTAATTGGAGGTGTCTACTGGTGTTTCACTTGGAAAATAAATAATTTTCTTCACTGAACTTTGTGTAGTGCTGGGTTTTCTAGTTGTGACCAAAACCAGTGTTTATTACACAGAGGTACTTCAGAAAAGGTTCAATTTATGGCAACATGTATTAGAAAAAGCAAGCCAAGTGGTACTTATTTTATCCGTGTCACTTTTATGTGAACAGCTGTACTAATTTTGGCAGTCATAAAATTAGTTTTCATCAAAGTAACTTTTATGGGTCTATGTTTGGATTTGTGATCAAAATAGAGTTGATACTTCAAGGATATTTCAGCTGTTGCTGAGCAGTGCTGAAAGAGAGTTGAGGAATTTTCTGCTTCTTTTGCCACTCCACTGGGGAGAGGGCTGAGGGTGCACAAGAAATTGGGAGGGATGTGGCCAGAACAGTTGACCCTGACTGATCAAAGGATATCCCACATCATAGAACATTTCTGTTCAGCAATAAAACCTGGGGGAAGGAGGAAGAGGGATGTTCAGAGCTAAGGTGTATTCTTAAGCAACAAATACATTTTATGGAGCCTGGCTTTTCTGGGCTGCTCATGAC
Organism: Zosterops lateralis; assembly: GCF_965231275.1. NCBI lineage: Eukaryota > Metazoa > Chordata > Aves > Passeriformes > Zosteropidae > Zosterops > Zosterops lateralis. The sequence continues at coordinate 35,909,139 of NC_139766.1, forward strand.
TGAACACCTGCCTGTCCATGGGAAGTCATTAATTAATTAGATGTGTAGCTTTTGCTTTCCATATTAGACTGTCCTTATCTCTATGAGTTTTCTAGCTTTCTGATTCTCTTCTAATTCTCTTCCCTATCACAATGCTGGGGAGTGATCAGGAGGCTGAGTGGGGCATAGCTGCCTACTGAGGTTAAACCAGGACATAATCTTTCATTGATTCATATTAGCTCACATTTTAAAGTCATAAAAAGAAAATAAGTTAGCTGAAGTACTCAATTTTTAAGAATCCATGTAAAATTATGAATCTTTTGTAACATGCATAATGAAGTCAATAATTAAGCAAATTAAAATTAGTAAATGTTGGAAGTATGGAAGCTCAATTTTAAATCAAAATAAAAGATTGCTTTCAAATCCAGTTTCAGGAGGATAGAAAAAATTCAGAAATACTTTGCTCTTTTAATTTAATGATATTTCATCAAAATTTCCAGATTCCTATAACTTTCTTTGGTCAAAAAACAATAATAAAAATACCCACTCCAAGTGTTTTTAGAGTAATTGAAGCTGTCATACTCATCATACTAAGGATTTCAGAAAAGAATTCAAGTCCCTCTACACACTAGATCCCCTCACGAACTCACAAAGTCAACATGTATAAAAACAACATTTCAATCAGCAAGATAATCTTCAATACCCCCTGAGCTATGTTGGCCCTCTTTTCTACAACTATTCTTACCCAGACAAACTCTATTATTAAACAAGGAATTTAGTTGAAATCGAGCAGGACAAAGTCACTGTCAGCAATCCTTCTGAGCTTAAACTTATCTCCAGAAAGAGAGAGTATTATTTCAACCTTCTATCTATCTATCTATCTATCTATCTATTACATTTTCATAATGCTGAAGGAAATCTTATCAAGAACATAGATAAGATTTCAAATACAAACAGTAGATTATTATTCTATTTTTTTCCCCAAACAGTTTACAAATGTGTGTTTTATTGCCATATTAAAACATCATTGTATTAAATGTGACAAGCCACTACAAACACTAAACACAATTTCAAAGTTCCTTTAATGACTCAAATCTTTCTGGATTTTAAGAGTCATTATGCTGTAGAAAGGAAGCATCAACCCTCCAAAGTGTTAGATCTGAACAAGACACCAGGCTACTGTACAGTGATGGTACACACCAGCAGTAGAAAATTAAAATGACATTATTTGTTAGCTTAGGAAAGTACAGAAAACTCCAGCTGCCATCATGCTTCTCTTCTAATCTTTGCTGGAAAGATATTCAGGGCATGAATGAGAGGGAAGAAGTGAGAATGATGTACTGACCAGGACTAAATTTAGGTTCCCATGTCTCAGTTAATTCCTCTTGTTTTTTTATCTCTTCTGCCTTGAGAAAAGCAGATACTGTCCCTTTGTGCTGAGGTCAGTAGTAGTTTTACACATAGAGCACTTGGCCCCAGAGATCATTACTCAATTAAGGTACAAAACAGAAGTGCTGTGATGGTGCCCATTAATCCAAGGATGAGAGTAAGTCGGTGTTTACACGAACACAGCGATAACAATGGGGTTTGTAGCCATGTCAGTACAGCATGTTTAAACCTCAGGGAAGGACTGTCATGCTTTGCTTTTCCAACCACAAGAGCTGGCCTCCTCTAGCTATGTTTTGAATAACTGTCACAGGAGAGCAAAAGCTTCTTCTTCAGAGCCTCAGGCTCCCAGACTGTTTAGTCTATCATGATGGTAAAAACTCTGAGGAGGTATTTTTTTATGTGAAACACATTTTTAAAGTTATGCCTACATGTTTTTGCATAAATAGAGTTCAATTTTTACTTTTGTGTCAGCAAAATGTGTTGCTGAATCACATATTTCAGATGAAACTTCAACTATATGAAGGGAAAACAAAAAATCACAAAAAACATGACCTACATAAATGTAATCATGTTTTATGTTTGACATTAAAAAAACAGATGCTTCATGCCTGGAAATGCACAAGGTCAGGTTGCATGCAGCTTTGAGCAGCCTGGTCTAGTGGAATTTGTCCCTGGCCATGGCAGGTGGATTAGAACTACATGGTTTTTAAGGTCCCTTTCAACCCAAACTGTTCCATGATCCTATAATTATGTATTAATTGTATATATAATTTAATAAACATAAATTAACTTAAATATGATTTATTAATTTTCAAATAGTCTTATATGAAGCCATCTCTAAAATATTTACCTTCAGTAACAGAAAAAAATGTTGAAAATATTCTCTATCTGGTAAGATTTCTGTTGAATAGTCATTTCAAAGCCAGCATTTTGATCCATAGGGTAAATGAACATACATGTATTTAATGACAAAAAAAATGAACTTATTTACCCTGTACACAAAAGCTCAAGATTGAATTCTTTCTAGAAATGCAGTAAGACCTTAGAGAGTGAAACCCAGAAGCAAGATTTGAACCTGTTGCTTTGCCTCTTCATGTTTGATTTGCAACCAGTAACTGCCTTTTAATGCATGAAGCCAGAGGCTCCTCCCTTTGGCCTTCCCATGTTCCTGTCCTTTAGACAAGAATCAGGCAGAGATAGAAGGACAACAGAAAAGGTTCAGCTTAAACAATCACCATTCACTGCAGGGCAGAACACAAATTTTGTGGCTTTTGAAAACAGAGAATTGAAATAAACAAATGACAAGTACTTAGAGCATGTTACTTTACAACAAACCAGTCCTTTCCTGCTTTTTAGAAAGCATTTGCATCCCTCTCCTCTTAATAATAATTACCATACCTTTTGGTGAAAGCAATAATATTTTGAGCAAAAGCATTCAACATTTAAATAAATAAACAAAGTTACCAAGTGTATAATCCTTGGTGTTCTGGCTTCTCTAGACAACCACTGAGATCTGCAGAATAATGTATTTTTTCAATACTTATACTTGCACATACCCCTCAGAGTGCTACAAGTCAGATTTTCATCAGCAGTAAAATTTACTTTCCTCCACTTTGAGTGTGGACTCACAGTGATATATGTAGCTGTTAAGATTGGCACTGTGAGAACATGATTGGCCTCCCAGTGGTGATTTCAAAATCAAGAACTCCCATGCCCTGCTTCCTTTCTTCCCTGCCCACCCCCCTCCCAAATTATCCTTATTTAGAAAGAGCTCTCTGCCCCACTACTATCACTCTTTTCTATGTCAACGTCTATCAATATCTATAATTATCCCTTTCCTAGACTGATAACATTAAAAACATACACTTTAACCTCCTCTTGATTCACAGTTTGTTCATGTCTCAGAAACTAATCATAAATTTTATTATTTGAAAGTAGTATGAATTTGAGAGTTATAAATGGTCCGTTTGGTTCAAGAGAATAGTTTTTTTTTTTTTTTTTTTTTGTTTTGTTTTGTTTTGTTTTGTTTTGTTTTGTTTTTTTTTTGTTTTTTTTGTAATAATTAAGAAGCAGTGAGACGTGTGATCCAGAGCCACCTAATATAATATCCACTTACAGGAGTTAGGCACCAATAAAAAAATTTCACCCTTTATTACAGATTTCCTCCTACTGTTACTAAAAATGCATTATTTCATTATGAAGTCTGGAACTATAAATAAAGGCAGAGTGAAAACACTTTAGCAACTGATAAAATAAAGTTAGCTTATTGATAAAAGGAGAGCAGTGGGATGACATGAAATTTAGTAAGCTTTAGTAGATCTCTTGATAGGTTTCACAAGGCTTCAATATTCACTGGAACTCAAGAAAAACAAATTAAATTATTTTTATATAGATAAAATAAATATCATTCTGCAGGAAGATACGTAAGAGTCAAGAAAAATTATTAGGAATTCATTTTTACCAACATTCACTGAGAGAAAACACACAAAGAAAAATCAATACAAAAGAACATGAGAAATTATAATCATATTTTTTGAAACTATTTAAGATTATGTAAAGCCATTATTTTGGACAACTAAGCCTACAAAATAGCAAAAAATCTTCACCAAACCCCAATACAAAAGCAACAGATAAAATCCGTTGTTCTACAAACATCTTGTCTGGAAAAATTATTTTAAAATGAAAGAAAGTTCAACTGCTAAAGCATGAAAATTTAGATGAATCAAATGCATCACTTCAGACATCAGGTCAGGAAATCCTAATGCTTTTTTTTCCCCCTCTGTTCATAATTTTACTTGCACAGCAGTGACTCAGTATCTCATCTAACCACCTTTTAAGCATCTCAGAAAAAAGTTAAATAAACTAGCTGCCTCCCCCCAAAAAACCACTCCAACAGACTCCAGAAAGTAGATCATTCTATCACATTTCTTAGAATTTATGGAATAGAATTTATTCTACTATTAGCAGAATAAATCAAACAAACAAATCTATAACTGAAGAATAGAAGTTGTTTTTCTCTGGAATACTTAAGTCTATTCAAATTCATTTTAACCATATTCTTCAAGGTTTTTTTCAGTGTTTATTACAGTACTGAAATAGTCTTATAAATGTACTACCCACATACACAGCTGTACTTTAGACTGCATATTATGCTTTAAAAAATATATGTTTAAACAGAAAAGACTTTTTTGAATTAGTAGATACACTGAGAAATGAATTAGTAGAATAGACATGGCAAGTGGAACTTTTTCCAGAACTCTATTCTAAAACTGCCATCAGTGGCCCAAAAATTCTCTCATCTATTCATCATTATGAGGGCATGATGGAAATAAACAAAAAATAATACTCTGAAATCTCATTTATTGTAGGATACTTTTACCTATCTTGTTAACCATAAAAACAATGCAGCATGAACTGTTTTATTAGTCAAGTGATAGGATATTAATTACCCGAGATTCAGTCTCCAATAAGACATTCATGCTGTTTTGCATGGGTGGGAAAATATGTACAATAGGCACTGCAAAAAAGCTCTGTCTATGAACATGATTGGAAATTATCTTAGTGCAGAAGTGTTCTGTAAAACATCATTAGTTCTGAAAATTAATGATCAGTGGAGGATGTGAAATGTTAACAAAACCAAACTTTCCAGCTTTTTTTCCAATAATGTTGGAGAAATGGATATATCTCGAGTATATGTAAATGCAAATTTTATAAACAGAGAAATGCGATCATTTGCAGCTGAGTTAAACAGGAATTATTTGAATTTGCATCATATCAATGAATGTTGCTTTAATAATCTAATGATTAGGTCAATGAAAGCATAGATGGTTTCATTTCAGTGTAATTATGTCAATGGTTTAAGACCTAGAAGGACAATGAAGATTACAAAAAAATGTGAGGACATCTCTCTGGTGTAGACTTATTCCCTTAATAATTCTTTATGACATTGACCATTAGGAGATCAAGTTGTGGTCTCATTTTTGCATATTTTCACCGTGTTCAAGATGTAGACATCATTTATTTTATTTTAGTCACAGCTTCACAGTCTTCTAGCAAGGACAGAAGACCAAAAAAAGTCTCCATCTACAATCAATCTTAGAAGCACAAAGCATTAATCAAAATATGAAAAATAAGACAGAACAGCAATGATGTTGGAGTGAGACTTAAGCAGTTGGCTGGAACTGGTCTGGGTTATACCCCAAAAAAGATTCAAGGTCTTGTCCTCACATACGTAGGCCTGTGAAATGAGATGTCCTGTTGTATCACCTCTTTAGAAAGTCCATGTTAGTTATGTTTCAGGTGGTACCATCATCAGTGCAAACACACAAACTGAGGATGAGTGTGCAGTCATTCTCTCGCCAAGAGCAGCTTTGCCATTGCCCAGAGCCCACACAATCACTAGGACCAAGCACCACGACTTTACCCAGCAAAATATAGCTGGCTCTTAATTTTTCTCATATATGTTCCCTAATAACGGTCTCAGGAAAATGAAAATGTACCCTCACAAACAATAAATGCTAACACTAAGTTTCTTAAGTCAGGAGTAACCACTGAGGACCTCATGGTCAATAGCCATGGTTTTTACTGCAGTGCATGGTACAGAGGCCATATGGTCCCTTTGGACATACTTGCAGCCAAAAACAGGTTGGTGCCCAAAAAGAAAAAAACTAACATAAAAGGTCATATTGAATAAAAACACATTTGTGTGATAGAGTGTCAAAATCATAGCCCAGACCCAGAAAATGTCAAGTCAAATCAAGTTACAATGTGTCTCCAGTGCAAGGTCCTGTGTCTGCTTGTACTTCATAGGGGACATTCCAGGAGATTTTCAAGCAGTTGTGTATGAAGAGCTGGTTAATACACACTCTATAAGGCACACACAACTATCTCGTCACCCTCCTCTGCTTTTTTATGTCCTACACCCCACATCAACCTTCCAATCTTATGGCTATAAAATCAACTATATTTTATTGTGCAACAAAGTTTTTATATCGTGACCAGGAACCTCTGTAAGTCTTTCCCTTTTCCTGAACTGTTTTCAGCTCTGCCCTCCTGTGCTGGAAGACACCTATTTCATTTGAATCCCCTTAACTGAGCAGAAAATCCTGTTAAGTGTCTGGTGTAACTGAACTTTTTGCACTGCATCCATCTCATCCAAATTTAATTATTTATAAATGGAGTGCCTACTGTAAGGCAAATAGTGGAAAAATACTGAAATTCCTCAGTTCCAATTTTTACAGCCTAATGCTCTTTATGGGAAGTTAGTTTTATGAAGGTGCTTGTCCTTTCCACAATTATTGTCTAAAACACAACCCAATTTTTTTATGGTTTATATTAATTGAAAATAATTCTTATGCCCACTACTTATAGCAACTCTTCACATCTATATTTTTTCAGAGTGAACAAGGGAAATTTTCAAGATCACATAGACATTTGAAGCAACAACAGCCATGTGGAAGGAACTCTAAGAAAGAAAGTGTAATTAAATATAGAAATTCAATTTTCCTGGCCAATTCCCTAAAATAAGGATTTTTGTTCAGCAGAAACAAATCTGCTAAGTAAGCATGCAATGAAAAATCTCTTAAATTAATTTATTTACCTCTTTAGGCTTGGTGTTTGTCACTAGAACATGGTGTCTTATTAAGAACTTTAATTTTTTTACTGAACTTATTTAGTGCATATATAGACACAAATAATTTACAGTAGTCTTTTTTTGAAAGGTGGTTATAGGAAACTGGCCCAGAGACAGGCACTGCTGGACAGTCGATGCTTCCTGTCAAGGTTACACTGAACTCACTGCCTCAGAACAGTATTTTTCCTAAAGTTGGGAGATGAGTTACCAACATGTTACCATACAAGTAACAGCTAAAAATTGTAGAACAGAAGTGGTGACTACAATTCAGGTAACAACAGCTACTGGTTTCAGGGATCCCTCTCTATTTCTCTTCTAACCATTATTTGTCCATTCTACTTACACCTGTTTCTTAGACCTAAAAAGAAGAGATATTTCTAAATAGGTTATGGCTGTTGAGACTGGAAATTGTAAATTTCTGGCACGACACATAAAAAACAGTTGGAAAAGTGAAGACAATCCTAGCAATATTTTTAAAGTTAACAGTGCAGCTTGTCTTAGTGTTCTGTTTCCCTTAAAAAGATGCAGCGTGCCTTTGTACACGATATAGAAAGCTTTGTCACTTATTCTGGGCTCATCATTTCAACGCTAAGCTGAGACTGAATATTTCAGAGGAGTCGTTGAGTGAACAGACCTAAATCATGCTCATCACTGCTAATAGGACTGTGTGGGATGAGGTCATGGTCTCGGCATATCTGATGTGACATGAAAACATTTTGTTCTCTGGTGCAGGCAGCAGACACAGCATCCATTCTCGTGCTGCAATAACCTAGCAACAGCAGCGTGTGCCTGCATGACCAAAACCTGCAATTAACTCCCCCTTCACTAGGGTTACAGCTCACAAGCTCCACTATGTGTGCCTTGTTGCAAATATCACAACATGTATTCCAAGTGATTTGAGCAACTCATTTGCTATGCAGACCCACACACTTCTTTTACTTTCCTTTTAATATAAAGCATTACAATAAGATTAATCAGTTCTCCCAGTATGAGTAAGTACCATAAATAAATATGATTATTTTAATGAATAGGCTGAGGGTTTTGGGTTTTTTTTTGTTAAGAGTCTTCGTTATCTCAGCTGGTTTTAGGTCCTGCTTGTAGTGAAAAATTATCCCTATCCTCAAAGGTAAAATTGCTGGCTTTCTGTACTCTTTGTGAGTTGGTGCATTTTTCATGACATGACAGGGAAAAGGCCAGATCAGCCACTGAGGGGAAAAACCTGAACTGGCCAAGTTTACCTCACAGAATGTGTAAAAATAACCTTTTTATATCCTGATCCATCCACAGCTCCCCATAGGATGCTCCCCCTGTTCTACCAGCCAAATGCAGTCCCACACGTCCCTGAGCAAGCCGGTCTTTGTGTCCACAGCCCTGTGCTATTCTTGGCCAGATTACTCATGTGCCCTACGAGGGCAAAGGCAACTGCTCAATTCCTTGTGACTCATATCAGATCAGGAAAGGACTTTTAGCATGGTAAATTAAATATTTCTCAGTTTTGAGCCCAAGAGGAAAGCTAAAGATTCAGGATAGGTTAAACTCTCTGATTTTTGGGGCAGGGAGGAAGGCTATACTAACAAACCTATTAGGAACAACCAACAGTCAAGACAGAAGTAAAAAACATTAAGTCTTTACTTATTCTAATGCAACAAGATAAATGGGTAAACACTTTTCTGTACCCGAGATGATAATTATATTTTCCAACAGAGTTTTTGAAACAACAACACTTGTCTGTGTAGTGAAGAAACACAATAACTAATTGCGAAAAATTAGTCATGAGCAAGAGTGAGATAAATTTGTTTATATTCAATTTAGTATTTATAAATAGCAAACCATTTTTACTGCCAGAGCACATTAAAGATAGATGGCAAACAAGTATTCCCATAGCAGGTGAAGCAAAACCCACTTGTCCTACATGTCTGGAGCCCAAAAGAAATACACAGTACAGATAATTCCAGCAGGGGCAGATCACTGGTACCAACTGATGGTCCACCAAGCCAAGAAACCCACTGACTCAAAGAGAAAGACTGAGCATGCTGATTAATTAGGATTAGAGAACAGTGCAGCCAATGAACACTAATTCCTATATTTGCTAAAATGTATAAATAGTAAAAAGTTTTGCACATCAGGCTCCCCACTACTGAGAACCCCAGGGTGAAGAAGGACCAAAGGCTACAGGATTCATGGATGTTAATTATCTTCTCCTTGATTTCTCTTTTCCATTTCTTTCTATCTCTCTACTTCAAATTAACTGTTCAATAAAATCCCTATTATTGGCTTTGGCATGCAGTCTCATTTGAACTTTAATTTGGATGGAAACATCTTTCACTTATCAAATCTTAACATGGGTTCATAGTCACCTGGTGCTGTTAATATTAGCTGACTTCTTTTTCTCAAATAAAATAAATACAAGTAGCAGATTTTCTTAAAAGATATTATTGTTCTTAAATAAATCTAAGTTTTCAAGAGATTTTTTTTCATAGTGCTCGGAAAAAAAGGTCTTTTACAAGATCCATCCCCCCAAAAAGAGAGGGAAAAAAGTCAGGTAGGTATCACTAATTTTATCTTTTTTTTTTAACAACGCTATATGATCCTTATATCAAAAAGGCCACTAGGCTGGTGGCTATAGAACTGGCCTTGCACAAGGAGACTGGTTTCAGGATTCTGGCTTGGCATAAGCAGAGTGGAACTTCTATGAGCACAGTCACATCTCTCAAAAGTGCTCTGGTTTTCAGGCTACTCTCTGTTCTTAATATGATTATCTAGGCCACTTTTATTAATCAACTTCTCACCTCTTCTTTGGGAAATGGCTTCAGGCATACTTTGTTCGGTGATATTCACACTTACATTCTTTACCAGATGAAAATCAGTTCTAGTGTATTAAAAAACTTTTGTAGGAAAAAAAAAAGCTCCAAGTTTTAAACTATAAAATAAATTATTCCCTTAACTTTATGAAAATTAAATTATATTCTAATTGTGGTCCCTTTCAGATCCACAGCATTCCATGCAATTACTCAGTATTGGGATTGCCTAACCACAACTGCCAAGTCTCAAAACTAGTGAACTATAGTCTTATATCAGCAGAGTTTAACCTCTCTGTTGTATTTTTCTCCAAATGAATCTCCTTTTAGTCTCAAGAAGACATGAATGCTATTTTTTTCTTTGGTCACTCTCACTTTTCTCTCTCCACATGCATTGCATCATTACTATTTTCCTCCCTATAAGAAAATTTGGTCAAAAATCCACCCAAGGCACACCAAACGAGAGCCTAATCAACTGGCCTATTTATAGGCCAGAGGGTGAGAGGAAGAGAAATAGGACAATCAAATCATATTAACTTGAAAGATAAAAGGACCACCTACACCCACAATGACAAAATGGGAGGTTACAGGAAAGAAATGATTTTGCTCACTTGATTCAGAGATCTGTGTTTCTGAAAGAAACATAGATTTTCAAAAGACAGCTTGTTGTCTTAAGATGTTATATGTTTCCCCCACCTCAATTTTTTTTCTTCACTCTTTAGAGTGAAAGAAAATGTAAATCTTATAATTCAAACATACTGTATTCTCTTTGGTTTTCCTCCTCTAAGTTGGGAATTAGTATAAATTTGAAAGAAAATATCAATTTAGTGTTACAGCATGGGTTTTTGACTCTATTTTGGCTCTTTTACTTAATAAAATGCTAATTTGAAGAGTAAGATGGTTTAGATCCTACTGCTTATTTTCAACTTATTGAAATGCTTTTGAACTTCTGAACTTTATGTGTAGAGTCAACTTACTTTTTTATTTTTACACATGAGCAGAGTCTTTTTCAGTTTAGCAGCTGCTATGATTTTAGCATTGAGGAAATCTGATAAACATATTCAGTGATATTCACGTAAATACCAACTATAGTAACTGCAAAGGAACACTTTTATACAGCCTACCCAACCTAATGTAGATCATGTTACTCACATTGGTCAGTAACATTAGTAAAAGATGGATATTTCTCCAAGATTATAATGGATACATCTAAACATGTGGGATACAGAAATTTTACAATTTATGTGTAACACCATAGAAATGTAATACTTGCCATACTTGCCTAAGGCAGATTTTACATTTCTACTTGGCCAAAGAGTCCCTATTCAAGTCCAGTTGCAAAATTTTAAATAGCAAAATAAGTATTCCCTTTTTAGCTACTTAAACAATTCCATTTTTAAAATTGAATATTTGTTTTATTGAATTACCTAATTTGTGACAAATATCTGGGGAAAGAAAACTTAAATGTTTTATCTACTACCTGAATTTCTATGAAACTCTAACCTACAAAACACTAGTTGTCATTGCTGTGCTGGGGCTGCCTGGCAAAGGCAGAGCAGCTGTTCCACTGTCACAGACTGACCCTGCACCTATAATGCCCAATTTTTTGATATATTAATTGAAAGGAAAAAGAAGTCTTTATGCTAGGAAGGCTTTTTCACCCAAGGGGTAAGAAATGAAAATAAATGCGAGCAGTTTTATACATATATTGTTACCTTGAATCCACTTGTGACCTTCAGTACATTTCCCTCCTGAAGATCAATTTCTTCATGTCAAAAAAACCCCAACAGCATTAATTTTACTTTATACATTTCCTGATATCCACTGAAATCACCTCAAATGAACTAAAGTCCTCAGAAATAATAATGACCATTAAGTTCACTTGTTAGCTTCTAAGAAAGTAGTAGCTGAAAGCAGCCCATGCACAGTTCCTTATTTACTTTACTATCAGTTAATTATAAATCTCTCTTCTAAATACCTTCTTCCCTAAGAAAGGCAGACTCATTAAGCCCTCTCTATCATCTCAACCAGTTTCAGTTTATTAGCATGTAAAAACTAAATTGGAAAAGATAAAAACTGCCAAGTAAACTATAAATTTTTTTAAGCCGGAGAACTCATAAGGAAATTGAGTTACTGGAAAGGAAATTATTTTTTCCTATAAGAAGTTATTCTGATCACAGAATTCTGTTATCTCAGATGATGAAAAAAAAAAATCCAAAACAAGAATACCATTCTCTCTGATACTACAAGAAATTATTCTTACAGTATTTCATGTAGTCTGTTGGTTTTGTGTTAATTAGAGAACATAGGGGGTTGGGATTATTTTTCCCTTGGCTTTTGTTGTGATTCTCATGGTCTTTTAGTTGATCTAATACTCAATTTTTTATGATCATACCTAAGAATGAACAAGGGCAAAGACAGCTTATTAATACAGTAATTTTTGCTAAGAATATCATAGAAACAGAGAATCACAGAATTAACTAGATTGGTAAAAACTTTTGAGATCATCAAGTCAAACTATGACCTAACACCACCTTATCGACTAAAGCATAGCACTGAGTGCCACATTCAGTGGTTTTAAACACCCCTGGGGTCTTGACTCCACTGCCTCCCTGGGCAGCCCACCCCAATGCCCAATGCCCAATCCAACTCACTCCAGTGCCCAATCGCTCTTTCTGTGAAGAATTGTTTTCTAATGTTCAGCCTCACCTTCCCCTGGCTTAGCCTGTGTCCTCTTTCCCTGGCATTGGCTGCCTGGGAGAAGAGACTGATCCCCACCTGAATACAGCCTCCTTTCAGGAGGACCTTGACACTTTTCAAGATTTTTTAAAGTATCTTCCATTTCTTACCATTGTTATTAGTAAAAATACGAGTACTGTCTTTACATGAGACAACCTAAAATCAAAAGAATATATTTTTGTTAAAGTCTACAGGATGCAGCCAGCCTAGAAGGATAGAGAGTATTAATAACTCACATTTGATATCTTACATAATATTTAAAGATTTATCAACTCTCATCTGATTAATACAGTTTATTTTCATTTCTGATTTTGAAATATACCTAACTCTCAAATGGAATTGGATTTTTTGCAGCAATACTCTTAAAATTCTATTAACATATTTTTAGAAGCTTTTGACGGCTTAGTTACAGAACAAAAGCAATAAAAGGTTAACTAATAAATATCCTTCCAATCCAGTGAAAGACTCAAGTTATTTAAACACAGTGAGAATAAATATTTATCTCCCCAAATCAAAATTCACAAAAATAATAAGGATTTAAATTTTAATATAAATTTATCTTCCAATTTTTATAACAAATATTTTTAATAATAGAAAAGAAGTATTTGTTTTTCTTAAAAGCTGATAATTTATTTTGAAGAATTCATTTTTTTTATGAGTTCAAAGAACAGGTTAAAACATAATTCAAAATGTTTTGTCACCTTAATGAAATAATAAGAGCAGATGGCACATATTTACTTTAATTTTCCAAGCTAGGTGAAGAAACAAAGATGAATTGTTTTGGAACCTGGATCTGTAAGAATAGTTTTCCTTAAGAGACAGCCTGTATATAATGTGTGGCGAATGCAGTGAAGACCTGACTTATTTCCAGGATGTGCTTTTGTACATGCCAAGTTTGCAGTTCCTCAAATGCTGCTCTTCTGTGATACCAGATGAGCAAAGTCAAATTCTAGAAAGTCCCCCAAGTCATTTTATCTACAACTGAACTATAGGGTATTTAACCAAATAGGTTCAGTTGTCATTGCTGACTTGTCAAATAAAGGGAAGTTTATTTGGTGAAGTAAGATGACTTTGCCAAAAGCAAGATCAGAGATTGGACATCAGAGAAGGGTTCATTTTATTCTTTTTAAATAGCATTGATGCTTACGAAAATAGATTCTAAATGGCATTGCTACTTTATAAACTGTTTAATCACAAGCAAAACATTATTCTATCTTCGGACAGAATTTGGTCCAAATCACAGAATGGATAAGGTTAGAAGGGCCCACAGTGCATCATCTGATCCTACTTCCCTGCCCAAAAGCAGGGTCATTCTAGAGCCCATGGAACAGGTTTGCATTCAGATGTCTCCACTGCTGCAGACTCCACAACCTCTCTGGACAATTTTTTCAAATGTGCTCGATCATCTGCACAGTAAAAAACTTCTTCCTCATGTTCAATTTGAGCTTCCTGTGCATCAGTTTCTGCTAATTGCCTCTTGTACTACTGCCTGGCACCACTTAGCAAAGCCTGGCTCCATCCTTTTGGGACCCTCCCTGCAGACACTGACATTGATGAAGTTCCTTCTCAGTTGTCCCTTCTCGAGGCTGAACAGGCCCAGCTCCCTCAGCCTGTCCTCACAAGAGAGATGCTCCAGTTCCTTAATTGTCTTTGTTACCCTCCACTGGACCCTCTCCAGGTTCTCTGTGTCTCCTGTACTGAGCAGCTACCAGGACACAGCACTCCAGATATGTCTTCACCAGAGCTGGGGAGAGGTGCAGGATCACCCCCCTTGCCCTGCTGGAATGCTCCTCCTGGTGCACCCCAGGACACCATTGGCCTCCTGGCCACAGGGACACTGCTGGCTCATGGACAGCTTGGTGTCCACCAGGACCCCCTGTTCCTTCTCCACAAGCTGCTTTCCAGCAGCTCAGCCCCAGCCTGTAGGGAAGCAGGGGATTACTATCCCCAGGTGCAAGACCCTGCATTTGTTTTTGTTGAGTTTGTATTATGTATTTATTTAAAGAAACCCTTTTTCTTGTCCTTGACATCCTTGGCCAGTTTTATTTCTGGATGGGCCTTGCCTTGTTGTCTCATTTTTATTTATTCTGACAATTTCCCTATATTTCTTCCAACTGGCCTGAGTCTGCATCCATGTCCTGTGTATTCCCTGTTTACATGTGTATTACATGTGCTTCCAAATAGAGATTAAGCAAAAAATACAGTATTGAGTTCTGATTAGTTTCTTTTTGTTTACACAGTAGACAATGGAAGAAGGTGGACTAGAAATCACAAAATACATAATATTTATTAGTAGTACTCAACAAAGTGACTGTTCTGGTTTAGGTTGAATTAGGGGAAACCCTCCAAGGAATCCCCTAATAACAAAACCTCTACCACCCCTCCCCCCAACCCTGGGTTTGGGAAGGAATCTCTTGAACACAAAGTGGAAAAAACCGGTTTATTAACAAATGAATAAACACCCCCCGACACAAGGGAAAAAAAAAGAACAGAAAAAGCTCAGGTTACTGTGAGGGGGAGGGCGCGCCGCTTCTTTTACAAGCCCCGGCGATCTTCCTTGGACTCCTCCAGCCAGATCAGCTCCGGGTGCCGGTCCTAAATCTTAAAGGGGGGGGGGGGGGGGGGGGGGGAAGGAGAAGAGGAAAAGGGAAAAAAAAAAAAACAAACAGAGCACAGAGGCGGCAGAAGGAAAGGAAGAAAAAACAAAAGAACGAAAAGGGCAAGAAACTAGCAGAAAAATTTGCGATACAGCGAGCGACTAGAAGCGACTAGAAGCAGGGAAGCCAAAAGCCAAAGTGGAGCCAGCCCAGCAGGCCAGTGCCCGCCCCCCCTAAAGGGGACGGATCACCTTCTTAGACATAACAAGGGTGTCCACGATATGGGATTATGGGATAGAGAGCACTGTCAACCCAGGACAGTGACTTCAACCATATTAAGCTCCAATCATATATTCTAATCTAGCCCTTTGAAACTTGAACAAATTTAGCATGGAACAAGGTTTTACAAATTTAAAGGATACTGCAGCACAGAGCAATATGCATTTTAAATATTTTTCTAGCAGGTATTAAAATTATATGAGTTATTTTCTACAAGGACAACATAAAGAAATTATTCTACAGAAGAGCAGATAGGAAATATTTTCATATTTCTTGTAATTGAAGACAATTTAAATTATAAATAATTATAAAGTAGTTAAATTATAATAAGAAGAAATTGTTACAGGATTTCAATTTACTGATTTACAATAGTATTTTTAAACTGAATATCTCCATTTAGTTAAATGGAAATACAGAAAGAACTTTTGTTGTCCTACCTCCAGGAAGAAGTTATTGCAATCAGGGACTAAATGCAGACATTTTCTAAAAGGAAAATTGCTTTCACTGTCTCCTTAATAACAATAAAAATAGTTTAACTCGATGTTTCATGTCACCTTTTTGATTTAGCAAAAATTTTACTGCTTTATTAATTTTAAAGAAAAAATCATAGAGAATTAGGTGAAGCAAATTTTGCATTAAAAAAAATCAATGAAACCTCCCGAAAAAATCAATATTTGGCCACAGCTGTAGCTCAGTCAACCAGTGTATATTTTGAAATAATCACTGAACTGTGAAATTAACAATTGAAGCAATAAATTGGACTTTTTATCTTCTTAGTTTCAAGATTTTTTTATAAAGCTTTATCAGTAGGACAATCCAAAGTAGCTAAATGTAAAAGAAATAAACAGTTCCTGTGACAACCTTTAAAAGTGATGCTTACCAAGGAAAATAAATGATATTAGATTTCATTTAATCTAGCAGCAATTGGATTCTGTAGAATTGTTGAGCACAATTTTTTTTTTTTTTTTTGAAAAAAACCCTTTCTAGCTCTTCTGCTAATAACCCTATAAAAATAAATACCGTGAATTTATGGGCTACATACAAGAGATACAAGAGTGAAAAAGAGTGGGAAAAAAGTCATTAACAGTATTCTTTTGCAGGTTTTTAAGAAAGGGTAAATTGATTAGCATTGCTTGGTGCACTACACACCTATTTTGATTAGGGGATCAATCTTTTCAGTATGATGGTAAGCATGTTCACAGGGTAAATTTTCATTAAAAACAAAACACAACTTCCTTCCCACCAAACTCAACACCACAGCTCTTATCTGTTGAAGCCATTCTTCTCCCCTTGTGACAAATTACAAACCTTTTAATTACCACAAACCTCTTCTACTGTAGACTGCAATATAGCTAAAGCTACGATTTAAATCTTTGCCCAAATATAGAGACTGATTAGAAAAAAAAGTCTAAATCTAGTCCACCCAGATAGGAGGTGGCAACTATCTGAAAATTGACCAGCAAGGCACCAGCATCACCAGATAAAAATCTCAGTTTCTTTGTAAACTGAAGCCTTATCAATTTTGCACCATACAGAAACCCACTGCATAACCGCATTCCCACCTGTGCAGTGGTTCGGCTTTTTCCAATGGGTGCAGCTCCGGCCAGCCCTGCCGCCACTACATCCAGGGGCCACTTTGCCAGAGGCGTGGGCAAACTCGACAACGGTGCGGATAGTGCGCAGAATAGAAAGGCGGGACTCTCAGAAGGTGCAACCAAGGGGATGCGTGTTCCCAAGGCCGCGCTCCGAGGAGAGACGCTGGCCTCAAGATGGCACGGCTTTTTATTGAGTAGGTTCGTGGGTGGGATCGCGTGGGACCAATTAAAACTCTTTGCTAACGTATAATGAGGGATGCAGAACTTTTGAACCAGTAACAGGTAACTTGGGGAGGAGGAATACATGATGAGGGGGTGGGGAAGTTATATAACTTAAAGATTGACAGGTAACCGAAAAGTGGTAAACAACTATTATGGGATGGGGTTACCAGGACAACCAAGATTTTGGCGGGAAGGTTTGAGGGGAGGGGGGAAGGAGAGAAGGGGAAAAGGAGAGGGAAGGAGAGGCCATCTTAAACAATAGAAATAAATACAAAATTATAAAACACAAATTATAAAACCAAACCGGAGCAGTAAAAACCCAATTGGAATTGAATTTAAGCACCACCACATCTCCCCCTTTTTTATTTTTTTGTGATGGCTTTTGGTAGTGTCTGCTTGGGGGATAGATGTTCTGTTCCGTGAGCCACCTCTCGTCATCAGTCTCCGGTGAAGAAGTCCTCTGGGTCAGGGTATTCCTCATCTTCCCATGACGGGAGCTGCTGCATCTCCATCTCCTCGACGGGAGGAACACTGGCCCAGACGTTGTTCACGCTGAGTGACGAGGTGGCTGCGGTGATGGTCTTTTGAGTGACTCGTCGGATGATGCCAAATGCAATTCCAATTATAAATAACAAAAACAAAATTAAAAGTCCAGTTTTGACAGCAGAATTGACCCAGCCTGAGAGTCCCCAGTTCCCAAACAATTGGTCAAACCAGTCCTTCTGGGGCTCTCAGTTGGTATCTGACTGGTCTCTCCTGTAACTTAAAATATAACAAAATAAATTAATTAACAAAAAGCCAGTGAGGAATGGGGAAGGAAGGAGCGGACCTCTCTTCCTCCGGACTAACGGGCTTCCTTTTTCTTCGCCAAGTGACATTTTTCACTTGATGATCCGATCCTTTGGAGGCCCTGGGAATGTAAGGTTTCACCCACTTGGCCGGCACCCATTTAAGTCCGGTGGGTGTCGATACGCAGGCGTACCCGCGACCCCAAGTGATTAAACCGTGTGGACCTTCCATTCTCATGGTCTCCGGGTCCTTGACGAGAACTGGCGGCTTGGATTCTAATTTCAAATTTGGGTTCCCTCCAAAGTGCCTAATTATTGGGGGATTCATAAGTTCGAATGAACAATTTAGAAAATTAATTGTGTGCAAGGCCCTGGCTAATCGAATTTGGGGTGACTCCAATTTTAGAATTTGTCCCTGTTGATTGAGGACTCTTTTGATGTTTTGGTGTGTCCTCTCCACAATTGCTTGGCCTGTCGGGGAGTAGGGGATGCCAGTCTTGTGTTCTACTCCCCATTGCTGGAGGAAGTTGCGGAACTCCTTGGAAATATAGCTTGGCCCGTTATCCGATTTGATGACTTTAGGGATGCCTAGGAAAGAGAAGGCTTGGAGAAGGTGTTTAATAACATCCCCTGCTTTCTCCCCTGTGTGGGCGGATGCATAGACTGCTCCAGAAAAGGTGTCCACAGACACATGGACGTACTTCAGCCTCCCAAACTGAGGGACATGAGTAACGTCCATCTGCCATACCTCGTTGCTGCTCAGCCCTCGGGGGTTTACCCCGGCATGCAAGGTTGGGACTGCATGTCGCTGGCAGCTGGGACACGTCGCCACAATGGCCTTGGCCTGATCTCGGGTTAGTTTGAATCCTCGGACCAGACCTGGCACATTCTGATGGAACAGTTGGTGGCTGAGCTTTGCCTGCTGGAAAACGTCAGGCAGCGGGGCCTTCGCGACAGGGGCAGCAAGAGCATCAGCCCTCCTGTTTCCCTCCGCTATGAACCCCGGCAAATCCGTGTGCGACCTGGTGTGCATCACGTAAAACGGTTGCTCTCGGTGGGAGATTAGCCTTATCAGCTTCGAGAGCAACTTAAACAGAGCAATGTTAGTCACTTCTTGGAGAACTGAGTTCTCCGCTCTGGACACTACACCTGCAACGTAACTCGAATCGGTTACCAAATTAAATGGTTCAGAGAACCTTTCGAAGGCCCTGACGACTGCGGCCAACTCAGCAATCTGAGGGGATCCTTCCACCTCAGCAACGTCAGACTCCCACTGCTGAGTCTGAGGATCTTTCCAAGTCACCACTGACTTGTGGGACCCTCCGGACGCGTCTGTGAAAACTGTCAAGGCATCGAGCGGTCTTTTGCTCTGAACACTCCTTAAATTTAATTTAAATTGAGCATCTGAATTAAAAATTTTGTGGGCAGGCCGATGGATTGAAATTTGTCCAGTGTAACTGTCCAGGGCAAACTGAAGTGCTTCGTTCTCTTGAAGCAAGTGCTCTAACATTGCCTTTGAAATTTGGCCCGAATTCAACCGAATTGGTACGTGGATCACCTCAAAGTCGCAACCAGCCAGTTCCCTAATGCGGATTCTGGCTTTCCGGATCAATTCAGCCATCAACTCCTGTGGGCGTGTCATCCTCTTGGACCTGTGGTGGCTGAGAAAGACCCATTCTATAATAAGAAGAGGATCTCTCCCGCCTCGGTCCTTCCGGGGTATGCTGGTCACCCCGTTGTCCCATTGGAATATCATTCCATGGAGGTGCGGCAGATTCTCTAGAATGACAAATCGGAAAGGCAAATCAGCATGGCATCGATTTGCCTGTCTGGTGGACATCAACTCTTGAACCCTTTCCAGTGCTTTCTGTGCCTCCGGGGTGAGTGACCTAGGGGAACTCAGCCCCTCTCCCCCTTTCAATAAACTGAAAAGAGGTGCTAGGTCCTCGGTAGTGAGACCCAGCCAAGGCCTCACCCAGTTCAAAGCCCCACACAGCTGGTGCACATCCGCTAAGGTCTCAATTTTGGTTTGGATCGCCAATTTTTGCGGAACAATGGTCCGCTTATTTATTTCGAGGCCAAGATATTTCCAAGGTGGCATCTTTTGAATTTTTGCTTCCTGCAACTCAAACCCTGCAGCAACCAGTGCAGCCACTGTCAGGTCAAGCGCATGCGTCAACAAGTCGTCGTTGGGGGCGCACACGAGCACATCATCCATATGGTGCAAGATGATGGCCTGGTGTGCAGCTGCACGCACGGGGGTCAGCAAGGAAGACACGTACCACTGGCAAATGGCAGGAGAATTTTTGACTCCTTGGGGAAGAACCCTCCAGTGATACCTCTTCCTCGGGGCCTCTCGGTTGATGTTAGGAACCGAGAACGCAAACCGCGGAGCATCGTCAGGGTGAAGAGGAATTTGGAAGAAGCAGTCTTTGATGTCAATCACGGCCAAATTGTAATTTTGGGGCAACATGGCTGGGGAAGGCATCCCTGGTTGGAGAGAGCCCATGTCCTCGATGACCTCGTTAATTTGTCTGAGGTCCTGGAGAAGCCTCCATCGGGTCTTGTCCGATTTTTGTATCACGAACACTGGGGTGTTCCAAGGAGAGGTGGTCTCCTCTATGTGACCCTTCCGGAGTTGCTCTTCCACGAGCTCATTCAGCGCCTTTAACTTTTCCTTAGAAAGCGGCCACTGCTCCACCCAAACTGGAGAATCCGTTTTCCAATTCAGTTTTTGGGTGGGGCGCAGTTCAGTGACCGCAGCCTGAAAATTTTGTGGAGGGTCAGGAAATTCAATTGTTGCCCCCCACTGGGCCAGGACATCTCTCCCCCACAGGGGTGCTTTGTAGTTTAAAACAAAGGGCTGGATGTTCGCCAATTGCCCATTGGACCCCTTAATTTGCACCATGTGCTTTGATTTTTTCGCCAATTGAAGGCCTCCAACACCCTCAACTTGCTCCACCACTGTCTGCAACGGCCAACGTGACGGCCATAGGTGTTCCGGGATCACCGTTACGTCCGCCCCCGAGTCAAGGAGACCTTTAATGATGGTGGTCTCCCCGCCCACCCTTAATTTGCACACCTCCTCAGGTCTGTCATGTGTAATGTACACGACCGTGCTTATCTGGGGGTGGCAGGTCTTGCAGTCGCCCTCAGGACACACCCTTTCTGGGAGTGATGGTATTGCCTGGGCGACTATCTGTCCCTTTGACAGATAAATGGGTGGAGTCGTGCAGCGAAGCCAGAGTTCAAACCACTTGGGATCCGCAGGAGTGGTTTGGGGAACAATCTCAATCTCTGGCGGGGTATGTTTACAATCCCCCACGACTACATATGTTGTGCCAATTTTGTGCCAGGTACCTCTATTTTTAGATACCGCCACACGGTGCCATTCATCATCACGGATCCACAGGGCATCAGACAACTGAAGATGAAAGGGCACTCCTTCGCTTGTTGTTGTCAAGGACTTTCCTGTGAAAGGAACAGGCACATTCGGGTCAGGATCATCAGGTGAAGGACTCCTCAAAGGGGAGTTTCTTGTCTCATCCGGTGAATTCCCTCTCAGAGGGCTCCTCTGCTGCCTCTGGGAAGAAAAAGTCAAGTCCGTTAAAATGTCATGTCCGGTGCAACTCAAATCATCATTCCCCATTCCTCCTCCCCCGGCTTGGGCCACCCGATTGGGGTCATCGCACTGGGTGGCTCCGCGCTCCCTTATTCGTTTTTTTGTTGGGAGCGTCCTCCCCTCCCATTTCCTCCTCCTCCCTCTTTGGCTTGTTTAAATTCCTGAAACTCCCGTCTCAGGGGACAAGCCTGCCACCAGTGTCCTTGCTTGCCACATAAGGCGCAAGCCTTGTCAGCTGAATTTCCCGATGGACGCCTCCCTTTTGGTACCACGGCCGCGTTGTCTTGATAGATGGTTGGGGTCTCTGCGGTTGCTGCATTCACGGTTTTCCGTCGCTGTTCCGGCCTCTCTGGCTTTGCTGATGTCATCAGCGGGACCACCTCAGTTACCACCTCGACATAGTCCTGTAATGTCGGCTTGGGAATCCGTGGAAGGGTGAGCATGGCCTGTTTGCAGACTTCGTTGGCGTGCCTGAACGCCAGCAACGTGACCAGCCTCTCCCTTGCCACTTCGTCCTCTTCCTGCTGCTCTATGGCTACCGTTAGCCTTTCCACAAACAGCAGGAAGTTTTCCTGAGGTCCCTGAAAAACATCTGAATACGATTCCATGGGGCCGGAAGGCCGCATGGTGGAAAACGCCTTGACAGCAACCTTAGCAATTTGTCTCAACAACGGCTTTGGGAGGCTTTCAGCTTGCTTCTGTGGCATCTCCCATTCTCCCTCACCCATCACATGTGCCAATGTTATCATGTTCCCTTCATTGTCCACAGCCGTGTCAGGGTCATTTGACCATCCTGGGAGGGCATCCTGCAAGTGCCTTTTCCAGGTTGCAAACCAGAGCTGATACTCAGTTCTGGAATGCAAGCACTTGAATAGGTACTTGATGTCATGTGGGACAACCTCACTCCCGGTAACTTGGCCATCTAACAAACCAAGGAAGTACGGACTCATGCGGCCGTACTCCTTGAGGGCCTTCATGAGTTCCCTGACAACATTCTGGGACAACTGCTGCCACTTTGCCTCCTCATGCCCTCCCCTACCCCTCCTGTAGGTAACTGGAGCGATAGAAGGGACATGGGGACCATCACTTCCTGGATCCCACCCCTCCCCCTCCTTGCCCCAAGCGTGGGAACCGAAAGAAGGGGCGTGGGAACCGGGAGGCAGTGGGCGGGACTTGGGCGTCACCGAGGGGAGTGGCTTGCGACGGGAGGGGGGCGTGCCAGGGTCTGGGAAAGGCACGCCTTCGGAGGAGTGGTTTTGGGAGGAGACTCGGGAGGAGCGGCAGGTGGGGGGGTCATAGGAAGGGGTTTCAGAACAGTGACAACCTCGGGGAAGGGTGGAAGGGGACGGAAAAGGGTTGGGGGGGGAAAACTTGGGGGACTGGGAAGGGGAAGGGAACGGGAGCGGGGCAGCGGCGGCGGCGGCGAGCGGCGCCCCCGGCAGCGGGCTGGCGGGCAGGGCGGACAAAGAGAACGACCGCGTCAGGCGGCCGCCGCCATTCCGTGCCTCTGCCGCGCGAGCGCTGCGTGCCTGCGCCTCTGCCGCATGGCTGCCACGCGCTCCTTCCGCGTGGACGCCGCATGCGCCTGTCGCATGGGCGGAGCGTGCCCCTGCCTCATGGACACCGCGTGCGTTTGCCGCATGGAAGCCGCATGCCTGTGCCACGCGGTCGCCATGCGGTTCTTCCGCATGGACCCCTGCCACGCGGTCGCCGCGCGGCTCCGCGCCTGCCGCGCGGGCGCCGAGCGGCTTTTCCCCCGCGCCCCCCGCGCGGGCGCCGAGCGGCTTTTCCCCCGCGCCCCCCGCGCGGGCGCCGAGCGGCTCCGCGCCGGCGCTTTCACTAACACTGAACTGAACTCGGGGTTTTTTTAGGGAGGTTCGGGGAAGGGAAGATTCCTCGGGAGCGTGGCCAGTGCTCTGTCGGAGGTCCCGGGCAGACTGCCCTGTCTGTCCCGGGCGGGGGGATGGCGTCCTGAGAGCGCCAGGGCTGGCGGGCTGGGTTATGCCCGCTGCGCCTCTGAGGATGCCACGGCGGGGTGAAGGGGAGGGGGATACAGAACGGGAAGAACAGGGGGAAACAGAGCTTTCTCCAGGAGACTGCTCTTTCTGCACTCCTTTCATATTTTTCACGGCAGTTTGAATCTGCCGCGACCAGAACAGGTATTTCGCTGCATTTTTGTCCCCGGACGCAGCTAATTTGGTAAGTTTTAAAACCACGGGCTCCCAATATCGGAGCTCCGTCACTACTTCCGGGTTCTTTTGGGGGAAATGCAAATAGAGCGTGCGCACAAACTGCTTCAGTTCTCCTTTAGAAAACTTAACTTTATTAAAACTGAGAACACCAACAAAACAACGAAAAACGTCTTTCTGTTCTGCCGAGAGCCTGGCACCCATTTTTCCTTCCAAACCGTTCCGCAACACAAAATAAACTGAAAACCGAATTCCAGCACGAAAAAACTCCGGTCAGGCAGCCCCCCCCACTGCCTCCGCCCCGAAGGTGCCTCGTAAAACAAAAAAACCCGCTTTAAACCCCGTCTGTGCCCGTGCGCAGACAAAAAGCGGGGGTTCCGCGCCTCCCGCGGTCCCGGTCCCGACCGGGATTCGAACCTACGTCTCCCGCGCCCGGGCCGGCAAAAAAACGAGCACGGCGCCGCTCCCGCGATCCCGCGAACCCGGTCCCCCGACCGGGATTCGAACTCGGGTCGCCGCGGCGAAAGCGCAGAGCTCTAACCACTACACCACGGGCTCAGCCGTGCCGCTCCCGCCTCGCGGCTTCCCGATACCTGCCGCGGCGCGCCCGTGTCGCTCCCCCCGATCCCGAGCGCTGCTGGGACCGGCTCAGAACCGCGGAAACTTAAAACATAAAGCAACAAAACGAAATAAAAACAGGAACCGCGAAACAAAAACCCGAGAGAGGAAAACAAACCCCCCCCGAGCGCCGCGCGGCTGATCCCCCCAGGACAGTCTCTCCTGGGCTGGATCTTCCCTTTTTGGGTAGGGTGAGGGCGAGGGGCTCACACGCTTACCCGTCCCTGGTTCCTGCGTGGGTACAGCGGTTTGGTCTGGGGTAAATCCGCACTGAAGAGGACTTCGCTGGGTGCTGCGAAGCTACCCTCCTCTCCCTCCCGGGAGCGCACCTGAAGGCTGCTTCCACTAGGAGGCGCGACGACAATGAAAAATCCGTAAAAGGTCCTGACGGACCGGATTCGAGCACGTGGCTTTCAAATTGAGGGCACAGCGTCAGAGCCGTCGCCGTCGAGCTGTCAGATGTTCGCCCACGCGTGACAGCCCCACGTTGGGCGCCAGCTTGCAGTGGTTCGGCTTTTTCCAATGGGTGCAGCTCCGGCCAGCCCTGCCGCCACTACATCCAGGGGCCACTTTGCCAGAGGCGTGGGCAAACTCGACAACGGTGCGGATAGTGCGCAGAATAGAAAGGCGGGACTCTCAGAAGGTGCAACCAAGGGGATGCGTGTTCCCAAGGCCGCGCTCCGAGGAGAGACGCTGGCCTCAAGATGGCACGGCTTTTTATTGAGTAGGTTCGTGGGTGGGATCGCGTGGGACCAATTAAAACTCTTTGCTAACGTATAATGAGGGATGCAGAACTTTTGAACCAGTAACAGGTAACTTGGGGAGGAGGAATACATGATGAGGGGGTGGGGAAGTTATATAACTTAAAGATTGACAGGTAACCGAAAAGTGGTAAACAACTATTATGGGATGGGGTTACCAGGACAACCAAGATTTTGGCGGGAAGGTTTGAGGGGAGGGGGGAAGGAGAGAAGGGGAAAAGGAGAGGGAAGGAGAGGCCATCTTAAACAATAGAAATAAATACAAAATTATAAAACACAAATTATAAAACCAAACCGGAGCAGTAAAAACCCAATTGGAATTGAATTTAAGCACCACCACACACCTGGGTCACACACCTTGCTGAGAATGGGGGCCTCTGCACCAGGAATTGCATGGGGGAAAAGTGAATCTCTCCTTGAAACACTGTTATATTTTTTGGACTCTTGCCCCTGTAAGGTATCGTTCATTCAGCTACACTGGGAATTGCAGACACGATTCAAAACACACCAGAGCTTGCCTTGACTATTTGTTAGACTGTGATTGTTCTGTTTGTATCCACAATCCATCATTAGCCTTTTCATTTAACCCCTTGCCAGTGGTCCTAACCATGATGCAAAAAAGCTCTGATTTTTGATTTCATTTCCAGGTTATTAAAACAGAAGCCAAATTCCTTCTAAGTGATACTATAATAGATCTCCCTTTGTTAACGCTTAAAATCTTAAACTTTTCGTTGTAGTGGGCAGTAAAAATTAGGAATTCTTACTGTGTAAAAGGCAACCTAGATGAGACAGAGCTTTTAATCTCCTGAATATAAGTGAGAGATTTCATTATTAGACATCTAGTTAGGACTATTAATGTCACAGTCACCTCACCTTCACCAAGATCTTTGTGGGACTGTCAGAGCAGTATCTTGCTGGCGCTTGGCTGGCCTATTTCATCAAAAGACTCAGTGGAATATGTGGTAGGTAATAGCATATTCTTTTAATAGCTGCTGTCATATAAGAGAAAGTGCTCCTTTTATCGCATCCACCTATTTTAAGGCATTATTTCCACTTGAAATGCTGTTGACAAAACCTATACTAGCCTAAGGTAATACAAATATATTATCTCCCAGTAATAGGAAGATAAATGTATGACAATTCAGAGCAATGTTTCTTTGCAACCAGATCATAAGAACAAGAGCTGTGAGCTAATTTCTTTCAAAAGCCCAGGAGCTGCTGCGGTCTAGGAGAAACAGTGTGTGGAAAATCCAAGTAAAGAGCTAAATATATTGGGTTTGAGATGGAAGGAGACAGGAAGGCAGAGGGAAAAAGGGTGTACAAATAATAAGTTCTTTAGGGAGGGCAAAGTTCAGTAAATCCTGAGCAAAAACTAAAGTCTTCATAAATTAGAATTTTATAGAAAATCTGTTCTGTAAAACTGCTACATGGAAGGAAACAAGCAGAGATTATTTCTCTCAGGTGCCCTAATATAGAGGACTGTGTCTATTTCTCACCAGTGTGTTCACCTTAGGAAGACACAACTACTCATATTGGGAAAAAAAATAGTAACATCTTGCAATCAGCCCAGAATGTAATAAAGACAGGTGGAATGAAAACATGGCCTGTGTATGCAGTACAATCCCACTGACAGGGAATTACTTGAGTTCTGAAATAGCTCAGAGAGCTCAGACTCCTCTCTCAGACCTCTGCAATGCTCATGTCTTTCCTGGTCAGGAGTCCTTTTCCTGCTCCACTGGGGCTCAGGGTGCTCACGCAAATTCCAGAGCTCTTTGTCTTTTTGCCAGGTCATATTACCTCACCAGCTTGTCAGGAGCACTCTGCTCTGCATTTGTGCCAGTTCTAACCAGTTGCAGACCTAAATAATTTTCTCACAAATGTTCTTCTGGAGCTTCCCTCACATTGTCATCAACATAGGAACAAACTGTAGAAATGTATTCACTATAACACAACCACTTAGGTCCTTACAACCCCAAAGACAATTTCTATCATTCATAACAGCCTGGATGTTTATTTGTAGAAACAGGTTCGAAAGATTCTAAAAATCAGTGTTCCAAATAAAGTGCAACAATGTCCCATGTTGTGTCCCTTGCAGGTCCACTTGCTGCTCTAACCCTTTTGATACCAACACAACATACAAACATTCCAAAACAGTAATAGGCCTGTAGGATCATCTAAATCTTATCTCTGTCTAAACCTGTTACCAAAGTATATAAACTAGGTTCTGACTCAAAAATTAACACTATCTACCTTTTTGTGTGTGAAATCCTGTAGCAAAATTAGATCTTAAAATCCTTAGTTGGAATTTTTTTTTTCAAAAATTAATCAATTTTGATTGGATAAAATTATCCAATTTTGATTTTGTAACTTTACCAAAACCAAATCTTCATACCTACCAGTGGCAGAAATACCCACAAACATTGACAAATAAGGCTATCAAAGACCACCTTTGTGTGTGCAAATTAACATACAAATGCAATGTTAAAAATTACTCCAATATAAAACACTCAGAATAAGGTGAATATTTGCTGAGGAACATTAACTGACTACTAAATTCAATATAAAAGAACATTCCAGAGTTCCCTTAGAGAGTGATAAAAGCATAATCCAAACAAACAGCTGCATAAAAACTTAACAACTCAGTCAGTTCTTAATATACTTGAATTGATAAGTTATTTTTCACTGTGCACTTAACAATGCTCAGGAGCCTGGAAAAGTTTAACAGGAGAAATACAAACAATTTCAGCAACCTAGAAATAAGTGTTGCAAAGCAAAACCACTAATGGCATGAAATATTTTGCTGCTGCCACCACAGAAGGTATTCAGTTTTCAAACCAGGAGCAGAACTGGCACAATATTTATGCTCCACCAGACTGAGCACAGATTTTATTGAACTCATGGATTTCTGAAAACTCGGGGTGTTCTTGAATCACATTACTTTTACAGGTATGTTTTCCATCACTCTGAGTTTTTCTTAAAATGCTTTCCCAGCTCTCCTACCTCCCTTCCTTTCCATTCATTCCTTACACAAAGGGGACCTGAGCCATAATCTTGTAGTGGTGCTAGGATTCACTCACAAATATGCTACGTCAGAGCTTTATGCCTGAATTAAACCAGGAAAATATTAATAGTCCCTGACAAAGTGAGTCTATTGGACTATTTCCTCCAGCTAAACCATCAAAATTCCACTGACATTGGAAGCCTGAAATGTTAGTTCACTTAATACCAGCCTCCTGCGTTTAATGTGCCTGCAAGAAAAAAGGGGTTTTGCATCTTACTCTTCATATGCACAGGTAACCATAGTCACAACAACATTATTGGTGTTTTTTGACAAATGAGTTTGTTCAGATGCCCAAAAGAAGAGAGGGGAGAATCCCCTTCCTTGAACATGGCTCTGTGCTGTGTCACAGGCTGTGACACCAGGATGTGGTTGGCCTTCTGGGCTGCAACTGCACATTGCCCAGTCATACTGAATTTTTCATCAAGAAACACCACCCCCTCCCCCAATCTTTCTCCCCAGGGCTAGTCTTGATCTATTATCTGCCCAGCCTGTACCTGTGCCTGGGATCGCCCTGATCCAAATGCAGGATCTTGCACTTGGCCTTGCTGCACTTCATGAGGTCCACACCGAGCCACCTCTCGAGCCTGTCCGGGTCCCTCTGGGTGCCATCCCTTTCCTCCAACACGCTGATAGCACACACAGCTGCATGTTGTCAGCAAAACGTGCTGAGGGTGCACTCCGTCCCACCATCCATTACACCAACAAAGACGCTAAACAGCCCCCACCTGTTGTGAGGGAAGGGTAAAGCTGGAGGAGTGGAGAGGAGAGGAGCATGTCTCCCGAGCTGGGCCGGCCCCCACAGGCCCCCACAGGATCTGTAGGGAGTGGGATCTGGGCTGCCGACCTGCCCTGCCGTGTTGCAATGGTAGAGGAAGGCAGATGGGACCCCCAAAGGCTTAACCAGAACTCGGGTTTATTGGGCAGGACGGAGGGAGCCCTCACCCTGTGGCGGTGCCTCCTCCCGGCCGGCCCCGGCACACTCGGCAGCTGTTCCCAGTGGGCTCTTCTGCCACCACCCCACCGACCCGTCCAGCCATGGGGCGAGAGAAGGAGGGGTTCCCAGGTTAAACAGGGAAGGAGTTTATTGGGACACAGGACACCCTCACCCCCACACCAGGTGCCTCAGAAAGACCCCGAGCCTGGCATGAAGGGGGTTTTTAAAGGCAGGGCTAACTCGGGGTGGGCACAGACAGAACCAATAACATCAATCGGGAGTGGCTGATGCACAACAAGAACAAATCACAACAAACTGGGAGGGGGAGTGCTGGGACCAGCCAGTCACCCACTGTCCCCTGGGGGAGGTTCCCCTGCTTGGGGGACAGGCCTGAGGGTGACTGACAGGGGGGGGAGGGGGGGAAGTAACCTGGAGAGATTGACACTTAACAAAGGCGGGAAAGGAAAACCAATGGGGAGCTGTCTCTGGGGCAGGGTAGGGGAGAATGCATAAAATGTAACAACCGAGGGCTGAGAATAACTCGGGAGAGGGGAGCAACCAAGGTGGGGTACAAAGAACAACTTACAGAACATAACATGGAAGCCATTTTAACTTTAACCACAAACTTGTCAAAAATAAACACCCACATCACCCTAAGACCAGCACCTCAGAGAGACCCTGAATCTCAAGGGGGAGAGGGGTGGAACTCAGGGTGGGTAGACACACAACCAATGGGGTGTAACTGAGGAGTGTCTGCTGACATAACATACATTGACATCAGTCAATGAACAGGGGGTAGGAGGGGGAAGCTTGCAGCCCAGCCTGTCCCCAGAGATCTCCCACTGAAGTTTCTGGACCTGGGGGACAGGCCCTGGAGTGACTGATAGGGCAGGAGGGTTTCCTAACATGAGATGGACAGGTACCCAAGGAGGGAAAGGCAAACCAGTGAGGGGCTGTATCTGGGGAAGGTTTGGAGAGAAGGTTACAACTTGTAACAAAAGGGGAACTAAAACTAGAACTGCACTGAACCGGGGTACAAAGAACAACTGTCTTACAATAAAAGTCATTATGAAAGTCACAGCACCACAGAGGAGGATGGTGGATTTGCTCAAGTGACCTTGCAGCTGGGAATGTTGAGGCCTGGAGAATAAGAGTGTGGGAAACCTCCTGTATAAACCAGATATTATGCCCACTGCTTGTTGTGCTCTGTGTGTTTTGAGAAGTGGAGTCTCTGTCTAGAGACAACACAGGTGCTTGTAGAGGCTTGGAGGCACTCTCACAGACATGCTTGATCTCCCTGTCTTTGGAGAGAGACCAAAGCTCAGAGTTAATAAAAAGCACAGGGGGATCACAGCATGGGGATAAACCCTGTGCATGGACCCTCGATAAAAGGGTGCAGACACCAGCCCTGCCGTGTGCTGGGGTGGGCTGAGCCTGACAGGGCCTCTGCTCCTGCTGGGGTGTCTCCACTCAGGTGCTGCCCCAGGTTCTTCTGGGTAATGAGGTAATGAAATAAATTTACTCTTGGCGTTTTGGCTGTGGCTTTGGGGTTGTTCTGGCTGCCTGTGTTGACTCACACAATATCTCTGAGGAATGCCACTTGTCACTGCTTTTCACTCAGACATTGAGCCGTTTACCGCAAGCCAAAGTACAACCCTCCAGCCGATTCCTCGTCCACTGACTGATCTGTCCATCAAATCCATGTCTCCCCAGTTCGGAGACAAGGATGGCATGTGGTTCAGTGTCAAATGCTTTGCACAAGTTCAGATAGATGACATCTGTTGCTCTTCCCTTACCCACCAGTGCTATAATTCCATGATAGAAAGCCACCAAATTTGTCAAGCCTGATTTGCCCTTAAAGAAGCCATGTTGGCTCTCCCCAATCACCTCCTTATTTCTCAGTGGTTTAGCATACTTTCTAGGAGGATCCACTTCATGATCTTGCCAGACACTGAGGTGAGACCTGTATTTTCCTGGGTCTTCCCTATTTCTCTTTCCAAAAATGAGGTTTATGTTTTCCCTTTTCCAGTCAGTGAAGACTTTACCAGACTGCCATGACTTCTCAGATACGATGGATAATGGTTAAGCCACTACCACAGCCAGTAGTCTTAGGACCTGTGGATCTTTTCCATCTGATCCCATAGACACGTACTGTCAGATTCATTAGATGTTCTCAAACTATGTCTTCTACAGTGAGCAGTGCTTAATTCTCCCAATCCCTGCTTTTACCTTTTGCAACTTGGGTGCTGTGGCTTGAACACTTGCTGGTGGAAATCGAGGCAAAAAAAAAATTAATTTACTTCCTAAATCTCCTCCTTGTCCTGGTGACCAGGACTTCTGTGTCCTTCCTGAGAGAACTTTTATTTTCCCTAGTATTCCTTTTGTTGTTGGTGTGCCTAAATAAGCTTTTTTTGGTACCTTGGATGTCCTTGGCCAGATTTACTTCTGTCAGTACTTCAGCTTTGCTAACAAGATCCCTGACTGTTTGGACAATTTCTCTATATTCCTCCCAGGCTACCATCCATTGGTTCCACACTCTAGATCTACCTGTTTGTGTTTAAATTTGTGCGGGATCTCCTTGCTTATGCATGCAGGCCTCCTGGTGTTCATTACTACCCTTTGCAGGGATGCATTTTTCTTGAGCCTGGAGGATACAGTCCTGGAGTAACATCTAGATCTTTGGGCTGTCCTCTGCCTGTCCTTCCTAAAGATCCTGAATTCTGTAATTTCAGCACTCCAGTCGTAGGAGCCATTCCAGAGTGTTTTAATGATGCCAGTCAGGTTTCAGCCCTGCAGGCATGGGCACATGTGATTTCTCCTCTTTATTGCCCATGCTGCATGTGATAGCATAGAGGGCTTTAAGCTGGGACACCAGGAAAACTGGCTTTCTGACTGAAGTGACTGGTATTCCTTGGTGCAGTCCTAATGACCTGTGTAGCCTCAACAAGCTCTGGGCATCTCTTGCTGGCTCTGTCATCTAAAACATGAAATTAATTGGTTTAATTGTATGCCCTACTACTTGATTACTCTTATCTGAAGTACATGGTCCCTGACTACATATAATCCTCAATATTACTGTTTAGATTACATCCCTCATCTTGCTGTACGAAAAGTGTGCTACCATTGTTACAGTCTGCTGCATTTTTTTTTACCTCCTTGATACAATATCAAAAGGATGACATGAGACAGATCATCTAGTTCTATGGGTTGCTGTTATTATTTTTATCCTGAAATTTGCTGTTAGTTTGAGATATTTTTATTTTTAAATTGTTAAGTCAGTATTCAAGAAAAAGGTGTCCTCATAAAGAAGAGTAAGTCTCCCCGAAGTATGATTTAGTGCAGAGAGTGTAGGTACTATTGTCTCGCTGCTACCCTTTCCAGACCAAAGGGACACAAAACCACCACTTGGGTATTAGGGTAGGCTATGCTGAGGAGGATATCTCATGTTCCTCTTCCAATACTGCAGATACAACAAAGAAAAGCATTGAAATTATGATAGCATATCAAAGGTAATTCCGCTTCATGGCAAAGAGGCACAAAGAGGCAATACTGCTGCACTGACTCCCACAGGGAAAAATCCATCCTATAGTTAAAACTTGCATATATTTAGGATGTTTTCCTTAATGCAGATCAGACCATCCTGAAGCATAATTTCTACAATCCTGATCCATCACTCCTACATCACCTATTTTTCAGCTTTTTTGAAAGTGTAGTTTCAGCTCCTTAGTGCCCTGCCTTTTTGTCACAAGTTTCAAATAGCAGAAAAAAGTGCAAAGTCTGAAACAAGACAGAATTCAGTTCAGTAAGTTTGCTGTTATAAACTTCTCCCTTTACATGGTTTGTAAAACAGAGCAATTTAAACACCTCACAACATCCTTCTGAGAAATTACTATTAATATGTGTTTTCTCATAAATATTTACAAAGGTCAGGTCCAGGAAGCAAGATACTATAGTTCCAATCCAGTACCATTTAAAATATTCACATGTTATGCAAGCGTGTGAGGGAGAGGAAAAAAAAAAAAATTAGTATTTACATCTGTTCAAATAAAGACTAAAAATCTGTTTTCCATTGTGCTTTTCACATACAATTTTCACACACAATTTTGTGTGTGGCCAAGAGGGAGTGCTGGTCATTGCAGTTCAGGTCTAAGATGAGGGACAAATTGCATACTAGTAAGCAGTATCGTCTGTGAAACTGCCTGTGGCTAAGTTACCTCACTTCAGCAATAGGCAACCTCAGTGTAAGGTCACTTGCAAAGGTTGGTAGAGAGTTTTGAACACAAAGACTGTCTGTGGCTTAAAAATCCCAAACAAACAAATCCCTAAACTGTACATAATATCATAAGTTCTACGCAGCAGATGTACTAAAAATAAGTACTTTGCCTTTATCAACCCCCACAGGCCATGTTTTGGGTTAGAACTGGTTGAATTTATCACCCCCAAAATGCCATCATTTGCAAGGTAGTGCATATTAGGCAGAAAAGGTAGCAAGTTTTGTTGTCGAAGAAAATGGGAAAGAAAAGTCATCCACCTCCTCTTCCATACACACTTCTTCCCTTGTTTACTATGGACTCAAACTCCCTCTTCTTTCTTCTGACCCTTCCCCTTGTTAAATATCTGTAATTGTTAAACCATCTTATGATGACTCAAATGTGTGTGGGAGTTTGTCCTTTTTAATTAAATAAGCCTTTCAGTTACCAAGCAGCAAAGCAAACTTCTACAGAAAAAGAAAAGAACGTTGCAGCAAAAACTTTTTCAGTCCTACTACCAAAAAGAACAAAAGAATTAAAAAACCAAATCACGCATCTTTCAGTAAAACTCTAAAACACTCTTCCATTAATATCATTAGCATCCTTGCAAGTAAAACACTCTGCTTATTTTTTAGGCTAGCATCTCTCAGGGAAAAAAAAAAAGGCTTTAAAGAAGCACGAAAACAAAAGGAAAACAAAAACATAGTCACAAGATGCATTTTCACTGGCTGTGAAAGACACTCCAAAATGATCTGTCTGGTCATGAAATGAAATTTCCTCTTTGAAATTCATTAAGTCAGACACTATCAGCCCAATCCTGCAATTCTGATTCAGGCAAAACTGTCATTGACATCAGTGAAGCTTTGCCTTTATGGAAAAGCAAGAACAGATTTCAGGACTGGAACCTAGTTGTGTTTCATTTCATTACCATCTTATTTCACAAACAAAAACCCCATTAAAATCAGAATGATATTCTAATCTAAAGGAAAAACTGCATATCCACAGAACACAAACGAAGCATGGTATGAATTGCAGTGGAATTTTATTGTGGCCTTTATTTTAACTTTCCGTTAGATGTCAGGACTGTGCAAAAATCAACATATATTTTCTTTATGAGTGTTGGCTTCTCTCACAGTGATTTATGAAAACAGATCTGCTGCTAGAAGTGCTGTAGGGTAGACAGAAGGTTGTAGAGAAAATTCCAGCACACTAGAGAGATTAAAGAAAAATAGGCAGAAACAAAGCATAAAACAAAGCATTATAGGAATATTCAAGTATTTAATGTTTTCTTAAGATATTAAAAATACTAAAGAAGCTATCCCATTTATGTTTAAATGAAAAATAAAATAAAAAAACCCAAATAGCTATTGCATCAGAAGGACTTTCTTTCAGAACTCTGCTAAATTTGGGAATACAGAATTCTTCTCTTGGTTTTCATATGCCTTGCATATGCAAGTCAAACTAGCAGCTCAGCTTGATTATTGTAAAATTAGCATAGATGATAGACAGAAATGCAAAAGCATACTCTGTGATACTCTGGAAGAATATTTTGTTAAAAAGATTTTTCAAAAATAGCTGATCAAAGACAAATATCAATAGCTTAATTTTTGAACCTAAGAGGACAAGTTTTTAAAATACATTTATCTTCAAGAAACTGTTGAACATTTAGATTTCTGTCTTAAAACTATTGAATTGTCTCTCAAATTTAGTTTGCCAACTCACCTCTCTTGTTAAGAACAAATATGAAAATTTTAATATTATAGTTCAAAATAGTACAGACCACATACAAGACTAGAATTATAAATCCTCTAATCTGAGACTTCTTATTGCCTGATCAGGAACAGTTACATCTTCTGTTCATAAATGTACAGAATATCTCTCTCTAGTTGGGAGAGACCCATAAACATCATCAAGTCCAGCTCCCTCCTCCTCACATTTGGTGATATTTAAGTAGTTATATAACAAATCAACTCAGTAATTTTGTTCTAAATTAAAGTTACTATGCTTAGATCTGCAAGATCTGGCCAATTATTGGGGAAACTATATTGGCATTGGAATGACACCTGGAAGAACCATGTATTGGTCACTCTGTTAAAAGACAAGGTAAGACAAGAAGAGAGAGAATATTGCTTGCAATTACAAGAGTCATTAGAGCTTATTATTACAGAATATCTAACAATCACACATTTAAGATTCATGTTAATTTACTGAATGTGCAAGACACTTTAAAATATGAATACAACAAAATATGCATATTAAAAATATAAATAAAAAAAATCTGCATATGTATCTTAGTTATTCAATATACAAAACCAGTTTTCCAGGAGGATTCTTTAAAAGAAAAAGAAATTTAAACCAGCAACAAAAAAAAAAAAAAAAAATCTGAGGGGATAGAATACAGTTTAAAAGTTGGCAAGCAACTTTTTTCTGTTTGGAAAACTGTTGA
Organism: Zosterops lateralis; assembly: GCF_965231275.1. Lineage (NCBI taxonomy): Eukaryota > Metazoa > Chordata > Aves > Passeriformes > Zosteropidae > Zosterops > Zosterops lateralis. The sequence continues at coordinate 35,945,038 of NC_139766.1, forward strand.
TTACAACAGAAGACTTCATGAATTAAAAGAAAACATTTAAGTGGTAATTTCAGAAAAAAGAATATATTACAATTATCTCTTGGATACAGTTCTCTTCTTTGGACAGTCTTCTAAGTAAATATTTCAGTCCTTAATATTGTTTGGGTGGAGTTTTTTTGTTTGTTTGGTTTTTTTTTTTTTTTTTTTTTTTTTTTTTTTTTTTTTGTTGTTTTTTTTTTTTTTTTTTTTTTTTTTCTCCACTTTTTAATATATCTGTTTTCACTATGTATTTTTATTTGCTTTAGGAGGGGACAGAAATAGGGCCTAAGAGCAGTCTGATATTTTCAGAAGTTATCTCACCATGTATAAGTGGATTACATTGAGATTCAGTATGTGAAAACATCAAATAATAATTATATATACATATATTGCACATCAAACTTTTTTTTTTTTAATTGAATGGTAAATTGAGGCAGTTTACATTTTGGATACACAACTTTCCCTCTTTTGTTTCATTGCTCAGATATTCTATAAAGGCAATTTTTCTAAAAGACACTGTAAAGTTAAGCAAATGTTAAGCAAATAGCATTGGAGCAACAAAAAATCCTGACTTCGCTCAGTTCTAAGCAAAGCTTTTACTGGGCAAGTAGAACCTTCAATAGAATGTTTTTCTATACAACTCACAGAAGTCATCTCTACTGGAGTTGTGTGTCTCTGAGCACCTGTTCTGCCAAGGAGCACCCAAAAGGGATTTGTTTGCTGTGTGTGCAGCAGTGCCCCTGCCTGTGGGCAAGTCACCTGGACATAGATGATCTTCAGGATCCTGTTCAACCCAAACCCTTCTCTAACTCTCTGAACTGTGTGACCAACATGAAGGCATTCATTCTTGAAGCAGTGGTCAGCCAGTTTCTATCTGGCGTGTTCAGCCAAATTAAAACCTACCTGTGGGTATTATACTTAAAAGTACAAAAAATTTCTTCTTACAGGAAGCGTGAACACAGGAAATCGAAGGATATTGCTACAAATCAGCCCAATATTTCACTATACATTTTCCTGTTACAATTAGATCCAATAATGCTGAATCCCACTAACTTATTTTCAATAAGCTTCAAAGCCCTGGGAATTAGTTGCATTTTGCCAAGGCTGCAGTACAGTGCTCCTATTCTGGAAGCAGGAAGGCAGAGATTTCACCTACCCAGAGGAGAATTTGCTTTGTCACTGCTACAGTCTCAGAACTGGAGTTGCAACACCACCTGCAGCAGGTGAAGATCTGCCATTCTTGGTTATTTTGTAACTCTGACATCATTTGTCTGTCAGTAATAAGGTATGGCTTCATCCAGATGTTAGTGCTACAAAGCTTCTGTTTCTACTCAGACAGCTCAGATGCTGCTCAACCAACACCCTTGACAAGGCATCCTGATAAACACATTGGAGAAGTCACTTAACACCCTATCTTTTTAAAGGATTTTATAAATTCATGGCACGCTAACAGCTTTCCCTGTTACATACTACTTGGAAATTGGCAGTTAGGCAACACAGTGTCAGTAATCTCTAGTGCAACACCATATGTCAGATCTGTTAGAATTAGCACTAACAACAGATAAACACTTACCATCTCCAGCATGCACACGCTCCTGAGCACACAGGGAGTCAGTACACATGAATTTTTACAGACTGTGAAAAAGATTCTACAGGGCCTTGGTGAAATAATACCTTAAAACTCATTAGTAGTATCCATGAAAAAAAAAAAAAAAAAAAAAAAGTGAGGGTGTTCAGTGTTGCTTGTATTTCCCTCCCTCAATTTCTCCACTGAAAACTCAACGTAACTCAGAATTCTCTTCATGAGATCTTATAAGCCATGAAAGATTACAGCATTGTTTCCTCTTCAGGTAAGACCAAATCTGGTAGATTTTTTATTACGTTGACAAATTTCAGTAGTGAGAGGGTATTGGCAAATAAAAGAACTTAGTCTGTTAAAGAACAGTTTTCCCAGATTAAATAAAGCACATTCAGCAGCTTTCAGTTGCTCTTAAGCTTTTCCATTAGACTTTTCTCTATTGTTTAGCTGGATGCTAGATAGAGTTAAGAAGGAACCTGGCCTACATTTATGCAAAGCCCAGTCATATCTCTTCTCTCAGAACATTTAATTAGAAACATATACAAATGGTTGCGTTTCTTCAGCAGACTAGGTGGTACTATATTTATGTTTAACAGAAATATATATACATATATATACACCCACCCCCTAAAACAGGAAGCTGAAAAGAAGTCATTACATATTCAACTTCTGGTTTCCACTGGAGAAAATAATCTTAGATATTTTTTTACAGAAAAAGCTTGATCAGTTTCCTGGTCAGTTCACCTTGGCAAATGCAGTGACAATTGTTATGTGCCTATTTAATGTCCTTCAGAATTCGGTGAAAGATTTCTGGAAAAATATCTGGAAAATAATTGGTATTGAATGCTAAACTAAGTCCATGTTTAAGTGTTTCCTTTATTTCACAGGTTGTTTTTGTATGCCACTTCCAGGCTTTATCTGTAGGCACTTCAAATCAAGAAATTTTGTTAAAATCTCAGTTATTTTTATGATCTGGCAAGGTCTAGACAATATTACTTTGGCAGAATGGCCCTGTCTTAGAGCTAATCAGGTAATAGTACAAGCTTTTCCATGAGCAAATAGATCCAACTCACAATGGGTAGCTTGTTGTTTCTTCACTATCTGGTAAGCAAATGATCTCAGAAAAGGCATATCAATCACTACTGGTCATAAATTACTGTTGACTTTGACAAGTTGGCAGTGAAAAAAGAAAAAGTCCTATTTCAAAATTGTTAAATTAAGGCAAAGAAAAATTTCTTCCCCCCAGCAGTAAATACAAACCCTTCAGAAGTCTCAGACCAAGTATCTACACCTGAAAATGGTCAGCATGAGACCCAGGCCAACACAAACCTTGTAAAAGATATCTATTCCATAAGATAAAGAAAAGCCCAGGTTGGAAGAAACCTTGATAGATTATCTTGCTCCTTCTTCCATGGCAAAGGGAGCCTAAGTGAGATTATTTAGCAACGTTCAATTACATACCAAAAATCTTCAGTTATGAGGAGAGATGATGATCATGTCCCTGAGGAGGCTGCCCCCAGTATCCCAGCATTTTATGAGATATTTACAGCACTGTGAAACTCCTCCCATTTGTCTTCATTCAATAAATAATGCATTTTAAAAAATTCACAGTTTGTAACACATTTACACAAAATAATTGTGTCTTAAAAACTTTTCTAAATGCTATGCTGAAAGAGGAAAACTGGGGTACACAAAGTCGTCTTCCTTACTGCATTCTAATGTCTGTTAAGATAAGCTCCTTGCACATAACTTATTTTCAAATAAAATATTTCAAAGAACTGAATTTTGCCTTTCTTATCACTGGAAAGAAATTCTGGTTCACTGTAATGCCAGGCTCCAAATGTTTCACGGTTGCCCAGGTGTTTCCTGCCTTTTCCCAGGCCTTGCAAGATGTCTGCACTGTATTTAACTTCAGAAATTCATTTATATGTGCAATCTTACGATAAAGGATATTAAGTCTCACTACTGCCAATAGGCATGAAGTAGCTTTGTTATTAACTCCGGTAACTCAACAATTTTTCCGTTTTACATTTGCTTCACCTAATGGCCTTCACTTATTCAAAGTGATTCCCACAGATATCCAGGCATGCATAATAATGAAAAAACACTTTTCTGAAGTAATAGTCCATAATATACTATCTTTAAGAAAGAGCATTGTGGAAGAAGGGTCATGCTGTTTATATTGAATTGAAGTTTTTTTCGAAGCATACTCCTTAATCTCAGTTTTAAATGCAACCATTTAAATGAAACATAACTGTAAAACATAACTGCCAAGATAAGTCTAAATACATTTCTAAACCCTTCCTCCCCATGCTGCCTGGACTACATAATTAAAATAAAAATAGTCTGCCTCATTTTAATATTGAAAGAAAAATAAACACCATAGCTGAAGTCTTGATAGACACTGCTCAGATATTTGAAACACAATACTTTATCCTATTTTTCACTGACATCAGAGTTCATTCCATTCACTGCTAATCTTTGTGAGATACTGAAACAGGTTGTGAAAGAAGTAAACAATTACTATTGCCCAAGGAAGTAAAGAATTGAGATGCTTTCAAGAATCAATATGAATTAGCTTGGATTTGCTTTTTACAGATTTTGTATCACCGCTTCGTCATTAATGCGGGACATAACTTGGTTTATTTAGTGCAAACAGAGCTTCTGAACTGTGTCAAAATTAGTCTGTTATTATTACTGCTGAATCCTGTTCAAACTAAGTGGAGGTAGCAGTCATCTTTTTCCTAAATATGTTTTAATTTGTTGCCTTATCTGCTGACAAGGATGTCATAAAAGCTTCAACCCTACCACCTTTATTAAAAGCTTTTGATGAACGATAGATTTTTGTTTTTATACAGCAAAAATATTTTGACCTTCCTCTAGCAGAAGTATCTTGATATTAACGAAAAGACTTGTAATATCTCCAGCAGATCAGGTCTGCTTGAAAATCCTATATATTTGTAATGTCTCAGATATGGGATTTCTTCTTTGCCTCCATCATCAGAATGGTTCTCAACAAGCTGGATGAAGGCTACAGTCAGATATGCCAAGAAGCAGATAAGAAAGCATTTTTACTCCCATTTTAGAGTTTGCAAAGAAAAAAGAAGTAATACTATAGAACAGATTTTGAAAATAACTATAAACATTCTCAAGGCCAGACAACATTAAAATCTCCAAAGTATTTGGAGACTCTTCATTTTGTCAGAGAATTAAAAACACAGCTCTGTTTTGCTAAAAGTGGCATGAATTAGTGCCACAGAGACTAGAACAGAACTGTTGAGAGCATCAGTTTTTCTCTGCACTCCTGAAGAGTGCATCCTAACCCTACTGAGGCCTGGAAAATGCACAGCAGCTTAATTTGCTTTTTGCTATTACTGCATTCCTGCTCCCTTGGTAATAGGCCTCATATTGTTAGATATCCTCGTTGCTGAACTGACACACTACATTTGTAATGCAAGGCTATTTACATTTGTATTGCAGTTTTTCATTCAACTTCCTTTATTCCAAGGAAGAGGTCACAAAAAATCCGCGATAGGATTACTCATCAGACAGAGACTATTTGAGTTCTGCTCGTTTATATCTCCAGATTGAAAGTATGAATCACTCTTCAACATCATTTCTGCATATAGACCACAGCTCCCTATCAGGAAATAGGAATGAATTTGAATTAGATCCACCAGATTTTGTTCCAAAATCTCGCACTCAATACAACTGGCATAATTTTCATCTGTGTCTCATCTCCTTAGCTGACATACGGGACCATGTCTTTAAAAAATATCCAAAACATAGTTTGATGACAATTCCAACAAGAAGAACTCTTATTGAGAATTAAAAACAACATTTATATATAATTGAAAGAGTGTTGATAAATTGACCTTGTTAATTCTTCCAGTATCTCTATTTCAGGGTTCAAACTGAAACTTCAGTCTTAAATACATACTATTAGTACATGCCACTTTTGCCAGAGTTTTATGATTTCAGTTCAGTCTGAATTTTCTTGTCTACATCTATGACTGAAATAGACTTCAAGTTCTGCCTCTCCTCAAGAAAAAACTAAAGTGCAAAAATATACAAGAAACATCATTCAGAATGAAGAAACTTGATACTCCAGTTTGACTGCAAGTTAACATATAAGCAGAGTCAAGATGTTTTCCAATGAAAGACGCTTCTTAATTTTAATTTTAAGGGCAAAGCAGATATTTTCTGAGTACACAACCCATGCATGACTGAAGTGAATGGGAGTCTCTGGGTATAGTATCTCTTCCATTTCCCAGCAGCTATTCTTCTTCGGGTGCTTACATTAAGTCCCCCAAATAACTTTACCTACTAATGCAAAACCTGTATGAGGACAATGTCTCTCTTCACATTAGAAAAAAACTTAAGTAAAGCCCATAAATAAAAATCTCAATGCTGTGATTGTATGTTTTCTAATTACTTTCCTGCAAGTGACGAATGAAATGCACTTCTTAAAATTTGCATGCAGTGCCTGCTCTTTTCTGAAATTCTTTATATTAGTTCATATTTTTTAATTATTAATGAAATAAAGCCTTAAGTTCCATATGAGCTTTATATCTACACCTGAATTAAAATTCATGTCATATTGATCTAAAAATGCAGACAAGGATGTTACATTTAGTATATGAAACATATATGTCACTAAAATAGAATGTTTTTATGATTCATTATCACTTTATATTTCTGAAGAGTCTTTCAGTTTGTAGTTATGTTGTATTAGTTGGTAGTTATGTTGTAGTTATGTCAAAAAAGGCATCTAAAAATTTTGACATTGTCTCCACTCAATGATAACATACCAGAGATAATAAAAATTAATATTTTAAATTAAGGTATAAACATTATCAATCATTAATTCAAGATGAGGCATTAATATTTCATTTGAACCATATTTAAGACAAAACTTAATGCTGTGTCATATTTAAGCATATGCTGTAGTGTATGCATGTGCACACAAGTCACAAACACACATCTGATTCAGGCCATGTAATAGTTAATAAAACAGAAAAGAAACAAAACACTATCTACAGGTAAGTAGTCCAAGCTGTCTGTCACATCTGTCCCCCACCTACAACTTGGCAATAACCAGAGCAGGACAGTACTGCAGCCTCCTTTCAGTGTCTGACCATCACTCTAACCTCTCGCTGCTGAAACATCTAGCAGGGCAGAGTTCAGAATTTCTGTAATTGGATCACCACAAAATAATTGCCACGCTGGACCAGAAAGCTGGCAAAAATAAGCTGAAATAAAAACAAGCATGCCATTTCGGACTTTTATTATTAATTTAAAAAATGCTACAAGTCAGTTTGATGAGATTCAGTTTGTTATAGATGCTTTAAAGGCAAGATGCATCATGAATGATCAGCACATACATTTAGGAAATTCTGAGCATTGAATAGTTTTTAAAACAAGATTTACCAGATATAGATCAACAATTATTTCATAAAAATGAAGAATACACTGGAAACTTGATAAGTAGCTTTAAGGAAAAACCCTTTAATTACAGCATATTTGGAGAGGAAAGGGAGTTTCCCTAACATATTCCAGCATGTACAAGTTACAGAAGCAGCAGTTAACACTGAGATATTTCGAGACAAAAGCAAAAAAGTATCTTTAATAGTGTTGTTTGTTAACAGCCTGACCTATAACTAAAGATACTGTTAGGGAAAAATTACAGTACATGTAGACACAGTTTATTTGTACAGTTGAAATTCAGGGGACATTATGAGCGCCCATGGAAAAGCTTTTGCACTTGGCTTAGAACCAGAGTTATCTAAATAGTTTTCATTTGGGGTAAAATCAAAAGGAAGGACAATGCCAAATAGTTCCTAGAAATAATTCCAAACCATATGCATTTATATGCTAATCTACATCTTAGATTTACATCCTTTCTTTATCCTTATGATACATGTATTGTCCACAGTCAATAGAAGTGGAGCTGAACACAAACCACAGGAAGAGAAATCAATGGGAGATTTTCCAGTATTCTATGTCTTTAGTATTTATGCTCTCCCTAAATTCATACTTGTGCTTCTTAGTTCCCAGGACATGCTGCAAAATCCATACACTCTCAAGATGAACAAGAAAAATGCTGTGAAGTACAGCAGGATAAAAAAATCTGGGAGTCCAGCTTTGATTCCTCTCTTTTTACATACACTTGCTGTCACTATTACTTCACTGCATCTGTTCATGGCCACTGAGAAATGCTTTTAGAAATTAGTTTGGTTTGGGGTTTTGGTGGGGTTTTTTTACATTATAATGCATGAAACAAGTTCCAGTAGAAACAAAAGTAGTCCAGCCTCAACAGATTTCAAAAATATCTATCTAAACCCTTTCTTTAAGCACAAAACCCAGCACGGCCTAAAATACAAAGTATTGAGGTGTCCTAAAAATAAATCTGCTCACCACAAGACCCATAGATTTTCAACTAGATTAAAAACTCATTCTCAACCCACACATGCAAGCAATCATATTTCTAGCATCAAAATCCATGGGAGTTAATTTGCACAAGTACAATATGCTTCTCTGTTATTTTTTAGCACGCAAAATTATCCCATGGGTGAATTAAAACAAAACCACTCAAGCAAACAGAAGAAACTGAAAATTTCACACTGGGAGAATGGCAGGTTGCTCTGGATATTTAAGAATTTTTCTAATATGATTACACAGAATAATTAAATTTTAAAAAAAGGAGCACTCACTAACTAGAAGGAATGGTCTCCCCTGAGGCTTGAGCCAGTGAAACAGTCACAGGGTTGTTGACTCCAGCAGAACAGCTCACCTGCTTTGAGTTAAGCAGAGTTAAATGGATTGAACCCTTGATTAATAAATGGAGCTAATAACAAAATCTGAAATTACCTGCAAATCATTCTGCTTTTGATTGAATTGTGTACACGATGGTTCATAGGCATTTCTACCCTCTTTATAGACTGTTCTGATTATTTTTATTTTTTTTTTTTTTGTAAAACAGAGAGAAAATACTAAGTTCCCATTGATTCTTATTTTCTAACAGAAGTTATTGGGACATAAAGAGAAGATCAGATCTTGCTCCAAGGCAGTTAAGACACCACAGAGAACACATCAGGTACACCTCAAAACTTCTTTTCAGTGATGACTACTTTAGGAGTACAAACTTATACTGTATTTAGATCCTTGCTTAGTTGTTTTCCTATAAAGTGGATGCAGACAGACACTTTTCATAACCATAATGAATGATATTTAACAATAATTTTATATTTCAATATCAGATAACTTCGTCGTATTTTTATGTGTATACCTGTTATTTACAAGATGGTGATATATTATTACTCTGAAATAAAATTTAGATATCACACTGAAAGAATGCTTAACATTGACTTAGATCTTACACCAAAAGTAAAATATAAACCATTAATCTGCATTTTTATTTCTGTTACTACCATAACCCACCTCTTCAAATACTGGTGTCTCATATAGATTAGCACAGATCTAAAGATCATGATGGATAAAACTGTTGCCACTGGAAGTCCATCTGACTTATGAGAAGAAAGCTTAAGGTAGAATGTGTTTGAGAAGAAAAAAATATCTGAGGAAAAATACTTGCGATCTGATGTTTCACAGTTTGTTAAAAGACTGAAAGTTTGATTAATCATGAATCAGAGACTATTTCTTTGTATGCATCCCAAAATTAAATGCAATGGCCAACAGTTCATCAAACCAAATTAAAAAGTCTATATATTTTAGTTATTCCAAGTCTTGCTTTTGAGGCAATACATTTTCAGGATGTTATGTTTCAGCCTTGTGATGAACACCTATATTTTTCAGAGAAAACTGTCAGGCAAATTATTTCATACAAACTCCACTTTTTTTATAGAGAATAAAATACATTTCTAAGCCTTTACTTGCTTGTTGAGTTATATTGAACAGCTACATTTTTCCTTTCTTGTGAAGTTACTCTCATGTTTTAAAAATGGCCTTTCTATTTTAGGACTGTGTTTATCGAAAAACATTTATTCTATTTGTAGTTTTGTGTTTAGTAATAGGTCAAAGCCTCTGGGGTTTCACACTTGAATGAATTACATCCTGGGGAATCCTGTGTACTGAGAAAGCCAGACTAATTAACATAATCAAACATGTCTCACTAAAACCAGTATCTAAAACTACAGTGATGTCATATCCCATCACAACACCCTCTAAAAATGCCAGAATGTACAAACTGGCCGTACAAGTGTGGTAAGGACTACATACATGAGCTCTTTATTCCTTGCCATTATGATACATGTGGTTTTCAACTGTCAGTTTGGAAGCCGAACTTATAAGAAAGTAAATAACTCTTTAGTTGAATATATAAATATAAAACATTTTGGGTTTCTAGATTCACATGTTTTAACATTGGAACCATGGCTAACTTGAAATGAATCTCAAGGATGATCAGATTTTACCCAGTGGCTTCTGGACCAAACCCAGGACATACAACTGAACAAAATCTAAAGACTTTAAAGGTGATCAGTTTTGTTCCCTCTTGAGGTATTTCAATCATTTAATTGCTTCAAAGTAAGATTATTCTTCTTGTATTAAATGATTATTATTATTTTATTAAATTAAACTATTAAACATACTGAACCATAATGTGTTTATGAATGGGCATGCTAAAATCATAATAATTTCTCATGACTACAACTATGATTAGTTTGTCTTAATATTCAAGAATAGTGCTATCACATTAAAAAGCACAATATTTAATTCTTCCACTCATATGTGCACTTTGTTCCCTCTGTGTGAATAATTTGAAGTAGGTACATTATCTTGCATTCAATTGTATAAATTGTGCATTAATAAACTGAGGTAGTCTGTAATATTGACCTATCTTATCTCTTGTTGTCCTAATATACAAAGTTTTTCAAGTATCCCCATTTTTGGAAAAAAAAAATATATCTACTGTTATGATTCACATTCCTCCAATACTACCGAAAATAAATGATGCAGCTCAGTTTTGTATGCATATAGCACACACTTACCAGCTATTATGTTTTGAATTATGAGCAATATTGATTGATTTTTTTATGCAGGTATGTGAGGCATATAAATAAACAACAATATGTGAGGCATATAAATAAACAGCCTTAATATTTGAGACAGAAGCTCTGTGGATTCTGGCTTTAAAACAGATGTTCAAACAAGTCTGACCTTTCAATCTACTGTAACTGCCAAAAGTATCAAAAGATACCATAAAGATCTTCTAAAGATGGGACATAACCATTGGTTTAGCTTCATATAATAAACAGGTAAGTCTACCACTAATGATATGAAAAGGCTAAAAAGACAGCAATTAAACAATAGTCAATTAAAGTATTTGTAAGAATTAGGAGATATTTCATCAAAGTTTGAAGTCAACAGTATGTGCTTGAGTGTTTTGTTCAACTGGAACCTTTTATAAATAAGGCTGAGTTGTTTGAATTCAGAAGAAAATATTTTAATATTCAACACTACCAGCAGAAAATTTTCCAAAGTTTGAAAAGAATCTCATTTAGCAGAATAAAATAATGCAATGGTAAACTGGCTACCTAAAGCACAAGTAAGCATATATTTTTCCCACAAGGATTTTGAGAAGCTTGAACTCTGCATACCTAAAGTACAGCCTGCATTTGTAATTAATAGAACTGCTCCTATTGGAGACATGGAATATTCGTGATTGTAGTTTTAACTAATAGCACCATAAGAAAAATGCATTTGACTCAGTGCAAAAAAATTAAATGAGACCAATTCGCTGTTGAAGTACATAATGCACAGAGATAAACAGTCTCTGGAGAAGCAGCCTCACTGGATACTCATTTTAAGGGGAAAGAGAGGAATCAACTCTTCTAAATGTAAAAAGAAAGGGCTCCACTTATTCTGTGGACCATTGACAGACTGTCCCTGAGCAAATAGAGGGATTCATTAGTTTGTTACTGTGTTTTCACTTCAGGATTTTAACAAGTTTCTTTTGTGATCACTGTTGACATTCAGGACTACAGAGAGAACAAAAACAAAAGGATCAACTGTTTGCAAAGTGGACCTATAAACTTTGAGCATCTCTTTATTTATGTGAGCCTACTAATTTGAACAGTTCAAGGGAACAGGAAAATTTGTTAGTGACATTGTAGTGCATTCTTTGCCATACACTTGATAGGTATCAACAAAGAAATCCCAACTGGCTCTAAAATGTGTGGTAGGAATTAATATTTAGTGATACCTGCTGGGAACGACCTTGAAGAAGAGCTAAAAAAATAGATATTGTGAAAATGGACAATGTAAATTAAGAACCATGGTGAAAGCCACATGTGGGGTATTTTTTGAAATTAAAAAGAAAAGACAATATACCTGCAGATGGAACAGGTGATTACTTTCAAAGTTTCTATGAAATACCATATTTCTAACTCATAATCTATCTTTGGATATAAGGAATGCATAAAATCCCTATTTCTTATTTTTTTCCTGCATCTCCTCTACTTGATGACCTTTTAACCGGGGTTTTCCTATTCTGTGTTAAAAGTTGTTCTATATTTCACTCTCTGTCTTCCTTTTCCTGTAATGAGTTTATTATACTTCCCTCGAATTTCAGTTTCCCTTTCTTTGCTTCATGTGCCTTATCCAGCTGAACCTTTGCCTTTTACCACATTTGTTTCTGTCTTTGGCACTTAAGTTTTCTATAGCTTTTAAATAGTTTAATAAGAGATAATCGTGTGGGCTGTGCAGCTATTGGAGCTGCACAACTATTGGGTCTGCACAAGTATTGGGGCTGCACAAGTATTGGGGCTGCACAAGTATTGGGGCTGCACAACTATTGGGGCTGCACAACTATTGGGGCTGGCAGCTAACACAAGTTAGTGGCTACAGGATAAAAAAGCAGGCAGATCATAAGAGACTGTTCAGATCATACAGAGACTGATGATGATATTGAGTCGAGGAGAGGGAGATGGGCTCAGTCAAATGCTGTTCACAGATGCAGAGCTCTGTCCTGAACTGCTCCTCCCAGATTTCCCTTTCCACTGTCTCTCCCAGACAAGATTTGGGTGTTCAAAGGCCATTGTCTTTTAGGTTCCCAGAGCAGCCCTACTTTACAATCTCTCACACATTTTCCCCTTCTGCCCTCTCCAGGTGTAGCCTTTCCTGACAAATCCTTCATTTTACTTTGGTCCCAAACCATACAGATTCCCACTAGAATTTCTCCAGCAATATTTCTCAATATCAGCTCATAAAGCCTTACTCTTGCTAAGGAAAGCAGCCCCTGGTTTGCCTGAAACGTTTGGTTTCTCTGACAATAAATATAATCACAATAAATATAATACTGCCCCCTGTACTTGTAACCTTATTCTCTGTCCCCCCTCTTCTCATTAATAACTTTTCAGTTTCCCTCTTAAAATGTTCTTTCCCTCGTTCCTTCTCGTAACCCCTTCTACTCTCCTTCCTGAACTTTCAGCCTCACTGTGTTTCCCTGTTAGCCCAGCCTATGGCTCTGGATCATCTTTCCTTCCTGAAAAAAGTAACAAAGAACAGGATATACTTTTTACGTGTCAATCAGCACTTTACTTTCAGAGAGACTGAAATACAGCGATGGGTTTCTCAGCCCCTCACTCATTTCCTCCGGAAAGCCTCCCACCAGGGCTACAGGCAAACAGAAGCGCCGGAGCATCCCCCGCTCCCGGACCATCCCCCGCTCCCGGGGCATCCCCAGCTCTGGGACATCCCCCGCTCCCGGAGCACCCCCCGACCCCGGAGCATCCCCCACTCCCGGAGCATCCCCCACTCCTGGAGCATCTCCCCTCTCCCGGGGCACCCCCCCGCTCCCGGGCACTCCTCCAGGGCGCCCCCTCCCCGCCGCGGCCGTTCCCGGTCCCGCCCCGCGCCCTGGGCGCTCTCGGGGGGCCGTTCCCGGTCCCGGTCCCGCCCCGTCCCGCCCGCCCGTGCCCTGATGCGCCCGGCGGAGCAGCGGCGGCTGCCGGCAGGGGCCGGGGGCGGGCGGGCGGCCGGGGGGGCTCCCGCTGCCGCCGCCAAGGCCGGGAACAGGCTCTCCCCGGCTGCCATGCGGAGCGGCGGGGCCGGAGCGGCGGGGCCCGGCGGGAGGGCGCGGAGGGGCGCGGGGCGCTGAGCGGGACCGGGCCGGGCGCCGCCGGAGCTCTCCAGGGTGCTGGAGCTCTGCCCGGGCCCGCCGGAGCTCTCCAGGGTGCTGGAGCACCGCCCCGGCCCCTCCAATGCCGCCCCCGGGCCCCCGCGCCTCCCCGGGCGGCATGGCCCGCATCGGGAACCTCCGCGCCGCCGTCTCGGGCTTCTGTCTCTGGGAGGCTGCGGTGCTGCTCAGGTGAGTGCCTTTCTTAGGAGCGCTAGAGGTGTCCCCCGGCCGGGTTCGGGCAGCGGGAATGCCCGGGACGAGCTCGGAGAGCGGCCGCGGTCCGTCACCGCCTTTGCCCACATTGGGCACACTCGGCGGCCGGGCTGTGGGCAGTGAGGGTGAACCCTTCACAGCATCGCTGGCCCCAGTCTCATTGGGCATTTACATGCAGGAGGTTCTGTACCGCCTTCACTTGCTCGCAGATAGAGCTCCCTATAAGATCTGTGAATTTTATCACTGCCTTTAGCGGGAATTGTAATATCAGTGATATTGAAAATCCTTAAGGTGCGAAGTGTCTGTATGTAAAAGTTACAGAAGATGGTCTGATTTGGGAATATATAGACTTCTGATTTGGGATTATATAGACTTCTGATTTGGGAATGTACAGACTTCTGATTTGGGAATACATAGACTTCTTTATTACTGTCAGTTCTTTTCGGCAAAAGGAAAATCACAGATGGCATTAGGTCAGTGAAGGAGGAGAAAAGCCCGAGCTGAGTGAAGAGAGGATGTGGTCTGCAGAAGTTCCTTTAGGAGGGAAAGCACTTGCTGTACTACCAACGGTCTAGGATTTGTATTATGAAAGATGGCAACATATCCATAAATTATGACCCGAGTAGAAGAGTGATGTTTACAGGGCTTTCTCTGCCCAGCACACATTTCTGGGTAAAGTGATGTTATTATATCAGTGTAAGCCTTCTTTTAACACACAGCTCTGGAGGTGTGGGGATACCAGGCTAAAATGAACTTGAGTCCCCCATGAGGGACAACTTTAAAAGACAAATCAGACATGTAAAGAAAGAGATTTCAGTGTCATTGTATATTCACTGCTAATGTAGTTAGCCTTGCTTATTATCAACATTCTAGCTCTATTTCACAATAAACAAACTATGGCATATAAAATGACAGTGCCAGACTATTTTAAGAATCACACCGTTATTTAACAAAGGCAAAAAAGGAAACTTAAATTTGAGAGGAGAGTTTGGGGATTATACATGTAAGGGATTTATAACCATGAAGTTAAGTCAGAGCATGTAGTGCCCCACAATGATGACACACTTCACAGTTTAATAGCAAATATTTCCTTTTTGAAGTTTATTTAAGGGCATCCTTTGTATCAATATATGTAACATAAATAGTTTGTAGCATGGTTTTATTGTAATTGTGCCAAAAGAAAGAGATTTTAAGAAACTTGGTGACATGGTATGAGATTGACACTGTGAGGAAAGAATCAATGCATGTATATTACACTTTAAATTTTGTAGTGAGTATTTAATTGTTGGTGTAGGTGATCAAACACTTGTGTACTGTAGGCAATACCAGCAGTGCTATGCTATTATTATTCTATTTAAATGTACTTATGGAACTTGTTTTTCTTCTGCATAATATTCCATGCAAGTGCCATCCTACTGTTGAATTGTTCATTCTTTATTTTAATGATATAAAAGCATTTATTCCAAGGGGGTAAAAATCTGTGAAGTCAGTTATCAAAAGCATAGAGGTATTTTGCATCACATAAATCTGGACTAATATTGAATTGTTTCCAAATGTATTCAGATATCTTATTTAGCATAAATTCAAACTGTTCTCTTCAACGTCCAGATAACTGGTATTGTAATAGCATTTTGGTCATAAATAGTCACTTTATGATAATGAACATGGTTACTGTGCACAAGGACTATATGGTCGGAGAAAGAGTCCAGAAAGCTGCTCAGAATCCATGTTTATCTTCCATACCAGTCTCAAGACAGAGGCTGCTGATGACTTTAGGTCTAGAAATAATACATGAGAAACCTGAGTCTGTTCAAAACACATAGAAGTCTGCTCCATGCTCTAAAAATGGGGGGGGGGGGGGGGGGGGGGGAGGGAAGTGAAAAAAAAAATTTAAAACCTGTAAAATTCTTAACTCTCCTGGAGCTATTAATTCTATTTCTTTTCCAACTAAAGCCTTGTGAAATGATTTCCACTGAAGCAAAGGGAACAGTAGAATTCTGCCTCCACTCTCTGTTAGACATAGACTCCAGCCTTACCACCCATATAACACTTGATGATGGATGTGCTATGGATTTTTAGGCATAGTCAAACCTTAAGGGGCTTACTTGCTGACACATTTTGGAAGAAATTATGTTATCTTCTCTTACATCATGCAACTTTGAAACTTTTCCACTCTTCATTTAAGAAACTGAAGGTTGTATAAGAAAACTGAATGAAACTAACAAGAAAAGCCTTCATTACTTGTCCAACAGCCCTGAGGCTACTTAAAATTAATGTTTAAATTATATGCCTGTGAAGATAGAAAAAATTATCTTTTTCAGTGTAAATTTAGACTTACTACCTTAATGAGCAAAGTCTCGAGATGCATGCTTCACAAGAAGAAACTTCACCTGATTTTTTTTTAATAATTCATTTTTCATTCCACATCAAGAGATTCTTCAAATTGCAATGACTGAAACAAGATGTATATTGGTCATTATAGGATCTAGTTATTAATTTGATCTCTGAAAGATGTTGTAGAAAAAAAAATGAGAGCAATGAAGCTGGGAAAGGGTCTAGAGGGCAAGTCTTGTGAGGAGCAGCTGAGGGAGCTGGGGTTGTTTAATCTGGAGAAAAGGAGGCTCAGAGGAGACCTTTCTGCTCTCCACCACAACTCCCTGAAAGGAGGCTGTGGCCAGCTGGGGATCAGTCTGTTCTCCAAGGCAACCAGTGACAGGACAAGGGGAAATAGTCTCAAGCTGTGCCAGGCAAGATTCACATTGGCTGCCAGGAAGAATTTCTTCATGGAAAGGGTGGTCAAGTGATGGAATGGGTGGTGGTGGACTCACAATCCCTGGAGGTGTTCAAGAAATGACTGGACATGGCACTTAGGGCTGTGGTCAAGTTGAGAAGGTGGTGTTCAGTTAAGGGTTGTACTTCGTGATCTTGAGGTCTTTTTCAACCTTAATGATTCTGTGATTATCCGTAGTCTTTCATAACACTGTGCATGTTTGTACTATTATGTCATAGATTAACACACATATTGATAAAGCATTAATAGATTTTAAACATGAAAAACAATGGCTAAAGCACCTAACACTCTGGTTTATGCAATATATTTGAGGATAGAGAGAAAATCTATTATTAGATCCAAAAAAAAAAAAAAAAATTACTTATTAATATTACTGCCAGTCTGAGCCTGAGTGTGATACTAAGAAGGTGGAAAAAAGAGGCAAAATCTAGGGAAAATAATGTAATGTGGCCTTAAAATAATTGGAATTTACTGCCAAAGAAAGGAAAAAATTCTGAGATATAGTTTGAAGTTATAATAATATCTAAGATTGAGTATTCTTCTGAGTTTTCAATAAAATAATAGTGTTAACAAAAAATCCTCTGGATTTGCCTGAATTCAAAGAAGTCATGATGAAAGCAAGATCATATGTGTAGAGTAAATATGAAGATCAGATTTGTGAGTCAAACCAGTTTTATAACAGCTCAGGAACTTTCATGGAGACCAGCACTGATCTATTGGAACTAGGCTCTCAGGGTCTTGACAGGGATTTGCTTTTTCCTTGAAGGGTGCAGTGTATTTATTTTATATGTAGATCTGTGTATGGGGAAAGAACAGGATCAAAGGTAGGTTGTACTAAGGAAATGCAAAATAGATTCTCCCTGTGTAGTATTTCTTCATTGATCCATATTAGCATAGACCAAGGATCATGGTAGAATTAGATTATTTCCTCTTTCCTTGTTCTTTTCACTACTCCATTGCACTTACATTGAAGGAAACAATATCACAGACACAGATAATTGCTCTTAAAAAACAGATTTTTGTAGGAAAAACCTCCATGAAACCTAACTTTGGGGCATATCTGAGTTTATGGTTAACTGATTTTGAAATTGTTCCTACAAACTGATTTTAGGTGAATAGCAATAAGAAGCAGAATTCATTCTCCTTTAAGCCAGTATTAGTTCCTTCCAATAGTGAAAGAAAAAAAATACAACAGCTAAAAACTATTAAATCTGACATAGCATCACAAACATCTTTGAAAATAAAGATTTTCAGGTGTTCTGATGAAGCTTCAGTAGCTTATTAATATGTTAATAATTAGACCTACAATGCTCCTCAAGAAATAAATGTGTCTGTTCAAATCAAGATGTGAATAAAAATGTGTGAAAGAATATCCACTAATTCAAGATGACAGCACTGGGGCACACCACCTTTCCTCAGCAGCCCAGACTTAACCTGAAAGATAGTTTCTGTGGAATAAATCAGTTGACAGACTCCAGGTCCAATGAAAAGCACTCAGCACATCTCAGGGAGTAGCAAAGGAAGGGTAGGCGAGGTGGGAGTTCAGACTCACAGCAGCGCTGGAAGGAAGAGGATTCTGCCATCAAAGTTTGCAGTCCCACATCACTTGTGCAGGAGAAGAACAGTTCAAAAGTTCAAATTGATGGGCAAATGTGGCAATGAAGAGGTAAGTCCAGGGTCAAAGCCAAAGGCTCAGGTCTGCAGATCAGGCTCACAATCAGAATTATGAAGGTGCAAGACTGGTGAAAGTATGTTTGCACACTCGATTGTGCAGAGACCACCAGGATCTCCCAAGCACTTCTGAGCATGAAAAAAAAAAAAAAACAAAAAAACCAAAAAAAACCCAAAAACAAACAAACAAACAAAAAAAAAACCAACAAAACCACCAACAGGGAAAAACAAACACAGTTAAGAGAAACAAAAATAAGTCCTCAGAGAAGAGAGGTGAACCCCCACTGAGGGCTCTACAAAACAAATACAGTTCTGTTTCAAAGCTGAGTTACCAGAGCTCACACTGAGCCCAGCCAGTCAAACTCCTGTGGGGAAGGGTCCTTCTAAAAGTCCAGGAGGAGAGCATCAGTACCTTTAGAGAGGCATTGTACTTTCCAAAACTCCGACAAAAGTGACAAAAGGGGGTTTGGTGACCAAGAAAATATAATTCAAATTCTCTTGTATTTCAGCTCTACCAATTTCAATTTCTCTTGTATTTCAAATATACCACTGAAGACACTGAAATCCCTTTGTACCAAATAGGAATTTCTTCATGAGTACAAATTTGATTAGAGCTTTAGCTATCTATGCTTTATTTCTTTACAAACTTGGTTATTTTTCTAAGTTATTACCATCTTTATAATTTCAGGAAAGGATTACATATTTATATATTGTGTATATTTTTTGTGTTTATACTATTTTTAGCCTTTGAGAAAATTAAATAACTCAGAAATTTTGATTAAAACCATGAAACTGTCAATTCTTACAGTGCTAGTGACATTTTCATACTTTTCAACTCCTCTTAATTCATTCCTAGCCAATTGATGATAACAACAGCTGAAAGCAAGTAATATTGTAAGATAAGTGCTGTGCTTCCATATGGTAATAAATGTAATAGCTCCTCCATCAGATTAGTTTTGTCCTGGCATCCTTGGAATCATGACAATCAGAAAAAATGAAAATTTTTACAAGATTAGAGCTTCTTGTTTTAACAGATTCAGAATATAGGCTTCAAATGACCTAACTGAGTATTATGTAATAATACCTATAGGGAATTATTCCTGCAAATCAGCTTTTCTCAAGTAATGAATGGTGAAGAGCCCTTTAGTGTGGTGTTGCTTCTTGTCCTCTTTACTGCTTTTCCTACTAAACTTCATGATGTTTAGTGAAAGAATCAGTGAAGGGAGATAGGAAATAGAAGATATCACTTTCACTGATATATCGGCATCATGAATAGGTCAAGTAAAAGGCACTTTTTTGACAATAATTACCAGCAAAAAGGAAACATCTCAGAGAGCAAAAAAATACACAGTAAAAAACTGTGTTTAACAAGAGTGCAGGACCAAAACAGAAGAATGAAAAGAGCATCAGAAAGCAGAATAATTTTCACATTAAAGTCAAGAGAAAGGGCAAGAATCTTAAAGACTGTCCTTTTTTTCTAGTACAATCCATTATTTTTTATGGCTTCTGAGACAATATTATCCTTTCTGGCTGGAAAGTGTAAGTAGTGGCATTGGCATTGGAAGTGTAAGTAGTGACAAAAAAAAAGAAAGAATGAGAAAAAAAATTAAAAAAATAGATGCATATATTTATACAAGTATAAAAGAATGCATTTCATTATTACATTTCCAGTCAGATGGCTAATGAATTGCTCCAATACACATTATTGAATACAACAGCAAACAGGGTAATAAAACCTGATCCACACTGAACTGGACTTTCCACATAATGAACAGAATTGCAGAATCAATTGGGTTGGAAAAGACTTCTGAGATCATCAAGTGCAACCTATGAATGAACACCCCCATATCAACTGGACCATGGCACTGAGTCCCATGTCCAGTCTTCCATTAAACATCTGTAGGGACAGTGACTCCACACCCCAACATTTTTATACAACTTTTCTATACCACATCCCACCCTGTAACTTATTTGGGCTTACCACTGATGTACAAAATGAGTGGGGACAGCCGGAAGGGTCAGGGCTATTTCTAGGAAGGAACTTCCTAAGGAAGATCAGTGCTCTTTGATATTGTTATCACTGAAGTTTCTTTCTGGTGACATGAAACATTAGCAAAGATGCATTTTCCAAGAAAAATAGTTTGAGACTACAGAAAAGGTAGAAAATTTCAAGAATGCTCTAGTCTGACATGATCATGGTCACTGATGGGGCTGTTGAAATAGTGGAGTTGCACATGTAGTTGAGCTACTGACTAATGCATATCAATGGTTAGAGGAAAAATAAGGCAGCAGATTATCCCAAGGCTCTTTTAGTGAAACAATAGAGTAGAACACATAAATACTAAATTTTCTCAAACTGCTACTTAGGTTGATTCAATTGCTATTAACCTGCATGAGATTCTTACAGTTAAAACTAATTCAGGAAAAGTATCACAAGCAAAATCAAAACAGCTATGAAACTATAATTTTCCTCTAATTTTTTAAAAATATAATTCAAGCTGTAGTTATAACTACATCACCTACTGTCTTAATATTTTGCTCTTTGTTTCATTCCCTCTTTGATATAAGATAGATAGATATATAAGACATTTAATAAAAAAAAGTATTGGCTTATGCTACCCATCACACCATTGCTCAAGGCTTCATATACTATGTACAGTTTACATTAGGACTCCACTATGTCTAGAGTTTATCTCCATTTCCTTATAAAATGCATTCTGAATAAATTCGCCCTTTCTGAATTTTGAAAGGTAAAATATGAGCCTAATGTTATCCCAGCATCTCTGAGGATCCATAAGTACCAGAATATGAAATTTCACAGATGACGCTCTACAAAATAGGCTGTTTATAATTTTGTATGATTTTTACCAACACTTTAATTAATTTTTATTTCACAAGTAACCCCTCATTTGAGATCGTAATCTATGATTACAAAAAGTACAGTACAGCGGGGAATTAGAATTAAAAGTACTATTTGGAAGTTTCTCCATATATGTGTTAAAATTTTGCCTTTTATCATAAAAAATTTTCCCCAAATTCTAAAACTCTGCAAATGAGCTTTCAGAATATCTCTCTCTTTACCTATTTCTGTTGCTTCTCTACACATCTTTGGATCCAAGAGTGCTCAAATTTTTGTCTGTAATTAAAATGTGAGCACAAAGGCACTTAGAGTCCCTAAATAATAGTCAACGGAATGCTCTTTTTGTTCCTTTTCAACAGGGATAACTCCTTCAGGAGAAAATGGGTCTTGCACATAATAAGCCTTTAACACTGGGAAGTGGGCAGTGTCCTCAATGGTTTTATGATGATCCCTGGAAGGGGAGAGGCTGCTCCACCTGGACCCCTCACTCATCTGGTGGGGGATTTGTGAGGGCACTGGGGGATCAGCTCAGGTCATGACCCTTCCTTCCCTCGGCTTATTTGGAGTTCTTTACACAAAGCTCGTAATACTGGGATGATGATTTCAGGGGATGCTGCCAAAATGAAGACTGGAAAAGCAAAGACTGAATACGTATCTGAGGGGAAGTTTAAACACCACTTTCTGGTGTTTAGTGGATCAGGATAATTTTGGAGGAAGCATAAAAGGCTAGCAGCACTGGTTTTTTAACCTTCACATTATTTTCTCTGACTTATTCCGTAAGGAATATGCTTCAGTGCATGCATTAGGAGTACTGGGTTCTGTCATTATGGGGCATGAATTCTGTCACTCTTATCATCACCCTGAAGCTCAACTCTCTTCTTGTTAAAGAAAGTCTTACAGTGATTTACTACAGTGTTGATTCCGGATAGAATTAATAAAAAGGAAAAAAATTGCTTAATCCACATATCTCATGTAAATTAACATGGCTGGATGAACATCACCATTCCTGTCTCACAAAAATTTCCAAAGCTCTGATAAGATTTTCTCACTTTTCAATGCATAAAAAGAAGTTTAAGTTGCAGAAAGCAGGAAAAATCTCTGCTAATTCATTGGGAAGGATGTTCACAGTCTTTGAAAATTAGAACCTGAGACTCCAACTTCAGTTTCCATTGATACTGGAAAACTGATTGTTACTGACAAAATAGAAAGGACACTGAACAAAATTCCACCAAAGCCTGCCAGCATTTCATAAAACTACGTTGAAAAAATCTGTTTCCTTAAAACTTCATTTCATGAAAACAGTATTTTTTCAACTAGAAATATTTTATCTTACTTGAAAACTCTAAATTATTAGTAATAACGCTATAATTAGCTGGCTAATCAAAATAAACAATTTAATGAGAAGCATGTTTGGAAAAAAAAATACTTTATATAGTGACTTTTCAGGCTGTATTCATCTTTTCCCTAAAAGAACTTTTGAAAAAATTATTTTAGAGAAAAAAGTCAAATCTTCTGAACAGCCATCTCACATGCTCAATTCAAGATACAGGACTGATACAAGCAAAGCTTCCCTAAGGCAAACAAATAGTGTTTCATTGAATTGTGGTTCAGTCTTCACAAATCTGGAGTTTTCATTCAAAATCAATTTTTTACCTAGTTTTGATAACCATCAATCATTTTATTTTAAGATTTTCTGAGATTTTTATGCATAGTAAAAATTAAGAAGAAACACATCAAAGAACCCATTTTCAGTTTTGGTTAGGTTTTAAAACTTATAAAAGAAGGTTTTTAAAACAAAACAAGATAAAGAGGGACCAGAATACATATGACATTCTAATTGACCATTAATTATGATTACAAGAAAGACATCTCTTTCAACAGATTTACATTTCAGTGGACACTCTTTCTGTTCATATTGTTGAGAGGACAGCAACCTAATAAATGCAAAGCTGTTGGGGCACCCCCACAATGTTAAAAAATCCATTAGAACTAAGAAACACAGTGATATGCATCTCTACAATTTAAAGGATATTTTGAGATGTATTCTAGAATCAGAATCAACAAAGCAGCTATATCCTGTATAATTCTGTTTGCAGAATTCACTGGTTCTTCCTAGATCTAGGAAGAATTGCTTTGAGAAACAACGGTTCATAATCAAAAGTCTCATTTGCATTAATTTGCCTTTCAGTCTTGTGTTGTCATCAGCTGCATTACCATTCATTGTGGGGGTGAAAGACACCAGTCAGTGCCTGTGCAAGGTCAGTTGGTCAGGGGAATCACCTACTAACCATGACAAAAAATGTAATTATTCAACCCTCACAGCTTTTATGAAGAATATCTGGTGTAACAACATGGAGTATTCAAGAAATTATTGCACTTGGTCATTTTGCAATCAATCCATCGTACCAATAACTTTTCTGCATTGTTTAGTGAATGCACAAATTACACTTTATAGTGAGAGAATAATGCAAGTTCAGACTACTGTAAATAAGTGGTTTACACATTCTGTAACATTTTAAAACACATTCCTTTCCTTTTAGCCAAGTACAATCTATCAAAAAAACCCAAATCAAACCAAAACGAAGTTAATTAAATTTGAAGAAGATCTAACTATTTTAAAAGTTAAAGTTGTCAAAACCTAAAGCCATTCATTATATCCTTGGAAGAGTGCGAGGTTTGTCAGAATTTGAATATTTGAAATATTCTCTGCTCCTCTTTGAGTTAGATTTTCCCTCCCCCAAAAGTAGGCTAAATAAATTTAAAAATGGCAAGAAACTAAGATCTGATCTTAGATAATTTATAAAAATAGCCTACACAATACATTAAAAGACTATTAAACAGGTGCTTCTGGGAAAACAACAAAAAATATTCAGACCAGAGTTCTAATTTATAAGATATATTAACTCTCATGTTTCATTGCTGAAACTGGCAGCAATAAACTTCTCTTATACAACAAAGCAAAATTACAGAGACAACCTGTAGTTTGTTTAATCCATATCTCAATGAAGATAGAAAGCCTTGCCCATAGGATTATGAAGAATGCTGACAAATCAGTTTTCTTCTTTTACCTTAAGAGATCTTTTCCCTAAGGAAGGTGAAAAGCATTGTGGTTATATATATGTACCAAGTCGCAAACAATATATATATATATATATATATATATATATAAATTTAACCTTATCTAGTCTTTAACCTTATCTAATATACTAGAATGGTGATCATGACAGAGTGACTTAATCAGATTTCAAATCTCATTATTCTCTATTTTTTTTCTCTCTGTGAGAGCTAAAACATTCCACAGCAATCCAAAGCTTTTCGAAACTATCGTCCATAATTTATGCACTTTATGTTAACATGTGTTAAACATGTGTTTACTTTAACAAGTGATTTTACTTCCATGACAAACATGACTAGAGGACGACTGTAGAGCTGGAGGAATTCTCAACTGTATTAATAAATGCAAAAAAATGACACCATAAAGGTATTAGGAACATTAAAAAGTGCTTGTAACCATTGGCTAAGCTACAGGAGCACTAAAATTTAATGTTAATTCTGCAGCTGAAACAGAAAAATTATTCAAATCTGAAAAAAAATTCTAATAATTGCATTGAAACGCAATCCCCTATACATTTAATGTAGCTTTTATTTATAATCCCTAAAATAATAAAAGATAGATAGTGAACTTAAAATGGAAAGAGATTTTTTTTGTTGCACCTTTGTATTGTTACTTTGGCTGAAAAGGTGTCCTGATGCAACTCTACTTATCTCTGCAGCATCATATTGAAAATTATTCTAACTATTTGCACTTAGTCAAAATAAGAGGATATGAGTGCAATTAAAAAAATATAAAACTGTGGAAAAATTAGTAGAACATCTAAATTTTACACAAAATATCTAACATTTTCTTGAGAGTTTTTATTGGAAAATAACTTTTTAAAGTCTTGACAAAATGCATCTGCTCCTCTTGATATGACACTAGCAAACATGAGTTAAGAATTCTGTGTTTGTTCTGATAAAATTATTATTATCTAAAACATTGCAGGATACGAAAATCTGCATTTTCTTTGCACTAAGAACTGTCAATTTTATGACCTCCAACAAGTAAGAGATTGCATCTTTAATTAGGAAGAAACACATTATTGTCAGTTTTAGCAGAAATAAAATGAAAAGCACTTGCAATCTCAGTCTTCGTTAACACATTGCAAACTTAATTCTTTCTCAGTCCTTTACTATCTTTGGCTTTATTACATGCCACCCTCTTCCTCTATTCTTTCACCACTTGAAACTTTTTTTTTGTCCCTCAGAATGAAATTAATTTATTCATCAATAAATCATTATTCAAATTGAGTTATTTTTATAAGGGAATACAAAGGAGTTGGAAGGAAATTATCTCCTTGAATTAACCTTGAACAGTAGAAGGTAATGTTGTCTAATTCAGGCATCTAAACTGGTGGTTCACTTACTCTGAGTTCATAATACAGATCATGTAAAGAGCTTGTCTTCCAAGGATAATTCAGAGAGGGAAATTAATTTTGTTGTTTATTTGTTTTCAGAAGAAAGTGTCTCTGTGTGAGCTAGAACAGAAAAGCAGTGACAGATGATTTTATATCTCACTTTCAGTACTGCATCCAGCTGTGACCCCCTGATGTAGCTCCTGGGGCTCCAGAATGGCCATGGATTTCATAAATAAATATTTCCAATTAATGGCCTCCAGTCAGAAAAATCTGGTTTTCTTGTATTTTTATGAAGTATTTTAATTTTCAGTCAAGAGATTGGTTTTAAATTTTATTGAAATTTTTAAAAAAATTACTTAAAAAAAATATTTAACCTGTCTTCTGAACTCCCACTCCATAATATTTGCTAATCTTCAAGGTGAACAAATTTTAAATTCTTTATTGCAGTAAAACACAGATTTGTATTTCTCTTCTGACACAGCTATCTCAGTTAGCCAGTTTAAACACATCACACCTCAAAAGAATATCTGTGTCACACCACTTAACTGAACAAACACATCTCAGTGATAAACCCTGCAAAAATTTGGAAAAACCTTAGCCTTATCCCCAAAAATCAAACAAATTAGTATTGTTTATGCTTTACATTATTGTATTATATTTTTTGGTGTAAAATTGGAGACAGTTTTTGTCTTTCTAAAAAGAGCAGGAGTTTTTTTGTAAAAACAAGGAAAACACTAATTTGGACAGGCTTGAAGCCTTCAGCAATCATTCTTGTTATATTTCTTGATTTTTATTTTAAGCTGTCACACACTGGAACATTCTACTCTCAAAAAGGGGTTTTTTGTCAGGTTTATGTACGTCTTGACTCAGGTGTGTATATTCTGCTTACTGTAAACTCTGATCTTGTTATCCTTTACCTACTTAATTAGTAGATCAGGTAGTTAGAGCCATTACCATTACAAAACAAGCCATCCTATGCTTCTGACCTCCTCAAATTAAAAGCTTGCTTTCCCCATTGATTCTACCAAATGAAGGTCTGTATTGCTCAGAAGAGGCTTTGAATGCTTTCTTCATATCACAAGATCTTATTGCTAAAATTTTCAAAATGCAAGACACCATCAGATGATCCAACACCACCAATTAGAGAATCATGTCCTTCCTAGCAGATCTCTTTAATTACATGGTTACACTGAATATTTTTTGTTTTAAAAGCTGATGTTTTCTATCACCATTGCTTACAGCTATGGAATCAGGGAGACTAGTCATGAGATTCATTCACCTAACCATTGCTGGTGAACCAGTGAATAAGTACCACTAGACTAATGTACTGAAATGCTTTTGTGTAGTAATGTGTGGGAGAAGGAATTAAAAGCATATTGGCTGCAGTTTTGCTTTCCTTTCTAAGGGTACAGTTAATTTCTTTGAGCTTTTCTGGGAAGTATTTTAGTATGAAGTGCATTAAAAACATTCAAACATCAGCTGGAGAGAATGGACCACAAACACAACATCCAGTTGCTCCAGGGATTTGGCCACACTTGCTGTCTGAGAGAATAAGTGAAATAATGAAATGAAAGACCTACTGGACCATCACAATGTGTGTAGCAGCACTGTAGTATGCATTATAAGATGAAATACAAACCACCTACCTCCCTGAATTACTTAAATAGGTTGTGTTTGAGACAAAATTAGTAATTTATGATCAGATGGAAAGAATCCCCAAGACAAATGTGTCAGTAACTTGATGTTAATGTAAGATTTTCAAGAAAAACGTGTCAGTAGATTACCTATGGAGGGGAGAAAATGAATTTACCATGTAATTCAAAGGCAATTTGTATCAGTTGTGTTCACAAGTAAGTCTGTGAGACTCTGGAGACTGCTCTCAGGCTGATTTGGATAAATGAGTGGATTGTCCTAAATTGGACTTGGAAACATCTCTCTAGGAAGTTTCCAGTTGAAGGTATAATTACAGCAGACCATATTCTTTCTTTATCTCTGTCACCTCCCTGTAGCAGCCACAAAAGGAGAAGACTCAGCAAATGGTGTAAGATGATGCTGATGGTAGTCCACTTTTTTCTTCAGTATTTTCAAAGAAATGTTTATTTTTTAAGGCTGAAACCACACATTGAAAGGAATTTTTAATAGCACACCTTGAAGATGAATGTTTAAATGAGGGAAATTAGTAAAAACCAGCACTTTCTGCAGTACAATCAAAAGTCTCAAACGTAATGGGCCTGAAATTACCTTTGAAAACACACTTTTTGAAATAAAGCTTATATAAAGCAATTTTGTATGTAAAGTTTCTTTCCTCTGTTTGTGCTTTGGTAATAATGTGCAGGAGGTTGGGATAGATAGAGACAATTTACAGGTAGAAAGCAGTAGTTCTTCATAAAAGAAAAAAAAGACATAGGAAAACAATCTGATTTTTGCAGCCTTAAATGTTTTAGAGAAGGAAACATTTGTGGACATTGTAAATTCCCTTTGAAGAGTTTTTTCAATAATTTTCTTCTGGAGGAAGGGAAGAGAAAGATGTTCTCTCACAGACATGCCCACTTTAAGTGGACATTTCAGGAGAGCACAGATTCATGACCTGTGCTTTATCTTGGGAATTAAATTGCCAGCTGACAGATGAGATTGTCCATTTAAATGCTGTAGATTTTGGTGCTCTGGCTGTATGGCTGTGCTAACTATATTTTTTTCAGACTTCTGTAGCAGCAGCAATTATTTTAAAAAATAAAATAATTAATAATAATGTAAACATATTTCCAGCAGAGGATTAAAAAAGAACCTGCAATCACAGTCATACATGTCACAGCATCCTAAGGCCAAGCTCAGTCTTGAAACACACAGGGCTGTCTATCTGAGGGCAAAGGGTTAAACTGTTCCTGAAGTGTTTCAGTGGTTGAACGTCTTTTAGCTTTGATCTAAATTTATTCCTGGCTATTTCACATCCATTTGCTTTCATGACAGTCTTATATTTACTTCTCTTTTTCCTAGTTTTGGTCAATCTCTGATTTTTTAAGCTGCTTCTAGTTTATGGGCAGCTCAAGTGCATTTTCCATTCTGGAGCTTAAGTCCCTACTGTGCAAGGAGCTGCTGCTCACACAACTCCTTAGTAAGTCAAATACCCAGCTGTGAAATGAATCGAGTAAGATGAGCCAACATTACAGCTGTGATTGCAAACCTCATTACAGCAACTGCCAGCCTGCAACCCACCCCCTGTGGAAGGACCCTGAGAAGAGCTGGTTTCACACCTGGAGCTGTGCCCACTGCTTCCCTCCCTTAAGCTCCTCAAATCAGTCAAGTGCCTTTTGACAGTCTGAACATTTCTGCATGAGATTTGTAACATTTAATCTGAATTTAGTCAGCTTTTCTATATATCACAACTCCTCCCTTTTACCAGCTAGCCATATATAAAGAACAATACCTTGTATTTTGTTAAATTGTTTCTTCCAGAAAGCTGTATTGTCTTGGTTTGTACAGCTTGATCTTCTTTTAAGTTATTATTAAATTGTGTGTCCAAATTCCCATTTGAATTTGTCTATCTCTCATTGGTTTTTTGTTTTGCCTCTCTCAGATATGGACATTAAATAAATGTCCAGGATTTTCTGCTGCCTTGAGATATTTATACTCTTTTTTTTTTCACTCTTCTTTTTCAATAAACTAGCAGATTAAGTTCCTAAAGTCTCTTACTTGCAGCAAATTTCCCTAACTCTCAGGTCATGGTTTAGTGGCTTTGTTCAGTGCCTTTCCAAATACTTTAACGTCCTTTTAAAACTCGGACATGGAATTTGATGCAACATCCCAGAACTGGTCTCATTAATATCGTATAAAATAATAAGTGACCTTCATGCTTCTGCTCACTCTTTCAATCTTTCCACTCCACTGGATAACACAGGAGTGCAGTGAGAACTTCACCACAACACTGCTGAGTTGTTTGAGGAATTCTGAGTCCTCCTTCACTGCCCTTCCAACTCTGCCCATGTTCCTGGTTCATGCATCCCTTAATATACTTCCTCTAGTCTTCTACTTAAATGAGCTGACTTTAGGAAAGAGATTGTTTTCTTCACATCATCAGAATTTATGTCTCTGTCAATTCTTTTTGCATGTCTTAGTTTTAAACCATCAATTGTTTTGCATTTTCTTTAGATTATAGATGACATTGCTGAACACCATTCTTACAAGTAGCATTTTTTCTGAAATTGAGGATGTGGTAGGTGATCTAGAGAAGCTGCATCTTGTCTTTGTCAGGCTGCTTCTTACTCTCTAACATTTATATCCCACTTGAAATGTCTTCAGCTTGACCTAACAGTTTCTGGTTCAAATATGACTTTTTGTAGGTAAAGCACCTGTGATTTAGGAGTTTCCTCTCTCAGTGATTGAAATTCCAACTTGATAAGGCTTCAAGGCATTTATGCAAAGTTCATTTGTGCTCAGATTTTAGGTGAAAAAATAAGTTAATGGACAGAATAGACCAGAGATAGGAGTAATTATAGGCCTTGTGATTCTAATTTTCTGATCATCTGGTTTTGTGTGACAACTTATTTGAAACAAAAATTCTTAGCCTACATTTTGATGGTGCAAATTTGTCTGGTCAGAAATAATTTTTGAATGCATCTTTTCATTTAATTTTCTTTTTTTTTTCTTCATTCTTGTCCAAAACTTCAGTTATCAAATTTGTTTTTGATTGCTTCTGAAGGCTTAATTTACATTATAAAATGTTCAGGATACATCCAGGAAATTGAAGTCAAGTACTGTTCTAAGTCTGAAACTGGAAAACGGTATCAATCCTTATAACTGTTAGTAATATTTGCCAATAGCTCACATGGCAACTCAGAATCACTGTCAGCGAGAGAATTCTTGTTGGTAACTTTTCTCTATAAAATATGAACAGACCAGAAGACTGTGAGGTTATAATCTCTCTCCAGTAAAAGACTTCAGAAATGGGAAGTTTCTACCTCTGAAAAGAGTTTACAGCTTTCTTTCTCAGTAATTAAAGTCACATAATGACTTTATGCTCAGCACAGGTCCATCGTACCTTGCTGATATTGAAATTCTTGCTGATATTAAATTCTTATAATCCTGCCTCATAGAAAATGCATGTCCAGACTCTTTAAAGAGCTGTGACAGGTCAGAATGAATTCCCTCTGGAGGCACGCAAACCATTCCTGGACTTATGCAATAGTTGTGTATCAAGGACAAAGCTCTGTGCATTATTAACGCTAACAGAAGCTCAATTCTTAGTCCATGAAAGGAGTGTACCTCCTCTAACCCCTTAACCAGGGGCCTGGCTTTCAGAGACAGTGTGCAATAAAACTGAAGAGCCCTTACCATGCAGAGTAATTTTTTAAATTAATCTGGAAACAGATCCCTTTCTAAAATCCACAGTTTTACTTGGATTTTACTACTTTATCAAGTATAGCTCCTTTTTAACTCTGCAAGTATTCCATATGCCAGCTTTGATTGATGAAAGTTTTATTTTTCCAACAGTATTCTTGAAATACATATTTTCAATAAAAGTTAAATCAGAAGGGCAGAATTCTGCAGAACTCAACCAGATTTTACTCATTACATCCCAAGCTTAGTAAAAGGGAAAACATTCCTTGAAGAAATATTTAGCTACAAATTACAGCTGACTTTTGTTTATGCAAAATGTATTAATTACGCTGAATGTATTCTTTTCATAAACAGGCACTAAATTATTCAAGATATTCTGAGACTTAAAATTGATTAATGAAAGCAAATATTAATGATGCTATCATATAAAAATGTGAATACATTTGAAATAGTCAATGTCACTGAGAAAATCCACAGTCACAGCAATTACTATTTTTCCTAGTCAGAAATCATTACCTCAGTTTCAAAGTGCTTTATTCCATGGCAAAGCAAGAACTGCAAGTACAACATGAAAAGATTTACAAAAAGTTCAGTGAAGTAAAAAAAGTAAAGAAAAAAATTCTTCCCTTCCAGAAAATGATATTCAAGCTAACAATGGGCCTTTCTGTATTTGTGTTCTGGATAATTTATGCATACTAAGAATAAAAATATAGCATTGTATATCCTGTAGTGTAGAAATTTTATATTCCTACAGAATAGAAATATAAATTCCTTATAGAAGACTAGTAGAAAGAAATCTAAGTGTTTAAGTGTATATCCTAAGTGTATACACACAGTAATTCAATTCTCCTGCCTTCCAATGGATAATACCCAACAAAGGGGAATCTGACTCTTGTATTTTATTTGCTTTATAGACATTAGGGATGTTTTACAGAAACATTAATCACTACAAGTTGCAATAATGTGATGAATCAGATCCATTCAGAATGATTGATAATGAATATTATGGCAATAGTATAATTTCAAACTGAACTATAAAAAGAATATGTTGAATACTTACTTTCTCGAAAATGGAAATACATTCTGCAGCTATGGAAAGAAATAAAGAACTGTGTTAGCTGCTGAAGGAGAGTAAAGAAACATTTTTTAGTGAAAGAGATACCAAAATATTCAAAACAATTTAGAAATACCCAACAATTTATCAATTTATGAACAATTTAAGAATATACAAATCAACTTATTCATAGAATTAAATAAACACTAGCTAAGCAAATAAACTCAAGAATAAAGTTTAACTTTCTGGCTTAATATTACCACTAAAAGACTTAATTTCCATTTTTAATTGAAATATGAGCAATCCATAGCATTCTAGAGTCTTCTATGTTCATATTCTACGTGTGCCCAAATTTATAACTCTCAAGGATAAAAATGAAATCTGTTTTTATTTAAGATAATAAATCCAAATTTCAAACTCGAAGACAAAAATTTTAGCAGACTTTCTAAATGGAAGTTTCTATAAAACTGTTACTTTTAACATCCTGAGTAAAAGAGTCTTGAAAAGAAAGAAATTATATTCTCAGTCTGTGTTCCACATGGCCTATCCATCCATACATACCTGTATGGAATTTTTCCATTTTGATGTTCCATCCATTGCTCAGAAGTGCTAAGAAGCATAGTTTAAAATTTTTTATAAGTCAGAAAATTCATAAAGGGTTTACATTATTCCTTGTGTTTACATCTAAACAAAAACATATTTAAATAGTTCTAAAAGACTGAATTGATACAGAGACAAAGATTTGGGTAAGTGAAAGAAATTTAAGTCCTTCTGTAACAGATTTTTGACTTTAATTCAGCACAAATATGCAAAGCTCTTTATCTTTTTTTGAGACTCC
Organism: Zosterops lateralis; assembly: GCF_965231275.1. NCBI lineage: Eukaryota > Metazoa > Chordata > Aves > Passeriformes > Zosteropidae > Zosterops > Zosterops lateralis. The sequence continues at coordinate 35,977,989 of NC_139766.1, forward strand.
AAAAGCCACAAATGGTTTCAAATGCACCATGTATCACAATGTTACTAAAAATTTATGTATTTTCTGACTGTTTTATTTTTCTGCTGCGTTAGACAGCACTCAGGTAAGAGTTGTTCCACAAAACAAAGACTTTTCCTTTGGGTCCCATGGCTGATCACAGTGTCACTGCTCTGCTCCCTTGGCATGTGCAGAGCACACTTTAGAATGTCAATGGGAATTCTGCATCCATATGAAGAAGAAACTATAGGAGATGACATTTGTCGTGTGGCCCTGGAAGAAAAGTTTGTCCTAAAATAGTTTCTTCAGTAACTTGTTAGGGTTTTTTTAACCCACTGTAGCAGTCACTTTTGTTTTAACAGAAAATGAAACTCTAAGACAATGTTAACGAAAACCCTCTGCCAAGAGACTGATCTGTTTTATTATAGTTACATGTCAACATAGAACAAAAATTGATGATAGAAATACTATTCTAGTCAAGATCCTTAGTACTTTTTGTTTTTTTCTAAACCAGGCTCCTATCACAGCACACCCACATAAAATAGATCATTCTCAGAACAGACTCCAAAATATGACATTCCACATACAGAGCTACTTCTGTAGATGGCGTTATTTAACTCCGTGATAATTATATTAATTACTCCTGACTGAAAGTGTTATTAATCTTCAGAAGTTCTGAGGAAGAAGTAATCTATACCTGTACAGCATAGCAGAATAAAATTTTTGTATTAAATGACAGATACAGAAAGAACTTACTCTTTCAATTTCTTTGCTACTTCTGTTTTTGAAGCATTAAATAGCTTGAAAGACTGTCTTAGCTTTCCTGTTTTTCTGTTCCTACAAAAATGAACTATGATTGACTAAATAAAATCAATGTCTTGCTAACAAAACTTCTAACAATTGTTTGTTTGTTTGTTTTTCCTTGCTGTTAGCTTGGTAGCCACAAAGGAAACAGACAGTGCAAGATCCCGTAGCATGCCCATGTCGCCATCCGATTTCCTGGACAAGCTGATGGGCAGGATGTCAGGCTATGATGCGAGGATCAGACCAAATTTCAAAGGTAATTTCAAAACTAAACTTTCAGGTTTTTAGTATGTAAGTATTACTGCTCACAAAAATGCAATTTCTGAAACAAATATGAAAACTAAGAAGTACATTCACTGAAAAAAGAAGTGCCTTCTTTTGCCTTTCTTTTGTGTGCATGGCAGCTCATTTCAGTGGCAATGTACACTACACCTGCCACTTTCACATTGCAGGCCTTTCAGAAATATACCTTATCCTTAGATTTGTGTTGTCTAATATGGTTTGTTAGTTTCTTTCCTTTCCTGAAATGCTTACTGATGGATTCAGATTCCCACCTTGGATTGCCATAGCATGAAACACTATGGAAAGCAAGTTCTGTGAAAGATCGGCCAAATCATTGTATCTGTCTGGTTCTAAAGAGTGTGCAAATGACAATGACCATCAAACTCAAGGCAGCTTATCTTAGTTACCAATTCCACCACCAAATTATATTCCTCACTCCTGGGCCCCATTTGTGCCTTGAAATGCCAAAAGGGCCATCTTTCATCTTGTTCTTTTCCCTGTTCCCATTTCTCACTGAAATTACAAGTTCTCAATACATGGACAAAGCAGATTCAAAGACTGAAACAGCAAAGTTTGCAAATAGAATGTCTATGTCTTCTGAGGGTCTTAGAAAATTATCCAGACTCAGGCATGTTAGAGTATTTAATGAAGGATTACAAAAATCATATTTTTATATGAATATGCAAAATATCATACAGAAAAATGCCATCCATTCTAACTTTTGTAGTCTGGGAAATTTAGGTAAATTTGACTATTCTTTTTTTGGAAAACAAGCAGTTCCAATATTATAGTGGAACCATATTTAACTCTATTACTGAACCTTTAAACAAGGTATCAGTCTTTAAATTGGCCAGAATATAAATAATGTTTTGAAAGAATAAACATATTGTGATTAAAAATTATATTAATCTTACCTTGCCTTAGTTGCTTTCTCTTATGCCAATCTTCTTGAGTCCAAGATATTCTCTTAGCTCTAATATTTCACTATAAGACTTTACTCCATGTTTACTACAAAAATTTTCCTTCAAGCTGGCAGTGCTTTCTCCTCCAAGTCATCTGTCACTGCCTTTCCATCTTAATTCTTATTCAGCAAGAAATGTTATAATTTTTTGACATCTCCAAGTTCCAGAAACTTAAGTGGTTTTGACTTTAAAGCCACTGCTCTGTGCTGGTTTTACCAGAATTTGCCCAGTGTGATTCATAAGGACCATGTAAGAGATTTGTCAGATTACTTCCTCATCAGCAAACCATATACACTTGGTTGTGTATATATAAACTTATTACCCAGGATTTACTGCAGCTGGAAATGCTTTGCTCTTTTTAAATTAGTGATGCTGATATTTCCCAGGAAATTGTAAACATGCACTGGAAATTCAAACACATCTCTGTATGATTTGGGGATTGGATTTTGTAGTTTGTCATGGACAGCGCCCATTCACAATCTTCTGATGAGGCAACAATGAAGGCAGATAGTTTAGAGATTATGAAATTAAATGCAGTCCTTCTTGAAAGTATAATTCAAAGGATTTAGAGCCTTGTTTTGTAACTATTGAAACTCAAAGAGACAAAACCTAATTTGACGTTGTTCCTTTTCAAAAAGTGCACATTCTAAATTTTCTGGACAGCTGTGCAGTTTGAACAGATCTGCCCAGAATGATTCAGAGCTACCACAAAGAATAAGTATCTCCTTAAGTGACTTTGCCACTTTTTGGTTAGTTTTATTACTCCTACAAATGCTGGGGCTTAATGCCTTTTTGAGGTTTTAAACTGGTAGTTTTAAAAAAAAGAGGATAAGTATTAATAAGATACTGAGACATTAATTTTAAATCATTTTTTGTTCCAGTAAAATTCCTATGCAGACAAGATTTTTAATGGCCAATTTTATTCATAATTAATCTTGGTCAAGAAGACAAAATTATATATTTTGTCTATGTGCTCTGCTTTTGGATATGGAATACTGCATATAAGTTCTTGTTAAAAAAATTAATAGAGAAGACAGGATATTTATTCAGCTATGGAATACAACAGGATATTGAGAATCTTTGTAAAAGCTTTGTTCCAGTTGCATTTTTTTTAAAAATTTGTCACATCAAACCTACAGCAATCTGCTTTTCTTACTCAGTGTCCACATTGCAGACGGTATCCATTCCTGCAAATATGGAAAATACTTCTTTGCCTTTCAAATTTGAACACAGTTATGTAAACTAGGTGTAAAAAATTTGAATATTAAAGTAAAAAATTGAGCATTTACATAGGAAAATGCAAAGGAAAAGATTTTTCAGCAACCATTAGTTTAGAAGCTTTGAAAGCCAGGACTTAATTGAAAAAAAAAATTAGTTACGTATGTTCTCCTGATCCTTTCTGGAAATTGTTTATATTTTTGGTCTTTACATTATTTTCTGGCAATAAAACCTTTGTGGTTTGTAATATTAAAAGGTGGGTGTTTTTTTGTTTGCTTTAAGTTTGTTGATTGTTTTACTGATTTTAATACCATGTTACATACTAAGACACAGAGATGTATTACTTCCTTTTGATCTTTATAAATTTGTATATTTGCAGATTACTGCCTGTTGTACACCTTTTCCAGTATGAAGGGTCCTCTTCTACTTAAACTGGTTTTGTGTGGCAGCTTTTCATAGAATTTTTGATCCTTTTTGACTTTTTGACATCTTTCTCCCTAATATATAAATATATTAGGATATGTAATGTGTTTATGTTTAATATTAATCTGTATCTCTTAATTATAAAAGTTCTCATCATTTCTACCAGTTTGGCTGGTACAGAGGTAAGGTTTGCAGGGATAAAGTTCATGTTCCTGTTCCCCACCATTACACCTGAAACTTTGGCTTTTTTTTTTTAAATTCAAGTTATACTTGTTGGACATGGTGCATATTTCCACTGCTTACAAAATTGACACAGGTGATAGCTGGCTCACAGTGAATTGTATTTCCACAATTCTGCACATATTTTTATAACATCTGGATTTATATCACCTCAGCTGGTCAGTTTGTTCCTATTCACTTGGTCTGAAATGTCTTCTACAGTCCTCGTATAAAATTCCAGCAGAATGGCTCTAGTGTTTGAGACAGCCGGCAACTGGAGACAAATGCTGCCACAAAGACTTCATCTGGTATTTCTGCTCTGACCTTCTTCACTTCCATGGATACTTTTATACCTTAATCATCTTCTTTCAGCTTTCAGATCTTGGCAGGATTCTATTTTTAATGCCTTGTAGATAGAGATCATTGTGAGCTTTTCTGTCTCTACGGAGTTTTAGCTCTATTTCTTTTGTGCCTCTCTTTAATCTATGTTCAACTTGCCTGAATTCCTGTGTTAAAATATGATTTCCAGCTTTTCCAGCTTCTCATTCGTCATTCTTTTTGACCATGTTTTGGAAAGTTCATTTTTACTTTCAGCACACTGTCTTTGAGTTAACTCTAAAACGTTTGCAGGCTACTTTTAGCTTCTACTTTTGTGCTCCTTTTAACTAGCTATTAACTATTTTATTGTAATTTGAAATTAGGCATCAGCACTGTAGTGGTTTAGAGCTTTTTCTTAATAAAAGCAACTATGTTGATAAAGCAAACTCATATTTTAAAGTATTTTCCTATTTTAAACAAGATGGTGTCACATCAAATTTGAAAAGATGGCAGGTGCAACAACATGGAAGCCTTAGAAAGAAAAGCTGCCTTGTAAACAAATTACTAACATGGGCAAGAATCACAGTTTTCTCCTTGATAATTTTTAGTGACTGGCTTCATTCATCGTCCCTGCTTTTCTTTTTTTCCTTGATCCTTTTCAAGAGTTGAGCTTTTAATGTAAAACTTTTACTGAATTCTCAGAAGTACTGGACATACTCAACAACTCTAAATAATGAACTGTGCACCAGAGTGACTGCAAGTGCTACCTCCTTACCTGATAATTCTGCTCCAGAGGTGTAGTTTTGTGTATTGCAAAGGTTGATGTATAGAAGTGGTTTGTTAGAATTGCTGCACAAAACAATTTTTGCTGTCAAGAAAGAAAGCTGGATGTTCCAAGTTCTGTCATATTGGCAAAATGTTTAATGGACATTCAGATTCTTCAGGTATTTAATGTGAAATTTATTGGTCATGTTAGATATTGCTAGTTGCAAACCACCAGTAGTAGCAGAGCAGTTTCTTTCTTCAGTGATACTAAAAAAGAGATTACATAAAGGATTATAAAACCAGTCTTGGTATTCCAGATACAGACCTCTCATCAACAGGCTGCTTACAAGTACAAAAATAATCCAGGTTCTCCACTGATAAACTGGTTTATTTTGATATAAGAATATTGAGTTGTAGGAAGGTAACAAAAAAAAAAACAAAAAAAAAAAACAAAAAAAAAAAAAAAAAAAAAAACAAACAAACAAACAAAAAAAAAAAAAAAAAAAAAAACCACCACTTGAGGTGGAAAAACCTTGTTTCTATTAGACATGGCCTGAAACTGATAAGGAATAATGGAAAAATTAGCATGCTTTTCCACAATGACATTTTTAAAGAGACTTCTAGAAAATTAAACTCTTTTCCATGAAGAGGCAATTCATTGTTCAGTTATCATAATGACTGCCCTGCCACTACTGAGACTTCAAAATGCAAGATAAGACAAAACAAGAGTTGACTGAGGACCTGTGGTAACAAAGAATTCAGTTATAAATGAAGTCTTAAACATTTTGTGGTTTTAAGAGAAACGGGAATAGAATCTAAATTACTTTCCTGTAAGCAGTAGAGATAAGAGCAGCAATAATGCATTTCTTTTCCCAGCGATGACAGATAACATTGAAGGCAGAAGCTGCCTTGAGTGAAGAAAGTCACTTTTCCCTCTAATTGCTGTGAGAAGTGACATGCCTTCTCACTGAAATACACAGCAAATATTTTTACTACATATTTCAAATGGGATGTTATTTTTTTCTTTTTTGCTTAGAAGTATGTGTGCAGGTTTATACTGAACTTTGTTACTGTGGGTTTTTTAATTGCTAAAGCTGGCCAGATACGTAGTGTACCTTTGAGAAAAATTCAAAGGAAAATTATTAGAAACCATTCAATTTAATTGTGCATTAAATTAGTTGTGAATGTAGCATTATTTCTTCCAAATTCAGTAAATATTGCTCCTGAATGGTTTATGGTGAATAATCAACCAATAAGCAATAATTCTGGAACAGGGACTGGTGGGTTTTTTTTCTCTTTTGCAGGTCCTCCAGTTAATGTCACATGCAACATATTTATAAACAGCTTTGGATCCATTGCAGAGACAACCATGGTAAGGTATTTTAACTCAGTCAATGTTTGAAGTTCAAGTTAAATATGTTCCGTGAGCTCTAAAGCTAGCTAGGGCTTTTCTTCACCTGCAACTAAGCAAAGAAAATCCACCCCTGAGAATGGAAAGTGAGAATTCCTAATTTGGCAATTGATTTTTTCTGAAAAAAAAATTCATCTTTACACCATCACACACGAGTAAAAGTAAAGCCAAGGGTAAAAGGGTTTTTTAAATAATTTCTCCCTAATTTTTATTTGACAGTTGCAATGAAATAATTATCAGACAGATATTAGTTTCTATAATGTTCCACCTTTCTAACCTCAAAAGTGCTAATTCATTAAGCCACTTTGTTAATAATATTTTTAATATCATATACAGTGCATACAGAGGTGTATACTTTATTTTAAAAAAGTCCTTCTTCCATAGAGTTAGCACACTGAAATAATAGAATAATATTAACTGGTATGTAAGATTTGGAATAAAAAGAAGTGGATTTCATGCTTTTGTACATAGAATTGAACTTTTTCTACTAAAGAAAGATAGATGATACACTACCAAAAAATGAGATTTTTAACACACACACACACCCACCCCACCCCCCCCAAAAAAAAAAAAAAAAAAAAAAAAAAAAAAAAAAAAAAAAAAAAGTAAAGGTAGTAAAACTAGATATTGAAATGTGAATTTATGAAAACCTCCAGGATTTCACACCAAAAGGTGAGAAATATACTTGTAACTTAGAGTACAAATATAATCACTAAAATTTAGTGAGGGAAGATACTGGCATTCCATCTCTCTACAAGCATTTCACATTTTTTTGAAGAAAGTTAAAAACACCTCTTTGAAAACAGTTAAATAATAATTTTGAGGCAGAGAGGGTTAAAATACAGAGTGATAATAGAAAAATTGTGAGAGTTTGTAAGATCCAAATATAGAAAATCCAACAATTTCGGGGGTCAGGATGTACACATCCTGGAATGACAGAACTGAGCTGATGTAGTAAAAAAAACCCAACACAAACAAAGAAAATACTATCAAAAAACCTTAACGTAACCAAGGACCTGAAGTTAGGAAAAAAATAAGAAAAATTCATATAGTCAAATATTTATGCGACCTATCTCCAAGTGGCATTAACAACTGCCTGTTCTTTACCTCCCTTGGAATGAAGGAGTAGATGCTACTGAGAGAGGTAGATGAGGTTTTTTTTCAGATAGAAAATGACTTTAATTTGTATTTGGGGGCCTTTCCAGATTGCAAATCTCAAACAGATTGACAGGGCATCCAGAGAGATTTATTCAGGTTCAATCAGAGGATTAAGCAATAGCCACATGATTAGAATAGTGTTCCACAGTTACTTCCTAATGTCTACATGAATGAATCTGGTCCAAAAGAGGAGACAAGGTCAGTAAAGTGCAAGGACACAGCCACGCAATTGCTATAGAAAGGATATATACAAAACTGGAGTTGTTAACATGAAAAATTGTCCTGAGTTTGGGAAGAGGATGATCAAATTTACACCTCAAGTGTATTTTTCCTCCAAAACCAGAGAATTATAAACATTTCCTTTCAGTGCAACTTAGTTAAGTTAGTACAATATTTCTATTTTATAATGAAACTACATTCTGCTCTGTGTTACCTCAAAAGCAAATTAAAACAGTAAAGGTAGACAGCAACCTGGTCTCTAACAAATAGTTCCAGGTAACGTAACATGTTACAGAGAATACCAAACCTGGTCAGAATCACAAAGTTTTTCATTCTCTTGTTTTTATGCATTCAAAAAAAACTGGGCATTTAGGCACAACCTGGACCTTCATGATGCTTCTCTTGTGTCAATAATGTATTCACTGATGTAGCTCAAATCAGACTTCTCCCTATTGTCAGCTGCTGATGACCTCTCAAAGACTCAAATCTTTCTTTGCAGAAGAACAAATGTTTTTGTTTAGATAGGACTTTCGATTGTGTGGTTTATTAGCTTTTCTTCTCCCTAACACTGATGGTGAACTTCTAAAAAACATGAAAATCTTTCTATCTTTAAAAGAAAATGAAAACAATCTTGCATTATTTCACAAACTGAATTTCTGTATGGTTTAATAAAAGTCAACTCACTGCAGTTCAGCATGTCTTCAATTTTCACTGTTTTATCAACTGAATTTACTGTACTCCTTATATTTCAGGTACCTTTGTCTTAACTCATTAGAACCAATTTTTAGACTCAGAAAGGACTTTTAAATTCTTGATAAATATTTCTTTTTCTAAACTGTAAACAGAGCAGGTTAAGTAAGCAACAAGTGCAAAATAAAACCTGGCCACTGATACCTTGTATTTAAAACTACCAGCTGATAATGAGGTATTGATATAATCTACCAGCTTTAAAGGATTCCGAATGAATACATCGAGCCTTGTCCTTCCCTTCCCTCCCTCCCTCCCTCCCTTCCTTCCTTCCCAATTATCACAAGTTGTGATTATCCCAATCACAACTTTTAGCAAGAGGTGGCATTCTTTTCCCTGCTGTAAACCATCTGATTTGTATTTTGAAATTATCAGGTAGGCTGTTCCTAAAAATCTACATCCTGGTATAGCAATTGCAGCATTACCCAGAAAAAGCTGTGAAAATATTTAATTTGCAAGCTGAGTTCTACTCAGTCACAGTGTGTGAAAATAAGATTGTGGCATCACTACATAGCTCTGTTCACATCATATGAGGCATGCTCTTTATGGAGTTTCTTATTTTGTTGCAGTCATGAAAGATGAACTCCCTTGGGGTTATGATTATGTAACACTCGTGATGTTTCCTAAAATTGTAACACAGATACCGGTGTAAAAACATTATTTAAAAAATTGTTAAATCAAAGGACTAGGTCAAAAGTAATAGTTTAAAAAATATTTTTAGTGTAGTTGCTTCATGATATGTATTTAAGCAATGGAAATTAATCTCATCATGATATATGTGGATTTTTTTCCTTAACTCCCATTAACACTAGTAGGAGATAAGTCCATAAATCCCCTCTATCACTGTAAGACTGTAGCCTGTTTCCCTCAGTTTTGCATGAACCTGCCATTTGTTAACTCTATTTACAGTAACAAAAGCGACAGTGGACTTTAGAATAGTTGTTAAATGAACCTGAATTAAGAAAATAAAGGATTTTTGGATTGTCACTGTTCCTTATTTCTCTTCTTAAGTCTAGTAAATATGCCCCAGAAAAGTTCCCAGTACAAATATTCTACATGACTTTGAAATTCATGATTTGAATAAGTTTCAAAGCATGATTTTAGCATCATTTAAGAACTCCATTCTCCCATCATGTCTTCATTCTATTCTGAATACTTGGTCCTTCCTGCTCTCTGGGTGTGCGTACACTGGGTGTGAATTTTTAATTACAGTAGCCAAAGCAATCACTCAGCATGAAAGAGCTGTTTGCTCAGACTTTTATACATCATACCCATAGTGCAAAGATACATTGTGAATCATACATTTAAAACCTTGAAACCATTTTATAATACTTTAAAATTAAACAGTAAAATTATACAATTTTTCAAAAGTGTTTGTAAGAATCTGGTTTTTACATAGTATTTTTCTTTTCTCCATAGACAACACACAGGATGCTATCAATTACGGTCATTAAAAACTAGAAGAACAAGAAGTATTATGAGTCTGTGATTCAGGCTTTAATTTTCTTTAAAAATTAACATGATCACAGCAAGGTGTGTGGTCTGGTATGCACTTTTTACTGACATGTCACTCCCTATGTCATTACTGCTATTATATCAATAGTGTTAGACCTCTGCCCCCTCCCCCCAATACCAATTTACAAATTAAAAAACCTCATCATATCTCAGATAGTTTGATTTCTTTTTGCACAAAATAACCCTTATGACTTCAGAATCTCAGACATAATATGCAGACCACAGCACAGGAATTGGATCCTCTCTTCCCTCACTCCTAAGCACTTCCATTTGACTCTAATAAACCATTTTACCCAGGAAGTGCTACTCTGCTGTTCAGATTCATCCAACAGGTCTCTAGACAGAGATCTACAGATTGACACCTTCCTCCCTTTCTCCATATTGCAGGTAATCCCAGGTCACAGGCTTCTCTGCTCATCTGCCTCTAGTGCTTCAGCTAGGAGAGGCTTTGAATTTCTCAACAATTCCATCCAGGGCTGAAAAGTGCTGCAAAGCCAACAACAACCCCTCTTGTCATGATTTAACCCCAGCCAGCAAACCAGTACTGCACAAACACTCGCTCACTCCTCCACCAGTGGGATCAGGGAGAGAATTGATTGGAAGGGTAAAAGTCAGAGAACTCGTGGGCTGGGATCAAGACGGTTTAATAGAGCAAGCAAAAACTGTGCACACAAGCAAAGCTAAACAAGGAATTAATTCACTGCTTCCCATAGGCAGGCAGGTGTTCAGCCATTCCCAGGAAAGCACAAGGAAAGGCACATTCCCAGGAAAGCAGGGCTCCATCACACATAACAGTTACTTGGGAAGACAAACAACCTCACTCCGAATATGCCCCTCCTCCTTCTTGTCCCCCTACCCCTTTGTCCCCCGATATACACTGAGCATGATGCCATATGGTATGGTATGGTATGGTATGGTATGGTATGGTATGGTATGGTATGGTATGGTATGGTATGGTATGGTATGGTATGGTATGGTATGGTACGGTACGGTATGGTACGGTATGGTACGGTATGGTACGGTATGGTATGATTGGTATGGTATGGTACGGTATGGTATGATTGGTATGGTATGGTACGATTGGTATGGTATGGTATGGTATGGTATGGTACGATTGGTATGGTATGGTATGGTATGGTATGGTATGGTATGGTATGGTACGATTGGTATGGTATGGTACGGTACGGTACGGCATGGTATGGTGTATCCCCTTGGTCAGTGGCTGTTAGCCATGTCAGCTCTGTCTCTGCCCAGTTTCCCATGCACCCCCAGCCCCTTCACCAGCACAGCAGCTGGAAAAACAAAAAATGTTTTGTCTCTGTTAAAGCATTGCTCTGCAATAACAGAAGAACACCTCTATATTATCACCCTTGTGTTCAGCACAAATCAAAATACAGCCCTGCACCAGCCACTCTGGAGTAAATTAACTTTACCTCAGCTCAAACAAGCTGCAGCCTTCTCCAGAGTTCAGAAAGATCCCAACTTGCAAGCCTCTAGGCTTTAAAATTAATTTTTCCTAGAAGCAAATTTAATACCATATCTTTCTTTCCCAAAAAAAAAAAAAAAAATTAAAAAAAAAAATAAAAAAAGAGAAACAGGCAGCCACCTCCTCAAGGCATTTCTCACTGGAAACCGAGGCAGTGTGAATAGATGCTGACCTAAAACATTATTACAACCATGAAGATATTGAAGGTGAATTAAAAACAAATATATTGAACGCACATAAATGAGAAAAAGTAGGTATTCATTATTTCTTGTTTACCTGTTCTGGATGATAAAACAATAATCTTCAAAAACACTCCTGGAGAATCTGAATTTATTCCCAGCTTTAAAAACCAAGCAGTCTTTACATTGCCTGATCTTTCAGCCACCAGGTTTCCTTTTCAGTTAAAGGATTTGCAAAATGTAGATGTATAGGAATACATGCAAGCTAATTTATTGGCATAACAGGATTAGTTAAAGAAGATTTCTAGTCTGCTTTCCATCTACAAACATTATAAGCTACAATATGTGGGATCTCTCACAATCTTCTTTTTAGTTCCTCTATCTTCTTTCAAAAGATTTAAACTGAATGAGGGTTTAGCTACTTCACTCCTGGCAGGATTGAAGGGATAGAATACTGAAAATTTGATGTTTCAAGTCAGCCATAATTAGGTCCCTTGTTTGCAATATATTTTTCCTAATTTTTGTGAATGTGGCTGCTCTACGGTTTCAGAAAATTGACTATATTAAATACATAATTTGCATGTCTTGTTAATGTATATCATATATAAATATATATAATATATATACTACACACGAATATAAGAACAGTTTTCAATGTATATGTTTATATTTTATACTGGGTAATTATTTCATTAATTTTGGATAGTTTTGCTTCAATTTTTAAATATTTATACTAAACCTCACAAGGATGCAAGACTATTTCCCAGCTTAGCAAAATGTAGAGAAAATGTTTTAGATTCGTGCCTGTGACTAATGTTCTGGTATTACCATAGTGTTACAAATTACGGTATTTGAGATATTTTAAAATAAGGATTCATTTTCAATCAATAATCTTTACTTCTACCCCTTTCATCATGGACCTCATGGAGGCCCATAAAATTGACATTTCTTCTTTCTCCTTTTCTACTCGTCTACACCCATGTGTACTTGTTCACAAAGTTAACTTCTTTATGAAGGGAACAGGTTAGCAAATCAATACTGAATGGAGTTTGTGACTGTTAAAATTTTATTTAATCGCCCAAGCGCATTTAATTTGGCATTAAAAATCCCTAAGACCCTAAGAGTTATCAGGGAAGGTGAACATATCACAGGATTGCAGGTGACATGCATCTTTTTGAACCAGCAGCCAAAAGGCAAACTATCCTAGGGATTTTCTAATGCCACTAGATGATGTCTTTGGATAGACAAACAAATTATTCCCTTTCTCCTCAGTGCTGGTACAGTTCAAACACACAAAATTTTATATGTTGCCTTGCTATGATTGTAAAACTGCTAAAACAGCATGATTTTCCTAATAGGCCTCTTGCTGGATTTCATGCAGATCAGTAAATTTAAGGTCAACTCATATCAGATCAAGTTTGTTTAAAGTTAGAAATATATTCCTTCTCATAGCATCACTTTAGCAGATGTTTAGACGACAGGAATTAGCAGGCCCTGCTTCTGGCCTTGCTCTAGTTTAGCTTTACCCTTTTTTGCCTTGTTTACCCTGTTCTAGACAATGTTGGATTTGTCTACCAACACAAGAAAACATCAAGAAAATTTAGTATGGAATTCCCCAAATTGTATTTGATCTAATTCTGTTCTATTTCTCTGAGGAGATGAAACAGAGGGTGATTTCAAATACATGTTTTCAGTAAAGAGTTATAAAATTAGCCCATTCAGTCTATCATTGAAACCAGTCATATTCAAAGAGCTAGCATAAAATTCATTAATAACAAAATGGAATATATAGCACCACAAATTCATGTGAACAGATGAATAATCTCTGAAAAACTTAACTTTTCACTTAGCAAGAAGTACCTTCTGCTGTAAGAGCAAAGACTTCTTCAGGGATTTGCTTGCAGAAAATAAAACAGAATCTTTTGCCAATGAGAACATGGCAAGGACCAAATGAAGACAGAGGCTTAGTGTATGTTGTTTGTTCATGTAATTGTCATGTCGTTTTTCATCTAATCCCTTCTACTACTGCTTGAAAGTGCAAACATTTTAATAGTGCCTGAGCTAAAGCCTAAAGAAGTAATTACGGTGAACAAGTTTCAAAATGTGATTTTAGTGTCATGCATTAGGACTTAAGAACACACAACTTCCATTAAATATGGGAGTAGTATATTCAATCTTTAATTAATAAGTATTCCAGTACATGCAGTAGGAGTTACAAAAAACATTATTATATGGTATGTCAGTACTATAATAATCTTTTTAGGAATAAACATCCTAGATATTAACTACCTTTGACTTCTGATGATTATATGTGAGCACAGAAACTAAACTCCAGTAGTGCTATGGATAATAAACTCAAAAAATTAATTCAATGCTAAAATAAACTAAACCCATCCATGTGCAATGTTTTAGCCCTAAAAAGTATGGAAATTAAGTAGCTATTGTAGCACATTGTTGAATTCAACTGATTTTGAATGTTTTGTAAAAGAGACAAGGGAGTACGTAAGGCAAAAGTGAAGAAGCTGTCTCAGAAATACTGGCTATATTCTATTTTTAACTGTGGCTTGAATGACAGAATCTGATAGCTCTGTGCTAATAAGCATCCTCTAAATGACCCAATACTTTCTCTAAGGCAAAGACAGAATTATAGTAGCTGAAGTTCTCATCCTCCATCATTTGTAGGGGTGGCAAATGAGGTAGGACTTTTCCCAGAAGAAAATAAAGCAAGAAGCATTCCTCTGTGCCAGCCAGAATGCCAACTGAGGCCATACCACTCCACAATCCAAGGGTATGAAGGCAGGTGGCCTACTAGGGGAGCACTTGGTGCAGAAGTAGTGTGCAAATTTATTTGCTGAACTCTAAATTTTAATTTTGTAAGGAAGTCTGAGAGGTCTGACATTACAGGTAGCAATGCTGAAGTACCAGTTTTGGCCAGCTCTTTGCCCAGTGAGTTCTAGTTCTATTGACTTCCATATAAGTATTGATGGATAGTTACTGGTGTCAAAATCTGACAGGAATTAGGCAAAATTGAAATAAAGTTTTAACCGAACCATTCACAGAACATCCATCAGGATATCTACTAGTTCTGAAATGTATGAGAAACAAACAAAAACCCCAAAAAACTAATAAAAAATAATAAAAAAAAAAACCTAACTAAAACCACCCCAAATCCTAGAAATATAAAAACATTAAACATTAAACCTTAAAGTCTACTCAGCTCAGAGAAGCTGTTGATCCAAATTCATCAACAGTCTTTTCTGAATAGCACAAATAATTTTTAAATCCTCCTGAGATCAGAGGCAAGTTAGTCCTCACCAAACCTCTCATGTAACTGGGCTGTCCTACTTCATGGAGGAAGAGGGAGCACCCACGATTTTCAATCTAGACTAGGATTAGAGCTTTTATCCAGGAACTGAGCAGGCCTTACTCATCCTCAGCCTTTAAGAGCTGAAATCTAGACATCCTAATCACCCACAAAGTGTTTAGACAACTGACTTCAGGCAGGACCGGACGGAAAAGTTTTCCATGTGTTTGTGTGTGGAACCGAATTCTTTTCTTTATACAGTGGAATCGCAGGATTGGGAGGATTAGAAAAAAAAATTGCAAGAAGAAGTCATTTTCCTAAGGCATATCCATGAAGACATTGCTGTCTGAGGGAGGGGTCCTGTGGTTCTAGAAAATTCCCAAAGTTGCTTTGTACTAAGGGAGTGGTACAGTACTGCAGTCGCTCTCAGCGTCTCTGTGGGTTCTGTAATTTCAGAGTCAGAACAATAAGGACATCCTTAGTTTTACTCACTGACAAAATCAGTTCGGGGAAGGGAGATTCCACCTATGGCAATATCCAGAGATAGATTGCCAAGGATTCTCTGTGCCATAGACAAGCTCTTTATCATAATTAACAGTGTATCTGCATTGCTTCTTGTAATGAATGCCCTACAGCTCTTCACTACAGAAAAACATGTTCTCGGGTGTTTGGCATTAGTCAAATATTGGTACTCTGACACAGATTTAATGTGTCAATTAAAGCTAAGTACTAAGCAACTGATTTAAATCATGGTTAATTTCTCTCTAGCTGCTATGGTAAATCTTTGACAGATTAATGGGTTACAGTTAATGGTGGAGCATGGAGCTTGTTGCAATTGGTTTTCACTCATTAATTGACATGCCAAACAGCATAGATATGTGCACTACTCTTGCTGCAGTTCAGCCTTGTAATCATCGATTCACAGAATGTTAAGGGATTGGAATGGACTTAAAGATCATGTAGTCCCATCCCCCTGCCATGGGCAAGGACATCTCCCCCAAGACCAGATTGCTCAAAGCCTTATCCCACCTCCCTTTGAATGCTGCCAGGGCTGCAGCATCCAGAACCGCCCTGTTTCACTGCCTCGTCACTCACAGGAAAAAATTCCTCCACTCAACCTTCTCTTCTCCAGGCTGAACAGCCCCATCTTTCTCACCCTGTCTTTATAGCAGAGGTTTTCCTGCCCTCTTATCAACTTTGTGACCTCCTCTGGACTTGATCGAGCAGCTCCCTTCTTGTACTGGGAACAAACACAGGAACTTTAAACAGTAGTCCAATAATAGTGCTAAGATGTAATAATAAAAAAACCCCCAACTTTTATTTGCTATAATAAATAAGACCAATGAAAATATCACCAGTGTTTGTTAGCATTAGAAAATAGATGAACCATCTCAGTTCCATCTAAATATATTGAAATTAAAGGAAGGATATTCATGTCTTTAGATTTAAAGTGTTTTCTCTCTCCCCTTTGATATACTTTCAGAAAGCAATCAAGTAATAAGTTCATAACACCAAGTCCTTTACAATATCAGTTTAAACAAATCCAACTTCTCATGTCTGCTCTCACAAAACTGACTACCCTGTCCAGTCATGTATCATTCTTCCCTACACTTTCTTTTACATATTCTTTTGAACAGATAAGGCAGCACCATAAGTAATCTCAGTAATGATGGAATTCCGACTATTAAACATGAGGAAATAAAAGGCAATCCTTCAGAATACAAAAACTATATTTGCATTTCTCAAATGTGAGTGTGAATCTCAAGATTCTTCTACTTTGACTTTGCAATGGCATTGGTAACCTGCATGGAAAATGACTTGACAATTTGAGTGGCTTACTTCAATTTAAATATTTGAGTTTCTGTACCTGAAGAGTTTAGTCAAAGGCATATTGAAATCATTAGCTGAAAAAATTTTGGTCCAGTCTGTAATTTTCAGCTGTGTAAAGGAAAACTAGAAAATTCCATCAATTTGGACAAAGTAATTGATTACCTAAAGTGCAGCCATAGTGCTTAAGAACAGTGAATAAATTTAAAATGGAAAGATGTTATTACCACAAAGTACTGTTATGCTATAGGCCATCTTGTCTAATTATACCAGTCAAGGCAGCAATAAAAGCATGTCAAGTTGCTTGCTTTTCAGACACCAAGACAGTAACTTTGGAAAATCTCAGCAGTAAAAATTAAAATTATCAATGTGTTCTGCAACACATCAGCTTTTCTTGTACAGCAGTGAAAATGAGCTTTCATTACAAGCATCATAGTTAACATATAAAGAAAAAATTTTCCACAAGTTCAATATTTGTTATTGTTTAAACAAGTGAAGGAAGAATCATTTGACTACATTATACAAAAAACAAGTCTATATTTCACTTAGAAGTATGTATTAGGCAAAATTATAATAATATTTAGAATGGCAACAGTGAGAGTTCTGTAATTTATGCATTAAGTTCTGACGACTTGGTTCAAATAACAGCATACAAAAATTATGAGAGCAGGTGATATTCAACTTTCAAATGAGAGGCATATTTTGGAATCTCTCAGATGTATAAGGATTCCATATACAGT
This sequence comes from Zosterops lateralis, assembly GCF_965231275.1. NCBI lineage: Eukaryota > Metazoa > Chordata > Aves > Passeriformes > Zosteropidae > Zosterops > Zosterops lateralis. The sequence goes on from NC_139766.1 coordinate 35,995,563, forward strand.
GTATATGAAAAATGCATTAAAGAAATAGCGAGAGCTAGGAAATTAGTGTCCTGAGGATTTGCGCAAAAATCTCCATAAAGCTACATTCTGTATGTTATGTTAATATAGCTCTATCTGTACAAGTGTAATGAAGTAGAAATCAAAATATTCTGTAAGTGTTTCAGATTTTACCGTGTGCTGGAAATTACTAATCAAAATGTCAGTACTGAGGTCCATAGCGGCCTGAGCCTTGGCATAGACAGCAAAGTGCAATTACCTGATCTCCAGGTTTTATTTTATTGAGCCTTATGAAGCAGATGAACAGTATCCTGACCCTCCAGGAAGGCTCACCTTGTGGCTCAGGTTTTGAAGTCTGGTGAAGCAAGAGCAGCCCCATGTCCCCCTCTTGTTCTGTAGAGCCAGGGTACAGTGGCTGTTCAGACAATGGTTACAGATGGGGCTGTGGAAGTCACCACAACTGAAATGATGATTTCTCCCTCCCCTCAAGAAACCTTTCTGTTACAGTTATTTGAATTAGGAGTCATTTGAATTAGGAGGCAAATAGCACATGAGAATACAGAGCCTCTTGTAGGATAACAAATCAATTCAGGCAGTTTGTTTCTGGTGTCTGTGTTGGCATTGAACAACTCTACTTGTTTAAAGCAGTTAGGCCTTGTGTTCATAACATGTAATTATAAACTGAGATGGTGAATCCTTGTCCTTCATAAAATAGCAGTCAAATGTAGTCTCTTTCCTTTTGATAGATTAGGAGTTTTCAAGGGCGACAACAATGAAAAATAGCTCCAGTTGCTTCAGTGAGAAGTTTAACCAGGAATTTTTTTCATCTTAACTGGAAACAAACCAATCAACTTTACCCATACTGATATACAGAATAACTTAACATAATTATGAAAGGATTCCATCATTTGTCATTCTCCATTTTCCTTTTTCATTTGGCCTTCCTGCTATGCATTTTTCACCTGTTCTGTCTCACACATGTAAGACCTTTGATCTGCAACTAATCCTGTCCATAAACTCTTCATATGCTACTGAAAAAAGTAAAGTAAATAGACATACCTCAGGCTGTATAATTTAAAATATAAAGACTTACATGGTCTCTACCCTATTTGAAGAGAGGAGGAACATGTGCCCTCCTCAGACTGGTGTATGGCAAGTTACTGCTCACACAGTGTTCAATAGGCAACTGAGGCACAGAGAGCCTGTGTGGTGGGTCTAAAACAAATAAGGATTAGAGAGAGAAAAAAAAATTAATTCAACTTGTCTTACAGTGGGACAGATTCTCACTGACAGAAAGAGGGGAGTGGAAATCCCCCTGCCCGTGTTTGAGCAGAAAAAGATAACACCATAAAACTCTTTTTATGCCTCTCCTTTCAAATTCTAGACAATTTGTGATCGTGGTAGAGTTATATGGAATTATATGAACCATGGAGGTTGGATTTCCTTATCTGAGGATTTTTTTTGATTGCCTTGAAATACATCTTTATTCTTACCCATTGTGTCTCCACTAATGTAAATAGGTATCATTCTGGCACTCAGCTGAGTAATTCTTTTGTCATCCACAGATGGACAGGAGATTACATGGCTAAGAAATGAAATAAAAGCTAAATCCCTATGCTCGATAAAGCTGTGCTTGTTTTCCCTTTTATTCAGGATTACCGAGTGAACATCTTTCTCCGTCAGAATTGGAATGATCCACGCCTTGCATACAGTGAATATCCAGATGACTCTTTAGATTTAGATCCATCCATGCTGGATTCAATTTGGAAACCTGACTTGTTCTTTGCTAATGAAAAAGGTGCCAACTTTCATGAAGTTACAACAGATAATAAGTTGTTGCGGATTTTCAAAAATGGAAATGTACTTTATTCCATCAGGTGAGTCTCTAATCTAATGATTTTTTTTCAGATAGAAGATCAAAAGTATAATTTGGAATTGCTAAAACATATGTTCAGTTGCTAGTCATGCAGAACTATTATGTGTGAGTTTTGAATGCAGAATTTTGTCAACATTCATTGTTAATATTAAAATAGAAAACGATCTCTCATTAGGCATGCACATAGTAAAAGTAATAAGAAAAGTATCTTTCCCATTTTAAAGTATCGGTACTGAGCCTAGAGGAACTAGGACACTGCACAGAAAAAACAATTGTGTAGTACTATAATCTGAGTTGGCCTATGTATGAGTTCCACAGTCTGTAGCCTCCAATGTCATGACAATCCAATGTTACTTCTCTTTCCCCCTTTCTGGGTATTGCAGTTGCACTTCAACATGAAAACGTGTTCTGTTTGAGAAACTATGACATTTAGAGATTAGTCACTTACTGCTGGAGATGGAGAGAAAACTGGAAAGTAAATTTTTGAAAAGGTTTTAAGAAGCTGAAAGCAGCAATCATAAGTATTGACAAAATCTAATTATCCCACTTCTCTTCCCACCGCTTTCCTTTTAATGCAGACATCAGTAGGCATTTTACCACTGTATTGAAAAACCTGATCTAATGAGAAACACATCCATAAAAATATGCTAATGCCCTACTAGACACGGTATAGATTTGGTATTGAAGCAGTGACTCACTTGTGCAAAATGTTACTCTTTCCAAAATAAATATACTATTGTCCGCTCAGTGTTTTGCTTTGCATGCTTTTATAACACTGAATTAATGTGTAATTAGACTTTTTGAAGAGACATCAGGAATCTGTAAACAATTTGTATAGTGGAGAAAGAGAAAACTTTATGACTTGCACGGATGTGTCAGTGGAACAAAATTAATCTTCAGTGTCAGAGCATGTATTCTTTCAATAGAAAGAGATTTGAAGTAGGTTAAAAGGATTCAAGTAGAAAGTAGATGTAAATCAATTATCTGCAGACTGTCTGAGTCACCCCAAGAGGCACTGGCTGTTGTCCCACTCTAATCAAATAACTCCCTGCCTTGTCCCTTTCCTTCCAAATACATACAGCACACAGTGCTGAACCCACCACTCAGCTGAAACAAGTTTGGATTGCAGCTTCAGTACAATTCAGACCAAATTCATGGCCACATGAAATGCAGTGAAAAGCTCAAAATGTGAGAAATATTATCATATTAAATTATAAAGGCAAGCATCAACTGTGCTGAAAGCAGGTAGCTCCTCTGTTTCTTATGAAGCCAGAAAGTTTATTTTGCCTTGATTTAAGAACTATTACAGTTTCTAAAATAGATTTAAAATCATATCATTGGCATCTAGTTTAGTTATGTGGATTTGAGTAAGTTAACCTGATAAGGGAAGATATGCTAACTGCTAGTGTGCTGATATTAAAAGAAAAAAAAAGTTTCTAAATTTGCTTCTTTCTTTCATTTCCTAATTTCTCATCATACCTAATTACATTGGAACAATTCAGACAAGAAAATAATGAAAGGTTACAGTTCCCAACTCAATGAATACTTAATATAAGATACTAAAATATTTACTGAAGCACTAAGTAAAGTCCAGCTGCCTCTGAAATGACTTGCTGGGTTACCAGCCTACTGGCCAGAATTTGCCTTTGGAACTACTTTTAACAGCATGGGAACAAGGGATGGGTCTGACTTCCCTCCTCTAACTCTCCCTACGCAGCTCTGTCACTGTCTGACTGAACACGAGCTAGAGCAAAAATTAATCAAGGCAGTTTGGTCAGAAAAGAAAAAAAAAAGTAAAGGAAACATCCAGCCATACTTGCCAGCTACTGCCCAGTTCCCTTTAGCCCCAGTGCCGAAAACAGAGGAGAGGGTTCAGGAGAGGGAGATCAGAGCACAGCCGTGCTGGAAGAGCCTCATGTGTAAGCAATTGAACTGAAGCTCCTCAGGTTTTTGTAGGACATTCTATCAACTGAACTGGTTAATGCAGGTAGAGTCACAGCCTTGAATGATGACTGGGTACCTAGGCATGGCCAGGGAGGAAAAATATGTGCCTTTATCTCTTATAAAGTTTTCTTTCTTGTTCCTCAGAGAAGTTCTACTCGAAATATAAATTATTACATTTATTTAAAATTTAAAAGCACCTCCTTTGCCTATAATTTGCAAAGAATTTCACAGGAAGGATTAGAACTAACACTGATGCACAGCTACAGTTCAAAATTATAGGCATATTTCAGTCTACCATCAATATCATAAAATGTTTCTTTAAATCTTTGTGTTGGCATTTCAAGCACCTTATTTTAGGAGAATAACACACAAAACTACTTTTCCACCATGATTTCCAGCTGACATATGTTATGAAATTCTTGCAAATTTGGGTAAGTTTTGTGCCAAGGATTTGAAATACTGGAACAGAGCAATAATTCTGCTGGTAGCACAAAAAGGCACACTGTTGCTGCATTCCTTTAGACTTCTCATTAAGTTAGGCAACCCTATGAAAAAATTATTTTTCTGAAAGTCTGTAAAATTTTTTCCATATTTTCATGGAAGGCTGAGTTAGGTTGGTTCAGCTAATAGAGATCTTTTCTGAGAGCTTTCTATTGAAGTCTTTATTCTATTTGAAATTTCTTCCATTGTATTCATGCATTCTTCTTGCACAGTTCTTTGTCTTTTGGGGGGGTATATTTTTAATGGTTTTTTTGTGTTCTTTCAGATTGACTTTAATACTTTCCTGTCCGATGGATCTCAAAAATTTTCCAATGGATGTGCAAACATGTATAATGCAGCTGGAAAGCTGTAAGTGTGTTAATGTATTATCCTATACATGCTTTTGCAGGGGTTACAACAGCTATACAGGAGGTAGGAAAACCCCTTGTAGTGGTACAAGAACAAGTTTTCAAAATGAATCTTCTATTTAATCAATAGAATCTCTGAAAAATACATGATTTCAAGAGGAAGAGGTTCTTTCACACCTATTTGAACTGAAAATCAAGAGTTTTGTGTAAATCTGAAGTTACCATTAAAATCAAGTACCCAGTGGCAGTTTATTTTTATATGAAATTTCTGTATCTAAGGTTTCACCATAAGTTCTGTGTTCACACATACGGAAGGTGAATAATATGGGAGAGCATAAAGGAAACATAAGAATAACTTAAAGTGATTTATGGGATTTTATGTGAAACAAAATTGTTATATTCTGATGTGTATTTTACTTATCATCTACCTTGATATCTTGGGAGTTAAAAGAGGATGGAAAGTGTAAAGCAGCTATGCCATTTCAAGGCACAAACACACTCACAAAATGAGAAACCAGCTATTCTGTCTGATGCATTATATTCTCATTTTCCTTGTGATATGAAGTATTTGGGAATTGCTGTTTGCCTTAAAATGAGAGGACTTTGAAAGAGAGTTGTAGCAGAAAAATCCTCCTAATGATGCAAAGAACAAAATAAAATAATCTAAAACATTAATTGAAAGCTTCCAGCAATCTGAAGGTTGTGAAAATAAATGACAGGGGCAAGGCAGATTAAGAAGTATTCATCTAAAATATCTAGATTTACAGTGTCAGGACCAACAAGTAAAATATTTCAAAAATAAAAGAATTGTGCATATAGAATGAACATACTGGATTATTTGAAACATATCCTAGATCAGAAACACAATGCACATAATTTTATGAGCACATTTTTGGAGGTTTTTTTCTTCTTTTACTGGAACAAAGCAGCACCTAAGGGAAGGGGAGGCAATTATCTATCAGTCAGTATGTCAGAACTGTTTGTTGTATGGTTTTATACACTTTTATATGCTTTTATAGACTATTGCAGGGTGCGTACAAAAGCCAGATCTATCTTTTATTACAATGGACAGATGGTAACATTATGAAGCAGCCTTTCAATATGAGGACAACAGCTGAATCTGACAGCAGAAATTTTCTTGACTAAAAAGGAGAGATCATTATGTGCTGCAAATGTCAAGGAATTTAGGACAATATTGTATATCCAGGATTTGAGTGAAACTCCACAGTCAGTGTTAGCAGATCATCCTACTGATGACCTATGTCATCTGGATAATTAATGTGACTAAACAAAAGGTTGACAGGAGGCAGTTACATCAGAGTACATGCAGATGGGACTTTCAAAGGGTCATAGTGTTTGACTGAACAAGCAAAATGTGTCATTAAAGAAATGTTTAAAAAAGTTTTTAAATTTTTGCTTTAACAGCTTCATAAAACTCAGCTGCATTTTTCCTCTCTTTCAGCTGTTGTGAGGACAGGTCAGACAACAACTGAGCATTCTTGAACAAACAGGCATCTGGTTTGCTTTAGAGAAACCTTGCAGGAGCACACAATTCCCACAAACTACACCACAGGGAACCAACATTTATTAGTTGAATAGCACTGTAGATGTTCTACTGTATTTTCCAGCAGAACATTTTTCACTGGAGTCTTGTTTTTAATCATTGAGTTCAGTGGGAGTAAGTTCCCAGCTGCACATTCACATGGTAAAGAGAGGCAGATCTCACAAAAGAAAAGCTGAAGAAAATACAGATGACTGCTTCAAATTCTTTATTCACAGAGATCAAATTTGATTTCATAAGGAAGTTACAAGTAATAAATCTTTTCCCATATTGCCTTGTCTAATTCTATTTTACCTGTAACTTCAGACATGAAAAAACAGACTGTGGGAAAAGATGATGGCCCGAGGCAGAAAATGTTGTAGCATGTGGGAGCTCTGGATATGCTTAAATATCTGATAGCAGAATAGCCAGTTGGGTTTGCAAGAGCAAGGCAGCAATTCCCTGAGATTATTTTGGGACAAATCCAAGGCAGATGTGTACAGTGACCTGAGTTCTGAGATCCTAGACCTTTGAGAGCAGGAATTCACCTGTCCATAGCCAGTTTCTCTGTACAGGAAAGGAAATAGAAAACTTGGACGTGTTGCAAAGAATATCTACATGCTGGGAAGAAGAATAACCAGGTTGAAAAAAACCAAAACAGTTTATATGAGAGTGAACTCAGACCAATTTCCAAAACTTAGGAAAGGATGAGTAGAAACATTCAAATTCCAGACTCTCTGGCTAAGAAAAGGCATCCAGTTCTATTTAAAATTATAGAAGAAAAAAGGAGGATGGGTGCATTTGGCATTTTCCCAGGCTTCACATCAAATCTCCTGAGGTAAGAACTGACATAACCCTGAGAGCCGGAATCCATCCAAGCATCTCTAATTTCTAGGCCACAGTGTCATACTCTGCTCTGGCTGTCTGCCTTGCAGTTTTTGGTGCACAGTGAGACAATGTAAACACAGAGATCAAAGCACTAACCCCAGTGGTTAATGCCTTGTCTGGGGAAGTGGAAGACATTTGGGTTCAAAACAGAAAACACAGTCCTCTCATGTCCTGAGTGAATGATCTGACCACCAGGCTATGTTATAAAAACCAGAGTGTTTGCAGGAGCACGACAGCAGTAGCCATGCTTCCAGATGTTTCTTTTTGAAGTGGTGATCAGTGCTGCTTTTCCTGCTGAGTGCCAAGTTGTGCAGGACATTGTACATTGTGAATTTCCAAGGCCCATTTGTCTCATTTGTCTCACAGTTTCTGTAAACTGTATCTGATCTTGCAAGCCTTGCTCCTGCATGTGTCACTGAGCAAATTAGAATAAATCACTCATCTTTTTTTTACTCATCTTATCACTGGGTTGCAAAGACTGACAGTTGTAAGAGACAGATCATGGGTTTTGTCTCTCCTTTAAGTAGTAATTTCTTTTGGTACTAGATACTTTCCTTCAGTATTGATACTGTTGCTCCATCATAGAAAAGTCTAAGAGAAAAAATCTAAGAGAAAAAATGTATAGCTTTTTTTCCCAAATGATATCTGTATTTTTAGCTGGCTCATGTGATGTTTTCTCCAAGGTCAGTCTGAGCAGCTGGATTTGCCCCTGGTAAAAGTACTTCATTAAATCATGAAGTGTCTGAAAAATATTTAAGTGGAAATGTCTTCTATTTTAAAGGATTTATTTTACCAAATGATTTCTCAGCAGCCAGAATGAGCTGCTTTTTTATCTTAGAAAGGGAACAAATGAAAATGCACATATGAAATAATCCCTTCTACAGTTCTATGCCTTACACCAGGGCAGCCTATAGGCATGTGGGATAATTTTAGTTTTATTCTGCTTGAATAAGATACAAAGAAATGTCAGCTAGATACATACTTATTTCTGTGGCCTGTCTCCCAGGAAAGAAATGTTTTTCTTTCATATGCTAAAGCTTGTTGTCTTTCTTTTTTAAGTTTTGCTTTTACCTCACAGCATTCCTTTATTCATAAATTACAATTATAACTCCATGTGACATTTAATATTCCTGAATTTTCAAAGAATATTGAAAATACTAAGCTACAAAAGAAAAAATATACTATGAAAAGCAACATAGGTAAGGCATAAAACATTTTCTTAACTTATAATTTTAATTTGACATTTGTTTTTAAATTATACAGTGGCCCTTTTCCCCCCTTTTGATTTACAGAGGCTTTTTAGTCTTTCTAAATAATAATGTTCTTGTCTTCTGGATTGTTAAAGAAAATTCCCTCTGTACTACATGGTTCTTATTTTCACAATTTCTTTCCCCTCAGTCTCTAATTTGGAGATTGTACAAGTAAAAAGATGGGTGTGCAGGCTGCAGCAGTACAAACTATAGCATTACAGAAAAGTATGTGCACATTTTTCCTTTTCCACAACAGGACAAAGAAAACATAAGAAAGATAAAATAACTCGAGTGTATTTGTCATCAGCCAAGGAATCCTCCAGTCTCTACCTGCATTACATAAAGTGTGGACACACAGGTCAATGCCTGTCAGTGCCAGAAGGTGCAGAAATCACATTGCTTCTCTCGCTTGCATTTCAGTGGCACAAAAATGATCAACTGCTCAGGCTGTAGTTTTTATTCTGAAGATGGTGACTCAGGCTATTGTGTCCACCTGAAGTGAGACATGACACAGCTACAAAGATCAGGATACCTGTGGTCTTCAGCTCCTGGCCAGAGCAGGGTGAAAGGGCAACAGCAACTGTACAACTGCTGCTGACATACTGAAATGAGAATAAAAGTGATAGCTGAACAGCTGGAGGCTTCAGCAAGGAATAGAAGGTTTGAGAGATGCACTAGAATGCTCAGCTGAAATGTTACTCTTTTCCAAAATTCAGGCTAAGAAGAATAAACCTGTAACTCCCCAGGGAGAGATTCCTTCCGAACAACACAGAGGGCAGTGCAAGGGGCAGAGCCTTTGCAAAGGAAAGTACATTGAATAAAATCCTGCTTTCTTGGAGCTCCAGCACAAATTTAGCCTTGAAATGAATCACAGCTCATTTCTGAAGCTAATATATTTAGTGCATAATGTAGAAGAATTTGTTCTAACCTCAAGCCAAAACCATATTTGTTAGCTCTGTCATATCTTCCCCCTGCTGTGTTGCTGGGAATTTAGGGCACAATTCAAATGTCTGTCGTGCTCTTAGGGACAGTAATGTGCAGGCAGCCTGTCCTGGAGGCAGACTGATGGGATGCCTGACAGGAGGGTGGTGGAATAACCCTGCTCAACATGGCTGTGGTTCTTGCATCAACTGAAGACCTAAAGGACTGATAGGTTTGCTGACCAAATCCGATGTTACTTTTGGACCTGTACCTTACTAAAAATTAAAGAAATGAGAATGGAATTAAGATAAATCACTGGGATTAAAAAATAAATTCTGCAGTTGAACTAAACTCTTTTACAAAAAAGCCAGATACTCTGCTCAGTTGTTTCATGCTGTATATGTGTCTGTTTATCGAACATGAGGAAAAGAGTTGGGTTTTAATATACCTGTACATATTTTTAAATGACACAAGGGAAGATACTTGTAATAAAACAGAATGAGCAGAAAATTTACAGGATATATTGATATTCACCTGGATCACAAGTTTGCTTGTGGCTTGGAAAGACATGTGTGCTGCTAAAGGTGGATGGAAAAAGCAAATAAAACAGTGTCAGCAGATGAAATAAAGGAATTATGTTGGAATTGCCACGACAATGACAGTTCAAAGGTGTAGAGTCTCTAAAGGAACAAGGGAGCTGCTTGCCTTGAATAACATGTGTTTCTGTAGTCCTTGGAGAAGCCAGAGAAAGATGTTAGACACCTCAACAATTCTTCAAGACAAACTTGTTGGATGTTCATTGTCTTGTCTATGAGATAATGGGCTGTTAATGCCTACCACTGATACTGAATTAGCTGAAATAAAATCTTCCTACTCTTAGCATGCAACTGATATAAGTATCTTGGTTCCATTAATTTCTATAGAGTAATGTCAACTGATGTGGGTTGAATGGGAGTCTATTTATTTAAGGCAGGCTTTAGTCCTATACTTTCAAAATTGGATGAATGAAAAGTTGATATTTATAATTAATGGTAGTGTTAAAAAAAACCCAAACAAACAAAAAACCAAACAAAAACAGTCTAATCCTTTCTTTCAGGAACCTCATATGAGTGTTGATAACAACTTCTCAACACCATTTTTGAAGAGATAACTTTTTCTGGGAAAGATGAGTCAGACCAAGAGGGAAGTTTGATTTTTCTTTCAAGACATTGTAGATACCCTTTTTACTTAGAAATATTTTAGTAGGACCACTTTCTTTTTTCCTGATTTTTTTCCTGGAACCTGTAATTGAAAAATGCTGAAAATTTTCACTCTAGCTAAACAATTTTCAGTGCTGTCTAAATGCTAAAGTTACTATGTCTGTCTTGTCCACCATCTGTCAGAGTTTTGCATAGATTACACCAACTAAATAAAACACCACTACAATTTAATTTTATTTGGCATCCAGTTATTCAAAACTCTCCATCAACTATTCCAGGCACAAGTCCTGAGAACTACTTTTCATCAAAGCCTTATCTCTTCCACCTTCTCCCTCTGTTAATGTGACAGAGTTTTACTTCCATTTTGTCACATTTATCATCAACTCTGTTGCACATTGTTTTCTAAAATAATATTTCTGCAAACCAAATCCAAGTTTCCCAATTGTTTGAGACCCTCTCCCCTTCTATTAAATTCTAAATTCTACTTAGTTTCTTTAGTTCATCATATTCATCTCAGGCAGAGCTCTCAGTCTGCCAGTATATGCTTCATTAGCTAATTACCTGCAATGACTTCAGGCTCCTGAAAATTACTTGTCTCTTTAAGAGAACTGTTTGCACAGAGGCTATAGTGCCATGCATTCACACAGTTCTGGAGTTTTCCTGAGAAATCCTCCCCCTGGAAGCGTTCTCCTCCTGGGATGGTGTATTTGTCATATAATTGCCAACAATTTACCATCTGGTTTTACATTTTAGATGTGCAAGACCTCAGACTTTGGGTAAATAGAGAGTGTATTAGTGTAACCTAACCAACCCTGTAAGTCCTGAGCACCACTGTCCAAACATAACAAGGTTGTTTTTACTATATTTTCTTTATAGTTCTATGATGATACCACTTAGATTTTGTATAATTAGTATTATCTTTATAGAATTAAGTAAGATCAAGTACTGCACAGTTCTTCAGCCACAGAAACTGTGTTTGTTCCATAAAACACAATTTACCATCTCTACTTCCTTTCCCAACCTTCATTCATTCATGCCCTGCAAACCCTAACCCTAGCACACGGCATTTCAGTGACAGAAACTTGATTTAGTTTAGGTTGGTCTGCTTCTGAATACCATGCTAGATTATAGCCTCCATTGCTTTCAGCTTTTCATGTAGAATAAAAGATTCACTTTTTGCACCATTGAGCTGCACCCTCATATACTACCTACGTTAGTGACTAACTGCCCTTTTTTCAACAATAAAATTTATCCACTAGGAATGGCCTAAATAACACTGTACTTCCCAGTCACTGGTAATAAAAATATCTGGTAGTAATTTATAATAGTCACCAGAATGACCTCATAGTCAAAAAATAAAAACTGGTTTAATGAGAGGATAAATATCATATTGGGTCCTAGTTAATCCCTTATAGGCCCTAAAGAGAAATGTCTTGTTCTTTATAAATGCTACATATTTCAGTGCAGTGCCTACAAGTTGCATAATATGTCTAACAATATAATTAACATGTGTAGCACAAGTTTGTACAGGTAACCACACATCCATTCAGGATAAAGCCTTCACAATTCAGGACCACACTTCACTCCTCCATCTGCACAGTGTTAACCATGGAATGGAATGCAATTTCTCAGATTTTTTGTCTCATACACCATTTGGAAAATACACACAGTGTATCTCTAATCTTCAAAAGCAGACCAGTATCAGCAACAGGCATTTAGGCTTTTAGTTAATTTTTTGTTACTGAATGACTTTTTTTTTCTTAAATTCTTTTAAAGATAGTGCACATTTGTTGATCAGGTAGCAAGTAGCCAAGAACCAAAAGCTCAAGTGGACTTCAGGTTTAGAATTTCTAGAACAGGACAGGGACAGTTATTACAATTAATCAGCAGAGGTCCCAAAATTAGTGTGCCAGGATACTGTGTTTTAGGTTCATTGTATATGTAACAACACATACCTAACTGTATAGTATAAATACCACACTATTGTAGTTTTAAAGGGTGATTTCTATAGAAATTACTTTTTCCCCTTATGCACAATGCACACAGTGCCATGAAATTCTGAATGTTAAGCACTGTGTTATTCAGCAGGTCTTCTTCATAAAATAAATTGAAAAATATATTTTCTTTTGATGTCATTCAAGCTAATTTAATTTAACATACTGGTAGAAACATTATACTATTTTAAATATATTTGGCATAACATAAACTCACATCTCCATTAAGTTCTCTCTATTTTAAGACAATTTATGACTATGAGCTTGACATACAAAACTGAAGTTACAGTTTTGAATGCTAATGCTATATTTGTGCATTTAAAATTTAAACTCGACAAAAATTAATTACTACATCAGCATTTTGAATATGCTGCTATCACTTGTACTATATTGCATTATAGAAGAATTAGTGGGCAGAGTAGAAAACCAAAATTAAAAGCATGCATTAGAGATGAATGGACCTGATTTAGTGAAGTGCATTTTGACACAGCAGTTGTTTCTTGCCAGTTCAATGAGTTTTACTCAGGGAATTCACTTCTGGCCATAATCTACATGCTTCAAGTGCTAATCTGCTTTACACACAACTGCTTTTTGTCTGAATTCATGCGAAGTTTGAAAAGATACATACTTCTGATTTTTCACACTTTATGGCATTTAACTGTGTTCATGGAATATCATGCAACCAATAAGAAAAAAAAGTGTTTTCTTGCACCTTTGATACATGCTTGTTGTGGCTTGAGCAATGTCTGATCTTAATTACTTTTTAAAAAGGACATGGTGGTCTCATTTTTGTCATATTCATCCAGCCTCAAAAAAAGTGCAAAGTAAATCAACAGTCAGCCTGGGATCCTGTGAATACCCTGAATAAAGGTTCTCACCAAAAGAAACATCAAGAACTTACAAGGAAGAAGTGTTGAAAACATTTTTACATCTATAAATACTAATTCTTAGCTCCTAGGTTCATTCAATATAGATGAGAAAAGATGAAGTGTATGTCAGTTATCAGGTCAGCAGATCAGGTCACTGAATGCCATTTATAGGTATATTAAAAGAGTAATGAAGTCACTGAATATAATGGGGTAAGATTTATGCCCACACAGCAAAGACATTAATTCTTTTGCTGAAACTCAAAATTTTGGGCAGGCAGTTACTCTCAGAAGGTTCTGAACAATATGCTTTAAATATTCATTTGTTACTGTTAAAGAACAGTAAGAACTGTTAAAGGTTAAAAGAATTTCTGGTTCTCAACAGGTTGTTTTCAACAGTTTATTAGTATTGGACTAAAGCAGAAAGGAAATATTGCAAAGAAGCTGAAAGCTATATAAAATAGATGAAAAAAAATCTCCTTTTACCATTCTGTTCCCTTCTAGTATATGTGGTTCAGACTTGAATGGAAATTTGAAGCCTTGTATTTCCAGTTGTAATAACCAGAAAAAATTTATTTAGAAAAAAAGTTACAATTAAATGCCTGGAAAAATTAACAGATTGTATGTATTCAGAAGAAATAGGGATATTTTCCCCAGTGATATCCCATGCAAATATTTATCTGAGAGAGGGAAATAGAAGGAAAAGTACTTGTGCTTAAAATCTGGGCCTTGATTAGTATGTCTTTTGTTTCATATATCTAATCCTATACACGTACATGGGGTATGAATAAGTGCAAGAGACTGAATAACAAAGCTGAGTGCTTCTTAATATCATTATATGTCACAGTCAGTTAATATGAGAAGATTATAATTAATTGCTTTCCCATGTGTTGTTCCAGTCTCAGAGAAAAGCAGGTTTTTAATTCAACTAATACCACTGCAGAATTTTTAATTCATTTTTGTCTTTGAACAATTTGCACTTAACCGTTCAAGTTGACATAAATCCATAAACATAACTGTGACAATCCACATTTCACGCCAAGTAAAAGCAGGAAGAGATCTGAGTGTGAAGGGTCTATTTTATCCTTCATGGGCTGGGGAAAGAAAGTTGTTCCCAAGCACCCAAGAGGTTTGGATGTTTGGCTAATTTAAATGCTTTTGTTGAAACCATTAATAGACCATCTAATTATTAAGATTTAAAAGTTTCATAAAATATCATTTTGTCTCTTCCAATTCAGTATGATATAGAATGGCAGATAAAAATTTGTGATTAACAGGTACAAGCAAACCCTCTGTATCACCTCCTTTTTATAACATTTATTTAAAATATTGTAATTTGATATATTACTGCTTTTCAAAGTTTGCAGCTGACTTAGAGTTTATTTGGGCTTTTTCTTTGTTTTAGTTGGATACACAATGAATGATCTCATTTTTGAGTGGCAAGAAAAGGGAGCGGTTCAAGTAGCAGAAGGTCTCACTCTGCCACAGTTTTTGTTGAAAGAAGAAAAGGATTTGTGTTACTGCACCAAGCATTACAATACAGGTAAGAAAGTTACAACTGAAAAGACATTTAATATTTATTGTTATCATAAATGTCACAGTTGGGTTATATTTTATATATTTTAAATATTCTCACTGAATTCAGAAGAGGGTTAGAATGCACAAGTGCATTGTGCCAGGTAATGAAGTCTTAAATAACTGGCAAGCAAACCAAAACTACCTTAAAACTGAACAAACTTCAATTTTAGGTACCTTAAGAAAATACAGAGTTGAAATAATTCAGAAACTGTTCAGTCAGGGGTTTTACTTATTCAGTAGGTGCCATGACCACATTTACAATGTGGGACCTGAAGCACCACTGAAATCCAAAGGTCTGAGTGCTGTGCACTAATAACAGTGTGGCTCAGTCAGGAGAAAGGGACATAGGGGTGCCAAGCCAAGTTATCCCTGCCCTAGTTCATACAGCAAGGGGAAAGAGTGCTGTGCACTGATCACAGTGTGGCTCAGTCAGGACAAAGGGACATAGGGATGCCAAACCAAGTTATCCCTGCCCTAGTTCATACAGCAAGGGGAAAGAGTGCTGTGCACTGATCACAGTGTGGTTCAGTCAGGAGAAAGGGACATAGGGATGCCAAACCAAGTTATCCCTGCCCTAGTTCATACAGCAAGGGGAAAGAGTGCTGTGCACTGATCACAGTGTGGCTCAGTCAGGAGAAAGGGACATAGGGATGCCAAACCAAGTTGTCCCTGCCCTAGTTCATACAGCAAGGGGGAAATGTGAATGAGCTGAAAGGATTCTTAGTGTGCAATGGCCAGGTGTACAAACCAGACATGAGCATGCAGTGACAGGAGAAGGTTGAATGGATTCAAATGAAAGGGAGTAAGTGTAGATCTCGGGAAGAAATTCTGTACTGGGAGGGTGGTGGGGCACTGGAAGAGGATGTCCAGAGAAGTTGTGGCTGTCCCATCCCTGAAAGTGTCCAAGGCAAGGTTGATTTGGGCTCTGAGCAACCTGGTCTAATGAAAGGTGTCCCTGCCCATGGCAGGGGTGTTGGAACTAGGGGATCTTTAGGGTCTCTCCACTCAAGTCATCCTATAATTCTCTAATTCTATGATTCTATGATACTGAATTGCAGCCTTTGTTGAACTGAGATATTTAGCTCATCTCTGGGATTATTTGAAAAAGGAGGGGATTAAAATTGATAATATAGTTATTATACTTTTATTTTTAATTGTGAAAGACTAGATGAATAACTGAACAATCACAAGCACAATAATCCTGAAAAGCAAAGCCTAAGAATGCACAGTTTATCTATCCCCTTGAGAAAAGAAAAAGCTAAACTCTTCCATTCTAATCCATATACCTTTTAGTTTTTGCTCTCCAGTATGATTAAACATGTCTTAAAATTTAAGATTAGAATGATTCATTTGGATTCTGGTGAAATGTCAGGGAGAGAAAATTAAATATGTGGTATACATAAGGAATGTCCTGCAAAAATCCAAATTAAGAAGAAGTGCTTTCCAACACTGAGTTTTATCACAACTGCAGTGGTGCCCTAAGAGAAAGGAAGGTTCTTTCATAATTTCCATTTAGAGTAGGAAGATACTGATAGAGATATTTTGAAGTGTTCCCTAAAATAAATTGGGAATACTTAACATGCACTTTTATTGTACAAATGCTAATATCTGGATAATCCTTAAAAACCTTCTAATATTTGTGATACATATCCTCTAGAAGAGGATTTTTTTCATTCAGACATTTCTTTGTTAATGATATGATAGAATTTCCTATTATTTCTTTTTTCCTTTCTACCATAATCCTTATGAAAAATAAGAAAATTTTATTTTCATTCTTTTCCACTTCCTCCTTTGAGATAGCAACTTACCCTTTCTTTTTTAGGATTCTCCTGCTTTTGTGCCATTTTAATGAGTGTCTGTAATTGGTTCTATATCCTGTATATGATATTAACTAATGAGAAATCATGGTGTGGGGTTTTCTGCTCTTTTTTCTAAAGTTCATTTGCATAACATGATGCATCAAAAACCTCTGAAAAATTAAGACATTACTGTGATGCTTAACCTGATACTGAATGGAAACATGGTTTAAAATTTCAGAATTTCCAGTGATTTTCAAACACTCCATCCAAAGCTAAGTTTTACTCATTTGTCTGAGACCTTACATTCATACATATGTAAGAGTTTAAACCTTGTGATTTTGACTAAAACTTCATTTCTTCAATATTTTGAAGACGCAGCATTTTTCTTCACAACCTATGTTTCAAGCTTATTTAACTTGGTATTATTTTTTATCTAAGGAAAAATAGGAAAATATGCTATGCCTAGGCACACTACACTAGGTTACATGGGGTCAACTTAAATATATATATATTGATTTTTTTTTTCACTGTGGCCCTAACCTGAGTGGAGAAGCAGGAGCAAGAGATATTATTCTACAAGTGTGCTTGTCTCCAAGAAATTCTGTTACATTTGGGTGAGAGAAAGGGTTTGCTGCAATAAGTCCAGCAAAAATCTGGCCAAATAGCCTGTTGTATTCTGTATTGCTTTGGCCAAATGGCATTTCTGTGGCCAAACATGCTCTAAGATGTGAGTGCAACCCACAGCCCTGGAAAGATGAAGTTACTGAAAAAGTAATTGGACTGTTTAACGTGTCCACAAAAAAATCAAGGCATTTGATAACACAGAAAGCTTGGAAGCCTGGGTGCAGGTAGAGGATGGGAATGTTATAAGATGTCAGCAAAAAATAAAGTAATTGCACAGCTGTGGGACCTGCCTGTGATGGGCAGAGGAGAAAAAAATGTGATTTATGCTGAGCAGCAGGTGGAAGGGGATGTGCTCACCAGAGCTGCCTGCTCTGAGTTACAGCACCAAAATTACACCTATAGAACTTCGTCAGGGCAAATCAAAAACAAAAGGTGTTTTTACCCATGGAGGACTACATTTATTATAATAGTCTCCTCTTCAAGATAACAGTATTTTGTCCAAATTTTTTGGTTTTGTTTTGTTTCACTTTTTTTTTTTTTTTTTTAAATTCAAATCTTCTATATTAAGCAAATTTAATCAGATTAGAAGGGTTTGATTTCTGGGAGAGTAAGAATTCCCTTTATTTCTTTGTTACAATCAATATTAATAAGTACCATTTATAGTTTTAAACCCCATAAGCATTATGTTAAAAGACAACAACAACTATTTTCACTATGTCACTTGGATACATGATCAGTAATGTGCTTTCTTAAGGCTTCTGTAATGGGATACTGCAGGCAGATATGCCTTTAGGATACTCCACAAGAACCACAAAATTTACAAAAAAGCAATTTTTAAAAAATGATGTGAAGTCTGTTTCTGTGGTCTATGACAGATTAGATAAAACAAATTCTTAAAATAATGCTAAGCGACTGCAGCTGGTATGCAGTAAGTGACCAAAGAAGAGTTTTCAAATTTAATTCAGTTACAACACAGGATGTAAAGCTCTTCTGAGACATCCTGTAGAACAGAAAAAAATCCCAAAATTCTCCCTGTGAAGCAAATTAACATGGAGCTTTAGGACAGTATGTGGAAACTCATCAGTGCATGTCTCATCAGTGTTTCATGCACAATTGAAAATAATTCACTGTAACCAGAGCTGAAAAAATAAACTGTCTAAATATAGAGATGTAACAGTTTCAGCAACAGTACAGCAAAATGGCTCATCAAATCTTGTGTTCTAAAGTGACACAACAGCATTTCTGACAATTTTCATGTTTTGTATCCATAGGCATATCCACAGTGACCAATTTGGAAAGTGAAGTAGAATCATAACAACCAGAAAAATCACACATGAACCATATACATTACAAGGATGGTCTTGCTTTGCTGCAATTCCTATGTGACATTAATTCCTTCCTTGGGCAGCACCTAAATTTTATTTCAATCACAGATAATTTCAATCACCACTGCAAAAAGCCCAATATAGAGTAGCATGAATTTATACATAATGGCATTGGGTAACAAGCACAAATGAGTCTTGGCTTTACTCCTGCATCATGGATAATGCTTTATATACACATTTGAGTGATGCTGCTCAGAATTGTCTTAGGTCTAATAATGCCTTTTAGGTCAGAGAATTGGATGTGATGGTCCTGGAAATGGTGGAGCTATGACTGCTACACTCACCACCAGAACTGATGGATTCTGTACATGACCATTTGTGATAATTGAGATTTGGTGAACAGCAAATCTCCTCAGCTCCACACTCCCCATCTGACTTCCTACCAGGCACATCTCAAACACAAATTTTTCTCGTGATCCCATTTGTTCCCCCATAGCCAAAAAGGTTGCTTAACAACCTTTAAGAGATTGTGGCCCTTCTAAGTCTCACCTTCAACCAACCCAGGGCATTATATTCAGCCATTTTGCTGCCAGCTTGTTGACAGTGATTAAAGGAGACATAACTTTGATGTTTTATTCTGACAACAATTCAAACCCTTACTTGTATTAACAAACACCCAAACCACTCTCTCTGGGACTTTTAATTCCCTCAGGTTTATATTCATAGACCTTTTCTCCAAAAAGGAAGTGTGTATTTTTTACCTAGGAGATAGTCTATGGGTGTGAAATCACTGAAGCTGCTCATGCCTTCATGGAAAAAGCAGAAATTATAAACACTTTGGAAAACAATCTAGGCAAGCTGAGGATGTGACCATCCCCAGATGCACAAAATGGCACTGTCTGACTCCAACACAGCATTTTCTCAAGGGCAAAGAGGCCACAATTGTCAACCCTGCACTGATCAAAATTCAAGCATTCTACTTTAAAGACTCATTGAATAGAAATTCATCATCCATCCTGGAAGTGGAAACATTACGTCTAAATATGTCTCTCCAGTTTATACTTGTCCCCTCTCTGCCCACCCAGTGCAGCTCATGACAAGTCTTTCACATCACAAGGCTTCTGTTCAGCTTGAGATCTGTCTTTTACTGCAGTCATTATCAGTGTTACACCAATATCAAGTTTACCACCTGCCTGAGTACTTTTTTTCCAAAAAAAAGCTACATGAGCACACTTCCTTACTGTCCAGGAATCTATGTAGTCAAAGACAGGTGACAGCCTCAGCACTGATTTCCCCCAATAACTGCTGATATCCACAGACTGGGACTTGAGAGAAAAATTGAATGGTACGACATTCCTAGAGTAATTTTGTGAATCTTGGCTTTAGATACATAGACAAGTGCCATGCAAATGAAAATTTGTCTAGTTCTACATGTTATATACTGGAAAATCATTATTTCTATTCAGGCTGTATGAAGATAGATGTGGTATTTTATCTATCTTATGAAGAAAAAACTAGCACTTTTATAAGCAAAAGACACTCAAATTGCAATTTATATTAAAGTACAAATTGGAAAGTTTCTAGAGACTGCACTTACCTAGTTCTTTTTTATTATCCTGACTTCTTCTTAGAAAGGTATGAAAATAATCTAAGCCAAATTTACTTATATGTAATCAGTTTTATAAGTATAATCTCTTGAAATAATGAGTTTTGCATACATATAATTTATGAATTTTATTTTTTGTTTTAAAAAATATGACTGGAAGGCAAAGGAAAGCATTTAGAAACACTTTAAAAAGCATTTAGCTGTATTTCAGTAGTAAGTAAAGCAGGAAGTGTGACATTCTTGGAAGAATAAAAAGGAAATGTCTTTACCCAACAAGGTAAAATCAAGTGGACTGCTTTTCTTGTGACGATTCTGATAATGACTCAAACAGGAAAGAAAGTAAAGGGAACAATATTGCCTTATGAAAAAGTCAGTTTATATATTTCATCCTCCTTCATCCTCTCTATGAAAATCATCTGCTATTCTGACTGCAGTGTTATACATAACATGCTGTTGCCAAGAGATGCTAATTGCAATCTTATTTTAGCAGATGCAGAGAAAAAAGAAAGCACACAACAAAATGCAAAAGCAAAGGGCTGGTGGTCTGTGTGATCCCTCTTATGGCAATACAGTTTCATTTCCTCCTGTCTATTTTCTGCTAAGATGTTTTTTCTGTTAGAAGGTAAAATTGTTCTCAGAAAATTTCCTTTCAACATTCAAACTTAAAATAAGTTCAAACATAAAATTTGGTGGGTTCATTGTGAGTTTTTTGTTTGCCTTCTTTTGTTTGTTTTGTTTTTGTTTGGTTTGGGTTTGGGTTTTTTGGTGGTTTTTTTTGTTGTTGTTGTTTGTCTTTTATTTCTTTGGTTTGGTTTTTAGTTTTTGTTTTGTTTTGGGGGACTTTTTTTTCCACCAATCCCTTATGCCTGAAGACTGTTGGAGCCAATAGCCACACTCTCACTAAAGGCAAGGACCTTTGCCAGGGTAATTCCATCCTGTGTACTAGGTGAAATATTAGGGCTTATATATTTGCAGGGCCTTTAATAAAAGCATTGATTAATTACATGATTTTTTTTTTTTTTTTTTTTTGTCTCAGGACAATATTGATCAAACTTCATCTGCCTGGGGCTTTAACACACAGGTATTTAAGGGACTAGCTTTCCACTATGTAGCCCATTGACATTTCCCAGCTCATGAGGTGATAAGAGCCAGAACCAGCATTAAGGAAGGGCTGGATAAATACAGCCAAGGGAGTGTCTATGATGGCCTGAAATAAGATCATATCTGCAATATATATTACATGTCTCAGTGTGGGTTGTCCTGCAACAGATATTTGTTTTGAGTAAATATTTGTCCTTGTAGAGAGGGTAGATAGGAACACTCAGAGCACTGCAGTGACAAGCACTTAGTAAGAACCTGTGAATCCAAGCTATTGGACTTGAGAAAGCAGTCAAAAGCATAAGATGCATAAGATATAGCCATATTACATCAATCTACACAAATCCATTTCTTGAGTCCACCTATTGTTTCATTTTGGAAAAAAGGTCTTAAACTTTCGTCTTGAGAAGAAAGAACTATCATTACTTTTATCTCTACAAAGAAGAGAGTGTCAGCTGGGTTTTGCAATATGTTATCTTTTCCACATAAGAGGACAAAGTCTGATCTTTACATATCTAGAAATGCAGAGGTTTAGAATAACACTGAGAGGCAAATACTCTGTCTGATGCAATTTTCAAGCTTTAGATATCTGTCAGGATATGGGGAGTAGAGGAATTGAGGTGCTTAAGAAATGGCTTTCCATAAGACAGACAAGTGGGAGAAGCTCTCTATAGTATAAAGAGATCTAAATCTAAGTCAGCCATTTAGGTTGAATGTATCCTAGCCACTTTCCCTTTCTCCTTTTCTGCTGTCTCTCAGTTTTTTCTCTAATTTCATGTTAAACCTTTGTCTCTGGCTGTTTTTCAAGAGGAAAAAATGAAGTGTTGTTGCAGAGTAACATCATCACAGTCCAATTGACTCAGGATTCTGTTAGCAGATCTCCATAGCTAGGAATATTTTGATTGCTAGACTGGCTGCTTGTTAGCTATCAGTCACTGGTAAAATCAGAATTGTGTCATATACATCCATATTGACAGATGTGTTGGAATCAGAATACAAAATATTTGCTTCCCAGATCCAAGACACATATTCTGCAGAGCACCATAAAAACTTATTCAGATTTGCTAAACTCAGTTCAATTGTGCTAAGCTTTAAGTCATCTCTATTCAGTAAGCATAAGACTCTTATTTAAAGTAAATAGATTAATGTAATTTCATTAAGCTGTATAGTCTTTTAGCCACAGTCTTCTCTATATCCATAAGATATTTCACAGGAAATAATTTATTAGCATTATCAATGAGTTACAGGGTCAGACTACCATTTACTATTATCTGAAGTAGTATCAAGAACCTTCAGCACATAACTCTCCATTCTGCATGGATTAACAGTTGAACTCTGCATGCTTCGTTCTTTTCCCTGTTGTTTATACTTATTCATTTTATATTTTGTTATGGTATTAATTTTTAATTTCATAGTAGCTTAATAATTGTTACTCCTTTCTTAATTATTTCTCAGGCACACAATTTCCTTGACTCAGAATCCTGAAGTAATTCTCCCTTATTAAAACTTTCTGTATAGCCTCAGAAACAGCTACTCAGCCTTCCTGGGTATTGTAATATATTTATGACATTGTAGAGGTACATTGTAGAGTAAGAAAAGCTTTCACCAAAAGACATCTTAAGAGCTGCTAAAAGGAAACAAGTACTTTTAAGTCCTACCAACTCTTACCTCTGGGAGAGTTTAAGACAGATTAAACTATAAAAGAGGATTCTTTATGGCCTGAATTTACAACTTATGCTTGATTTCTCCTGCACATCCCATCCTACTGACAGTAATTTTTAATGACACAGGCATACTTCTGCCTGCACAGCCCATTTTTTAAACAGCACATGCCACAGTCATAAGAGCCTGTGTAGTGTGAACATGACCTGAAGTACAAAAATGCTCTTCTTCATAGTTGGCCATAGAATAAACAACAAAAAATGTGATCTAGATACTGACTCCAAACAAAAGCAATTAGTGCTTTCTAGGGAAAAGAGAAATCATATAGATTGACTACAATTTTGGTTTTTTCACTATGCTAATGGTTTCAGCATGGACAGTGCATGGAAATCTTGCCAGTCCAGCAGCTCTAACAATGTTACCAAAGAGACAAAATTTGCAAGAGTTAAAAATGCACCATTGCATGCATGTACATCAGTACATTCAATTCACATGCATAGGCACAACACTCATCAAGTCAGCACTTTTGGGGCCTTTCATGCACTTAAATCCCTGGTGAGACTTGACTTACAAACACAAAAAATGAAATTTCAGCTCAGGAAAAAATACTTCTTTTGGGAAGCCCTGCATAGTTTTTCTTTCTTTTGCTTCACAAAAATGGATTGTGTGCACATTTACATTTAGATTTAGCCTGACACTACCATCAGGTCTTAATTTGTTGCACAGCCCCAGCAAAGCCACAATCCCACAAGGGACTCCTATCCTCCAGCTAGGCACTCTCTGACATTCACAGTGCACATCAAAATGAACTGGATCTTACCTTTCATGTACTGCAAATGCATTATTAGAGCAATGCTCTTAGTTGCTTGTCTATCTCATTCCCCAGCTGAGATGACTTTATAGGTATGTCTCTTCTGATCCGTTCAACCATCCAGTCAAATAGATTAAACCACAGCTAACCAGGCTTTGAATTTGAAATGGAATACAGGAGGAGAAAGGAGGCCCAAAGCTGGATGCTGCTTCAGGTGGGAAAAACCAGCACAGCCTGTGCTGGCTGGAGCTCACATCTGCTGCTGCAAGTGCTTCTTTTTCCACTCAGCTGCATGAGCCAAGTTTATGCAGGTGGTTCTTATTTCTGTCAGGAAGGGCAAAAGCTAAAATCAACTCTTTCACACTGTGGTGGTGCGTGGGTCACAGTTCCGATTGAATTTATGGTTATTTCAAAGTTATTTTTATTGTTCAAGATGGCTTCCCCTCCCCTCAGACTTTCCCGCCTAAACCCCTGTTGTCCTGGAAACCCACACCCCATAATAGTTGTTTACAAGTTTCCGTTACCTGTCAATCTTTGGTTATGTAATTTCCCCTCCTCCCTGTTATGCACCTCTCCTCCCCAAGTTGAATGTTACTGGTTGTAGTTATGATTGCTAGCTGTTGTGCCACTCCCCAGTTGATTGTCATTGGTTCAGATTGTTCCTACCCCTTGCAACCCACCCCCAAATAAAAAGCCGTACACGAAGAGGTTCGGGGTCTCTCTCTCTGGAGCCCACCTCCGAGTGTACGCATCAGTTGTTGGTACCTCCCGAGAGTCCCGTCTCTTGCTTGCCATACCTGCGCTAGGGTCTGGGGTTTGCCATTCCTCTGGCAAAGGGAGCCCCCGGGTTGTGGTGGCGGCAGGGCTGGCCGGAGCTGCACCCATTGGAAGCCGACCACTGCACACACTTAGACCAGCAACTGCTGAAACTGCAGTGCTGGGATTGACTTCCATCTGCAGCCTTTCTCCAATACGTGGTAGTGGAGCAATAGAGAAGGGTGTCTAGCTGGGTAGCCACCAGTCTTCCTGAGGAGTTACTATATATTATTTTTTCAGTGCTGTACTGGAAGAGAGGAACATAATAGTCTTGACTAGGAAGCACTGGAAATATGCCTGGCAAGTCCATAAACTCTCTGGTTCTAAGAAAAAGACAGGAATCTTAAGTCACACATGTAGAGTTATGCAAAGTGTTTTTCTACTTTGAGACACATTTCACTTTTTTTTTTTTTTTCAATTTATTGTTTGGTCTTGGTGTTCTAGGTTTTGAGGGGTATTTTCCTTGCCAATGATATTTATAAAAATACTAAGCCAAGCAAAAAATGCTTTTGTATATTTTCTCTGACACAGCATTCAGTCCTACTTCTGGCCTCTTCATTATCCCGGCTTTTTTCTCTCCTTCCCTGTGGTTACAATATATTCTGTTTGCACTTCTTTTATTACGAATCTCTTTAATTTTTTAGAATTCTGTTGCTTATGACTATTCTTCTCTTCTTCTTTAGTTCAATAAAAATCTGTCAAATATGCAACCACATAAATAATCCATATCAGAGCTACTATATTATTTACTCTTCACTGGTTGGGACCACAGAATTTTTGTGCTGAGTGCTCTGTAATAGTTCAAGTCCACTGGAGTCCTCAGGAAAAAACCTCAGATCTCTTATCCCACATTTCTCTGGATGGAAAAAAAAAAAACCAATATACAAACAATAGCTAATGTTTATTGACACTTCATATATGCATTTATTATGCAGTCCATGCTCCTTAGTTTTCCTTCCTAATTTGTTTTGAAAGGAGAATATGGGACCCTATAAGAAGGAAATGTTGCATGCTGAACAATTCTTTTCGATATGATGCCAAATAAAATGGCTTTGCTTAGACCTGGATTGGGCTGATGCATTTCTGTCACTCTTTATCCCCACGATTTACTGTGATGTATGAGACAGAGACTGCTGCTGTCCAAGGCTGCTGAATTAACAGAATGAATGTCACAAAAACAAAAGAAATCTTCAGGGTAAGAACCAGTTTGAAGTGAGAATATGATTCCAACAAAGGCCAGTCAGTGCAGAACTTCTGGTGACGTGGGGTTACAGAACTGCTAAGTGGAAGACTAAATTGCATAGCTGTATTTTGAAGACCGTGGAAGAGAAACGTAGGGGAAAATCCTGCCCTTTTCTGAAGTAAACACCAAAATTCCCATTCACTTTTTTAAACCAGGATTTCATCCCGTGACTGAGGCAGAAATTAGTCTTGAGGCTGGGGTAGCAGATGGTTGAGGCAGGATCTGGGACACAGATTTGGGGAGTGTAGATAGGATTCAGAAAACGCTGGCAATTAGGAATGGAACTAACAATTGAGCTTGCAGATATAAAACTCCTGTGATACAGAATGTAACCTTAGAATTAAACATCATAACAAAATGGCTTTCTAATTTTTTTTAGTGCCTCAGCAGAATAAAATTGTGATAAAATTACATTCATTATGGCATCATAGAAAAATGGCCTGTTAAAAGAACTGTTATGAAAGTAGTGGAGTTCAGATATTTAATATCCCTAAAATAAAAATATTTGTTTGACTTTATCTGAAGTTCATTTCTGTATGCCTAACACTGCTATGACAGCATAAACCACAATATATTAGTATAAGATAAGCTTATAAATCCATTACATAATTTTTAATCTGATAAGTATCAAATCTTTATTTATGTGGAAAAAATTTGTATAAAATGGCATTTTGACAAATAGAAATTGATTAGGAGAATATCTGTCAAAAATTAGGGGAAAACATAACCAAAGAGCTTCATACCACTTAAGAAACATATAACAATATAGCCTTCCTTGTTAAATTTAGAATTAGGAAATCTTTTTACTCAAAATAAGGAAGAAAACTGAGTTATGTGTATTTATTGCTGTGAGCAACTGTTTTATGCATACAGCACTTACAGTAACAGCACTGCCTTCAGCACCATTCTTATGTGACTGATATGGCCATTGGGCAGAATTAGAAAGTCTAATGAGGTTGGGTCAAGATCTGTGAAATAATCTGCAGCTTGCAGGGTGGAAAAAAATCCCAACCCCACAACAACCTGGCTGATAGAAAAAGATGGGTTTATGAAATTTTATGAGCTCCCAATAGATTTTTTGTTGTGGTTGTTCTGGTTTGAATAAGTTAGTAGAAGTAGCTTTATATTCAGTACCTGGATAAAAATAGGTCATTTAATTACCTTCCTAAAGTTTCCTAATCGCTGGTCTTTCAATGAGTGCTTGAAACTTGATCGTTTCTCTTATGAGCTGGAATAGTTTGAATGGGTAAACACAAAGAGATTTAGCAGATTCTGCTATTGATAACCTAATGCCCATATTGATATCACTATTTTTCCCAATTTTTAGTTTAATAAAAATAAAATTAAGTTTAAAATTGAACCAAATATGAAGGAGATAGTATATAATGGGGAAGCAAGTATTTTTCTTGTACACAGAAGTATTTCCAAATCATAAGTTGCAAAAAGTGTGATCTCACAGAGGAAATTTCCTATTGGTATAATGAATTGTGGGGGGTTTTTATAAGAAAATAAGAATTTCAGACCTTATCAAATTCTTTATTTTTTAGATATTCTGCCCTTTCTCTTTGCAGTAGATACTTCTATTATGATGGGACTATCTGTATTATAAGTCACTCTAGAGAGTTCAAAACATGAATCTTTTTCTAGTGAAGAAATATATTTGACATAGCATACATTCTTTAGGAGTGTGCACTAGATGTTGACAGTAAAAACATTCTATTTCTCTTGAATATTTCTCCTTTGTTTTAAAAAGGGAAATTCACGTGTATTGAAGTCCGCTTTCACCTGGAGAGGCAGATGGGTTACTATCTCATCCAGATGTACATCCCCAGCCTCCTGATCGTGATTCTCTCCTGGGTGTCGTTCTGGATCAATATGGATGCAGCTCCAGCCAGAGTGGCTTTGGGCATAACCACTGTACTGACCATGACAACACAGAGCTCAGGTTCACGAGCGTCTCTCCCAAAGGTGGGCTAACTTTCCTTTGCTTGTACTCTATTAATCATAATATTATGTGGCAAACACTTTCAGTCAACCTTATGTGTCTTCATTATTAGCATCCAAACATTTTCTAAACCAGATAAAAAGTTTTGAAATATTTAGAGATGTTTTGATTCCTCAATCAAACACATTCTATTTCTCCCCTGTCTCAACTATATAGGCAGCCACATATCTTGTTAATTCCATAAACCTTAATAACTAGTGAAAACAATGTTATTCAGTATTACATAAACATAAACCCTTCTTAACTGACTGGCTCATCCTTTTTCACATCTCAGTATCTGACATGACGCTAGAAGTTATGACTGAAATTCTAAATGCCATAGATTCTTACCATAGATTCTCAATTATATTCCTTTCTCAAAACTGCCTAGCTCACTAGTTACAAACACATTTACATTAAAGTGTAGAAAAATGTGAACCTTAACAGCTCCAAACAATTGCAAAAAATAACTCTCAACACAATGAAAATCACTTAAAGTTTATTTCTATGATCAACTATTTCCATTTTCTGAGTTATAATTGCTTCAAATATTTTTCATTTCATTTTAAAGCTTATTCCTTGACCATCTTCATATGCCATTGCAGCTAGTAGAAACAAAATGTATACAATAAAAACACACAAAGTTCAATTCTGTATTAGTTTTAACATGATACTTTTAGGTTGTCTAATTAACTTTTTTTTAAAGTAAAACAGATAGCCCTAAAAGATTTGAGCATGCTTTGTGTCCCAAATATATGGAACTGAATGCATCCAGTTAGCATCAACATATAAAATGGAATGCTCTAAAAACTCAGACAAACAACAGTGTAAGAGGCTAACAGAGCTGAAGATTATTTTTGTCACATTTTGAGGCCTGAAGATAGCTATGCTTGCTTATATAAAAAAGCTCCTATAAATCTGCAAAGACAGCATAGGCCTTACTTTCTTGGTTCAGATCATGTCCTGCATCTGATCTTGGCAATGCAGGATTGCAATGAGCTCTGATCTGTAGCTGATTTTTAGTACTTTCACTGTGTCAAAACTGCAGGGCTAATTTGAAATTATACATTCGATTTACTGTGCCTATATTAGCAGAGAATGAACACATCAGCCCTCTCCACCTCTCCTTTCTTCCACCTGATTTTTATTCCAGGAACTTTCAGCCCTATCCATTTTAGTATAGGAATTCCCACTGGTCTCACTACAAACTATTTTTTGCTTCCTTAGTGTCATTCAAAGATCAAAGGACAAATGAAGAAAGAGCATGTGTTTCCTGAGGATTATTTGGTTTGTGATGTAATACGCAGTACCCTATAAGGAACTGTTAATGATTTAAACGCATTTTGTAAAAAAGTACTTTTTTTAACAAAAATTTAACATGTATAGATTGAATTGTTCATATTATTGTCTAACTTTCCATGGAAAATCTTCTTCAATAAAAGTATTGTTGGGATGTGGAAATATTAATGCACTTCCCCCTGCCATGAAATACTAAACTTCACATCTGTGGTTTGAACATAGTCCGGCTTCTCCTGCCTCCTCTCCCAGGTGTCCTACGTCAAAGCCATTGACATCTGGATGGCGGTGTGTCTGCTCTTTGTGTTCTCTGCACTCCTGGAGTATGCAGCCGTGAACTTTGTGTCCAGGCAGCACAAAGAGCTTCTGCGCTTCCGACGCAAGAGGAAGAAGAGCAAGGTAAAAGGAACAGTGTTCACAGCTCTTAAACGGTCTGACTGAATTATTCCAGGCTGCAGGGTCAATTTGGTAAACACACTGCAGCTTGAAGTGGCAATAGAAATAAAATGGCAACACAGCATAAAATTCACTATAGGCAGAGGGTCACTACAAGGACTATGAATTGCATAAATCCAACTTGAATTCTCCAAAGAGGGATTAAGAGGGATTTAAATGAGGCATAGGCCATGTGGGAGCCATCTGCACAAGCATGAATTTCCCTCTGTTAGAAGAGTTAGATTATACTTCAGTGAATGAATGTTACTGGTATTTGCAGCACTTTTTACTACCTTGAGCATTTGCAGCACTTTTTACTACATTGAGATTCAACAAATGTTGTTTCCTAATTTCATTCTAATACTCAATTCAAAGCCCCAACAGCTGTGTTTCATGCAAATATTTTTAAATACAAAAAAGTACTTATTCAAATAACGTTATTGTTCGAAGAACAAGCATTTAAACATTTTACTTTAAATGGCTGGTAAGTTTGGGGTTTTTTTTTTCTTCTGTCCTGTAATTTTGGTTTAGTTGTTCATATTAGTAGTGAGAAACTTAATTCTAGTAATGGCCATTAGTATTTATATTAGAGCTGGATCTATACAGATTACCAGTGAAATAACTCACTACCAGTGTGCAAAGCCAAACAGCTAAGGCTACAAATTTGAATTCTGAAATTTGTAGTTAAATCAAGCAGTAAGGAAAATTTCTTACCATGTGTAACTTCAGGTTTTACAAAATGTAAATAGTTCTCCAGCCTACTTATTAAATGAGTAACACCTCCCCACCTCACCAGTCAGGTGAAAATGACATTTTCATACATTTGTCTGTCCCTGTGTGTTGAGCCCCAGACTTCTTCAGCTGCACAGAGAAACTCATGTACTGTAGACTAGAGGATGACTCAGACTGCAAATACCTGTGTTCAATGTTTGACCTGGTGAAAAATGTGCTTCTTTCTTCCTGCTCAAAGCATTGGAGTATGGAGATTTTATCTCTCAAAAAGAAATTTAGATCACATCTTAAACAGTCTGGTATACAAATAATAAATTATGTCTTACAGATTAAAAACTGCAGTTAATAACTTGCCTTCCTTACCACAAATGTTATTATTTATTCACCACAATTTATAACATGAAATGCAGGCCTTAGGATCATAATTTAAAATAACTTGGTTTTCCTTCTTCTTTTGTCTTTTTCAAAGTCAGTTACTATAGCTCATGATTATAAAGTTTTGTATGTTTGTTTTTCCTTTGGACTAGGTCAAACAGCCACTGGCTCTCAGGGATTAGATTGTATTGACTTTGAAAACTACCGTGTATTAAGACATGTTCATTTGACCATAAATTCAAGAGGTGAAAAGAAGTTATGTAAAAAGGCTGCATTTAAAATAAACTTTACGGGCTTCCTTGAACATCAAGTCTTCCTTGGCAAATAGAAAAGCAATATTCTATTCAGTATTTACATGCAAAACTATAAGAGAAATAAAACAGATAGGATAACTTATAAGACTTTTTCATTCTGTATTCTTATCATCTTGGAACATTTTACTAAGATCAGGTTTTTCCACCAGGTGAATTCTGATTGTTGAATACAGAATTTTTTGCCACTGGTAATTTATCTACAGGGGTACAGCAAAACTTCTAGTGATTTGATTGCAAAATTGCAAAAATAGATCAGTCTGGAAATGCTTCATTTCAGGTATGTGTAGGTCAGCTGAGAATTTCCAAAGTCTATTTTCTTTGTAATTAGGAAGATATGCTTGTTGCAAAAAAATATTTACTCTTACCAAGTAACCAAAGCAATAGTCCTGTGATTGAATTTCAGTGTCTTTGGGAGGTAAGTGGGTCCATTTTCCTGACTTAAGATCATTCATACTTAATTCATCCCAGCCAAAAATTTCCACAAGCTCCCCTGAAATCTATTCCAATTGTTTAAAAAGTTTATTTTACTAATGTGTTTTTTCAGCCTGTCGTGGTTTGTCTAGAAAGGACACAGAAACCAGACTACTTCATTCCTTCATGTCACCATTTGCACATTTCCATTCAGTCTTTTTTGTAAATACCCCCAGTGGATGCAGTTTTTGGTTTTGGTTTGCTTTGGGTTTTGGGGTTTTTGTTTTGTTTTGTTGTCATTCACCTCCCCTGGAAATTCTCCTAATAAGTCCATATAATTCCTCAAAACTATGTTTGCTACATGAACAACGTGAAACCTCTTCATTTAGTAACATTTGAAAGCAGCCAAAGGATCAAGTGATGCAAGTACTGCAGTTGTTTATCCAAACTGCTTTACCATTTGCCTTTTAAACAACAGGATGTTATTGACCTGTATCAGAATTGTGATCTTCTGTATCTTCGGGGTCTTCTTCCAGACAAACACCCTGCAGAGACAATGGCTTTCCTTCTAATGCAAAGCTGATTATTTCTGGCTAAATGTCTTTCTTACTGATTCTCCTGTGTTTTTCAGATGCTTTGTTTGAATCATTGAATTCAATTTTATTTCTAAACATATCCTCAAACAAATTTTCAAGTTTTCATAGTTTGGAATATTTTGTAAATCAATTCAAACTATGGGTTATGTCCTTTTGAAAACACAGAGGAACTGGAATCTCCCTCTTAAGAAGCATATGTTTGAACTCAGATAAACACCTGCAGTAAATTTTGTTGTTATACAAATGACAGTTATGTACAGAACTACAACAAGACATTTTGGCATCCAGAGTTCATTTATCCTTGCCATTTTCCTCACACTTTTTCCACTTATAGTCACTGCCTTTTTTTCATACCATCTGGTTCATTTGTGGCCTCCCTTCCCATACAACAATAACAGCAGCATCAGAGGCAGTTCTTAGGTACAACTGCATCTTCTGGCCACCATTTTTGTGATTGTAAGCATGGACTTCACTAAGTGATTCCAAATTACATAAAGGTAACATTCTTTTCAGAGGCCCAATCCAGTTTGTACAGAACTAGCAAAAATTTTAAGGTGTCTGGGATTGTGTTATAAATTCACTTATAAAGGAAAGCTGTTGTTGCAACATAACGTGCAACCTACTCAGTGTTGTTTTCCAATAAACATCACGGTAGGTGTAGAAGATTTTTTTAAAGGGCCTGATGTCTTTATGATTACACAAATGGCATAATGAATCCTGAGAACAGGGGAATTTTGGTTCCCAGTTTGAGACTTCATTTGATACTTAGTATATGAGCCACAGCTTTTTGACAAAAAATGAAACATGGCCAGTGAAAAGAATTATTCAGAAATATTATGTTACCATTCCTCTAGAATGAATGTTAATTATTCATATCCTTCCTAAAAGACAAAAGGAAAAAAATGGCAGAATTAGAAGTCATACAGGGATACTGAAACCCACCTATGATCATTGTTTTTTCTTAGTTTCATTTACATTCTATGGGAAAAATATTCATTCTGTACATATGCTGAATAATAACAATTTGATTTTAGATTAGCTGTTAATATATATAGGTTTTGAGAATATTCAGTCTATTAGTTCTATTTTCAAAATCTAAAGATCATCATATCTTTAGAAAGGAAAATAGACTTGCAAACTAGATTGTCTTTAATGGTAATCACACCTTTTTTTCTTTTGTTTTCTTTTTGGTCAACCATCCGTTTTGATGAAAGTATTTTGAGGGAGTTCTTGATGGAAATGAAATCAGTGAATCATTTCAGCATAGCAATGGCTTGAGATGTGCAGGACGTATAGACGGGACTTTGCCTCAAATCTACAGTACAAATTTAAGGGTAAACTATGAAGAAGATGTCCCATTTGTCATAATGTGATATCCAACCATGAACAGAGGCCCTGTCCTTTTGTCTACAATAACATCTTCCCCTGTGAACTTCATAAACCTTCATTGCTCCCTGTATGTGATGACGTGAAATGTTAGTAAAGGTACCGTCTTGTTGATTTCATAATTCATCTTGATCTGTTTAAATCTGGATTAAAACATAATAATAAAATTTTGCCCTGTTTGTAGTGCAAAACAACTCTATACAACTTCCCTTTTCAAAACTGTGCAATAAAAAAGTTAGTGTTCAAATTACCAAAGTCAAGACTTCAAATAAGTTTTAAAGAAATGGCTATGGAGTGATTTTCAGATTTTCAGCCCTTATATACATTTCTCAAGATAAATGTATTATTAACTGGACAGACAGAAAACACCATTTTCACAAGACCACAAAACTCACAGTTTTCTATTCATTTATAGCTAAGCACTTTGTAGAACAACACTGATGCAGAAGTAAATTAATTGAAATTATTTCCTTCAGACCACTAAAGAATTCTAACATTCCAAATGAAACTTATCTAATTTTTTTCCATTCCTTAACTACAGCAATTTGAATAGAAATGATAAAATATTTAAATGTAACTTTGTGCAGAACAACTTTCTTCAGTTAATTCTAAAGCTGAATGGCTGAAAAATGCATTCAAATCAAACTCTTACTAAAGTTCATTCATAATAAGATTTTTAATTTTTTATCAAAAATCTATAATAGTTTTCTTTGCTTTAGTGATGATACACTAAAAAGGACACAAAAGAAACAAAAGCTTCCTTAACACTTAAAAAAATAATTCTGTTAATTCAGCTAATATGCAGGACTTTTCAAGAAGATTCGTTGTAAAGGCTCTTAATTGGGTCATGCAGGGTATTGTCCTTCAGATGGTTTCTACATCTACATCTAGACTCAGATAGATGCATTCTGAGAAATAATTCTAGTCAAAAAGAGGGACTTCAGCCAAGTCAATCAATAGAAAGAAATAAAAGGGTTTTCACAGACATAAATGCCTTCAAAAAGCACTCAAATCTAGTATTGATAATAACAGCAGCTACATATTTCCTGCTGTGCACAAGCACTGTCAGATATAAATCTGAGGCCAACAAAGTGACTTTTCTACATTCTGCATTATTTTTCTGCTGAAAATCTTGCAGAACCACATTTTGAATATGC
The DNA here is from genome assembly GCF_965231275.1 of Zosterops lateralis. NCBI lineage: Eukaryota > Metazoa > Chordata > Aves > Passeriformes > Zosteropidae > Zosterops > Zosterops lateralis. The sequence goes on from NC_139766.1 coordinate 36,030,134, forward strand.
AAGATGCTGCCCCTGAAAAGAATTCTGGTGGCTCTTGGTGTGCTGCAGAAGGTGTCCTTTCCTGCACATCCACCAGCCCTGAACCAGGGTGTGTCTTGGCTGGCTCCAGCCATCCTGCCTGCCCTTGTGGAGACACCATCCAACAGACTGGGCAGAAATGCTGGACTCCTACAAGGAGCTTCTCATCAGTTCAGCAAGAGAGAGCATTTCCAAGCAGTCTGCTGGCAGATGAAATACAGAGATCTGCAAGCACAAAAATATGGAGAGACTGGGCCTTTAAAATATTCTAGGGGATCATTCCATTCAGGTAAACTTAAAACAGAGACAAGTAAAGTCTTAGTACATAGTGCCTGATCCTGAGAAGATGCAGAGCTGAAATCTGCTACTCAAAAAGATCATTTTCTTATCTTTCTCAGCCTGTGCAGTCACAAGCATTATTTTCTGGAGAAGCATAAAAAGACAAAATTCTGAAATGTATATGAAGATGTTCAAATGGCAAGTTTATAGTAAATTCTCATAGTACATGCTTTTCTAACTTAATATTTCTCTTAATTGGAAGGCAAGACTACAAGTCTAGAATACAACTACATTAATGATGTTATTTCCCATTCATACATGACAGGAGAGGAACACTATTGCAGTAATTAAATCTCTGTTTTATCACGTCATCGAATAATGATCCTACCATTTTGTATTTCTGTTTTTCATTTTCATAGTAAAGTCAGTCAATGATTTTTCCTCCTCCTTTTCTTTCATGTTAATTTTTCTTTATTTTTTAAAGGCAAATTCCAATATAGATTTTAGATGCACTAGTTTCAGTGAACTTTATCAGTCTCTATATTTACTCAATTTACATATATAAAGAAGAATTTCAGTTGGGTGATATTTCCAGCTCTGCTGGAGTGTCGTGCTGATGGTCAAATAGTTCACTTCAAACTTAGTAAGTTATCTGCATTCTTTTGTAGCTAACCTATTCAACTTATATTGATAATAAAACTCAGAGGTTTTAAACAAAGTAATTAACAATTATTTGATGAAAGCTTTAAATATGCTTGAAATTAATTCTTCATTGAAAAATATTTTCAGATTTTCAAAAAGCCACAGACATTTTTAAAATAAAAAATTTGGAACTTTGGATTTAAATCATGCTCACTGAGAAATTGCATTTGTATAAAGTAAGTAGATAAAGTAAAACAAAAAATTCTTCTAACTATCGAATTGAAACTAATTATTTGACTTGCTTAGGCAAATAAATGGTTTTTAGACTTTTATTTTAATTTAAGCTAGGAAGAGCTTTAAAATATCAAAAATTCTACAAAAGAAAAAATTGCAGCTGCTCAACTTTTTATAATACTTATGAAAATATTTTCAAAAATACTTATTTAATAATTAATGTAATAATTTCTATATTTCATAAAAGTGTAAAATCCTAAAGCAGCTAGGCTAAATTACACATGAAAAATTGACAATTGTAAAGAAGGAGAACACTGGACTGTATTTTAGAACCAAATTTAGCCCTGACTTCACAGATTATGTGTCATTTACTTGTCTGCATCTGTGCTTTTTTATTACTCAAGGATACCTTGGTAAAGAGAAGTAAAAAAGGTGTTTCCAGACACAAGCTGCATTTTCAAATTTTATGCAAATATATGAAAATATGTGTATCTTCAGAACACCTACTGTTTCTGTGCCATGTGATTAAGAATCACTTTCTTATATAGTTTCCTAATCCTGAATGTCTTTGCCAGTTTTCCCCTGAACTGACAGAAGAATGAGTCAGAAGAAAAACCTGGCCTTTAGCTTCCATTTCCTTTATTTTAAACTAAGACACCTCGTGTACTATTCTCTTTATCTGATGCATTCACAGGGAGCAGCAGAAATTAGGGCTACAGATAAGAGTAATTAAATATATGGTGGCCAAACAGGCAGAATTCTCACTAATATAATGAATGTGCCTATCATTAGTGATTTTATGATGAGTATTTCTAGAGGCCAGGTTCCTGTAAGGCAATGTACACACTTAACAGCTGTTTCTAAAAACCAGTGTGAGATTTGTCCATTTGTGACTGCACATATTTACTGTAAATGGGGAAACTTAAACCAAATCAGAAGTTGTGTGCCCCACTACCACTAGTTTACTAGGCTTTCTCATTTCTCTAAGTAGATTACAAAATATATAAACAAATAGAAAAATTCCATGCCTCTTAACGATCCAGAAATATTTTTGGCAGTCTCAAATAGAGAAGAAATTTCAACAAGTAAAGATAAGGTGTGGCTTCAAGAAGTCAATGAGGTAATGGTGCAACTGCTATTTAGCAGCAGGTAAGATTTCTGTAAGCAATAATTAAAAAATAAAAACTTCTTGCTCTTTTTCTTTTTATTTTTTTTTTTCCCAACAGGATGATGATACCCGTGATAGCCAGTTTAGCATTACAGCATATGGAGTGGGCCCATGTGTGCCAGCAAAGGACGGAATGGCACAAAAGGGGCCAAATAATCCTGTTCCAGCTGTACCAAAAAGCCCTGATGAGATGAGAAAGGTGTTCATTGACCGGGCCAAGAAGATAGACACGATATCCAGAGCTTGTTTCCCATTGGCCTTTCTGATTTTCAACATTTTTTATTGGGTAATCTACAAAATCATCAGGCATGAGGACATTCACCAATAACAAGATTCAGGCCTGCAGTACATCAAGATCTGGCTGTCACACTTGATAAGAGGCTTTTTGTTAGAAATGCACATCAGAGGAGTGTGAAAGAGTTAAAAGCAATGAGGGGGAGAAAAAGTTCCTGCATGGCCTGCCATGACCAGCTACAGTGGGATGGAAGAATGACACCCAGAGAAGATACAGCTGCTATTGCAAACTTTCCTTGTCGAACTAAATATTAGCAACTTTTGCATTGAAAATCACTCTCTACTGAAGCTTTACTGCCAAGTATTTATACATATTGTTACATAGTGGTATAATTGTACAATACTCTTTGATGGTCCTTACTTTTTTTTAATTCTTGTGTATTTTTAATTTTAAAAATGTTTCCAGAATACCCTAGGTGAATCCCACAGTGTTACAGAACAAATTAGTGTTTGTAAGTTTTATTTTAATTTTACAACATAATGGCAAATTACTGATTGGAGATAACATTTTAAAGGACTTAATCTAGTCTTAAGGACAGAACTGGTGATTTTACAATGAACATATTTAATATATTTAAGTCATATAATTTATTCAGTGTGCTTCATATTACTGTTCCCCTGGAAGGTGTATGTTGAAATAATCTCAGACAGTACAAAGTATACAGCCTAACAGTCTGCATTTCATATAAGAAATATACTAAAATTTGTAAAGGATTGATTCCTGCAAAGGTTTGTTTTTGTTTTTGTTTTTTTTTTCTTTTAATTACTTTTACTTTGATAATTGAAGCATATTCTTTAATCTTTTTTATAATTTAAGGGGTCTTTTTTCTCAAGTCATAAAACTCATGCAGCTTGTGAAATAGACAAATTACATCAAATTTTGCAATTTTTCATTTTGCTTCAATGCAAAGAGATCTCAGACCAACACTGAAAGCAAAGGGACAACTGCTTCACTGAAGCATTTGGAGGATGAATACAGTTATGTTTATGCACATTCATCTCCTATAAATTACATAATTATGGGAAGTTTAATTTATGATTGTGTCAAATTTTCTGATTCATTCTTTGAAGTTTGTTAATATGACTTAGATACTGATTAAGAAGCAGTTCACAACTTTGTAAAAACATGCAGCTCTTCTAAAACATAAAAAATACCTGAAAGGTCTTTTACATTTACTGGATTTCACATTAATACATAGGAGAAGAACTATCAAAACTCTTAGAAAGATCTTCCCTACTTAGGTTTAAATAAGCCATATTAGTTGCTTGTTTGAATTGTAACATTTATGGCACAGTGTCCAGGCAAGAGTATCTACTTTTGTCAATCTATTGGCAAAACAAAATCATGCTATGATGTGGAAATACAGCATTTAATATTATTAGATACTCTAAATCCAGTAGGTGAGGTTGATTCTCATCGCAAAATATTTTTATTTTGAAGATGCTTAACATTTGTGCTTTGTTGATGTTCAGAATGTGTATACAAGAGCAGAATCGGCTGCAGGCAAACATCTGGTGCACTGCCAAAGGCTGTGCATATGAAGGTGCATATGAAGTAACAGAAGCAATGGAACTCTGCGCTGAGGATTGTAACAACATTGGGTTTGCTTTGCTTTGTTATTGTTTTTCTCTCAGGATTAGTTGGAGAGATTCTATAAGAGTAGCTCTCTCATTTTCTGACACAGTCAGAAAGAACATATATAATCCACCTTTATTTTAAACCTATTATTCTTTTATTGTTTTGTTTCATTTATAATATAAAATTAATTCAATTCACTTTTTTGCTTTTTTTTTTTTTCTGATATTGTGTCTGCTTTTTAATTGATTTCTTTATGTGCATGTTCCAAAATATCTCATTCACTTCTGAAAGTGTCAGGGGGTATCACGAATTTATGGCTGATATTCACCTCTCTCGAAGTTACAGTTTGTTTTATTGTATGGAAAGGGATGTTAGTTCTATTGTATGAAAGAAACATGTTTCTGTTATCAGCAAAATCAACTGTATTATGTTTAAGGGCTGTTTTCAAATGCACATAACATTTGGCATGTAATTCTATTTTTATATAATGGAACCAAGATCTATCTCTGGAGCTGATCATTTAGTGGACTTTTTTAATGGAACCATAACATTTACCAAGGTAACAGAAGCCTCTGTAGTCCACTAAGAATGAGTTTTTCAAAAGAAACAATAACTTTAAGTTTCATTTAGATTATGCCTAAATTATTTAGTATAAAGTCACCTGGTAGAGAAAGAGAGAAATGTCATTTAGGATGATAAGAAACTTCAAGGCACCAATGCCTGCTATTCACCACTGACAGTGGGAATTGTCCCAAACTACCAGCAGGTGTGCCAGCCCTCTGTGCAAAGCTGGAATCAACAGCTACTAACATCATCTAAGATTACTCTAAGAGATTATTTTTTTGCAACTGTATAATGAAGCAGCAGGAAATGATGTTAAAATGCAAGAATTGAAAGGTACTCTTCAGTATTTACAACACCAATATTTATGTTGCAGTCCCATCAAAGAGGCAGTGGAAATGCAGAAAAATAATCCTCAAGGAGATAATGCTTGAGGCAAATGCTATCTAGCAGGGTTCCTCCTACATATAAAAAAGGCCCCATTCATTAGGCAGAAGTAATAGCTACCTCACTTCATTTCACTGGACCTGGGGTCTGCAGAGGGCAACTCCTTGGCAAAACCACAGAAGAAGGTGTGGTGTGTGGTTTTTTTTTTTTTTTTTTTTTTTTTTTTTTTTTTTTTTTTTTCTCAAAAGCACAACCCCTGTGTGATAGAATAATCCAGCTTTGTCCCAAGTCATCATTTAACATAAGTGCAGACCCTGTACTTCTCAGGTAATGTGTTTGTGATTTCTGTGGACCAGCCCTTTACTTCAAAAATTAAACACTGGCACTAGAAGGACAGCGTAACACAATGAGAGCAGAAGGAGACATTGTAGGATCTGGAGGAATACCCCAGTAAAAGAGCTACTGAGGAGCTAACACAACCACCATAAAGGGGAAAAAAAGGATTAGGCACCCTTAGCATTTTTCCCAATCCTGCCAAGTCTCCATAGGTATACTTGGTCAGGAGGAAGCAATTTATATCATCTGCTGCAATTTTTTTTTTTTTTTTTTTTTTTTTTTTTTTTTTTTTGTGACAGTAGTTTCTACCTGTGCAGATTGACTTCCACACCATCCTCTTTCTTGCCAGAAAGAGAAGCAGAACGGGAAGGTTCAGGGTGAAAAGTCTGGGCTGTACACAGCACAACACACAGAGAGAGAAAGCCCAAAGCAGAGCCTGGGAGCTCTTCCATGACTGTCTTTTCGTTCTGCCCTAAAGAGAGATGTGACCAAACCCGTGCCACCCTTCATATGGCAAAAAACTTCAATACCTTGAGAGAGGAGAGGAAAAGCCCATTAGAGGTGCAGTAGAAATACTCAACTATCACTGTACCAAACTCCTACTTAAATTCCAAACAGTAAAATGCATTTTATTTTTAAAACTAGATTAAAATATCAACACAATAGGCTGCATGGTTAGAGGGAAGGTTTTTTTTCTCTATGATGTTGATAAACTATGTGAAAATGAAGGGGAATATGGAATATTAATATTTTGCTACTTAGAATTCAGCTATTTTAACACCAAAATAAAGTGTATTTTAATTTCAAGGACTTCTGACAGCAAGTAGTATTATTTAAACAGGTTAGTATAATTCAGGAAGAACAGAGCGTTTACTTAAGATTTAATTATTTTTTCAGCTCAATACTGCATTAGTTTTCTTTGGATTCCTTTTCTTATAATTCATTCCAAAATCTGCTTTTAAAGAACCATTTGTGATGTGTGAGAGATGATTCTGTTTAGTCACTAGACAGAAATATTAAAGTGATTAAATGTGCACTTTACATTTAAAGAGTGAGATGTTGCTTCCACTTTGTGTATAATCCCTTACAGAACTGTAGACTGATAATGTAGATAATGATAGACTATAATAAACTGTAAAAAAATTTATATTTTTTAACAGTAGGGAAAGATAAAAAGTCTTCCTTAACCTTAGAAAAAGTAATATTTTCAGCAATAATTTTATAGTAGAAGGAAATGAATTTATTTATACCATTCCCAGCCCAAGCTGACATGATTAGTTGCAAAAGATACATTTTTTATGCAACTTCTGCTCTCATTTGAGCTATCATAGAAATTAATCTAACTCAACAGAATAGAATTTGGCCTTAAAATGTGAAACTGCTGAATGAGCTGGTAATTCATACAGCACCCCTGTGAGGTAGTAAAATAAAAGTAAAATATCCACATCTTACTGCACAACCTGATAGTTGTTTAGATGAGTACAATATCAGATTTCACAGCCTTTTTTCCTTTTTGAGACGACTAAGAAGAAAAATATAAATCTCAAGCCAGACTACTTGTTAGTAATAAAAGGGGTGTTCTGTTTTGGAGTGGTTACAGAAAAGGTGTCTTCAGGCAACAATAACCTCCAGTAATTATTGAAGCACTATCAGTTTGGAAGGCTTGTGGAGGCAGGTTAGATTGCTGGGAGCAGGGGATTAATGCCAGAAAAAGTGTTGGCTCATCCCGTCTTCTTGACATTCTCGAATATTATTGCACTTCTTCACTTTCATCTTTGTGAAATATGCAAGAAACATTTCTTACATTTGTATTTTAATGTACGTTAGAGTGATATTAACAGATGAAATGGACTGAAGTAGCTACTGATGTTCCATGAATGTGGAATTGTGAACTGTATAAAAAGGAAATGTTCCATAACTTTCTGACATAAAAGTTTGACAATATATGGTATTTTGTGTGTTAGTGATCCTGGCTTTTTAAAGGCTACAGCGAGAAAAAAAAAAAAAAAAAAGGTACGATAGTGTATTAATAACTTGTCTGTGAGTTTTCAAAATATTCTCCTGTGAGTTCTCTCTGACAGCAATTTAATCTCAAAGTACTTCCTTTTTTTTTTTTGGTAAAAATCTATAAATGTGTTGTGCATGGATTTGATTATATTCCTTTTTATTGTATTACAGTATCATATTGCACTTAAACTGACATTCTCTGCAGTCAGAAGTGTTAAAAATGTGAAATTTATGGTGTCACCCATGTCATTGTAGATATTTTGTTCAAAAAAAAATAAACTTATCTTTTTTCAGAAACTGTGAAACAATTTTATGATTTTTTGGTAATGGATTTAAAGTCAAAAGAGGGACAGACAACACCATTGGAAAAAAGGATTAAACTCTCAGCAGTAGTTACGGTGCACTACCATTAAATATGTCAGGAGTAAAAGCAAGAGAGAGCAGGACTAGAGTGCCTTTGGTTGTTATATGGGCTCAAGCTCTCAAAAAAACCTTGTTCTGAAAACTCAGGGAAAGTTGTCTTGATAAATGCCCATTGAAATAAGTACAGCCACTCCAAAACAGTCCTGCTGAATTTCTTAGCAAAAAGGCCAAGAGTTTCACTTGCAGCAAAATAGCCTTAGGAAAAGTTTATAGAGCTCTGAGCCCCTCCTATGTTCTCCTTGATAGAAAAACTTGCAGTTAGCAGATAAGTCATTTGAGAACAAAGTTTGAGTTCTTCTAATCTGATTACAGCAGTGTTAATGCTCTTATAAAGAGCACAGTCAGTAACAGCCACGTCTCCAGGAGACAGCACAGCTGTTTGTCACTCCCTGCCCACTTGACAAACAACAACAGTTCACTCCTCTCAAATTGCTTATCATATCGATGGGACAAAACCAGCAACTTTGACATAGTCACAAATAGAGTTTCCATTATCAGCTGCAAGTAATTCAGCTCCGCAATCCTCTTGGAGCTCTATAAAATGGAAATTTTATTATTTTATTAATATTTATGTATTTATTTATTTATTTATTATTTTTCTCAGAAGAACAGTCAAATGAAAAAAGAACACCAGAGAAGCCTTAGCAGGAATCTTGAGTGAGCCTCCACAGAGCCTGCAGAGCTCTCAGATCTTTGCTATCTGTGCCAGCTGTTGCTGCAGCAGATCTTTACCATCGTGTCTTCCCTAAAGCAGAGCACAGCTGGTACATCTGCCCTTGTTCAGATATATTCACAAGAAACAATGTCATGAAACTACTGCAGTAGCAAATGTTTTCATGATGAGATATGCAGTTCCCAGAGCATGAAAATGCAAATGCACCCTACCACGTGTGCAACAAGCAATTAAAAAAGAAAGTAACAGCCAGGTAATGTGACCTGAGAATCATAGGAAAAGAAGTAACAGATCTTAAAGAGAACAATATGTGATTTATGGCATAAACTACATGGCCTTTTAAGCACAGTGTTCTGGAAAAACAGATATCAAATATCCTCTTTCCATGATTGCATATATAGCAATGTATTAATTTTAAAAATACCTAGCTATTTTAAAATATTTAATTTTAGATAATCCATACAGTGGATTTTATTTTGTATTATCTACACACTGTCAGGATCTGAGAACATACTTTTTTTTTGTCTGAATAAGACACAAGCTTGTGAATTTAAAACTCAGGACAACAATCCTCAAAAGTCACAGGCCTAGAATTACAGAGCAATTTTCCTTTTGGAAATGAATCAGACTTTCTTAAAAATTTATTAATACTCCCAAAAAATTAATAAGCAGCTATATATTTTTATACAAAGTTCTATCATTAACAAATGTGAACTTTTTAAATTTTATATTTAATATTTAATTTTATATTTACTGTGTGGGTGAATGTGCACTGTAAGAGATTTTTCCAGAGAGGGTGTGGAGTGTCTGAGTGTCCCTTATGGAGATATTCAGGAGCTGTCTGGACACAGCTCTGTGCTCTGTGCTCTGGAATGACCCTGTTTGAGTGCAGAGATCAGACCAGACGAGCCACTGTAGCCGCTTCCAACCTGACCTATTCTGTCATTCTGAATGAAGATTAAACCTCACGTCAAAATCAGAATAAATCCAAAAATTACTCGAATTAGTATTAACATATTTAAATTAGGAGGTTATTGGGCATTTTTACAAACCTCAGTTACACTTCATTACTTTATACAGGAACCAGGTGTCCCTCCCCACCCATTCCCTGTTTTATTGCAGCAAAACCATCGCAGTTTCTCGGGACAGTATAAATTACACCACAAGGTGGTGCTCCCTCATACGGATTGGGAAACAGGCTTTTTGTTAAAGGACAAACATCTTAGCAGAATGCATTCTTCCTGAAAACATTCCACTCACTGACAGTCATTATTTAGGAGGAAATTTATAAGATATAATTATTATTCATGCCAGAGATCAGAATTCATTTTGAAAGCGATGGAAACATTTTGAGGTGACGGTGTTTTAGAAATAATTAGTTGATGGTCTTTGGAGCAGATTCCTCAGGGTAAGGATGCCTTCAGAGTGCAGATACAGCTCTAGGTAGAAATGCACCACTTATTAGATGTGCACAACAGCCATTCCACTCATTACCAGCATGTGTGTTGTCATGCTGTCGTAAACACAAAGAAGGAAGTTTTAGAGTTTCAGGGTGACTTAACTGAGCCTTAACCAGTGGCTGAAAGGAACCTCCAAGAAAGATAGAGAGAGACTTTAATAAGGGCATGAAGTTTTTTACATAGGTCGAGAGGAAGTGGATAGAAACTAAAAGACAGTAGATCTAGATGAAATATCAGGAAGAAATTCTTCCCTGCGAGGGCGGTGGGGCAGTGGAACAGGTTTCCCAAAGAAGCTGTGGATGGCCCACCCATGGAAGTGTTCAGAGCAGGCTGGATGGAGCTCTGGCCAATCTGCTCTAGTGGAAATTGTCCCTGCCCATGGCAGAGGGGCTGGAACAAGGTGATCTTTCAAGTCCCTTCGAAACTAAATCATCCTATGATTTTATGACATATAGGTTTCACTGAGGAATGGATAACTTAATATTATCTCATATCTAAGTTGACTTGAGTCCATAAGCTTCCTCAACATTAACAGTGTAAATCTGTAACTCAGTTTGTCTTGTGACAGCTTGTTGTATCACCACCCTCTTGCTTTCCTTGCAGACTTCACCCCTTTACACAGTCACTAAACAAATATGGAAATAGCAGTAAGAACTCCCTGAACTTTGGTCTGACATGATACTGAGAATATTATTATAGACAGATACTACAGAATTGTTGCAGACTAGAATAGATACTACATTTTACCACTAACATCTACTTGTTCTTTTTCCTTTATTTCTCAAGAGAGTACAACATACAGCTTTTTTCATGATTTACATGCTAATTAAATAGGACCACAATGAACACTATTAATTTTGAATTTAGTACTAGTTAGTAAAATATCTCTCCAAAGTTAAAGAATTGTGTGTTTAAGGTTCACAGAAGTATTTACAACTTAAAAATCATCGAGTATTGTGGTTGTTAAACTTTTCTCCCCATAGGCTTTGAGGGCTCTCCTCAATGATAGTTCAACTGAATTACTTTACATTTTGTATTTAACTGCATTGACAATAAAAAAAGATCCATGACAATAAAAGAATATCCGTAACAATAAGACAAGAAGGGTATATCTCACTTCAATAGGAAACTTTTAAATTATATACAACTGTGGTCAGACATAATACAGAAACAATTTTATACTGCACACAGTTTTGAGAAAATAAATTTAAAAGCACTTTCAAAAATCATCTGTCCCCTTTCCAGTAGCCTCAAATTTAATTAAGGTTTATAAGTACAAAAAAAAAAAAAAAAAAAAATCCCCCTTGATTTTTGTTATTGCAAATATATGAGACCAAGTAAATTTCTGAAGAGTTCTGAGGCAGTGTCAAAGCAGCTTCTAGAGGGAACAGGGAGAAGGAGCTACTGGTTGTGGCAGTAGTTCTGTGTTCAAACACATTCTTGATATAAGAAGGTCCCTTCTGAGAGCTCCTCACATACTGATTTCACCCCTGAGTTAATTCCTTTATTTATTAATGACACCTCCAGAACGCTGCTTTCATTTGAAAGGTAGCACATTCCAACACCACCCTATGACACAGGACAAGTGTATTACACTGCTTTGTTAGCCCTGCTCACCTTCTAATTATTTCTCCCCTGTGACTGCCATCAACATTTCACACAGTTGCCTCACTTGTAGCAAAGTTACATTGTCTTTCAGATTATTAAACCTCTAATACTATATTCTTACTTACAGTACTCATGCTGTGTTCCTACTCTGCCACCCCCTGCAAGGGAAAGTATGGACTCAGATTTACCCCAAGCACTCTCTTGGCATAAGGGTTACTAGAAAATTTAGGTACTTAGATCACTTCCTCAAGTTTTTTCTTCATTTACTACCTAATCCTGGAAAAAGTTTTTCAGTATTAGCAAGTCCAGGTTGTCTTAAGTCTTCTATAACTATCTTTTTCACTACACATTTTCGAATATCAAACCTATGTCTAAATCATTTCATAATTTGTAATTTTTTCTATTCCTTCCTTGTTTTCACCTGTGGGGCACAGTTCTTTTGGGATGTCCAGAGGGGCTGCAGGACAATTGTAAATACACAGAAAATCCCATACACTCCATTTTCCTGTCTGCCCTCATAATCTCTCCTGAGCCTGTAGTAGCTCTCATCCCAACCATATCCCACTCTCTAATACTAATGAGATCTCTACAGGGTAATTTCAGGGTATGGCCAGCATTAGTTCATCTGTGAATTTTGTAAGGTTACTTAACCTTTTGCAAATTAAAGCAGAATATTTTACTTGTAACCACCAGAGCAACCTGCATGCTTCTTGAGGCATGTGTAAATCCATCCAATACAATTTTTTTTCCCAGTATCTAACCAGGCTACCAGACCACTCTGAGCTGTCTACCTGGGAGAAAAACCTTGTAATATCATCTCTGTGGGAATGTTACAAATTATGTGTGCCCATCCATCTTGCCTGATGCAATCTCCATCGAAAAAGGTGCTTCAAATTGCATAATCAATAGTTTAAATCACTGAATGACTGAGTTAATTCCGTGGTTGCAATTTTCTGAGCTTAATATTCTTGAGAGAATTTTAGTGGCTGGAGTTTCTGTGAATATATTTTGAAGCAGATTTTTCTGTCAAGCTTGTTTGGGTAGCTACCAATCACTTTATTTTGTGGGTCTGAAGTCAATGGAAAAATGTTTGAGAAATTGGATCAGGATGGTCTACCTGATTACAAAAGGCAGTCGTTATAGATCGCATTGTATCTGGAATTTTAATTATTGTTCTTTCAAAGGCAAATAAATCATCATCTTTGATACAATCTTTCTGAAAAACTTCAGTTTACTTTGGATCTTAAACAGATGTTCCAAATTCAGGGAGTTAGGCAAACTGTGAGTCCTTTCCAGTGTTTAATTGTTGTGTGCCTGCAAGTTAATGAGCTATTTATTCTCTTCATAAAAATAAAGTGCAGCAGAATCTAAATTGAACATGAACATCTGAACCAAACTTGAACATCTGTAAAATATGCTTGCCATCTTGCCTCTCTTAATTCTACTGCCATCAAATCTAGGTCTGCCTCAAGCAAAAATATTTCTACAGACCTCAAGAGTGGCTGGTTTCAATTATACTATAATATTTTCAATAGTAAAATAAACATGGAAAATATTGTCAGAGGCGGTAACATAGTAATCATGCAACATCCAGAAACGCAACCAAAAAATTTCTTTCCGTCATACAACCTTTTGACACTTCTTTTATCCTCCAATCTGGTTTTTGTTGTTTGTTTTCTTGTTCTTATTTATTATTTTTAGTGTTTGTTTATTTTTTTTAATTCTAGGAATAAAAACCTGTGGAAACAAACTAAATATTTTTGTTTGTGTTGTTTATATCTAGACAGTAAATAGTCAGCAGAGGTCAGAACAAGGAAAGAAACCCTTAAATCGCGTAGCTCTAGACAATATATTTGAGTTCAGATTTAGAAAAAGGTAGCTTTTTGCTTTCTATTTCAAGTTTTAGAGAATATTCATAACTATCCTAAATGGGTCATGATTTTTTTCCTTTCCCTCTTGAAAAGTCAAATTGAAATTTTCTATATCAACATTTTAAATCTGTTAAATGTTAACAACTCTTGTCTTTCCCCAGACAGTATCTTATTAAAACAAAGCAAATCCTTTGTGGAAGGAAGTGGACTTTTGCATGTACCCTCCAAACAGATACACCATTGAGCAGAGATATTTTTGAAACTGCTCCAAGTCCAATCATATAAACTGTGTCTCCTTGGGATTTCTGTGCTGATAAGAACTTCCCTTTCATCACCAGAAACAGGGGAGAAATTTACACAGGTGATGAAATAGATTTTACCCATATTTTATCTGCAGAAGAATCATCCTTGGATATTGTAGAGAATAAAAATTACTTATGAACCCATCTGTCTAAACAATTTGTTTTCCTATAACTATGCAATTAAAAATTGGGAAAAAAAGTCAGCCCAATGTTTTTTTAGTTTTAATCAAAGTAAAATTTATCTTTATGTCAAATCAACAATTTTATTTGAAACATAAGTAGGTGATAAAATAAATAAAATACATTAAGTAGAATTCAAAATTACAATGTTATTATTTTCAGATATTTTGCAGTGGGCAGACCCAGTCTGAATGTCAGATGCCCACCAATGCTGCTATGGCACTGTTCTCCTCAGCTGGACTGGGGACAGAAAATATTAGGAAAGGTTCATGGTTCAATAAAAGGACAGAGAGAGATCACTAAACAGTTACTGTAACAGGCAAATCTCGAGTTAGCTTGGAGAAATGAACCGTGTGGACCTAAAATGTCCTTTGTAAGTGAACATAAAATCATAGAAGTAAAAGAGATTTCTGAGTTAACATAGAATCAGATATGTATGTGTGGACAGACACTTGTTAAATCTGTTTTAAAAGAACTTCACAGCTTCTCAGCAGCTCATTATTCTTACTCTTGGAAGTTTTTTCCTAAATATCTTATATAACTCTTTTTTACAATTTAGGTTATTATTTTTCATTTTATGTACAACAAACAGGGAAAGCATTACCCCCTCTTTGCTAATGGCTTACTTATTATATTCTTTCTGCACACCATAGTTCTTTATTTTTCTCTTTTTTTTCAAGAGAAAAAAAAAATCTAAATAATTTATTCTTTCCTCATGGATCATGGTTTCAGAGTTGAAGTCACTGTTGCTTCTCTCCTCTATGTGCATTTCAGCCAATCGTCCGCCCGTTTTGGAGAGGAAAAAACAGAATTGCACAAAATATTCTAATGACAGCCTTGCTAGTGAGGTGCAGAGCAGAGAGATTACTTCATGTGTTTTGGTTATAGGGTTCTGTTTATACATTTTCTTTTACACAGCTGCATGTAAAAGAAAATTACTCTGCTGGTTCATGCTCAGCCACACTAATCCATAGATTTTCTTTTGTGCACAAATACTCCTAAGCCTCCTACTTCACGTATTGGAGTAAAATATTTTGCTCACTACTTGTGAACCTTCCTTTTAAAATTCCTTCCTTCAAAAGTCTTCAAAGATTTTAGGGCTGTGTCAGTAGAGCCGTCCCAATCACTCAATAATAACAAAGTTTCCCAGTCATAGCCAAGATACATATTATTCACATGCTGTAATAAGAGTGCTTTTAAGGAAGAAAGCATGAAATTTTGAGTAAATATTCATCTCATGCCATTTCTTGCTTTCAGAAAATAAAAACCAGATTTTCCATCCTTCTCTTTTCATACATATATGCTCACAGGCACAAACTAATTTCTTATGGAGGATTCTGTCCGTGTTAGAGAGCTATTATAATGTTTTCAGCATATGTCTGGCACCTAAAGAGGAGGAGTTTCTGTTATTGAATGAATAAGTTTTGTGATAAATGTTAGAAGAACATCTTAGGTGTAGTTCCTCAAAGTGTTTTGGTTGGATGATAATACTTTTGTTTAGAGAGAGAAAAGAAAAATCTGAAATTACTAATTAAAACACTGACATATTTAGGTCATAGTAGTGTCATTTACAGAAAGGCAGCTGGATCTAGTGAGAAGAAAAGCCTTTGGAGAAGGTGTATTCAGAAATCTACAGTACCTCCACAGAAATCTGTTTTTAAAGTTGTCTTTCACTCCTAGAGATTATGCAATTTAATTTTTTGAGATTTTATATAATTGCGATGATCTAAATTGCAGTAAAATTCAGCCAAACAATTTAATATTCGTACATTTGGATTTCCAATGTATTCCAAGAATACACCCACACCTCTAGTCCCTCCTTCCCATTGCTAAGGACAATGTGTTCAAAATCAATACTTATTTTTAATTTTTCTCTGAACCTGCCAAACTGTTCTGCATGTCAAGAATTATTAAATGGGACTACCAGCTATTTCAGAGAGCACATGGGGGAAAAAACCCTTTCCAAAATCCAGAAATGTCAGCAAATCCAAAAGCTTCCCTTGAAGTAATTTCAGACATCTGAAAAAACATTATTAGGCCAATGCTAAGGATTTCTCTTAAATCATTAAAGAAACAAGAAAAGAGACATGATTCTTAGTCTCATGTAGTTATTATCTCTGCAAAATATAGAAGGCATTAATTTTAAAATTGAGAGGGAAGGCAGTGAAGTAAGTCCTCTATCAAAAGTAAGTTATTTGATGTAAACTGGTGGCTGATTTTATATCAGGTGTCTCGACCCACTGTGGAATATTTGTTGTCTAAAGCACTTTCTAAAGAAAAGGCATTAACCATTATTTGGTGATGGTGAACTCTCTTTTTGTGTCCCTATTCCATATCACTTGCATCTCTGATTTCTACGTGAGAAAAGGAACATGAGGTTATGTGCCCCTGGGAAGCAGAGTAAGTAGCAAATAGTAATTAGACACTGAGAATTTCAATATTTCACGAAGAGTCTTTTTTCTCCTTCACCTTAATTTATTTTTCTAATAAAGATCTTGTCTTGTGGTTCAAATTTAATGGCTATCGTGATTTACTAAATATAGTCAAATAAGTGACAATACTATTTCAGTGCTGCTGTATCTGTGATGCAGAGAAATGGGTTCTGTTGAAACAGAAATGAAGTCAGAATGGTAGGAAGAATTCCCATCCTCTTTTTCTGCTTGGTTTGTTTATTTGTTTGTTTTCCTAAGATCCTGACATTGTTGTTTTTACTTAGAGGTCATCCAAGAGGTTCAATAATCTTGACTTTTCTCTTTTCCATGCTTGCAATGGGGTAAGTTACTGCAAAAATACAAGGTAGTAGAGAAGAAGGTCTGGTTGTGACCACAGTTAAGGAAACAAAATAACTAACTGAAAACTAATTGTAACTTTACAGTGATTTCCTTTTTTTTTTTTTTTTTTTTTTTTTTTTTTTAAAAAAAAAAAAAAAAAAAAAAAAAAAAAAAAGCGAAAACACATTACATTGAACATGAAAATTCCCTGGGTGGTTCTGGACTCCTGTCACACCAGGGCCATTATGAAATCATAGGCATATATATTCCTGGTCACAAAAACGCCTTCCAAGAAGCCGATGCAGTTGATTAAGTTGCATTTAATAGCTGCTGCTGCTTGGTCAACCGTTTGACTGTTTGGAAGCACATGGTATGATGCCAGATCAACACTAGCAGTGCACAAGATCATTGCAACAAGTTCTGTAACTCTCCAACAGCTTGTGACTTCAAATTTGGTTTCACAACTTGCAAACACAGCTGTTTGGAAATGTGTAAAACAGTTTCCATAAACTTCTCAATGACCTTTCATGCTAGAGGAGAAAGAGGAGCCAATTTTCATTCAATAGTATGAAACAGAAAGTCTTCAAAATATTCAGTAAACCAGAATCTGGTCTGCTTGAAATGCCCAGAAAAAAGCATTTAGAGATAAGTACAGAACAGCACTAAACTATCATGCATTGTAGGAGAGAAAAAGGCAAAAGGAATCATAGGAAGCATAATCAGATACACAATTTTTTTAGGAAAAGGTTCCTTTCAACAGTCCTGGAACTGTACTGGATGAATACGTTCAAACACTTAAGGCAGATCCAGAGGAGGACTACTTCTGTTACAAAAAAGAATATGAAATTTGTCTTTCACATGAGATGGCTTGAAGAGCTTAATTTTTTAATTTGGTAATAGAAGCAACAAGCATATATGACTGATTTGCAGAAAGTGAACCTATCCTTGTAATCCTGATGAGAGTAAACATCAAGAACAAAAAAGGACCCTTCTAAGCTGAGAAAGAATGTCAGGGGGGAAAAAAGAGGCCATTAGTATTTTAGACTTTCTCCTTATAGATGAAAGAGTCCTAACCTATAGAGCCTTCAGTATTTGGAATAGACTTCTAGTGAAATCAGTAGGTGCAAAAGCCTTCAAACAGAGAACTTAGAAGGAACTAGAGAATTTTTAAGGAACATAATGTGCTTTCCTACAATAGAATGGGATTTCTCTCAGTGACTTATTTCCTTCTAATACATTGTTTCCATTACTGTTTGAATATGTTCTTGTGCACATACATACACATATATGTGCAAGCAGATAAAATTTTCATTGTATAGAAACTGCATGTTATTGTATAATGCATTTTACCCATGGGAGTGTGTTTTTACCCATGGCAGTATTTGATCTGACTGTATGAATGTGAAGAGTAAATAGAGATATGTGAAAGGTTGGCCAGGAATTAAATGTCATAACCTTTTGCCACTGCAAAGCAAAATATGTACTTTGGGTGTATAGCCCTGAGTCAGTGTTTTTATTGACATTAAATTGTTATACAATATTTTTATTTTAGATAAACACAACGACAAAGCAAGAACAAATATATTTTTCCAGGAACTAGTTAGGATTGAGTGTACCTTAGTATACCCTGAAAAACAGTGTACAATTTAAGAGTGACTCATTTGGGCACCAGCTTCGTAAGATTGTTCAATTCCTGCTCTATCATGGACTTACAATTAGTCAGAAGAAAGCCAAGTGGGGCCTATTTTCACTATTGTTAGTTCAGCCACAGTGTTGATGGAATTACTGAAATTGGTAGTAACTCACTCACTGTATTGAGTGCAGCACAGTCTTCAAGGTGTGATAAAAATCAAGGCAGTCCAGCAGCCCAGTGAGAGTGAAAGAGGAGATGTCATCCCTGCCAGACTCCTCCCTGATCCCCAGACACACAGCCCTGCTCTGTCCCTCATACCAGCTCTGTGGCTGCCCTTCAGAAATCTAATTCAGCTCATTGAGCTCACTGTTTCCATTTTATCAATAGAAACAGGGAAGGAAGAGTCAATTCTGGGTGCTCAAAGTCAGGACCATGGGATTCAAGGCTAAGCTTTTTAGTATAAAATATTCTTCAACTGATTGAGTCATATGAAACTACATTTACGTTCTTCAAAAGGGATGAAAAAAATCTATTTCTCAAGAGCAATAACACCATTTCCACAAATATCTTTCAGGCAATCATTCTACCAAAACATTGAGGAACAGGGAGGAGACATAATTTTTCAAGGATTATACCAAAAAATTACAGTCATTTACATTTAGTATTAATCTTTAGCTCTAAATTACTTCTGGATGGATAAAAATTTGAATGTATTTGTGAATGTATTTTATGTATATAAATGAAGAATAAGCCAGTTACCCATTTCACATTTCAAAACTCATTAATAACATTTATAGCCAAAAATACCTGTGGCATTGGTGATTAGATTATCCAGAATAGTGATCCAAACTAGCTACCTAAAGAAGCAACATTATTTGCTCCATAGTACTGAAGGGTTTCTTGGATATTTCTAAAGAAGCAAAAGAAATTTTAGTGTTTCTTGAACCCGCTGGCAAAGGCCCTACCCAAGGCCCTTCTCAGGCTGGCAACCTCTTGGGCTCAGTCTTAAACCATCCTCCAGCTGAGCTGGATTTGAACAACTGGACATCGAGTGGTCCGTTTTCACTGAGATGATCCCAGGGAAAAAAAAAAAATAATTCAGCTAACAGAGCTGATGGCAAAATTTTGTAATACACTTCTGGATTTGAACAATTCCAGCCAGCTTACTCCTTTTGTGATGTGGAGCTGTGCCTGAAGTCCCTCCAGAGATCCAGGGACAAGACCCATGGCCTGCTGTCTCCAGCACACCCAGCTAGTTAAACCTGAGCTGCTATTACAAGGCAGAATCTGGAAATCATCACTAAAAATGCCGAAACTTTTCTACACTAAATTCCACAATTTTTAACTCTATTTAATTTTTTTACAGATATGGTGTCTTTTCTACAATACTGATCACATTATCTAACAGCTCCCTTTGTATTTTTACACTACCTATTTGGGGCGGAAAAAAGGATTTTTTTTCTATATATGAATACAGAAATTATGAATAAGTATCATGAGACATTATTTTAAAAATTTAAAATAAAATAAGCCAATTCAAAAAATTACTTAATAGTAAGCCAATAGCAGCATCATGTTCTGTCCTTAAGTTTTTTAGTCATGCAATGTTAACAAAAGAAACATGGGGTATGTTTAATGTTTTATTTTACTGCCTCCATCCATCTTTTTTATCCTCAGTGGTATTAGCGAAAGCAATGCAGCATGCTCTCAGCCACTCCCAACAGGAAAACCCAGGAACAACCCAGGCAGTAGGGACAACCTTCCCTTCTCTTCCTAAAGAATCAGCATCCACGTACCGTGCATTTGAATAACGTGGTTTTTCAATAGAACATGGTAAGGTTGTGCTAATTTATTTGCATTTTTTTTCTATCTAACTGATAGAACAAATCCTACAACACACTATGCATATATAGCTCTACATGACTTTATACAAAAGCAATTCCAATGGTTTCTTTATTCTGTTTTCCTTTTTAGTAGCTTTGTATTTCTTGCATTTGTAAGAGTTCTTTGCCAAAGAAAGAAATGCTTTCTTTTTTCTGAAATGCTAAAACAATTAGCTATCGTCAGACCCATGGATCACAGATTAAGCTATGGGTTTGTGTCTCAGCAGAAAACAGATTGCAATCAAATTTTTATGAGTATCATACCTTTCCATTTCCCTTAAACTCTCTTTCAATTCTTTAGTTATTTTTGTTGAAAGGTTCCCCATTGTGAAGGGAATTGCATGAAAAGCACAAATGCTGCAGTTGTACTGAGGAAATATTGTTGTGCTTTGTTATGAGTCAGATTGGATGGAGTAAAAATATATGACTTGCTCTTAAGAAACTCTGGCTGAAAAACAATCGAAATCGCAGATACGCATCTGCTTTTTAGAGCATATGACATCTGGACTTAAATTCTTCCATCATCCAACTTAAAGTGATAAATATTTTCTTTTCTTTTCTTTATTGGATCTACTCTAAACTACAAATACATGACCTTAACCCTTAGAAATTTTATAGAAAAATCTGGAAATAAATTTCTGTGTAAAAATTATGATGCTTAGTCAGAATACCTTCTTTTGGTTCCTCTTTCCCACAGTGTCAGTGGTAAGTTTCATGTCTTCATGCAACTTTTGAAAACTTTATCTCACACTACACAAAGTCCAGACTTTTGTTATAGACACAAGCTTCTCTGTCACTGCAATTAAAGCCACTGATATGTGCTCTTCTTTCTCTTCTGGTATCTTTAGTTACACCCTTCACTTGATGCAGCTTCCTCAAACTGCAACACTCAAATATGAATTTGAATACTATCCCTTCTCATATCTGCACGACAGGAGGAGTTTTGGAGTGTTTTATGACAAAAAGAGAATGATGAAATTCACTTTACACAAAAGGGCTGAAGGAAAGTACATGCACGGTTTTGGAAAGCCATATTTTTGTATGGCACAGAACTTTAAACCTTGCTTTTGCACAATCATAGCAATTGCTCTTCAGAAAAAATATTATTGAAAGAGGGATTGCTGTGAAAGGTGAGAAAAATTAGACACCAAACTTATGGCTAAATGCCCTCTGAATATGGAGGTTTTTGAAACATGAAATAAGATATTCTTGTTGAGTAATTCAGAATTTTTTCTTAAAAACAGATGATTTCATTTAATTGTTACTTCCCTTTTTTGTTTTGTTTATTTCTCTTTTTTTCCCTGAAAAAGTCTGAATGAGTTGCCTTGAAGAGCATTTTTTAAGACAATGCATAGCCCAGGAAGTTAGTGTAAACGAATTTGACTTCATGTCTTCAGAGGAGGGTGGGGGATGGTTATGGTGTGTTTAAGAACAATAAAAATACAAACCAGAGTGAGATCAGTTATCCTGAATGGTTTCCTTCTGTTTTATCATTATCTCACTGGTTTCGTCCACTCATTTGAATGTCAGGTTGTTAGGAGAATGTTGATGTACTACTGTCTCTCACTTGATCCTGTTAACTCAAAAATACATAAAAGCAGGTTTTAGTGCCCTTAAAGAGTCTTCATACTTGTCATGAATAGCTCATTTCACACAGTCTTGGAAAAAGAGGATAAGGAATTCTTTCACCCTGAAAATTCACCTGATGAGGTGATGGAGGAGGAAAATATTGTACAATTTTTCTACAAAATTAAATTTTTTCTTGTGGCCCTCTGCTCAGTTAAAATAAAGCTCTTTTAAGCCTAAAGTGATCTCCTAAATTTAGAACTCTCGGTTGTGTACATATTCTTGTGGACATTATGAAAACAAGAAGTTCACTGTTGCATGTTAAATTTATACTCAGTTTCCAGTTCACTTAGAAAAATGTCAAGCTATTGCCTTGGAAAAGAGGATATTAAAATGCTTGTTGATAATTTTGTTTCCCCTGGAAAAAAAGTCTTCCCTGAACAGTGACATAATGATGGTGACCATGTGTTTCAATTCACAGTTTGTTCTAGTTAAAATATACATGAAATTTATGAGTCGATATGCATAACTAACCATGTCTTGCTTAAAGAAAGGTATGCAGGACAATAAAGTCTTTGAGCAAAATATATTATCAGATAAATTTACAGAACTCTGATCTTGAATGCACTCATCACTTTCCTGCAAAAGTCCAGTGTCACCAGGTGCACAGTTATCACAGAAAAACTCTGTCTCTGACAGCTACTGTTGTAGCTTTAATTCACAAGTGGGTAATTTGTTTTTCACTAGGCCCAGTAGACAGATCACTTAGGTGAAAACAGGTAAAAAGCATGAGTTATGGCTGAATAACATCTGATTATTTTGCATTGTATGTTTACATACACCTATGTGCATGCATGTGTGCTTATATAATGAATACAAACAGTACCTTGTATATTAACTACTTGAAATATTTGCTATTCCTACAAGCTTGCAGGAGACAGCAATTATTTAGCAAGAAGTAAAGAATTTTATTCTGTATTATTAGGAGACTGGAAACATATGTAGTGCTATGGTCAAATTACCACTATATGAGTGACATACATATAGAAGGTTCACTTGAAAGATAAATTTCTGTAAGACTCTCTGCCCTAACTGCAAAAGAACCTTTCTGCATCATCAGTCCATTCCTGTATCCCCTGCCTTCTTTTAGCCGCAGCTGGCACAGAGACACAGTTTTCCTATGTTGTTTTGTTTTCAGTCTTCCATAACAAAAACAAAGAGAGAGAAGTCATGCATTGTGTTAAACACTTATTGCAAAATGAATCATTATCTGACATACATCAGAAAAAAATATGAAATTAATTATGGCATGTTCTAGCTACAGCATTTGGAATCTTGCCATTTGCCACATTTATTTTCCATTAACTTTCTTGAAAACAAGTAAAAGTCCACTAGTTTTGTTTAGACACTTGTTACTATCAGTTTTATTATCAATCTTCACTGTTATTTATCCATATAGCATCACCAGTATTTGTTCTTTGGGATCCACAAACTTCCTACCACAACATGAATGTATTCGCAAGTAAACGCACACAGAAAAAGGAAGAAAACATTGAAACAAAAAAACCAAGGAACTTCTTGGTGAAAAGAAAAACATTAAACAAAATCCTACTCCACAGAGTTGTCTATACAAAAACTTTAAAGGTCTGTATAAGACTGTCTCCAAAGGTCTTGACAGCAGGCTCTCTAAAACCTATGGGGGAGTGGGAAGGGCCTCAAATTCCAAAACTTAGGCTATGGGCCACAAAACATTTAACTGCTGCTTAATTTGAAGCAGACAAGTAGTCCAAATGACTGTAAGCTCTGTGTGCCTGTGTCTGCCTGTTTACTTACCTGCCTGCAGGTAGCAAAATCTTTTCCAAGCATGGAAACCATTCTGATGGAGATGTGTCTTCAGTAGGAAACGAGGTGTGTTGTCACCTAAGGTAACAAATGCCTAAGAAATTCCTAATGAAGTCAGGAAATTTCAGCTTCATACATTGGCTATTCACCACCTCTAAATTCATGTTGAAATTCTGAATAGATTTATTTTCATAAGGCCTTTCCCTTAATCTTATTTATCATGTGCTAGCTAAACCGAGTAATGATTTTTTTGAGAAAACAAGATGTGTGAGAATTCATCTGTTTACTTGAGATCTAAATTACAACTCATCTGAAAGCAAAGAAGTCTAAGATTACAATGAGAATAGTCTGGTGATCTTTATCATCCTACTGTTACAAAAGAAGGAAGTTTCTCGAACATTTAGGATGCAAATAACTCATAAGAACCACAGGGAGAAGGGGAGTTGACTAGGTGTTGGGACAGATATTGGTCCCTTGTTAAGGGCTTTCTTGGCAAAATTTGCTAATTAGATTGAATCATGTAGGAGGTTTTAAACAAAATATTTTTTTCTTGGCAAGCAATCATAAGGTTAACATTCTTTTAAAAATCCAAGCCAGGGCTCTGGTGATTTGCCTGATTTTCCAAATGAAACGTACACATGCAATGATCCTAGAATGCCATTTGTTATGCTTTGGGGGTTTTCCGTAGAGATAATTACTGCTTTATTGCTTTAGAAAATGGTAATTTGAGAGGAATTGTTTTTTATTGTTGCTTTGCTTTGCTTTGTTTTTACATCCCATTGCAGAGCTATGCTGAATTAGAAGCTTAGTAGAGGCAAGATTCTTCAGTTTTGCTTTTAGGTAAAATAGATTAGGTTAGCAGTATACCTTTGGGTGTCTATTTTGGTTTATATTTATTTACCTGGTAGAAAAGCTGAGCTTCCTTGTCAGTGCATGCAGTTTGCTTGTAGTAATTACCCTGAGGTAAAGGCTTACTTAATAATCAAAGACAGAGTGAGGTTTTTATAATTGTGGGGTTTGGAGTGGTGGTTGCATACAGTTGGTGAGAGTGTGAAGCCTGATGCCTGCTTGGTAGTACTGTGAAATTATTACTGTTTATTACATATTAAGAAATTCATTCTTCCCTTCCAAGAGAATCTACATGGAACCAAGCTTATTCCTGTCTCACTGAAAGTCGTTATAAACCTAGAAGAAACAACTACATACAAAAAGTCATATACAATAATCCTTAAATTGAATTAATATAAATTTAACTTAGTTAAATGGCAAAGCTCATCAGTAATTTCCAGTAAATACATACATGTTTTTATTCATACTCCTCATAAATCACACAAATATCTTTCTTTGACAGTTTATTCTTTGGGTGTGTTTATTGGAGAGGCTGGCAGGCAGCTTGTATGAATCGAATCGAATTAGGACAAATTTTCTAAGAATACCAGTGTAAATGAATTTTCGATTAAGTGATTACTGAAATTCGCTAATGCAGAGACTGATTTAATTTACAAGAATAAATAAAAATAAGTTATAAATAGAAAATTTAAATAAATAATGAAACAGAACTGAAGTACAGAAAACTATGAGATCATGGGCTCTGAGTAAAATTAGTATCCCCATGTCCTGATTCTAAAAGACAGAGGAAGTAGCTAGGAAAAAAGATAGTGCAGGGCAAGCACACATTATACTTTCTCTAATGTTTTCCTAGCCTCAATAATTTTCAGTTTATCAAATTTCTTGAGCCTCATGTGGTTTATCTATTTAACAACCCCTCCCCAGTACTTGCATCACATTTCTAAGCATTTCTTTCCAGTTGCTTGCTTGAGCACATGTTAATTTTTTAGTATAAAATATCATTTAGCAAAAAGTTCAAAATATATACAACACCACTGCATGATCAATCATCTCTTTAAGTTTTAAACTACAGCTTTATTCATTAGCCCTCAGCTGCTGTCCTGTAAAAGACAGTGGAGAGACCTCCTCTAGTTTCTACATTAACTATCTCCAGATATGATTCTGAAGAGCTTTACCATATTCCTATCTCGTTAGTCATCTCTCAGTTGAACATCATTCAGTTTAATCATTATATGTTCTGAAGCTAGTTTATGTCTTTGATCATCCCTGTTTTTCCTTGAACTTTTTTGATTGCTTCTGTAGGCCTATATTCTGCTGAAGTGAGATAAAGAAAAAATCACAGAATTCTAGGCAAAGACGAAGCATTTATTTACAAAGCGGCATAAACATTTACTTGGCGTTTGCCCTTGCTTCCTTTTGTAATAATTCTTAACATTCCTTTTTGTCCACTGCTGAATGTTAAGTCAGTGTTTTGACACAGCTATTTATCATAGCACCGGTTCACTTACGAGAAACAAAGTTGCAGATTGCCAGGTTTCATGTAAAGCTAAGATATTCTTTCCTCATGTGCATCTTGCTGTATATATATATAAAATGAATGTTAGTTCATTCTTCATTACATAGTCACATAGATTTCTAAAGTCCATTATCTGTCTTTAAATGCTCTAATAAATAGTATTATCTGAAAACTGTTTCACCCACTGAGAATATAATTTTCTAAATAATTTTGAAGTATGTTGATAAGCCAAGATGCTTATCCAAGGGGCTGTGTAATGCAGTGGAACTACAGTGGTAACCTTTCTCTCTTGTAATCAAAACATATAAATTCTATTTTTGTTATCTTTTAACCAGCATTTTATCAATGGGGCTTTCTCTCTAATTCCACGATAACTTAGTCCCCTTAAAAGTCTTTGGACAAATACCCAACTAGTCTTTAGAGAGGTAATCTAGCAGTCAGATTACCTTTAGCTACATGGCCGTTGAGCCCTTTGAAAATCTTCAAGATGTTTCCAATGCTGGACTTCCCTTTAGTAAAGCTATACTGAATCTTCCCGGAGGATTGCAGTTACCCATGTTTCCACCCTAAATTAATTTAATCTACATTAAGATTGTGATCCCTTTAAGTATTTTGCTTACTTGAGTCACCTTTTAAACAGTATGAAGCAATCTAAATGGATGAAGTGCTACGTATTTTTCAAGAATGTCCTGTGCTCCAGTATGAACAGGCAGTCTGATTCTTTTACAACTACACAAAATGTGAAGGTATTAGTGCACCCCCAAACTCCTGAACTACCACAAAATGTTATACTGTAATGTGGATGCATTACAATGACTCCTTTTTAATAGCTAAGCTTCTGTTAGAAGCTGGAAGCAGCTCTCATGCAAACAGATACTTAGTCTGGAAAAGCAAAGCATGGTGTTTGGGGAGAGAATTTTTTGTCATCCTTTGGGATCATTCCAAATTTCTGCATAGCCAACAGCTAGGAAATCTTGTATTAAAAGTGACACCATTTGGGTTAAAGCAAGAATAGGTTATTTTATCTTAAACTAGATAGATAGATGATAGATAGATAGATAGATAGATAGATAGATAAGAATATAAAATTTAAGAAACAAGACAAAACAAAATATGAACATACTTAAAAGCAATATTAATAAAACACACTAATCAACTGTCAGTGATTCCCAGTCTAATTTCTTCTTGGCAATTTTTCAGAGAAGTAGAGATATTTGGATCACTCCTCATACAGCTCAAGGCTCCAGGAAACAATCTAGTACTGAGTGATTTAAAAGCTTTGCTTTAATATTCATAGAAGCAAGGATTCTCAAAGCTCATAATAGCCTTTCATTGTGCGTCATGGTAGTGAATAGGCTTTGATTCTGATAAAGTCTTCAAAGTAGTTATAGACTAACAATTTTTACCCATATGAAAAAAAGCACGAAGAATTTTGTAATAAAGCTGAGGTGAGAGGCAAGAAATTATGTATTTGGAAATACCAAAAGATGTAGTCAGTGTGGAGCAGGATAAAGGAATAGGAGACTTTAGAAAAGACAGTATCTTGCAAGACATAGGCACAGAAACAGAAATTTTGTCCATCTGTACAATTCTGTCATTTCAAAGGATCCTAGAGAATTTCACAAAATTTTAGAAGCAGCAGTTACCTAAAGTAGCTTTTTATTTCAGACCAAAAGCAGCCTCATGAAGGAAGTCCCTCAGTTGTTTCCAACTATCAAATGCTGGTTTGCATTGCAGGGCAGTCTCAGAGTGCATGAATTGCTACACTTTGGGGTGAGACTGGTTTACAGTGCAGGATTTCACTTCCACATACATAAGAACTCTTCAGATGATAACAGACTTCATGCAACTTCATGCAAGCCCAGAGTTTATCTGAAGTAATCTCTCCCACTGCAAAAGTGTTGCATGGATGTCCTCACCTGCTTGCCAGCAGCTGAGGCAGATACAGCCAGAATAAAAGGGACATCAATAGCTCATGCAGTGGAACAGTGCATGTGTGCTATAGCACCCAAGTACTGTTCTGCTCAGCCTTCAGAGTAACATGTTGCAAAATTTATAAAATTTATAAAACCAAATTGTTGTGATTCCATGTGCAGACTGGAATTAATTTTAGGTTAAGGTAATACTTAAAATGTATGTATGGAATTTACTCTGCTTAGACCCAAAACAGATTAATGCTGAGCAGGAAAAGTAGTTGACTATGTGCAACAGATGTGTTTTCCACATTTTGATAATCAAGAATTATACTTGGCCTGAAGCTGTGTTTTCCTCAGTTCAACTTTTGAGTTAGATGCCAAGTGGTAATAAATACCACCTACTTTGGTGTTACACCTGTAAGACACAGCAGTTCCAAACTGAGTCACTTGAACACCATTTACGGTCAAGTCTTCAGCTCTTTGTCTCTCATGACAGACTAAGAAACCATATATCTTCATACAAGTATTGAATTTTAAGGAATCCCGCACACACACATGCACACACAAACCCTGATTGTACTTTTCAAGGCCTTGCAGGTGTGCAAATATGCCAGTAGAGTACATCTATCAGTCAGTCACTATAATATGCCTCTTTGCATTAGACAGATTCAAAATTGTACCCAAATATCTCATAAACCACAGTCAAGGCTGAAATGAACACAATAAAAAAGATTTATAATTTTGTCATAGCTAAAAAAAGTCGTAATTTGTCTTAATCCCCACACACTTTCAACAGGTCTTGCTAAGCATGATTACATTTGTCCATGAACAGATGTTCAGCAAAGACTACTTGATGAAAACATATTTACTCTACTTGACACACAAAAAAGACCAATATTGGCAAGTCTGTTTAAACGAGGCATCCTCTAGACTGTGGAACTCCTGAGGCAGCTACAAGATAGATAACATCTAGCTTTTGGAACAAAGGCAATGAGGAAATTGTTTCAACAAAGCAGCAGCAAAACATATGGAGTTATTACAGACATCCACGTAATAACTGGGACATGGTAATTACAATGTCAATCAAGGCGGAACATGATCAGAAACAGATGAAAGGGAAGGCAAAGATCCAAGTAGAAAATATTAATTTAATTCAGGAGAGACTAAAAGATGGTAAATAAAAAGAAATTTAGACAGATGACAGCAAAGATGAAGAGTTCAGCAGAGGCGAAAATGAAAATTTTATAGTACAGGAAGCTGTACAAAAGATTCTGCAGATAATTAGAGTAACCACAGAAGGTACCCAAGGGAAGACAGCTTTTCTGAGACAACAGACAACTTGGCGGCGGCCAGAAAAATGTGATGGAGCTCTACAGCAACTAGATACACTGTTCTATTATGTGAGGCTTTGCTGTCCAAAAATTGGACATAAATTTATAGCTTAAACTTTCCTATTGTCCAGCTTTCCAAACTTTACATTGCTTTTCAGGCACTCCATCGAAACTCACCTCTTCAGCCCAAACATCATTTCAGCATGCAAAGATAGCCTGGAAATTTCTACAGTACAAGTAAAGCAGAATGAAATTTTATAGAAACAGAAGGGAGATCTGGCTGCCATATTTGCCAGTAGGAACTATGGCACACAAAGTTTCAACAGCAGAAAACAAAATAGATGAGACAGTGAAGTGTTTTGTTGTTACATTACCATGAGTCACATCTAATGGAGTACTGTACAGGGTGTTAAAATCATAATAATTATTCCACAAAAACTGGTCAGATGAGAAGAGCCAATTCTTCTTGAGATGGTTAAGCAATATAAATGTCTTTGGAAAGGACTGCATAATGGTCAATTTATGAGAATTGTCTTTTCTGAAAATTGCTTTTTTCAGAAAATTGCTTTTCTGAAAATCTATTCACAAGTAAGACATGAAGAATGACTTTTTCTATGTAACATACACTGCTGTGATTGGCAAGGTCCCAGTAAATCTGCAGTAGAATATTCAAAGGTACAAAAAGGGTACTTTGCCAAAAGTAGCAGTTAAGTGGTTTAGACCACACAATACAAAGTCTTGGGCAGGTATTCACAACCAGACTGAGCTGGTGATAAAGAGTGAGCTCAGATGAGTTAAGTGTTAGCAATCTCTAACCTGCACTGGTATTATCAGCAGATTATCACAAGTATGCCCCAGGCCTAATGATGAGGACATTATTTGTCTAAGGTATTTTAATGGGAAATGGCAGAGGGAGTGTATTGTGATACTATCTTTTCAAATTAGTCACAAATAATTATCAGAATACTTCCATCAGCAAGAGGTCTCTTATGTGAGGCTCAGAACCTGGCATATCACCATAAATCATTTTTAACCATAATCTTTTTAGCTCACAGAGTTCTGTCTGAAATGCTGTGTTCCTTCTCTCACTGCATGTCTGGTGGTGCAACAGTTAGGAAGAGAAGTAAGAAAATATAGAAACCATGGATCACATTCTAATGTGATGATGAATCCTGTGAAGGTTAGTTACAAAACCCAGAGGACAGACTAAGGACCAAGTCATGACAGCTGAAATGGTAGGAGGTGTAAATCAGAAGCAATCCACAGCAATACTCATCCAAGGCTAACATGTACAGTGACATTACAATGAAGAGCTGTTCCCATGCATGACTGCTACTTGGGATCAGGAAAGTGACAAATTTGTTATGCTCTCCCTTCACAAATACTTCTGACAGAGAGAGAACAGTGGTGTAAATAAGATAAGCATAATGGTCCTGTGTGATCTCTTTGCTGTGTACTCTAGTTTGCAATGATATGGAGTTTATTTTGTGGAAACGCAAATTTGACATAGCTGCTTTGTAGTTGATCTCAATAAGAGGGAGAAAGAAGATAGTTGTACTTTATTCCCTTCAAGTTGGTGGGTTTTTTTGTTTGTTTGTTTTTGGGGTTTTTGTTTGTTTGTTGGTTTGTTTTTTTTTTGTTTGTTTGGTTTGGTTTGGTTTGGTTTGGGTTTTTTTTGTTTTGGTTTGTTTTTTTTTTAATAGAAAAGAGAAGAAGAGAAGAGGTATAAGCACTGTTTCACATCTGAGGAAACAAGCTGCTTCCTTGGTCTTATTGAGATCTGGAAATTTTTCATGCTAAGAGAACACCTTTTTACCCAACACTGAAAGAATATTTGTGGTTTATGTGCCTAATGCTGTAGTATATTTTACCTGAGTTCACCCATTTGAAACAGGTTTAATTTTACCATCTCAAATAAAATTGCAACATTAGCTAGAATTTTCATTAAAATATATTCTATACAGAAATTACATGGATCTTAAATGAAATGTGATAGTCTTCCTAACATAAAAATTCACATGATTTTCTGTCAGTAAGCTAAGAGACAAAGTGGAATGCTAATATTTATGCTGTGTTTTCATTTTTCATGCTGCCACAGCTGTCTTAGACTAAACAAAACAGTTCTATTTTAAAGCAAGAGGCTGTAGACTTACTTTAAAGAATTAACAGAACTTCTAGAATATTTGCTTTTAAGAGACTTATGGATGATACCAATATTAAATAAACATGCTGAAAGACAAATATACACATTATCTAAAAAAAAAGTTAGAAGAAGAGATATTTATTTAAACATTCATAGATATCTGAGGTTAATTATTTAAAATAATAAACATCCCCATTATTTTATTGTCCTACGTATAGTTTTATTTCCTTTCCATTTCCATGTATTATTCATAAGGAATTAGGGCATATTACTTGTACATCTAAATTTCTCCTTCAGTGACACAAATTTAATAAATCACAGCACGAGACAACATCAGTGTATTTTTAACCACTGAAGTGAACTGAAGGTCTATACTTTGAAGTAACATTGTCAAACACCACATTGGCTTTACTGAGGTTTAAAAAAATATATTCAGGAAAAGTAGTGAAGTGTGTTGATTTGGTTTGTATTTAGTTAGTGCCAATTCTATAACCTGTATTAACAGATCTCTTCTTCAATGGTGCTTGTGCCACCTTTCTTGGGAAGATCAGGACCATTCCAACATCTAGTGAATTCCTTCTGAAGTATCAAGAGTACAGGAAATTCAATCTTATCTAACAATAAGTAACTGCAAATTCCAAAAAAAGCAACTTATATCAATTAACCTGGGTAATTTTATTACCATTCATAGCTTTTTAATCTCTTTTTCACATCTTTTCTGTCCTCACATCATATATCAAAACATTTCCCTGCAAGTATATCTCCATGTTTTAACTTCATACTAGTTTATGCCTCATTGTGTATTTTTGTAGATGTAGATGTTTAGATCATTCTCCTATATTTTCTTCATTATAATCATTATTACGCATAAGGCTAAATTAGTTACAGATCAGCATACTCTTAAGACAAGGGTGTTCAGATAAAATGAATGCAAATAATGGCTTTGTATATATATTTTTATATTCTCAAAGTACTTCAGTTTACAAGTAAATATTATATGAGTAGGATCCATTTAACTGAAGCTGCTTACCTACTTAAGTTTAAGCTCATGCCTAAATATTTGCAAGATCTGATCTTTAGAAGATTTCTTTAGAAGAGGAAGAGCTAATTGTATGCCAACTGTATATTAAGAAGATCCCTTGATTTTGTCCCTGATGCAAAAATAGCCATGACCTGTCATAGTTTTCTAGTTTATAAATGAGAATGATCTCAAAGTTATTTGATATTTGGAGATAAAAGAAGCAATGAAGCCCTATATCCCCCTGATATTCTCATAGAACTTTT
Source organism: Zosterops lateralis (assembly GCF_965231275.1). Classification (NCBI taxonomy): domain Eukaryota; kingdom Metazoa; phylum Chordata; class Aves; order Passeriformes; family Zosteropidae; genus Zosterops; species Zosterops lateralis. The sequence goes on from NC_139766.1 coordinate 36,062,890, forward strand.
GGCATATGTAATGGGAGTTTTAGAAGAGTATAACATAAAAGCAAAAGTTTTGCTTCAGGATTTATGGTATCACATGAATTTTAAAAGTTGTAATCCAGTGAAAAATTTTCATCCATAAGGACTTAAGCCAAGTTCTGCCTAAAGAAAAATAAATCTGGAATCTCTTTATTGAAGTCCATGGATGTGTTCCAGATTTAAAGGGCTGCAAGTAAGAGTAGAGTTTGGCTTCATATTTTACTTACAATCAGAAAATTTTAAGAGTAGGTTATTTGGAAAATTATTTTTATATAGCTTTCCTCTGGAAGGAAATATTTATAGTTGTTATGCTTTCATCTGGAAAAATATGGTTCTTTATTCCAACCCTTACAAAATGAGGCTGATGGTTTTGCCACATAGGATGAACACAAGACTGAGTCATGGTTACAGTATGTTGGGTGTGGCTACAAAAGAAAGAAATATTCCTTACCTTGACAATATTTGTTTTTTGGGGGGGGAGGTGAGGATGGTGCAAATACGGGAGATTTTATCAGTGAAAGGGTGTGTTCCCAGTAAATTAGCTGGGTATGCCAGCTAAGTAGGGTTCTCTACAAGCTTTTGGTACCAGAACGTAGAAGCAAAGACAACAAATAGTCTAATAAAGAATCACAGGAAACCTTGAAGTTGGAGGAAAACCCTTAACACTAAGTTTGAAAGTGCCTAAAGCATCTGAGGGAGGGATACAGTTTTCACAACAAAAGTCCAGGTTCCTGCTACTGGGTGCAAGGACAGATTGCACACTGTTACCATATTACCATATATCTATAAGTCCCAGATTACCCACTAAAATTCAGTGCAGTTCAGCAGTTATGTGGATTAAACATAAGTCTCAATAGCAAATGTAAAATGTTAGAGCAGAGCATGTTCCCTGTTACCTCTGGCCTGTGACAGCCTGCTGCTTTTCCTGCCCGGAATCCACTGGCCCATGTTTTCAGCTACTCTTCCCCTTCCCCTTCAGCTTCCCTCCTCCCTGGTTTCCACAGGTAATGCCCACACTGACCACGGACACACTGCTGGCAGTACCTACCCCTCCTCTCACCTCACAGGAGTTATCTGAATGTGTGGCTTATCTGAGGGCTTCTTCTCAAATTTCTGAACTTTAAAAAGGCATGGATTATTAAATGCAAATATTTACTCAGGAAAGTAACACCATCTGCTTGTGCACATGAAGATCAGATAACCTTCCCTTCTTCAGACTGGGTTTCTGTGTGTCAGGGGAGAGTCCCAGGAAGTGCCCAGCCTCCATCAGAGCTGGGACTGTCAGCTGGGCACTGGAAGTGCCTGGTGGAGGGAGGATGCCCAAACCCCACAGGTGACCCACAGATGGGCCTGTGACATGCAGTGGTCCAAAGTGGCTCCTGAGGCCCCATGTGAAAGCACCTTTCCCCACATCACCTGGTGGGACAGGGCTGTGCAGTGGGATCCAGAGATGTTGAAACATCCCAGACACACAGCCAGGGAGAAGACACTCCCAAAGAGGGGAAGCATGGAGAGCTGAAGAACCATCCTCATATTTAGCCGCAGTGACAGAGGGGCTGAGAAGCAGTGAAGGCCCCTGGCTAGATAATATACTAACACAGCCCTTCACCCAGAAAGCAGCGCCAGACTCTCCAAAAGCAAGAAAGTTACAAAAAGTGTTCCAAAAAACAGGGCCAGGTCACACGAAATCCCTCAGAGTTCTTCCCTGAGGCCTGGCCACGCATTGCCACAGAACTGTAAGTATTCAATACTCTTATTCTTTCTTATTACTGCTCAGTATTTGTAAGGATGGACACACACACAGACAGACAAAAGACAGACAAAATATTGTCTGTGAGTCAATCTGCATGTACTGAAAATCTTATTCTGGAGACCAAAAATCGATTTCCAGGAACCCAGTTCACACACTACTTCAATGGCACATTAAAGAATAAAAGATAGCAAGCACCATAATATGTGCTAGGTCTTTCATCCACCGTCCAAGGAAGGGAAGAGGAATTAGACTGGACAAGTTGATCCCTCTCCTTAAGACTGTGTTTATCCCAATTTCCACTGGATTTCCTTCCAAAGCCAAATATCCTTTCTTGCCCCATTTTTAGGAGCACAGTTCTCATTCCATCATTAAAGTGCTACTCAAATCTCTGTTACAAAAAAAAAAAAAAAAAATCCTAAGACCTCAGTGACATGTTAATTTTAAACAGCCGGTAGCTAAAAGACTTTTAGTTTCTTCTGGGAAATTATTTATTGTCTTTTATCTAACTATACTCTTCTCAACAGACCTTATCTTAACGTTTTTTATGCCAGGTGTTTGGTCCTATACCTGTGTTCCCTATGACAGTTAAGATATTTCAGATAAAGTCTTCAATAGCTGGATTTCTTTTTCCTCAATAAAATACTGATAATGGAACAGAGGCTTTGCCTGCAAGGAAAATATCACCGTATATGACAAAAAATGTCATATTACTCTAACACATAAAAAAGCAGGTGCTTTTAAGTTCATAACCCCTTGCAACAAAACTTGGGCTACACTCTAAATCTTTCATTACTGACAGCCAAAAGTAAATAATCTATTGTAAATGCTGTAATTTTCAAAGCCCCTTTACTTTCTATTTGCAATATCATAACAAACCTTATGGCAGCTTTTATAGCTGACACCTCAAAATCCATGTTGAAAAAAATGCTTTGCTGTTTAAAAAAAATATCTTTGTTATCTATAAAAACCAATGAAGCCCTGGATTCCATGGTCAGGTCACCCACATTAAAGATTAGTGGGCTCTAAGCCTAGAAGGTACCATTATGATCGTTTGTTATGATCAGATACACACAGCAGAGCAGGTCAGCAAGTAAATGCTGCATTAAGTCAGTAACTTCCTCTTGAATTGAATTACATCACAGTAAAGAATTGAACTTCTATTAGCTAAATTTTAGGAAAATAATGGGAACATGAGCTGGGATTACATGGTGGAAAGAGAGATTGGAAGAGAGCCTTCACACCTGGGTCCACAGAAATTAAACTTCAGACTCATATGGCAAACCAAATTTAAAGAGAAACACACTGGTGCTTCCAGAGAAAAACACCTACAAAACTATGCTTTCAGCCTCTGGACTATGCATTCTCACTCAGAGATGTAAATCTCTTAGCTTCACCTGCAGGTGTACACTGGCCATCCTGCAGGATGGCTGTCACTGCTTGAAGAACACTTTAATAACAGTGAGTGAGACTCTTCTAACATCCAACCCAAGATTTTTTCAGGGTCAGTCTATATGTATTTGTTCTTGTGCCAGCATTGTTCTTTAATTTAAACAGATCTGGTCCCTCATGGTGTTTATCCTCGAGGAGAGCAATCTTAGCTCCTCTCAGCCTTCCTTTTTCAAAGTTAAATAAATCACTCCCTTCCACTATCTTCGTTACTTGGGTTCTCCTTTCCTGTTGTCACCCTTCTCTGCAAACAAACTAGCTTTAGTTTAATTTTTTGCATATCTGCAACTGGAGGTTTAAGTATTCCAGATGATTGCAGCACATCGTCCTGCTCACTAGCTCCCCTGAAATTCTCCTGGTTGGGAATATTTCAGTCTCATTTGCCTTTTTTCATGGCTCCATCCCTTGAGCAATTTACACCCATGACAACCATCAAAAATGCTTGATTATTCTCTTCCTTAACTACTTACAACTGATGCAATCTTACAGCAAAGAAGATGCAATCTTACAGCAAATATTTTTGTTATCAGCAGCTAAATCATGTGTTCATAACTATGCTGAATCTCCCTATGACGTTGTGAACCAAATCTGTTGTGAGCAGATCAAACAGTAGCAAGAAACATGCACGCATGGCTAAGAACAGTTGAAGGCCTGGAATGAAATTGCTAAACCTTCTTTTTTAACCACAGCAGGATTAAGCTTAATGCTTCCTCATATAAGAATAAGCATTTCAAGGGAGAGAAAAGTCAAACTTGGCAGCATCCCAGTACAGAAAAATACAAACAAATATTGTAAATCAATACACAGTGGTTAGATTCTTTTTTTCTGGTAGTTTTTTTAAAGTTTGGTAAGGTTTTTGTTAAACAACAAAGTACTAAATACAATGAACTTACTAAAGATTCTGCATGCTTTCATATCTCAGAAATAAGGAAAGAACAAAAAGAAATACAATTTTTACTTCTCCAAATTTGAATATATACATAGCAAGCACCAGCTTGTGAAGAAAAGTCTATTTGAGATTAAAGCTGTAAAAAATAATTTCATAACTTGATGACTATTTGCATCTCCTGCCTCTTAAATGAACTTTCTTTAGTAGTGGAAGGTTTTCTCTACCTACCCTTGTAAGTCATAGTATTTCAGTGAAATGGGAATCTAGGTGCCTATTTCTATAGTCAATGTCCCAATGACCAGAGTCACTCTTCTCCTTCCAGTTTTTAGTGTCTCACTCTTTTCTTTCTGCAGTTCCCATAAGATGGACTGTAACAGGAATAGTTGAGAGCCATTCCACACCCAGGAAGTTAGAATGCTCTTTTGGGAGGTAAAGGACATGATTTGAAATCTCAAAAATTTTTCAGAGAAAATGCCAGACTCTATATTCTATGTCTGATTATCCCAATCTCCTGGCAAAATAAAAGGTGACCTCTCACTGGATTTGTAACTACACTCCCTCCTTTTGCTGTTCTGACAGAACCTGGAAAGCATTCCTTTTGAACAAAGGGTTTTGCTAAGAAGTGGGAAATGAAAGTAAGACTCAAGCTTACTTCAGTACAACAAACAAAAAAAAATCTTTTTAATAGAAAATATGCTCTTCTTTTAATTGTCTGGTCAAGCAGTCGAAACAGAGAACTTTTTTTTTTTTGCTCCCTTTTCCATATCTTAGTCATTGCAATGTCCTGCAGCTGCATATTTTGACATTTTGACAGATGCTTCTAGATCTGCCCAATGGCCGAGGAATGACTCTCTTACTTGGAAGCACTGTCTGAGGCATGGGAACACGTAATACTTTTTAAAGGGGAATTCAACTAAGCTTTCCCTTACTTTTTAGATCATTATGTGTATAAAAGGGAAAGAACCATTCTGCTCTGCCTTGTTTCTTACTTCTTATTGCTACCACTGGAGAATATTGGCCATTTGATCTGATTCTTTACGGAATTTTGTCATTATGTTATTACTTATTATGGAGCTGTGCCTCAGGCACTGACTTCAGCTCATTCTAAAACTGCCAACAATCAGCTAGAATTTGCGCAACACTGATTTCAAAACAAGACTGTGTTTGCTTGTGCATTCATGCAAATTTAAGGGCAAAATATATACCACATAAGGATGAGTACATTTGACAGTTTATATTTGAAGTTTACCCTTTAGTATCACAGAATCCTAGTTCTTTTCTTCATTTTCTTCACATCACTGAAGAAACAATCCGCATTTCCAATATCACACCTTCTGTATTCAGTATGGATTTTTGTGCAAAATGGCTATTTTGTTCAGAACTGTCACATCAACACATCTGCCTTCTTTAATATGCAACCTTTCAGTCCATTTGCTTGTGTTCTGGGATGCCTCCAATCCAAAAGATATCTTCTGGCACCAGACATCCCCCAAAGAAACACACTCCTAACTTCCTCAGAGGGTCACTATTTTCTTTTTTGAACTGTTCTTTATGAACTTTTACTCATGCAGCAAGATCTTTGTTTTCAGTTTTAGACAGTTTAGTTCCTGTTATTTTCTGTAAAGTTCTGCTGGGTCTTGAAGGTTATCTGTCCTTTGTTCCAGCTGAAAGAATATGCTTTGGTAAGTAGATTAAGCTAAAGATCTAAAACTGAAGTCAGTTCAGCCTGTTTTAAGAACATGGTGTACTAAACACTTTTTTTTTTTTTTTAATTCAAACACATTGCATGTTAATTCTGAATCCTCAACAGATTAATTCTATTCTTTCAAAGTAGTGACTAAATTTGCATTAAAAGAAAGTCTAAATTCTGTAAAAATTTTTCACAAGATTAATCTTCTGGGACCATATCATTCATATGATTTGTATAAGGATAGTGTAAGCATAAAGAATTGCTTTTAGTTACAACATTCAGAAGTGAATTTGTGGTTGGTTTTCAATGATAATTTGATTTATTCAGTATCTCTGAAACATTTTTATAATTGTGGCTGCTATTTTCTTTTTTACAGTTAAAGGGTTGTGCATGAATGAACTTTAACTTGACCCAATTATATGATGCAGTGTGGACAGTAGTGTATGTGATTTTATCAAAGTCAGATAAAGAGCTCCTGAGTTAAAAGATTTAGAGGATCTGTTTAGGCCATTTCAGTGGTGCCATCCATGGGATTAAGAAGAGGGACATGTTACTTAAGATATAACCAAAAAAGTTCAGTAAGGGTGTTGAGGACAAATTTAAAGTCTGATTCAGTCTGATGAGGACATTGTCTTGAACACAGATAGATTTTAGTTATGTCTGTCAGATTTTTCTGGACTTCTTTTTCCCCTGCATTGTTGCTTCCTGATGAAAGAAAAGAAGTTACAATTGAGTAACTTCACATCTGTGTTCTGGCTCCTGAATGCACAGGAATACCAGTTTACTGTAAGAGCAAATAATATTTTGGGGTTTAAAACAACACCATCCACCTGGAAAATAAGTCTACATGAATTTTAAGAACTTCTGATTTTCATGCCAAAAGTTATCATTCTTTTTACCTGTGAAGTTTTTATTGTCATGTTCCAAAAACTCAGCAGAAGCTTCTGGAATCAGTCGTTCATGATCCTGTGCTTTTCCATAGACACCGTTGGGAGCATTTTATTCTTTCACCTGTTAGAAAATGGACCACCTGGTAAACTGCCCTTTTTTGGATGTGCCCTCTTTACCATATGTTTTTACTCGTTTGTAACATGAGGAAGAGTCATCCTATGGACATTTGTGGACAAGGTAGATGACGAGTTGTGCTCTGCCAACATCACCTCTGTACAGAAGTGCTCTTCTCATGGCAAAACAGAGTCTGGTAAATGCCGTTTTTAACACTACAGGGAACCTGTCAGTGAAGGCAGGAGCAGCAACAAAGCAAATAATGTCTCTGCTACTGCCTAGAGGAAAGCATAACTGTGGTCAGCATCCACACATGTTACCTGCTGAAGTTCGTGGCTCCAGGGTGTTTGCAATGGTATTTTTGCTGCCTCTGAAAAGACTTGCTAAAGTGTGTTGAGCCATGCTGCTGGAATGAACTGATGAAATCATGGAAGCAACAGTTCAATGTTAGATTGAAATTGCCAGCAGACACAGTGCTTGACTCCCTTTCACCTGAAGTAACCTTCCGGGGAATACTATTTTCTGTGATTGTTTTTAATTTATTTTATCATGCCTAATGTCCCCAGACTTTTCAGATCACAGTCAAAACATCTGCAAGGCCATTAAAAGGCCACTCAATAGTTTTGGGTTTAAAAAAATATAAGTGGAGATGATCTATATCAAGAAATATGTCACTTGCTCTCCTAATAGGGAGTGCATCTAGCCTGGTGCTGTGAAAAAATGCAACAATATTATTTTCGGAACTGAAAGTCGATCACGATTACAGATTTAATTTACAATCTCTGGGAAAAGGCTGGCAACTTTTGAGACTTTGAAGAAGTTTTCTCAGGTGATCTCAGGCTGATTACAGATGGTCTTCTTCCACATCATTAACATTCTCAAAGTGAAGGGCTGTACCTCTACGTCAGAGTTTGGCTTAGGTAATTCACAATTACTGATTCTTGGGATTCACATTGCAAAACTTCCAGATTAACTGTTCCACTTAGCAATGTTCCAGAAGTAGAGGACTTCTTTCTGTTTCTGCTTCTGAAGTCAGGCTCAGAGGAATGCTGGGAACAGCCTGTACTGCTGTTCCTAGAACCATAAACACAGTTCGTGGCTTTGGGAATTGGGAAGTTGCCAGATCAAGCAGAAATATTGCATTATCAAAGTTCCCCTTCTTTTTTTGAGACTAGGGCAAATTAGTAAGTCCTATCCTCCTTTTCATCATTCAAACAGTATGCTTACGTACGTTTTTCTAGAGAATCATTTACAGACTGCTCCTTCTGCTCCTCTGGGCAGTTCCTTCCCTTCACCATTTTAAACAGACACAGTTTCAATTGGAAAATCTGACAACTATGACTAGGGGCAGACTTCAAATGTAAGTTTCTGCAGTTTCACAGAATTACAGAATGGCAAGGGACCACTGGAGATCCTCCAGGAGCCTCTCTGCTCAAGCAGGATTCTCTAGAGCATGTTATTCAGAACTGTGTCCTAACAGATTTTGAATATCTCCAGGGAGGCTCCACAACCTCGCTGGGAAATTTATTGCAGTGCTGAGTAACCCAAATAGCAAAGTTCCTCCTTATGTTCATGTGAAGAGCTGTGTTCCAGTTTCTGCCTGTGGCCTCTTGTCCTATTGCCTGTCCCCACTGAGAAGGGCCCAGTTCATGACACCCTCCATTCAGACATCTAAATATATTTATTGTGCTAAAGTGTCTGGTTTAAAACTTCTATACATTGATAAGATCCCTCTCAGTCTCCTCCTCTCCAGGCTGAACCAGGTCTATCATCAGTATGCACTCACAAGGTCAACAGACACATGCAATAACATGCAAGAGAAGTAGAACTTCCTGAAATCAAATCAGAATGAAACAATAAAACCAGAGTGATACCAAATAGGCAACATATTTTTCAATTAGCTTGAGCATGCTACTGGAAATTTTTCTAAAGCCAATGCAAATTATTTGGCTTTGGTTTACCAGTATTTTCTGTGGAAAAAAAAATGCTATTCAGGAAAAATTTGGACCAACTTTAGGGAAAACTACTTGCAAAGTGCAGAATAGATTCAGAAAACCTCAGAGATCTGATCTTCAAAGTATTCTTTCACTGAATAAAAATCTATTCTTTATTCAGTGGTGATATAAAGATGTTAACATTTAGGAACAAACTGAGGAGCTAAAGTCCTGCTAAAGACACATAAGTGAGTAGTGACATGAATGTACTTGTGCTGCAAAGAATCTATATAGCAGCTATTAGCAGAGAGTCACTACAGCTAAATTAAACACTAGTAATAAATTCATTAAGTAAACCGAAATGAAAAACAGACTCTCATGTGCCAGAGGCAACAGTTTTTTTTAAATCTTCCATCTTCCAAATACTATTATACCATCTTCCTGGAGTCATCCTGAAGTAATAATTCATTTCATACTCGTTGGCTGTAAACATCCTGGTAAGACACAAAAATATTTAAATTCTTTTTTATTTATTACCTTTTATTGTTCCATGGCAATGATGTCTTTAGAATGAGTTGCTCTGAGGTGAGAGAGCACCAGGCTTGATCTAAAATTATTTCACAATGGATTAGGAACTAATCATTTATGTGATCACAAACATTTTATGTTACCATGAACTCATTAACTCATTGTCTCCACCTGTATATATATATGTATGACACACACACACATCCACCTTTATGCTCTGTCACCTCCCCATAATTCTTGAATCTCAGGATTGTAAAAACTATCAAGAGGATAGGACAATTTTTACATCTCAGAGAAACTAATTTGTTTATAGGAAATCCCCACTCGTTGCATAGGGCAGACTTGGGTTTCATGTTCATGTGCATGGTTACCTTTTCCCTGTTGCTCCAGAAAATCTGTGTTTCTGGAATGCTCTATGGCAAATCTACCAGTGGGTATCTGCTACTCCTTAATGCATATCAAATTATGTGGATTCCAATGTTTAAGCCACAGAATTCTTCCCACTATTGTCTCTAAACTGAGGTAAAATATGTCTTACAGAATACAGTGCAGCTCAAAGATTAAGTTCAATACTTCAGCTTTGAGCTATAACTATTTTGAGGCTTTCTGTGAATAATTCTTAGGGCACAGAAGATGGCCATAATGGCCACTGCTCAAAATTTGAAATATTTGCTTTCTTTCTAAGTACACATAGACAGTCTGTGAAGTACTTTCTCTTGGGACAGATCTAAGGGATAATGTGGTGTATATCTGCATTTTTATTGACTATTATTTATTTGACAGTGACTGTACTAAAGACAGTCTATAAACACAAAAACTAAGTTGCTAAAATTTGAATATGAATTTGAATTTTTCTGACATGTTTGTATAGTCTAGTTTCTTAAAAGTTTGGACGTTATTTGTGAACCTATTTTTCTTTGGAAATTTGGAAGAAACAGATGTTCAGTTGTAACTTCCCTACCACAGGATACTCCATCTGTATTTCATATTTATGGTATACTATGTTGTAGTCATCACATACTGTGTGTTTATTTACTTTTCTCATTTTTAGTCTCTCTCTCTTTAGTTCTTTTTTTCTTATTTTAGTTTAATTCTGACTACATATGCATTTCATAATCACAGAATTGAAAATTCATTTAGATTCTGTGACCAAAATATGCTCCCTGATGCCAGAAAAACAAACAGAACAGCTGTCTCAAAGTAGCTTGTTACTCAGCTGTATTTATTTACCTCATTTTTTGCAAAAACATTTATTTTTAAATACTAGTCACAACTAGTTAATGTCAAGATAAATGACATCTCCAGCTGATACAACTTCTAGGTTAAATAACCAGAAACTATTCCATGTAAAAATTCGACAGACTCACAGATCTTTCTGCTTTACTTCTCTATCTATTATTTCATTATTTGTTTTTCTTGAAGACTAATTTTGCAGTATCTAGATGCAAAAATTAATCCTCAGTTACGATAAAATTACTTTTCTGTTGGAATTTTCCACTTCTATTTGCAGTTTATAATTGTGGGATTTCTTTTAAGCCCACAGGGTGAGACGGGAGTCTTTGCAAGAAATTATATTGTCTAGAATTTAAATTAATCATGCTGGTATGCATATAAACAAATAACAAAAACATCTCACATAAGCCTGGATGTTTTTGCAGCTACATAAAATGATCACTTAGTTTCAAATACACAGGCATACTACAGGAACTACTGAAGGCACTTAAAGTGCCCTGGTTTCAAAAGGACATTTCCTCACACCAAAACCAGTATCACTGTACAGCCTCACAGCCTTAAGGTTTAAACACTTTCTGAGGAGATATGGATTTCAGTTCATTCATTTTGTGGAAAGTCTTTAACCTGTGGCCCCATATTCTATGTGAATGCTTTAATTGCTCAGGTATTCCACAAAACAGGAGACAGATTTCAGTTTCACACAGCTACCAGTCTTAATCCTAGCAAGATGGCACTCATTGAAAATAACAGAATCTTTTGCATTAGAGGAGTCTTGCCACCAAAATACAGCCCCTTACATGGTTCAGCTGGACTTTAGAGAATCACAGTCTCGGATTTAGAAGCTTGAACCATCTACAGATTCCCTTTTGGCATTATAACACTTTGGTGGATCTTGGCCTGAAAAGCTCTGAGCCTTGATTTGAAGTAGAGCAGTCCTATGAGAAACTGCAGTGATCTGCTATGGAAAAACCACTAGTGCCTTTGACTCCAGAGCTGTCTGCATGCCAGGAGCTCTTGGTGCTATAGCACTGCACCAGCTGCCATGAGGACTGCCTCCTCACTAATACTAATGCTTGAAAGATGTAGGGCAAAAGGCTAGTATAGACACATCTCTGATTGTTTAGGCTGATTATTTGTTCTCAGAGCAATAGAAGGAAGCTATGCAATGGATTTGTGCAATAAATTAAGTGTTAAGCAAAGTGTTTTCCCAGTTACTGATATTTTTGCAAAGTTTGCTGATCTCTCCAGCTCTCATTCCCTTTTGAGTTTGCTACTGTGTTAATTAACCTGTGTCAATTCTGCCTGATTAGTCATAGACCTAAGTGAATCAGCATAAAATAATTCATGTGTGTTTTAGCTTCATTGGATTACATTTAGTCACGCAATATTTGATTTGTCTTGGTTCCTAGTGTATGATTTTGAACTTGCACATAGTTGCTCTCTAAATTTTTGGACATCTTTACTGGTTGTTGAGACACCCTGCCTTGAACTTTATCTGGTCCAGATGCCAGATGTGGTTAGTAACTTTGAGCTAGAGCCCAGAAACAAACAAAAAAAAAAAGTCCAAAACAGATATGGAAAAAAACCCCTACAGTGGTGCCAAGATCCACCCTCACTTTTCATGCACAGAAGGTACACTGAAAACTTTGAGTAAACAAGTGCTCCATCTACATGCTTAATACTGTGAAAAATGACCTTAGAAAAATTGCAAAAAGGAAACCAGAAGGCTTCAGCCTAGCAGTAGACTTTTTGCTTACTAGGGCCATCTGATTCAACATATCTAGAGTTTATTTGGGCCTTATTTCTGGGAAGCCCCTACTTGACTTGAAGAGAACATGTTTCTACCTTACAGAAAATATGCATTAATTAAATAAACATCCATATTTACTTGTAAACATAAAAAGTCCAAATTAAAATAAATAAGTATATTCAGGAATATATTGATAATAATAGGCATGATAATAAGAGTTATGGTACTCATCTTCTTCTTTATGAAGAATAGTCTTATTTTTAACAGAATTTGAGTAAGTTAATCAGCTTTACAGAGATACAGAATATTTTTAAGTGTATTTTTAATGTCTCTTACCTCTATAACTTGTGAAAATAACACATGTATGAAAGTCTGTTAAAATCAATGCTGTTCTCTTCCCTAATTTCCTGTAAAATACTGGTTTTCTGTTGTTTAAAGCCATATGATAAACTCTATGGTTAAACTGTCTCTAGGTTGTGGAATCTGATCCTACCAGATTCTCCTAAGAGCTGCTAAGTACCTGCAGCTTGCCTGAAATTTATTTAGAATCACTCACAAACTAGATTTATGTGTCGGCCTTAATCTCATGAAATCCAGGAGGAGAAAAAACAAAAACTTTTACTGTACAAGTGTAAAAATATCACACATTGAAATTTCTTTTTTCTCATTTAAACAAGCACAATTTTTTAAGGGATGGAATCAGATTAGTTCATCAAGATGCCCTTTGAGATGAAAATACATACGCTTTTCTTGGCTGATCTCTGTCAGTCCCACCTAATGTCACCTAAACCAGAAAAGAAATTATAAACTCACTCTATCAACACTGTTGTTCTTCTTCCAGCTTGTAGCAGTTTGGGTATTTCATAATGGGTTAATTTGTCTTTCAAATAGAAATAAATAACATGGAGAACCAGCCTATTTCCTAGATATAGAAAGATATGCAAGATATATATATATTTGTATAAACACACAAATATACACTGATTATTGAGTGCATATTGATATAGAGAGAACAGAATGAAATATACCTAAATTAGGTTAAAAAAATCAAACATTCTTCATAAATAATATTTCATCTGTAAAAAGTGTTCTGAAAAAAATATGTGGAATAGATTTAGTCAACTTTATAGACATTATAGTACTGCCATAATACCAAAACCAGGATTAACTCATTCTGAGCAAAGAGCCTTGTATTCTAAAATCCTCTCTTTGACAGTCACCAGAACATATGAGAATATATATATATATATATATATATATATATGGTGTAAGTATTCCACATTTTGCTATCTCACCTTCAATGATGGTAATTTTCTGTCTCAGTGCACAGGAGCATGCAACTCCCAAATGCTGGAAGTCAAGCAAATAAGGCAGAAGACCCACTTGGCTTAACAGGAATCTTCTTTGGAAATAAGGCAAAAAAGGAAGGTGTTTGCACAGTGGAGGCAAGGTCAGCTGACACAGGAAGAATAGAGAGATGCTGCTTGCCACTGCAGGGAGAAAATTCATGTGGCCAAAGCTCAATCACAGTTGAAGCTGGCCAGAAATATGGGGGACAATAAAAAGAGTTTTTTCAAATCTATTAAAGGCAATAGGCAGTGTAGAGATAACATCAGCCCATTACAGAGAGAGGCTGGTCACCTCACAAACCCAGACACAGACAAGGCACAGGTGTTTAACACATTCTACCTTCAACATGGATGATGGAACAAGGGGATCTACTGAGAGATGGAGGGCCATGAATGCAAGGATGATCAACTCCCAGTCAACTCTGAAATTGTGGGGGATCTCCAGCTGGAGATCTCCCTGCATATCTATTGGGTCTGATGGGATTCAGCCAAGAATATTCGAAGAGCTGGCTGATGTCATTGCAAAACCTATCTCAATGATTCTGAGCATTCTTGGGAATCCAGAGAGGTCCCAGCTGAGTGGAAGCTGGTGAACATTGTCCCGGTTTTTGAGAAGGTCTAGAAGAAGGACTCCAGAAACAACAGACCTGTCGATCTCACTTCAGTGCCTGGTAAAGTTATGGGAGAGGATTATTCTGGGAAGTATTAAAAAACACAAGAAAGGCAATGCAGTTGTTGTTTCAGCCTGGAGAAAAAGATACTGAGGGGACACCTTATTGCAGTCTGCAACTTCCTCTTGAAGAGAAGAGGAGGGGTAGGCACTGATCTTTTCTATGTGGTGACAGTGACAGGACCCAAGGGAATGGCCTGAAGCTTTGCAAGGGAAGGGTTGAGTTGGATATTAGAAAAAGATTCTTCACCCAGAGGGTGGCAGGGCACTGGAACAGGCTCCTGAGGGAAGTGGACAAAGCACCAAACCTGACAGAGTTCAAGTGTTTGGACAACACTCTTGGGCACATGGTGTGACTCATGGGAATAGTGATGTGCAGGGCTGCGAGTTGGATTTGATGATCCTTGTGGGCCCCTACCAACTCAGTTTATTCTGTGATTCTGTAAATGTCATTGATAATTTTTTTAACTCGTTTAAAATTATATGACCCCCTATGGCAATGGGTTTCACAGTCTAGCCACGTTGTGCACACTGTAGTGATCCTGACACCACTGGTATGTCTTTTAAATAGTCAAGTATTACTTTTTAGTTACACACTGGTGTTGAGAAGGCAAATGAACCCAAAGTACAAGGCTTATTCAAGCCCTATGCAATGTTTAACATTCATACTCACACGCTCTAAGTAGCTCAGCATGTGTTTCCCATTTAGATCACACAGCTCATTCTCTCAATGACCTGTACAAAAGCTTTATGTCTCTTACCAAAGAATGCCTCAGTTGAGTTATCTGAGTCAGCCTGGGACCAGGGGCTTCATAACTTGGAATTGCTTCGCTTACTTGGACATGGTTGAAAAATGGTCATTAACTGTAGATTAATACATGACAGATAGATAGGTAGACAGGTAGATAGGTAGATAGGTAGATAGGTAGATAGATAGATAGATAGATAGATAGATATGCCTAACAAGGCAAACTGGCACTGAAATGAGAAAATTTCTGTTGATGTGGACATTTTTAATTTCAGTGCTGGATTATGAATATCTTCAGATCACCAGAGCACTTTAAATAAAATCAGTTGTAGACTTCTCCTGCAATACTTCTGCCTTATAGATTTTGTTGTCTTAGCTTCTTGAAAATGGATTGCATAATTTTTTAAACTTAGGCTGGGATTCATAAACCAACAAAAACGTTCCTCTAAAACTGGGAGGGTTTTCTCATATCATGGTATATCTAATAAATTTTTGTACTGCATACACTTTATTTTATGGGACCTTCCTTATTTAAAGCAAAGTAAAAAGGCAGTAATTGGGAGACAATAAAAATTATGGGGGTATTGAATAGCTGGTTTCACTCATGGGAATGCAGTCTAGTAGTATTTTCCTTATTTGTTTTCCTGGCAGGCAGTCTGTCTACATGTGTTTGCCTAGTAAGCCTTAAAATTAATAAGCTTTATAATTAGTAAGCCTTAAAATCTCCTGACTAGAATGGCTGAGACTTTGAAGTTCAGTGTCATGGAAAATTCTCACGTTTCACAACTACCTTTATCACTACAAAGGAATTCATAATCAGGAAATTATTCATGAAATATGAAATTAGAAATTTTCAGGGAAAAAGAACTGCTAAAAGAACTGAAACACATGCAAAAGTATCATATACAACAGAAATTGCATTGCGGCATAACACAACTAACAGAACATAAAAGTCCAAATCAACATTAAGAAAACAAATTAGGAATAAAATTAATTTTGCCAAAAGAAATGTTATCATTACTAATGAAATAAGCACAGTCTTGTTCTAATGATTTTTTATTTGACATGTGTGAAAATAAATGTTCTATGAGAGATTCTGCTTTCTTAATAGTGAAACACTCAACATCCCTACTTGCAGAGAACAGTGACTCGAAATATGGTGTGGTGTAGGGAGCCAGAAAGCTGGAATATCCAACCTGATCCACTTCACATTAGCAAAAATACTTAGGTTGTTATTAGGGCTCATTCTGGTTTTTTACACAGTTCACAGATTTTTAGAAGGGTATGTTCATTCTCATGTTCATACCTATGTTAATCTCATATCCTTGATTTGGATTTTTAACTTCTCAGCTGTCAGGATTTTTTTTTTCTTTTGAAAAGGTTAAGTAATTCTTAGCATTTCAAACATTATACTATTATTAAATATTGACATTAAATAATTCAAATAGGGGCAATATTTCTCTCCTAATTGACAAGTCATTTCAGAAAATTGAAAATGTTTTTTAATATTGTAGTGCAAAGGTATTGACAATCTTTATTTCAAGAAATGAAATTCAGTCACAAGATGAAGAAGGACTAGATCCTTTAAAAATACCTGTATCTCTGTAGCTATGTACATATTTCAATTCTATAGACCTGTTAACTCCATCAACAGCAGTGAATTATAAAATTTAGGAGAGAAATTAAATATCCCAATAAACACTGGGCCTATCTTAATACAAAATTGTTAATTAATGCACTATACATATTTCTAAATAATTTCAAAGGCAGTAAGTAGGAAATAACAACAGGAAGGTATTTGTTGTGGTTTTGCCTTTATATTTCACTTTCTACCCAGCCAAAAGAAATTTCATCATTACCCTGTATCAAAAGAATACTAGAAGCACTTTAATCCTAAAGCACCTTTAATTTAGGTAGGTAAATACATACTTCTCTCAAAAGACTGAAATGTGGATTTGAACCTTCCTTTGTCCCTGATAGGGAAAAGAAAAAGAGCCAAAAACCAGGCAATTATTTTTTTCATGGAATTATTTTGAAAAGTAATGGTTGCACAACAATATAATCCAGTGAGAGAGGCCTTGTCACAGCACTAAACAAAGCCCAAATCAGTGTCTGTGCTGGCTGCTCAAATCACATATACAGGACCATCACAAGGCTGAGAGGTTTTACTGGACAAAGATTAACACAAAGTTTACACTTCACCCATTAACAGCCAGTGAGACAGTTTTCCTGGGAAAACAAAAACATCCTGGGAGCACTTTTTCAAAAACTATTGAAAACCTTGTGCAGATGTAGCTCTGCATGGCACAGCCCAAACACATGAGACATGCAGCTGAGGGAGTCTCAGGTCTCACTGAACTTGTCTTTACCTGCACTTTTTCAATCAGAAGAAAACATCTGATATGAAAATATCTTCCTTTTAACATGGTAGAACTATAAAGAATTTTAAGCAGAAAAATTCTAATGAGAAAGGTGAGACAGCTTCTTGGGTTGTGCGACCAACCCTGCTTATAGTTGCAATCATAATTTCTAAGAAAATACTTTATGTTCTCTTTCATTAAGATCTTTAATTGTGAAAATTTAAATTTTTTTTCTAACATAATATTTTAACAAAATGGTTTTTACCCTCCAGTAAATTCAGTGTGTGAGAAAAATGAAAAATTTCCTGTAAGTATTTTTTTTTTGTTTTCTGCAGTTCAAAGATATATGGGACAATGTTTTCAAACAATTTTTATGTGCATTTATAAAATAAAATAAGATCAAACTATCTTTGCTGTCAGCTTCGGCCTGATTTACCTCAGGATGGAATTAATCCATAACTGTTGAGGGTTTTTTAAAAATTCTGTATTGTAACTACTAATAGGAAAATATTAAAAGAGTATATCAGTTACTTTTCTGAGAGAAATTGTTTCAACACAACTTTCCTTTGCATATAGCATTCTTTAACTTAAAAAAATGAACTTCCTATAAGAAAAAGTGCCATGGTGTTGACATTTGACACTGTTGACTCATTTCATAATTTCACTTAATGTGATAATTTCTAGCAAGTAGATCACTCATGAATTTTTACTTCCTTTTTCATATCTTTGACTTTTGGGTAACTTTTTCTTATTATTTCTGGATGTGAACTACCTCATTATTCTGACCAGCTGTTAATCTATAGAATACTATAAATCGTATGTACCACTTCCAATTTTTGCACATTGTTTTCTTCACTCCAAACCTTTTCTTTCAGTAGCAATAGATGTTCCCTAAAATATACATCTCACAATCACTCTGCAACAACACAAAATAATCTGCTCCAACTCAAAAAAACCTCTGTATGTGATATCTTTTTCTTAAAACAGAACATCCACAAACTGATGCACCCAGACAGTGACTGTATGTATAGAAAAATGGAGGGAGCCAAAACTCTGGCTTGAAAGATAAGTATCACTATCAGACCATATGTAAAACTGGAGAGCAGAATAAGAAGATTGATTGATTTCATGGTTCCCTGCTAATTCCTTATTTTTCATATTGGAATGAAGGTTTCCTGAGGTTTCTCTCTCTCTCTCTCTCTCTTTTTTTTTTTTTTTTTTTTTTTTTTTTTTTTTTTCCCTCTTCATTTTAAATGTTCAAACATAATTAAAACATAATCAAAACAATATTGCTTCTCAACTGGATAGTACTCAAAGCACATAAGTATTATCTATCAAATAAGATAATTAATAAGACTCCAGGATTTCAACAAATCCATATAACTCTGTGGTTATAATCCTTTAAAGAAACATGCAACAGTACAATTCCAGCAGTAGAATTACACAGTTCTAAGAAACTCAAGTCACTGTACTGGGGGTTAGTGCAATTTTAATTGCTCACTGTAGCTTTTAAGGAAGTCCTTTAAAATTTAAGTGTAAGCCTACAACATTTTCTTTGCAAACATATAGATATTTGCAGTGCTTGATGGGTTGATAGTCAAATTAATAGGGAAGACAGTCAGTCCTACATATGGTGTGCTGCCAAACTTGCAAGAGGCATGGGAGGGGTTCACATATTTTTGTTTTGGTTTTGCTGCCAGCTGCTGTACTGCTGTGGTGTTTAAAGACAGCGCCAAATACAGGGTTTTAAAGGTTCTCCTATAATTATATCAGATAGAGAAAGGGCAGGGCATGCTTTACTACTGAATCTTTCCTTATTCATTTAGAGCCTGTCTCAAGCCTTGAGAAGCTTTAACACCTTGCAGAACTGCCTTCCTAGCAAGGCCTCATGCTCATGTTCTCAGTCCAGCAGACTGTATTTTTTTAATACATGTTATTGATTTTCAAGCATGAGATTAACCCCAAATTCCCTTATCTAGTAACTTTTTTTAAGCGATTTTATTAATAATGTATCCCCATTGAACATTGAACATTGTGTTACCTTAATTGTTTTAAGCTTTTTTTTATTTTTTTAACAGAATTAAATATCTAAGGGGAAACACAAGTAGCAAGGGTTCCCCAGTTATATGGACTATATGCAGGACAATGGATTGAAATATTCATCATTGTGATACCTGAGATACAGACTGAATTAATGTTGAGCATGGCAGAAATAATTTGATGGAGGCATGCTGGAGAGCTAGAAAGCCTCTCTGAACAGGCACTCAGGAGAGGATTTCTAAATCTTTTGTCCTTATCCTCCTGGGCATCTTTCTTCACCTCTTCTCTAGATATTTGACACTACATTATTTTCTTTACTTCAAAACTTTTCTCTCAGTAGTAGTGGTAGATGTTTCCAAATGATAAGAATCTCTCTCTCTCTCATTCTCTAATGTCAATTAGAGGCAATCTAAAAATCAGTCATCATCTCTCTTGTGTTTCATTTATTGTCACATCCTCACACAAGTTCTGTCACATCTTTTCACAAAAACTATATACTTTTTAGACATTCTCAAGAATCAGAAAATTGCACTGTACAGGTTTCTCTTTCTCTTTTTTATCATCTCCAGTGACATTCCTTTTCAATTTTATAAAGCAAAGTGATCTAGTCTTCACTGTACGGTCCTCCTTAAGCTAATAAACAAGGACTTTTTATCCTCATCAACTACCATTTTTATTATGACAGTACTACTAACCTCAATTACTTGTATTTTCAAAAAAAACCCACATTATTGCTTTCCAATTCTGTCTACTATTAAGAGTTTGTGTCAGTGTCTTACTCCAAATCTCATCATGAAAATCATGACATCTTGAACATACAGTACAAGCATTATGAAAAAAGATTTTTGACATCTTTTTTCTTGTACTCTACTTTGATGTACTCTGTTTTCTCAAGTACATTATATTTTTGTGCATGTCCTACTGCTGTCCTGGGTGAACAAAATAATCTAGCCACTCACTATCATGAGCTGATATGATGTTGTCCTCTAAAAATGCATTTTGGCAAATCTCTGAGCCTGTTATTCATTCATTTTCTTCTGAGTTAGTTAGTTAGATATTTCTGGCAGCCAGTCTATGTCTTGAAGTCTTTTGTATACACAGCTAGGTGTAATACCTGAAATGTAGTATAGCTGCATAAGCTCATCTTCTTCTGCAGTAATTTACACCTTTCAATGTAATACATGCAGAGAGAAAACACAGAAATTGCATTATGGATAAGCCCCTTGGACATGGAAAACTGTTTTATACTTGCTGTAAGTTTCTTGTTAATGAACAAACACACACCATTAAGTATGTGGTCTGAAATCTGGCTTTTAATTACCACATGCAAAGCAGGTGTGATACCACTTAGTTAGTCTTCATAGCAATTGGGCAACACCTTGCAGAAAATGAGAAGATGGTAACAAAAAATGAATGAACAGGGTGACATATTCTGAGAGGTCATATTTCTGTCTTTACAAAAATAGATTAAAACTACTTGGAGCTCCTTCACATGGATGTAAAACGACATAAAAGGAAAGCAAAAAAAGGCATTGCTAGCCAATAAGTTTACTAGAAAGCAATAAATGAAATTACATTCTGTATACAAACAACATGCAAAGGTTAATAAATATTCAACATTGCACTCTTGTGTAGGAGTTTGTGTGAAACATTTGACCTGAGCAGCCTCAACATCTAAGACGTTATTTAGTAGTATTATTATTTCTTACATTTGAGCAGAAAGTGCATGGAATTACCTTTCTCTCAAAGCACCAAATCAAATATTCATGGACTCATTTAGTATCTTTTCATGCCTGTGATTTCAGACAATAGTTCTCTGTGATACTTTTGAGTCTAGCTAATGTATTACACAAAAATCCTTAGGGCAAGCATTAGTGCAAATTTCACTTTGGTGATAAACATCACAAATATGGTAACATTTGGTTTGACTGTTGACCATTGAATAATGCACCATTATTAACTGTCTCACATTTTCCTAAATCAGCATAGCAGCTTAAATAAGCATATCAGCATACACAGAATAAAGTACCCAAGGCATATACTCAGTCTTCTGTAAATTGGCTACTTAGGAAGACAGATCATTTACGGTGTATTACTGCCTGATGTGACAGCTCTTCCAACTTTTTATGTGAGGTTGGGTATTTTCTTCTGAAGGTTGGGTTATTTGAAAAGGTGGACCATTGAAAAAATTGACAATGGAAGTTCTCAGGCATCTATGAAAGTTTTCTTTAAAATCGAAGGAAAGGTTCAAAAAGTGTCAATTTCTGAATAAGAGAGAAAAGTATTTCATAACTACTCCCTACCTCCAAGTTTCGCCAAGAAGACTGAGATGCTAACTCTGGATTTCTAACATATGTCTACAAGGAGCTTCTTCCTATGGGCAATATTTTATCTTTTATGCAGTTGGTAAAAAAATAAAACTTTAAAAAACTTAAAAACTTGAGGTGGTAAAGGAAGGACTACATTGCAATAATTTTCTTAAGAGTACCTTAAGTTGGCAACAAATCCAGTGTCGTTTGCAAGAGCAAAGTACACATATCCCATAGAGCCAAGCCATCTCTTCTGGCTCCAGGGGTAAATCACAGAGCCATCCTTCATTACTTCCTCCTGAATTTGGAGGATTGGTGCATCCTGTTCTAGTCAGGAACACTGTCTCTTATATCAAATATCTTTCTCGAAGGTTATGGGTATCAGTGTGGAAACTGTTTTGCCACCTTGGAAGATGTGTCATTTAGATTCTTGAATAGAATAATGGCAAGAGTCTGTTCAGCCAACAGATACAGGTTAGAAAACCTGGCTTAGTTTATCAGAATACTTCTAAACTATTTCAGCCTATGCTAGCCAAGATTGTATTCAACCAAGCTGATCTCTGGACACAGAATTATAAGCTTTTTTTATGGAAACAGTGTGTGCACTCAGATCTTAAAGCATTCTATCATTTATAAAGAGTCCAGATTGTTCTTAACATTCATTCCAAATTATCAACAATTTAGAAAACTGTTGCCAAAGGTCATCCCAACTACAGCTGTTTGGAATACAGAAGGGTTTATTGATCTTTTCCTTTGCATAGCTCTTTAAAAAAACATTACATTGTGGAAATAAAGACCATGACAGATGTTGATCATTGCCATAGGAGAGGAAAAGAGGGGGAAGGAGGGGCAGGGGGTTATCGGGGTTAAATTGAGGGTGAAAGACACCATGGCAATGCTATTGTTAGGCCCCTATGTGGTAATACTGTTCTCATGATGTGACTTTAACCTGGCGCTTGTGTCCCAACAAATTAGGGAAGCTGGCTCAGCTGGTTGGGACAGAGCTCATTAGGCATGACACTTCAGGTGGCATCATTTTCACAGGTCCAGAGCAAATTGGAGTCCACCCAGAAACACAGGTATCCTATTCTAACAAATCACTTGTCCCAGAGGCCACCTTTGACTGCTCTTTTGAAGTGCAGTGAATCATGATCTTTAGGAAAACTTTAATGGCTGTGATCCAGTGTAGCAGCTGGATTATGTTAGTTCACATTTTTAAGGACAAAGGTTATAATAATCATTTTGTGTCACTGGGTTTACTCAATTAGGTAACATAGTTACCTTAATGTTCTGTAACAGTTTGCTGGGTATTAGGAGTGATGTCATTTCTTTCTTCCATGGATAAAGGCAGAAAACAGAGGATGGGTAAGAGAGAGGGCAAAATAGGAACACTGTTACTGAGAAACAGGGAGAAACTACAAGACATTTATGATAGAGATCCAGTCTGAGTCAGAGTACTTTAGGGCCTTGAAAGCACAAGTGAAAAGCTTTAACCTGATAAACCAGGCAAAAGAAAACAGAGAACGTTAAAGACAAGTGCGTGTGTTTTAATATACATGCATACTTGCATGATGTACATGTTTATAGAGCTTAGGACTGAAACAATGGGTTTTTCCTGCCTTTCCAACACTCCACAACATTACATTTTCTACGGGACATTTGTGAATCTCCTAACAAGCAAAAAGCATTTATTTCAGCTTTTACATGATTGAGTGTGCTCTTATTTCTAATGTATGGTCATATACATTTGTATTGGGGGATTTTAATTGGATACAGTTCATATCAATATAGAAAAAAAGAATTTGGCTTATAAGCTATAAAAGCAGTTAAACATGTTGTAAGGTATAGCTATACTAACCACAGACCTGAAAATTTCTCAGAAGTACTTATCTCGACATGTCTAATATTTTTGATATTAAATGGTTGCTTTTTCATGCAAACAGATCCTGCTTGCTCGGGGAACGAGAAGGGAAAAGGCTGATGGGGTGTTTTGAAGTGAGAAAAAGTGGCCCGTGTATGTTTTTTGGAAGCTGTCCTCACCCTGCTCCACGGGCAGCTGGGGCCAAGCAAAACTCACCCGGGCTCGGGAGCTGCCAGGAGCTCTTATCAAAGCCTGCGGCAGCTTCTCACGCCATTTACACACACACAACACACACACACAACACACACACAAATCCCCAAACCCCCCTCTCCAGGGAGCGGAGCTGTGGCTGCCCCGGGACCCCTGCTCCGGGGGTGGGCAGAGGGGATGAGGCCGCTCTCCCCTGTCCCTCCCGCTCCCCAGGGCTGCTCCAGCCGCCCGGCAGGACGATTTATCGCCCCGCTCCGCCCCTGCTCCCCCCGCCCCGGCGGCTCCGGGGCACACACGGGAGGGGAGCGGCAGGAGGAGGAGGAGGAGGAGGGAAGGAGGGAGGGCAGGAGGAGGGAGAAGGGAGAAGGGAAAGCAGAGCGGGCAGGTGGTCCCGCCGGGCCAGGCAGGAGCGCGGGGCCATGCACGTCAATGGGAAGGTGGCGCTGGTCACCGGCGGGGCGCAGGGCATCGGCCGCGCCTTCGTGCAGGCGCTGCTGGACAAGGGCGCCAAGGTGAGCGTGTCCTCCCTCTCCCTGCCCTCCGCCTCCAGCCGGCACCCGCAGTGCTGGCAGCCCCCGGGGTTCTGCTGGGCTGCAGACCTGTCTGTCCGTCTGTCCGCCTGTCCACCCGCCCGCCACTCATTTCCCCCCTCCCCGCTCAGGTGGCCCTGCTGGACCGCAACTCCGAGGCCGGGCAGAAGAGCAAGGCGGCCCTGGACGAGCAGTTCGAGCCGCAGAGGACGCTCTTCATCCAGTGCGACGTGACGGAGCCCGAGCAGCTCAAAGGTGGGACGGGAGCGGAGCGGGCCCGGGAAGGGCGGTGAGGAGCGCTCAGATGAGGTCTCTGCACCTCAGCCGGGGGCTCTGGGCTCAGCCGGGGGTTCTGGGCTCAGCCGAGGGCTCTGGGCTCAGCCGGGGGTTCTGTGGTTCTGTAGCTCAGCCGGGAGTTCTGAGCCCAGCCGGGGGTTCTGCAGCCCAGCCGGGGGTTCTGAGCCCAGCCGGGGGTTCTGAAGCACAGCCTGCTCCCCATCGCTTCTGGCAATGACTCCAAACCGATTTGTTCCTGAACCTGCAGATGTGAAATGTTGCTACCGGCGTTACTACCACGATTCCACTGTGTTCTTTGGCACATGGGAAAGAGAAGCCAAAGTCATTTCCACTGAGTGCTGTGTGTGATATTTTTGCACGAAAGCCTCTGCAGAAGATAATTGCTATTTTATGAGTAATATATATAAACTTTAAAGCTCATACTTGCTTTTTATGAGGTTTCAGTGCAGATTCCAAGCTGCATTCCCTCGTCACAGCAGCAATAAATTCTGTGCTGGGTTACAGGGCTCTCTCCATACAGCGTGCTCTACTCTCATTGTGTGCTGCCATCGCTGAAAGCAGAACTGGCCAAAAGTGACACACTTACTTTATCCTGGGGTTAACCACACGGTGACACTTCACACACATTTTGCAGATGCAAGGAATGAAAGCTGCTTCTCTCATGGATGATTTGCATTTCTGTTTTCACTCAGTGGATAAACGGTGTTCCCTATTGGGTATCATATAACATATAACAGGCACATAATTTCATCAAAATTTCATTATTAAATGGTCCATTCATAGGTAGTGACTCAGATGCAGATTTTGACATCTCTTTTGTCAGTGCCCTTTCCCCGGATTCATTTCTGCCGTGCTAGATGTGATTAGTTCTGATCTGTTTTCGTTCATTACAGTTCACCGGTTACTTTCTCAGCAGTGATCATTGAGCATCCCCCTTTCAGAAACCATGGCTGCTATTCCAGAATTCAGCAATGGTGTCTGCTGTTCCAAGCTACCATGATTATTCCTAATTCTAGAGCTTTACATTGTTTGTAAGAAAGATGCTGGACTTGAAATCTGGGATCTGCTTTAATCAGCAAAGTTTTTATCAGCTAGGCTGATTATTGACTTTTTCTCCAAGTGGGAGGAGAAAGAAAAAAAAGCATCCTGGGGATAGGAATAAGGTGCTGTTGTGGATGTTACCTCAGTGTGTCTCTCCCACAACTCCTCCTCTCTTTGGTGTCAGGCAAGTGCAGCACCAACAGGGTGTGAACAGGGAGCTGGAGTGAGCAGGACAGGTCAGCAAGGGAGTTTTTGGAACCGAGTTAGGAAAAGAGCAATCAGAGTAAAATTGGAACTGATTCTTGCAAAGAAAAAGAGCAAGAACAGGCGGCTTCTGCTGCCAACACCTCTCCAATAATTGCATTAATCATGCTGCAGGTTTCTTACCATAAATTTGCAGTCATGTCTCACAATTCTTTGGGGATTCTGAGCTGATTTTGGTGTTGTTTTTTTTGTTTTTAACTGCTTTATTTATTTTTTTTTTTCACTTGCAATTGTAAGCTACTACTTAACAAATTTAGACTAATTCTACATTTAGGGTTTAAAGGTCTTATTGGATGAATCAAGTCCTGTACTTTATGTAGATCATGTGTGTGAATGAAGTTCCTCACTTTTTGAACTTTAGCCCTTACAGTAGGAAGTCCCAGTAATAGAACTAGTATTTCTAAGTACATGAGTCTATAAGCAAGAAATCATCTTCTTAATCTACTTTCAGGTCTTGCCTGTACTTTTTTTCTCTGGTGGTTCTTTCACCTAATTCCCAAAAAAAAAATCTCCTATCTCATCCCACTTCAAAAAAAAAATCACCATACTTACTTTTGCCTTCCAGGGTCATTTAGGAAGCTCCCATATAGCAGGTGTTTGTGCTGACTTTGCATTGGTTTTCTTGTCTTTCCTTTAAAATGGATCTTTCTCTTAGCTTTTCCTTCCCCACTCAATATTTCATACAATCATCTGCTTTTGATTTTTTATGGTTCCATAAGCACCAATTAGTGTGCAGTGCAAACACAAAATTATTCTATGTTTGAAGTGGAAAGAATAAATCAGCTTATACTGATGTGTAGATGACAACTTCTCTATGAATTTACAATAAGATTCTTCTTTTTGTGGATAGGTGATAGATGGGATTACTGTAGGCAGATAAACTTTTACCAGAAATATTCCAAAGATAGATATGCAAAAGCATTTGGTCTTTTCTCAATATGCAAAATAGAAAACTACAATTAGTTAAGTCTGTGTACATTTAATTTAAAAAATCATTGGCAAAGTCACTCTTATCCATGGCAGTTTTTGATGATTCTATTAAGAATTAGAATCTTATTAAGAAAGATATTATTTAGAGAAGGCTCAAAAGGGAATTAGTCAGTTTCCAAAATTTGGAAGCTAAAGCGAAAATTGTATTTTTCTTAGTCATTGGAAATAAGTTAAATATTCACTCCTGCTTCTAATAAAGCCAAAGGTTTTCATTTGCCCTTGCTGATACAGAATTGGAGAGATAAGTGACTGAAGAGTTGAGAAATCAGAGAATGAATTGGCAACAAACATAAGAAAAGAAAAAAGAGGTAGACATAGCAAAGCAGATTTATTAGTATTGCAATATTCTAGTATAGAATAAGAATATTAGAAAAATGTGTACAATAACAGCAGTTGGACAAATCAAACCTGTCCTATCAGCTGCCCAGCTCTTGTTTTGATCATGAGATGATGACTGTGATGGACCCAAAGCATTGAGGCAAAGATAAGTTTGGTGCAGGAAAAGCTTTGTAAACTCCTGCAAGTGCTGCAGAACAAGGTGGGTGTCTGAAAGCTGATGCTCTGGCCCTGATTGACATAAGAGCCAAGCACTAAAGATCAGGGAAGGAAGATACTCCTGTGATCATCTTTCAGTGAAGTAATTTCATCAAAGCCCGTCAAGCGTAATTTCAGTATACCTGAAATACTGTGGATTTTGAGTCAAACACCAAACAAAGTTTTTTAAAACAATGTTGGGGA
The DNA here is from genome assembly GCF_965231275.1 of Zosterops lateralis. NCBI lineage: Eukaryota > Metazoa > Chordata > Aves > Passeriformes > Zosteropidae > Zosterops > Zosterops lateralis. The sequence goes on from NC_139766.1 coordinate 36,090,540, forward strand.
GGTGGTGTCTTGGTTTACATAGTAGTAAATATTTAGTGATGAGGAACAATGCTTGGAGAGGAAAAGAAGCAAGTTATATATACATGTCAGATAATGTCTTCAGTCCTGGAACGTCTTAGTCTGGAATGAACATCTGGAAGTCATCTCATCCATCTTGTCAAAGCAGAGCCAGGCTTGAGGAGTTTGCTCCTCATTATGACATCATCATGTTTTTCTATATACATCTTTTATCTCAGTTCAAACTCTGTCACCTGGGAAAAGACAATGTCATTGTGGAAGTTTCCCAGTTCTTATTTTGAAATTCTTTGGAAGACAGGTCACTATTTTTATCCTCAGAACAAAGAAGATTTGAATTTGAGAAACACATTATTAAAGTTACCTGACAAGTAGAATATATAACAACTTATCCATAAATAGATACATCTAAACAAGAATTGTTATTTAATAAACCAATCATTTTTGTGTATGCATTGTATTTTTATATCTTACTTTCCAAAGTTCTAAGAAATGTCACTCTTGGATCTTACTATAGGTGCTTTCAAAAAAGTAATTGAACATTTTGGAAGGCTGGATATTTTGGTTAATAATGCTGGAGTGAACAATGAGAAGAACTGGGAAAGCACTATACAAACTAACTTGGTAAGCATGATCCCCTTTCACATGTCTATATTTCAGTATTTAATGTTGGGATACAGTTAACAGCCTGTGGCTTCTATAGATTTTGCCAGATGACAGAACATTAATTATTGGATTGGTAAATACAGCTATTGAAACAATCACCACATACCTGAGTGTGCAGTGGGTCCCTAAAATTGTCTATCCAAGACATACAGCATTGTGTAGAGACACTCAGATTATCAATGACCAGACAACATTCTCTTTCTAGATAATCCAGTTAATTCTCATATAGGTGTAAGAATTGACTATCCAAGGCAGGAGAGCTGCATCTACACTAGGCCGGTCTGTTTATATGAATATTTTAGAACATTTTAGTTTCTTATGAGGCTCAGCTGGCCTGCATTAGAGCTGCCATTTGTTGATAAAAAAAGCAGCCACGACCTCCACACTTTCCTCACTAACCATGCCAGCATAAAATCACCATAACCAGCATAAAATCTCAGTTTTTAATATAGGCCACTTCACCATCATCACTGGTAGGAGTGCACTACCTAAGGGCACTTACTCGCTAAAATCCAGTACATTCAACAGGCTTGTAAAATTAATTTTCAAACAAACTGTTACCACTTCTTTGATATTATCTGGTATATCATCAAATGAAACTACAATATCTGCTTCTCAGCTGAAAAGTTTTTAATTTCAAGTACACCTCTAGGACATCTAAGCTGCAAGGAATGACCTTTCCAGCATTAATAGAATATCTAGGTTAATGAAATTCAGCTTGTAGCCCACCATCTGTGAAGTCCTAATTCAATGGTGATTCAACAAGTCACTCCACGATCTTATTTACTGCAAAGAAAGTAGCAAAAAGAAGCTTTGAAGAGTAAAAAGTGGAGTTTTCTCCTTTGAAATTTGTCATGCAACAAATAAGCTCAGAATATGAAAATTAAGTGTATTTCTGTCAAAAATTTTAAGGACAAAGGTACCCATCTTTGAATCTTAATGCCTCCAAAAAAGCAAACTAACACAACAAGTCCAGGACAAGTAACACAAGCTGTATATGAGACAAGTTACAGAAAAATTAATGAGAAAATAGGTATTTGGAAAAGAGAGAATTTAAGTTTCATAAGGCATTTCTCTTGACGCTTTGTGTCTATTGCTTACATATTCTTCAAGATTTATGTACATATATTTCTTCCTCTTTATTTCATTTCTAAAATGTTCTGAAAAATGAAACATTAGGAAACTTTGTATTGTGAAGTAACAGTAGTTTGTCATCCTCAGTGACAGGCAACATCTATAGCTCTTAGTACAGATCCTTTGAATTTAAAAGAAGACCATATTCTAGATGGCTTATTTATTTTTACCTTTGTGCCTGATTTTAACACAGGGTAAAATTAATGTAGGCAGCCATCCAGCTGTCAAATATGCAAGCACAGATAATTAGTCATCACTGGAAATACTGAAGTCCATGTGAGAAATAGGTTTGACTGTGATAGTTGCTGTCAAGGTATATATCCTAACTTACAGTGATGTCTTAATAGTTTTTTGAACTATTCAAACTACTTAGAGTTTGTTTGAAGCCAAGACCTTCAAACAGATGATGTTGAAAACCTCCTCCTACTACATTGAAGAAGACATCAAGTTGGGTGGGGGGGTTGATCTGCTGGGGGGTCAGAAGGCTCGGTAAAGGCTCTGTAGATCTGAACAGTCTGGACTGATGGGCCAAGACCAATTGTCTGAGCTGCAGGAAGGTGAAGTGCTGAGTCCTGCACTTTGGTCAAAATAACCCCATGCAGCACTACAGGCATGGGGCAGAGTGGCTGAAAAGGTGCACATTGGGCAAGGACCTGGGGGTGTTGCTTGACAGCAGCTGAACATGAGGCAGCTGTGCCCGGGTGGCCCAGAAGGCCAATGGCATCCTGGCCTGGATCAGCAATAGTGTGGCCAGGGAGACCAGGACAGGATTGTGTCTCTGTACTCGGCACTGGTTGAGGCTGCCCCTCAAATCCCATGTTCAGTTTGGGCCCCTCACTACAAGAAGGACATTCAGGTGCTGGAGTGTGCCCAGAAAAGAACAACAAAGCAGTGAAGGGTCTTACGAGGAGCAGCTGAGGAAGATGGGGTTATTTAGCCTGGAGAAAAGGAGACTAAGAGGAGTCATATCATCCTCTACAATCACCTGAATGAAGGTTGTAATGAAGTGGAGACAGCCTCCTCTTCCAGGTGAGAAGTGATAGGACAAGAGAAAATGGTCAGAAGGGCTGAGGGAGGTTTAGATTGAATATGAGGAGAGATTTCTTCACCAAAATGGTTGTCAGGCACTGAAACAGGCTGCCCAGGAAAGTGGCTGAGTCACCATCCCTGGAGGTATTTAAAAGGCCTTTAGATGTGGTGCTTGGGGTCATGGTTTAGCGGTGGACTTGGCAGTGCTGGCTAACAGTTGGATTTGATGATTTTAAAGGTCTTTTCCAATGGTTCTATTTTTTTTTTTTTTTTCTTATTGCAAGTAATTGAGCAGAAGCAGACCATAAGTAGCAGAAAATCTGAAATCCAAGTCATGGAAACCTACATGCTTAACTATCATATTAGTCCCCTACTTTCTTTAAAGGGAATATTGTATAGTTTATACATTATTGTATATGTAAGTTCATGATAAATGCCCTAATGACCTAATATACAGTTTAATGTTGAAAAATTTTGTGAATACATGGTGGTGACTGGAAGAACATCTGGAACGATCAAACAGAATAGAAGTACAGTTGTGTGGGTTAAATCAAAGCTGCTCTAAGATCCAACAATCTCCAGTCACCTATTGATCTGATTGTTCTTTTCCTGTCTAACACTGAGTCAACTATCTAGCTTATCTCCATAAACATTTCTGTCTAGTTACTGTAATTTCTGTAAATTAAGATAGAACACTTTGTACTTGTTGCCTTTTTAGTTATAACAGAAGAAAAATAGCTGATGCATGCAATATCTTCTATAGGTGGGTTCTATAGAATATTTTTCTGGTTTTTGTAGAAAAGAGCAAAGTATATATGAAATACGTACTTCTAAAATGTCTCCATTTCCCTCTTGTAGGATAGTTTAAGCATTCTTTGAGTATTCTTTGTTTTATTCCTAAGAACAGAAATATCTGCCACACATTATGCACATATTTTTTATTTTTAAAAGGGAAAAAAACCCTCTACATGCCAGTCATAGTCTTAGTGATATCATTTATATATTGATATAACAAATATTCCCTGCCCCAGTTTAAAGTACAAAGTACAAAAGTAGAGCAGTACAGAGCAAGATAAATCAGGACAAACACATCTGGGGTGTGTTCTTTACGGTTAAAACAGTTCACAGAACCGGTTGGTCTTCAGGAATGTTTTTAAAGGAGTGTAAGGAAGTTCTCTGATAGTACTGCTTGAGAAAGCATGAAGAAGAAGGTTCAAAAAGTGAGACTTAATTTGGAAGGAAAAGGGAGTAAAACACAATTCCTACCGGTGTCCATTACAGTTTCCTGAGAGCAAGAAAAGGACTTGATAAAGCTGGAGAGGGGATGTAGGAAGGAGTACTGACTACTAAAATGACATTTCTATTGCAGTGCTTTCCACCATTTTGCTGCATTTTGTACTAAACATCCATCTTTTCATTACTTTATGAATACATCTATTTTTTTTTTTTACTTCAGTATTCCAGCAATGTCATCTGTTCCTCACTTCAAAACTCCAAATCTCATGGTGTTTACTTGATTAATATCACCTTGATCAACAGCACCTTCAACTAGTGATACTCATACAAGAGTACACTCCTGTTATTAGGGCACATAAAAACCCAAACTTGGCAATGATACAAGAATTCCATTTTAAAAAGATATTACCAGTGTAGTTTCACACTTATTCATGCACAGAATAGCACAAGGGTGTACGACACAAATTCTTATTAAGGGTCCTACCAACAGTCCTCTAACATGACAGTCTTTATTGCATTCATAAAAACTTTTGCCTAAGAGATCCAGAAATTTTATAATCTGATTTTTTTATTCTTCAAATCCCTAAAGCAAGAAAAGGGCCCACATCTTTACAAGCCTTGAACATGTATGTTATTTAAACACAATTGGGTGTTCCAAGATGCTTCAATAATTTTATCTTAGGTTGGTGTGGCCTTCTGGAACCACTGTAATTAGAGTGCCACAATAATTACAGTGCTTTTGTCATTACAAATGCATTTAGCACATTTTATCCTGAAGACAATCCCTCAAATTATATGCAGAATCTCTTTTTATGTTTATGTCAGAGGTTTCTGAAAACTGACGTAGATTGCAGTATACAGTTAAATGTAGCAGTACTGCTATCAGCTATGATTACATTTTAAATATTACCAGAATCAAAAGTTTAGCAGTACTTTATGTGGCATTTTGACTACCTTCTTGTTTTGTTATGACAAAAATTTAATTTTGTATATATATTTAAATAATTTCCCAAATGAAAATATGAAAAAAAATTTGAAAACAAAATCACAACTATCTCCTGTTTATGTGATAATTTTGCCATTTTTAACACATTCTGGCGAAACTTTACATTGCAGGCCAGAGCCTGGTCACATCAAAACATTCCAGTGAAATGGGATTCAATTATTTAAGTGTTGTCCAGAAGTAAGTAGAATTCAAATGACACATAAAGTTTCTTCAGGTGCACGAGAGTCTTATTCTTCATTTCTACGTAAAATGTTGAAATATGCAGCAATTCCAAGTTTTTACATTTTTCACAAGTTTACACAATTTGTTTCCGTAAGAGACAGAAGTAAAAAATTTCCAGGAATTTAGAAAAGTTCTTTACTAAAATGAAGTCTACCAACATCATGGTTTGTCTCTGTAAAATACTTAGATTGGAACTACGGAGAAGATAATACACCACTGTATATTTATGTGTGACTCCCTTCAATATAGCTCATGGTGAAATACACGTTCCAGCAACTAGCAAACCTTGCAAAATCAATGTTTGCTTATCAGTAAAGACCTATTTCTCAGAAGGCCAATTAATGTTTGAGCAGAAACCAGAAGGGTAGCTAAGCAAACATCAGAAGTGACTACTTGAATTTATTTTTGTGACAAAGGCTTCATGCTCATCACAAGACTGTTCCACTGTGCGAGCCATAAAAGGGAGTATGTTGCAACTCTCTTCTGGTCCGTACACCTTGCTGGCTTTTCCCAGCATACCAGAAGAAAGGAGAAGGACTGAACTTTCATCCCAAAGTAATGTAACCTGGATGAATAGCTGGATTCAGCAGCTGGAAATAACCACTAGGTCCGGCAATAAAGACAAAGGCAAGCACCGTTTCTCAGTGCCAGCAAGAGAGAAACAAACCAAAACAAACAGTGCTATCAGTAGTAGATGAAAGGGCACAGGTGACTGGTTTACTAACCACCAGTGGCTACCTCAATGGCTTACTTGCCTAGTCTTCAGCATCATTTGATGTCAGAGGACTAAGTGTCTAGAGAGAGATGTGGCCAAAAATGAGAAGTGACATTTACCTTGAAATTAGTAGCACAAAGGTCAATTCTCTAAGTACATAAAGAAGCCTATAGGTATAATTATTTTTGCTGTTTATATTGTACTAAGAAGGACACAGTGACTTACCTTAATAGCACAATACGTCAATGAATTTTTTAGCTTATAGATTTAATGTATGTTTACAGTAACCAATGTTGAGGTATAATGGAAAGCAAAGGTTTTGAACTAAGAACGTAAGACCAGCTATCAAAATGGAATACTATTCCTATGTCCTTCAGGAATGTGGAGCTGTATGAAAGGGGGGAGGGAAGTAAAGAAATCTGAACCATTAAAAAAGGGAAAGTAGTGTTTCATTCCCACCTTTTAAAAAACCTATCGACTGTAGGAAATTATTAAATCCTGCTGTATATTCCTTTCTCCTTTCTGCCTCTTTCTCTCTAGACTTTTTGTTTTCTACAGTTTGAGTTGGAAATTCATACTCAAGAGCTTGCAATTTCATTTCCTATAGCAATCAAACTAACCTATACATAGTAATGCCAAGGAACTTGCATGCTTGCTCCAACTTGTCTACATCCTAGAAAATCTACATTTAAAAAAATTAGTCCCACCTTCTTGTCCAACAGCAAAATGCTAAAATTTTCCATGGATATCACAAGCAGCACTTTTGTTTCAGAATTTTGAAGTTCATCTTACACAGTTCACAGAGTACTTTTAAATGTTTCCTTATAGATAGTCAGTGATTTATATCACTGTATGAAAGGCAAATGATTTGGGGTCAAATTCCAGCTCTGTGCTAACCTGTTTTATGAAACCACAAGTTAGTGGCTCTTTCATTTTTGTTCAGTATCTGTAGCACTGAACTGTCTTAGTTCAGTAACCTACATAAAATGTTAGGACTGATTTTTGTTTTCTCAAAGGAATTCATATTACCACATCACCTTGATAGCACTATAGTGCTTCTCTTCAGCACTGAAGATTCTGGGGTGTTTTCTCTGAGGTGCCAGACCTATCAGACAAGAGCTGGTAAAGGGAAACCTTTTTAAATCCTCAAAAAGGATGATGATTGATGGTGTCCTGGGCACCATCACCAAAGAACACTTTTTTTTTTTTTTTTTTTTTTTTTTTTTTTTTTTTTTAAGTAGATAAATCTAAAATGAAACACAAAGTGTGAAAACTAACTTACAGGCATAATGTTAGAACACAAAAACATTGTGTACCAGGAGGCTGGTAACCCAAGGCTTGGTGTGTCTTTGGACATTTCAGTTTAAAAGTCTGAAGCTCAGTGAGAGGAATCTCACCAGAACTTCTGACTGCAGTAGCATTCAAAAACAGATTTTAAGGGATCAAGATGATACAGGTCTCAGAAAATTGTTTTCCTCAAAGTTCTGTCTTAAAAAAAAAAAAAAAAAAAGAAAATAATTTGTAAAAATCACAGCTAATATTATGCTAACAACATCTCACATCTCTTAAATGCCTTTTTTACCTTCTCTGTATTTGCCTATGTGGGCTAACTTTCATTTGAGAGGAATGATAAAACTCCTGTAACTTTAGTCAGAAAATAATATTCTGGGCCATATGTCCTAAAATCCTAAAAAGTGTGAATTTCTTTTGACTTGAGCCTGATGCAGTTTTACATGTTAATGTTATCTTCAGATAGTACATTTTAAATAATATAGAACAGGCTACCTCAACAAAAATTATGGGATTTTTATCTGTTCATCTGCCACTTATATTTTTAGATAAGGTATGTGTTTAATCTATAAATTATTTACTTACACTTTATTTCATTTCCTTCACAGCTTTTATTTCACATTTCAATATTTTAGGGTTTTTTATTTATATCTTATTAAGAGAAATAAGTAAATTGCTATTACTTCTATCTATTGCAATTGTGCTTCTGAAGTTACTGAGTTGCAATACTGTGGAATGTCTCTGCTTAAAAACTTCAAAGTATAAGATCACTGGTAAAGCAATAGAGGTTCTAAGCATCACAATAAAAGCAAATTTCAGTTTGTAGAAGCACAATAGATATTTCGAATAACATCAATAATTCGGGAAAATATTTTGAATAGTTTCAAATAGTCTTTGAGGATCTTCAATAATTCCCTCTTCTCTCTCCCAGACATCTGTGATCAGCGGAACCTACCTTGGCCTGGAATACATGAGAAAAGGAAATGGAGGCGATGGAGGAGTAATCATTAATATCTCATCCTTGGCAGGTGAGAAAATTTTGTGCATAAACAATTTCTGCTGGGTTTTCTTCTTAAATAAATGAATCATACTGGTCAGTCTTACTTTTTCTTCTTTTTATGTCCCTTCCTTGTTTAGAAATATTTTGAACTGGTTTTCATCATAGCAACAGAAGGAATATCAAACAACCACAAATGTCATTTCCTTTTTTAAACATAATTCAATAGAAAAAAAATCAGTAATTTTCCTAACCTATCAATCTTGTATTTAAAATCTTGAGCCTGATGTAAATTCCATCATTAAACTCCAGAGGAACACAAATGTAGGAATATCTAAGACTAGACTATACCTGCTTTATTTACAAGGATTGTCACACAGCCACTCTGTGTTCCAAGTCCTTTCATATGTGATCTACCTATACTTGAGAAGTCATAAAATTAACACTCATATTTCACCAAGCTTAAGCAAGCACTTTCTTTGCTCACTACTTATCTATGCTATAACTATTTCAATTTATTGCTATAAAAATAGAAATCTGTGGATCCTACATTAGTTGGGTTGCTGCCCTGTTTTGAGGCACAATTCTGCACCATTTCCTGCAGATATACTTGAAATGTTTCAGTGACTGGGCTACTTGCAAAGAAGCACAACTGAGGGAGAAACTGTACATGGAGAATGAAGTCACCTGGCAATCTTCCTCAAAAATTTTGTGGGGAAATACTTGCATTCTCTCTTTTTATTTGGAGAGGTTGTTCTCTCTTTCCATTGTCAGACTGTCTGTGAAAAATAATACATCTGCTACCTGACACTCAGATTGTCAGAGGGGTTCTTTGTAGGTGTGGATTACCAAATTCTAGTAATTTCATTCCAGGATATTCCTATGTGCTTTAACCATGAAAAGTCAGTTAAGAGAGCACCAGCTGTAGTTAACTGATTGTACAGATGTGGATGTTCTGGGTAGTTTTAAGTTCTATAAACCTTAGCTTTTGTGATACAAATTCCAGTTCGCCCTACTGACGTAATGCATATGGATCTTGATGATCTGACTGAATTAATACATGCACATATGTCAAAAGGCTGAGGGGGTGTTATTAAAAGACTCCATGTACCTTTAAGTCAGCTTTTGTCATAGTGCCTGACACATTGCCTACTGGCACCAGTGAGTTTTGTCTCTATAGGCTGAAATGGACATTGTGTTGGGTCCAAATTAACCTGAAGGAAACTGCTGTTGCAGTGCAGGGGGTCATCAGCACAGGTAAAAGATTAAACAGTTTCACAGAAACACCAATGCCTAAGGCAATACTTAAGAAAGGGTAAGGGTAGCAAGTGATTTGATTCCTTTTCTAACTAGTCTCAGAGGAGCACAAGATGATTTTGTTTTTAAGACTTAAAAGCTTGGCTGTTCTGTTTGTTAAGACAAACAACAGTTTCTTTGCTTTGTTTGGTTTTACATGGCTTGTGTTTAACAATCATTTCCAAGGTCATAAGGAAAAGTACACTTTAAAAGCTAACATAAAATAATTTCTATTGCTTATTTATTTCCTGCTGTTTGTGCTTAGTGATTCTAATTCTCCTTTCCAGTCTGAAGGTCTAAGTCCTGAAGTTTATTCCATATATGAAAGACAAACTTCCATTGGCTTGCTGAACATCCCCTTCAAGTGTTTTCTTAGAGCTGGCTTCTGGTGATCATTAAACTTCTGAGTGGTTGTGATTCCCGCTGTCCAAGTTCTCTGTAAGATACAGACAGCAAATCTTCCCATGTCTTTCTGAGCAACAAAAGGAGTTGTACACAGTGCTTATGTAAAATTCAATAGTATTTCCTTTGCACATTCATTAGCTACCAGTACATCACCATGGGAATTTTGCCAATGATTTGGACTAGAGACAGAATCACGTGTTACAGTATTGCACTTCCAAACACCCATTGTACTACCAAAATTATTTCTGTGAGATGGATGCTTAAAAGTGTTAATTCAGCTGCATCAAAGCCAGAGCCTCTCTGTCCAGTGGTGAGTCTTCCGTTCTTTAGTCTTGACCCCAGACAGGATTTAAAAAAGAGAGAGAAATATGTGAGCATGTGCAGCAAGCACTCTACTATGTCTCAAAACTACAAAATTTCATTTTATGTGATTTGCATTCCTATCAAGAAGAAGTAATTCCGCTAAACTGAGATAGTGGGAAATGTGTTCTACTTCAAATTTGGCTCCATAAAAAACAATCTCAGTGATTGTAGGTTTCTGCATTGAAATAGACTTAATTTTCAAATTCAAGTAATAAAATTTTATAAAATTTCTTCTGTAGTAAGCTACACATGGTACTTTTAATTGCATTTAATGGAATAATTAGAAAGCAAGAGAGAAATCATAAAAAGCTAAATTTAACTCAAGAGGCTGTTTAAATTATTAAACTTAACAGGATCTTTTACCTTGTGGTGGCTGGAACTCATGCCCTTTTTGCAAAGTGTAAAAGGGCAAAAGGAATTCAAGCATATGCACACACTTTTCTTTTGATGGCTTTCATATTTTTAAGAAGGTTTTCTGTGAAATTGAATTTGTATCTGTCTGTATTTTAGCAGACAAAAAGTCAAAGTTTTCACAGAGGGCTTAAAGATGTTAGAATTTTTTAACATAGTATCATGCTACTTTTTTGGAAGGCTGTTCAATGTGCAGTGAATCTGGATACCTTTCTGCTGCACAGCCTACTGCTGGTTTGATTGCACTCAAAGCATTCAGATTCTGCAAACAGCTGGTTTGATTTCCCTTTATGGAAATCTTCAGCCACAAAAAATACTTAAAGTACCTGTCACAGCAAACAAGCTTTTTTAGGACCAGACCCTGTATATATTACAAGAACAAAAGTAAGCATATGGTTACATCACTGAGCAAGGACTGTGTCACAGTGATACAGGAGAGCAGAAGTGTCAATGGCTGTACAACTGGGGCCTTCAGTTCAGCATCAGGACAAAGCAATGGTCCCTCCCCTTTGGGAAAAGGAAAACGCTCAGCAGAGTCTGCCAGAATGAGGTAAAAAAAAAAAATAGAAGCTATTCAGACTTCAGTTCACTATTCAAAAAAATTAATAGAAATGGCACTGGTTAGAATTTTTGCGAGGATTTATGTTTCATTTTTGTTTTGGCACTCAGGAAGACTACAATATCATGGGGATATACAGATGGAAAATCTGAAAGGCCAAAGTCCAGCTTAAAACTAAAAAGGCTAATCAATCTTATTCAAAGAAAGGAACTTACTCAAATCTCTGAGGGTAACATGTTCAGTGGGAGAGCATAACTGGGGAAAAATGCTTAATTCTGTTTTTATCAAAGTTCTTTGTTCCATCAAAGTGCAATGAAAGGAAACACTGGTTTCAGCAGAGCCTACTGATACAATTCAGACTTGTTGGTACAATTCTCCTCCTCCAGTACTAACCACCAGGATGTGGTTATTGCAGCTACTGGCCACGATAAATGCGGAGTTGCAGTGAGACAGCTGACACCATGTCTGCAATGGCAGAGTGATCTTGATACCAACAAGTAGAGTGGAGTATAAACAAAGGCAAGAACTGTCTCTCTCAGCCTGCCAGGATCTGAGAAAAATATAACAGAGCAGTTAACACTGGAGTACAGAATTACTGTTGGTCTGCTTGAACTGGTTTTGGGCAAACCAAAGAGCATCTTGAGTCATCACAAAGTCATTTGTAATTCACCATGCAGCAACATCTAGAGAGAAAAATCTAGACACAGCAATCCTCCCCCATCTAAGAGAGATTAAAACCCAAATGTATCATTTTCCAGAAGTATGCTGACCCATCACCATCGATTTGAACACCCTCCTCTTCTTCCCCCATTATTTTGTGCATAATGCTCTCTAGTCTGTTTTGCTGCTGTTCTGCTTTACATGAGATAATTAAATATTTATGGAAGCAGCAAATAGAATCCAGATTTTCTAACAAATGAATGCCCTAACTTATATGTTTTGAATTCATCTCTGCACATTAGTTGAAAAAATATGCAGGCAAAGCAGACTCAATATGACACTCTGGTTCATCAGAAAATACTTGCTAGAGAGTCCCTGGGACACACCAGCAAGAGATGGCCAGCTCTTCCCAGGGCAGGGAAGTGCTCACAGCTGAAAAGAGAGTACTGAACTCAGGAACAAGAGTGAGACAGGACTCCTATTGTTTTACGTGAGGAATAGTCTTAGATGCTTTATCCAAAAGTGAAATGATTTTTTCTTGGTTCTCCACTTCAGCAAAAATAATAATTTCAATTAGGAAAAAATCTATTTGTTCCTCTCTTCTTGCCTAGTTATTCCTGCTGTCTTTGGTATTTAAGTATTTAATTGAACCTTATTCCACCTTATTATTGTGAGCTATGCCCTTCCTTTGTTTACTTCTTGACTTTGTTTCTCTTCCCTCTCAAGTAAAAGGTAATTTTTCTTACTGTGGTTAAAAAATAAAAATAAAACTACTTCTAAATTCTTCTTCTGTGTTTCCCAGTAGATGTTGTCAGTTTTATTTCTGTTAGCTGCAGCCTAATTAGAATTTCCCTTACTTAAAGCATGTAAAAGTACTTGAGAGTTTGCTGTTTGGGTTTGTTTTGGGTTTTGTTGGGGTTTTTTTCTAATAGTATTGCATTATTTTAATGTGCCAATATTCCAATGTTTCCAAAAATTTGAAGAATGGTGATCATGAAAAGTCAACAAAGAGAGGAATATTAAGCATTTGTTGTGATCACAACTCAGAGGAGACAGTACAAAAGCCATTTCATAAAGTGAATTCTTAAGCAGAAGCATAACAAATTAATCTAACCAAAGCAAATAAATACAATTTTAAAAGAACAACCAGACAATAGGTTCTCTATTTCCCCGTATTGCACAGTGCTGCACTCACAGGATCACCAAGGTAGTGTTTAAATCAAGATAAAACCTTGAAGCTCTCAGGTTGGTAATTAGAGCTTTGTGCTGTCTTAGAAAGTTCTTTCCTTCAGACAAAGCAGATTCCAGAGCAAAGAGCCCATGCAAGTCTGGCATAGGTAATTGTTCTGGCAAATCCAAACTTAGAGCCAGATAGTGAATTCTTCCTCTCCACTGGGGTAAGTTACAGCCCTTCTTGAATGTTGAATGTTCCACTTTAAGGTCTGAAGTATGAATTATAAAAAAATGTGACTTTTTAATTTGGATTACTTCCATTAGAATCAAACATTAAGGCATTAAAATTACTATGCAGTTTTACAATAGCACATTCAGGAAAACATTTTATCTTCTATCTTTCAGACAGGCTGAAGTTTGCTATTCATAAAAGCTTGAATTTCAGGTGGAACTACAGCATCTATTTGGTCCAGTTCAGCTTTCATCGTATAGTAGAAATTGTTGGCAAGATTGGCAGAAATTAATATGAACTCATGGTCTGTCATTTCTTCTTGACCAGCTTTTTGCCATCAACTCAGTCTTACCAGAATTAAAGCCTTAGTTTTCTTTCAAAACCTCTCTTCTCTCTTCCTCCTCTACTATAAATAAAAATTTTGTGCTGTCCCACTCAGACCATAAAGGTTTATAGTGTTAGGTGAAAAATTTTATTTTGCTTCTTCTATTCATACACTTCCTTCCTGAACACACTGAAAATGATTGCAGGCGTCCAGTTCACACATTAGATATCAAAGCCTATCTAAAATAATTTGCTCCTTAATATACTTTAAATACTTTACTGATTGATAGATGCCTTAAAATTCTCATTCTTGAGTGTTTTCTTCTAGATTGTATCCTCTATTTTAAGTCATATGTCGTAGATACTTTTCCTTTTAAAAGTTGTGCTTTTTTATTACTCTTCTTTTCCCTGAACATTTTTATTAATCTTATTTTTTCTTAGCCTATCCCAGACTGAAAAGTATAATTTACAAATGTCAACAATCCATTTTGTTACACCTCTTTCACAATTTTTTTACATTATAGACCTAGATACATGTGTTTAAGGTAATCGTAAATTATATATTATAAATTATATATTATATATTATAAATATATATTATAATATATTTTTTATATATATATATATATGCGACATCTTCATTCAGCTACCTTTTTATTTTAAAGGACTCATGCCTGCTGCATTCCAGCCTGTGTACTGTGCTACAAAGCATGGTGTAATTGGATTCACAAGGTCCATAGCAGTAAGTATGAATTTTCCAAAAGGGTGTCAGCAGCTCCTTGGGAACATGCTGAAGTTTTTCATGTTCCTTCTCTATAGCCACACAACTGGAACTAATTTTATGAAAGGAAACCAAGTGTGTGCAGCCGTGGAAGTTCCCTCCTTTCTCAAAGGGAATCCAAAGATTGAATAAGTATGTCATCTGTGTGTTTATGACTGATCTGAGGTTTGGAGAACATGGAAGAAAGATGTTGCAGAGTAATTTAAGGACAGTGGGAGGACCCCAAAAGCCAAATTCTAATCAAAGTTTTAAAAATATTTTTTTCAGAACCCCATCCCAGTCATTTAAAATTTTGGGTTCCTAATGTCTAAGCCAGGTCAATGACTTCTTTTATGATAAATAGGCACTGAAGTACAAAAGTGACTTGAACACATCATTATTTATTCTTACCAACTCTTAAAACTCTGAAAATGAAAAATTACACATTCAGCATGGAGCATGTAAGATGATCATATTGTAAGTCTCAGCCTCGAACTCCAAAGCTTTCTGTTTAATTGAACAAGCAGTGTAATAAAACAACCTGGGGGGAGAAGATATCATTAGACTTTAATAGATTAATCTTAAAGATTATCTACTCACATAAGATTTCCAGTCTGGTTTCCAGAATTAAACACCTGCAATTATACTGTCAGTTTAATTACACCAATTACACTCTATTCATATTTTATGCCCCCATTCCCCCATAAATAACTCATTTATTCAGATTAACATTAAGAGAATAGTGTGGATAAGTGTTGCATATATCATATTATGCACGTCAAGAACATGGCACCTAGTTTTCTGGTTTTATTTTCTCATTAGAAACATAAATATTACCATCTAAGCACAAAAGTAAATTAGAGGAAATGTTGTCTTTAGGGAACACAAGAATGCAGAAGAAAAAAGGAATAATAAATATAGTATTTATTACTACACCTTCCATCTAGGACTTCAGTTTCTTGTTTCCCCAGACCAAAAGGGCAGGCTGCCATACCATGAAAATGACACGTAACTTACATAATACCTGAAAGGAGTCCATTAAATGTTAAAATGAACAGAACACGGTGTTTAACAGTTATGGTTATTCTTGGATATGCCATGTATAGTTCATCAGTTCTGTGCTATTGCTAAGGAATTTCATCCAGCATTTGACACATACCTAGATGTTGATCAGACTTCTTTGCTACGTGCACCACAAACAAGGGGTCCTACTTCTCCCAGAACAACTTGTGCTTCTTTCTTTCAGCATGTTCCTGAGCTGCTTCCTGAGAAAAAAATCAGTTTGCAGGGACTTTCCAGTGGAGATGCTCAGTGATAGATTCATACCTTGGCAGGGACATCAGTACAAATAGAAAGGTTTAGCATTACAGTTGTAGGAATAGGGAACATATTGTATTTCTGTTGATGCGAGAAAGGTATCTTAATACCGTATCTTAATTTTAATTATTTCTTTTAATAAAAAAAAAAGACTCCTCTAAGATTGTAAGCATACAGTTGGGAGAACTTTTCTTGTTTTTTCTTAGAAGTTATATCTTATCCTTGAATACTGTTAATGACATGCTAAAGAGCACTAAGAACAAAAAGTATTAGAAAAAACCAGCTTCATGGAAAGAGTTCTGATTTCTTGTAGAATTGTTCTCTCTCCTAACAAAAGAAATGTGGTTTTTGTTTTTTGCTAGTAATCTAGTGTGATTACTAGAGAAAATGTGCTTCAAACTTAGTTGCTAAAACAATCAGTAGTAACAAAATCTCCTTACTTAGCAAGGCTGAAAAGTACTTTGTGGTAAATCTCATTCTTTGAAAATTTTCTGACACAATACTGTCTTAAAATGTTGATGACAAATGCCTACCGCCTTTTCTTTTCTAGTTAGCTGCTGATATGGAAAACTACGGTGTGAGATTGAACACAATTTGTCCAGGATTTGTCAACACACCGATTCTTCAGTCAATAGACAAAGAAGAGAATATGGGACAATACTATTCATATAAGGATGAGATTAAAAATATGATGCAGTTCTATGGCGTGTTGGAGTAAGTCCAGTCAGATACAGTGTGATTTGCATTTTGTTGGTGAAAAACGAAGACACACTTTCAGCAAAATTAAAAGGGAAATGCTCTCTCAGATAAAAGATTATCAAATGTGGTATCTGTATAGAAAGAAAAAATGGCAGATATTTAAGCCTATTTTAAGAGCACTATCTGCACAGTGATATATCCCTTTATGCATTCCCATTTCCCAGCAAAGTCCAAATCAAATTAGCAAGTTAAATATAGTGATTTTAGTATTTAATAGCCTTTGGTATTCCTTCATGAATTTATTTAATCAAACCCGTTGTGAGATACGGAGTATATAATTTGCACTGAATTTTCACGAAATTTTCAAGTGACCCAAGATAGAAATCAGACCATGAACTGACAAAACTGGATTAAGAGCACAGTAGTGACCACCATGGATCAGATCAAAGAGTTACCTGGCTCATTACATTCTTGCTAATGAAGGCCAGAAGCAGACAGCTTGGACAGACTGTGAGAACATGACAAGCATAAAATGATATTTTTTAATACTTTCTTAGCTTCTAACAATTCTCTTCCAAGAGAATTCTGCACAACGAAATTGTATGACTGTGTTGTTTCAGCCATACTTTTCTTTATGTGAAATATTTTGCACCTATTGACCACAGCAAATTGCATGTGAAATTGTCCTTTATGCTAATTTGTATGTAAGCTCTGCTACAGAAGCAGGATAAATCAACAGCAAAGAGCTGCAGAGGATTGTTTAAGGATTACTTCTGTCCATTTCCCTGACATAGAAAACTTTGATAGGAAGCCCAGTGGCAGCTGGATGTCCACAGGCATTCATCAGAAACTAGAGCAAACAAATGATGATTTGTAAAATAGCCACTTTAGATGTATGTCCTGATTGATGAGAATACATATCTCTCCTGAAACACTCATACCACCTCTGCTTTTCCTCAAAATAAATTTGTTCAAATGCCATTTTTTTAATTTTCAGATATATACATTTACATTGAGTTTCTTGTCCTTTTTACATGTTCATGACTCTTAAATAACTCTTATTTTTCAGCCCATCAATAATTGCTGAGGGACTGATAACAATAATTGAAGATGATACTCTAAATGGAGAAGTTATGAAGATCACAGCATCCCAAGGAATTCATTTTCAGGAATATAACCAAACACCTTTCAGATCATCAAAGAGATAAACAATTGTTTTGTGCTAATTACTTTTAGCTTTCCTTAAATAGAAAAAATTTTGAAAAGGGTAATTTTGGGGGAGAAATATTAGTGTTGTTTCTAGATCAGTGACAATGTTCAAACATTTGCGTCCTAATAACGAAGAGATAGCTGAGAAAATCAGTTGTGGGAAGATGCTACCAGCCTATACCCTATTCTGATTTTATAAGCACTAGTAACAGTGTTTATTTAGTAGAATAAACACAGTGCTCTGAAGTATTTTTTTAATTATTATTTAGTAGTAGGGGCCAGTTTTGTCTTTTTGGTTGTTCTGATCTACTTACTCCAAGCATAGTTTACTTGACCTGACTTATTTTGTTACAATTCTTTCCACTGTTGTGCCTACTTATTTACATCTTGAATTCTTCAGACCAGGAATTCAGTTCAGGAATCTAGATCACAAATGTAGCCACAAAGAGTTAAGAATTAACTTTCTCTTATGAAATGTTAAGTATGTGCAACTTAATATGTTATATATCATATAAGGGTAGATTTTTAACATCTTGGATTTTAGATATTTGTAAAATATTTCAGAATTATTTTTGTTTGCTTTTATATATATATATGTGTTAATTTTCTCACTCTGTATATACAAGGATGAATATTTTGGCATTGATTGAAATGTCTGCTTGCCTATTAAATCTTATTTTCTAAACCTTTATTTTTTTGCCTTCATTGAGTAAAATCTCAATTTAATCCTGAATAATCTGGTTTTTATCACGTTTAAATATATGCCTTTTGTTTTCACAGCACATATTCTCTGAGGCAGCATGCCATATAGTAGCAATGAAAATAAAAATTGAGCTTCCTACCTCCTGAGTACTTCTGGACCTTCTGAATCCAGGTCAATCCTCAGCTACATTTATGCAAAAAATCTTCATACTTTGTGGGTCACATGCCTAACAAAAATAATTTTTTGCATGTTAATTCAATTAGGCTCGTAGCATAAGAATATTTGATGGCTCCTGGGAATGCTGGAATGTTAATATTTACCCTTCTTAGGAGTACTGACTTTAATTTCACTGATTTTTGTTACTGACTGAGTGGAAACAATCTGTGGAAGTCAGGGAGTAATAAGTCTGTGGGGAGAAGAAAAGAAACAGAAACACATACTTTGAATTACTCCTTATTCTCGAAATGCCTCCACTATGTTAACACTGTTTTTATAGCCCATTTTGAATGCACAGAGGATGCTAACCACACCTTTAGCATTCCTGACAGCGTCTGTAGATCCCTCTGGATTAAAAACTACTATATGATTTGATAGTACTCATTTCTATGTTTGTCTCATTAAAATTAGAGCATTTCCCAATAAATGGCAGAATAGTGGAAAAGATGTGATGAAAACTTGAAGTCAGCATGTGTGTGTTAGGTCATAAAGCTAATACTCATCTCCCTCTGTGTGTCTCCTTGTTAGGCAGGATTTCAGAGTAGTCTAGAAACTAGGGAAGGTTTGATAATAATGATTGTACATGCAAAACATGAACCCACCAAACACCACTCTAGGACAGTAACTCAGCAGCTTCTCTTGGTAACACACTTCAAATAACTATAGGAGTATTGTTGATGGTGCGTTGCTGGCTTGATTGCTTTTGCTCATCTCTGCTCCTTGATACCTGAAACGAAGTTCCTGTTAAACAGGGTGGGTTGACTTATCCAGGGAATCAATGAAAGAATAAATAATCTAATAACATTAGTAATAAAATACCAGGAGTCCAATGTATGCTCTCTGAAGGAAGAAAACCAGAAAGAAATGTAACTTAATTCCAGCTAATCATTTTAGTTATTGGTCAATTAACTTGTGATATTGCACTTCTGTAAAATTCTAATTCTATGAATTGGCATTATTCTAAGATTTCATTTATGTGGTATATCAATAGTCATACAAGAAATAATTAGATTCATAAAACATGCAATTAGACTCCAAGACACCAGAAAAATCTAAGCCTGTATCTGGGAAAGAATCTAAACCATATCTAACATGTATAGGTCTTTTCTTCCGGATTAATTTTGTAACTCAAAAGACAGATGTTTTCAAATCAAGGCCATACAGAAAACTTCAGGAAAGGCATAAACCACACTGATTTCCATCTGATAATCTGATAAGGAAGCCTCAGAATCAAATCAACATTTAAGCTAAGATAAATCTCAAATTATTAGCACATCTGGAACCTACTGGAAGAAATAGGTTCAGTGAAGCAAAATCCTTGATGCAAATCACAATGTGAAAAATAGTCATCAAAATTTATACTTAAAAAATGCCCCCAAACAATTACAGCTCTCGTCTCAGATAGTCTGAATTTAAACACATCTGTGGGGTTTGTCTGCACAGGAAGAACAAGTCCTACATATGTTTTGGAAGGGTTTCCTGTAAGACTTCCCCCCAAACTTTAGAAGTCTTCCAATCAGAGAGCATGTGTTTGATTTAAAGAGCGAAACACCAGAGAAGCATTTGGTAAAAAGATGAGTTGAACCGGGAAAGTGAGTTTCATTTTTTGCACAAAGACTGTTTGGAAACTTCATCTTCAGTTAAAAGTCTTGACGTAATTCCAAGACTTAATTTATTTTGTCTGAGAGACCATAATTTTTAAGATAACTGTTCAGTGTTGTAGAGAAACTCAGCCAAAATGAAAAAGAAATATTTTAAATGAGATACACTAATTGCCAAGAACAAAAAATAACAAGTAATATTCTAGACTCATATAATGATCATTATTTGGAATGAACGCTCAACCCCATGTGACACAAGTTTACTTTTCAGTGGGTCCTTAGAGTTTCAAACAGGATTTTTCTTGGGGGTCAAGAATAAATATTACCAATGAGCTCCATTTTTTTCAGTGCTTATGATCCTACACAAAATCCCAAATCATAAGGCATTTCAAACACTTTGTTGCATGACAGTGTTAGTTTATTTGTGTTATTTAATGCCTTCATTCAAGGCTCTTAAGAAGTACATAATCTACATAATTCTGTGGATTGTTTTGCATTCTGTAGAGTTCATAATTACCTGGAATTAACTTGTATTTTGAGTGCCATAAAATCATATGTGTATCAATTTTTTTATTTATGGGGTGAACCATGGAGTAATGAATACTTCTTGTAGTTCCCTTAAATTAAGTCCAGATATGAGAGACTAGACCTTTTCCTCTTGTTTGGAACATAAGCTTTGCAAACAGTAAACCAAAAATAAGCTTCAATAAAACAAAAATGTGATTTTCACTGAAACTGTGAATATGAGACTAACCTTTAAAGGAGCAGCATTAGATATCTAAAGCGATGGCTTTGGGGCAGGATGGGGCTCTTCTGAAAGATGATGATTTCCTTCCTCCAGTGTTGAACTGCCCTAAACTTTCTACATGATGATTCTCCAGCTTGAACTTCCCTTTTAGCTAACTCTATTTGCTTTGCATCGAGAGTTGTTGACAGTTTTCAGCTCCAGCTCCAGGAATCCAGATGGTACAATGAAAGTGAAGGATAATACCATATGACTTAGATTTTTTTTTCCCCCTCCAGTACATAAAGGAACAGCTTAATGTCAGGTCAAATTTAAAATTAAAACAGAAAGGACAGTAAATAAGAAGCATTATGCTCTTACTCTGAGGGGGACAGTAAACAGGAAGAGAACAGATCACGTAAAAATAAGGAGCAGAGCAGCTAAAGCTGGAACATCTTTAAAATAAGTAACTTAAATCCCACTGTTTAAGTGAAGGTCATTACTGTGCACTGTGTCCCAAATTTAAATCTGAATGTTTCCTGATGTGTGTAAAGACAGTCTAACACACGATTCTCTCAGGAATTCAGAGGATAAATTCAAGATCTTCACAGTAAAAATTAATCCTAATGAAAAAAATTGAACTATGTCAAGCAATCATTCAGCAGTGAAGCATTTGAAACTATATATTCAGGTCCTTTAATTTTTCACAAGCTCTGTGTTAATTCACTGCTGGCATCTGCTGGGCAAACTTCACAGGGATTATTACTACTGAAGAGGTGGAATTAATTTCTTGCTACAAGAATTGCACTTTTTTAACTTTCACTTTCATCAGAGAAATGCTGATCCATCCTATCTCTCCTCTTTTCACACAGAAGAGGTTGCACAGGAGAGGATGATCATCTGGAGACAGGTCTGATTCTGGTCCAGGAATTCTGAAGGTTGAAGGCTCTAGATTTAGCCTCATCAAGCAGAGATTTATGGTAGTGACCTCCAAGCAGAATGCAAAAGATCTAATCTCTTATTTTTCACCCCGACCCTGCCAACTCCTTCTCTTCATCTTACTTTGGACTACTTTAAACACAAACATTTCAGAAGGGAACTCCAGCTACAGCAAAACAGCTTTGCTTCTTCAGCAACCACCCAGAACATGTTCACTTAAGACATCACTCATTTCACTGATTTCAGAGAAACTGTAAGGCCAGTTTATTAGCTCACATCATGCTTCACATCAAAGGAATGGCTCAAGGTATCTCAGCAGCTTTTTTCTCTTTGCAATGGAACCTTTCCTCAGCAGCCACAATCTCGAGAAAGTAAAGAAAGAAGAATAGGAAATCAGGCTCTCAGTCACACAGCTTTGAACTCTTTACTATAGGACATGAGAATGAGCACACTTCTGGCTTGCTTGCAGAAAAAAAAAAAAAGGCACATAGATAACTGTCAGTGCACTTTCCCACAGCTGCAAACAAAACCCAGAGAACTGAAAAGGAAATAAAGATATTTTTGGAATACAGGAATGTAAAACTCTTCAGAAAAAATAGTTGCATTTTAGCTCATCTAGGAATTTGGATTTACTTAGTTTAAATGACTAACACTTGAAAATCTCGTACAGCATTTGACCTTGAAGCATTATTTCAGCAATTAACACTACAAGCCACTAATGTCATTTACACACAAACAGTGCAGTTCTCAAGAAAGACCCAGAGATGGGCAGAGAACACTGAATTCTCTGCTACTAATTCTGGAACAGTTCTTACAAAAATGAAAGCATTCTTCCTTCTACACAATCTTTCTGGCAATTTCATTTCAAACAAATACAGTGTTCCTTTATGGAGCTTTTATCCCTCTCTGCATTTGTGAATCTGTTTCAGTACACTGCCCTCAGCAATGCTTACAAATTAGCTGACGTATAAAAACTATTGTTGTTTTGATTTAAGAGAGTTTCTAGACTTGGTACATATTAATGCAAGACTAGAGAAAATGCGGCTAGCATTTTTTTTACATATCTATATCTATATCTATATATATATATATGTATATCTTCACATATATGTACCTACTACACACTCACAATCTTCATATACACTGGAAATCTTTTATTTTAGAGCAAAAGTCACTATCTCTGAATGTCCCTGCAGATAGTAACTTCTATAAAAATCATGAAGCATCATGATGTTTATCTCCCAAATTTGCTGTCATAAGATCATGAAATAACCTTAAATCTGTATAAATTACATTTTATTGAGAACTTTTTAGCTAGTTGAATTTGCAGTTTCATTTTTCTTCTCAGTTCCTGAAATATATCAAAACTAGATTTGCTCTTTAATTTAAACAATCATACATTAGCTGATGTATAACCTTTGACATATTATGGATCCCTCAAGCACCAGCTGCTGAGACAAATCTATGCTCTTATCTATTATGATTTCCTGTATATTATTTTATATACTATCATGGATAGTCACAGTCCCTGAAAGGTTTGTGATGCTATACATGGGACACTTCACAAATATTTCACGACAGAGTCTTTAGAATCATAGAATCACTTAGGTTGGAAAAGATATTTAAGACCATTTAGACCACCCTTGTAGCAGGACAAATTTACATTTTTCATATGGGTTTTCCCTCTTCTTTGATGCTGCTAGCATTATTAATTTGTATTGGCAGAAGGGTCAAAAAAAATGAAACAATAATGCCAAAACTCAAAAAAGGCATAAAAGAACATACATTACCATTTCATTTATTGAGCAGAACTGTGCACTGGATACAACAGTGGCTTCTGCTTTAAAAGAGTAATTGTGCTATGCTGTGACCAAAACCAAAAATATGGGCACTAGGCCCACCTCTGGGACTGTGCTCCTTGAAAATCATCAAATATATCATGTGAGTACTCTCATTTTTCCTTGTCATTCCCCATTATGTCTATTATGTCAAGCATTAAAAAAAAAAAGCCAAGAAAAATTCATATAGAACAAAATGTTTCTATAAAGTACAAACCTTATACTTTATACTGAACTGAAGGTAAATAGCTGTATCTTGCAGTACAGATATTTGTCTATGACATGTACATGGTGCAAACTGTGAAAGAGTAAGGCCCATTCCTATGAACAAATAGGAATAAATATTCCTGTATAAATATTAGTGTGGATAGTCAGTTTCCTATTGGCCACTATTTTTCCCTCAATGTGTCATTGTACTATACTGTTAGGAAAAAAAATTATTTAAACATCTTAAGGAAGAAAAATTATTCACTATTCACTCTACATATCAGAGTGAAATTCAAACTTCACTTACAATGAGAGTTTCTTAAAACATTTGGCCCTCAAAACACATTTGTAGCACAAATTAAAATACTCCAGGGTGACAACAAAGATCTGTAAAGCCTGTTTAACAGACATAAGGACTAAAACCTTATTAGACATTGGTTTTGGCCTCTTCAATTAGGAACAGCTTGAAAAGCAATTGAAAAATGGAATTTTCTGCCTCTCTCCAAGACCTCCCTTCTGCATGGCACTGCTCTCCACCTTCTGCATACAAGTGAGCTGTGCTAGCTCTCTTAGTTTGTTAGCTCTTTGCTTCCAGTAACCCTAAATTTCTTGATATTCAAAGAAACAACCAGTTAAAAGTAATTTTGGCCTATCTTAGAACACTAAAATTCATCTCAACCCATATGCATTGGGTTACAGCTGCTGAGCTGCACAATTCTGGGGCAAATGCAGAAGAAATTAATTTATGTGGTCTTAGGAACTATTTAACAGTAAATTCTGCTCCAGAGCATGTGAAAAACTGTAAAGATTTGTTAAGAGTAGTTGAAAATATGCACAAATGAGTTCTCACTCAGTTTCTAAATGAAATGCTAATATCTAGCCAAATTGATCACAAACAGTTTTCACTCCCCTCCAGGCAGAGGTGACTGAGTCCTCAGTTTTGAAAGTCAAAAAAAAGCAGCATTCCAGAAGAATTGAAAAGATGAAACTTTGCAATCACAGGTGCAGATTAGCACAAATCTACATTTTACACTTTTAGAAACTGGCAATAACTACTGACCAGCAGCATGACTGCCCTGTCTTGGAACCAGGCCAGCTCTAGACTACTACAATTTTGAGGAAAGATCTGACCTGCAGAATCATAGTTACTGGTTTCTAACTCTTTGGCATTACTATATTTTACTTTTTTTCTCCTCACATCCAGTAGTTTTTGAATATTTAAAGCATTCAGACTATATGAGCAAGAGTCTAATCACATTTAAATGATCACAAATATAACTGCTGGATCCTTCATATTTACCTGATATTCAAAACTTTTCAGGTGATCAGAAGCTCTGGCATTGGTATTTGGCTGACTCATAAAGCAGAAATGGAAGTTTCTAAGAGAATGCATTTTGATGTGCAAATCTTTGGTTTAGATTTAATATGTATTTATATCTGATTAAAACTCAGAGACTGAAATACAACTATTACAATTGAATTTCTAAAGCCTAATCTAATTTTTCAAATCATTAGTAATTCATGCATTTCGATCAAATTTTCAGTCTCTAGCAACTCTTTACAGCATATCTTTGAAAGTGAGCTGCATAAAAGGTTTTTATGATTAGACAGACTCAACAAATTCAGTAGCTTTGTTTATAGGGCAGCTGCCAAAACATGAGTCACCAAGTCAGCCTGTGACATGCCCGCTTGTATAACTTGTATTCTTTGGCAGCTTTTGAGGGGTTTGAATATCTCTTATTGGATACATCACTCCACTCACATATCAAAAAAAAAAAATAAATAAAGTGATAAATTTGTATAAAATTAGTTTTAAAACTGTACTTATTAAATCCAGTGGAGATCAGCGTATTTTTTTACATCCTGCACCACCCTCCAACTTGGCGGTCAAAGAAAAGGCAAGAACTTGAAGCTGGTAAAACACAAACTTCTTGCCTTACATCAGACTTTGATTTGTTTTTTTGATTAAAAGAACAGATTTAAAATCCATGAGGATAGTGTATCTTCTAGCAGAAGCTGGGAGATATACCACCCAAAAGAGCAAATTTAATCAATTTGTCACAAGAACCATCGAGTTCAGCCTGCTGCATATCAATAGGCAGCCCTATGTGGAGAGGGAAATCATGTTCTCTTTCTCTTTCTCTCCATCTACTTAATTGAATTAAGGAAAGGACAGTGCAAAGGGTAGTAAACTTCCAGAACATCTGTTTGCTCTTTAAGCTTAAGTTGGATTAAATATCAAAATAATTGGTCTCCGACACTCAAAGATCTGTTCTGCCCTTTTTGTGCAGTTTTTATGCTCTGAGGGTTGTTTTCTAACTAAATGGCTCAAACAGTAAACATTTTGAGAGATTATTTGTTTGCTCTAACATCTAGAAAATGGTTAGGCTATTTAAACTTCTCAGTCTGATACATCACAATTTAGCTCTGGATTGAAAGTGCTCCTGGTCTCCAGCTGTTACTTTTTTTGCTCCTAAATAAGGTTTATTTAGTGGAACAACCTCTTCTCAACAACTCTGGCATCCTGTTTAGGTCGTATAATACAATTGAATTTCATATCAGGTTTTAAAGCTTGTCAGATATTCCTATTTATCTTTCTCTGGAAAAGAAAGGAAATGTTTTGTTTGCTTTCTCATATCATTTTGCCTTGGAGGATTCCATTAAGCCAGTTTGAAATCCAGAATATTAATTACCCTATATACACCATTACGTCAACATGATCTGGAGGAAACATATTTTTCTGGGTTTCCTGTTCTAAATGATGTGGTTTCAGATAGAACATTTGATAGCTGAGGACCGGGGCTCCTCTACATGCAGCAAGTTCTTCCTTATCAAGTAAAGCATTGTTTTTAATTTCATGTTCTGTTAGTGACAGGCTGAAATGAAATTACACCATTTTTCATATTTGACATTTCCACACCTAAATCTTCATCTTTGTACATTTTGAGGTAGGGTGTCTGGTGGCCAAGGATGAGAAGGTGAAGTAAAGGAAGCCATCAAGGAAAAGACTCTGCTGAGCCTGTGATCACCTTAGAGGACACAGGATCAGAGTGTTTCCCCTGCTCTTTGGAATCAGACTGCTATTGGGTAAGTTTCACTTGAATTCTGCTGAAACACATTCATCAGATGACTAAACAGAGAAGAACTTGAAAACAAATTTGTCACCCACTGGCTGTAGATTAGTCCACAGCCTGAGAGGTGAAATGCCAAAATTCTAATGAGGGAACATAAGCCAGTATCAGTTAAGGGAATAAAGGATAAGTAGACAGGCAAGAATCCATACAAGCTGCAGGAAAGCCTTCTAAGGGGCATCTCATCTGGGACAAGGAGCTCTCTGATGTTCTAGGGTATTTGATGATCTCATCTATGCTCCATTTCCGATTAAAGGTTGGACCAGATAGTTTGTCCCGTCCAACCTGGCCTGTTCTGTTGTTCTGTACATCTTTTTTTTATACTCTCCACATGGGCTATACTATGGTGTTTCTGGGACTGTTCATTTTCAGACCACCAGAACACCCCACAACCAGTCAGAACTCTGGTCACAAATAGCTCACATCAAATGGTGGCAAGCAGTGGCATAAAGATGCACCATACAGGGACAGCATATGGCTAGGAATTTCCTTCCTAAAGAGAAATCGGGTTTTATTCTATTTTTTTTTATTATTATTATTTTTTTTTTATTATTTCTCTTGAAATCACTGATTACATGCAGCTGCATGGTTCTACTTTCCATGACCAGATCCAGAGGTTTAGAAATTATACACAGAAGAATGGGCTGCAAGATTTTATCTTGTAACAAGTAACTGATAATGCTGCTAACTGTAGTGTAATGGGAAGGAAAAAAATACACAGAAACATGAAACTGTTTGTGAGGTCAGCCTCTGCCTGAAACAGCAGAGATTCTACTTCCATGTGCACATCTGGATGGAAGAAGGGAAATTTCTGTTTATGGTAGAAAAGAACACCAGTGCTGTTAGCAGCATGGGGGCACCACACTCAATGTTTTCATTGCTTCTGAGTTACCCTTGGTGAACAGGAAAAACACATCTAGTCTAGTCTGGAAAAAGGAGGAGTTTGCCCTACATTGGCCTGGAAATGGGTTGTAGAGAGGAGGTTTCCAACCCATCAGAGGTCTTCCCAGGCCACAATATGCTGATACATTAAGAAAACTCTAGACATGACAGACAGAGATGGAATAGAACAACCTGAATGCTCGTGTATCCCTTCAACATCAACTCCGCCCAGAAGGAGATTTGGAGATTTTACTGTACCCGCCTTCCTCATCCCCTTTCTTGGCCTAGGTACAAGCAGGAACTCTTCAGTTGATCTGGACTATGAAGCAAATGCAGTTCTAGGTGGTCCTAATTATACGGCCTGCAAATTATATCCAAAAAAACACATTTCCAGGCTTGGAAAGCAAGTGGGCAAAATGAACTGAAAGTCTAAGGAAGGAACTTACACTCAGAGGACACTGCTGCAGAATTTATGGAGATGCAGCACTTGTTGTCTTTGCAAAAGCAGACAATTTTCAAAACGGAAGGCAAATTATAGAATTATAAAATATTAAGGTCAGAAAAGTCTATTAAGATCACCAAGTCTAACTGTCAGCCCAGCTACACCACCATATTCACCATTAAACCGTGTCCTCAGGTGCCACAGCCACGTTTTTTGAACACTATCAGGGATGGTAACTCCACCACATTCCTGGGCTGCCTGTTCCAGTGCTTAACAGCCTTCTCAGTGAAGAGATTAAATGAGACTACTTTAGTAAGGCAGGATTCCTCATACTAAAACACCAAATTCTAAATTAGTTAAATATTTTAATACCTTTGGTTTCCCTGTGATTTCTAAGAAAATATTGTTTTCTGTGCTAGCATCATATTGAAAAGGCTTTTAACACTTTTTTAGCATTAAGGGGAAACCCAGAACCACTTCATATGAAAATTTTATTGTCAGTGGCAGACACAGTCTTGAATTCTTTTAATCTGTTTCAGACCAGGAGATTAGATGCAACTACTAACATTATTTTCCTTTGCAGGTAGGGAGCTCAGGCCAAAATACTTCTATTTCAATGATAATGTATGCTGTTTCACCATAAAAAACATTTCTACCATTATGGGCCTGAACTCATAGTTTTTTCTCAAGAATCCATGACCTCTTTGCAACTGAAACTCACTTTGACCCTGCATAACTAAATACTGTGACTACCCTATTGTGCAGGGGTAGCAATTTTATTTTTTAATTAGTAACTGATCCTGAAATACAATTTCTATCTTTTCATGAACAGTAGTTGTCACACAGAGATCATATTACATTGCAAACAGATTAGGCTTCAATACATTCTAGAAGGAAAGAAACTGATTGGGTAAAGAGTTGAAAGATGCTTTCTTTCTATTAATATTTAAAGATATCTATGTAACAGCCATACCTTCCCTGCCCTCTTGTAAACACTTGAAGTAGTCAGACAGGTTTTTGAAGGTCACATTGAATTACTACAAATGAAGCTTCATAAAAAGGTTGAATTACCATGTTTCTGCTATCATTTGTGGCAACATATAGTAATAAATATGTAACCTGTAGTGCCTGTGATTCCTAAGGTTTTTCAAAAATAAATATTGGATAGACCAATATGTGCATGTTTGTTTGGGGTTCCTTCTAGCTCATGGATAATCACTTACTAAATAGGCTCCATGAGAAAAAAATGTAACAAAAGTATACCACCTTCTGGGTTTTTTGTGTAAAAAAAAGAGAAAGGTAATAAAAGTGGGCTTATTGAAAAGCCACAACTTTGGAGGACATGCTTAAATACACAGGTAGTACTTAAATTGAGGATGACAGGTTAAAAGGGAAGAGACAGTGGAATCAAGAACCTGCCCATACCCATGCTGCCCCTTTTCCTTCCCTGCCAGATGCTCATCCCATTTGGTCCTGTCACAGGCTTCCTCAATGAGCTGTCCCTCTACACCAGCCAGCTCCTGGCAAAGTGCCACAGTAATCCAACAGTCCTCGTACCTCACAGCACCAGTGACAACTTTCAGAGGGTTGAGCCAGTTCGTGTCACTGGGGAACACTGACATCACCATTGGTGCGGATCATGGAGGCACAAGGATGACTGGCAAACCCACATCCTCATCTTGCACAAAGATGTTTGTGAGTACATGACCAGTTCTGCTTTTCTTTCCTACACTTGGCCCAAGGAGAAAAGCCTATTGGATTAACTAGATATTACCTTTCCAAACCATAGATAATGCTTGCTGATTTATGGTTGCTGAAATTTTGAGGGAATTAAATTGTACATTTGTAATTTTTTCTCCCTTAGCTTCAAGATTTTTTTTCTCTGCCTTTTAGCTGCTAGTTTCTTATTAAAAAAATTCTTTCATTTCTCTGCACTTGCATGTTCTGAATCAGAGGATACCGTGTATCATTTTCAAAAAATTTGCTGATTTCTGGTACACTATGAAACTATTTTTTAAACAAATATGAATATCCTCTCTCTCATTAGAAACCTTGCACCAGCCAGTGCTGCAGAAGAATATGAAAGATCTATGAACCAACTGAAAAGAAAATATGAAGAGAAACATTGCAAGTAAAATGCCTCATGAATTCCTTACTTTCTGGGACATTTCCATGTGAAATTGATTCTCAGAAGAAATAGTACAGTGTAAAATTAGTAGCCCTAGTTTGAGTAAAAATCTTTGCTTCAGAAAAATTACATTATTATAAATCCTGATTTCCTGTTATAAGATTGGCAGAAATTACCTTCTTCAAGTGTGTATGGAAAACCAGGGAAAACTGATGAAGGACTGTGTGGTCTTTAGGCAGTGGCCCACTGTCCTCTTTTTGTCTTCTACCAACAGGCTCTTCTCAGTTAAAGACAGAACTAGAAAATGAAAAATGGTTTGTGTTTACAGAAACAAGGAACCTCATTCCTTCTGTTATTTTGCTACACCACACTCAGTCCAGGAACATGTTGGAGCCATTTACTCTGTCCTTGGGTCTATCAAACCATCGGCATTGATCCTAAATTGCTTTCTCAAAATGCCCTTAGTGAAGAAGAGGAACTTGCAGAAGTTAGTACCAGCAGCTTCTCTCTGGGATTGGCAAAGGGATTTAAAAATCTAACTGGAAAAAAGTGGAAAAAATGGAGGTCAAAATAAATAAAATGGAAATTCCAAATAACACTAGAAGTTACAATAGAAATATTACACAATGTTTTCTGGTTTCGCCTCTTACTCAGCTCACGTTTTGACAAAGCCCCTAAACTTTTACATCAATAATACCACAACAAAACCAAAACTCTTTTTCTTAACAAGAAAACACTTACCAAGAACCCGTTTTTCAGAAACACAGTTTTTGCTGAATATGGATGATGTAGGTGAACCTGTTCTAGGAAAATCAGCCAAGACTTAGAGCCACTAAAGCCAACTTTCCATCCTTCCAATGTGCATCAAACCACAGAATCATCTGAGTTGGAAGGGACCCAGAAGGATGACTGAGCTGAACTCTTAAGTGAATGGACCATTCTAATTATCCTTTTTTTAATTCAACTGATTCAACTTAAACATTTTTCTTCACTTGACTTAAAAATTAACTACCAGCTTTTGTTTATATAATGATCAACACGATTTCTAACCCCTAATGAAACTAAATATGCATTACTTAATTTGTTTGCATGCTTTCCCCCAGAGTCCACTGTATGATTTCTGGAATGCTAATTACTTCATCATTTTTCTTTTTACTTTCCATAATTTTGTTGGAGATCCAGACAGAGAGAAATCTAAGCAAAAATAAATACACTGCAGAAATCCCAGTCTTTTAATCCCAGTCTGCACTGCTATGTTATGTATTAATACAGTACATATTCTCACAGGACTGAAGCAAACTCTTTAGTTTCTGTGCTTGATTGTGCAGAAATGAATTACTATAATTGACAGTGGAGCACTTGAGGCAGGACAAGATTAAAGATTAAGTCCCACCTTCAAGAAGCCTATGAGCTTTTACAATTTTCTTTAAAGAAGATGGTATTTTGTATGGACAAATTCATATGGGCACTTGCTGGCTATGGAGCATTATATAAAACTTCTGGGTAGCTCTTTAACCACTTTAACTCTCCTTTTTACACAAACCAGTGCTGCTCTTTGCACCGAGATGCATTTAATTAGTGGAGGAAAACAAAATGGCATTTTCTTTAAGAAACACTGAGAAATAAAACAACCTGCAAGATTACCACAAACATCAACTGCTTTCCCAGACAGGCCAAAGATTATTTCACTCTAAGTGTTGTGATACCATATTCTAAAACTTCAATTTGCAGATTGAATTTTACAGGAAGAGTTTCTGTAACGTGTAAACTGCTTATGTCACTGGAATTTCACTCCTGTTTGTTTTGGAAGATGCTTGTCTGAATCTAAAATGAAGGCAATTGGTTTGCCCTCAGGGTTTAGTTATTAAATTAATTATTTCCAACAAACCAAGATGTGGGAAATAATTAATTTAAAGGGCAGAATAAATAGTAAAGGAAAAATGTTTACAGACAAAATATAATTCATTTTAAAAAAAATCAAGAAAAATCAGTGAATTTCAGGAAATATGCAACTGGAAAAATGAGATGTCCAGATAAGCAATGAACTATATTTTTTTGCTTAATATGATGCCAATTTTAATTTGCAAGAATTAACTGTGAAATACAACAGAAAAATGTAGTTGAGTCAAAAACACAATAACGAGTTGCAACTAAAAATTTTAGCACTAAAAAAGTCCTTCTACAGAACATATTTATGGACAGATTAAAGAGCATGAATATAATATACAAACATAAATGTTAACAAATGCTCATAAGAAAGCTGTGACAGTACTGTTGGTTTTGCTGTAACTATAAAATCAGTAACTACCTATTAATCATAGAAGAAAAAACCTCTTAGAGATAAACATATAAAATGTGCATGTAGAGAGAAACATATACACTATTTGATCTGTACTAAAGAAGAAGGTAGTGTTCTGGGATTTTTTTTTTTTAATTTATTATCTCAGCAGGGTTAATTTGTTTCATATACATGGTGTTTGTCAGGGATTTTTAATCAATCCCGACAGTTCTCCAGTTAATAATTAAAATGCCTAAAGCTTCTGCATGTAGTTCTTGTAGTTGACATAATGCAAACAGAATTGAAGAGTTTTTCTAAGCAATTTTGTGAACATACTGTTCAGGGCATAAGAACAGGGACATCCTACCGCATTATTTGACCGTTAAGAAAGGAAGTATTAATAAGAAGTTATGTAATTTCGTCACAGATGCTGGGGAATTAGTGGTAACATCCTAAGAAATTTAACAGTTAGGAGTTACCAATTAATATACATGCAGCTTCATCCTATTGCCCAGATACTTATATGACGTTTCAGTATTTCCCACGCACTAGACCTGCAATCACCAGACTTTTATTTTGTTCCTATATTTAAAAAGGATCCAGGAGGAAAATTATTTCCTGCATTTATGGCCACAAGTCAGAATAGCCCTGAGCTATGTTCCTAATGACATCCCTTATCTGTGGCAATCTTGGCTTCCTGTTGTATGCTGGGCTTTTTGGGAACACTCTGTATCTAATCTTGTTCTTTTTCCTAAAGCACTTCCACATTAAAGAATAAATAAATAAATAAATAAATAAACAAAATCAAAAAGTGAAATGCAATATAATGCAAGTTTATAAACTTATACTGAAAAAAATCCGATAAATTTGGAAAATCTATCCATTTCAGTCTCTGGAAACAGGGCAGATCCTAAGCACCAAAACTGACTACAGTTGGGCAGAGTACACTAGTGGGAGTATTCAGCAGGTATTTTACAGTGTTTGGATTTTTTTAAACAGAAAAAGAGGGATCAAAATTGTTATGAAATCCCTAAAATTGGGACAGCAAAATTTTTTTGTTCCATCCTCCTACAGGGTTAGGAAAGAAAAAAATTAGTTAAAAAACTACATGTCAGAAATGCATGAGGCTTCTCCTGTGTGTTTAATGAAGCATTTTTCTGGCTTTTCATTTAGTCTCTTTGGATCTTTTCTCCATTAAAACTAGAAGCAAGGCAGAGTGAAAGTATTTCCCTCTGATTTACGTAAACAGTGGATGTATGAGAGTACACAGGAATTGTCAAACTTCCATATCCTGTTTCTGATAACAGTCACTATCACTGTCAGAAGAAAGCAGGGAACAGTAACATGATACTCCTATCAACACGGACAGCTGTTCCCACCCTCTGAAACTGGTTCATGTGTAGAAGATAACTAATGTCAAAACAACTGCAAAAAAAAAAAAAAAAAAAAAAAAAAAAAAAAAAAAAAAAAAAAAAAAAATACAAATAGTCTTGTTACCTCTACAAAGCAGCAGCCTGTTCTTTAGTCCTTTGGCTTTGATGTTACATGAAAATTCTTGACCTCCCAGTGTATTTCCAAAAGAACATCTCATTTCTTTATCACATCACAAGATCCCATCTCTTACTCAATTTTATTGCCTAACGATAGAAGACCATTCTTTTTCCCAGGCAAAAGACAAACTTCTAGTGTAAGATTGCCAGTGGCAGCACACAGAGACAAATTGTACCAGATTTCTACTCTACAACCACCCTCAAGATATATCAATGATATTCAAATTATGCAATGTATTTGGCCATCATAAAAACTCACAATTTATTAGATATTATTACACAACTTTCTATGGAAATGTATTAACAATATCCAAGTAGATTCCCTCACACTCTCTACTTTATTATTGAACCTGGTGCTGCTCCCCAGCATCAGACAACACAATTTGCAAAGGTCATTGTGACCCAACAATGCATATAATTCTTCAGGCATAATGTGAAGCCAACCAAAAGAACAATTTAACTTTTTTCCACAGCTCTAATACTCTGCTTACCTGTAAGAAGTCATGACTTCTTCAAAGTAATCTCAAATGCGATTTGAAAAGAAAATTGAAAAAAGAGTTTTTTCAGTGTGAATGTTGAATATTTCCACTGGGAAAAAAAACCTGGAAAGAAAATTAAGCATAAAATAAGTTTAAATAAGCTTTACAATAACATCATCCTTTGCAAATGCATGTAACTTTCTCCATTAAAAGCTTCAAAAACATTATTCACCATTATCTGATGTTATGTAAATAAAATTTCTGGTGAAAAAGTCAGTTTTCAAAAAATGTAGGAAAAGTTATAGTGAAAAAGCATTCTTGTATTGAGTGAGAAATAAGAAACCTAGTAGAAGGATTTAGGTGAAACTTTGGAGAGACTTCTAATTTAGCAGTTCACTTTAATACCAGTTTATGTTCCTCTTGTTGCTGGGTAGTATCATATCAGATGATTAGAACAATAATATAGGATCTCAAAGTTAACTTTTCTCCTTATCTTCTGCATTCGGTCCTTCTATGTAATTCCAAAAATCCCTAGACAGACCCTGCTGGGTTAGATCATCCAGCACATCTCCATACAGACTTTCCAGACAAGATGTTCTACAAAAATCTGCCACGTTGGGATTTCCACAACTTATATCAAATGTCCCTTTCTTCATAGATTCCACTCTGAAGAAGATTTCATAAATTCAAATTTATTTTACAGATTTCGTCCTGTTGTACTGAACTCCAGCTCAGTGGATTATACTAAATAATTCCTCATTGTTGAATCTAAACCAATAGACAGAGGTGCAGGCCATGTCACAGCTGAGTCAAAAAAAGAGAGACAGAAAAGCGAGAGGCCACCAAGTGCTCTGAAAGTGAAGGAAAATTTCTCACAGTTAGTGTGAGATACTCTGGCAACAAGCACAGCCATGCAAGCTTCCAAAATAACTGACACTGCCAACTCTTCTGTTTAATAAATAATTAGTAACTGACTAATGTACTTTAAATTTCCAAACTAAGAGCAATGTGAAGACTTATTTCACAATAGAAGGAGGGGAAGTATAATGTTTATATCCTTTTCATGTTGCAGTATCATTTTATGCAGAATTAACTGAATGAAAGTAGACCATATAAAAAGATTTTGAGCAGTGCTGTTCAGTCTAACAGGATGCTGGATATCTAGATATTTTCTCCATAAGTATTTTGATTTATTCAGGATTCCCAGAAAGGAGAGTCTTACTATGAGTCATCTCAAGTCTGGCTTTCAAAAGGCCACAGGAATGTTCCCAGTCTGAAATGTACATTTAATTGGAAGGTATTAGTCTACTGTTTAGAGTAGGAAAAAAAAAAAACAAAACCCAAACAAAAACAACAACAAACCAACAAAAACAATAGTCTCCACCTGCCCAAGAGCTCAATATTAAATTGTCCTGCAATTTTCTGATCCTCTCTCTACCTTACTAGGAATCAGATATACCTTCAGCATAAAGAAAACTGGATTCTCATTTCTCTCACCTGTTCTTCTTTCCCTTACTTCTCACTCCATGTTCAACAATATGAACTTTGTTGAGTGTATACAGATGTTGTTAATTATTGTCTGAGAACTATTTATCCAGAAATCCTAGAATGGTTACAGTTTTTCCCATTAAATTATTCAAGCTGCAATCTTTCCACGAAGGAAGGTTTCTATCCCTACACAGAAGTGTAGCGATACCTGGCAAATCCCGTTATTTCCAGAACATGAATGGGTTAAACTTTAATTTGTTCTGATGGAGGCCAGTGGTGCAGAGTCATCCCACAAAGAAAAGAAACACCACATTGCAACACAAAGATCTCTGAACACTCTGTACAATCATCAGTGGATATCACGTCAATGCTAATTAAATAGAGTTCTTTTGTAAGAAGGTGTGGAGAAAGATGCCTCAACCTGGGAAAACTGCATAATTTTCTTGAGTGACATACAGTTAACACTTACCTGTTCTACCTGGGAAAAAGAAGTGTTACACATGTGCATTCAAACCTGAAAGGGAAAGAAAGTTAATCTGCTTGAATGCCAAGAAGCAACATGTAATAAGTAGGTAGTGTGAGAAATAAAAATAAAGTACTTGTACAAAGTAATTCAGCTTTCAAGGTAGA
This sequence comes from Zosterops lateralis, assembly GCF_965231275.1. Classification (NCBI taxonomy): domain Eukaryota; kingdom Metazoa; phylum Chordata; class Aves; order Passeriformes; family Zosteropidae; genus Zosterops; species Zosterops lateralis. The sequence continues at coordinate 36,127,494 of NC_139766.1, forward strand.
AGGACTCCTAGTGCTAGTGGTGGATAGAATCTACTGTGTTGGGATAGATGGATAATATTACAAATGTTATTACAATAATAACAACTCCTTTTTTCTGAAGAGTTGTTAGGGCAAGACTGTTGATTTCATAAATTTCATAAACCTGCAGCACAACAAAAAGGTAGTAATCACTTCACTGATCACTTTACATATCTTTTAAACAAAATAATATTTACATGCTCTTAATTCCTTCTGTCTTACAGATAATTCCACTGGGCCATCTTATGTGGTAGCTACTCATACACTGTTATTCATTGAAGCCACTTTTGAATAAGTAAGAAGGGCAGATCAATAAACTCTTCACATGCAGCACAATACTTTCGAGTTCATCAGGACAGAAATAGAAAAGACCTTGACTCTGGGTAAGCACTGCTCAGCAATCATGAAAACAATCCAGTGTTATCAACAGTGTTTTGGTCCCAAATACTAAACATAGCATCATGCATTAACTCTATCCCAGCCAAAACCAATACACTCACAAACATCAACAAAGAAGTGATCATAGTATATAATTTTTTTACAAGATATAGGTAAAATATGCAACAGAGTCAGCTCAAATCCATTTATGAATAATGTTATAAGTAATGAAAAGAGAAAAAAACCTAAGAGGAGGTGTAGACACAGTCTCTGAAATCACTATCTATTCAACATTTTTCACTTAAAGAAGGAAAAACATTTTTAAATTCTAAAGGCAAGCATGTACTTCACAGTATTTTTAAATGAATTTTTCATGTGAAAGCAGGCAAATACAGACACAACCCGAGCAGCTATCTCAAGGTTTCAAGCCAATCTATTTTTTTTGAGAGAGAACTAATGAACATTTAACAGTGCACACGTTGAATTTGAGATATTTGAGCACTGAAAGAGATGACAAAATAATTGCAAAATTATTTCTGAGTATTTTCACCTTTGTACAGAAGAATTCTGTTCGGGAAGACAAATAGGAAAGCTGAGAAAAATGTTGGACATTTTTGTGTGTGAATGGTAGTCTCAAAGGAGGTACAATGTCAGTGAGAAACCAGTAATGCAGAAGAGGAATTGGAATGAAAATTTCAGGTTATTTTTCTTCTTGATTAAAAAAACACCAAAACTGTAGCTTAAGAGCGTGTATTGAAAAGATTAATTTTACAGACACCCACATGACAAGAGTGTATATTTGTTAAGGAAAATACCTGTCATATCTTTTTTTGTTCAGTAGGTGTTGGGCAACTTAAATGCTTGATATTAAAAAAAAAATTAATTAATAATTTTCAAAAAAATCAAGGACATGAGCAAGCATGACCAGTAAAAGTATCATCAGTGTTTTCTCTCTGTTTCTAAAAGAAAGATAAGTTATTAGTTTACAAGATGGATCTATCTTGGCTGGACGAGGAGCAGTGGCCACCATGGTATGAGGCACTGCACAGACAACAAAACCAGCAGTTGTATGTTCATTAAATACAACAGGAAAAGATGACAGTCTGTGACACATCAGACCAGCTCCCACCCTGAGCAATGTGTAGGGAGGAACGCAATTCCTGAGGGCAAAAAGCTTTATCACATTGGATACCAGCTGGAGTTTATCAGGATTCTCTTGAGTCTGACTCCAACCTGTGTCTTTCCTCTGACCAGATAAAACCAGTCCAAACACATGCAGTGACTAGAAAACATAAAACCTCCCTGGCAAGTGGCCACACCAGCAAGGAATTCAAAGCCTGAGAGCTGAGCAAAGTAAGCATCACACTGTTTTTCACCTGAAGCAAGAGAGTTCTCCATGAGCTGGGAGCTCGTGGTCAACAGTCAGGTACAGTTCAGCATTTTCTTGTGAAGATGGCTCCAGGGCACTGGGGGCCCCAAGAGTGACTGTCACAACAAGGAACGGGGGGTTCAGAGTGACTGCCACAGAAAACAGAGCAACATGAGGTCCCAATTAAAATGATTTGGCAGAGATGCAAAAAGGAAGAGCAAACACATCCACTCTGTAGAGAACAAATTCATCCTACTGTCCAGTCAATCTGTATCTGAGTGACTTTCTTCTTATCTGAGTAATTTGTCATATTAAATACTATAAATTAGTGTAGCTGTTGTTGATATGCACTCAGCATTCAGAAATTCAAGGAAACACCCAGCAAATCTCAAGTGCAAAAGAACAGCACTAAGGACTGTGAAAAAAAGCTGCTGCTGTAGCAAAACCATAAAGGTTTTTTGCTGTATCTTGACAGTAGAGTGCCAATATCTAGAGCAGTGACAAATCAACACGCATACGTCATTGATTACAAAACTGCTGCTCGTATGACATTCTCAGTTCCTCATGCTGCTTCCTCAGGATCTACAGAGATTGCTGGTATGCTGCAAACAAATTTGAAAAAGTCTATTAATATTTATTAGCAGCTTCTCTTTATTTCAAAGTATGAATCATCTCTTGGCTCCCCGAAACTCTGAGTTAATCTTAGCCACTCCTGTACTGACTCATACTCACTACTACTACTACTACTACTACTACTACTACTACTATTATTATTATTATTATTATTACTACTACTATAGGGAGTCCAGTGAGATACTCCAGTCCATATTAAAAGTGCCATAACACATGTGATTCATCCTAAAGAACATATTGCTTGTGAACACTGTATTATGCCAGGATGTATGGGAAAATGGAACCATAAAATCAGAAATATGAAATATGTTTGCTAAAAGATTAACAACCAGACAAGACACTTGATGGCTCTCAATAGTATTTTGCTGTTGAGTGATTGATATTGAATTAGAAAATAAGAGCTCTATGAAGTTCTAAGGAAACAGAGAAGGGAATCATTCACTTGCAAGCAGGACATCATCAGCCAAGAGCTTCCTCATTCGTTCTCTTGCTTTAAAATAAACAAGGGGAAATGCACTGTGAGCTTTAGAGATCATTTTCATCAATCCGTTTTCTCCAGAATTTTGGAGGACATATTGTAAATGTGGGCATACCTAGTAATAAAGGATGATGCTACAAGCCTACTCTACCACATATAAAATGTTCTTATAATAGGATCCAGAGCAAGTCAGGATTGGCAGGGCTCCCCACGAGTCTTTACAACTCCAGAACTACTTTACTGGAAACATGTAAAATAAAGGGTGCTATTCCTTAGGCTTATTAGTTAAACACCCCTTTGCTTAGGATTTCAGGAACCACAGAAGCAAAAAAATGCAGTAGCATGATCCCTTAATGGACTATTTAGCTTCAGGTCACAAATCTCCTGCTGTGACTCCCATCAAAGTACTCTCAACAGGTACAAAATATCCATGGCACAGATAACACAGCCACAACCCCTACCCAGCTCTAATGATTACATGGTCTACTCTCTCTGCCCTAAACTAACATCCCACTCCTGCAGAGCTGGGTTTCTTGGGTTTGCTGATATTTTTTGTGTTGGGATTTTTTTCTTTGATTTTTTTTATTCAAGCGACATCCACTTTTTGTGTTCCTCACACTTAATTTTGCCACTAGGAAACTGAAAAGGAGAATAATCTGTGGGTCCATCACAAACTGGGGAGATCATCTGAATTAAAGCATACTCCTGAGCATGCTTAGACTGCAATGCACAAACCCCTTGGATGCGTTTTTCTAATTGAAGTGACCTGAATATGAAAAATAATTAAATAAAATAACGTAATTCTATACTATTGGATGTGGACGAAAGGATAAGAAAAAGGGAAGAAATAACTTATTCCTGATTCTTAAAAAAAGTTTGATACTTTTCACTGCTTCTCGTATCTCCTTTAGTAAATGAAAAGTCAAAAATTTGCTACTGAATCTAACTGAATTACGAGACTTGATGGTTTGCCTGCATTAGTACATTCAATATTCACAATTCAAGACAATCATAGAATCATTTAGGTTGGAGAAGACCTTTAAGAACATCTTTTCCAATCCTTAACCTAGTGCTTCCAAGTGCACCTTGTACCACATCTACATCTCTTTTAAACACCTCTGGGGATGGTGACTCAGCCATTTCTCTGCACAGCCTGTTCCAATGTTTGACAGTCTTTCTGGCCAGGAAATTTTTCCTAATATCTGATCTAAACCTCCCCTGGCACAGCTTGAGGCCATTTCCTCTTGTCCTATATAGCTTGTTACCTGGAAGAACCTGACCCCCACCTAAATACAACTTCCCTTCAGGTAACTGTAGAGAGTGATGTATTTTTCCTCTACCCCATACACCATGTCCCCTCTTTCAAAAGGCTCTCTAAGCCTTCCTTCTTATCATTTTGTTCAAGTGCCTACTTTTTTTAACAATTCTGATGGCTCTTCCTTCTACTTACCAGCGTATAAAAGTGGTTTGCTTTTGTCCTTTTAAATTCGTGTCATCAAAGCCCTGGAGCTCCTTGTCTGGGTTTTGTAATCCAAAATTCCTTTTACAAGCTCTTGAGACTGAACAGTATTTCTTTAGAGCACACAGCTTTCCCCTTCAAATTTTTTCTCTCTTCTGATGAAGCTTTTGTCATCTGAACAAATGAGAACATTTGAAGATTAATGAGGTAAATCTGGATTTACCCAATTAATCTACCTTATTGATCTTCAAATTTGAAAATAAAGAAACAAATTATTTCTTGTGTTTTGCTTATCTTTTCCATCTAACTGCACAAAGCCAATATAAATCTGTTCTGTAAAACTGACCAAGAATTGAGATGATCTTGACGATGGATCTGTAACAATTTTGTTACATAGATAACAATGGTTCTACTGACAAGACATTCAATTTATGTACAGTAATTCCCTGTGAGGGATAAAATACATCACTATCAGTGTTGGATGAGACACAAAAGGACAGCTTTAAGTTTGATTAAAATTCAAGGGCCTATTTCAGCACACATAACTCTAAGGGACTTGCACTTGAGTGCTCTGTGAAATACTGATACTGATGAGATGGAGTAGTGTGTTCTGAAATAGAGAAAACTGAGAATCAGGCAGGCTGGCATTGAGCTGGCCAAGAAATTGGCATTTTGTGACTCAGCTCCAGGACGGGGCCTCATTGACCCAATAAACTGAACAAGACAAATTGCTTTCAGGAAAAAAAATGTACTGTGAAAGCAATCAAAAATGTAACTTCCCACACAAAGTTCATATCAGTTCTTTCCTCGAAATGGTGAGGAATAACTGAAAATCTCCTAGTATTAAACATTAATTCTCTCATCCTGACTTTTATACCCAATACTGAAGCTCAACCCCTTCTGGGCCACTTCTCTATGTAAACAGTTTGCTCTGAATAACAAATAATCCTGTCTCCAACTTTTCTATATTTTTTTAATATAAAAATCTGCTCCTTTTAAAGCTTTCACTGAGCAATGAAAGCTACCTTGTCTTCCACAGTATTCCTCCAGTCCTAATTCCAATTTTATTTTCCCTGTATTTAATTTATAAATTTGAATTATTTTCACTGGCTGACTAAATTTGGAATGCAAGGTATATGCTATCTGTCACGCTCGATGTGTCATGTTTGGTTTGGCTAACAATTTTCACCAAATAAACTCAATGTGGGTTTGTTATCTCCGCCTATCTCTGATTGTAAATTCTTCAGGGCAGTGACTGAGACCTCAACAAGGTACTGAAATCTGTTAAACAAACATCCGCAGTTAACCTGTACAGTAAATTTCCATGACTTCACATGACAAACATATTACCAAATACTTTTCAGTACAATAATTGTCAGTCAAGTAGTGAAATTCCTGAACATCAGCAGCTGATATAAATGGAAGAAGCGTATTGAAACTGTATGATAACCTAGGTAACATAACACAAACCTACTGGGCATCAAAATAATAAACATTCTTGCAAAACGTGACTAGTTGTTGAGATAAATCAAACATATTCTATTTTCCATACTCTGACAAGTTGTTCTTTCCATCCTCACTACACTTGTGGAGACAATCCCCAAAACAGCTGTACTGCTAATCACTAACACACCTATGTAAAGCACTAAAAGCCTCAACACTTCCCTGAAACCCACATAGATTTGGCTGTGCCAGCCAGATAAGAAACAGACCAAAAGGACAAAGATAAACTTGTTGGGCCTCCAAGACTGCAGAACAGATTTTGTGCACAGCCACAACACGGCTGTATTCAAGGTATTCAACAGAGATAAACAGCATTACATTTTACGTGGGGATGAAAGATGGCTCCTTCTGACTGAAAAAACCTCTCAATTTTTTTTTCCACATTCCCATGACTGTAATCAAATCAAGTCGTAGGAAGCCTAAGTCTTCACATTCTGGCTTTTCATTATTGTTACCCTCAACTTGGAGAAAACCAGCTAAATGGCAAATTAATGGGATTTTAAAACACAATTGAGCTTGTTACACTGTCAGATTTCATTGTGTAGCAATCATCTAATCATCTGGTACTCATACATTTCTAAAAAAAAAAAAAAAAAAATCCAAGAAACTTTCTATCACTTCTACTTCAATGATAATTTTACAAACTGAAATCAACAGAAATTGTACACTAGAGATTCAATATGCTCTTAATGCCCTGTTTGGACAAGGAACATTGACTGTGGTTTGACCTTTATTCTTTTCCAGCCTTTTCAAGTACTTGGGAAAACAGGTGGGGGGAGCTTACTTTATTTAAATTCCAGAAAATTAAATAATTTACATTTTAAAAATAACACCACTTAACCTTAACAGTAAATGCTCAAGCACTGTGTGCAAAAGCCCACTGGAGCACTTATCAGCAAAGAAATTTTATTATACTGAATAGAGAAAGGTATCACCAAGTTAACTCCATGTATTCAGTGTATTAAAAAAACAAAAAAACAAAAAAAACCAAAAAAAACCAAAACCAACAACAACCAACACCAAGCAACATGGGAGAAAAGGAATAGTTTCAAATCATGGTTTCTATTATTTAAGAGCATCCTACCTTGCTTTTAAGCTTGTAACGTAGACAGCAGCTAATAACAAGTAGAGCACTGAATGAATTATGAGGCCTTTAAGAACTCACACACAGATAAATGGGTATCCAAGGAAAGGACCACAGGTCTACATACATAGAAATTCTGACTATACACTAATGCAGAGAAGTCTGTTTTCAAATATTTGGTGAATCAAATTCAGCCAAAAAAGTAGCATGAAGTGTCCAGTTTGCAAGATTCGAATTTATCAGATCTTTTCAAAATATAATATGCTCGTTTCTTAGAGTGGTTATGTCTTCTAATCACAAAACAAATGGCAAGAAAACAATTACATGTATTTTAAACAAATGATACCAAACCCCAGGGGTAATGGAAGTTACTGAAATTCTGTATCACCCAGGATCTGATACACTAATAATAACTACACTAATACAACATTCAGTAATTATTTCGTAGTCATAACTGACTAATTTACCCCAATCCTCTTTTGGGTTTTGCAAAACAATTTATTTTAGCTCAGGAAAGTTTAAAAAAATGCACCTGCACTGCCATCTTGTGGACAGTATCCATTTTCCACCGATCAGCTTTCCTGGATCAAACAGGCACTCAAAAGGAAATTTCCTTTTCTTTTAGTACACTGCTCTTACCTATCAGACGGGTTTTGTTGTGCTGTTTTTTTTTTTTTTTTTTTTTTTTTTTTTTTTATAGGACAGTATCAGTTTAACTTCAACTAATTTTTCTATGTAACGTAAAAATGATGAGACAGATTCCACACCAAATTGGTGCTTCAAAGACCAACTCAGATAAAACCAGCAACTCAGAGAGAAAAAAAATCACATTACACTGAATGCAGCTGTTACCAACTGGAATGTTCTCATTTTCCAGAACCACATTTGTAAAATCCCCCTTTCAAACACATCCTCTCACCTACAATTTAAACAGCACCTGCTCAGCATCTCAAATAATGCCCCATATAACACCTGTACAACCTTTCTCACCCTTGGAGGAGCTGTCTGTCACTGAGCAGAATTCATGGTCAGAATGGGAATAGTTTAGTGCAAACATGCAGGAAGTATTTAATCACAGTTAAAATCCACTTCCATTCCACTCTAGGCTGTAAGAACCACAAAGTTCTTCATGCATTTTCCACTCAGGGCTGGTAAATAAACATTAATCAGTTCCAAATGGTGTTATATCAGATAGACTCAGCAAAAGAACAACAACTTGCTTAAGTTTTCATTTTCCTGGTTTTTTTTTATATTGAGATCGATGATCTTGAAGGGACCACCAATAAAAGTTAAAAAAATTAAAATACCACAACACAGGGTACAAAACTCTGTGGCATGAACAATAAGTGCAGCAAAACTGCAGCTGGGATCAAGCCTGAATTTCCTCAAATGTACTCTGGTGCCTCCTTTTTGGGCTGTGAGTTTGATATATTTAAAAAACATGTATTCCAGTCTTCCACATTTTTACCTAGACCTTCTCTATCTTCAAGCCAATTTTCCTAAATCTTCTCCCTTATCCCTCTCTACCACACTTCCACAGGCCACTATCAATATGAATCTGTCTGCACATTATATTCCCCAAACAACTATAAAAAATATATTGACATTCTTGAGCTCATGAAGATTATATTGCACTTTATTAAGAGAGTGTTCCTCTATTGTCCTCAGCAGGAAGACTTTTGAATTATAAGATCCTGAATGCCACAAAAGTGACAATTTTGGTCCTGCTTGACCCCAAAATACAAACAAGGTAACTTTTGTCCATCATGTATGGGGCAGAGAAGATTACTGGACAAAGTGGGATGGGAGACATGCAAGATGTTATACTTGAGTGAAAATTGCAACAACCAGTAAGATCCTCGTTAATTATGATGAACTATAAGAGGGTCATTTAATAGACCAGAAATAATATTTACTACTTGAATAGCAAAGAGATCTTCTATGTCAGTAAGCAGACAGTTCAAGTATACAGCATAAAAATTAGCTGCTATGACATAGTATTTTATGACATTAACAGTGATAAAGATACCTTAAAATCTTAGTAAAATTCTGCCCAGCTCAGTGTGGTAGACTTCAGAATGAGAAAATCAACAATAACATTTCTGACTGAAAGCTGTCAAGGTTTTTACATTCAGAATTGAATGTAAAATTAAAGTTAGAACCATCCTTATGACATATCAGAGGACCGTATGCCTGAAGAGAGGTGAAATTCCCAATCACGAAAATCCAGCTTTTTTTTTTCAATCACATATTTTAAAACCAATAAACAAAACCAAAGAAACACCCAAGTAGTTCTCTGTCCACAAGTTGCTGGTTCAATAGGGAACTTCAATGAATTAATTTCTTTTACAGCTGCTAGGCTGAGCTGGAGCTTGTATTTGCAACAAGCACAGTTCTATCAAAAATATGCTGGTTTTATCCTGCAAATATAAGATCATCTTCTGCACAGCATATGAAGTTGGCCTGCCTGTTAAATTTGCATGTCTGTTAAAATGGAGAAGTTGATGTGCTTTAAAACCAAGTGGAAAACTAAAACAAAGTACTTGTTCCAAAGACAAATACTGCATTAAAGTTTTTAAAAACTGTAAAGCTGCTAAAATGTTCTTGATTATAATAACACTAAATGGTAATTTATCTAAGGATGTGAATTAGTCTGTCACTAATTAGTCTGTCACCACATCCTGGTCTTCTTCCCTCCTCTCTCCTCAGGCTCTTCTACAAGGGCAGCTGCAGCACCACATTCTGGCCCAAGTCAGAAATCCTCATCCTCCCCTGCAGTAGATCCAATTGGGAAAAACAATAACAAAATCATAGGAAAGTTTTATGCAATAAAAATGGCATAAATAAATATTTCATAAATAAAAATGTTTAAATAAATATAATTCAATTAATTATATGTGAATATTATACAGCATGAAGTTATTTTCTCAGAGGCATTTTGGGGAATCTACTCTTGTCCAAGATAGGTCAATACCCAAAACATAATACCCAAAAGCCTGGGATTTTTGGCACAAGAGAGGAAAGTGAAGTGGAACTAGATTCTGGGGGAGTTTCAAGTGAAGATAGAATAAACCCAGGTAGAAATGAGAGAAAATCTGCACTCACTTGTTTATTAAATTTCAATAAATGGTAACAAGCATGAAAATAATTACTTACTAGAAACATTCAATCTTTTGAAATAATGTATACCCATAAATATATATCTGTTCATTTGGTCTAAGACCAGATATACTTTCTGTACCTTAACATGCCAGCTATCTCTGTCTTTGTCTTGACCAATGTATAACTTGCTTTAATAGTGTACATAAAAAAATCTTCATCAAATAATTTCCACTTCAAACCCAGGACTTGGCACTATATAAGTAAGTAGGAAACATATGTGTAGCATACCAGCACTGAAAATTGTGCAGCATCCTCCTGATAGCCATTATTATTGTAAAAGCCCAGTATTCATACATAAAAATTTGAAGATCTATTTTTATTGCCTTAAAGCTGGGCATTAGAAATCACTTTAATATTTTAGAGCTCTCAGCTCAGTGTGTTTGAAAGGACCATATCTCCACAAGCTGTTCAATAAGGATTTGATGTTAGTCCACAATTTCTTTGTATTATTTAAACATCCACCTTTAGGGGATTTTGTGCCCCTTTCCCCCAGAGTGTAATTTCTCACAGATTCTTGGGAACTCATAAAATTTTTATATATGCATGTCAAGATAAAAACCACTTTCAGGTAAGTAAAAGTAGTGCCTGCTCTGAAAAGCTGTAGACATCAGGAGAGTTAAGCATTTCTAGGCTGTTTTAAGGCCTTGACTTAGCATGTATTTATATGTGTATCTCAGGAAAATTCCTATGTGTTGCTTATATTAATGGAAAAATTATACACTCAATATCTTCAGTGCTATACTCTAGGACATTGAACAGTTTTTCAGAATGTGGAAACCAGAAGCCTTCTTTAAAATATTTATTTTTTAAGAATTCCTCAGAAAAGTTTACTTTTGTTCTGATGAGGCTGATAAATATGTCTTGAGCCTTCCGATTCTCTTTAATATTAAATGACTGTGGTGTCCATTTAAAGAGAAATGATACAGTTTATTCAGAGTCAGTGATTAGTGAACAAGAAAATACCAGCACAGATTTCAGTGGTGCAGTACCAGGCCTTATAACAGCATTTGTTCCTGCCTTTTAAATTAAAATTATTTTATGGGCAGTTTTCTCACAAAAGTTTCATTTTTGCACAATAAAAAAAATGTTTAAAATGTTCAAAACATTCATCAAAAAAAAAATAATTAAGTATATCCCACAATTATAATTTATTTAGACACCATTCAAAAGACCACAGTGTTTTATGCTCATTAAATATTTAAAGTAACCAAAACAAAAGTTTCTAGACTGAAGGGTTTTTTCTTCACATATATTATTCTTTATTCTTTCTACATATGCACATTTATTTATCTGTTTATCTCTCTCCTTTACTGTACAGCTTGAAAAAATACAGAGCTAGGAATGAAAAGACAAAGAGAGACCAAGCAGCAATGATAATTCAGAATCACAATCAATACCCCTGAAAAAAGTTTTCTTCATGTCTCCCTCCCTTGTTTTTAAATGTTGATTAAAATTTCCTGTGGTGTCCAGAAAATGTGTCACAACACATTTTTATGTCCATAGCCCTGAAAGAAATTACAAACACTGTCTTGCTAATGGTCCTCTTTTGAGCCAAGGATATGCTTATGCAATAGTGATACATGTCAGACAAAAATATTGTGTAAAAAATAATAAACTAGTTGAATTAAGGATTATACAAGAGCTATGAGACTTTAAGAAAACCCAGCAAGTAATTTCCTCAAATAACAGGACTTTTAATTCATACACCCTTACATACCATTTACTTACTATGCAAGGAATGACCTGCCTTAGAGTTTTTTTACACATAATAAAAGAAGGAGTTAAATCTGTGAGTATTGGTACTTAAACAACCTTATAAACTGGTGCAAGACTGAGATGGCCATAAAAACTCCGTTCATCACTAATAAATCACTCCCTTTCTTTATCTTAATAGCACCAGCATAAAACCAAATGCTAACAGTTCCTGTCCAGATTTACAGTGATGTAACTGAGGTCAGCACTTGGATCCATATGTTTTAGTGTGTGCTTGTTTCTGTGCAACTTAAAACTATCAACCACACAGAATTAAAGAGGCTGCAAAGAAAAAAGAATAAAGTTCCACTTATAATTTGTCTGTGTGTCCAACACAAAGCATGTGTGAACAAACAGAGAAACAGGTCTCTGTATAGCAGAGTTAGTTTGAACTTTATATTTAAAGGCTTATACTGAGCAAGGAGAAAGGAAGTGCACAGTCTAACACAAAATGACAAACTGACTTTCACTGCTGTCCTGCTCTGCCTCTGAACAGGCAAGTGACACTAGAGTGCATAACAAAGAAAGATGTGCCATTTCAAGAGGTCTGTGGAATAGAAAGCAGAAGACCCTGTAGCTCAGTTCTAGAAAGAAAATCAAACAGTCATATTGAACAAAGATAAAATCAATAAACACCACAAAACTCCTTTGAACATGCACCAATCCATTGCAGAAATGCTATTGTTTAATTTATCTGGAAAAAAACCTATCACTTTTTGTTAGGAACACTGCATTTTATTTCACATGGGATAATGGAAAGAGGACAGAGAAAGGGAAGGTGACCAAAACTATTTTCCTCTGTAGTCTCTGGTAGGGAACTGGGGATGTGTTCTCTGTGCTGCCAACAGAGACAGTCAAACCACGTCCTGTAAAAAGATATTTGTGTCTGTAGCTTATTTCACATCCAGTATGGTATTGACAAGTACCATAGGACATGTAAGCAGAACTTAAATGAAACCATATTGACAAAATCACAACAGAATTATGCTGGTGTGCCACCAAGAAGGTCCTTCTTCCATAAGTTTACTGACCAACTACATTACTACAACCAACAAATGGAGATAAAATTCACAATGAAAAATGTGACTGACTTTATTATTGTATATCAGCTGGTACCCACAAAGAACATAAGACAACAAAGCCTGGTGTGTTTAACGGAATCTGAAAACACTCCTGGAAGGAAAGGAATGCACATGAAATTACAATTTCTGGAGTATTTCATTTTGTATACAAATCAAAGCTTCTCTGCATCTTGTTCAAAGCCATCTTGCCCAAAATTTTCTTCACACATGTAGAAAAATATTCTGTAAACACATCTTTCACCTGTGGATAGAGGACAGCAAACACCGATTGCTTTCAAAAACGTCTTGAAGAAAGATAATACTTCTTTTGCTCTCAAGTTTACACAGAGAACCATGGTATTTTCAATAAGCCTTGTATGTCTACCATGACTAGGCCACAGATTCAAAGTACTACATAAAATATTGTCAAATGGCATTTCCATATTTCTTCCCAAAATGCATTTTGTCTATAAAGAAAAATAAGATCTCCCAGCCCTCCCATGGTCTCCTCACCAAGCTGACATACACCCTTCCATACCAGTTTCTCACAAGTTGGAAGGATTCCAGAAAATCTCCAAGGACAAATTTTAGAAGGAGGTCCTAGTTAAAATATTGGCAGCACATAAATTTGTCTTTTTAATGGCAACCACTTTACATTGTTTAGCACATTTAGCAGGATTTAAAGATGAATGTAATACACTCACAAACTCTCAGAAAAAGCCTGTGAGGTGGAAGGGGAAAAAAATGGTGAGAGATGAAACATATAGTCACTGCCAACAGGTCTTGAGCAAGCACTGCATGAGCAGGTGAAAAAAAATCTGGTGACCGTGAAGGGCTTGATGACAGCTCTGGGTCTGCTCCCCTTATTCACCTGTTTCCACTTATATTCACTTCTGCATCTGTTATATATTATCGGGTGCTTTTATTAGTACCTTTGGATCCTCTAAAACAGGTGAGCATGTGTTCAAAAGACAACTGAAAAAAAGACGTTAGAAAGACAACATGAAACACTTTAGAGAAAAGCAGAACAAAGTGTGATCTCTCCAAATAAAGGCGTCCTCATTTTAATTGTCTGTGCCATTTGAATGGAGACAAAATCAGTAAAACAGTTTGAATTTAAATTAAATCAGAGAAAGTATGTGATGCATACAGTCTTTCTCAGCAAGGACTGCTCAAGAAGAACAGCAAATATACACACTCACCACCTGCAAGTATCTATCATAAAATGATATTCCTTAAGTCATTTTCCCCATTTTCCCATCCTTCTCCTTTAAGCAATTATTTACAACTCTCTTGATAATCTTACCCATTTTCCTCTGTATTTATGTATTTACAGAGGTCCCAAGTCAGGAAAGCATTTGAGAAGCAGCAGAGAGAAGAGTTCATTCTCCACAAAATGTCTTCCCCGAATATGAACTCTTTAGCCAAGGATGATGAATTTATGCTTCTGTTTTAAAATTGTTCTTGGAGGGTAAAGAGAGAAAAAGGAAAAAAGTAACTCAGACTTTTATCCAAAGTACTTCTTACCTCTTGTGTTATATGTAAATTGGGTTTTGCAGGGGTTGTTTGTTTGTTTGGGTTTTTTAAATCAATATTACCTATATTTTAATACCTTAATCGCTGGTATGCAACTGAATTTTTTCATACGTATATGAGAATATGCAGTTTTACATTTGGGAATATATGCAAAGGTATTAAATAATAATGATTCATTTTTTTTTGTACTGCTGAGAGTACATAATTCTGATAGAGACTGTGAAGCACTCCACAGTTCAATAAATTGTCATTTCACATCTAAAAAATTTTGAGGTGCTGCAGAACCATTTAAGCACTTGACCAGCTCCTCCCTCAAAGGAATACAAACATCTGTATTAGAGTGTAGATACATGATTCATTGTCTTGTCTTCAGACAGTAAAGCCAGTTTAAGATGTTCCCAAGTATTTCCTCCCTGACCCCAGCCATTCCTTGCTTCCTTTAAGCTGCTCCCTGAAATAAACCAATTATAGAAAACTCTTTAAAAAAAAAAAAAGAAAAAAAATCTTTGGTGCTTAGGTGTTTTACAATTAAATGCCTCTCTCTATTTGTGATCACAGAAGAAACCACTCTCTAAGTTACAAGTATCTACTTATTTTTGGAAGGTAGATATTTTTCTCTTAAAACACATGTGGTGATGACATCTATAAAGTAATCCAGAGGAAATTGTCTGGGCCACAATGACAAAAAAATCCATGAAATTCTGGTCTAGTCATCAGGAAGCTCTCAGAGACGGTTTACATTCCATTTGCTTTTCCCAAGACTGCTTACCTTGTAATGCAATAAGAAGTGAAAAGTTTTGTGAAGCAGAAAAAAACCCACCAAAATGCATTTCTTACAAGAACTATTCTATAGACTGGTGGTTAAGACAATTCCCGAAAGTAGACACATACTTGCATTCTCATTTGCTGAGGGTACTACTGCATAACACAGAAGGCAAGCCACAGAATCAGAATCATTAAAGTTGCAAACTCCCTCCAGGATCATCAAGTTTGACCCATCACCACCTTGTCAACTAGACCAGACACCGAGTGCCACATCCAGTTACTTCTTGAACACCCTGGTGGTGTTAAGTGGTCCAACGTTTAACAACCTTGTCCAAGAAGAAATTCCTTCTGATGCCTCACATTAGCCTCTGTTCATGCAGCTTGAGGTCATTTCCTCTTGTCCTGTCACTTTTTGCTTGGGACAAGAGGCTCCACCCTCCCTTCAGGCAGTTGTAGAGAGCAATGAGGTCTCTCCTGAGCCTCCTTTTCTCCAGGCTGAACAATGCCAATGTCCCTCAGCCAATCCTTACAAGACTTGTGCCCCAGACCCTTCACCAGCTCCGTGTCCCTTGTCTGGACTCACTCCAGCCCCTCAATGTCCTTGTGTTGTGAGGGCCCAGAACTCAACAGCAAACAAAGCAGCACTCAAAGTGTAGTTTCACCAGTGGCGAGTACAGGGGACAATCCCTGTCCTGGTCCCACTGGCCACACTATTGCTGACACAGGCCAGGATGCCACTGGCCTTCTGGGCCGCCTGGGCACAGCTGGCTCATGTTCAGCTGCTGTCAACCAGCACTTCCATGTTCTTTTTCTCTGGGCATCTCCCCAGCCAGTCTAGCCCAGCCTGTAGTGCTGCATGGGGGACATTGTCACCCAAAGGCACCACCTGGCACTTGGCCTTGTTGAACTTCAGAGACCTGGCCTTGGCCTATGGCCCGTCTGCTCAGATCCCTCTGTATAACCTGCCTGCCTCCCAGCAGATCAATATTCCTTCACAATTCAGTGTCACCCAATGTCCTCATCCAGAGAGATACCAAACAGGACAGGCCTCATGGTGGGACACCACTGGTGACTGGCTGAAAAGTGGATGTAGCACCGTTCACCACCACTCTCTGCTCCTGGTCATGCGGCCAGCTTTAACCCAGTGAACTGTGCATCTGTCCAGTCGGGAGGGATGCTGCTCTTTCTCAGGAGAATGCTGCAGAAGACAGTACCAAAGGCTTTGCTGAAGTCCAGGCAGATAATATCCATAGCCTTTCCCAAATGTAATCCTGCTACCAGGATTGATCAGTGCAGTAAGTGCTCCAAGGACATCTGTCAGACCAACCCCCAAGGAAATATGTGTAAAAGAGCTGCTTGGTTTCAGATAATGATCAAGGGAAAAGCTTCTCAGCACTGGTTAGAACTGGACAAAAAGAAATATTCAAGTTTATGGAGCTCTAGATTATACAATTTTATATTTTAATATTTCTTTAGAATTCTGGTGGTTCTTGAGAGACAGCTTTGTCCATATTTAAGTTGATCATCATTTTGTTCAAACTACAGTCACAGTGTAATATTAAATGTATAAACAATTATAATATTATCAGGTATATTATCAAATTAATGTCATACTAACTGCATGCCAGCCTCACAAGTAGAACTAGTGATGATTTTTTTTTCATTTTCTTGTCACTTATTTGGCAAATTTACAGATACCTCTGAACATTAAATGGGTCAGATTTTAAAAAACAACAGTTTGCCAGCTGCTGCACATGGGGCAGCTAAAACATTCGAACTACTGACAGGTATTGAGTCTGTTTGGACAGATTGGGTCTAACTCAAATCAGAGCATGCAGACTACACACCATAGGGTCACACTGGCTGCAAAGGAGGAAAACCTGTCCAGAGCACAAACTAAGATAGGGGCAGAAAGAATACAGGCTGAGGAGACAAGATAATGTATGAATGAGTCATGGGAATTTAGGCAAGGAAAGAAGAGTGAATAGTCTGTTTAGATAAGATTTTTCAACTTGTGTCAGGTTACTCTAATACCTGAAAAAATTTGGTTTTCTCCAGAACATATTTATTGAGGCAGACAAAAAATAGTGCATTACAGTCATAAAATGAAATGAAAATTCAAATAGATAATTTTCATTTATTTTGTGGCAATTTTTAACAGGAAAAGTTTTATAATTATCAAGGAAGTTACAAAACCAACTTTTGCTGACTATCTTAATAGAATTTGCTTGCCCCTTTTGTGTAACCATAATTCATCACCTTCATATTGAAGTGCAAAACATCTCACACAGCTGCAGAAACACTGGAAACACTTGTTGCTTTCAAGTTCTTGAAGGTGTTTTAAAACAAGTATATCTCAAAACAAGTATATAGAGAAAAGATCTTGAGTAGAAGAGATTATCCCAAGACATATTTGTTTCTTATTCAGAAATTAACCCATCTTAGTCAAAATATTCAAATGCATGGATGGATGCCTCTAAAAGCTGCTGTTTTGATTAAATCTACATTCTGCTGCACAGAAAGACAAGCATTATATTCTTAACAGATGTAGTGTTGGAATGGTTTTATATTCTTGAGAGAAATTGCAACGTATGATTTATTAGCCTGACTCAAGTGAAATGACACTGAATGGAGTGCTCTCAGGGATGAACAATTCCAGCTCATTGAAATTCTCTAAAGAAAGCAAAAGATGGTCTCATTTCACTATTTAACAGTTTGGAAAAGCAGGCTGGAGTGCTGAAACCTGCCACAACTTCTATAACTTGTAGCCTTCCACTTTCTACTTTAAGCAAGGGAATTACATAGGGTAGATTATAGGACCTAAGGCTAAACACTGTAATTTTCATCATCTCTAAGGAAGGATTTAAATATGTGTACAACTTTATGCAGACACAATTTTCTAAATGATACAGCATTACTACACAGAAGCACCCAAAGCTAGATGTTTTCAAATCCTTGCAACCTGAAATCTAGATTTCCAGCATACTGGGTCTGAATATCTCTGGCACAAGAAAAAACTAGTCAAAGGATAATTTTCAATTATATGTTTCAATTGAGAAATACATCAGTCTGTGGCTGGTGTACATAACCTGTCAGGCTTTAAAATCTTCACATACTTATTCCAGTGAAATAACTTCTATGGGCACCTGAGGTCTTTACTTCTCATACCCAGATCAGCAGCAAAAAAAGAAGAAAACCTTGTTCACATCACATTACTATGTCTCTCAAATGCTTTAAAACTTGACTACTTTTTAACTAAAGGAGAATAAGTAACCTCCCAAGAACAAATATATAAACTTGCTCCCCCTCCCATTCCCCCCCCCCCCCCCCCCCTTTTTTTTTTGGACATTTTAACATTAATATTTGAGGGGGTTAAGTTCTAGTCAGCATTGCATTAACTGTTCCTCTAACAAGTGTTAATGCAGTTCCTGCCTTTCCTCTAAAGAGCTATAAAAACACAGTACTTTCAAAATTAAGGTAAAGACATAAATCTTTGCTCCAGGTGTTCCTGAATAACTCCATAATCTGAAATGAAACTAGTCTTGACCAACTCCGAATAAAGTTTGAATGCAGTATAGATTTGTACTAAGTTAAACTACCTGAAGAATGAGTATGTAAAACAAACCAAAACTTACTGACACATTTACTTTCTGGAAGGCATATTAAATGAACTTTAATACCAGATTTGAAAATTCAGCTGTAAAACGGGCATGCAAACATGATTAATGAGTGCTGAACACCATCCACATCACATACTTACTCATAAGATCTACAGCAAGCAAGTAAAATTTTCACCCTTAAGTAACAATTCAATTTAGATTAGAATTGCAGTTACTCTTCCATTTTAAGCCAGTAGTTATTATATAGTTCCCATGTATCAGAAAAACCTGCTTAGTGAGAGAATAAAAGTTTAGTCCAATAAACATAAGCAACAACCTTTCCAAATATAATTCCTGAGTGCAGAGTGCACAACTTCTTCACTGCCAACCCTAACACAAATTCTTTTGAGTCTGTACCCACTAATCATGTTTCTACTTTCAAGGAATTTCTGAATGTCTCCCCTATCCCCCAAGTGCCACTACCACTCACTAGAAAATCCTCCCTCATTATCTTGACTGATTGCTTCAATTAGTGAGCAGCTCAGTCACTTACATTATGTTCTGTGTTTTAATTCCAGGAAAGTAAACCTTTCCTGATATACTTCAGGTTTACTTAATTAGAAGGAAAATTAACTTAAATGCTCTACAGACGTGGTGCTGGGTTAGACTGCCTGAATAATGGTGATGAACTGTTTGCCAAGACCTTCCTTGATCACAAATTGCTTTCCCTGGTTGACAAGAAGCTCAACATGACCCAGAAAAATGCACTTGCAGCCCAGCAAGCCAAGCACACCCTGAGCTGCACCAAAACCGCTGTGAGCAGCAAGCTGAGAGAGGGGATTGTGCCCCTTGTTCTGCTACAGTGACACCTCACCTAGAATGCTGCATCCAGCTCTGGCATACCAAAATAAAGACATGGAGCTGTTGGAGCAAGAACAGTGGAGAATACAAGGCTGCTCAGGGGGCTGGAGCACCTCTCCCGTGGAGACAGAGAGAGTTAGGGTTGGTCAGCCTGGAGAAGAGGCTCTGAGCAGCCTTCCAGTGCCTCAAGGGGGCCTGAAGAGAGCTGGAGAGAGACTTGTGACAAGGGCTTGTAGTGACAGAATGGGGTGGAATGGCTTCAAATGCAAAAAGAGCAGGTTTAGATTAGATATTAGGAAGAAATTCTTCACTCACAGAGTGGTGAGACACCGACACAAGTTTCCCAGAGAAGCTGTGGATGCGCCATCCATGGAAGGTCAGGCTGGATGGGGCTTTGAGCATCCTGGTCTAGTGGAAGGTGTCCCTGTCCATGGCAGGTGGGCTGGATCTAGATGATCTTTAAGATCCCTCAAGACTTCTATCTACATGGTTGAAAAATTAAGGATTCTCATTGTATATACTCACTTTTCAAAGAAATACCCTTCCTTGTGATACCACAAGAGAGATCCATTTATTAACCAACTGGCAATTTAAATTGTTCTCCAGAGTTTCTAGATAGTGCCTGAAACAAAGAGGGAAGGATCCTTACAAAAAGGCTACAAGATAAAACACAGGTTTTTTGCAATATAAAAAATCCATAGAATTCAAATCTGAATAACATAATGAACAATAGTGTAAAACTTCTTCAGGTTCAGCAATAGTTTAAACAATTAGGTATTTACTTTACTTTTTTTGGCACCATTTAATAGAAGAAGGAAAAAAATGAGACAAAGATCATGTTTTCTGTGGGACTTCAGCTTTTTTATTTCTCACGACAGCTCTAAGATTCAGGTTACTATCAGTAGAATATTGGTAATTATCAGGTGGCATCCATCATGCTCTAGAAACAACTGTTAATGGCCCTTCTTATGCTTTTTCCAATTAAATGAACTATCACATCTCAAGTCAAGAGCAGCAGCTAAACTCTGCTGAGGTGACAATGATTATCCACTGTTTTGTTAAAAACAGCCCTTTTGCTCTATTTGAAAATGCAATGTGAAGTCTTATTTCTGAGCTCTCAGCTTTCAGACAAACCTGAGCTTTGAAAAATTTCTAGAAGCATCTGAGTACCTAAAACATGGGCGATTGAAAGAAAATTAACCCATCCTGTGACAAAAGATTGAACTAGCACACAGGCACATTAAGGCAGAGGAAGAAGTCACAGGGAATATAATGGATAAATAGTGGAATATTGACCATTTTAAAAAAGGAAGGAAGTGGGTTCTGCTGGCTTGCTACAGTACATGGATATGGAAAGGAGATCAGAAGGCTTCTACTTATCTCAGAATTATTAAATACTTAATTGCTTTACAAGTGAAAACTAGCACTTTAAGTTTGAACAGTTTAAAAGAAAGGCACAATACATTCAGATGCAGAAAAAAATTATAATGTGAAGATAAACAGCAAGGCCTAATGACGAAGACTTAATAAATTAGGTTTATAATAATAAGACTGCATAAATTAGGTTGGACAGAGAGATTATTTCTAGAAAGTTATATTGTCACAAATGAGACCTACCAATATATCAAAGAAGTGCTGAAGCTTTGTCTAAGCAAAACCAGTTTGGGCCAGGTGTCCCTCATTATGTGTTTCTAGCTTAGCTGAGGGTTAGACCTCAAGTCTCTGCTGACAGATGTTTGAGTAATACTTTATTTGGTTGCTTTGCAAGAAAGGGCTTAAATGATTGCCTTTGCTGACAGGAATCTTAACATTAACTTGAATTTGCAGTGGTACCTGTTTCTCACAGGTCATCTGATGCAATTTTAGCTATGTAAGGAGCTTTGCATCTTCCTCAATTTCATCAGACGTTTCTGTGTGGTCCCAAGGTCTCAGGAAGACAAGTTGTTAAAGCCTACTACCAGAAAGGGCCTCCGAAACCCAAAGAAAGAGGAAAAATATCATGACGCCTTTCATACTAAACAGACACCATGGTTAAGTGAGCTGAGTGGTCAGTTTAAGGTGTTTATCTTTTCAATGGGAGTCTAAATGTAAAATTATTACCTCCAAGTTAAAATTGTTATTAAGTACCAAGTAATAAGATATGTTATACTAGTGACAGTATGAAATTCAATTCCCTTTGAAGGATTCTGCACTCAGCTTAAAGTTGTGCTGCACTTATATGATAGCTATGCTCATTCCCCAGAATCCATCAACTTTTTCTGTGACAAATGTCTAATTTTCTTCAAGTCATATAAGCATTAGGTATACAATACCCTCAAAGGACCCAAGAGGTGAAACTGAACCCTTCTTCAACATCTTCATTTGAATGAGATTTTTTAGGTGAGAACTT
Source organism: Zosterops lateralis (assembly GCF_965231275.1). Classification (NCBI taxonomy): domain Eukaryota; kingdom Metazoa; phylum Chordata; class Aves; order Passeriformes; family Zosteropidae; genus Zosterops; species Zosterops lateralis. Next base: position 36,149,541 of record NC_139766.1, read on the forward strand.
CTTTTAAATATTATGCTTCCAATTTTCTCCATTACAGATGACATTTCATATAGACCTAACACGCCAAAAAGAACCCAATGTTTGACCTAAGGAAGGTAAAAAAGAAAGGGAAAAGACAAAATCGTTTTGCTGGGATAAATAAAGAGGAACAAGTAAAGAAAGAGAAATATATGGATATAGAAGTCTGTAATTTCAAAGAGGTTCTGATGATTGTAGACATTCCTGAATCTGGTGAATTTTTCTTTCAGACAATTCTCTGAAATTCCTAGAATGACATTTTGTTAAGGGTCAGACAACAAAAAGCTGAAGAAAACTTAAAAGAGGCTGTTAGGACAAAGATTTAATGAGTACTGCTCCTACGGTTATAAAGTAGAAATACCAAATCCAATCTACTCATCAATGTTCTGGAAGGGGTAGTTATCTTGTGATATGATCATTTTGGGTGATAATATTCAGGCTGCTAAGATCAGAAACGCTGAAAAGATATTTACTGAAAATACTGAGTGAAAAAACAATTTGCTGAAATAGTTCAATGCTGACAAACATTAAACAGGATCTATGACAAATCTAACTTTGCAATGAGTTCTAAGTTGATTCTGCCTATGCGGAAGTGAGATACTGGATGTACAGTATCTTACTGCCCAGAAGCAAAATAGCCCCTTTGGAAAATATCAGAGACATTACATTTTGCTTTGAAAAATCCAGGTTTCAAGCAGAAAACAGAAGACAAGAATGTATTTGTATGATTCATACAGAATCTCAAGGTAACGTCTACCTATCTAAATAACATTGGAAATACTCAAGTTCTTTTCCTATTGACCTGTTTCTGTTCTGGAAACATTGTTTTCATACAAATTTACTGTTTATGTATTTTGTCTCTAACGTTTCCCTCCAGTCATGCAAATTATACAAATGTAGTCACAATTTTACTAATATGCTTGTCTACAGCTTCCATGGAATATTTCCCAGATTTACCTTTTCTAGACCATGACCTCTCTCATGGTTCACATTCTGCAAGAGCCTGCACAATGTCCCCTGCAGTCATTTTTGAAAAACTATCCTAGTTGATACAGAATCTCTACCAATAGAATAGAATGAGGTAATAAGAATAGAACTTTTGTCATGGTACTTGACTGAACCTGTTAATTTATTCCCTCCCTTTTTCTTAGATTCACTGAAATACAAAACCCATCACAAAAGCTCTCTCTTTCTGAAATTCAAGGCATAAAAGAAAGGTCACAAATTGACCTGACACAGTAATAAACACCACTAACAATTTCTTCTTTACTGAAGGAAAGAAATAATTGCTTAAGGGAAATGCTATTCAAAAAAAGATAACCCAAGGGCTTGAATTAACAAGTATGTTAAAAGCCACATTACAATAATACAGTCAAAACAATATTTCTGACATTTCCTAAAGCTTCTGCTTGGGATATTATTTTTTTTTATTATTTCACATAATCAGAAAATGAATTCTGTTTATACTAGAGTGTGGGCAGTGTTAATCCTTTTCAACACAACCCAAATATATGAAGATAAAACCAGAAAGAAAATGAGCTCTAATACTGTTAGCAGAAGCAATGAGCTTGCTCTTCTCTCTTTCTCCAGAAATGTAATCCAGACATTAAATTGAAGAAGCAGTTTCTGAAACAGAAAAGCAGAGCTTCGATTTGTAAAGAACAAAAACATCAGTAGGCCAGATATAAGGAAGGGACGTGAAAGGGGAGTAAAAATCCCTTTCAGCTACAAAAACAGTTCTAACTGAACATATAATAAGGACTAAATTCCATACATGCTAATAATAATAGCAAGAGAGCTGGAATCATGTGCAATAATGCATTCTCATTGACATCAAGAAAACCTTGTCTAGCAAGGGAGTAGATACACATTTAGAGATGCAAGAAATGTAACCCAGCAATTTCTATAGAGATTTTTAGACCATATTCTTGGATATCTTTTCCTAGACATTGGAAAATATTAAATTTGAGGGATTATATCTGCAACATAGAATCAATGTTACAAATAAGGACCCACACAAACAATAAAAATTATTTTGCATGCATATTGAATTGAATTTCTCCTATTAAAAAAACCCATGTTTTTGAAATATTTTCTCTATTACAGGCAGCTTTATAATCTTAAAGATTAAAAGCTTAAGTTTTTTATATATAGCTTTATAAATTAACATCTTTATTGAAAGTTCATATTTCTAAGGGATTGAGAAATTTTATGAGGGGAAAAAAAGGCTGATTGTTTGCTTATAGGGAAGTTTAGCATTTAATCTTTTCTCAAACACAAGGACCTTGTTGCACCATTGCTCCATTATTCAAAGTTGTTATCTTTTCCATGACTTACAGAACTGCAGCTAATCCATTTCCTGATAAGACAACATTGGCTACTGTTATCTGGAAAAAGCAGCAAATGTCAATCTCCTATGAAAAAAATATAGCTTAAAGACTAAATTGTTTATATTATAGTAGACAAGTCTGTCTACATTTTCCAGTAAAATACACCAAAATAGAAAATATGTATCCTACTTCATATGCTTTATTTAGGTTCTCTTTGGTAAGAGTCAACTTTTAATTTTGTACAGTGACTAGCACTGGGGCAAGAAAAAAGAAAGACCCTTTACCAAATTGTCTGACTTAAAGTTCAGATTTAAAAACATTTGACTCCCGGGAATGGTCCTTTGAAGGGCCAGGATCATGATCTTAGTGGGTTCTTTCCAACCCAGTATATTCTGTGATAATTTCTGCCTGAATTACAGGCTTATTTTACATGAAAACAGGATATCACTTCTTAAATAATTCCAAATACTACTCCAATTTTTAACAGGAAAGCATTGAACCCATTTAAAAATAGAAATCTTGAGTTCAAGTTATCCTTACTTGATATTACCATTTCTGTTAAAAAACAGTATTATGGTTTGAATGTTTTATTGATATTTACAAACATATTCATCCCTTCAGCTCCCATAGTTAGACACAAAAATACACATACAACAATCTTGGTGGGATGTATGAGATAATTCAGCTGCATAACACGAACACCATCTAACTTCAGATCCACATTCAGTTAGTGATGGATGTGGTGCTGTCCAGGATGTTAAGACTGGAGTCACCAAACGAGCGCGGTTATCAGCAAGAGTTCAGTTACCCAACCGAGATTGGCGTGTTCTGACTCACAAACTTCCTGGGTCCTGTAGCCTGTGCTGACCTCAACATTAGCCCCAGCAACAAGCCAGGACCTGAGCTCCTCAAGTTACTGATAACTTAGGAATGCGCGTACTGGCTACAGTTAACAATTTTATTTACATGAGCTTAGAGTGATTACCTGAGCTACCTTATGCTTCTGAGTACAGCTCTGGGTTAAGTGTTCACATTAAACCTCACTCAAATAGACAGGAAAAACCCCACCAATCATCCTTCATTCCCCTCCCTCCCAAACATTAAATATGTAAACATAACAGAAATAAATACTGTTAACATGCCTGATGGGACTCAAATGGTGATAAAAATGCAAGACACTGTAAATGAGGAGCTAAATGAGTAATCAAGACAGCTTAACTTAGGCGGACATTTTAAAGTTATCTATGTGCTAAACGGAGGTCAGTCAGCACAGGTCTGGAAGGTCTATCACCTAAAGCTCAAAAACTCCCTCTGACACCTGTGCAGTTTTAGATAACCTATTAAATTAAGTTTTCACCTCTTTACAGTTCTGTGATTTGTACAAGATTAAAGATACTGTCACGTTCCATCTCCTTTTATTAATTAAAGGTTTATGAACCCATTTGCTGAAGCAATATTGCTGTCTATCCTGGTTCCAGCCAGGACAGGGATAATTTTTTGCAGTAGCAGGGAGAGGGTGTGATTAGGACATGGAGGTTATTCTATATCACCTCATCTCATTGCTGAGGGCAGGGAAAAGGGACACTTGTCAGGGAGAAGCAGCTTGTTCTGGGGTCAGTAAGCATTTTACATGGAATCACTCTCTTTTGAACCCTTTGGTTATTAATCCTGTTGCTATTACTGATTTTCTTATTGCATCATTGTTTCTAGTAAATTGTTCTTGTCTCAATCCATGATCTTTGCCTTTTTTGCTTCCAATTCTCAACTTCATCCCACCCACCAGGAAAGGGGAGGGCAAAAAGGGGAGAGCAAGCAGCAAGTGGTTTTGGAGAGTCTCAGTGGGGGCACTGAATTGGGAATACCATTCCTAAACCAGGACAGCCTTCATTGGTGCCCACTGCAGGGCATGAAGAGTTCAGATAACAACTCAATTGCCCAGAGGAGGTTGAAACAATTTTGATCCAAGCATTTGTGTGTTAGGTGTGAAGCCACTGGTCACAAGGTTGCTTGGTCGGTTCATACGGGTACAATACCTAACCCTGTCTCATCCATATGACCACCATACTACACTGTGTTTTTCCTACTCATTTGAGCTGGTTTAATTTCAAATGGTTCTCAACATGAGTTTACTTTTAATTAAATGAACCCCCTTGGTATTTTGTGGTGCTTGATTGTCAGACACATTACACTCTGAAGATAACTTTTAAAGCAGTACTTAAATAAAGTACGTCCTGCTGATACCCACTTCTGGATCATCTGGAGCTTTTTCCTGCTTACCTTGTAGTTCCATTTTTATCTCCTCCAGAGGAATTTCCTGTGGACCTTACTTTAATAACTAGGACAGTCCTCCATATTCTGGGTTTTGATATTTCAAGGCCTCACCTCTACGAGGACTTCAGTTTACTCTCTACTCAAGACAATTTCTCTCCTTAACCAAGAGGGGATTCACAGACAACTTGTTTTTTATTTATTGCTAAGGTGAAACTGTACCTGTACAGCAAAGCTCACAAACCTTACCAGAACACCTACAGTTCATTGCTGCTGCTTGTACTACTAGATCAGTATTAGCACATATTTATATCAATTTTTAAAATAAGGGCAAAACAATCAGAAAACTCATTTAAAATCCAAACACTTATCAAAGACATTCATGTAATAAAAATACTTTCACTCACAGCTGAAGCCTTTAAAACAACAATGAAATAACATTAATCGCAGTGCCTTCTCAATCTCTAGAAAAATTGTCTTTTGTTCTTTCCAAGCTAAAGTAATGTAACTATTGTATCCCTTCCCTCTGTATATTTCATATTCAAGACCATTTATGATCAGTGCATGAACACAGTATTATGCAAGTCCAAGTCAGTTTCAAACAAAAAAATTTATGTTTTGAGTATGACTTTCAATCACAAAATGCTTAGAGCAATATATTGTTTGCTGGTATATCTTCATGAAAAAGGCCATATATAATAAGTACAGAAATGTTCCAACAGCGATACAAGAAAAAAACCTACAGAAAATTCAAGTCACTGATTTTAAATTGTTGTCTCAGCTTAAAATGGAACTTGATAAAGTATTCAGGCTAGTAATCTTCCACCATATCAGCACCTATTTTTCTGTAGTTCACACAAAAGCACAACTACTTTAACTGAAATTATCACAGCTGTCAACCACTTTTATAACTACAAGAAGCTGGACCCAAGTTACCACTAATACATAAGCTCAAGTAAGTTCATGAACTTATCCTTAGTTCCTTCAATAGGTTCCAATGGGATGGTTTCAATTACAAGAAAAAAAATGGACTACATTTTTTTCCATTAGTTTTTTACCTAAGTAATTCTTAAAGCGGGCATAAACAAGGAACCAAACCACATCATACTCAAGAGAAAAACAAGGGGAATCTCCTAATTTTGCAGCTGGAGCAAGCAGACAAAGAAATTACTATCAGTGTCTTATGCAACAATACAGGGACAAAGACTATGCAATGCCAGACCATCGGTCAGTATGATAGGAAAGGCACAGTGCATTCTACTTGATCACCTATGGAGCAAATGAACACACGCTGCTAAAAATAACTGAAGAATCTCCTCGCATATTGAAACTTGCTTGTATTGGTAGCAATGAAATGCGTTAAAGTCCATGAACTATATTGCCTAGTTTATCACTACAGCTAAATTAAGGTTGTAAGGAGAATATGTTTCATATTTTTATAATAAAGTGATTGCCTATCTGAAGTATTTTAAATGTGTTACAGATTCATACATATTTATTCCACAATACAAAAGATTACAACGAATATTCCCCAAGGATTGGGTTTGCATTTGCCTGTATATTTTATGGTCATTTTACACAGCAAAGAACAGGTTGTGTTTTTTAGGTATTTTTGAACATATGAAAAATATACTCTAAATCCAAAAAAACTGGCCAAGGGAAAAAAAAAAATAATAAAAAAAGTACATGTAATAAACAGAGCTATTTCAACTCCTGAAAACTGACCCAATTCCAAATTGTAGATTTAGATTTGTTTTAATCCTGTTTTCCATGTTTTTCTCAGACACACGTTTGCCCTTTCATTCAAACAATTCAGATTTAAATATGTTTTCATGAATATGTACATTGGGACTTTGTACAGGAACCTCTTCACTTCTAGCCCTCTGCAAACTCAGAGAAAGACTTTCATCAGCAAAACACCAACTTGAGCCATTCTCTCTCCTGTTGCACAGTTACTTGCTGACACCATAGCAGGCTGTTCCAGCTGAAAGTTCAGGCACAAACATTTGCATGCAATGTCATAAGCTGATCACAGAGCTGATGTGAATGAGAAAAAATAAATAAAAAAAAATAAGATCACCCAAAAAAATACAACCAATACCCCTCGCTATTTATTTTCAGAAGAGTATATTTAAGTCACATCAGTTAAAAAACACAGCTAGATAACATAGACAGATGGGAATGATCAGTGCTGGGAGGAAATCCCTTAAGCTGCCAAAAACTTCAGCTTTGTGAAACTATTCTCAGCATTCATGGAAAGTATTCAAGGCTCTCTAACTCTTAATCCCAGTTCATATTTCAACATGCACTCAATGCAACGCAGCAACACCAGGTAAGAGAACAGACACGCAAGTGTGAAAGTTTATGAAGACCTTGCAGTCTGTTTTAGAAATAGAATTGCACCTTTGATTAAAATAAAATACCCCAAGGCATAATATTCTTTGACATTGCTTACGCTAAAAATTTATCATTATAAACCAAACACTGGAAAAATGATATTTCTGTTGATTTTGAGTCTATCATCAAGTGATTTTGCTTTATAGCAAAAGTTTTCTTTACAATAACTGCAACAGGAAAGGGGAAGAGGAAAACTAACACAAAATGCTGTATTAGAGCATCAGTGCTCATCACTACTGCTACTTGTTGTGATCCTGCAACTAGAGCAGTTTGCTCCTATAGGGTAAAAAGCCTCACGACTGCCAAATCAAGCATCTGCTCTAGATTGTCTAAAGAAAATGAGTTTGGCAATGACTGATACAGCATTTTGTCTCAGATAAGGTCACATTGCTTAGATAGAGATACTAACTTTACTACTCCTCATTAAATAAGCCATAGGGTAGGAAGGAATATCATAGTTTTAGTACAACTTCTTTTACCCATTTGGGCCACTCAAAAGGGTTTTAACCACTATCCCTGTATTGACTGCTGATCTGGCATAGGTACAGAGTGAATCATCCCCAGTATCCTACAAAGACCACAACACAGATCTCTATCACACAGAAATCTGCCTACAGACCACAGAAGCAAAATACTATCATTAAACTATTTTTGCAGATATAATACTTTTCCTGAGGAAGCATAATTTGCTCTTGGAGGATTATAAGTTAATTAAGATATTTTCACCATGCAGAGTTAAAAAAGGTCATAAAAAAAAAAAAAAAGCTCAACAGAAACTATATGTGGCATAAAGTGTTTGAAAAGATAATTGCAAATAATTAGCAAAATAAATAATTTTAAGGTAGAATATATTACAATTGCAACTGTTTGAAATTATGCCTAACTTCCAATGTCAAAACAAGCAGCTAAAAGAAAAAAGCTGTTTCAAGCCGTTCACTATTGATCAGTAAAGAATTTAAAACATCCACAATACAAAGTAACTAAGTAAATTCCACAATTAGTAGCTTCTACTATATTTTGATCAGCTTACTTTCCTGTTTCTCCAGTAAAATTACCCTTTACAAGACACTAATGCATTTCTCAAACTTCAGTTTGTCCGTATCCTTGATTTCAGTTTTTCATTACTATATAAGCTGCTGGAAGAAGGAAATAGTTGAACAACTTGAGATTTTCAATTTTATAGCACTAAATAGAGATGATATTGAATTGCACACACAGAGAAAAAGCTTTTTCTGGCACTCGCTGCATTCCCCAGATGCATTCAAAGATAAGTCTCTGTAACTTGTATCAAGTATATTGACTAACACTTCTCATTTTTGCCATGACATCAACAAACAATAGTAATTCCTCTCATTCCTGCCACAAACATTATCAAATATCACAGAGAGTATCTTACTGAACATAAAAGCCTCTTTGACTCCAAGGCAAAGAAGAAAAATAAGAGAGAGAGAATTCAAAATACTTGACCATAGCAACTTAAAGCAGACAGAAATACTTATTTTTACTTCTTTGATGACTTTATAAAGACCTCCACAAGATGGTGCTGTAGTCCTATTTTAAGACTACTTTCTCTAACATTTAGAAGAAAACCTCATCTCATTTCATTGTTAGAATAGTGAACAGATTTGCAAGGCCTATTTTCAATTAAGGGGCAAAACACACTCCTACTATGTAATTTTCCAATCTTTTTAGGTTCTTTTATTTTTAAACAACTGAAAAAGTAAGTCAAAAAAACCCCGAACTAGTTTATATAACACAACAGATCACCATTAGCTCTTCTGTTTCTGAGTAAAATAGTCCTTTTATATTCCATACGGTTATAGGAAAAAATCAAAATTATTGTTAAAACATAGAAATCACTTTTTACAGAATGTCAAACAGGTGCTTTTGCCTTCATCTGCAAACTCTGAGATTCTGACTGGTTTGTAATATTAAACTCCAGAAATCTTTTAAAGTGAAGTATTAAAACACAAAGGAACCTTGATATGACAGGCTACCAATTTACAAAGAGTAATAAACAAATAAATAAATCTAATCAAGCCTCACACAGCTTTGGTTTGATCATTTGTTTATGGAAGTCTTACATCTACTTCTAAACAGAAATCTTAATATGGCTTCAAATAATGAAAACGTTGTGTTTCTTTGTATACTGACTGGTCTCCATCTGTGCTGCTGGTCTTAAAACGTGTTGGGTAAGAGCACTAAAACACTCAACACATCTCTTGCAGTCAAAGTCTGTGAACTTACTTGCACATTTTAGTGTTTAGGATCAAACTGACCCTCACTTTGTCAGTGTTAATGGAAGCCATAAAGTGTTGGTGCTCTCCCGCTCAGCATGAAAACTTATATTTAAAAATAATAAAAAAAAAAAAACAGCAAAAAAGGCACATATTTGAAAGAGTGTATGTAAGTTTTTTATTAAGAAGTATTCAACAGTACAGATGGTAAGATGGTATGTAAGAATGCCTCTTGGGTGTAATACTCGAGTTCCAGCTGGAATGTTTCCAACAGGATGTAAACCACAGTCCTCAAGCCCACACTTTAAAAAACATATTACTTAGCACACTGCTAACAAATGTCAACACAAGAATACACTGCTGTAATGACTTCAATTTACAAAAGTGCAAGGAGGGAGGAAGAAGCTATTTGAACAGTCTTTAAAACCAAAAATTGTGGTGGGGAGGGAAATCAATACACAAATGCATGAGCAAAATATTTATTCAAAGCAATAAAAGCTCTGGTGATTGCTACAAATTCGATAAATTAAGAATTTAATGCTGTACAAACATACATATTATTTTTGGTGTCCATAAGTCTGCAGAGACCAGGTCTGAAGACCTGTGCTTTCAGGTATTCCCAGAGGCTGGCTTGGTGTTTTGAACAAGTTGAAGGTTTCTTCAATTCTGAAAATAAATTTTGTTTATACATTTAATAAAATAAGGTACAAAATAACTGGCTTGCGTTTAACTTCCTAATTATCCAAAATACTAACAAGCACCATGACCTCATAAGTTTTCTCCCATCCCTCCCTTTTCCTCTCCTATTTGTTTCTATTTTAAATGCCAACCATATATCAATAAACCTTAAGTACACAAAGAAAGAAGTAACCCACACAAAAAAAAAAAATCACTGAAAAGGCTAGAGCTTTTTATAGGCCATGCACTAATGAGAATAGAAATCTCTTGCTAGAGAAACATTGTAGAGCAACACATTTCTCTTCAAGTATAATAAAAATATAACAAAAAATTATTATAGATCTCAGAATGAATATCAAATACATCTTAATACAATTATTATAATTCTTAGGCTGAAAATGGTTTTAATTTTCCTTAACCAATAAAAAACAGTTAAAGTAACATAGGTATTTTTCAGGAAGAAAAGTTGCAAGTACCAGGGAATTTCAATCAGGAAATAAATAATATTCCTATTTCTTATCAAGCAAATTCTAAACATTCTTTAATTTCTAGTTAATACCATTAAGAGTGCTTTCTATTGCTTTTTAGAAACCAAAACAATGACTCATCCCACAAATACAAAACTGTAAGTGAATTTACTATGCAGTAGAGCCATAAGGAAATGCCACACCTGATGTGGAGACTTTTGAGGTTTGGAACACATATGTACATTCTCTGTGTGCCTTAGTCCAGTACAACTCCCACCTGGGAAATAAATTCCTGCTGCCCTTTCCTATTACTTACATTTTACTTATCTTTTCCATTCTTTGCCTTATTGTCTCCTACAATTTAAAAGCAACAAAGTTAGTGAATTCTTCAAAGCTGACATTTTTCAGATGGACTTTCAACTTAAATTCAGAGAAAATATGACTTTAAGCACTGTTTACATACGAAAAGTATTTTTATGAGACAGACCTAGACGTAGTTTTGCATTGTTTCACTGTTTTTCTATCAGTATATACAACTAAAACCAATGCTTACTTCTTCTCTTGACCTCAAAGGAAATCAACTGAGCTTTGACCAGTTTTACTTACCTTTGAAATGTCTGTCAGATCATGAGAATGAATGGGCAGGTCTTTGGGAGACTGGGCTGTGGGTAACAGTGAACTGCATCCAGACGACTGAAGATGCCTCTCTGGCATCTCCTCATTCCTCTCTGGATCTACAGAGAAATGCTCAGTTTTATGTCACCTTTGCCTTTTTGCTCTCTTTTGCAAGGTCAGCTATCAAATAACTTGATTTACAGTAGGTAATAACAGAAGAGAATGCATTGTTTAGAGAGGGAAAAGAAAAAGCTACTATGAGAGTCCAAAATAGGTTTCTCATTTTTTAAAATGTGAGTAATATTACACTGTGTATACTATATATAATATACAAAAAGTAAATTCCAAAGATTACTAAGAAGATTATTTTCTCCTGGTTAGACTGAAACCAAAGCTTCAGTCTGAGCATCTGACTACAGTGCCAGACATTTAACAGTAACTTCATATAGTTTACATTATTTTTATTGTAAACTATCTGTTCAAACATGTCTTTAATTTGTGCTAAGTAACCTGTCTTATAAGTAGCAGATTTTTTTTTGTTTGTTTGTTTGTTTCTTGTTTTTTGGGTTGTTTTATTATTATTATTATTATTTGGAAGGCTATGATATTCTTTGCAATTTAGATTTCTATTGTCAGGGAAGAGAACTTGGTATCTTGAAAAAAAACATGTTCCCATACCCATTCTTTAGTAATATCACCATCTATATATCATACCTTTGGAACATACTTGGCTACATTTTGTATCAAAAATTCATATTAAACTGTTTTTAAATATCTAAAATTAAAAATTGTTTATTTGATACAGCAGTGATTTCTGAAGAGTGCAACAACCAAAAAGAGCCTGAAAGGATTCCCAGTACTATATATCAGATAAAAGAGTTAAGACTGTCCCCATATCTTTTAGGCTGAAACCTTCCTTGATTTTAGAAAAGCAGGAATAACAAACGCAGAAGAATTTGAGGAGTCTGAAAATATGAAAATTCTCTTTTGAAAACCAACTGCCTGTTTACTTACTACAAAGTCCTCAACTGACAGTAACACACCACTAAATTTATCAAAGGGAATAAATATGTTGCAAGTTTTCTGTGTCCTGTAAAATGAAGGTCCCGTTTCTGAGACTCCAAGACAAAAACAAGCTTTGACATAACCAAGAACTGCCTTTCTAATTTCCATGGAAACTGGATTACTGAGACTCCGTTTTAATTACAATTCAAGAGCCCAACACTGGACAAAAAAGCCTAATATGTGAGAATGGAAAATAGAATATCCTCCTTAGCACTGGTGGTAGGAATAACAGCTGCCACAAGGGAAACAGGCCAAATCAAGGGAGAGAACAGAGGGAGCTCAGGAAGCTAACAGAGCTAAGGGCTAAAGAGCTACCATTGAGGAAGACAGAAGAATTACTCATGGCCTGGCCAGTGCTTTTAACTTCTTTCCCACTCAAGTCTGCTTCATTTACTTCTTGTACATTATCAAAATTAAACGGAAGTTGGAAATGGAAGAAAAAGATTTTGTCTTTCCCTTCAAAACAAGAAAGTTTATCAAAAATGCCAGCTGGACAGCTGCTAACTGTTTCAGAGATGAAATATAGAAAACATTTAGTAGTGAGTTGAAAACCAACAAAGATTATGAATCATGATTTGTCTGAGACCCATTAAAAAGAAGAAAACAGCAACTTAAAAGATATTAGTGACAGCAAAAATAACTCCATTTGTGCTTAAGAACAGTGCATTTTTAAATCATGACGTTAACTGCTTTAAAGTCCAGATGACAGTATCATTTTTCATAGCTTCAGTAATAGAACCGTAATTAAATTTGCATGTTTGGTATTTTTAGTAGCTATTTGTCACTATTACTTACTATGCTATAGCAACTAAATCATCTAAAGAAAAAGTTAGAAACATAAAATGATGAGGAGGTTAACTTCTAATCTGCAGGATGGTTTTAAATTCAGAGGTGGCTAAATTGCAGTTACCTACTTAAACTACTTTAGTCAAGCTCAGCAAGAAGTGTTTAGCATATTTATGTTAATTAAAAGGAAAACCATTAATACTTACCAAGAGAAACTGGAATGCTACTAGAAGCACTTTCTCGATTTGTACTGCTGAACTCTTTAAGTAAGTCTCTCTGAAATACAAGTTTAGTGCATTTTAGCCCTACACCCTGTTTAAATCATCTTCTGACTGAACAAAAATATTTAAAATATTTTAAAATATTTAAGTACTGGGTATGTAAGTATTTGCTTGCTCTACCATCCAGATATGTTGGCACTGCACAAAAATCTTCACAGGACTAAAAAAATTCAACATTTCCATAAAGGCATTTCATTAAAAACCAAGTCTATTTAATGGGTCTTTTTTTAAATATCAATATTGCTGTTCATAAAGAGGTCAAAACCAGCCAAAATACAGTGCATATAACTTAGTTCTGAGTAGAATGGAAAATCAGAATGCTCTTAGCCTGTACTAATAATTTCATCTCAACTTTGGTTGCCATTAGCTTAAAGTAAGTGTGCCGCCTTCTACCGCTGGTTGATACTCGAAAATACAGCCTCAGTCCTAAAAAAATGGCCTGTAGACTAACTGAACTTCATTCCACATAAAGCCTTAGAATTCAGAAGGCTATTTTAAGCTAGTTTCCCAGGCTCCTAAATGAGAGAGAGGTCTTTTAAGAAACGTTCTCAGTTTAACTCAATCTAACTTTAAAAAGGTTGCTCATAAGCAAGAAAACAATAGTATTTTTGAGTTCAACTTTCTAATTTCAAGGTAAAAAAATGCAACACTCACCTAGACTTTTTTACCAAGGAGTTATTATTATGATTTAACATCTCAGCCTTTAAAATATGTCACTTTATATACTGGAGTAGCTACACCAGCTAATGGAAATACTACACCCAAATAAATGAATGAAGGAGAAATAGTAGGTATTGTATGGGAAAGGGCTGGAAAAAAATGTAATTATGTCTATCTCTTAAAAAAAATACAAAAATAGAATCTGCACAGACTATGTCTGTTCAATTCCTTTCATTGATATGGACTTGGTAGCTTTCAGACTTTCCCAGAGCTAAAGGCACAGCTGCTGCTACTTTGGCAACAGCAAAAAACAGATCTTGGAGTGTTCCTGCTCTATTGGCTAGACGCCAAAAAGTCTCTGAAAAGTGCAAGAGTAAGAGAGGAGTAATTCTGAATTGTTTCTGTATGTGTGAAGCACAACTTGGATGCAATTTTCTTAAGCAAAAAATCAGCAATTCTGTGTCCCAAAGGATTATTTCTTAACAGTTTTCAAATATCTATTGCAAAACATTTCGCTTTGAAGACTATGTATATATACATATATATTTGTATATATAACCCCACACAGAAACTATAACTGAACTTGTTTCTGCAGGTGAATTCTTTCAGTGTACGCAGTACAGAAATATAATTATCTCACTGGAAATCCTTGAGCGATATTTATAAGAGTATTTTCCAAATGCTACTCCAACCATATGAACAACTGCAATAAACACATTACTGAAGCAGCAATAAACCAAATTTACAAAAAACAAAAGAACAAGTCTAGTCTGAAACATGAGCTCTCCCATGTGCTACAGTAATTTCTTGAAAAGAATACATTTGAAACAGGAGAAAAACTGTCTATGGCTGTTCACCTGAAAGCCTCTTGAGACTGCTGCCAGAAAAAAAAAAAACACATTATTGTTGGTGGTATTAACTGGACATACACCTACTGATCCATAAGAATCTGATTTCAGATGGTAAATCACTTGAGCTACTACTGACCTAAAACTTTTTTTTTAAGTGTTTGAGAATATCCATCCTTACTAATTGAGCATCAGCCTTTAGAAATAACCTGGTGATCAGCCTGAACACCTGTCCATTTCAAAACTTTGCATAATCACCACATTTCCAAGGCACATGGTAAAACACATCTTGTATACAAGTATTAGCAACATTTTCAAATTTGAGGGGTCAGCAACCTGCATAGATCTCCTGGTTATGAATAAATTCAACAGTTTTACAACGGCAAAGAAAAATGCAACATCTGTATTTTCCACAAGGGTTTTCAACTTCTGGAAAGCCCCTGACAGTATTTGAAGGATACACAAGTGGAGGAGGGAAAAAAATTTTGGATCACACAATTAATTTCAAAGTGATGCTATGGTTCACTGCAACTCAAAATATTTACATGTGTACATATATCAAATTTCATAATGTGCACACAAAGACCTTTCAGTAGCATGAAAAGTAACCCAGAGTCTTAATGTAACAAGAGGCTTTATTTGCTATGCCAAATGTAGCCACATCACAACTGTACTGCTTTCACACATTCAAAAATGCAATGAACATCACTGACAAGAAATAGGAAGTGGAGGAAGAGATTGGGACTAAGAGAAAAAACCCCATTGATTAGGCTAGAAATTTCAAGGATCCATAAATTAAACATAGGACTAAAGTCAGAATTAACTTTTTGATTAACCCTGTATTTTCCACTGTGCATGCCATCCATTTTTGTCACTATCAGTAGCAGAGAATGAAGACTCCATGTTTAAAAACTTCCTTCCATAACCAATAGTAAATAAAATGACACTGAATCATTACTAATGAGAACAGATGGAGAGCTTTGCTTCATAGAGCATCAGAGAATAGAATTAAACAGTTAAGAAAAAAATACCATCAACTTCATAAACAGCACTTGCATTCAGATTGTGCCTTTAAGCCAGTGAAAAAGAACACTTCAGGAGGCAGGGAGGGCAGAAACAGACCAACAACATTGTGTTTGGGCAGTTTTTGTTATAGAATTAAGAGAAGCTAACACACCTTTTTGGATTGTAACAGCAGTTCTGTTTCGAGAAGCAAAACTCGATTCAGTAAGTTATTCCAGTCCTTCTCATCTATGATCACCTTTCCTTGAAGTTTCTCTTCTAAAACTTGTAGCTTATCTTCCATCCAATCTAGCTTATGCAGCTTTTCCTGGAAATCTGCAAGCTGATTCTTTAAAAACTCAATTTGTGAATTTTCTTCTGTGACCTGAAAATATAGATAAGAACACATCCTCTAATTTCAAAACAAAACCAATTCATTATTTAATCAAACAAATTAAGTGCAATCTTCAAGTTCAGTAGCTACATCCTGCTACATTTGAAAATTATTTTTCTTCCAGAATTACCAAAATATGCCTACTCAGGGAATTCAGCTTTTAAAAGAAGCAGTTGACAGAATTCTGCCTTGAAAGAGACAGTACAATTTAACTGACTTTTCCTTTTTCCAATTTTTTCAATACATTTATTAAATATCATTTGCATGCTCCTGAAGCACAACTATAATGTAAAAACCTTTATCCCTTTAGAAATATTTTGTAAAAAAAAAAAAAAAAGACAGCATCTTAAAATAGAAACTCTTACTTGTTCACATTTAACTTCCACAATATCATGATCTAGGCACAATTGTTCCTCATTCCCTCCCTGTGCTGGAGGGGGCAGTGGACAAAGATCACCACTGACTTCATTTCCTGAGTGCCGTTCCACTAGAGGCTTCTTTTGAGTATGTAAAAAACAAACAAACAAACAAATAAACCCAACAAACTGCTGGTGTTATTCCTTACAATAATATTTCAATTCATTTGCCAAGTAATAACACATAAGACCTATTATTTCAATATTTATTTAAATCTAACTATCTTATCCCAACAGGTTACAAAATACAAAAGAAAGGAATAGCAGGCAGTTTAATTGTTAAAAAATCATCAGACTTGAAGGAACTGTAAAAGAAATATGCACACACTTTACCATATATACTGTGTACCTTGTTTCCTTTCCATAAATAGTAATGAAGACATGAATGTCTTCCCTTAGTGTATAGGTTGTTACATTTCTAAGTGTGGACTGGAAAATATGTTATTGCATACATCCATATGTAATGACCAAAAATCACAACCATGACAAAAACACTAAGAACATAAAAGGTTTAACTAGGAAGACTAGAATTCTTCCCTTTTCCTTGACAACTGTCAGCAAAATAGCCCCATGAGCTACACATTAGTTTCCTTTGAAGGCTTCTCTTAGAGAAAACAAAGAGAAATTTTGCAGCTCTTTCTAGGTGGATTAAATCCTATGATATTATCACAAAACAAAATAAAATACTTAATGATTAAGAATGCACAATTACTAGTCCTTTGCAGCATCTTAACATGAACAGATGTTTTAGTTAAGCTGAAACTCTACCTGGGAATTCTTAAAACACATGTATCTATCCCCATACAGTGCTAAAATTAAACAAGAGACAGAGAAGCCATTCCAAATACTTTCTTTGGGAAGTTTTTCTCGATAAAAGCAATATTTTCCTTATAAGAAATCACCAACCAATAACAGGCAGTCATAGTCCTTAAAATTTTCTACAATTTTATTTTCCACCCTTTTAGCATAAAATATTAGGAAAGTTGCCTCCTTCACATGTTAAGAGTGGCATAATGTAGAATCATTTTTACTTATTGCATAAGCATTTTACTTTTGTAAAACCCAAGCCAAGAGGAATACTACATTATGAAAACTTGCTGAATAGATTCAGACAAAAGACCAAACAGTGTTTTGAAAGCTGTGCACACTTCACTCTTCAAACATGATAAAGCTCCTTTGGCCCACTGTATCTTTTCCCACTGCTCTCCCTCACACTTGATATAATTCAAATATACCACAAACAACAGGACTACGTCATTTTCATCAAGACTTTGAGATCAACTACTCAGTAAAAGAGAGAGCCAATATCCTCTGCATTTCAGCTGTTATTTCAGCCAACCACACTTTGGGGAAAAACAAACAAGCAAGCATCAGCACACCTCAAAACAAGCAAGCATCAGCACACCTCAAAAATCAAAGCATCAGCTTTGATTAAGTATTAAAACCTAAATGAAAGCAAAAAATTCAGCAAGAGCCTGACTTGCTACAAATGAGATTAACCTTTAAACATAAAACATAAAAATTATTTTCATACCTGTTTGGAATTCAGAACACTGCCACTAGGATCAGCAAGACCTTTACCACAATTTGACCACACTTCAAATTTAACAGGTCTGATTTTTTTCCTCGTTTGGGATTTAACCTATAAAGTGAACAGAAGAAAATAACACAGGAAAGTTTTCAGGATTCCACACCCCATTTCTAACACCATCACTGTCAGTCAGGAATATTTCATGGCACACAAACACATTTTAAACCTCTGTAGTACAATAATGTCTTTAAAAAATTAAACATGACCCAGATTTCTAGAGAACACAGACCAGAAGTGAATGCCATACTTTTACACTCATTAATGCCTATGCTAGGTGGCATCTAAGCTGGTTATAAATAAAAAAGACAACTTGCACCAGAGTTGAAAGTAAAGCAAATACAAAAAAAAAAAAGTAGTTATGTCTTCAAAACTGACAAGTATACAGAAGTCCTGAAGACTTGCAAAAACTCAAAGGAAACAAAATCCTGTAAAATATAGACTGGAAATTCCTTTCATTAAAGCAGAGACTGATACAAAACACACACTGATAAAAAAATAATGCCATTACAAGTAGTGTTGATGAAAGTAATCAATTTCAGAAACAAATACAAGTGTCATGTCTAAATGGTTACAGAAATTCAACATATGAGATGATTTTGTTCACCTTTAAATCTATCTGAAAAGTATTGATTCACATGTTCACTGTATCAAGAAATGTAAAAGAAAATATATCATTTACTGTAAAGACAGCAATTACATTTATCTTCATTCTAATTTTTTTTATACTACAAAACATTGGCAGCTTCATGTCTTGAAAGAAAGCATTGCAGCATCTTACAATGGAACTTCATATTAACTTTCCATTATTTGGTCCATGAGCAATGCTGCAACTTCAAATAGAAGCTGAAGACCAGTTCATCTGCAGCACCAAATATGTCAAAAGAAACTTAAAATAAAGGTAATCATTTGATCAGTACCTTACTAGAGTTACTCAACTCCTTATGTTTCTTCACCACACAGTTGATAATGTCACAAACAATTTGCATTTTTCTTTCCGCAAAGCCAAACTGAAGAAACTGCTCTTTGGTTAAAATTGGTTTATACTGAAATTGATCTCGAAGAAACTGCAACAAAATAGGAGTTTACTTCACTTTCAAAATCACCTCACAACATGCCTATTATTTTACTACAATTCTTTCTTTCTGCACTTCAGTAGTTAAGCCTTTTCTCATTTGATTATTGAGATAGATATATATATATATATACACACACACACCTGTTTCTTTTAACTATGCTTTAAACACACCTCCTCTTCCAGAAAGGAAGGCCTTAAACGTACCTCCTGTTTTATTCACATCACTCTTGTAAACTTTAACTCACAGTCTCAAGATTCAAGAAATAAATGACTATAGAAATGAATACTAAAAAACTTAACCCGAGCTTTTAAAGTAAATAAATGGACAATTGTATTAATCTCAGCAAATGCATCAGAGGGCTACATAAGGCTTCCACAGAACCCTGTAAAGCAGTCTCCCAGAAGGAAAACTAGTCTGAATAAGCCACTATTTCTTAATTCATCAATCCACCCTTCATAAAAAAAGTGCCTTTGTATATTTTAAGGGGAGTTCAAAGTTATTTTCAATCAGTTAAGAATTTAATTCCGATTTATAAAAGATTAACTATTTAATTTTATGTATTAAAATGGCATAGTGTTTCAAAATAGCTGTACTTCTTAACTGTGCTTACATTACAAATTTTTGAGTTTCTTTCTTGCGATTTTTTTGGCGGTTAAGATTTTTGCAAAGGTCATTTCTATAAATCTTATTGCCCAATAAACATTTCTGTGTTCTTCAAAACTAACAACTGGCAATATTACTGTTTCTGCAAACATCTCAAAATTGAGATTTGGCTACCACCACCCACCCTTATTTTCATTAAAATCTAAAAACTTGCACACAGTGACCCACTACTCATCTTAAATCCTAACAGAACTAAAATCCAGGTTCATGGCCAAAAATTTTCCCTTTCTAGTAAAGTTCATAGTAAATGTTTAATTTTTGTGAAGTTGCTCTCAAGCCCATGTTTTATTTGCAAAGAACATGAAGAGATACCTTATAAACAGCTTCGATAAAACGCAAGTCACTCTTGGCTGTCAGCTCTACATCACACTTTACCAAAAGCTCTGCTATGCCAGTTGAGAAAGATGTAAAACAATAGCTGATGATAGGTAAAAATGCAGCTGGATCACCCTTTACTAACCTATGAAGAAACAGAAGTATTTCACACAGCAGAAGGTAACAAAAGCTTTTCATTATATGAATTCAAACATTTAACTTGAAAGGAATAAATACAGGCAGCATGCTATATCGAAATATCTCTCATTTTAAAGTTTTTTTTGTTCAGGCATCTCTCATTCAGTCACCTTTGCTGTTATCAGTAAAATGCTCAAAAAAAGTCTTTTTGTGATCCTCATATAATTTAAACATTGTCAAGTCTAAAGCCCACCAGCATTTCCAGCTCAACAGTCAGACTTTTTTTTGTTTGTTTGTTTCTGATCTTCACAGGATAAAATTTCCTGAAGGAAGTTTTGCAAGCACTTCAGAAGAAATCAGAGAGGTGAGATTAACCAAAACAAAGACAAGAACAGCAGAAGACAAGCAAGACAGTAATCCAGCTCAGGATTGCTCTAAGGATTGCTCAGACAGCAAAACTGCATACTTGTATATTCCAGTTCACACAGACCACAGCCCAACTCCCCACAGTTATATTCTGCTTACTTATCACTGGGTGCAATGCTAATATTTATACATATCTTGTTTACTACACACCTTGCTGTCATCATGTTATTGGCATAAATTTTCACGCTGCCACTTACACTGTATAATCCACATCTCTTGGATAATTTAACAAGCGAAGTCCTTGTTCTATTTTTCTTAAACTTCCATTTAGGTCTCCTGTGGCCATTATTCCAAATGTTATTCTTCTTCCAGATCATGAAATAAACATAAAAAATTACATCTGTTCAAAAAATTATGTACACAAAAATTACAAAATGCAATCATCACTTAAATTCAATTTTCCACTAGAACCTGGGAGATAATTACCTGCCACTATCTTCACTAAATTTATTTTCTTGCTACAAGACAAAACAAATATTTTGAAGCCTACCAATCCAAGCAGTGAAGAGGGATGGTCACACAGCCTATAAATGAAGTGATGGTCCCAAGAGACAGTTAAATCCTACATTTACAGTGGGCTGGGTTTGTTCTGGGTGTTTTTCTTGTTGTGCTTCTATGGTATTCAATCAGCAGTCCTCAGGATCCAGCTCCTCCTATGTGTTCTGTCCTTCTCAAAAGGATTTTCTTCCTACTTAATCATCAAGTTTAATGTAATCATTAGGTCCTGGGTTAATAGTTGCATTAAACATAAGTACACAATAGTTACTGTTAAATGCTTGGAAGAATTTAACCAATTATTTGGAAATTAAGGCAGCTATTCTTCCTGCATTATGTTACAATGTGATCCATTCTATGGTTTTGTGAATTTAACCAGCTATTAAGAGAAATCTCAAAGAATCTGACATAAAACTGAAGCTCTGATCCGCACACAAATACTCACAGAAGACACTCTCACAAGATTTTGTCTACTCATATAGGCTGTTTCCCAAAAGTATCAACAATCCTTTCTTTTTACACCAGCCTCCAGGTGTAAAAACCGGTGACTACTGTCACTACAAAGTAGTTTAAGAGATTATAAAAGTAGCAGTCAAGTTGGTAGCAAATCTTGGGAAGGTGAGCCCAGAAAAATTCGGTACATAGCTTTTGTCTGTAGAAACTGCTAACAAAAGTTACAGAGCATTGGCTAGCAAGAGTAGAATCGAGTATAACAAAGTTTCAGGATACGGTAACATAGAACTTTGAGTAAGTGGCTCCAAGAACGACTCCTAAAACTACAGATGATATTCAAGGGATCAATGTAAAAACTAAACAAAAATACCAAAACAAAACCTATAACTACTACCCCATGCAGGTTACCAAGGACGCTAACTCTGTAAACATTGTCCTTGAAATGCTCAACAAGTAGACTTTAGATTTATTCTAAGCGAACCTAGACTCTCCTGCTGCACATGGCGGGGAGCTGGGGGAATCCAACATTACGCAGAGATGCAAAATTCTCACTGACAAGTAGGAGGCCCCGGCACAGCTGTGAGCGGCAGGAAGGACGGCGCGGCCCAGGCTGGTTGTCCCGGGCAGCAGCGGAGAGAAAGCGCGTCCCAGGCAGGGCACGGCAAGGCGGGTTGAGCTCCTGGAACCGGAGTGCTGCGACAAACCCGCCAGAGCGGGACCGGCCCCCACTCGCCTTCCCTCGGCCCTACCACAGCCGAGTGCCGGGCCCTCCGCAGGGCTCGCCGAGGAGAGGGAGAGCCCCGTGTGGGGGGCGGCGGGCGCGGCGGGGACAGAGCCCGGCCCGGGAGCGCTGCTGACTCACCCGCGATCCCTCGGGAGCACCGTGATCCCTGGGCAGGGCGGCGGGAGCACCGCGTTCCCTCGGGAGCACCGCGTTCCCCGGGCAGGGCGGCGGGAGCACCGCGTTCCCCGGGCAGCGCCGGGCGCAGACCGAATCTGCCGCCACCGAGCCCGACGGGCACTTCCGCTTCCCGCCCCGCCCCGCGGGCGTCACTTCCAGCAACAACAGCCGACGTCAGAGCTGCCCGGGCAGGAGTCGGGGCGGCGGCGGCGGGCTGGGCCTCCCTGCCGAGGCTCCTTCTCTGGGCTTGTCCGCCTGTCCCCGCCGCCAGCCCCGCGCAGCCCCTCCCTCTCTCCCGCCCGGCGCGGCCCCCACACGGAGGCGGGCCGGGCTCGTCGCGGCGGCGGTGGGAGCCGAGCTGGCACAGGTAGGGCCCGCGGTGCCCCCCGGGCACGGACGGACGGACGGACGGACGGACGGGCGGCGCGGCCAATGGGCGGCCGGGGCTGCGGGAGCGGCCCAATGGGGCCGGGGGGCGGTACCCGCCGGGCCGCCATGGCCGGTGCCCCGAGAGGGTCCCGGGGCCGGTCCCGGGGCCGCTGTGCCCGGGGAGGAGCGGCTCGGAGCGGCTCGGGGGGCGGTGTGGCCTCAGGCGGGTCCGGCCCCCCGTTCCCCGGGGCGGCTCTGTGCCCCCCGCCGCCAGCCCGGCTGCCCGCAGTCGGGACTGAAGAGCTTTACTCTCCGGGGGGGACTGGCAGGCCTCGGTTGCAATGCACCGGCTGTGAACGAAGCTCCAGCTGATAGCAATGATATCATAGGCTGATAGCGAAGGATGGAAGGTTTTCCTGTCGGGATAATCGTGCCTGCAAAGCGGCAGCTGTAGGGCTCGGTTACCGTAAGGTGAAGAGTGTTAATATCTGGGGTGCATGTTGTTTTTTTATTTAGTGAAGTAGAACCCAGTACTAATGCAGCATTGATCTGGATTATTTTTAGCATCCTGTCAGGCTTGTCAACGCTGCAAAAGAATTTATTACGCGGTAGCAAAGTGACATGAGGAAGACACAGTCAGAATTTAAATCGGACTTTGATAGATAGCAGACACAGCTAGAGGAGATCAGCGATTTATTAACAAGCTTGATGTTGTCACTGTGGGAGTTTCTACAGCCAAGCTGTCAAGAGGTTTCCATTGCCAGATAAAATTACATCATTAGAAGTTTGAAAATGTGCATTTGAGTTGCATACTGAATCGGAAGATTGAAAATATATGTTCAAAATAATTTTAAAATATAGTTTTTGACACCATTAGTTAAAAGGCTTTATAACAATGAGTTTGCTCATCTTTTATGATGATGAGCTCTGAAAGCATTCATCCTGGATTACTACAAAGCTGAAAGTAATTACACAATCAGGAAAATTATATGTGTTCTAACAAATGGCATATAAGCTGCTGAATAACTACACAAATAGCAGAGCTTGTGGGTTTTCAGCAGCTGGTTCTAGACTGGTTTAAATTCTGTCTCATTTTGTTTTTTCTGTGAAATTTCTTCAGGTGGTCCTTAAAATATCAAATATATTTTTAATTTCTTTTTTACATTATAAAAAGGCTTTTTTATATGATATATGATATGATATCCTCTGTATAAGTATGTGAGTACCTTATTATCAAGGCTTTATGTTACGCTACTAGGTAAGAAAGCTTGAAAAGATAATTATTCTCTTGTTTCTGAGCACTTAAAAGTCCTTACTGCATTATCACTGAAGTCGTTAAAGTTTGTTTCAGTGTCAGTCACTGTGCTACCCAATACATTTTTGTTTCTCGCTATGTTTTATAGTACTTCATTGACTCTAAATAACAGGGGTTTTATTAAATTTTGAAGGAAGTCTGAAGATTCCAAATGTTCTGAAGCCTAAGGTTTCTTAACTTGGTACTCTTTGAAGAAGCCTATTGTCAATTTTGTAGCTCTTCAAGCATGGAATTTTTGGAAAAAATCTTCTAGGTTTTTGGGGGTTTTTTTTATAGGTTTTGTTTTCAGTATTTTTTCAGTTGCCTCATGAAGACTGATTCCCTGGTCAGTGTAACTCTGACAGAACTTACCTGTTCAGATCAGTCCTAAAATTTTACTTAGGTGCTGAGTCTGTCTTCCAGGTGTTTATAAATAGCTGTCAACATCTAACCTGGATTTTGTGTCCGGCAGGCTCGCAGATGGGTCAGGGACTCTGGAGAATTGCTAGAAACCAGCAATTGCAGCAGCAAGGATACAGTGGCCAAGGCTATCTTCCCAGAGAGCATGGTAGGAGGATACCTGCTAACAATGTTTCCAATACCAGCCATCGAAAACAAGCCCAAGGAGGCATTGACATCTACCACCTGCTGAAGACAAGGAAATCTAAAGAACAAGAAGGATTCATTAACCTGGAAATGTTGCCACCAGAGCTTAGTTTTACCATTTTGTCATACCTGAATGCAACTGATCTCTGTCTAGCCTCCTGTGTCTGGCAGGATCTTGCTAATGATGAGCTCCTCTGGCAAGGGTAAGCACAAAAAAAACCAAGGATCACCTGGACATAGTAAAAACTATTAGATTTTAAATTTGTCTCAGTAAGTGCTTTTTGTCTTTCTAACCTTAGCAAAGGTTTCCCAAGCCAAATGAGATTGATACAGAGGATACATATGTCGCTTAAAAATGTGTTATTCTGGATTTTTACTTAGTATGGAGTATTACTGAAGATTATGACACACACAAGTGGGCTTGGCACAAGTCTGTGTGTGTATTATTATACAGCTGGCATTTGAGATAGCATGGGGTAAAAACAGGGACTTGTCTTCACTCTTGTATTAGCTCAAAGCACACTTCAGGTGTTTGTGTCATTACTTCTCTGAACTTTGAACACTTGTCTAGCGTCAGCAAGCAAACCTATTCTGCCAGACTTCCAAATGGAGAGGAGTGAGAACTCACCTACTACACTTATAGCAACTTAGGTGTATCTGTTTTGGAAGATGGTTATGGAAGGAGGAAAGAAAATGTCATTTTTTTCTCAAGTGAAATTTCTTCAGCCTAACACTTGAGCCACTTTGTATCTATAACATATGCAGAATTTGTATGTCTGGTAAATAAATAAAGGAACATTTTTTCAGACAAAATAGTGTAATATCAAAATGTAATTAACATATTCTTTGGTATTTTTAACATATTTTGACATATTTTTTACAGCACTAGGAAAGACTCATTAAATCATACTTATCTTTAGAGTAGATGGTCACTAGAACTTGTAACTTCTTTCAAAACATTTTCTTCTCCCTTAACTGACAGTACTACTACTATAGAAGTTGGATTGCTGTTCAGGTTGTTTATTTTCCTTTCATTATGCTCTACATCTCTTCCTCACCTTATCTATTTCCTTGCCCTGCTGCATTTGAATTAAGCAGCTTCTCTTCCTATCATGGTTTTGAACCGAGAAGAAAGGATAATGCAGCATTACTTCTTAGTCACAATTGTTCTGCTGTTGGGGACTGTTATATTGATAGGAAACAGGAATTCTAGTGAAAGACACCAGTAAGCTTCTAAGTTTATCAATATGGATTGTACTGTGCTCAGTTCTTGATATCAAACCCACCCTAAATAGAAATAAATTCCCTAGACCAAAGCTTGAAGATTCTAGAGCTTCTTAATTGCACGCAGTATATATTCTTAACACATGGGGTGGAAATATGTATTTTCCCTGAAGTTCATTCTGAGAAACAGTTCAATCATTTTTCGTGAAATCTTTGCAAATACTCACATTCCTACCACATTTGTTTTGGTAATGAAAATGTGTCCTGATTTAGCAATAAATAAAAATCTCAATTTGCATAATTGTAAAAATATTCACTATTCTTCACACGTGTTTAAGCTTTGTCAAGTACTGTGGTTGCAGTTCCAAACTGAGTCCAAATAAGACCCGGGTTCCAGAACTGAAAACAGAATCTTTGCCATGTCTCCAGTGACAACCTCCTTGTCCTAAACATTGTTTTCCTAGCTAGTTACAGGGCAGGTGTGTTGAAGCAGAACTACCAGTTCAATAAGGAATCTAGAGTGTGTAGAAAGGGAATTGCAGATGGTATCATCAAACACTGAGATGAGGGACAGAAACTGATGAAACTGCGATATGGAGTCAGAGTGGAATAAAAGGGAAAGAAGCTGAAAAGTTGCAGAAGATAGAGAGGGATGGGGCTGGATCTAGTCATTGGGACTAGCCAAAAGCACTGGCCAGTTAGGAGAGGAGGAAGAAGAGTTGGGTGAAGGACAGATGGGGAAGATGCTGAATTAACGGTGTAATTTTGTGCAGATACGGTGTCTAATTCACTGCACAACTGGAGCACAAGAAAAGAAACAATGTGTTAATCTGTCATAGTACTGCAGGAGAACAATTTGTCACTGTTTTCCAGTGTCCAAGTTCTAGGAGTGCCGGGGGTCTCTGCTGTGTGCTTGTCATTATGATGCCACCTACTGGGATATTGTTTAGAGGTTGGACTCAAATACACCAAAACCTCTATGAGAAGAAAACATTAATCATATAATTGAAGATTTTAGAAAAACATGGCAAAAGACTTAATAACTGTTACAGCAACCTACTTCCAACTTTTCCTATAGTTTGAGTATTTAGTTTTGCATTGTTGATTACTTTTTGCTTCTGTAAAATCCATGAAATTCAGAAAGGAATTTTTATAATAGATTAATTCTATTTTCATAGGTTGTGCAAATCCACTTGGGGTCACTGTTCTATATACAATAAGAATCCGCCTCTAGGATTTTCTTTTAGAAAATTGTATATGCAGCTAGATGAGGGCAGTCTCACCTTTAATGCCAACCCTGATGAGGTAAGTGAACTGTTGCTGACAGTAATAAACAGTTTAAATAATTGTGATTATTTTTTTATTATTATAGGTGTATAAAAACAAAGTTTTAATAGATGTTCATTTTACTGTAGGGATGGTTAATACTGAGCTACAGCCACATTCTGGTCTTTTTTTGAATATTGTACCTGTGTACATCATTTACATGACTTGCCTGTTAAGTGCTCGGTACACTTCTCTGGATGCCAGAAATTCAAAACTGCATATAAACTTAGAAACAAGGCAGATATGCTAACTGAAGGGACAGTGGTGAACTGTAAGAGCATAACAATGAGCCTCCATAAATACAAATGTTAAAATGCAGAGTATGAGTTTGGTTCCACTTTAGGCAAAGCAGGATGAGGTATAAAGTCTGATTACTTCTGTGACAATCACATTTTCTTGTAGGGGATTTTTACCTATTTCCACTATCAAGGAGCAAATCTTGAAATACAAAAAAGATCTGCTGCTGAACTATCCTGGAGATCAGTTTGATTTAATTTCTGTGGGTGTTTGTTGAGCATAATTTCTTCTAATAGAACAACATAAATTTAAAAAAAAAAAAAAAGAAAACACAAACTTGTCAAACTGAAAGGTTTCCATTTATAAGTTCATGTAACTAACTGGAAAAGTCAGTTTCTGCTTTCAGTCTGTCACCTTTCAAAGAAGAAAACAGTTTGATAGTAGACAGCTTTTGCCTGGGAGATAGACAGTTAATGCCCAAGTGACAGAGAGAGTCTTTTGTGTATAAAACCAGACTCCTGCTTCATGTTTCCTAGGAAAAGAGTGTACACAGTATTGAACAAAAATGCTGTTAACTTCCTGCATATAGTTACATGTACACGTGGAAGTGGTAATTGAACAAATCCAAAGTAGAAAAAGGATTGAGATATGGAAAGAAACACTTCTAGAAGCAAATTTCACTGTGCTGATATGATACAGAAAGTGTGAACTTGTGACCATGGGGTAAAATAAATAAAGCAGTTCTATGAATCATTGCAATAATGTGATTTCGTTAAAGTTCTTGCTTTATCTCATATTCTGCTTGATTAAGACACCATTACTTTTATCAGTCAGAAATAGAGTATTATGTCATTAGAACTCTGCCTTCAACTCTGCTACACAGCATCAAGACATCAGCACCTGGCCACTTGAATGATTAGTGTTGTTTTTCTGCAGAATTCTCACAATTTTAGTAATAAATGTAAAAGTTTTCAAATGAGATGCTGTATTTAGGTAACTTACATGTTTTAAGTAATATATCAAGTATCTTGCTGGCAGCATTGTCCGTCCAATTTTTTCTTTGTATTTTAATTTAACATAATTTTTCACTTAACTATCTCAGTTTATAATGTGCCATTATATTTCAATGTTATTTAAAGTAATCTTGGTATGTTTAACGCATTTGGAGACTACAGAAAAGACACTTAATAGAAGATTCATTATTTTTAAAGGAAATTGAGATCTGTAAATTAGAGCTAACTTATGGCATAGCTAAATTAGGTATTAACTTTATTAGGCTACTCTTGCTTCCTCATTATGGTTATATTTAACAATAGAAGTACAAGCACTCTGCTTCAATGAGAGATGAGAACCTCAGGGTATCTCCTAAGGGCTCTGTTCCTCTCTCCCTGTGGAGCACCGTAGCCTGGTAGGAATCATTCAGGCCTGAGTTTCAGGAGAATTCACAAATACTATTGCTTTTACTGTTTACAACTGTGATATTGGCAGAATTATTATTATAAGGACACTGTGACTGGAACATATGATATGCCATTCCACTATTACAAATTGTGTCTCCGAATTTTCTGCCAAACTCTGCTTTACATTTGATAACAGAGCTGATCAAATTACTATAAAAATAGGAGTACTTACAGCCACAGGAGCAAGATTCTCCAAAGGACACCGCCCATGTCATGAAAATGGGTAACCAGGCTCCACAGCAACAGCTCCAGAGCTGGCGGTGGCTCACGGGGTAGGGAAGAGCATCTCCACACTTTGTGGTAGGATTCTCTGGTTAGCCATTGTTGTGTGCATGGTGTTGTGATATCTGCTGTAATTGAACGTGTTGATTGTGTGCATGAGCTTGCATAATTCATAGCAGGTGCTCACATTCTGCTGAAAGGATGTGCGGTTACACGTGACATTATGACACATAATCTGAAAAAAAAACCCCTCCAGTGCATGTTTGGGTTGGTTTTTTGGGGGTTTTTTTGTTGGTTGATTGGTTTTGTTGGGGTTTTTTTACGTGGCACCACCATTGTAGCCAAGATTTTGAAACCTGGTTTTTGTTGTTTCTTTGGAGAGAGGGGATGGTTTAGTGTTAGTATTAGCACTTGAATATAAATATCATATTGTCTAATCTGCCTACCTAGTTTCTGCTGTAATTTGTTTTAGAGAGTGTATGGTGTATGTGAAATGTTTCTCATGCAGTTCTCATTTCATCTCACGTGCTTATGATTCAGAATTTGGAAGCAACCAGATGTTATTTCCTATTGTTTTGTATCCAGTTTCTAACTCCCTACAAAGTATTTTGTCTAGTTTATTGCATGGAGCAATGCTATGTAGCTAAAACTGAAACTAAAGGTACCACCAAGAATCTTTTGGTGAGGAAAGAAGATCTATTTTCATCCTTAATGGTTCTACCTGATCTATTTAATAGCATTTATTTTTATGGACCTTCTGGAAGCTGTACTGTATCAAAACTATCTGTCTTCAGTGAGGTCAGGATTTCCTTTATGTAGCATTATAATAAAGTACAGTAAGACAGTTCTTATACTACGCCTGTCTTTCCACTCTTTTGATTCTCTCATTCTACAAGCTGCCCTTAGTTTTTGACAGGAAGGCCAGGTTTTTCTGACCTTTTCCTGGTTATAAATTTTTAGCCACTTGTACAAAGCTACCTCACCTGACTTTTAATTATAGGTAGTCTGTAGATGATGGAGTGTTTACTGTGCTGTATTTCTAAGCAAAGTTTTCTGAAACTTATCCTATTTCATAGTGATCTGCTAAGTAAGCCAATTTTGAGATGCATTGATTTACCTGTCAGAAGAATATTATGTGTATGTTGTAGAGGAATGAGATTCTTTTTTTGTGATTTATCAAAAAAGTTGAAAAGGAACATTGAGCTGAAACTTTTTGATAATTCCACATTAAAATCAGAGTCGTTTAATCATTATTATAAATTATTAGTTATGGATTTTGTGTACATGAAAAATATTTCTGCATTCTATTTGCAATTTCTGCCATCATAAGTTTGTGTTTTAGAGATACACAGTGAAAGAGAAACTGCTTGAAGTGTATGTTACATATTGTGTCCACCTTTCTCACCAAATGACTTGATTCATAACTTAGTAAAAAAATAATAAAAATTTGCATTATACAATATCTCATTGATACTCTGCATTGTTCCAGAAGATGCACCATTAGATATATTAAGACATACTTCCCTAGAAAGATGGGAACAGCAATACCATACATGTCTAATATTTACTGATAATGTGTTACCTAGAATCACCAGCAGAAATCGAGACGCTACCATAGATACTGATTCCAAAATTTCTGTGCCATTGACTTAGGATACATCTGGTTTGGTTTGTATGTGTATCTAAACAGAAGTGTCAAAGGCAGCTACAAAAGTGTTTATTAATAATGTTGACTACTGTGCTGAAGTGCTCAGAAAGTTCTCCTAGCAAAGAATGTAGCCAATGCAGAAATGGAACCAACACTGAAAAAGAAAAGTTTTCTGTTTTAGATATCTGTATGAATGTAAACAAAATCAAAGGCTATTGGAAACAGGTAGAAAACAAGCAAAGAATGTCAGTGCTGTAATAGAATAGGCTGATAAAACAAGCATTGTGTGCCTGGAAAAAAAAAAAGCAACTGTAAAAATAACATAAAAATGCAACAAATGGCTTTAGTTGTTACTATTAGTCTATACTTAAAATTGCATATATAATTTAAATTAACACTTCTATACATTAGTATTTTACCCCAAGCTGTCTGAAATTCAGAGATAACATGCTTGCCACAGAGCAAGGTAGGCAATTTTCCTTAAGGCATCTTTCCTAATTCTCGAAGAATGTTACAGTGCTCTGAATCAGAATTAAAAAACTGCTGTTTTCACATGCTCATTCTGCAGTGTTTCCCAAGTGTTAAAAAGGCCTCTTCAGAGCTGGTAGATCGGGACACAGAACTGCCTACCAGACTGACTACAGTCAAATATTTTCAAAGAGAATCACCAGCTGACTGATAAATAATCTTAGCATAGGTTTTAACAGTGTGTAGGGCTACTTATTTCAACTAGTATATATGTCAGAAACAGCCGATTTAGCTACCAAAAGTGATTTATTTGAAGCAAGGGTTCTGAGAGGTTTTCAAGGTAGTATTTACAATGTTATGAAAAGCGGATTCAATGACATGTTGTAAGTCTTGTAAATAAATTTAATGTGCTGAAGCAAAAACATAAATCTCATTAACTCATCATATGTAAAGGAGAGATTCTGCTGCTCATCTTACATAAATTGCCAAAATCTTTGTTGTTACCTCCCATTTTTAATTTCTTATTTTGCTCTGGTTCAGGAAAGTCCTTAATGTCATGTTGTCCATCCATATTATGGGCAAACTTAAATATGATCTAATTTGGACTGAGAGGCAAGCTGATAGATACATGTTTCATTGTCTTCCTAAATATAGATTTTTTTCTTAAAATTGGGGCATAATACTGCTAGATTTTTTGGTTTACCTATCTCAAAACCTTTATATTTTTATTTGTATTTATAAACCACTATTTTAACGAAATAAATGTATCTTGATTAACTGCTGTTTTCTATAAATATATAAGCAAAAACTATGGACTGGGAAAATATTTAATACTACAGGTGTAGTAATTTAAATTGTGAATTTAAACATATATTCTAACTATTTTCCTCCTTAACATGACTACAGCTTTGCTTTATTAAGCCTCTTCACAAAATGTTCGAAACCTGCACTCAGTCCTTTATTTCTTTTTCACACAAAATTTAAGAGCACTGGGAAGTTTAGTTTATACACTGAATGACAGGTTGCCCCTGCATCTTTGTAGCTGTAATGTAAACTAAAAGGGCAGACTTAAAAAATAATGTCAAGTTTGATATCAGAAGATTTATGAAAAAATATTTCAGATGTATTTAAAAGGTGATTTAGGTTGTGGCCTTGGTACATTATTCTATGCACAAATGCACTGTCCTTCTCATTTTACATTTCAACCTTATACTATAGTCAAGATATATTGTACTTAAGTGTTGTAACACTCCTTTGTAACAAATGCTGAGAACTGCCCCCAGCCCCTGCCAAAATGAATCAGAAGAACTTGGTTAGTTATTCTCAGGTTTAGATGTTTGCTGTTGAAAAGTGTCAACATTTTTTGAATCCGTTAGTTGGGTTTTGATTTCTGGGGTTGTGAGGAAAATAGTTTTATGCTTTGGGATATTTCAGTGACTAGAGAGAATTCAGAATATCACTTGAAATACTTTAAATTTGCTGTGTTTATTCTGTAAGAAATGTGTGTTTGGCCAAAGTGTAAGATTCTGGAAATCATAATATGAGTATAAATTATATACAATTCTGTACTTTAAACTATTTCTATGTTAGGCATAGTGTTCTTATTTATGTGTATGCACATTTATATATGTTGATACTTACCTATGCTTTGAAATCAGCGTGCTTGTGTTTATTTGCATTATTACACATTTAAACAAATGCATTTAATGCATCTATTTGAATGTGATACATTGTATACATGTGAGAACATTACTGTTTTAATGACAGATGTTAAAAACTAAACACATTATGGCTAAGATTTTCTTACTTGCAAAAGTTGTGAAATCACCAGTTATGGTCCCTGCAATATTTTAAATACTATTACAAAAGTATGAGAAGCAAAATACTGATATACGCGATAAAGAAATTATTAAAGAACCATCATGCTTATTATGGGGTTCATAATTTAAAATTTTCTACTCTGACTATATGTAAAATCTCAACCATAACACTAAATTGTTTCTTTGCATTTGATTTATAATTTTAGAGTATATTCTGCATGTTGAAATGTCATTTAGAGGAGGAAGAATCATTCTGAAAAACAAACCAGTTAATTCCTAGGATTACATTCCTACATTGTGAAGTAAAATACGTGTTCCTAAATACATTATGAAGATTAAACATATTTATATGTACATGTATTTTATCTCAGGGAGTCAACTACTTTATGTCCAAAGGCATACTAGACGATTCACCGAAAGAAATAGCTAAGTTTATCTTTTGCACAAGAACACTGAATTGGAAGAAGCTGAGAATCTACCTTGATGAAAGGTAAATCAAGTTTCTCTTAAGACATTTTCTATTGATTTTCAATGTATAACTTTATTTAACAACATTTTGAATGTAGAGATGCCACTTCAAGGATGTAAAAAGTCAAGAAAATGCAGCCAGGTAATTGTTCTGCTAAATCGAAACAGTTACTCAGGTTGAGTATTTATGGGACTGTAACACATAATAAGAATCCTCAAAAATACCACCTATAAATAATAAATCTCACATCCTCACAAAATCTTACATAGATATCTTGCTGCTTTTTTTTTTATTTGACAGATTTTTTCCCTTTCTTATGGGTATTATTCAGAAAAAGTAGTTATGACTTTACTAAGAGGGGACAGCTTTTTTAACTAATGTTGGATTGTCTAACCATTACTTGGTTGTCTGGTATTTCGTGATTGAAAGTTGCACACACCTTGTGAGATTGGAAGGGAGCATCCTCTTGGAGATACCAGGAGCTGCAGAAGGGAACACTCTCCCTGTGCTGTGCTGTCTCCACAGTGCTTTCTCATGCCATCAGGCTGGGCTAGGGCAGTATCCTGAAAGGAGGAGAACAGTAACTGCACCTGAGCAGGAAAAACAGAGGGCCAACAGCACTTCCAGCAGGAATCCTCTCCTGCATCTCATCCTCCTCAGCCTGTACTACTAAAGGAATAGGAGTCTGTAGCATTATCCCCACTGGCAGTCCTGTGTGGTAAAACTTCAGCTTTATCAATTTTTTAGACAATAATAAAAATACAAAACCATTTATTGGATGAGATTGCAAGTTAATGTTAGTGACTCCTACTGCCGTTTATCTTCCCTTCATAAACAGAGTATAATCAGACACTAAAAATTAAAATTAACATTTTTTTAAATGTTGAAACTCACAAGCAAGCTAAAAATCAGGTTAAACATAGGAAAATATTCTTAGGTTCACTTCAAATTTGCTTCCAAATGTTTTCAATTGTCTTTTGCACATCTGGTAACATAGGTGTCTGAATCTTTTAAATGTGTCTGTGTTCAGTGCAAAACACTTGAGAACATCACACCCTGATGGACATCCATAAGCAAATTTTGCCTAGCTGAAGCCTGGTTTTAACAAGACACTCCTGTAAACAGCTTCTACATAGACATCAAAATCTGGGACACGCATGAATCTATTCCCTTTACTATCATTTTTAATGGTTTTGTCACAGTGTAAAGGAAGCAAAGCCTCTATGTTGACCTTGAATGAATATACACATAAACTTTGAGTTCTGATTCATGTATGGTTTTATATGGTTTATATATGGTTTTATATTTGGCTATGAATAAGCAAAGAACATGTGTTTATATTATCTTTGTGCTGTTAGTGGTAATTTTGCCTTTTAGCAAAAACAAAAATTCATACTGTTCTAAAGCTTTAATTTTTATTTTTAAAATCTACACTTTTTCATATTTAAACAGTTAAACTTTTCTAATACTATGGGGTTTTGTTCTGCCAGGAGAGATGTTCTGGATGACCTTGTGACGCTGCACAACTTCAGAAATCAGTTCTTGCCAAATGCACTGAGAGAGTTCTTCAGACACATTCACGCTCCTGAGGAGCGTGGGGAATACCTTGAAACTCTCATAACAAAGTTCTCTCACAGATTCTGTGCTTGTAATCCTGATTTGATGAGAGAGCTTGGCCTTAGCCCTGGTAAGCAAAAATGAGCAGTGGATCAATCTTTATACTTTTGGATGATGCTACTGGTTATGATAGCTTTGAAATCAGCCCCTAAGCAAGTATTTCTGAAAGTACAATGGTTCAGTGTAGAGTCATCATTCCACATGAGTTGGGGAAAAAAAATAAAAACAAAAACAAATGTACAGATTCTTTTTTTAGCTGATTAGTTGGGTTTATTTCCATGTTATCTTTCCTTCATTTTTGTCTGTACTTTGAGCATTTTTCTTTTCTGAAGTTTGTCTTGCAGAGTCTTACACACTTAACGTTTTACCTTGTGGATAGTGTCACAGAAATGAAAGGGAATATTGGGCACATTGAAGTTAACAAACATTTCTAATTGCGTGGGGGAGGCAGTTTTCAGCAGTGGAACTACTTACATATTTAAAAGATAAGCTTTTGCAGGATGTTGGCTTTAGTTTACACAAACTTCAAGAATCTGTTTAAATCAAAATGTATAAAGCCCTTAGTGGCTTTTGGATTATGTAGAAATAATAAGATATTTGTAAATTCTCATTTGGCAGCATGCTGACGTTATTACTTTAAAGGTTGCTATATTAAATTTTATTTCACTGGGATATCCTTCCGAATAGTTGTATATGTATGTATATATGTGTGTATGTATATATCTATATATATATCTATATATAGATATAATTATGAGCCTAGATGATAAAGACCATAAGGTTTTTAGGGAAAAATGGTTTTAATGATCATAGTTTCTTTTTTTAACTTCTTTTTACTTATTATCTCCTGTCTAGATGCAGTTTATGTACTGTGTTACTCTTTGATTCTACTTTCAATTGATCTAACAAGTCCTCACGTGAAGAACAAAATGTCAAAGAGGGAATTCATCCGAAATACACGACGAGCTGCACAGAATATTAGTGAAGATTTTGTAGGGCACCTTTATGACAACATCTACCTTATTGGCCACGTGGCTGCCTAAAAGCACAATTTGCTAGCACTTAAAATTTGTAATTTTCAAAAACTACATCAATTCAAGATATTGATTATTTTGTAGAGATGGGGGTTATTTTAGTGCTGGTCATTCTAACCTCTGTATGCAATCAAAGTTTGTGTGTGTAAGTGTGTGTATGTGTAAAACTACCTTTTCTATCTATTTACTGTGGGAACAGAAGGATTTTTTTCATATTTTTTTTTAGTTTTGCACAAAACAATGCCATTAGTCTGACACAGCCATTAATGAATGTTAAACTGACATTACAGTCTAAGCTGAAAAAGTGGTGAATTTGTGCATTAGATCTGCTTGAAACTTTAATAAGTTCATTCTTTTTAGAATACCATGTAATGTGTATATATTTAACTAAAGAGATTTATAATCATAATTATTTTATTGTAAAGTATTTTAACTAAAATTTTTCCTTTTATCTCTTAAATTAGTGTTTGACTTTCGTTTGCATTTTTTTACAATGCTGACTACCTCAGATACTTAAGTTAGAGGAACATTGGTCTGAATACTACAATAAAGTTTATTCTAGGAGATGATAGGGCACTTGTAAAATATCTAAGCTGGTATTTTATACTATATTTATTAACTTGAATCAGCATATTGCCAATCTGCTATTCACTCCATTTTAAAGATTACAGGCTCTATTTTAGATGAACCTTGATGCTCTACAGGGGTTGCCAGGGGAAATCATGCAGTGTACCAAGAGGTTTATGTTATTTACATACATAACCTATTTTGCAGATACTGGTTTTTGGGAAACAGGGCAACTACAATCACCTATACAAAACTACAATTTTCTATTCAGTGCAGTAAGCAAGAAAAAATCTGAACAGAGGAAGTGGTATGGAGTGAGTAACGTGTTGCTGCTTTCAGCTGGTTTCCTCAGTCTAGAAGTGTCAATGATGGAAATGCCTCGGCAAATGTATACCAGATGACTTGTTGCTAAAGCTGTTAAAAACTGACAGTGCAAGATTAGAGCAGTGACTGTGCAGGATTGGAGAGCTGGTTCAGAGTCACATCCTGAATTACTTTCTAAATCTGTCATGTAGCTAGATTTTAAACAGCTCTGAATTTATGGAAATACTTCAGAAATTACTTGGTCAGGTTGTGTCTTGACATTTTCTGAAGTGTGGAGAATATTAGCGGTGGAACTGCTGTTCATGTGCAGGAATTGAATAAGGATTTGCCTAATTTTTGCCCAGACAAGTCATGGAGCAGTGCTTTTCTTGACATAACATGTAGTTGAAGTAAGAGCTGTTCCTGATTATGTATGTTTACATAATATTCAGCTATCAGTAGCATCTGGATATATTAACAAGTATATTTATTCTTTTTCCCTGCCATACCATGAGGTGAAGTGGGAAGGTATTCTTAATCTGGGAAACAGAACTAATCTGAGTTTTTATCTAGAAAGCCTATTGCAGAGCCAAGAATTTAATTCAGGAATGACCCCTCACTGCCATGCACATTGCCTATGGGGCACCTAGGCAGTGTTACGTTTGTTCCAGATGTGAGAAGGACACTTCATACAAGTGCTACATAAATGATGGGAAGAAAAAGATGTAGCTATTGCTGCTATTTCAAGTGTTTATAGCTCTGCTGCACAAACTGAAATACATGCAGAAAAAGTACTTTTTTATTATATTACCTTTAATTGAGTGTAAATGCCATTGCATTTATGTAG
Organism: Zosterops lateralis; assembly: GCF_965231275.1. Classification (NCBI taxonomy): domain Eukaryota; kingdom Metazoa; phylum Chordata; class Aves; order Passeriformes; family Zosteropidae; genus Zosterops; species Zosterops lateralis. Next base: position 36,187,572 of record NC_139766.1, read on the forward strand.
CATACACAGCCAAAGCCAAGAGCCAGCAGTATTGTGGCCATGTTCCAGACAGGTTTACAGTATCACCTCCTTGCTCAGGATAACTACTCTTCACCCAGTGTCGTTTCATGTATTGAAGAAAGTCCAAGGATGCATTCTGCAGTGGTCAATTAATCTCAAACACAAGTTAAGAATATATGATACAGTGAGGAGCTTTGTTTAAGGCACAGTTTACTACTTCTGTATTACAAAAAAAAATGGAAAACTTCTAACATAATTTGTAAAACCAACTATAAAGGACAAATGTCTCTGGGCTCTTTAAAGTCATCTGAAGTGGAGACAGCAGAATACAGTTTTCTAAGAAACACTCCTCAAAGATTATACACTTTAAAAGAAGAACTCAGTGAATTTTGAAATTAGAACTTTTCTTGTTAGAAAATACTTTCTCCTCAAGCCACAAATGCAGAGCAAGGCTTAATTCTCTTCTGACTTATGCTTAGATTGAAATTAGTGATACTGGTTTTGATTTTGCACTAATAAGAGAGTATGAATTGTTAGTCTGCATTTCTCTTAATTTCCAGTTACCATGATACAGAACAAAGCCTTCAGGCAGACAGAACATGTTTTTTCTGGAACAGATGAATGCATCTATTAGCAAGGTTTAGAATACTTCAAGGCCAGTGTAGCAGCCAAGAAGATAAATTAGAAACAGGATCATACAATTCAAGTTTCCATAAGACAAGTCCAAGGGAAAACAAAACCCTAATGACCTGCAGATAACAGCATCTGATCTTCACAACAAGATTTTGAACAGTGTTAGAGGATTACCACCCAACTCATGCTATGCATTATGTTACTAGTGCGGAGTGGAACAGAAAACAGAAACAGAAAACAGTGCCAAGTGTGAATTCCCTCAGAGGCAATCATGAAACAACTAATTAATACAGACATTTCTTCTGTCTTTTTTCCAGTTTGAGTCTAGCTCTGAAGTGTCTGAGAAGTAATTTTTTGCATTTTAGCAATCTAGACTTTACATGAAGTTAAACAATTTCCTGTCTTAAAAGGAGTTAAGAAGTCTTAATCAGATGTAATAGTACTCTTAAAAAGTGACAAAAATTGTCTTAGTTGTCCTCCAAAAACTCTTTAAATAAACAACGTTTTGGGCAGTGTTTTCTTCAATGCACTTGGTGTCTCCATGCACATTTTAAAATAATGATACTTTGTTGATCCAGGCGTCACTAAATGATGTGATGTGGAAATAGCTACTTGATCAAGCACTTCAGAAAACTTAGGTAGATAATCTCAAGCTGAATTACATGAGCATGATCATGCGTAACTGCAGAGTGATTCCCAAGCTCTTGCGATTACACCACTGTATGTCCTTTGAACTTTGGCCATGTGGTGTTGCCTTAACTCTGAACTGTATGCACTGTACACAGCACTGAAGGAAAAAGTGAGCCTGCAGCCCATCCCCCTGCAAACACTCATTGTTCTGTCCTAAAAGACCCTGGAATTCTTCTGAATGGCCATTTCTGGAAGTTTGGTGGCTTCAGTGTGACAGAAGGAAAATTTTTCTGTTCATGTCAGGAAAATGAGTGTACCTGTGTCTATGTAAGTGTCACACAAATGCAGCTCATGTTTGCTTTAATAAAAGTTTGAGGATCTGATTGCATTTTTTGATGGAATATGGCATGTATTAGAGATTCACATGGCTTAGCTATAGACAGCATCTGATAGTATCTGCTTTCTCAAACTCTGTTTCTGTCTGAAATACTTTCCATTCCAACTCTAAATAACGTATTTATACAGCTTTGACTTTTTAAATAAATCAAAGCCACTGCAACATACAGAAGCCCAAACAAATAAAAGTTTGAGACGTGTTTGTCAATTTTGAAGCAAGTGCAAAATTTGCATTCAGGAAAAAAAAAAAATATCAATTTGTACTCTTTAACCTTTCCCTTTTACCCCCCACATTGGAAAAATAAAAAAATGTAAACAGTTTCAAAATACAGCTTTAAGAAAATAAACTGACTAGCTGGACAAATAAATGTTACTATTTCTTCTTCAGTATTCCTCAGTTTATTAAGTTCTTAACATAAACAAGTTTATCAACAGGAATTGTTCTTTTTTGAAGTGATAATAGTTTTGTTCTCTGTGTAAGGAGAGACTTGGGTTGGACTCAATTATCTTGGAGGTCTCTTCCAAGTGCAATTGGATATTATTAATAACTCTGGTTTTAGAAAGCAAGTATTATTTTAAGCACCTGTACAAAATTAAGATATACTTACTTGATCATGTTAAAATGTTGAAATTATAATAAATATTTGGGAAAGTCAGATTTACTTGCCCTCTATTAAATTCAGATTTTTTTTTCTTTTCAAATATTTCACAGATGTATTAAAGCTAATAAACATTAAGGCTGATGAATTGTCCTCTGCCATTGTAAAATCTCCCACTCTAAGCTCAAAAAGCACTATTAAAATGGGCAAAGAACAGATATAAAATAATTCCTGTGCTCACGTTATGGTTTCACTTGCCTTAAAGAGAAATACAAACTTTTATAATCTGCATGTAATGGTGATTTTAGTAAGATAAAAAACTTATGTAATAATCTTATTTATGACATGTTTAAAGTTCAGACTTGCCACGTGTAATTAAATCATAATCAAGTAGCAAGGAGTAGTTACAGAAGTGTGTCTGTAAAAAGCCTAAAAGAGATCACATTGCTCCTTCGTCACCTCAGTGTTTTTGCTAATATTAATGTTAGTAAATTTTCAGTTTTCCTTCCTTATTCATGTAAATATGCTTAGAGAAAATATTTAAACTCGATACTTCCATTTCCTATGTGAAATTTATTTGCATTAAAAACAAACTTTCTGTATTTAAAATATTAGAAAAACAGAAAAACTTCAATTCACTGAAAGAAAAAAGAGGCTGTTAATTTTCAGCTGTGTGGTTCACTCATAGACCCTAAGAGAGAAAACAAGCAAAAAGCACTTTTCAGATTCCTCGCAATCAAAAAAATGCATTTTTTTAAGCTTAAAAACTGTGTATGTGTGTACCTAACAGAAATCAAGCATATTTTTGTGAAAGCAATATGGTCAGGATACCAGTTATTTTCAGAGAGAGTATTCATTTGTAAAAGTTAGCTTTCTTCTTGGCAGTGTTGGAGTGGAATGTTGGATTTAATTTAAGATGATTAATGAGATTTTGTCAGACTCCCTGCCTTTACCACCGCTGCAGTTTGTCAGCACAACAACCTGGGGAACCCGGACGCCACTCTGTCGCCCAAAACTGCTTTCCAGGAAAAAATAAACTCGAGTAACTAGTGCCAGGTATGTGTCGATGGTATTGTCTTTCAGCTGTTGAAAGTTTAACTCTAAGCTGGGACGTTTACACATTCTGAGCAAGTGAACCTCATTTGTTATTTCAGTAGTCTGTTTTTGACAGTGGATACCAGTGTAAACTTTAATTTTCAGAGCAAGCATACCCATTTTTTTAACCTTATGGAAAATCTTATAATCTATGCAGAAGAGAAGTACTTTAAAAGGGAAAAAAATATGTATCAAAGCTTATTTAGCTAAGTTTTTCTGGAGAAAGACCTTTTATTCAATCTGTATATTGTATTCTGTTCAGAGAAGCTCATCCTTCGAGCACTACACGTGCCAGTAGCTTGCTGAGTGACAAGGAATGTTCTGTTGGACGTGAGGCAGATGCATCCATGTGTATGCCAAGTGCCAAAATCTGACAAGTTTGCTGTACTTCTCATATATGACCATAACATAAGCAAATGAGTAATTATTTTGAAATGTAAGGTTGATATTGAAAATTATTTACAATTCATCTTCTCTGCTTTCCTTGTGGAAGTTTGTTCTGTTGGTCTACAGTTTGAGCATTGTGTTCTCTTATATGTGAGATGGTCAGATATCAAAAAGATTATTTCAATTTCAAAAGCAGCGTTCCCCATCAGAGAAAACATGCCTGCCTGTGCTGTGCAAGTCCTCCTGCAGTCACATAATGCTGTATCAAAAACCTGACGTTGCATTCACTCCTATGGACCCCTTTGTACACCAGTTCTATCCATTAACTCAGCAGGCAAAAAATCCTGCAAGCTTCACAGAGATGTAGGTGGTAAAAAAGACTTTCTACTGCTCTGCTGCACCAGGCAGAACAATACTCTTTTGTGGGGCATGATGGCACATGTATGCTTTGCATTGCTTTTATCTGAGCTGTTTTTTATGTGTTGAAAGAAGTATTTTCACTGCAGCTTCCCTGTCTTCATCCACAATTCAGGCTAATTGTCATAATTACATGTAACACAACTGAACTGAAATACATTTTTATAACTGGACAACTTCTTGAATTTACTTGCCTTCTGCAGTATTAATCAGCTACATGATAAAATAAATGAGGAAATCACAGAACTGCTTTACAAGTGCTAAAGAAGTGCATCTCTCAGCGTGCTTCTTAGGAACAATCAAGATGCTGTATTTTTTCACATTAAATGTAACTTCTTGTTTCTATATTCCACTTAGGAATTTATATCAATAAAAGTATTTGTTACTGTTCCACACTGTCTGAAGTCTGACAGTACGATTTCTGGTTTGTACCAGCAAAAGCTGACTTTTTGGGGTTTTTTTTCCCCCATGGAATAGCAGAAAAAATTAAATGCGATTAAAAATGCTTGGATTTTTTTTCTTCCCTATAAATAAGGTTTAGATATGTAATAAAATACAGACACCACATGATTAGTAATCAGCTTTTTAAAAATTCTTTTTCAACTTTTTAAAATATGCTTTCCCTTTGTTGGTATTAAGTCTTCACAATGTGCATAGTGCTGCATAACCTATACTGAAAATCACAGCACTTAAAGGGCTAATTTGAAGATCTAAATGGAACATAGACATTATTCTGGTTTCCAATATCAGCTAGATTTTATTTAAAATAATAAAGACATTGAAATGTATTAAAAATTCTTTTAAATTAGTGATATTTAATAATATTAAGTTTAATCATCAGTCATAAATCAAGATTTATAGCCTGAGTCTAAAGACTCAAATTAGTGAAACATAAAAAAGCAAAGGAAATTTTCTGTGATAAGACTTCATTAAAGCTAAAATTTTGTTGGTTTTTATGCAGATCAAGACAGAAGTTTTGAAGAGGTAAGACTGGTGGTCTCTGTAAGAGGATACGTGGTCCCAACCATATTCCTACCTCATCCTCCCTCTTTCCTGCAGTAACATAAAAACTTTACTGGCCTGTCCAACACATCTGTGCCTTTGCACAGCTATCCACAGGGAAGCAGAGCAGTCTTTCTTTGCAAACTACACCTCTTCCCCCAAATTAGTAAATAGACACTGTAATCTTGTTATTTATAAAATATAAAGTGTTCTCTGTAATTTCTTCACAGTGACAGAAACAAGAAATTAGCAGTTAAGATGTACTCTCACTGAGTATCAATATTTTTTTTAAGTACAGACAGTTCTATTATACAAAAGCAGCAGAAAAAGAAGCCCATATTGCAAAATGTAGTTTTATGTCAATAACTTCATTCCAAAATCATCCACAAATTAATTTCATGAATGCTAATTAATGATCTTTAGTCTGTTTTAGAAGTTGTTCACCACAAATTTGAACTAAGAATTTTACACAGAATATGAGATAATACTTGGAGAAACTTAATCTGCTTTTGCCTAGCCACACATCTAAGCAGTTACACCCTAGTAAAGCTGTTGCCCTACCTCTGTCAAAAGCAAACCAGTAACTCCAGGGAGGAGATTCAGGATGACATAGGAAGAAGCAGAGGCTTAGAAGTATCTTTAATGACTCACCTCATAACAAAGCCAACACACTGTTTAAGGTGATAGATGTCTCTGTGTTACCAACTGAAACAAAGCAGTATTTTCACATCTTCTTGGATAATGTATTCTCAATAAAGAAGATGACCCAAAAGCAGGCTGAGACTTTAGAGGCTTTATGCTTACTCCAAGTAGTGCTAATAAGACTTCATACAAGTACTGCCAAAAAGCATTTAACCTCAGAGAAAAGAGAAATAGTAAAATTTAATTACTATGATGCAAAGGAGATCTGTAAAATAAATAGCAGAGTCCCACCTGTACAGGTGCAGCAGTATATTGGTGTAAAGGAAAAGGTGTGTCAGTTTTAGTATGTAACGATATATATTAGATTATAACTTTAATTTTCTCAAGCAGTGATAAAAGTGCCCATTTGGCTTCACCCCCTCAGTTCTCAGTATACAGGTGTACAACATAATGCAGCACAGGAGAATGTGTGTGTTTAGGCTGATGAGGTAACCTGACTGCTGTGGCAGGCACTTCTCACAAACAGCCTCTGCTGAACCAGTAGCATTGTAAGACCTTCTGGAAAGACATTTGTAACTTGCCATATTACACAGTTTAGAAGGAATACTCAAAGGCAGAAGGAAGCCAGGTTATGGGGTGGACAGGGTGGGGTTGTTGATATTTCAGGTATATGTATTGTATATTTCTATCTCCCTTTATTTCTTTTTCACTTTCTTCATTTCCAGAAAAGTTTGTTTATATTAGTCTTAACAATAATTTAGCCCAGGATACAAAAAAAAAAAAAAAAACCCAAAAAACCAACCAAACAAAAAAACCCAATCTGAATCTTTGAGAGTAAAAAAAGTGTGTGAGCTTTCACAGGTTTTCCGTAACATTAAAATAACATCAAAATTATTAAGTATTTACAGAGTCTTGAGATACTACTTTAATTGTTGTTATTTATTTCATGTGCGATTTTAACTGGAAATTGTCAGTCAATGCATTTCTCACTCATTGTGTCAGTCTTACACACCACAAATCAAGGCAAGTTTCTGTGAAAGGACTCCATAATATATTGCTATGAAAAATAATCCATTGGATGCACAAGAAAAAAAGCTGTGATTGATGAAGCATTTACTTATGTGGTTATAAGCGTAAATTGTTATATGAAAATTAAACTGCCTTTAAACAAGCAAGTGATCCAATCCATTTCAAACACAAGCCTTTTAGAGGGGAAGCCCAATCCCCATTCTGCTGACCATACACATCTTTAAACACATTAAGTTTCTGAGAAGGCAGTGACACAATTTTCCAATTGCTTATGTCTCTAAGACCCAGTCAGCTTGGAAGGTCATCACCAAAACCCACTCTCCTGACATAAGGAGTTTTTGGCTTAGGCTCCTTATAGGATTTGCTTTGACAGATAACAACCATGGAGTGAAATGACCAAATATCAAGTTTATTCTTGATACAAAAACTTACACAGCAAATGCAGTAATTTCAAAAAATAAGATTATTCATGACCATAGCTGCATAGAGGCTATGCATTCATAATGTCTTTCCTGAGCAGAACCAACACTCTGGTCCTCAATTTTCCAAGCTTGTTTGGCAGGTTTTACCAGTTGGAAAAGCTCCTCTTCATGCTTTCTCCAAGAGCACAGCTTCTGCTCTCCGAGCATCATTGCCCAGGCTTTCCTCAATGCTCACTAGGCAGAAGAAGCAGCCACAGTTTTGGATCATAGAGCATAAGAGCAACACTCAGTTCCTGCAGTATCAACCATCCTCTATTTCAGTGAAACTCCTAATTTACACCAGCACAGAATATGTCCTCCTCTTTTAGTCCAGAACCTTGATTATCTTTCTCCTACCTTGATATGCAACTATTCTTTCTGCATTACTGGGATGTTCAAACCTGCTGCACCCTTCATTTTATGGATTCCTTGTTCACACGTGTCCTCTTGCAAGAAAAAGACTCAGTGTCAGAAAGAGAGAGCACAAACTCCGTGCTGTGCAGAGCTCTTATTATAAAAAGATCATTAAAACAACAGAACAAAACAACACAGTGCATTTGCAAGGACCTATCCCTAGACACAAATATGTTTCAAATTAAAGACTACAAATGACTGCAACATGAAGAATACTGTCCTGACTAGAAAATCTGGTAAACTCATATCTTTTAGAGATATATCCATTGCATTGTATTTTAAAGTGGCCAGGTTCCATGTTTTCAGCCAGGCACATATTTTTGAAATTGTCTCTCTGACTGTAAGCATAATAATTTATTTTTTTTTAATCTTCATCTTGCTTAGACACTTTTTTCTTTCTCTTTTCCAATATTTCCCTTACCAGTATTAAACAATGTAACATAACTTCCTAATACCTTCTACTTTTCCACTGTGATTTCCTGATTTGTCAGAATCTTTCTAGATACAATTTCCCTTAGGCTTGTAGAAAAAAAAATTGTAACTACTCCAAAATTGACAGGGTTTATATGTATATATTTATGCCTTGTATATATCCTAGGCTCCTGGTCTGCTTGCTTGCCAGCGTGATTGATTGACTGTGTCCTGAAAGCTGTTTATAAAAACCGGGGGGCAGTGAGATGGGCTTTGTTTTTATTTCTCCTGTTTCAGGAGGGTCCCCTGTTCCCCCAGAGTGACAATCGGGTCACTTCACAGCCGCGCCACCTGGACCAAAAATAAAATGCTGGAAAGTAAAAACTGGCCGCGGATTGAGAAAGTTTAGTGTAATGTTTCTTTATGTTAAAGCCCCGAGCCCCGCCCCGCCCGTGTCCACCTGCCGAGACGCGGGGCCGGGAGGATCCCCCCGTATCCGGGGCTCTTTTCCATGTGGATCCCATTACCATCATTTGCTCACAGTATGAGGGGGATTAAGGCGATTAGAATGAAAATAATTAAATGATTTTTTCATTCACCCCTTCACCTAAGGGGAAAGAGAGAGAGAGAGAGAAGGGAATGTACCCGGAGAAACAGAGCTGGGGCTGTGATTCCCTTTGGAAAGGGGGAACTTTTCAAGGAACAGAAGGAAAGGGGGGGAACCCTCGCAACTGTCAAGTGTTTTCCAAACACTGGATTAATGCTGGCCAGAGCTGTGTTGTAACGTGGCCCTACTGTTTTCAAATAGGTTTTCCAACCGGTAATTGTTAAGTCCCAGCACTGAATAATGAAATCAAAATAAAAACATAAAAATTCTCGGACGCTTCGGGGTTTTGTTGTTATTCTGGAGGTGGGAAGGTAAAAAAAAAATTTGCGGGGTGGAGTAGTTTATTTCTTTGTTGTTGTTTGTTGGTTTGTTTGGTTTTTTCCCTGTTACAAGCAAAATTCCTCTATGTCATCATCTGGAATACAGCCATAATCCTGATTAAAAGATTTATACATTTAAAAATAACAGACGGCTTTTAATCTGATAAAGGGATAATAGTTTCGTCAGCTTCTCTTCTTTTTCAATGAAAGTGCTAGAACAAAACTGCTTACACCCATATGCATAGTCACACTTTGTGTTCATTTAGGTATCATTATAAATCCATACTTCAGTATTTACTGTTTTCGTTTGCACGGATAAAATTTAGAGATTAAATCCATGTCCGAGAAAAGGCAAAAATTCAAAGGTTAATTAGTTACAAGTACCTTTGCTTTCTTATATTTCTCTCTTTTTATTTTTTTTTTTTTTCTTGATGGGTTGTTTGTTTGTTTCGGGGTTTGTTGTTGTTGTTTTCCCAACAATAAGCAGATCGAAAAGAGCCGGAGCGGGTAATTCCTTTCACTAATTACTTGACAATAAGCAGCTCGAAAAGAAAATCTTGTAGGAAGGACTTCAGGATCTGCAGGAGAAACATCTCTGTGCTGCATGCCCGAAAATCCTAACATAAATACTGTGGATGCTGCATGCCCGAAAATCCTAACATAAATACTGTGGATGCTGCATGCCCGAAAATCCTAACATAAATACTGTGGATGCTCTGCTCTGCTCTCACCGGCTCTAAACACGTCTGCCCACAGGCAACGCTGCGGTTTGTGTTTAAAGGTTCTTCTCCAGCTGGAAAATCGCTCTGCGGAGAGCTGTTATTTTTAAAACAGTAGATCTTGTAGGGTGAAATTTAAGTATAGACGTTTTTTGAATCAACGAGGAGGGGAAATCCCGCTTGTTGTCAAAAGTTAATTCTTATTATTAGAGAAGTTTGTAATTTCAATTATTTTTTTTCCTCTATAAATGTAATTGGCCTGCTTTCATAGTTACTAAAAAAATCATCCGGCAAATCGAGGGCTGAAAGCCGTCATTCATTCGGCACTATCTCCTTCAGTCAATACTCGTTAGTGCCGCCCTTTGTAGCGCCCTTTGCCCGCCGTGTCTCGCCGCCAGCCCGGCAGTGCGATTCCTGCCCACCGCAGCGTCATTAGTGCCAAACCCGCGGCCGCCGGGCGCTCCTCAGTTACCAATAAACCTTTACTGCCGCTCGCCTCGGAGCGTCTTTGGAGAGCGCGGCTGTGGCTCGCGGTGCCGAGCCTGTTCCGCCTAATGCCTCCCTTCCTGATCGCATTACCGCCCGCTCCCCCGCCGCTATTTATGGGCAATAAAAGCGCCCGCAGCCGGGCCCGGCTCTCCTCCCATCAGGGCGCAGAGCAGGTGACGGACTCGCGCTTTTTCATTTTTCACCGCTTCAATGCCAGATAGAAAATCGCTCGACTTTCCTCCCCTCCATTTCTTTATGAACTCGAGCACGGAGACCTCCGGAGGGGGCGCGGAGTGACCGCGGTGGCGGCAGCGAGGGGACCACGGCCTGGCCCGGCCCTCAGGGGACACACACACACACACACAGCTGGCCCGGCCCTCAGGGGACACACACACACACACGGCCTGTCCCTCAGGGGACACACACACACACACACGGCCTGGCCCGGCCCTCGGGGGACACACACACACACACACGGCCTGGCCCGGCCCTCGGGGGACACACACACACACACGGCCCGGCCCTCAGGGGACACACACACACACACACACGGCCTGTCCCTCAGGGGACACACACACACACACACACACGGCCTGTCCCTCAGGGGACACACACACACACACACGGCTGGCCCGGCCCTCAGGGGACACACACACACACACACGGCCTGTCCCTCAGGGGACACACACACACACACGGCCCGGCCCTCAGGGGACACACACACACACGGCTGGCCCGGCCCTCGGGACACACACACACGGCCTGGCCCGGCCCTCAGGGGACACACACACACACACGGCCTGTCCCTCAGGGGACACACACACACACACGGCCCGGCCCTCAGGGGACACACACACACACACGGCCCGGCCCTCAGGGGACACACACACACACACGGCCTGTCCCTCAGGGGACACACACACACACACGGCCTGTCCCTCAGGGGACACACACACACACACGGCCCGGCCCTCAGGGGACACACACACACACACGGCCTGTCCCTCAGGGGACACACACACACACACGGCCCGGCCCTCAGGGGACACACACACACACACACGGCCTGTCCCTCAGGGGACACACACACACACAGCTGGCCCGGCCCTCGGGGGACACACACACGGCCTGGCCCGGCCCTCAGGGGACACACACACACACACACACACACACACACACACACACACACACACACACACACGGCCCGGCCCTCAGGGGACACATAAGCTCCCCGGATTGCCAACAGCCGTTCAGGAAACGACGAGAGGAGGGTAAAAGAGAAGAGAATGAAAAAATAGACATATTTTTAAAAATCACGAGCACCCACGTACACAGAAAGACTCACACAACAAACCACCAGTCCAAACAAAAAGTTTAAAACAACGACAACACAACCCCAATAGAAACCAGATCTCATTTACCTTTCGTGGCCAGGAAGGTTGCTATGGTTCTCCCGGCTGGCGGGATGGGGACTCCCGCCTCGTCCTCTCCCTGTGTCCCCCGGCATGGCACAAAGTGTACCCCGCGGCGGCCCCGCACAGCTCCCCGGGCTGGGGCTCAGCCGGGCCCCCCCCGCCATACCACAGCTCCCCGGGCTGGGGCTGGGGCTCAGCCGGGCCACCCCCGCCATACCACAGCTCCCCGGGCTGGGGCTCAGCCTGGCAGCCCGACCAGACCCCCCTGGCCATATCACACCTCCCCGGGCCGGGGCTCGGGCTCGCAGCCGGGCCAGACCCCTCATCCCCGGCCATATAAGGCGCTCCAGGGAAGCCCCGCAGGAGCCGCCGCTGTCCCCGGCACTTCGGGCCACCCGACCCCGCCTCAGCTCCTTAAACACGGGGAAACCCTCCTTCTCCAGCAACGCCCTGCTGGCTTTGGTGTGTTTTGTGTTGTGGGGGTGTTTTGTGGGTGTTTTTTTCCCTACGAGCATGCACTGAGGCTGGGCTCAGGCTCCCCTCCCAGCCAGGGCTCCCCGATCACCCCCAGCCCTGCTGAGGCCAGGGCCGGGCTCTCGGCCGGAGCTGGGGCAGGAGGCAGCCTGGATGGGGTCCTCCCTCACACCGACATTTGATTTAAATCTGCCTCCGGGGAAATGAAAAAAAAAAAAAAAAAAAAAAAAAAAAAAAAAAAAAAAAAAAAAAAAAAAAAAATCTTAATAGGGAGGGAGGAAAAAAAAAATCAAAAGAACACCCAATCCGAAAGCTGACAGGAGCTACAGACGCTAAATACGTGTAGGGATGGGAGAAGGAGTAAAAGTAAATAAATGTCGGTTCCCTAATTGAAAGGCAGGAGCGAGCCCTTTGTGTACACGGGGCTTCAGGGAGAGGAAAGCCAGAGCACAGGGAAAGGAAAGGAAAGGAAAGCGGGGGGAGCTCGGGGGCTCCCTGGGCCCTGCCGGCGGGAGATTTACCTTCCCCGGCCTCTCCCCCGTCCGAAGACAGGCAGAAAGAAATAGAGAAAAGTGCTGGGAGAAGGCCAGTAACTGGGCGAAGGGCTGAGGAGAGCTGTCCCGCTCGGGGAGGGGTCAGATTGCCCCCTGGCCTGGGGAGGAGGGGAGCGGGACACTCCGCCACACCGGGGCAAACTGGAAAGGCGCAAACAAACCTTGTGAAAACAAACAGCACTCTTGGAGTTTTTCTTTTTAAACAAGGTGCCTTGGAAAGCGTATTTGCATATCTTTCTCAGCCAAAGGATCAAACGGGGTTTCCAAAACCAGTTATAACCAATATAACCCCAGTTATATTTAATTATTTGTGGACAAAGCTGAAACTTTGTCATTTCAACTTAGTATGATAATTGACTGAAAAAAAAATCTCAAATCTGCTTGCTGTCTATGTACAGCCACAATTTTTTTCTCCCTGCATTTATAATCAATAAATAATTCCAATATTTCCCCAAACGTAGAGTATAATAAATATGATCAAACCCTTCCCTTGGAATTGTGAATTTATTCACAGTGCACTTGTTTCGGGATTTTATCTCTTTAACTTGAGGGAGCGTATAATACCAAAGGATGCTCTGGACGTATGCTTTCATGTAAATACATGCAAATCTATCTCATTCCTTCTGTTAATCCCTTTTTTCACCCACAGTAATAACAACTGTGATTAACAGCTCAAATTTTATATCTCTCAGGTTCTCTGCGTGAAAATATATTGATGATCTGCAGTGTGCAGTTTGCAGTGTTGCTACCACATGAAACTCTCAAACATTTCTTTTCTCAAACGTGACCTTTCAGGTCCCCCTCTCCCTGGTATCAAGAGAGGCCCTTCCCCTCCAGTCCCAAACTTGTTTGCAACAATTCAGCCTCTTCACAATTCAGCCTTTTCCTGGACACTGATTCCAGCATCATTTCCATAAAAACATCAGGCTGGTAACTCCAAAGACTGTACAACCTGTTAATTCATCTGTTTCAGTTGACTAAAAAAAAAACCAGTCTGTTAACAGATCAGTCCTGAAACTCAATGTGCACATATACATATTTCTAACAAATATCAGTACTTTTTTCTGATACTTCTCTTGTACATAGTGGATGCAGTCGAAGTGTCTTTTACAACTGGTGTGAAATATTCTTGATGTACAGGTGCATATCTGGGTTGAAAAGGGCCTGTTAAGTGCCATCAATGCTATCTAGAGTCGTGCATACACTGCTAGTCAGATAGTGCAACTGCACAAAAGCAATGGCCTCTCAGCTTACCCTAGGCCATTACAGCTGTGACTGTAGAAAGTCTTCAGAAAAATAACTATCACCTTCATCTACTGTCATACTTTCCTATCATCTTAGTTTTCCAGTTACCAGAAAGTCTTTTGAAAATGCAGTTTTCCTGTAGAAATACAAAGCTGATAAGATAATAATTTTAAAAGGTAATTTAGTTTTAAAAAAAGATGTCCCCACCTCTTATGAGATGTAGAACTGAAAATATTTAAGGTGACTGTTTAATTTATTTTTTTTTATATTCTTCTTCTTCAATTTCTCATATTCCCACTTTTTAATCAAACTTTTAAAATTAAAGTGTGGATTTTTATAAGATTTAGTTATGGAAATGTTATCAGACTATTTGATCCACAGACAGCTGTAGCCTACAAGAGATCCCATTGGGGACTTGCAGTCCTCCTCAGGGAGCACAGCAGCAGTTGTTCAGTAGTTAGCAACATTAATCAGTAGTCTACATGCTACAGTTTAAAGCAGTGAATAGGTAAGGTAAACACATATAAATCCTCATGTCTTAGAGAGAAATCTTGCATTAGTCTGTCATATGAAAGGGCAAGAGAAAGAAGGTGTAGAAAGCCTTTTGAGGCTCTGTTGTCAATATGGAAAGTTTCCACACTAGTCCTAGCTCTAGGCAAGAGAGTGGCTGAAGCACTGGCTGCTGTGGGTGAGAATTGGCTCTTTGGGCGACTAGAAAGGGCAAGGTCAGCTCACAGCAGACATTTTATGCCTCAGGAAGAAGTCAAGGGAGAAGTGGCTACTTGTAGGTAATTGTAGGGTCTATCTGGCTAGCCAAAATACATTTTCCTCCTATTTTTCTGAGAGGCCAGTCAGATTGGCTTTGAGTTCCCATCAATGTCTCCAAGTGGTCCCTTACTGCTCTGTGTGGTGCAATGACAAATCTGGACACAGGACATTGCAGGAGATTTCCCGAAAACTCAGGAGTGGGTTTTACTTCTTACTTTCTCAAAGTAATCTGATTTGCTGCCTCACCTTCTAAGTTGGTACCACTGTGATTTCTCTTGATTCTGCTCTACTGAAATATACAGGGAAAGAGGGATGAAATTTGAGAATTAGCATGAAAGCCATTTTAATGGCTGGATACTCATTGTTCTCATCTTCCTGAAGTCAGAAAAACTCTTGATTTGATACAGCACTTACTACCTAGATACTGGAGGGCTGATTCCTAAAATGGTTACATAGGAATTTGCAAAATAAAAAGCCACAGCCCTGCCCTCCATGTTTACACTGGCCAGAGGGTTGTGTTTTATCATCTAACTTCATCCGCACTCTGGACACTTGCTTTCTGCTCTGAGGGGCAGGCACTGAAATTTCTTCATCAAACTGAGACCCAAGCTCATTGCTTGACATTATGTTGCTCAGAAATCCAGGGGCAGCTACTTGATGTGACACCATGCAAACTGGAGCAAAAGCAAGGCTGTGTATGCTAGAGGAGGGCTGAGGTGCTGTGTGAAGCTTGGGCAGCACCAACAGCAGCTGGACAAGCGATTGTGGCCCTACTACAGGAAAGAAAAGGCAGAGTGCCAGATGGCAGTCAAACAGAAGAGCTGAGATCAAGACAAAAATCTTACATAAAACAACAAAACAAAATTGTATATAGGCAAGGAGCCTTTTGGAGTAACACAGATTTCATTGAGAGATATTAAAAAAAAAAAAAAAAAAAAAAAAAGAAGCTGCCTGTGATGTCTCTTGCTTTTCCAAAGGGCACATTTTACCAGATACCTGCAACGAAAATACCATAAAACATTACCTAGCTTATTCAGAAAGCCACTAAGGGGGAAAAATAGCTTTCTTCAAGGGGAGTTTGATGTGCTTTTTAGCCTGCTCTGTCATTTTTCTTGTCTCTCTTCATAATCTCTATGCAACCCAGAAGCAGCCAGTAAAAAAGAGAGACCCTCTGCTTGTTTAATTACTTCCTGAAAATTTGACAACTACTACTTCAGTCTCATTGGATAATCTACTTTTAAATTACCTAGTCTTTCAAAGACAGCATAATTTGAGTACATTTACTTCCCTAGCTATACATCATGCCTATCAAAATTAAATGCTTCCAACATACCAATGCAGTGTTTTAACATTTCACTCCTGTAATACATTTAACAGTAAATTTAACTTTTGAACAGATTTTCATACCTTTAGCAGTAAAGCACAGTTAGAAATGGATTTTTTTTCTGATGACAAAGTAAAATTATGTTAAAAAATTATAGTTTATAAAATGCTTGGTGTCAAATTTTGTGATAATTAAAACGTTTTTCTTTATTCCTGCTTAAGAAAAAACTCACTTTACAACTAATTTCTGAACAAAATATGAACTCAGGCATAGCTCAATGAGTTTGCATTTTTGCTCTACATATAATCAAAATTAAAAATGCTATCTCAAAATAATTCATATGCTTTTCCTCTGATTTTTTTAAGACTTCTTTTTCAAAGCAATACAATTATTTACAGAAATTTAGAATAAACTGTTCAGTGTTCTCCTTTAGCAGACTATTCAACTGCCATTTTAACTGATGACTAGGAGGTTTTCTAGAAAATCTGTTTTTCTGTGATCTGTATGATCATTTCTACTTCTACAACAGAAAACAGAAAATTATCTTAACAACACGTATTGATTATCACCAAAATATGCAAAAAGCACGTATGGAGGGTGCACTCTCTGCAGGGTGTGTGTGTGTTTTTCAAAGCTGAAAGACCACCCCACACAGTACCAGGATTCCTCCTGGAGAGAAACGGGAAGTGAAAAGCAGTCACAAAAACAGACCTCTCCCCCAGATATTAGCATTGCTTTTCAGCATTCCTCTCTCAGGAAACCCGGCATTTGAGGTTGGTTTTTTTTTTTTTTTTTTTTTTTTTTTTTTTTTTTTTTTTTTTTCTTTTGTTTGTCTGTAGTGACACATGTCAATAAGCCCTATTTTTAAAAGAGAGTAATTTTAATTGGAGGAATGCATGCAGATCTCATGGTGGAGCCTGTTGGTGTAGGCACCACATGTGTGTGCATGCAGGCAAGCCAGAGACTGTCTACAGCACATGTGCAGGTCAATCCAACATGAGCAAAACCAAAAGCAAAAGGAGGTAAAGAAACAGCACGTAAAAAAAAGGAAAAAGAAAGAACCCCCCCCTTGTTTATAAATCATCACAAAGACTACAATATCCTGTTATCTGTTGTAGTAAATTCATACAAAAATAAATAAACAAATGTTGCCCTTCTGTGAAGGGAGATAATAAAAGATTGATTATTCAAAAAGGAAAAATAAAAATCCAAACAGAAGAGAGAAGAAATACGTTGTTTTAGGCTATACTCAAGAAAAGCGCAGACTGACTGACATAACATTTAAGCAGCCCAAACCTCTTGATATTGTCTGTTGAAATTGTCTTATGGGGCAAACACTACAGACATGAGATGAAAGGCGAATAAAAGCCACGTATATCTGGTTGCCACAAACTTTTTCCTAAACCGTGCCATTGACCTGGTGAAAATAAGATTTCCATGCTGATCTTAATTTGTTTTCTTCCTATTACAGAGCTAAAAGAGACTAAAAATCACTAAATGAATATACTTTTTTGTGGAGTCCATAACAAATGCATTTTATTGTAAAGAAAGAATACTATTCACCAAGCATTAGTCTTGATTTAAAATATCTATTCTGAATGCCTCCTTAATTCTGTTACTCTGGTTACCTAATGGTAATTAGGTAGATCTAAGAAAGGCAAAAGTGTCAAGCTATAACATTAAATGATGATAAAACAGCGACACCACTTCAGACACCAATATTTTTAGTTTTATGTCAAGGAATTAAAATCAGTTACCTACTTGTTTCTAAAATTCTGAGTTTTGATTCCATTGATTTACCAGCTCAAGTTTCCTCCTCTCTCATATCCTAAATACATTTACATGTTCAGGAAATATTAAAAAATTACAAATCTTATTAAAACTTTTGAAACTTTTGCTGAAATACCATATAAAATAAGAAATAGTATGCACAAATAAATCTTCCTCCTTTCTCTATTCCAGGTTTACAGAGAAATGTGTGAAGTGAAAACTGATACACAAGAAAAATTTTTAGGCACTATTTACAGAACTCACAATAATAATTTTGGAAACAGGAATATTTGGAAAGAATGACAGTAATCAACTAGGAATAGGTTAAGTAAGATCTTGAGAGTTCAACACAGATTGGCTCTGCTTCCAAATATTTTATTATTTTTGTTTTATTTTATCATGTTGATCAACCTAAGTTGATACATTAAAAACACAAACCAAAACGTGACTGTTTATTTGAGTGTAGTGGATTTTGATTGTAGTTAGTTGATTTTGCATAATCACTGTCAAACTTAGAAAATAAACTTCAAATTTCTGTGAAAATACTCATTATGCTATTTATTTATTTAGAAAAGTATTTTACTTACTATCCTATGTTTGCATAATATTTAAGGTCAGAAGAGTCGCAATAGAATTAAATCACTCTTCTGAATGAAGCCATGCTCATCCAGTGATTTATAAAAACGGATTAGATGTTAAAAATCAATCATTATAAATGAAAGAATTCCAGGCAACATCCCACCTGGAATTAATATCTAATTAAGTCCTACAATCTCGAAAGGAAAAAATAAAACTTCTTTAGTGACTTATGCACTGTACCTGGCATTTTCAACTTTTCTTATATAGAAGTTCTTATATAGTAGCTGTCACTCAAGATCTATACTTTTGCTTCAGTATCAGCTTTCAAATTCATGTTACACTGGGTATCCCCTTAAAACAGTAAGTAGCCACTCCTAAATTTCTGATCCATCTTAAAAAGCTTGTATAAAATTGATTTTCCTATAGAAGTTCTTAAAAATACCTGAAAAAGTAAGTTGTTCTGATAGTGGTTAACAGTATAAATAAAAAAAAAAAAAGTATAAAAAATGGACATTTCCTTTCTTGTTTTTGGTACGATTGTGATTTTTTCTTGAAGTGTTAGATTGCTATTTGCTATATAGTCTCCGTAACATTGCAGGGCTGCTACACAACATACAATATGTTGTGTACAAAATATCCAATATGTTGTGTACACAACATCCATATGTTCCTGTCATAAAAACAGTTTTCTCCATTTGAAACCTGTCCCCGTTACATTCACACTCCTCGGGGCAAGGCCCAGGTGTGAAGCCGAGCTTTAGTGAAATACATTTCCCAATGATCATGACAGAGTCAGCATTTTGTAAAGAAAGTACATTTGTAAGTGATATAAAGTTCCTCTAGAGATAGAGTGCCATGAATGTAGAAACAACTCAGTTATTTTAGTCAGACAAGTATTTTTTTTATCTTTAGAAAAATAAAATAACTTCATAAGTAAATGTAATAAGCTCTGTCTAATATTTGGGTGATTTTTTGACAATCTGCAATAAAAAGCCCTTTGGGCGAGGTTCCTCTTTCCCCCTAAGGAATTTCTTTTTACTTATTTCTTTTTTGACTTTGAAAAAAGGTAAGAATTATATTTTTAAACAACTGCCTTCAGATTAAAATTAACACTGTACATTTCAATTATTATCAAATCATCAGGGAACTAAAAGAATTGGTATCTTTTTAATTAAAATATTTTATCAGATAACCTAAGCCTCTAAGGCCATATATTTGATTTTAATTAAAAAAAAATTCTGCTTGTGATCATTGTTCAGAATTAATATACCAAATAAAATATGGGAAGAAAGGAGGTAAAGGGAGGTTATATAGTGTTACCTGATAAAAGGAGACAGTAATATTTAAAATGAGGTAAGTGTTACACCGATTTATGATGTATTTTATCTTCTAGAGAAACCCTAGTTTATCGTAGTGTCGTTCAGTTCGAAACGTCAGCTGTATATCTTTCTGCTTTTGAATGTAACTCCAGGTTGAAAGGAAAAGGTTTGCAGTGACGTGATGTATAAGCAGATCAAAAGCTTGGCATTTTTTCTGGGATAATTTACTTTGATATTGAAACATTTTTGTTGTCATAAACACATAAATATTATAAATATCTTATAAATATCTTGAAAGAATATTAATTAATACCACTTAACGTGCCTCTCATCTTCATGGTGCTGTACAAACATCTATGAATCAGAAAGGATGAAATGTTCCTTTTGTTTTAGTCCTCGCTCAAATATCCTGTAAACATCCTCATCCCTAACCCAGTAGGCACCAGAATTTGTATTTTTTTTCTGTTTCAAAATGAAAACAAAATATCTTCATTCATACTCTGCTTTCCTTTTTATCCATGACATATCTGTATCAGGAGCCTTTCCAGTACAAAAAAAAAAAAAAAACAACCAAAAATTCTAGTTTGTAAGATAACAGGGCAAAGCAAATCAGCCTCTAAATCCCACACTTGATCTAAGCACTGAAAAGCAAAGTCACAGCCCAGCACCAGGCTAAGCTGAGTGTTACAGCTGGGGAACACAGCAAGGAAAGCAGAGGTGGCACTTGGCACCACACTGTGCACAAGATGAAAATGCTTTGGCTTTTAAGGACACTAATGAATGTTGCATTAATACATTTTTTAAACTAAAATTATATGCTAACCAGGATTCAAGAGCTGCTGTGACTGAAGGAGGAAAGATGTCACCAACCTGCAGATGAGCAGGATTTAGCTTTTTTCAAGGTAGCAGCTCCTGCCCTCCATTGGATTCCAAATACCAAAGAAGCAATGAGATGTCACTTCTTAGTAAATGCTCACCAAATACACTACTGGTTCTCATCTCCTAGGATTATACCAATTGATCATTTACCATTCAGAATCACAACAATCATGGATTTCTAGTCCTAATGCTTGAAGGTGTTTATCCATCCCATTTCTCTGTGCATACCCATATATCCAGTGGAAACTACATTTCAATTTTCTTTGTGGATTTAGTAGTATACACACACTTCGAAGAAATTAACTGAAGGAAAAAAAAATATGATCTTCACTTGTACTGTCAGTGAGTTATTTTGTGCTTTGTAAGCTAAGCCAGTCCCCCTGAACACCATTGTTTATTTCTATTTACAGAAATTTGTAGGATAATGTAGACTGTAGTCTAGGGATTATAGCAGCCTGACACAATTGTCAGCACAATTTATTAAAAAGTGCCAGCCTCAAGTCTCACGATCTTCCACTTTTCATCCTTGGAAAACAACTTTTGGTCTAGGTTAGAGCATATTTATTCATTATACTGCTAATTTTTTAGCTCTCATAGCTTGTTCCCAGAGTAAATTAGATAATTGCTATTTTAATCTATAAGCCATTAAAATATTTGCCTCATGAGACTTGGAAGTCTGGGCTGTACACTTTAGTGTTAACATCTCGGATGTAACTACAAGAAAAGAAATCATTGTTAAACCAGAAGGATTTGTTTTATTTTCACTCTTAAAAAAATTAAACCAACCAACCAACCAAAAAAAAAACCAAAAAAACAAAAAAACAAAAAAATCCCCACGCACAAAACCACATACACACACACACAAAAAGAAAAAAAAAATCCACAAAACCCCCAACAACAACAAAAAAAATCCCCATAACAGATTTTTCCAACTAAGGAAAAGAAGAAACTTGCATAAATCTGCCAGGGACTCAGCTCACAATTTAAGCTCATCCTGGTGGCTAAGGGATTAATAAATAACTGTTGAGCACTCATATACATCCTGGGGATTTAAATTAACATAATTTAGGCAGCAAGGTTTTATTTATGCATATGCAATCCCTTAGCTTCTCATTACATCAACTTGTTGGATCCATTGGGCCCATTCCAAACCAGTCAAATGCAAAAGGAGGATCTCCTATCAGCTTAGGGGCTTTTAGATTTGGCCTGTTGAAGAAACAGGTCTTGAAGACATTTTCAGATTTTCTCTTGGAGAGGCTCAGATACCTTGGGAGTTTGGAATTTAAAGACACCACTTTAGGCTTTAATTTTTGTCTGTTAGTCTTCCACTGAATGGCTTTCAGGTTATCGTCTGAATCGGGTTATCATCTGAACCATTTATGCACACACCCAGGCAGATGCACATACATGGATACACACAAACATACAGAGTACGAAGACTTATGTAGAAAATTAAGCATTTGCTTTTATGTTTCCATTTCATGATTCTGAACAGGAAAAAAAAGATCTACTTTCTTTCAATACTTCCCAGGACAAAACAGATTCTTAAGAGATCCAAATCAGAGCAGTGACCAGGTTCTTTACTGATGTGACAATGAAACAGAAGGCATCCCTTGAGTCTCCCTTCAGTGGGTTCATGTTAGAGGAACATTTCTTTGTCTTCTGCTCACTAAGTTTCTATCAAGCTAAAAATATATTTAGAAATTCACAATACTCAGTGTTTCACTAACAACAATTTGCAGTTTATTAAAAATATTTTTAAAACAAAGGAATTATACAATATGTGTTTCTACAGGAGTCAAATTACTGTATCTTTCCCTTAATTTTTCTCTTTCAGGGAGAAACATTATGTTTTTCTGAAACACTGTGCTGCCCTGGTGAAAAAAAGAGAACAAATACATTAACAGGATCTCACTTTTCCTTTGTTGACTGTCTTAGCAAACTGACCCTGGAGTTTTGGCAGCTGAGGTATATGGAAACGAGGTTTGCAGACAAACCCCTCTTTTGCCAGCAGGAGTAGGGTGGAAGAAAAATTTGCAGGCCAAATGGGTCCTTCATAATTGACTGGGGTATACAAATTATAAGGGACTCCAACATGCACATCAAAAGACACCATGAATCACCGGGGACAAGGATAATTTACTCTGCACAATTCTGAAAGGAGAGTTTTAGGAGACTGACTTTTTACCTTTTACCATAACACACTCTTTCTCTTGTGTTTTTTCACTATTCATCTATTCACAGTGTTCTCCAAAGCAAAAGAACCCACAAGGCTCAGCCATTCAGCACTACGGTAGCTGTCGTCAGCCCCAACACTTTATCACCTGTGCCTTGCAGAAGGTGAACCTGGAGCACAGAGTCTGCCATTTACTACAGTCAAATGGGCAAGTAAGAGACCTAAAAATAAAGCTTCCTCTCAAGCCTCCTATAACCAGCTGCCAGGGCTCTAGGTGCAGATCTATATTTTTCCAGTCACACAGTGTGCCCTTAGAATCAGAGGGCAGCAAAGAGCCTTTCTCATTTAAATCCATTGCGATTCCAAGAAAGAGAATCTTTGACTTGTTTGCTATGCTTCCCTTGACATACTGCCTCCAGGGCAATGTTCAAAATGACCTTACATAACAGTTTACATTCATAATCCATCACTGCAGAGAGAAATCAAAACAACAGACTCTTTCCCACTTCATTATGAAGGGCTGCTCTTGTTCTATGTTGTGTCCTTGGGAAAGAACCAGTGGTGAAGTCAGATTAGAAGTAGAAAAAAACAAGAGCACCCCCACCCCCCTAAAAATAACTCTTGTACAATGTGCATTTGGAAATTAACTACACCTTGGCAATATGGATTTACAAAGTAGTTGCAAAAATTGAGTGGTTGAAAAATTAATAAAACAACTTTTCTTCAAACCTCAAAGGCCTCTTAATGCTTATCAGATGACAAATCTCACTGAAATACTTTAAGTACCACTTTTAGAAGATTCTAAATATTGATCTATGCACACATTGTGTCATTTTTGTATGTAAAAATTAATTTTTTTAGCAAAGACTACATTTAATACAAATTTCTTTTCCCTTCCAAATTCTTTCTTCACCTGTCAATATAATATTTCAGAATCTTGCAAAACAATGTTGTTACTTACCAGAACAGAAGAAATCTCACCATCTCTTAACTTGAGGCTGACAATGAAACCCCCCTTCATTTTACTTGTCAGTCCAATTAAAAAAAAAACATTCTTACCTCAAAAAGTGAGTGAATAAACAAACATGACACAGCAGGTTTAGAGATAAGAACTCAATGAATTGATAAAAACCTTGAATTCTGTAGTATTTTTACTATCACCAGATCTAAAACAGTTTTGCTAAACAGCTCCCCTTCTTTGGTAAGAGAAACAAGGATGGAAGCTGTACAATAACGTTCAGTGCTTCTTGATAAATAGCAAAATAGCTCAGTGGAAATGTTCAACTTCTCTATGATTAAAAAACAAACCTTTAATGTAGTTTTTGTTTACTGTGTCATAAGTGCAGCGTTGGAAGTTGCTGCCAAAGAATCATTGGAACAGGCATCACTAAGGCAGTGTCAGCCAGCCAGCTCTTTGAAAATGATTCAGTTCCTCTAGTCTTATGACTAAAATAATATGCAGTGGCTCCAGCTCGAAGCCTGGTTAATACATCTGTCCAGAACACATAATTACTTGGTCATAACATTCCCCCGGCCACCAGCCAACAAACCAATCAGCATTTCTTCTTAACTCACTAGAATTTTTGCTGTGTCAAACTGTTTGATCTCTAGGTAGTAAAAATGCAAAAAATGGAAGGACACTGCACTGGAAGGTTTTAATTTAACGTAGTTTCTCATGGAAATTAAATCTGAAAAGAAACATGTTTTTGTTGACATTTCTAGAGTTGAGATTTTTTTATTCTGCTTTGGGAATGATATTGACATATTTATCTTGCAGCTTTTTTCTTATCTCTTCACCAGCTAAGATTCTGAAATGTAATCTCCCTTTCATTAATTACTTGCACAAAAAACCTCATGTTTATGAGAAAGTTAAACGATATCAGCAAATTTAACAGGCCACAATATGTGTAACTATCAAGTTATCAACTATGCTGGATTGTGTACACTGTGCATGGAAATTACATTGAAAGAGGTGAAAAAGACTGTATTTTTTAGTATTTATATACTACTATCCACAGTTCTCTAAGCTTTATTTGTAAGTGCATATGTTTAATTTTCTGAAGCTTAATTTTGCAAACTCTGATCCAGTTCCTGAGGCACTTTCCACCTATAAAAGCTTTAGATTTACTTCACCAGGACACAGGATCAGGAGAACAGTAGTGTTATACTTGCTTCCTAGAGCACATGCCAAAAGCACACTCAGGAAAGCACTCCATGCACATTTCAGAGTAATTCAATCTTTTCTCTATGCAGATATGGTATTTCTAAAATAACAAAATTAATTGCTACATTTTCTACAGTGAAGAATTAGGCATCACACTCAAACAAGCACCCGTAAAGAAACTGCCTAATTTCCAAGTTCATACTAGATTTATTGGTTTAAGTGCTGTAGTTTCATACAGTATCCTTTTTAAGTGTCTCCAGACAAAGAAACACCTTTACCTCATGGCCAATACTGAGATTAAAAGCACTACAAGAATACAAATAAAGAACAAGGCACTTTCCCTGTCCACGTGGACTATTAGTCATTTGTTCTGGCGAATAAGAAAACAACAATTTCCCTAGTTTCCTTCACAAGAACCACACCAGATGCATTTACCTTTTTTTATTTTCAGAGTAGTGCATGGGAGAGGACAGTGAGGTTGCCTGGTTCATCCAAAATGGAAGATGAAGCTGTCATCTGAATTCTGTTATAGGTTTTCTCTCCCTAGATGACAGAAGAAGGAAGGACTGGGAGAATCCGTCCTTCAGATGGAGCTAGGATGTGGTTGGAGTTGATTCTCAGAAAAACCCAGTTGCTTTCCTCTCATAGGCTTTGCTGTTTATTTCCTACTAGTATCAAATCTCAGATTCAGCACCTTGTCTGTGCAAAAGTGGAATTTAAAACACCCAAACAGCATATTCTGAAATCCTCGTGTAGTACAATACAGGGATAGTTAAATACTTCAAAGGTTTATACATATGTTCTATGAGTGTTAATAATAGTATCATGCATTTCAACATTAACAAAGAGTGTTTGCATTTAGATGAAGAGAATCTGAGACAGAATTGAAAAAGGGTTAATTATCATCAAAGGATGCAAAGGAATGGTGGGGGTTCTTATCATGTGTATCGGCTTCAACTTGAATCACCCTTATTTTTCTGAGTCTAAACATTCAAACTGTTATAGTTAAGAGCAAAGCTAACTCTTCACAACATTTTTAACATAATGGGAAAATATTTTATAATTTTCATGCTCCAGAGGATACTTAGAAAATATAAAGACTGGTGTCTTAAATTTAGAAACACCACAATAATATTGCCTGAATTCATGTAATCTACCCACATCAATTGCCTCTTCATGCAAGTGCACTTTTATCCAGCTTTAATTCTATGATCCTGCATTAGGTTTTAAACAGGATTCCTGTATTATTTGGTGAACTTCATGATATGGCATTTTTTTGTCTTCTTCATTTATTGTGTCTTTAACCATTCCACAGAGACGTGTTATCTAGCCTTGCTTTAAATACAAAGCTATGACCTTCATGTGTATATACCCACCTTCCTCCCTCACACACAGCTTAAGAGAGTATTTTGCAGATTTATTTTAATGTTACCTTAATATTAAGACCCATGAAATGACTGGGGTTTTTACCTCATACAGAAACAAAAAAATTGATCAAGAAAAGTCATACATTTGTAAGACAATCTTCACATACATAGTAGAGTGAAAAGTTTGACTATATACATATGTTCTCAGTGTCAACGCTGAACAGTTTCAGCAGTAGTATTGAAGGCTCAATTTCCCTTGAAGACTGGCCACAGGTCCTTCATGTTAGTTAAAATAAGAAATTATGAAAATAAAGTGAATATCTGAGTGAGAATACTAGCATTTGTATGCTTTACTGTTTCCCTCATCAACAGAAGTGAGAACACCAAAAAATTCTTGTGTCCCCTAAATATGTCTTAGTCATGTTTACGTAGGTAATGTCTAGATACAATTTTTTCCTGAAATGTTTATCACAACATCATAAAAATTCAATAAATCCCACCTTGCCAAAACACCAACTAACCACAGGTACTGAGGTATCCATGACCCTCTCCACTAGTGAAGATTGGCATCTGGAATACAAATTCCCCTCTGGAGATGCCTTTCTATCAGATGTGAAGTTCAAAGCTAACATAACTGAAGGTCAAGGTGAAGATAACCTTAAAATTGTCTCAGCTAATGTCATTTCAAATAAAAGACTTAATTTCCATCCTTATGGGGTTGTGTGGTGCATCCAGACTAACATGTCACAGGATGCTTTGCTGAATTATGACAACCACAGCAATCTTCCATCTCTCTCTTTCCTCTGCTGCCACTCCTTCCAAAGGCAATATTTATCCTTCTACTCAAAAATGAAAATGAAAGCTGGTGTGTGACAAAATGTACAGTATGATGCAAAGCATTTCATGTCATAGCAAAAACAGCTCAAAGCCAGCATGCCAGTGATGATATCATTCATAGACAACAGTTAATTTGGAAAGTGGAAGGGAGAAGCCAATATCTCTAGTGTGATATGATTTTGTACTGAAAAGCCCTCACATAAATGCACAAGTGCACAGGAATGGAATTGAAAGCACTTAGTTTGGGAATGAACACTAGAAAATGTACAGTTGGGAACCACTTTCCATTGGTTGGTAGATGAGAAAATTGACTTTATTCTTTAACCTGTTATTGAACCTTTATTAACATTTCCTGATTTTTGCAGTCAGCAGCAAGCTTGATACTAAGAGTGCTTTTTTTTTTTTTTTTTTTTTTTTTTTTTTTTTTTTTTTTTTTTTTTTTTTCCTTTATGGCATATGCATGTTTTCCAAAACATCTATCATAATTTGCTCTGGTTAAAAGGAAAAATCTTTAATTACTATTAAATACACCTTTGACTGAATCCAGGCTACAATGCAATAAGTAACAATGTATTCTGGATGAACTCTAAAGAGCTTCTTACTGTTATATATTCATTCCTTCATCAAGACAATCCACTGTACTTCAGGCAGTATACATATATTGCAGTCTGTGTATATGGATGCTGTATATATTACTGCTTCCTTAAAATAACAAGCAGAGTCATGAGAAAATATAAAGAATAAAGATGAAAGACATAACTGCTTAGTTTGGAAATTAAACATAAATTAAGGTGGAAGAAATTCTCATTATTTACTTAGGGCCTGATCCAAAGTTCTTTAAAGTCAGTGGAAAGAACATCAACCGCATGAGGATTTAAAATGTGACACTACAGTTGAATGCTTTGGGAAAATGTCTGGGAAAGCAGCACAAAAAAAAAAAAAAAAAAAAATTAAAAAAAAAAATTCTACTTAGAAGTGGGGAGGGAAAGGGCTTCCTGGATTATTTTACACCATTTTCACCTGTGGGACAGTCTTGATCTCAGCTTATTGAGGACATACGTTGCTTTATTCCATCTGTGCAGGGGTGAAGCATGCTATAACTTCATGGGACTGGGTCAAATGTAAGAAATGGCTAGAGCAGGAAACAAAATACCTTTGGGTAATAGTCACACGAGCACTGCAACAAGGAGAGGACACCTCAAAGAAACTGTGTCTCTGAGCTCTAGTGAGGTCTCAGCCCATCCTGCAGCTCAGGGCAGCAATCCATGCACCAGAGGTTTGCTGCTGAACCCAGTGGAGATCAAAGAAAATAACAACCAAAGAAAAGTCATGGCTTCTCAGGATTTCCAGCATCCCCTCCATCACATTCTAGCATTTCCACTGATACTAAACTGTGTATTCAAAGTACAAGATGAGACATTTGAGTTTGGTTTTTCCTCCCTATGAAATCTGCTTTTCAAAAGGCTCTTTTGCTTTTCTGTCTTTTTGCTTGTATGTTTGTCCTTTGGGAATTTTAACAAAGGGGTGGGTTCTCTCCACTAACAAGCCCATCCATTTTTCTAACTGGATATTAAGTTATCATTAAATTTAGCACACCACACTACTGACATTCAGATATTATTTTTTGAGCATCATGGAGCACCTACAGATATTTCAATATATGGGAAAGCATAGAGCATTTCGGTTCCAGGACAGAGAAAAACTGCATTGAATGTGTGTAGCACACTTGAATGTGTCTCCAAGAATGCACAGAATTATGCAATGGGGACAGGTGTTCACATACTTTTTCCTATTACACAAGAGTGTGAAAGTCAGTGCTGAATAGTCCCTAAAAAAAAATTCCCTTAAAGTTTCTTTTCATTCACTATTATATTATTTGCCTCTTAACTCTTGCAGTCCATAGCAATCAAACTAGTTTCACAGTTCAGTGAGACCTTGTATTGTATGTAGATTTGGTCATATAATTCCATCCAAAAGAAAGTACGGTGAAAATAGTAGTAGAGAGACTATTGATCAAAAAAGTCTAGTTCTGTGTAATTGTCAGAGAATCAGAGAATCACAGAGTCAAATAATTAATAAAATTTACTTTATTTTATAAAATTATGATGCTGGACTTTTCCTGCTCTGTTTTGCTTGTAAGTCATCCAAGGAAAGAATAAAGAAGGAATTTAGTGTTTGCTTGTAAAATCACTGGAAACAGAAACCTAAGCCAACTGAAGTTTAACAGTAAAAAAATTTACTCACCACCACATTGCTACTGTTTAATTGTTTATTACTTTGAAAATGTACTCCCAATAGTAACATTAAAATCTGGTTCTAGGCCAACCCGAGCACATAAGGTAGAGCTGGAAAAGATCCAGTTAGTTTACAGCATCACATTTTGCAGTGTCAAAGCAGCAAAAATTTCCTTTAGATTCAAGAATATCATAATATCCTGTTTAAATTAAATGCTGAAAATATAAACAGACTTTAATAATTTTTTCTCTTTTTTTTTTTTTTTTTTTTTTTTTTCCTTTTTATGTTTAGACTCATCATAGTGGAAACAGCTACCTATATGTGGATAAAACTAAACAGACACAGTGATATTATTCTGGGAAAACAACTCTTACCTTCAAGAACCTGTGCCCATCCTGCTGAGTCAGTTGAGAAGTTCAGCTGATTAAACTTCAGCAACCAAATTTAAATAAAAACTTCCAAAAAAAATGTCAGCAATGCAAAACAGGTGTGGGGAAACCAACATTCACATAAGGAGCAATTTTCACAGGAAATGTAGGCTGTCTGACTGCCAGTTCTATTTATGGCATCTTCAGGTTTCTCCCTGTTCCATTCATACTAGAAGTACCAAGATTAGTGTTTAGTTGCCCAAATCAACTCCATACCTTTTTGGAATGTCGTAAAGCAGTCTCCTAGAAGACAGCTGTGACATTTCCCTCACCTCTTGATCTCATACCTCCAGTTACAAACAGAGACGATGTTCCTTCACTCTGGTAACAAATTCTTCACCAAAATATTGGTATTTAGCACCTCCACCATTTTTACTACAGTGCATCAGAGCATGGTGGCTTGTACACTGTATGAAGAAATCAAGCATTATGACATCCATTATGTTCCCAAGTTAAAAAATGTGTTAAAGAGTTCTTTGTATAATATCATGTTCTACAGTGTATTTCATTCAACATATATTCTGGCAGACATTCCTCAATACTTTTCATTAAGCTATGGCTTCATTTATCCTCAAAGACCTTCTCTATTCGGCTTGTAACTCTTGCCATCCACCCTAGGAAAAAAAATCCCAACACAATACCAAAATAAACCTGCAATCACTCTGCAGGATGATTTCTCTCTTTTCTGAGCCATTGTCACACAGCTTGAGAGGTTGGCCAGTGCAGTGCTAGGAGGGGGCAGTGCCATCCCTCAGAGATGAATGTGCATTAAATGCTGGGCCAGAGGAACTCTCACAGAATCACAGAATGTGTAGGTTGGAAGAGACCTTCAAGATCATCGAGTCCAACCCAGCCTTAACACCTCAACTAGGTGATGGTATCAAGTGCCACATCCAGTTTCCTTTTGAACACATCCAGGGATGGTGACTCCACCACCTCCCCGGGCAGACTATTCCAATATTTAATCACTCTTTCTGTGAAAAACTTCTTCCTAATATCCAACCTGTATTTCCCTTGACACAGCTTAAGACTGTGTCCTCTTGTTGTGTCAGCTGCTGCTTGGAGAAAGAGACCAACCCCCTGTTGTCTACAACAACCCTTCAGGAAAGCTGTAGAGAGTGACAAGGTCACCTCTGAGTCTCCTTTTCTCCAGGCTAAACAACCCCAGCTCCCTCAGTCGTTCTTCATATGGTTTGTTTTCCAATCCCTTCACCAACTCTCCCAGACTCCCAGAGCTGTGCATAGGGAGGAGCATGAGCAGCAGTGCCAAAAGCCATGCTCTCCCAGCAGCAGTGCCAAAAGCCATGCTCCGCCAGCAGCAGTGCCAAAAGCCGTGCTCTGCCAGCAGCAGTGCCAAAAGCCACGCTCTGCCCAGCAGCAGTGCCAAAAGCCACGCTCTGCCCAGCAGCAGTGCCAAAAGCCATGCTCCGCCAGCAGCAGTGCCAAAAGCCATGCTCCGCCAGCAGCAGTGCCAAAAGCCATGCTCTGCCCAGCAGCAGTGCCAAAAGCCACGCTCTGCCCAGCAGCAGTGCCAAAAGCCATGCTCTGCCCAGCAGCAGTGCCAAAAGCCATGCTCCGCCAGCAGCAGTGCCAAAAGCCACGCTCTGCCAGCAGCAGTGCCAAAAGCCATGCTCTGCCAGCAGCAGTGATCTCCACCTGCATCTCTCCCACCACCATGAGCACCCGAGACAAGCAAAGACTCCTACCTGCTCTCTATGTCCCTAAACAAGTTATTATACAGCCTTATCCAAAGCACTGAGGCTATTTCTATTTTATGGCTTAAATTTGATACTGTGCTCCTCTTCTCTGTTTGTTAGCATGTGTCTGAGCTTGCAGCCTGTGAGGAGAAAGAAATTGCATTCTTTTGTGGAGGGCTAGCAAGTTTTTATGATGATTACTAAACTACAAGACAATGTTATATTTATTTTTAGGCCATCTTATATTTTGTGGAAGAAGTCAAGCTTTTTCTTAATGACATTACTAGACACATGGCAGTATGTGAATAGAATTTAAATATATGTAATTATTTTACCTATTTTTTTAAGCCATAATGTTCTGAATGATCTCAAACTGCTTTTCCAAACTGGTCTATGAATAATATGGCTTAGCTGCAAAAAACACAGAAGAAACTTCTGTACCACAGAGTGGACTAGCAAAGCTTTCTCTTCCTGGTAAAGTGTGTTGCACCTCTGTTGCTTCTGTGTGCGTTGCATAAATCAAAGATGCTGAATGAAGGCTGAAATGGCAAAACTGAGTGCTGAGTGCTGAGACATGAAAAATGCATTCTAATATTTAGTCCTGCAAGTTTTTCTTCCATCCAGTTTCATCCACAAAGCAACTAATGTCATGAATTTAGGAAGTAATTGAAGTTACATGTGAGCTCAGGGCAACTATGGTCTAAGGGGAAATGGAATTTTCTGACACCACATCCCTTGTGTAGAAGTTACATTTATTATCCACATTCCCCTTGAGATGCACCATGTCCTTGAAAAGAAAGGAAAGTACATTTATTAATGTTGCTGTAAATAACCTCAGCCATTCTCTTTGCTGGTCTTTAGCTATGAATCCTATTCTGATTCTAAATTTAAGCTATCTCTGTAAGAGAAGAAGAGCAGAGTACAGCAGGAAAAGTAGAAAGTGCCAAGTTGGAGGAAAATTATCTTTCTAGCTTAACTCAGAAAATCAGAAACATAGTTTAAATCTGAATTTCCTTAACAGTATTAAGCAAAGATAAAAAATTCCAAACAAAACCACAGAATATTAGAGACAGACTCCGTAAGATGCTTCCAAAGAAGCATTTGCTAAACTCGTACACACAATTCTTGCCTAAAAGCCCTCAAGCTTACACAGATCATAACAGTGCAACTCCACACGTAACAGGAGCTAATTTTTCATTTTAATCAGCCAACACACAAGATAGTACTCCAAAATTACAAGTGCATTTAGGGTTTTTGGTTAGGTTTTTTGTTTGGTTTTGGGTGAGTATTTTTTGGTTGAGGTTTTCTTTGTTGTTGTGTTTAGGGGGTTTTTGGAGTTGGTTTTTTTTTTTTTTTATTTTTTTTTTGGGGGGGTTTTTTTGGGGTTTTTTTGGTTTTTTTTGTTTTTTTTTTGTAATGCGAGGAGACATATCATTGAACCAAGTATTTCTCACATGAAGAAAAAAAGACCATAAGAAAGACTTTTCCAGGGAGGCCAATAAGGCTTTTTCAGCCTCATTAAAGTTGAGTGCAGCTCGCTCAAGGTCCTAATGCCAGAGTGGTGTTCTAGAATAAGTATGATGCACAGGACAACAGACAAACATGATTTCAAGGATATAAATAGAAATTAAACCCTGAATATGCTGTTTTATGAAGGAGCTCATCATGTTATTTAAATGTTCATAAATTGATTTTAATATCAGAATTTACTACAGGAATTAGAATTATGATTGAAGAGTTTTGAAGGAAATACATTGTAATTCTATGAGGAAACAAACATAAAATTTGCTTCATCTTCTTGCTTGCATGGGGAGGTCTCAGCTATTTTTCAGTAAATATGCAGTTTAGCCAATTGATCAAATAATTTTTTTTTTTTTTACTGTAAATAGAAACTTATCTTTAGTTAAGACAGTCTCTCTTTTTTTTTTTTTTTTCAGTCCTCCTTTAAATTCTTTTTTTAGTCCCCAAAGATTAGGACTGGTTTCAGTCCAATCTTATGAGAATCCTTTTATGTTACTTGTATTTGCGTGCAGTAATTACATAAAGATTTTCTTAACCCTTGCCCACTGATCCCTAAGAAGAATTGAGAGCAGCTTTTCCATGACGGAGTCCAGTCAGCTGTTCCTGCAGACCACTTTCTAATGGTTTTTAACCTTGTGTCATTTGTGCTTCCCTCTCCAAACAGATACATTTCAGTAAGTGGCTCATTAGCATCACACAGGAGAAGAATCCTTACTTTTTTTCCTTTTAAAACCACCATATCCTTAGCTATCTATCTCTGGTGTTTGTACTGATATTACAGCCACTTCAGTAAATTGAAGCTCTTCCACAGATCTCTACTCCAAATCAGCGCCAGCCTCAATTCTTTGGCTGAGGCAAATGCCAGACATTGTTTATACAGTGGTAATCAGCATGGTAAATTTAGAATATAACAGAATAAATTATGATAAATTTGCTGCCTCGGGATAAAGATAACATATGGGTAGAGTCAGTGGTTATCTCTTTAAAAAAGGGGAAATTGATGAACAGACATTTTTTTTTCCTTCCAGGCTATCAGAATAAATGGGTTTTTTTCCCCTCTGGGATTTGTAGAAAAAGAAGATGGGACATGTGGATCTCATGAACTCTGATGCTAAATACAGCTACAACTTTTGAAAGACTCTCTTCCCTATATTTCAAGCTGAAGTCCATGTTCGTTCCTTAGCATTAAGAGTTGCTTTCTTTCTTTCTTTCTTTTTTTTCCCCTGCCATCTCTCCAGAGGTCAGGAAATGAACTGTGTGTCATCAGAGAGCAAAGCAGTACAGAACCCAGGGGGCCTGATAGCAATGGTGCTTTTTATTCCCCTCCCTCAGCAGCTTGACTTGCTGTTCCCAGAGCAGGTTTCAGAGCCATCAACTAGTGAAAAATCAGTGGTGGTGCTGGTTTGGAGGGGTTTTGGTGAAAGGTATTTTTTCACCCAAGAGAATATTAAATATATATATATATATATTAAAAAAAATCCATAACACATCTCTTCAGTGTGGGATTTCACTTCACTTTGCTTCTAAAACTTAGTGCTTAGGGTTTTTTAGCACAGTTCATTTACCTTCAGGTGAGCTAATCTGACTTCATCTGGGTAATGAAGGCAATTAGGATCTAACTCAATCCTGATCTACTTGCAAAGCATGGCAATCCTCTTATAGATATTAGCTGTCTGTATCAGGACATTTGTGTAAGTCAAATACTGCAGCGAGAATCCACACACAGTGAGCGTTCACTCAGTTTTTTGTTAAGCCACCAGTCAGAGTTGAATTTCTTCAATTTCATTTTCCACTTCTGCCTTTCAGTTCCACCTCAGCCTTTCAACTCCACCAAATTTCAAATTTGTGTTTAAGTCCAACAGGCTTTAATAGGATTTAAACATGTTCTTTGCCTCACTAAGGAGGAAATTTATCATCTCATCTGCCTGCTCACTTAGATTATGCACTTTGCTGGATGGGAGACTTCTTGTCCTGCTACATCAGTACTGAAAGAAGATGTGATGGTGGAGCCCTGACATCTGATAATTATTTGTCCATTCCCTGGGCCATAGTGAGGACAATGAGCAGATCTCACAATGGTGAGGCAGCAGATCTTCCTCTTGCTGTATCTTTTGAGCAGGGGTTCCCCCAGGCAGAACTGAAATTAAATGCAGAAAGACTGTGCTTCCCAGAGCTACCTAGGAGATAAAGTACAAATGCTGCCATTTGGTAGCACAGGCATCTTAGAAGCTGCTCTAGTATTAATTTTAACTTCCAAAATTATAGAAGAGAAGCAAAATTCCATCATTATGTCTATTTTTGTTAAGTAAAATAGTCTTTCCCATTTTCTCGGCTATCCTACGCCATTAAGAAAACATTTGCAGCACACAGCATGGTAGGGTTACAGCAGCAGGGGTGTCTGGTGAGGACCTGCAGAAGACCCAGTGATATTGCTGTGCAGAGAGGCACAATTCCTGAACTCAGAGGGCTGTGGTGCTGTCTATCCATACCCATTGCAACCCAGAGACTCCCAAAAACCCATCATCCATCGCTGGGCTTGTTGGAGAGCAGCTAGAAGCACTTATTTCTCAGTATCTCAGACTTCTCAATCTTTTCCCATGTCTCATTCTCTTTTTTGCTCACTCTCTGCAGAGGCACAAAACATCATAATGTTTCAGAAAGATATTTACAATCTCAGGCATCCCAGTGACCAGCTTTTCCCTGTGACCTTCTCACCCCATCAGGGAGATGTCGAGCTTTTCTAGGTTATGTCCTTACAGAAATTTTTCTTAGACTTCTGTAGCTTAAACAGAGCCATTCCAATGCTTGCACATGGAAAGTTTCCATTTGTCTGGAGTGTGACTCCTCTGTGGGAGCAGGATACCAGTTACCTGAACAAGTGCCTAACCCCATAAAACACAGTTTAATCTGGGAGCACAGAGCACTAGGGAAACATGACTGAGGTCCAACAATAACGTCACATTTCCATTGATTCCTGTCTTTATCAGGGAAAATTTTCAGTTGGTTACCACCACCACTACTAAAACGAACTACTTTTCACCATATTGAAGCACAACAGATGAGTTTAAAGGCTTGAAAAAGGCTTTTTCTTGTGTTACTTGAGAAAAAAATACCCTAGCATTTGGAAGCTATATTTCCCATTAAAAAAGAAAAACCAGAAACCTCTCCAAAAAACAGTCAACCAACCAAACAAAAAAACCCTACAGTTTACATTTACTGAGAAAAATAACTGAAATACAATATAAACAATCCACTTAAAGTGTGCTTCAAAGGTTGTTATTGCATTGACATAAGCAGGACATTCATCAGAAAAAAATGCCTTTAGAGTGAATTAAAAACCAAAAGAAAGCAATATGCAAAAATCTAATATTAAATTTATTTGCTTACTAAATCATATTGGACTGATAAACTTTTAAACATTAGAAGAAACAAAGCAAGTGAACACCAAAAATTTTCTCTGTGAACAGGCAATTTTGACAACCTTTTCCTTATTCAAATGTTTGTGTGGATACACATATATCTAGGTAGATAGATTGATTGTATTTAAGTAAGAAAACTGGAATTGCAGCCCAGTGATGGTTCTTACTGGCTCTATTTTCCCTCAGTTGGAGGTGCTTCTGTTCCTAGAGACATCAGCTTAGCTTCTGTCCTTCTGCTGAGTGCAGGATTAGCAGCCAGTCCTGGAATACTTGCTGAAGAGTAGTGGCTCTTCCAGCCATGCTCATTTTTTAGGGTAGATTCATTGCAATTGCTCATTCTGCAATTAGAAGTTTCAGTGTGAATAAACCACACTCAGTTTGAAGAATGATCACTCACATTGGTTTCCTGTTCTATTTTACTGCTGGAAACGTGGCAGGGACTCAAAGTCTCAACCCAGGATGGGGCCTCCTCGAATTAAATGAGGTAGATCCTCTTGTGAGAGGACAGGCTGAACCTCCAAGAAGTTTCAGTCTTTCAGAGGGATTTGCAGAGACAAAAGCCAGGTAAGTTCTTTGCTCTTTCTAGATACCCTCCACAACCAACCACGGGACAGGGAACACAAGTGCCACTGTGAAGCAGGTTATTTTATAGCTGGGCAACTGAGGGAGAAGAGTATCTTAAAAGTACCTCCTAAAGTGCTTTTAAAGTGTTGAAAATCTGATCCTAAGTGAACTGGTCACAGTTACAGAGGAAGGCTGTGCCTGAGTGTGAAAATTAATGCATATTTCCAAGTTCCATGTCAGGCTCCTGGCAGTCCTGTTCTCAGCCAATTTGTGCATTAAAAATATTCAGAAAATCCTCCATTTGTAGGAAGTCAAAGTTTTGGGCAATTGTGACTGAAAGACATACCAAGTCCAAGGGAATGAATCATTCACCAGAAAAGAGAGAGTTAGCTGCATATTCACAGAGTAAAAATAGAATATATATCAAAGCCTTCACACTTTTTTTCCATTCTGTACTTTGCTCCATAGTTTTAAAATGTGTTTAAACTGAGTGACCACGTATGCAAAGGAAAACTTTACAAGCAGATAAGTCTTCTAGAGCTGAGTGTCTGCCAAGACAAAAGTGTGTGGTTTATTTTAAAAGGAGGAGTGGTTATCACTCAGAACACACTATTTCTGCAGAAACAGGGAAGGCAAAAATTAATCCCTACAATTTTTACTTGTTGTTAAAATAAAACTTTCAAGAAATTAAATCACCTTTTTTTTAATCTATACTGAAATTTAAAAAAAAATTGCAAATTTTTATAGAGGAAAGTTTTTAGTACAAGAGGAAGTATATTTTATAAAACTGTTTCATAGAGAAGTGAAACTCTAATACAAGGAGCTCCTACATACAGGTGTTATGTATTATAATCTACATTACAGTACTGTACTATCCACATGAGACCAGGTACAATGGAAAGCTTCTAGACTTTATTCAGGTTTTGTGGGCTTCAATCTAATTTAATTTACAGCAAGATTTACCTCCATAGACATGAATATCTCCACTGGCTTCAGGGAAACCACAAACTTTATAGTGGCATAAGAATGAGGTATTGAGGCTCTTACTCATTTCTATTTTAACTCTCAGATGTCAATGTGCAAGGGTGAAAGCTCATAAAATTTTTTATATTTAACATTATCAAAAAAAAAAAAGTAAAGAAAACTGAAGACTTTATATTTCTTACAGTTTCTCTCAATATACCCTGTCATGAGCAACATGAAGTTCTATTTTTTTTTATAGAAGAGTATAAGTAGGTTTTGCTCCAGGGATAAAAATGTATCAATTCAACAGAAATCAGTGAGACCTTCAGGAGATTAAAACTCAGGCAAGACAGAATCAAATCAAATCTAAATTTGATTTCAAACAACAGCAACAACAGAAAGCACATTTGTATAAACTTCTCTTTTTCAAAGTAGTGTTCATTACTAAGTTACTGCACAGTTCTTAATTTATGTCAGCTGGGAGATATCTTAGTTACTCAAAGAATTTTTTTTCTTTTTCTTTTAGTCCATATAATGAGGAAAATTAAATTCATGCTTTCCTTTTTGTTATGTCTAAAAAGTTGAAAGAATTGCACCTCTCTGTCCTGAGAGGCTTTGGGGAGGGCACAGGGCAGGGGAAGGGCGTGGGAGCCACTAGGTGGCAATAGAAACCCCTCAAATAAACTTCTCAGTTCTGCTATTCCAGAGCTATTAATTCCAACTAAGAAAGCGTTGGATCGAAAGGAAGCAAACAAAATTTCCTACTAGTCATTAAACCCCCTACAATTTCAGTACAATTTTCTGTAGGATAAGTAGGAACAAGTGATTTATCCCTGTATTATTTTAATTTCTCCTACTTCATATTTTCTCCCAAGATCATTATTTAACATGTCATGCGGTAAAAGAAATATTTTCAATTATAATTTCAGCATTATTAAAAATTTTGTGATAATTTCAGTTGTGCTTAATAATTTTTTCACTCTGCCATCTCTACCATGGGAAGCCACATGGGTGAAATTATTATTTTCTCAACTTGAGAAGCATTAACAGACTTAAACTACTATTCACTTCGCTTCTGGTTGTGTCACACTTTTTTTATTTTTCCCATAGTTCTAAAATCTTGGTGATCCTTACAGGGGAATTAAGAAGAAAATTTTTCTTCAAATTAGTTCTGAAGTAACATTTCAAAAAGCATCTTAAATTAAGATATTATTGTTTCAAATTCAGCACCAGTGTTTCTGTGCTGGAAAGTTCCTTGTTTGTATATGTGGACTTGACCACTATGCTAAATTTTACACTAGTAATTTTCAAAATTTGTGAGTTACCAACACTAAAAGCCACATATTAATGCTCTTGCACATTATAACAGAATTAGGATTGCAGAAAAATAAAAGCGAATGAATTTGGTGTTTCCATTTTCAAAGCCTAGATTTTTCAATTTTAGCATCTCTTCAATGTTGCTCTTGTCTATAATTTTCAAGCTTTGTTTCTGTATGGACAAGAAAACCTGCAGTGAACTCCTCCTCACCATTGTGGTGGTGGTTGGACTGAGCACTGGAATGGACACCCCGAAGTGCCGGGGCTGCAGCAGGACCAGCTCTGCTTTCTGTTTGCTGATGGCACCGGGGCTCCTGATTCAGGATTCAGCCCACTTTTTTCCTTCCTGTTTCAATGAGGAGGTGGGGGGGATCTGCGTATGTAGTGCCACAAAATATAAAAAAAGAAAATTAGAGGGGGCTGATTTGATTTCTGTCTCTCCAAACCGCTTTGTTCCCCAGCTCTCACTCATTCCCCTCTGCTGTGTCCCTTTGCTGTGCAGCAGTGGGATCTTGTGTTTAAATCCACGGGGGAGGGAAAGGGTAATAAAACTAAAATTCAACTTGAATTAAATTCTAAAGGAAAAGAGCAGAAAAGTAACTGCTCTTTAGGTACTGTGCTGATGGAGGGTTTTCTTAAATGATCCCTAACAGACACAACAAATTATCTCCAAAAAAATAAATGCACTGTGGAAAAACTCAGCCTGCCAGGAAACATTCTTATAATTTCTTACAGAACAAGTTCATCAGAACACAAATCCAAACATCCCAGTCAGGGAAAATGGTGTGACAAGCTCAGGTGTCAATTGTGCCAAAATTTCACACATTAATTTAATCTCTAAAAGGGAAAAATTATTGTATCAACTTCTGAAAAAATTGAGTCCAAATCTGAATTTTGAAAGCTCAGCCTGTTTTCTGTTTACAGTGCCATTTACTTCACATAGAAATACATCTTTTTCATTAATATTTTTTGCCTACGACTTTGGAGTACTAAGAGGCAAAATTAAACTCTTAGTAAAACAGAAATATATTCATAGATCTGCACATGAACACTGCCTGACATCTGCAGACTTTCTCTTAAAAATAT
The DNA here is from genome assembly GCF_965231275.1 of Zosterops lateralis. Lineage (NCBI taxonomy): Eukaryota > Metazoa > Chordata > Aves > Passeriformes > Zosteropidae > Zosterops > Zosterops lateralis. The sequence goes on from NC_139766.1 coordinate 36,227,924, forward strand.
GACTAAAAATACACTTTAGAGGAAAATCTGGTTTAAAATTTGAACCCATTATTTTCCTGTCTTCAAGTGGTGCAGTCATACACTTTTTATTCTTTACCAGAAGAGTTAATTCTAGGGAGGATCTGAAGGTGACCTAATTGAGTAAGTCATACTTTACTTAAATAACAAAAATAAGTAAAAGGACGCAGTAAACATAAGTATATTTGTATATATTTTTTCTTCCAAATACTTAAATAAAGTCTGAAGTGCTCAGGGTGTAACTCATTTTTCTTGTAATCCTCTACAATTAGCATTAATAAACACAATGCAAGAAGATCTTTTACATATCCTTCCTGTCACTTCTTTTTTTGTTTAGTCTCCCTGGTTGCTCAGGTCTTGTAGTTGTGGAAATGTACAGCATTTAGGGATGCTGGTACTAACCAGGGCAAAAAATTATTCATCAAAGTTACGTGCAAGTTATGAATATAATAATAAATTGAATGCTAGAAATGTTGCTTTACTGATAGGTTATCGAGACAGAGAGTAGCAAAACCTCATGAAACCAATATTTTCTCAAATTTGCATCAATCAGCTTAAAAATACACACATCTGACAAGTGGATGACAAGCCACACAAGGAGGTCTTGTAGACAAGAACTCATTGAAGTCTTCAAACAGGCTTGTAAATTCACTTAAAGCGTCACCTATAAACAGCCTTTTTTCAGCCCAGGATACTCTCCTCTGTCTGGGAGCACAAAGTAACTGATCTGAGGAAAGGAAGCTTCTGATTGTGAAACTGAGATCAGCTAACATTGTTAATAATATCTTATAATTATGCCCAATTCACACAATTTAAAGAAAGAAAAAAGAGGAGCAAGGTAGTGCTGACCTTTTATATTAGCATCTCTTTTCAAAACGCTTCAAAATATAGAGCCTATTATCTCATTTGCTGCATTCACTTTGTTCTCTGTCAGAGCTCTTGGAGAAATTGGGGTAGGGGGAAATAAATTCAACTAGTTCTTCATTGTTTCATATTTAATCACTGTCCCAGGAGGAATTCATTCTTCCTCAGGCCTGGCAGGAAAAAGCAATGGCAGAAAACAGAGCAATAAAGAGAGAAGCAGAAGGAGCAGCTGTCCTCCAAGCACCCTGCAAAGCTGTTCCATCCCTGTAACAATTGGAGTGATCTCAGGTGAGGAAGGACCTTCCTTCCACAGGTAGGGATGGTGAATGGCTACTTGAAGAGTCCCTTGTAAATAGGAGGTTTTGTCATAGGAAAAGTGTTTGCAGATCCAGCACATCTTCCAACATCCAATGTTTTCAATTTTTAACCAGTTTCTGGCATTTTCTGCTAGCCCAAATGGTGAGGAGCTTTCTAATTTGTGGGAGATTTCTGTATATGTCTTCTTGCTGAGAAAGAAAAGTTAACAAAATCTTTTGCTGAAATGAAATAGCTCACACGAGATAGGAAAGAGAAGGATACTGAAATGGGAGCTCTGACCAGCTCAGCAGAGCAAGATCCCCAGTCTGTAGGTTTTGATGCCACGAGCTGAGGCAGTTTCAGAGGTGACCACCTCATCCACTCACCCACTTCTGTGCTTGGAAACAAACCTTCCTCAGAGCAGTGCCCACCTTCTCCACAGCTGCAGCTCACAGCCCCACCCTGTTAATTAAAGCTAAGATCAAGCTGGTGGCCAGCTCCAACACACACCTCGGGAGTTTGGCTGACTGCACAATGGATTTCATAGGATCCCCTGGTGTGCCCTTCTCCTTCTGACAGAAAAATTTAAATTTAGAGGCTTCTTTGCTGTTAAGAGGGTTTTAAAGGTTTTGATTAGAGTCTGAGAGTTGTCATAAAATGGAGATGTGTTCTGGAAGGAGGGGGGTACAGGAGGTTTTCACCCAGCTCCTGCAGAGCATTTTGTTTAATGCTTCAACCATGTTTTTGCATCTCTTGAAGTTATTCTTGGAATAATATTCTGGCTGCTCTTAAAAGGGTTTGTTATTTTCCTCTTTGCGCTCAGTATGAAACAAAATGCACTTAACATTTTATCCTGTCTATTTAAAAGTTTGTTAATTTATTAATTATTTCTCACCCAGAAAACATTCAGAACATTTCTCCAGATGTATATTCAATCTTCTATTCTATTCTTCAGGGCTGGCCCAAATAAAGCATATGCCTTTTCTTGAATGATAGGACCTTTAGTTCCCACTTACTCACAAACACATTTCTTTTCTGCTTTGATTTATGTGAAAAGTAATGGAATGACAGCTTCCAAAAAAAATTATCCAAAACCTATTGTAAATAAAGATTATTTTCAGCTAAAGAGATTGAGTGCATTCTTTACATTGTCATTCCTATCTAATGTAGTTCTTTAAATAGATTAAATTAAATGGCACAGTTGCAATAGAAGAAGAACTAAAATATGTTGTTGGTTTTCTGTTTATGTTGGAGTGATCAAGACTTCGGAATTTATAAAAGTTCAGATATGACAAAAAGGTTGTTTACCTGTGGAGGAAAGGAGACATTTAGAAATAGTTTATCATCAGTTTTAGGTAGCTTCTTTAGCTATTGTGGAGGAGCTAAAATACCACATATACAGCATTCTTATAATTTACTTTTGATGAGATATCCATTAAGAATGGTTTCACAAGATGGTAGACTATATTTCCTGAAACACACTTTTGGAGAAAATTTTGCAGAGGAGGAAATGTTAAAATACACCTTCCTTTAATACAGATACTTTCCTTTGACCAGCTTTTTGTAGTTCTTCTGACTGGTTTTGGCCTGATTTCCTTTCACATACAAGTCTTGCATTTTGCATCCTCACAGTCTTTGGTGCAGTCATGCTTGATTTACATCACTTGAGACCAAAGGTGGATACCTGGGTAAAATCCAGGCCATGTGGAAGCCAGCAGCAAAGCTTCCACTGACTCTGACGGGGCTAAAATTTCATCCTTTTCTGTTTAAACAAAAGCTGTCCCCTGCTCCAGCTACCCCTCATAGCTGGGAGAAGTTTTAGCACCAGATCATCAGTTTCGTAACAGTTTCAAAAACTGAAATAGTCTGAAATATTTAAAAAGTGTAGGGAAGGAAGATAAATTGTTTAAAGATAAACCAAGTAAGTATAGGCTGAACTTTAGAGAGGTAACGTTTATAGGCTGGCTGTATGGAAAAACATCCTGACTATACATTAATCAATCCTCAATAGGAATATTAAACAAGGCCAACATTTTCAGGCTCAGATGCCTAAAGTTCAAGTCTAAAACCACATTTAGGAATTTGGGTTTAAGACTACCTGGCTTGAAAACTGTGGTTCTAATCTGAATTTTTCTCTTCGTGTTTCCTGGTGAACTTCACAAGCAGAAGAAAATTACTGATCTGACTGAACTCCTTACCTTATTATTTCAAAATAAATGCTGTGAGAGAACTCACACGATTTAACAGAACTTTCCCAGACAATTGAATAACCACAACTGATTCTCCAAACAACAACAACATGCATCAGACTTAGGAACACAGATCGCTGCAGGGAAAATACTGCAGGGAAGCAGGAATAAAAGAGAACTATATTGTCATTTAAGTTTTACTTTTAATCTCAGCTATATAAAGAAACACAGAACTTGAAAGCATTGTGGTACTTCTTTGGAATTATGTGTCCTGATTCTTGAGAATAAATGCTATTTTATATCTCCTTTTAAAAATATGTATTAAACATATTGTCATAATATGCTATATTAAAGACATTTCCCATTTTAATAATAAAAATAACTCATTATTTTGAAAGTTGCAAGATGTTAACATCAGATGGGAAGCAGTTTAAAAGACAAGTGCTAAAAATAACCTTTAAAATACTGTGTACATTGATGTTTCAAAGATGAGTGTAAGTTACACTTGGCAAGGGTGTTGGATCCTTTCATACACTGGATATGTTTAGCTTTGGTATTTTCTTAACAAATGGTTAGTATTGGGCCCTATGTCCCTGGAGGAAAGACATCACCCTACAGTGACATGTTTCTATACAAACATACTCAAACCAAGGTCATCACTCACCTTCCTAAACCCTCAGTAACACAGGCCAACAACTTAATTTACAGAGAGAAGCTGTATGAAGTGTGGGACTAGCGGATCCAAGGGTCCCATCAAGGTCTGCCACTGAATTAAGGGAACAGATGGAGTGGCTCAAGCTAGAAGAGAATTTTTTTTCCTACTTCACCCATATATTTTCACATGCATCCCTAACTCATGCTTAACCCTTTCTTATCTAGGGAGGTACATGAGCTGAAAGACGGGAACATCAGTTCACTTTGCTTCTGCACAAGTTCTGACATTGTCTCTAAGTTGGTCCCCAGATGCAACAACGAATTCAAGAAACGTTATGACAGTTTGGGGCTCTGACCTCCCCATTATAATTTGCAGAATAGCTTCCTATAAGCAAACCTGCCTGTTCAGAGCCTCTTAATCAGATCTTAAAAAGAGCAGCAAGATCCAAACCAGATACAGTTTAGCCGTGATTTAGATTCCTCCCTTTTTCTTATTTGTACCAGTCAGGTATATATTTGAGTTTCCAGTCTATGTGATATTGCATGCTGAAGTCCAGTGGTCACTACTTGAAAGTGAAAATATCAATCTGAATTCTTTAAAGTTTACTAATTTTTCAAAATTATAGCTACTGACAAACCAAGACCAAAAATTCATAAACTTCTAAGACCATATTTCTTATGTCCAACTATAGCTAACACAAGTGTCTCTTCCCACAAGAAAGAAGTGGCTTGTCCTTCTCAAATTGAGTTTTACCTTTAATACTAGATAAAACTAACAATCAAAAATCAAAGTTGCAATTTGCCTGTTTAGTAAGGATCAGTTATCTAGGTGGGTCTGTGAGTTTTATACCCTAACACTGAACACAGCAATCTCAGCAGTTCCATTAGATATAATAGGAATAAATTGAGATTTACACTTTGGCTTTTTTGCTTGATCTTGGCATTCAGGATGCCATAGCTTCTCTAAAGAGAGTGATATTATTTGCTCAGCAAATACTGGTGATATATAAAATCTCCTTTTGTCTTGTGGCAAGAGGTTGCAATCTTTCACAGCATGAAAGAGAATTCTGGAAAAAAAGGAATTCTGTAAATAAACAAGTAAATATGGGCCAGTTGCTACCTTCTTGCATATGTGCCCTTTCCCAGGAAAGCCTGTAAGTATAGACTTACAGTGTCTGATTGCACAGAAAAGGAGGGGTTGCCATGTCTTTTTTTTTATTCCTATAACATCTGCTACTGGTCATTGTTATAGGGAGCTTAGATCTAATCCAGAACGACTATTCCTATGTCCTATATCTGCTGTCATAAATGAAAGCCATAGCCTTTTCCCTTCTCGTTACTGTTAATTATGGACACCTTTATATACATTTGAACAACATTTTTATATAACATGGGATATGGTTACCTGACAGCTATAACATAGTGGTGGACATTGTTGGAAATGAGTTTTGGAATATTTAGTCAGTCTGATGTGCCTTAAAAAGGGACATAATTCTTCAGTCCTGTCAAATTACTAATTGCCTCAAATCACTTTGTAGACTTACTCAGTTGTGAACATTTATTGAAAAATCAGAATTCTGTCTATCCAGTGCACATTATGAAAGATAAGTAATTTGCATTGGCAATGGTCAGACAATCCTCTCTTAATTTAGCCAATATTGCCACTAGTAAGGAGTTATTTACTTAGGAAATGCTCTCAGGAACTGTACTTCTTTGAAATGTGTTATGCACATGTAGTCCATTCTTGGACTGTACGTGCTCTCTGTGCCTGAGCTGGCCACGAGCACACGCACTATAAAAATGGACTCCATGTGGACAATTACTCAGTGAAAAGAAAAAGTTATTTAGGTAGTAAAGTCAAGGAGCAAAAAATTAGGAAATGCCAAATTTACTGTTGTCTGTGCGGTGGTGACCTCGGTAGAGAAACGCATTATTTACTGTCGCAGTGCAAGAAGTTTAATTCCCTTTCCCAAGTAAAGGAACAACCTCTATCTTCTAAACCTCTTTTTGCCAAGTGCTGAAAATACATTGACTCACGCAGTGCCAGGAGTAGCATTTTAAAATTACTATTGCAAACTCAAAGGAAATAGCTTATATCCTGTGGGGGCAGGGGGATAAAACCCCTGGAGTAACTTTCACTCCCTCTCTATAATTTATGTTGCCTTGATTTGCATTCTGTTGTTTTTCAAATGCATAAGATTCATTTTATATGGCTTTTCCTTCCTTGAATCCTGCTCACTAGCCTGATGATCCAGTGCAATCTCATCCACTGAAAAATAGGTTCTCTGGCAGGACAGGAATGGGCCTCTCTTTATTCAGTATAATACTCTTGCTCTGCTCTAATGAGTGAAACTTTCCTTTTCTAGATAGGAGGCAGTTTTTCCACACATAGTGTGTTTTCTTCTGCTCCATGTTACTAGGATTTTTCCCTCTTATTTTTGTCAAAAATTTACTTGGTTTTTACTGAATTTATATCTCCATCTCCCTTTTCTTGGCTGATTCTCTCTACTGCTTGCTAGCTAAAATTTAATCTAGTCTTCTTTCCTTTTTCTGCTGTTCTTATGCCTGGCTGTAACTTCTTGAAAGTCTAATATTCTTTATGATAGCACCTACATAAGGAAGCTAGGGTGCATTTCTCATTTTCTCCCTATTCACTGTGTGATAAACACAGAATGAAAACTGAAGTCAGTGGTAATATCTGCTTTGCTACACTGGCTTCCAGTTTTCTGGCAAACTTCCTCATCTTCAATTATCTTTATCATAAAATAGAACATTCATATATATATATACATATATATATAGATATGAAAAGACAGAAATAAAAATCAGACTTCTTTTAGAGTAGAATGTTCTGAATTTGGTCACAAGAGTATCAAGAACAGACATTCATTCTTGAGTATTTAAAGAGAGAACAATGCTTAAGGCAAAATTGTGATTTATCATTAAAAATGTAAAAAATCTGAATTTTTGGTTTTGGTTATTTATTTTCTTGGCTTGGGAAAAGTGTCCAAAGAAATAGATGGGAATTCCTGTCATTCTGAGTAGACACAACAGTCCCAGTCCCTTGCACGGGACATCCACTGGCACAGAAATTCACACACACCAGCCTATGATTCCTGCTCAGTTAAGGTAGATCCCTGAAAATGCTGTGCAGTGACACCTGTACTTGAACCAAGGACGTGTAAGAAAAGCTAGAGCTCAAGATGAGCTGTTAGATCATCCTGTCTAGTTGTATCACTCTTATTTTAGAAGGCGCTGCATTTCACTCAGCTTCTTATGAGTGGAATGCAATTTGAATGAACAATTTGAAAGCAGCTAATGCTGTTAATTAGGATACAGCCCCCCAAAACGCTGACTGGTTTTGGCTTAAGGACAGCAAGAAAAGAAACTAGCACAGAAAATACCAGTTCATTTGATAGAAAAATCTTTTCTCCCTGTAAAGGAGCTAGTACCATATGATCACTTTGCTTGCCAATCTTTTTTAGTGGTTTGCTTGGGGTTTTTTTAATAATACAGATAAAACATTATAAGTTTCTCATTGTGAGACATATTCTTTGTAATGTCTTTATATTTTAATTGTTCATGTCTTTTTTTTTAAGTGGAAATCAGGGCTCATTTCAGTCTTCCATGGTCAATACTGTCCCTGCACATACAAAAAATTGAGTAGCTCATTTCATCACAGTGTTGTTCTCAGAATGATATGCTTTTGTGTACCCATTTTGACTCCCAAATCTTTTTGGGGAACCACTGCATTTCAGCACATAATGTCCTATTCTGGAAATATGGCTGGTTGCTACACTTTTCTTTTAAATTTTACGCATTCCGCTGCATTTGTATTGTGCGAGGAAAACATCTTAGAGAGAGATGCTTAATAACCATGCAAAAATATCTTCAGCCTGGGTCAAGAGAAGGGATTATCCTCCCTGTAATTTAGGGCCTTTACTTAATTATTTAACAACTATTTGGCCATCAACTTTTAATTGGGTAATAAAAGGCCTTTGTTGTCACCTTGTGAGACCATCAGTGGATGAGATAGGGTTTTTAACTCTGAGATTTAAAAAAAAAAGGAAGAAGAAAGCAGATCTAGACAATCTTATACTACTTCCTGTGACTATTGCTTTTCATGGAAATTTCACCAGAAGACACAGCTAAGATCAACAGACACTTGATTTTTTCGAAATTGTTGTATTGCCTTGAGTGCTCTTGGGGACAGCCAAACCCCCGAGGAAGGGTCCAGTCCTGGGGCAATGTGAGTTCTCAGCTAGTACTGGAATCTAACTAATGAAGGGAGCAATGTTTTTTCCTAGTTATGGCTTTAAAGTACATTTATCATGCAGCTTATACTCTGGCAGAGAACCCATTCCTAATCTGTTTTAAAACAAATAGATTGTGTACAGCTGTCCCTATATCCAAGGCAAAATGATGATTTAATGTTGATTAAGAGAGAAGGCCTTTGAAGTGAGTGAGGCAGGAGCCCATAGTATGTCTCTAGTGATCATTATCAGTCTTTCCCTGAAGGGTGACTTGGTGCCAAAAGCGCTTTCCCCAAACTGGCTGAGGTGGATTCAGGAGCAAATGCTTTGTAAATTTAAAAAGACCTTCTCATTTGCAGGCCTCTGATGTCTTATTCCTTTAGCTGTATTAATGTCTGAGAATAAGCAGATGCAGTCCTTTTCACCAGTTAACTACAAAAAGGGGCAAGGTCCACTGCTCCACAGCACTGTGGGCACCACAAGAAGAGCAGCTGAGCATGCATCCTGCACTAAAGTCAAAGAAAACTTGCTGGGTTTGTCTGTTTTCCTTTCTTTTCTTTTTTTTTTTTTTTATTTTTTTTTTTTATTTTTTTTATATAAACAGCTGCCTTAGCAAAAGAAAAAAACATTCGGATTTAGCTTTTTACAGCTAAAAGCTTTTGCAAATAATTGTAAAAACTATACAAAAAGCACTCAGGTTCTCTCTCTCTCTCTCTCTCTCTCACTTCTTTGTCTCACATTACTGGCCAAGCACCAGTCACAAATGTGTGAGTACATGGACCTACACATAAACATTGTACACTTTATACACATACACAGACAGCCTTACCTTGCCATCCAAAACACTGCTCGGTCATTCATACTTGCATCGTATTCATCTATCCATCTGTCTGTGATTTGGCTAAAAAATTCACAGCACCAGGGACAGATAAGATCAATCCTGCGTTGTTTCATTCTAACAGCTGTAAAAAATGTAATTCTCATATAGCTGAAGGGATGAGGGCAAGAAAAAAGAGACAAGAGAGAAACTGTTTCCTTGACTGACAATTAAAATTTTCAATCATTCGAAAAATGCTGATTTTTTTTTTCTCATCAAAATAAAAGGAAAAGAAGGATTAATAATTAACTTTAAAAGACTCTTGTCATCTCCAGCCATGGGAGTCTACAGTTTTACAAAACCAAAAAGCCATCATCGTCTGTTTACTTCTTAGCATTCCATAAATAGTCATCATATACGCTCTGCATGAACTGTGCTTACCATCAAAGGCTTCATAACTACTATTTATAGCATCCCCATTACTAACATACTTTCTCAAATATCATGGTACTAGGTAAAAGCAAAAATATGATTTCAAGCATACAATGCTCTTCTGTAAGTATAACCAAGGCACTTTTTTCCCACTGCCGAGAAAGGACATTTTGCTATTGACTTCAGGGGAAGGGTGGGGAAGGAAAGCAATGCTTTGATGGAGAAGAGTTTTGTATAATTGTCTGTAATTTAAAAATTATGTAAATGTTTTACTGTGACAGCTGCCAGATTGACAATTCTGGGAATTTAAGTTGAGAGCAATAGCATGGGTTTCTCAACATTGCTCCATTATTGTGTTGCAAATCATGCCAGGAGGGAGATATGTCTTAAATATACATAACCAAGTGCAGAAGGGCACTTCTAGACCCATATTGTAAAATCTTAATTCTTCCTCAACCTCTTCCCTCCCAAATAACCAAAACCAGACAAGTTTTTGGCTGAAAATATTTTGTTTAGGGGCATTTTCATTAAAAGTTAAAATGATAAACCATAGAAAAAAATTATTTGAAATTTTCAACTATTCATATTCTATTTAAAACTTTTCTATAAAATCTATAGATATGAAATTTAAGGTTTTTTTATCTTCTCTCTTTTTAATGTCATTGATTTCTCGGCTTTAGTTCCTAATCTGTAACAAAAAACATCAAAACATGGGAAAACTTGCCCTTTAATATTATTTTCACATTGCTTTTCAAAGCAGCCATTTTTTTAATGTCTGGCTATTTCATGGCTGGGTAAAATGAGACATGGATCATGCCACATCAAAATCTGTTTTGTGCCAATCTCCTGCAAAACCTACAATGGTGAATTTGACAGCTAAAAATTTCAGGGGAAGCAGAATTGCAATGAAAGGTCAGATCATCCTCCAACCCTGCTTAATCCTTGACCTTGCTAAAACTGATGAAGGTGGCAATTAATCCAAATTATTGAGTTCGGTTTTGTGTAGTGTACAATATAAAATTTATTTAATGAAGTTGGTCTGATAAATTTAGCCTAGATTTAGTTGCTGACTGATTAGCCAGTGTCTCTAGCAAGGTGCCATTATTTAGTAAAGGGAATTGTCTGGTTTAAATACATATCCTTCTGGTTATGGATGTCAGTCTGTAAACATGCCAGTCAAAAATGGGGTTTTTTCCTGAATCATTTCTCATCAAAATATCAGGACTTTTTTAACAATTCAGTGAGAATGTTGGTTTTGACATTTTCCATTGCTTGCATGTTTCTCTTTTGTTCCAGAGGGCAATAAAAATGAATGACCTGCAGGTTTGGGGTTTGTTTCCTTTCAAAAAAACGTGACACTCTGCAAAACATCCACAGTTTTGAAAAAAAAAAATTAAAAATATATAAGAACCTCATAACAACCTAACTTTTCTACTTTACAGCTTTCTAGCAATTAAAGGCATTTAGAAAATCTGCGAAATTATTGTTTCACATCAAACATTGCAAAGTATCTCATGAGGTCTAAGGCATAACTGGCAAAACTTAACAGAAAGACCTCAAACAAAAATATTTCAAGACATAAAAATGGGAAACCTGCAAAAACTGTGCAGTTCTGCCAAAAGACCTGACTCTGCAAAAACTACTTTACCATTTACTGCCTTGATCAGTTCTCTAGCAGTTGTGGGACTACTTATCATAGCAGTATACACAATTCTTAGGTGTTTAGTGGAATGGACCTTAGTGTCCAGACATTTTTCTAAATCTATGTTCAGACTCCCTTTGTAACTCTTATGTATAATTAATTAATTTTATTCTATTATTTTGTTTTCATATCTGTGGCTGAGGAGCTTCTCATTCTCAAATTTCACATTTCTTAGCTTGCTTAAATATTTTTTTTTAATTGTCACAGTTTTTTAGTATTTCAATTCTCTGAGTAACTTTTGGGCTAAAACTTGGTCCCATATTAAGCTTATTTGGTATGCAAATTAAAAATACTTATTTACAGAGTAGATCCTCACAACAGTAATAACAGCGTAATCACAGAGTCAAAGCCCATTTACCTTCTTTAAATACAGCTTAAAAAGAAGATTTACTCATGCTTGAACTAAGAATTGGCAACTTTGTCCTCTAAGAAAAATACCTGAATAAACCATTGTAAATGGAATGAATGGCAACTCTGTGCTTTACGCCCTCTGTTACTGCACTGTCCCCTCTGATGTTAAACTGAGTTGGTCTAACTTTTGCAATCCAAAAAATATGATAGTGTTTTTTCATGCACAACTGAAAGAGGAGCTCACTTTCCTAAATAGTAGAGTATAGAATAGTTTCAAGATCTCCGTAACCAACATTCGAAGGAATAAGACTAATCAGATCTACTTACGGAAAAAAAATATGTGATCCATTCTTTAGTAAATCGTTGGCCAACAAAATGAGGTTGACAACAGGGTTCCTCTTAATCAGAGAATCAACTTATATTGAATTAATTAAGAATTAGCAGAGTGTGGAAAACTCGGTGACCTTCACCAGAGACTTCAGTTTATTTCAGGGAAGAATGACACTGAGGATACCAGGGATGGATGTAAACAGCACAAATAGAAATAGTTATGAATCCTAAATAATTGGAATGAATGTGGGACCACCATCAACAAAAAACCCAAAAGCTTAAATGACTGAACTCTGACTTGCCGAAACTACATAACGCAATCACAAATGAAATATCAGTGAGACTCCTGAGAAAGGTGGAGTGTAGAATTTCATGCAGGATGGTCCTTGTCCCATTCTCTAAGTGATTTTTATCTCCATTTTCTCTTTTTCTCCCTTTTGCTAGCTATTTATAGTGTCCTGAGGATACATCTTATTAACAGAATTTTGGCAATGCCTTTGCTGCTAAGTAGGAAACTGCCTAAAATATCTTGAGATATTATTCTAGTAACTTCTTTCACTATATCTGTGGTATTCAGAATACTACTAATAAATCTGGAAAAATAGGCTGAAGTACGTTGGTTATGAACCAGTTAAAAAAAATGAGCCAAAAATAACATCTGTACCAGCAAATCTGCACTGCTTAGCATACGGTTTTAATTTTAAAATATTTACTCCTAAATTCTGAGAGCTGTGAGAGCTTTTAGATGTGTGCTTCTCATTAAAAAGATGCTGGCAGATAGTGTAGGCCAAATATTGGCTCTGGAGGAAGAAAGGTTTAGAAGAGACCTAATATTAGACCACATTTAGTCATTGATTTTTTTTTTTTTTTAGGCAGAAGTCTTCAGTGAGTCCTATCAGAACTCACTTCAAGAATTTTTTCTTAAGAACTGAAGCTCTCTCTTGAATTTTTGTCAGATAAATGTTTAACTACAGTATTAGCTGGTATCTGAATATCATGTGGTAATTAACTAGGGTTTAGGGTCTAGTTTAATCTATTCTTAGATGTTTAAAAAATGTCCTTTAAATGCAACATTAGTATTTGAGTTTATGGTAACTAATGCTGGCATTAAGACTGACTCTTAATTTCCTTGATGGTGCCCAGCCTTTCTAGAGAGGTAATTATTTCTAGAGGTGCCAGGTGTAAGAAACAACTCAGTTCACTGTGAAGTGAAGGGGAACAGAGCAATGAGGTGATGTGTCCCCACCAGGGGCAGGGCAGGGGCACCATGTGTGAATGTGCAGCTGCACAGCTCTTTGCATCTCTTAATCCAAAGCCAAAATCAGGACTCTTTCTTGTAGATCACAAGAACCATCTTTGAAAGTGTCACTCATGCCACCAATGTCTTGACAAAGATACATCTATTTGCTGTCTGTTGCACCTCTTTCAACATCAGAGAATTTGGAGCCTGCTTCATTTCTGTATTTTCACAGCAGCTTCAGTCTCTTTGTGACAGTAATGGAAATCATAGAGGACACGCCTCAATCTTCCAAGAGTTTCCACCAAACAGGCAATGCTGAAATAATTCCTATTATATTTTGTCCTTGACTTAAATGGCTGCATTAGGGGCACATTTACTTTAAAAATTCCTTTGAAATACCTAGCATTTGTGTGCTGGGTTGCCACCTACCTGAGTCACTATCCTATTACTTTAAAATGTCTTTTTCATTAAAAGAAAATACAAGACAAGTAAAAACAAGTTGACAACACTATAAAAAGATTTTATGTGATAGCCTAAATTTAAATATTTCTGCAATTAAACATTCCTGACTTTTTGGTGATTTTGTTTCCCTTTTTTTTTTGTATCTAGTTTTTCTACAAACTGCATTAAAAATTATTTTTAATTGTCCAGTGATAAAAGCCATCCAGCAACAGAAAAGACCACATCTGCCTCAACAGCAGACATATGAAACCTGTGTGACAAACACAATCATTAAACAATCTGATTTTCTTGTTGGGAGAGTTTAATGCTGTTGGGTGTAGTATTAAAATGTAGAATTTGATAGTGTGTCTTAAAATTTTAATGATGTGTTCATGAATATAAAGCATACTTCCATCAGTGACTTTATGACTTCTCCTCTGCATAATTAGTGGTATCTGTTTTATGAGCTTACTGTTGTTGCCTTGATCCCATGAAAATGTGAAACCACTGTAATAATTTACACTGTTCTGGAGCTTTAAAGATACAAGCTGGAATTTTTTCCTCTTTTCTCCTTGCATATATCCCTGTGTTTATCAAAACAGAATATTAAGTGGCCTTCTTGAAAGTTGGGCAAGCAAAAAAAATTCAAGGACAACAATAAATTTTAAACATTTGTTATAACAGTGTATTTGTTGCCTCACTTAAATCTGTGTTGTTATCTTCTGTTAGAGAGTAAGATGAGCTTCTTACTGCAAAGTTGGTAAATTTAGGTGAATTCCATCATTGAGGAATGTGCAAAGTAAAATGTGACTACCAGTGAAAAAAAGATAACTATTCAGATGATAATTATTCTATGATCATAATCAGCTAACTTCTGAACTATCATTTTTTGTACATTCTTCTTCCTCCAAACTTCAGCAAGCACTGGGCCCATAAAAATAAAGTGTCTTTGATTTGTGAAAAGGAACATGGCATTATGTTTAGACACTTAGATCAAATATTAGGCAAGAAAGGCAGCAGTTTCTTCTTTGGTTTCGCATCTGTAAATCAAGGCTAATTCTGGTTAAAATGATGATGGGTTATTGGGATGACTAATTAATATTCCTCTACTCAAAGAAGATAGTGAGGTTTGAGCCATATTTGCAGACACGTTCTAAATGAACACACGTTCCTGGAGGTTACTGAGAACCAGAAAATGTGCCATTGTCAATGTTTAGTGCAAGGACCATCCACTGTCTGCTTCTGAGTTGTTTCCCTTCAGAATTAAAAGAAATATTGAATTTCAGCTTTCAGTCCAAAAGGAAAAGTTTCTAGGGAGTTTTGTAAATGCCATTCACAAAAACAAACAAACAAACGGGTAAAAATGAACACTGAAAATAGACAAAGTCCCTAATGATGTTTTGGTAACACTATTGATTCTAGCCCTGGAAGCTAGCTGAGTCTCTCATCATTTAAACAGCATCAGTTTGCTATTTGTCTAGGGAGGAGAAACATAGATTATTTAAAAATGTACTCAGTGGAAATCAGCGTTTCAGTGAAGACTGTGAAAAGAATAATAAAAAAAAATATTGTCTTCTAATTTAATTTCCTTCTAAATAACACTGATTTGGTCGGTTGAATCAGGGGAGGTTACCATCTTTCTCTGGAAGTTGTAAATGGAGATGCATCATTGTCACAGATGCTCTCACAGGAGTATCACTCCTTGCTACACTTTCTAACATTCTCTTACCTCTTTAATCTCGATATAGGACATCAGGATTTGAAAAGTCATCCCTCCAGAAAACCTGGACATGAGAGGAATGTGGGCACAAGGCATATGGATTGCTGCTCAAGAGGCAATGTAGCCTGATAAGCAAATGGAGTCAAAACAAGCCACTCTTCCAAAATCATGCTTGTTAGGGATTGTTCATTCAAAAAAAGACAAACACTCCCCCCCACCCTCGCCTGCCCCAAACAAACCACAAAAAACATGGTGGTCCAAATTTCTTTATGATCTGGGGTGGAAATAAATGTCAGTGTATCAGAATACCTCAAGGGGCCAAAGCTTCACGGCTCACTCAGTTATAATGCAAACAAGGATTCAGGTCCTGCTTATCTCAGCTCTTCCCTTTTGACAAACATCAAGCAGTCCTAGTGAAAGATCCTTGCTTCTCGCTGCCTTTCAAAGTGTCTGCCGCAGAAGGGCTTATCTCATCCTGCTTTTGCTCCCTACAGCATGGCTGGGGAGGTGGAACTCTGATTTAAATCAAGTCCTTTGCTACAGGACTAACTAGTTAAAGAGTTAAATTAATCTCAGTATTATAATTCTCTAAACCAGTTCCAGTTTTGCACTCCCTATTTGAATTTTACTGGACTTTCTTCTGAAGAACATTTCTTTGTATCTTACTTCAGTGGGAGGTTATCTCTTTCCTTTGAAGGTTATATTGTGATTGGCAGAGGGTCAGGAAACTTCAGTCACATTGGCCTGTTACGGAAATACTTTGAAAAATAAATGTGAAAGACAAATGTTAAGCAAAGAGACTCCTTAATCAGCAACAGTTCCATAAGACTTTAGACCCAGTGAGGTATCCACATAAGTTTTGTTTACACAGTTTATTAATACTGATATTTGAGAGCAACAGGATCTGTTGATTTAGACAGTCGAGCTTGAGATATACACGAGGTTCACACTCTGTTGGCGGGATGTTCACAAAGTAACAGGCTAAAACACAAACACACTCTTTGGCCGCTTTGGCCAAAATTTCTTGTGCATTAGAAGACTTTTGTTATTAGTCTTCTTTGCTGTAGGATTCTCCTAAGTTTTTTCTTGCCTCCACTAAGCTTGCTAAAAGTAGCATTCTATCACTTTATGTTAGAATCACATCAACACAGTGCTGCTCAAAATATGCTCTCACAATACCAAAGCGTTAGGATTTCTGATATTCTATTACAGTTTTAAATTTTACCATTTCTGATTTTACTCTCAATTTTTATCTATACATACTAAAAGGAAGCAAGGCAGGAATTTAAGAACAAATTCAGTATGCCTTCTATGATATACAATCCAAGTACATATAATTTTGTTTTGAAATGTCTGAGTGGACCTTGAACTTTCTAATGTATAACTCCAAATGCACTTATAAGTGGATAACAGTATTAGAAATATTACAAATAATATAAAAGCTGGCTAGGCGCCTGTTGTTTCTGGATAAATCCATTTTATTCTCACCAGTAGCAAAGGGAGCTGTGTGCAATCAGCAGAAGGGCATATATCCCTCAGATTTAAAGCTTGAGCTGGTTTTTTTTGATTCAGTTGACCTTAATAGTCATGTTTGCAGGGAGTCCAATTAGCAGCTGGTTGCAACATACTGTACCATATGTGCTGGATCTCTAAGGCTCAAGTAGGAGCTTAAAGATGGAGGGTCAGGCCTAGCTGTCATTTTTATAAAAACTACTTTCCTCTAGGCATTTTAAAAGAAAAATTAATAGCAAAAACATCAGAATTGTGCTGCCTTTATGGGAAATGGCAATTTAAACAGGAGCCCATGTGTTTCACTTTCAGTAGGTCAAAATGCTGTATGGCATTTCATAGATTTTCTTCACAGTATTCTGCACTGTACCCCCACTGTCCCCAGTGCTATAGGGTACAGTCAGTCCAAGTGCCATTACCAGGAAATTCTTATAAATCTTATAAATCTGCATAAACCTAGAACAGGAGGTTAAACTCCTGTAAAGCACAGATTTGGACTCAGTTAATTAATTCAATGGCAAAATGTGAAAAAGATGTTCTTGTCCTTCCTGGTTTCACCTACTTATTCTCTCAACCCCAGTTCCGATTTATTGCCTGCCCAGCTGTGCCAACACAACTGTTTATATGGCTCTGGTCTATGTCAGATCAGTGCACGGATATAAAATTATTTGAAAAACCTAAAAAAAAAGGTAAAAAATCAACCATATTTTCCTTTTTAACTGACTTCCACTTTATTTTTTTTAGGCATTTGGTAACTGAGCAATCATTTTGGAAAATTATTCCTTTTGAATTATTTCCTTTTCTTGTAGCTATATTTCCATTTCACATTTTTAGTTAGTGCTATAACTTATTTTTCTCATTGCACTCCACTATTTGAGGATTCTAATGAGAGAAATAACACACTGGTGAAATTTCAGCACTATCTACGTGCAGGTCACCAAGGTTTGTTTCTTTTAGTTTATTTTTAAGCACAGACAATTGGGGGAGACTTCCTGACCCACAGCTTCCATTCAGACAGCTGAGATCTCACCCTGAGGCAGGCTAGAGAGGGAAATTGCTGTGGCCAAGTAACTTTTCTCCCCAGCTCTAGCCTCTGGCACCTCTGAGTGCTCAACAACAGGCTTAGATTTAATCCTGAACTTATTAGCGAAACATCTTATTTACAGGTCAGACTTTCATCTTTTTCAGATGGGATGAATAGCATTTATTTATCCCAAGCAAGATTTTATAATTTCCAAAAAGAAAAGTTTATTACTAGGATAGGGATTTTTTTACCTTTTTATGATTAAAACTACTGATGTGCTCATTCTGGTTGTGGTTCTCCTATCCTTTATCCCTACCATCTCAGCAGGTTGTAAAGGTTCATAAATGCACATCATGTAGCAATAGGGGACTGATGGAGTGAATACAACTCCACACCTGCACCGTTCTTAGCTTGGGTGGGATCTGCCCCCTACACCTGCATGGTGGAAAAAAATGCAACTTCTCATCCAAAACCTACAAAATTGGTTGTATTTGTAAGTAGTTACACTGGCAAATTGAGCTTTTCAGCACACGCTTTCAGAGGAAATCAAAGATTCTGATAGCACATGGAAGTTTACTCAAGGCATGAAGGAGTCGTGTCACAGGATTGGGGTCCAAAACCAAAAAAGGAGCCCTGGACAGCCTGAATAAAACCTGGTCTGCCAGATGAAGATTTGCCCTGTGTATGAAGGCAGAAGACATGAGAAGGCGGCAAATAAAGCTTTCAATCAAAGTATGTGATAACACCTTAAAAAAATACAATTGTCTTCTAGAGGAACTTCTACTGGGAAAAAAAACATAACACAATTTAGAAATCCAGTCCTGTCTAAAATTAGAGGAATGAGGAGGAGATGTACCTCTGCCTTCTATAGTTTCTTCCTGAATGATAAGTTGATTCCAGATTGAGAGCAGGAGTATGTAACAGGAGGAAAGCAGACGGATTTTGGTTGTAATAGAACCATCTGAGAAAAACATATTTGTTCCTCCTCTGTGTGATACCTTATGAATAAATAGGGATAATGGAACCTTGACACCAATTCCTAAAAGCAGCACAGAGACAAATCTCACTGTAAAACTTTTTCCCTTCTGATAATGTGTATGGGTTTTTTTATCATCACTGCTAGGTTTCATGAAGCAAGAAATAAATGGACAAATGATTGAAAATAATTTACCACAAGATTAATCAAGAGAGATTTGGAGTAATTTGTGACATTATTGGACAAAACAGCTGTCTGTACACACAACCATATCTCTTTCAGATTCTGTCTCTTAATAAAAGGTTTGAATAACACCCAGCCATTTGGACTCTGGGAAGCTCAGACATAGAAATCTGCTGATTTACACACTGTAAAGAAAAACTGAGACACAGGGCAAGACTTACTCTTTTTACAATGCTTTTAATACTGCTTTTTAAATAATTGCTTATAAAGAAGTCATTAATAACAGCATTTACAGTCCTGTTATGAGAATGTGTGAATCCTTTACAAACTTAAAAACCTTTGTTTCTGTGTAGCAAAAAGAAAAAAAATCATAACATTATTGGGAAGATGCTGGCAGGATTGAGACCAACACTTTCTAGATCTTCATATCTTCTATGAGTAACCTGACTCCAGGGCTTCAAACTGTGGTTAGGATTCTACCTTCTGGTAGTCATATCAATGGAGTTTTTAATTTTCCTGTTTCCCAAATAGTCTCACATGATTTCATTTTGTTCATCTTTATTTTCTCCTCCTTTTTAGCAGTTATCAATTCAGCAGTTATTCACAGAATGAACTCCTTCAAACAAGTGGTGACAAAGCCAGTCTGGAGATGAAGCTGGAGAAAGGGGAAGATCAGACAGCACTGGCAGCCAAGTAACATTATATTCAAGTTGGTTTTGGTTTTAAGTGCATTTCATTTGTAGTTGCAGCACAAACTGTGTGGTGTTTGCAAGGTGGCCAATGCTGGCTTGCTTTGAAGACCTAAATTCCAAGATGTCAGTACAAAACAAAGATCTAATTTTAAACACTATTTTAAACCATAGGGAAGCCATCAGTGCCAAAATATATGTTAAAACATGTGATTCACAACACAAGACAATTGACAATCTCTATCGATACCCTGACTTTATCATGTGTGGATGAACGTGCTCGTGATCAATCTGGCATAAACATCTTTCAAGGTCAGGACATTCAGACCTTCCCAATAAACAAGTAGCTGACATTTGTCTGAGGCATCCTTTAAAAACCTTCACAACAACCTGAGCTCACCTCATTGTTGTAAGAAACCAGATGAGTTTCCTCACTTCCAGTCATGGAGAAAATATAGTCACTGCCTGAACTCTTACAATTTCCAGATGTGTATTGACATACTACCCAATCTTTTTCTTGACATTTAATCTCTGTGCCTGAGAAAGTTAGGAAAAACAATGCAACATATAGGAAAATCTAAGATTCTATTTTGTTGTTTGTTCAAAGAGTGTAATGTATATACATTACATGTACATTATATAATAACATACACACAAATATAATAATATATATACACACTACACTTGCATATATACATACACACAATCATATATATACATTACTTTCAGGGGAGTGGCTGTTTAACTAAAACAGACTGTACTTCTCTGCTTTATTCTAGTTTTTTTTCACATCATTAAAATAAGCAGTTTAAATCATTGTCACTAACATTTTTAAACAAAATGTTGTGAATAGGATTATGAGGAATGACCCCAGCACTTACTGATGAACGTTAAACATTGATGCCTCCTATGTTTCACAATATGACCAAAAAATATGTGGAGAAAATAATTTATCTCTTTCTCAGTTTTCTAAGTCTGATGCTCAGAAGACAAATTTTTATAGGACTTGATTTCATGTATTCTTCACAAAACTCCCCTATTTTTTCACTCATATGCATAGTTTAAAGTGGACTAGCCTTTCTTGCCTTGCACAGAAAGAAATAGTAAGTTTATTTAAGAAACAACTGTATTTAGCTGTCTTAACATTATGGAGCAAATTCTTCATCATTTATATATATATATATATATATATATATATATATATATATATATGTATATATACATGCAAGTTTCTGAGGAAGCATATGGCTCTAAGTACTGCTCTCATATTTTAATTGCTGCCAAACACACATGCGCACGCACATACAGGCACAGTCCTATCCCTTCCCCTTAGTTCAAAGCTAGGAAGGATATTGTTTGGAGATTTCAAACACTTTCTTGCCTGACAGAGCAAAAGGTTGAAATCTCATAAATTTTCTTCAATGTGCATTCAAAAGAAAAGCTTGGCTTGAGTTAATGAAAAAATACTTTTGTTGGATTTTAATTATTTATTATATAATGAAATAGTATTTTATTATTTATTTAGATACTGATATTTGCCTAAAAATGGGACAAAAAAAGAGAGAGATATTAATTAAAAAAAGAGAAAAAGAAAAATTACATATTGAATTTTCCCAAAGGTTCTGTCTGTTTTTCTGTTTGTTCGTTATAAAAGACAAAAACTGAACCAGATCATTATTGTGCTTTTTATTTAATACCTTATTTAATTCCTTCTAAAGAAGCCTAGTAGAAAAATCCTCTGTTCTTCCTACGCTACATCAAAAGTCAGAACTGTCATTTTTTGCATGGCAAGGATTGAAACTATTTTCTCCATTGGTGCTGGAACGATGGAGAGAGCAGGGAAGTGCTGTGCTGTGGTGACTGGAGTGGGGAAAAGCTGTAGTCTCTGTGATAAATGTGACATGGGGGTAAAAATTCGTGATGAAAAATATAGAAATATATGTTAGATTGGTTTTAATATAAAAATGTGAAAAGGTATAGTGTGTTAAAAAA
This sequence comes from Zosterops lateralis, assembly GCF_965231275.1. Lineage (NCBI taxonomy): Eukaryota > Metazoa > Chordata > Aves > Passeriformes > Zosteropidae > Zosterops > Zosterops lateralis. The sequence goes on from NC_139766.1 coordinate 36,249,605, forward strand.
ATTCCTCTTGAGCTAGCCGGCTGCCGCTCCCCAGCCTGAGACCAAGAGCGGGACAGGAGCCATCAGGATGGACAAAGACACTGGCCGACCAAGATAAGAATTGGCATCGTACCCAGACAGAGAAATTCCTCCCAACAAAGAGGAATTCTTCACTGGAGACTACACATCAGGGTAATCATGGACGCATGTGAAAGGAACCTTCCCAGAATACAATTTGCAAAGTTTGACAAATCCAGGAAACCCATCCAAAGATGTATTTGGACCATTTGCTGGACTATTCCCCACACCTGTTTCACCTTGGGACACGAAAACCCCTATAAAACCCCGGGCTGCGATCCGCTCTGTGTGGATTTGGGAAATCTGTACCTCAGGGTGCAGACCCCTGTCCACCCAGCGCTGCGCTGCCCGTCCTATTTGTGGTTTCTCTCTTTATTGGTGATTGGGATTGTTTCTAATAAATTGTTTCTTTATTAATCCGATTTTTGCCATTGCTTTTATAACAGTCTCCATTGTCTTGCATATCCTGCTGCCAACTGGATGCACAGTCCTCAAAAGATCTTGTGAGTTTAATGCCTAAAGGTCGGCTCTGGATGCTCCCAGTGCTCTGCTGGGAAAAGGACTCCTATTGTCCTTTGCCAGTGTAGTGCATTTACAGTCCTTCCCAGTTTAGGAATGTATGTCCCAATGGTTGTACCTTTCTGCCCTCTGAAAAAAAATTACCTGGGCAGAAATTTGTACTCCAGGTAGAAGTTTCCTGTCTTTTCAAGCGTGACAGGAACGAGAAGACTGTGGGGACGGATCCCTGGGGTTTTTGTCATTTAAATATGACCTTTAGATCAGTTACACTTACATTGTTGTGCTGGCTCTTAATTTTTTGAGGAAATATAGGCTTGAGCAGAAGAATCTGTGCTCTTCCACACCTCTTAAAATATAGCGTTTAGAGAAGTTTCCAGTAAAGGAATGAGTGTTGTCAGCTAGTTAGCACAAGTCATTGGAAAAATCCCTCAACTCTGTATAGGCAGAATAATTACACACAAATGCATTCGGAAATCCTATGGAAAATGTAGTCCAGTGACCTGGCATGGTTACAGCACAATTTCGCAAGTATGTTAGAACAAATTACTCCTTTTAACCATAAGCCATTCTGTTTCACGCTTTTAATGAAGGCCTGTGCCACACACTAGAATACTTCTCACCTCATTACTACCCATAAAAAGCAATGATCCATTCAAAGGCTCCTCATATCTCCCAAATGAGATGTAAAAGAGCCCACTCTTTTTCAATCTGGCACAAAAGAGAACGGCTTCTAACTTCAGCCTTTGATGTTGATCATTAGGATGTTTACTAGATAAAAGAACTGAAAAATTTATCTGTGTAACTTCACTGATGTTGTGTGTTAGTTCTGCCTGTTGGCCCCTGGCTCCCTTTTTATAAATGTAAATCCCTTGTTGCTGTTTAGGAAAGGAAAGGGGTTTCAAGATTTCTCCAGAGCAATTATTTTTCTCTCTGTGTATATGTATGTGCATATTTATATATAAAAAGTATACAACAAAAGGGAAGCAAAGGGTGGAGAGAGAAATATCCAGTGAATTTGAAGAATATAATGAGGCAGTAAACCAGAAACTATGAACTGAATAAAAGCTAAATGTGACATGCTGTCTGATAAGCAAATTTAAAACAATTAATCATGTGTAAATTTAAACTAGTTATTGCCTGAACACATGCACACATAACACACATACTCTGCATGTAGTTGTGTGCATTTAAAAATGTAAACTGCTGCCAAAAAGATACAATTTTTTTTTAAAAAAAGGTCAAAATTAAAAAATACATAGTGCCATAAATAGCATTTTCTCAAGGAGGAATGTTCTTATTTCTTAGTAAGCCTATACCTCTTGGGCTTATTAAAATGGAAGGGCAATGGTTAGAGGAGAGCTGAGTTATAGCAGTACGATACTCGGGTGTGCTATTCTTGTTCTGTCGGTGGGGATGACCCCACCCCAAATCTGTCACCAGAATTATTTAATTACTTTCTAATTCTGTCAAAGCAACTTGGCTTGCTTAGAGAGTTTTTAGCTAGTAAGGCTTTTCTTATTAGAATTATGTCCACTGAACCAAATCAGAACAGTAAGCTTTTAAAATTCATCAAAAAATATGAAAAACTGAAATAGCTAAGGGCTTGGCAGGGTGGGACATGCCTTAGCCAGGTGATGTATCCATAGACAGATGTGTTGTGCATCAGTAAGATGGATGCAGGAGCTAAAGGATTCATCTCCACCAGGCAGTGAGGATCTAGAAACACACAAGAGTAAGACCTGCCATCCTTGGTGAGGCCAGCAGTTTGTTTAAACTGGTATCTTGTTCCAGCCAACACAGTGTGATACTTCAAAGTAATATGCAAACTACCCCACCACCATCAAAAGTAATACCCTAAGTAATAACCTGCCTGTAGGGAAAAAAGATTCCCTTTCGATCTCAAGCAGCTAGTTATGGCAAGAAACTTGAGTATTTTAAATCCCTTCTATCTTATCCTAGGTAAATATGAATGTTTTATTATCTGTACAAGTGTCTAATCATATTTAAGTTCTGGAAAGCCAATCTTTAAAGCGTTATAGCAGCATTAACTGATCATCCTTAAAAGGGGAGGTGGGTAAGTATACTCTTGCCATCTCTCCCTTTTCTTAAATATACAAAAACTAAAGCATGGAGTGCCTCAACTCTGTGTTCAAGCCAAACAATGACTGAATATAAAAGCTGGAGTTAAAATACTGGAGCTCATGATTCATAGCACTCCATGCATGCAACAGGTTTCAAAGTTCATTCATATTGCTCACATTTATCTAGGAAATTTGAAGGCAATATTTTCTCGATTATTTTCTGCTTATCAACAGATTTAGAGCAACTTATTAAAAATACCATTTTGTAGTGGTCAAACTATTGCATCTTGACATCTTTTTTTCAAAGTAGCCTAGATAGATTCAATTAATTCTGTGATGATTCTTGATGGGTTTTGGGCAGAGAGCATTAAAAAAATCAAAAACTAAAGGCAATAAATCATGACAAGGTGCGTTGAATTGGCTCTGCTTTTTGTTGTGTCACAACACCACTTCCCTGAGCTCAGAAACTCTGTAAATTCCAATAGAAAAGTAAGCACGAAAAATAAAAAGCACACACCTAAATTTTTAACAGGTATGCTCAACTCCTATTTCTTCAGTGCTTCTTCTGAATATAGTATTCAATCATCTATGGCAAAATCATAGGTAATGATATCAAACATCAAGAAACACTTAAGCTATACTGCTTCTAAATTAAAATACAGAATCTATCAGAAACATTAACTTGGTTTTAAATATTTTGAACCATTTTCAGCTGCATTAAAGAAATTATAATACTCTAAGAAGATCAGAAACTTGAAAAGTACTTCCACAACTGTGTGTCCTTTGGATAACAGATGCAGTGTTTCATTTTATCTGGAAGCTTAAATCAATATTACTCATATACCTGCTTAGAGATTTACCTATCTTGAAAATAGAATCCTACCAGTGAGTAGTAAGTGGGAGGAGGAAGACTGTAGGCATGGTGACAGTGTTATTCATACTCCTCCATGTCTTCCTGCATGTATAAATTTAACTGTTGTTTATAAATAACTTTAAGAAATAGTTCACAGCTCTTGTTAACTTAACCTGTTGATTGTAAAATCTATCAAAAAACATAGGACAACAACTTTATATGCCATAAATTCCCCTTGATACCAAGCACTTATGGCATTTACATCCGTACTCGAAAATCTACATTAATTTCATATTCTGGTGGTAAGAATGAAAAAGGCACAAACAACAGCAGCATGAAGCATTTGCAATCACAATATTCATTCACTGATCATATTTTATAAATCTCCCAAAGCCAGTACAAATAATTGCCAGTGCTCCTCTCTGCTTTTGCCATCAGACTGAAATAAATTCTGAGATCAAGGTAGGCTGATGTTTAGGAGGAAATAACAACAAAAAAAAAAAAAAAAAAAAAAAAAAAAAAAAAAAAAAAAAAAAAAAAATCCTCTTGTGCATTATCATGTCTTAGTTGTGTATGTTCCCAAGAACAAGAACTTCTCATACTTGTTTCAAAACCAGTGCATTTAGGTCTCAGCCTATCTTTTTTACAGCTGACGTGTGTATTATTTTGTAACAAAGAGACCTGTCAGCTGTACTGGACTGTTTATTGCTTTGACAACTTGATTTTGACTTTTTCTGCATGATTTGCCAAGATTAGCTTTTATTTACAGGGGTTTATGTTCTGAGATGAGGTGAAACTAAGAGCAGCAAATATATCTTTTTCCCTGACATCTCCAATAATTTTACCTGGTCAAATGTTTGGATACACAGCGCTGCAGTAAAAGTGCATGATTAGTACACTCCCCTGTGGATTAGGAACAGAAAGCATGTGTTGGGCTTACACACAGACGGTGATTTACTCACAGTCACATATGAAGGTATTTGCTCTGTCTCTCCCATGTCTTTAGTGCCCTTTTCTCATTAAAGAAGACAGACACCAACAGATAATGAAACGAGTCTGTTCTGCAAAATACAGATCTGGTTTTGAAACAAACATACTGCCTGAAGTACTAGAAGACAATTTTCCAAGATGATTTCCTGCAAGAGAAAAGAACGCTGTTTATTTGTGATCATTGCTACATGAAATATCACAGTGCTGGATTTTGTAGTATCAGATAAAAGTATTAGCAGAAATAATTCTGTAATCTATTTTCAGATAATGGTTTAGAAGTCCCACTCATGCTATAAAATAATAATAGATGTATAACTATTGGCATGAAGTAGATTTTAACAATAAAGGGTAATAGAAACTCCGATTCCATAAAAATACACAGTATAAATTCAGAGTTAAAACCAAAATGACCACACAATAATTATTCAATTTATCCTGTCCTCTAACAGTGTAAATAGCCAGTTTCCATGGTTATTTTTTTATTATTATTATTAAAACACACGATGCAAAATGATCTTTTTGTGTCATGTCCCTGTTCCTCATAAAGCTGCTCACTCTCACTTAGGATGCAGCAAATGGAATAACAGTAATTTGAACAAATGCAGCTCTTCCTGAAGTATCTTTTAATGAGTTTCGTGCAATTCATGGATTTACTTTGGTCTTATGAGCTTTCCAGTTTGGCTGAGAGTTTTCCGTGAAAAGCCTGTGGGATGCAGGAGGGGATGTGAGTGCCTCAGTAGATGGCACCCTTCTCTCTGTCTCAGAGAAGGAGCCTGCACCCAGCCTCTGCTGCTGCCCAGCAGCTCCAGCAAGGAAAAAAAGCCAGAAAACCACACAAACAAGGATACTAGCAACCTCTTTTCAGCAAAAGCAGTTGTTTCTCAGGCTGGTGCAGAAGGCATGTCCTGCACTTGATGTACAAGAGCTGTGAGAAATCCCAACAAAGCCCATGGAGAGGCAGCGGAGATCAATCATCACAGCACAGGAAGTTAATCACAAAGATCAGCCCTTGTTAGGGGCATCTTTGGGGCAGAATGTGGTCTAATTATGGCTCTAAAGCATGCAGCACACAGCTTATACTGAAAGCAGGATTTACTCCTTATTCAATGATATCTCTACTCTGTAAAGGCTACTCACTACCACAGATGGAAGATGGTAATACAGCAGTTGTTTGCTTCCTCTCACTAAATTATTGAGAGCTAAGGTTTACTAATGTTCAAAGAAAGTCTTCTGCCAATCACTGGATTACTGAACATTTGAAATTGGAATCTCTTTAAGCAAAGACGTATTAAGAAATAAAATAGATGTGCAATTTGTTATCATTTGTTTCTTTCAGTTTTATTGCAGTCTTCACGTACCAGTCACAGGTTTTTTATCTGAGGCACTATATAGCTAATGCCTTCCTGACAGAGGTATATAAAATAATCAATAGTTTGTGATCATCTGGTTTTAGTAATAAGTGCCACAACTGTTTATATGTAAGGCAAGCATATTTTCAAACTAAAAAAGAAGCACTTTTGGGGCAGTATTTTCTACAGTCATGAAATGTCTCAAGTGCTCTGTATTCTGGCTTCTTTCTTTGATCTGTCTGCCTGGGTCAGAAAAGCTTCAACTGGAGCAGATCAAAGAAAGCCTGAGCAATGCCTCTTCCTCCTGAACTTCTCCCTCCTTCATTTCCCTCTGCTCTATGGTACTGGAAATCACATTAAAAATAAAAAGGGGCAATAGAAAGTATCCCTGTCCTGCAGGCCACATCTCCTCCAACTTCAAGCATAGAATTTTTTATCTTAGCAGACCCCCGGGCTCATTGACACTGCAGGGCTGTTGGGCAGATTATGTTGAGCTCTGGACACAGAGTGCCCAGGAACACACGGAATTCTGCACTCACAATTCTGCGTCATTAGCAGGGCAAAGCAATTCCGTTAGACAGGACCACTCACAGGCAGAAGATTAGCTATGTGCAGTGTGAAACAGGAATATAACAAATGTATAATTAACAAATGTTAAAAGATCCACCTGATAGAAACACCAGGCAAAAAGAAGGGATGGGGGAAGGGTGCGTGCAATTGATAAGAAAAACAACCCACAAAGAAAAATATATTATGTGAATGAAATGGGAAACTTAACATTTTAAACAATTAAAAGAGCTCAAATATCAGAACGACTTAAAAACTCAGCTCTGAATCTATGAAATAGACCATGATATCTGTTTATTTTAGGAAAAAGACAAAAAGAATTATAAAATAGTCTGAATTTTTCAAATGAAACAGCCGAAGTAACAGTAAAGGTTTTCTCATGTAGACATTCTAGCAGAAACCAAATCAAATATCTTTTGGAAAGAATATGGGATTATGAAAATCTTTAGGCAAAAGAAATTATATTTAAATTATTATTACAAATAACAAGGATAGAAGAAAATAGACTTGCTGAAAAATATACTTTATAGAAAATATTTAAAATAATATTTTCAAATATAACAAGAGTCACACTGACACATTTTTATATTTTCTATTCTTACTGCTAAATAAAATAAAAATCTATTTAAATGAAAAAGAAACACACTACTGTCAGGATGCTTCAGATCTTTGAAAACCATAGAAAGTTTTTGTAATATAACTTTTAAATGGCTTTGCTCCAGTCAGTCTGATAGCTTGTCTGCTGGTGATAGAGACCAGGTATCTCTTGCTGGCAATTCCCCAGTTCAAGGCAGCACCAATATGATATGGCAACACAGATGTGACTGCTGGGCCAGCAGTGAAGCAGTTAACCATGAGAGGGGAATTGCCTGCAGGAATGGGAACTATTGAAAGGTCTGCCACTATTTTAGAGAGGAGAATGCAAAGAAATGGACATTTCTTTAGCTCTGCCAGTGTCAAAGGCAGACTTCCTTTACCTTGGCAATTGGTTTCATTTCTGTGCATTGTTTTCAAAGCATCCTTCAATAGCAATGTAAAGAGGATTTATAAGCAATATTTCGCAAGTATAAATCATGCAAAAATATTTAAAATTACTTTTTATTTTATATTAAATTTCAAATTTCAGAATGCATACACATTTTAGGAACCCTCCCAGTATTATGCCTGTGTGAAGTCACTGGGTCAAACTTTGCTTCTCTTTGTACTGGTGTAAACTGGGGAAGTTCCATTGTAGTCAAATTTGGTAAATCCTACCTCAGCCATTTGCTCTAAATGGATATTGTGAGATTAAACTTCATTCAGCCTGTAACTTTGAAATACAAATTGCAGGTCTAGGAATGAAATTGCATGCTCCATAGTGATATAAACACCACTCCCAGGTGTTTTCTTACTGAAAATTTTGTGGGTGCCTCTGGCCCAGGAGGCTCAGACTTATTTGGATGTCAGCAGATCAGATGGGTGGGACTTGGGCTGCTATTGTTAATTTTTGATAAGCTGATAATTATCCTCCTTTTTTACTAACACCTTTATGCTGGTTCCAACTTCCCATTGTCTGCAAGGGATGGAGGAGGTAAAGTGTTTCCATGCCTGATCTGAAATCTGTTGAAAAGCAAATTCTATACTCATGTCTATCTAAAAGATGAGGTAGGTGAAATACTTGAAAATACTGAGTACTGTGTCTATATACAGGCTGCACAAATTGCTGGTTTGCAGTAGCTTTTTTCTCTAAGAGTTGTTCCTTCTCTCTAGGAGTTATTTCAAAGGATGTAAACTGCAGTATTTCTTAGAATAAATTTAATAAACAACATTGTGACATGTACAAAAAGTGTGCCACTGATGTGAAATTTCATTTCCATGTAAGATATAACATTTAAATCAAGATATGATTGATTTATTTTGACTCCGAGTCTCCCTCCTAATAAGAGAGGGAGAAAAAGAATGCTTTATAAAAATTTTCCACTGAAATAATTTTGTTACAAGTCTCTTTTTCACTTATTTCAAATCCTGAAAACAAAGCTTTCTCCTGCACTTGATCCTTAAAGCATTATTTCTTCTGTTCTGATGATACCATTTAAAGGCCCCAAGAAGATTTTGCTTGCCATCAGCATTAATGGCCTTTACCTAAGCATGACAGAGAGATAGCAGAAGGTTTGAACACCCTTAGACTGGATATGCAACCCTAATATAGGGAATGTTCCTTACATACATTTATTGAATTCAAATTTACATGCGTACAATTAGAAATTGAGAGATGAGTCATGATTTTGTTGTTATCTCAGGTCTTTAAAACTCCACAAATTTCTGTTACAGAAATACTGTGCTAATTGCACCAAGCAGCCAGCACATAAAATACTTCAACTTTACAGAGAATAAGGATATGATCCAGAGCACCTCATCCTGGCCCATACCTGGGCTCCTTCTTGGTCTTGTTTGATTTCATCAGTTCTTCAATTCTAGATCTCTGATGACCAAAGCTCACCTGGAAATTATCAGGCTGCTCTCCAGACAAATGAGATGGGCACTAGAACCTTCTCAAGTTCAGGATGGATGACATTGCAGTTCTGCTAGCAAAGGGTTTGGGTGCCTTTCTCCCACTTAGGGTGGTTCTGTTTTTTAAACTTAAACGATTGACAAGACATGAAATAACTTCCAGAAGCCAAGTTGGAAGCCACATTTTGGGGATGTCCCATTGCCTGGCTCCAGCACTGCTTTAGCTGCACACTTTGAGCCTTAATAACTATAAAGAGATCCTTTCACGAATTTGGAATAAGGAACCTGTTTCTCACACTTCTGAGGTGCTCAAGTTTTATATCCAGCACGGTGACACTGCTCCTCAGAAGTGTAATCATGAACTCTTTCCCAGATACAGACCAGCTGAAGCTCCAGGGGACATCTGTGCCACTTCAGGGAATGAGTCCTTAAATGAGAGGACCTGAGAATGCACTCGTGGAGTCTGCATTTGTTTTCTGAGAAAGAAACTTCAGAGATGATTTTTGCAGTTTCTCTGGGCTGGCGACTGGTGTGTCACCAGGCAATTAAAGTCTTTTATTCTCACATGTTAAAGTAATTGGTATAGTTCAACAGTACCGCAACAATTCAGACACTTAGATCCCAGTGTGCAGAGTCTGAGAAGCCTCAGCTCAGCCTATTTCACTTTGGACTTCATGTTTTGTCCTCTGCCTGGTGGAAAGAGGAAAGCAGGATTTTGCATCCTTTCCAGCCCTGACTACTCGTGAATGCAGAGAGTACCTTTGATTCCCAGTGTAGGTCTACTGCTGCCATTGTGTATTATACACTAAACTGTTTATATAACAGCCTTTTGTTACAGGTTTTAAATCTCAGGCTGGCAGTGTGAGGCAGAGGCTGCCAGCTGGCAGACACAGAGGTGCTTGTGCTCCAACTGTTGGAGGTAATTAACAGCCCAAACTGTCAGAAGGTGACAGCCGGCAGAAAGTTCCTGCCCTGGGGTCACAGCTGTATTCCGGCAACTTGCTTCTTGATTTACCAGTAAAACTAATAACCTAAATAATATTGGTATTAAATTATCAAACAAGGAGGACCGAGCCCAAGTTATATTTTCTACCCTCAAATTAACCGACAAAGAAAATTAGCATCAATATCTGCCGGCAAATAAGTAAGATGAATTACTTTGAGGGGAAAAAATTAGAAAAACTAGTCCACTGAAATCTGGTGGATACAAATACTAGGATGGTTGCACATTATAATGCTGTTTGGTTCACATTTTCCTGAAATTATAAAAAATTAAACTAATATTTAGTATTAGTTATCTAGGCAACCTTTTAATCAGTGTGTCTTTTGTTTTTATGATATCCTACAGCTACCTTCATCTGTTGGTATAAATTGGTTTGTGGGAAACTATAATGGTTGATGCCAGCTGAATGTTTGGTGAAGATGTTAATTTGTAGATACAAGAAATGCAAATTCTTCAGCAGTAAATTGGCTCTTACAGTAGTTTATTTTATGATCCCAAGAGCTTTTAAGATATTTTCCTGTACCCTGGAATTATAGCCAGCAAAGTAACACAGTGATATTTTCCTACAGTACTTCACACACACACATTTGAGAAGTAAGTTCCAGTTGTGTTGTTGCTTTCTGCCCAAACTTTGATGTGTGAATAGCAATGAATTAGGCTCTTCCTGTTTATAAAGTGCTTTGATATGCAAGAAAAATAAATAATAAGTAAAATTTCCAAAATCATAATCATTATAAGTACTAACAGTAAATCAGAAACAAGTAGAAACTTCAGGAGCAAACAAAAATGCTTGAAGATAATGTCCATTAGAATAGGCAAAAGAAGAAGCTAAAGCCCTGCTTAAGTTTGCCACTATACATCTGTCTAAAGTGAGAGTCTCTCGTGCTTTGGAGCCTTGCCTTCTTCACAGCACAGACTGGAAGGCACAACAGTTTCCTCTTTCCTGGTGTGGGTGTCCTGGACAGTCTGAGGTTGGGCCATTGCCACTGCTCACAGCTCAGCCCAGGGATGGGGATGGCCCTCCAGAGCCCATCATTCAATGACCCCATAGAAATCTCATGAGCATGTGCTGCAATCTACCAAACACAATTGCCCAGCTATCCATCCTGAAAACAAAAGTTTCCTGACACAAACTCCACACTTTGGAAAATTAGAAGGGATTTTGCAACATTTCCTGAAAATAATATAAGCAATCTAAATAGCTTACATTTTTCACATTTATGTTGTTCACCTCCACCCCTCCTTTTCCCTCCATTCTCATGCACCCTTTGGTAATGTCACACAACTCTGTAGGCAGAAGATTTCACTGACTCTTATAGGACCTCATAGAATCTAATTCCTTGGTATTACTCGTCTCCTAAATTTACTGCTGTTATATGCTGCAGTCACAACTCGTTTTCACCACTGCCCTGGGCCTTGGACAAATGACTTCACAACAGGCCCTCACTCATGGATGTTGCCCAGAGGTTCTGAACAGGTGGATCCTTTCCTCAAAAATAAATTTTCTAAGCAATAAATTATCCTGGCAATCAACAGGGGTGAAAAGCCAACTGTATTGTTAAGAGTGCTAGATAATGACAAGATGGACAAAATGTTTAGTAATCTTTGTTTCATGGTTCACAAAAAAAAGAAAAAAAATAGTGATCTGAGATTACAAATTATGTGATTAGCATTGAAAGCAACAAGATTAAACTTCAGTCTTCAGAGAGTCACATAGGACTTCACGAAGATATCTAAAGGGGAACCAAAGTTAGAATCATTATAAATCACTAGAATCGTTAGAAATTAGAGAATCTGCAGAGGTCAAGGTTCTAGAACACCAAAGAGAAAATGAGAAATATACTGCTTATTTCTGAAAGTGGGGAAAAGTAGAGCCAAGGAACCATGTTAGCTAGCCTGACTTCAGACACTTGAAAAACTAATAAAGCATTTCTAAGTACCTAAAAGATTAAAGTAACAAAAAGTGAAAGTAACAAAAATAATGTACTCCATCTTCACTTATTAAACAGACAATGCTGCTTTGAATAAATATTAACCTCATCGGAAAAAAAAACAAAAACCCAACCAAACAGGAAAATAACTTCTTTCCTTACACCTCTGTAAGAAGGGTGCAGAAAAGACTGGAAAACAATATGTTGAAAGGCAATATCAACAAGAGTTCTGGTGAAATCAGTCTGGAGTCTGGTACTGTGCAATCATTTCATTAATGCTCTGGGCAGTACAATAGGCAGTAAGTTTATTAAATTCTTATATGATAGCAAGCTGGGAGGAGTGCAAGCATTTTTGAGGACAAGGTTAGAATTCAAAATAAGGAAGACAAATGGGAGAAAGAAGCTATAATAAATAGATAGCAATTCAATCAAGGCAAATAAAATATTTAAGTAGGAACAATCAGCTTTACAAATACTCCCTGAAAAATGTCTTGCCCAGATAGCAGTCCTACAGAAAAGGATCTGGATGTTATAGTGTATTACATGAGTCATAGTTGTCTTAACATTTCAATAAAGAAAGTACCAAAATGGCAAATATAAACACAAAAGCTGTATGTATAGTGCCAAGATTTGCAATTGGTCTGTCAAGACTGGACAAGGCTCAGCACAGAAAAAACAGATGATCAAACATCAGGTAAATGTGAATTTCAAGTAATAAGACCTAAAAATCAATAATTTCGGAGGGAAAAAAAAACTAAGACAAAATATGACATAATTATGTAGAAGATTACTAAAAAGAATAAATTGCTCCCTATGTCTACTATAGAAAGGAAAATAATTGGATTTATTTGCAGCAGCAAGAGTATTTAGTTAAATCTTCCCTGCTATTATATTTCTGAAGGAGTACTGAAGTAGATAGTGGAATAGATTACATGAGTAGTTTGTGGGATCTCTGTTTCTGGAATTTTTAAAGAATAGACTAGGCCAGCTTCTGTCAGGAATGTTTTGGTTCTAGTTTATTTTTAGAAATACTTTGGAGATCAGACTACATGACCTCTAAGGATCTCTCCTAGACTCACTTTATATGAAAATGCATCTGTTAGCTAAAGAGTTCAATACATATAGTGAATATGTGAGATGCACAATTTACTATGGATATTTCCAATCAAAACAAGGGATCGTGTGAATTCCCACTGGAATCACAAGAACTGTGTGAGAGTAAATGATGCTCAGTCCTGGATTATGAAAAGGGATTGCTCCTCCAAAGACCTTGAATTCTGCACAATGTGAAAAAGGTATCCAGAACAAATTTATAGGGCCAAGTTGTAATTCCATCCCAGTTGGCCGCAAAGCTCTCATTGATTTCAGAGGGACCAAAATGTCACATGCCCATTGTTATTGACTTGATATCTGTATGTGCAAATCATTTCATGATATCCTGTTGCCAGATTGTCATTTGGTGGAATTCAGTGTGGTCAGTTTAACAAACCAAAATGCTACTAGTCGAGTAAATCTATCTGAAAGAAATATTTAGGAAGAAATCTGAATCTGAATTCCCTATTGCCTTTATGTCTTTACAAGTCTTATAAATGAGGAAATAGCACCAAAGATCTATTAGTAATAGTTATTTCCTAATTGCAGTGGGAAGCATCCTGCATGTTTAAATAAATATTGTTAACTCTGACCTCTTGGTTTGCCAGGACTGATAAGACAATTGTTTGACCTATATGAAGCACATATAGTATGCATGGACTGAAAGCAGCAGGAAAACAGGAAACAATAAATCAGAAATTAGAGCACTGATTGTTATAGCTAATTACATCAGACTTCTGCTTAATTTCTCACTCTGTCATTCTAACCTGATTTTCTTGCCAACAGACTTTGCAAATTGCTGGTGTCACGTACATACAGCATATAATAATCTTTAGTTACTGTGATTGACAAATGAATGAGAAGAAGAACATAGTTTATTATGGAAGAATGAGCAGTGACACACACCAGATACCTGCTCAGATGCTTTTTTAATTCACTTACCTAGATATGCTGCGTGATATACTTTGCCAGGACCACAAGTTTGGCATCACAACATCATAACTGAATTTGTGTCATAGTTTGATAATGCTGGATAAAGAAGGAAAAATAAAGCTATAATAGGAGAAAAATGGCAGAGATTGATCTTTACAGCAAGAGAGATAAAGTGGTAACCAGAAAAGTTAAATCAATTCCAAAATAATATGCTTGGAATTAGGCATAATAATCAGCATGTTTATTCTTGATGTTATTTTCCTCAAACTGCACATCAGATAACTTGGTGTCCTTATTATTGTGTCTTTCTACATTATTCCATTTTCAAACTCTATCTTTCTTTATCCTGTTTCATCACTGCCATCAGGATCTTCAGATGTCTTAAATTAGCAGAGACATTTTACTGTAGCTAGAAATATTTGGTAAAACATAAACAATTAATTTGTAGGTATCTAAATTACAATTTTGCCCTTCTTAGCTGAGTAAAAACTCATTGGCACGCTTGTTAATGCATTGTCTTTCTGGGAGATGTTTTCCTTTGGACCAGCAGCTTGCTGATGTTGCTTTGAGAGCTCAGGCCACACTGTGTCACAGGTAGTTGTTGATGGGGAGAAAAGCAGCTTTCACTTTTCTCAGTGTCTCTTAGACTCCCATCAGCGTGAACCCAAGGTGAGTAGAGGCAAACAGACACACCGGGGAAGTACCAGAAGGATTAATATTATATCATCATTGCCTTTAACAGTATGTGCCTTGGGTATTCTGAAAGTTCCCATATGATTTAGGAAAGCAACATCTGGTAAGAAAAAGGAAAGAAGGCCAATGTAGTGTTTTATTCATGTGATGTACTCATATATTATATTCCTTAATGTTATTTCAAGTATTACAGATTATTTTCTCCACAAGAACAAATGTTGTCATGTCTACTTCATCCTATTACTTTGGGATTTTTATTTGTAACTTTGTAAAGGGTCAAGGCCTAGAAATCAAGCAAAAACCCAACATACTGATGTTAATAGCTCTACATCTGCAGAGCTCTTCCATCCCCTTCCCAGAGGGCCAGCACATCACCTCAACTCACTGCCATGGTGCAAATACTTAATGCTGGTCTCCAGTGCTTGTCAGGTGTGGGACTTTCTAAGTCAAGGAGTTGTGAAGCTGTGCTTCCTCACAAATTTCCTATACACCAGCAATGGCATCATGGTCCTTTAGTGCCCTCTTTTCGAGTCAGTTTCTCAACAAATATACATTCATAAATCATTATGGACATTATGTCTTCTATATGCAATTAAAGATTTAAATATACAGTTGAGGTTTAAGTTTGTTAAGTTATGATGTTTTACAATCCACAAATCTTTATTCTTCCACAGCATAGCACATTTGTTTAGCCATTTCTGCCTATCCTCCAGATTGACAGTGGACATTACTGTTTTTTAGAACTGCTCTTTCCCTTTGCCTTATTTCTACTTTTTGTATTGTTAGATTGATGCGCTTATTTAAAACTAAAACCAAGAAACAAATCTTATGTATTAATTATTCACAGAGAAATAGGTCTGCCAATGTCAGAGTCAATATAATATTTAATAGACATTAAAACTTTCTGGAAAGGCTTTTGCTTTACCTAAAATGATAAGGCAATTGGCTTCCTACAGCAACAAGGCTGTGGCTTTATCACTACAGATAAAGAAGTAACGCTGCACGACAACACAGCTTTCTGTTAGTTGTGGTGGGCTACAATAAAACATTTTATATTGTTGGGGGAGCCAGCTGAGCCAGGGATACCCCTGGTCTTCCAGCAATGTAAGCACCAAGCCAGAAAGCTGCTTCAACCAGCAGTACAAAAACCTGAGGAGATTCTAGCAGTGTAGAAGAAACCCTGTAAAAATTCCAGTTACTTTCTGATTTCCCTCATGTTATCTTGTTGAATTCCTGGCCTTGTTTTGGAGAAAGCCAGTTCATCCATCTCCATATAGAAGACAAGCACAGTGGTGTTTGCAGCATTGTTATCAAAGAGTAATGCACGGATAAAGCAAACAAACAAACCCTAATCCAAAGCTATTTTAACTGCAGCATTAGAGCTAGGAAACCTGATGATTATCTCTTGTTATATGCATGACAGGTAATGGGACTAATGATATATTTGAAGCATATTCTTAAAACTATGTGATACAGCCAAGCTTCTTTTTGTAAATGAGTGGGTCCATATCCACTCTCAATTGGTTCTCTTGTGACCTACTTGAAGAAGATTTAAGTACGTCAAAATTCTGCTCCATATTTTCACATGAAAGGAAGATAGAGAGTGAGCAAACTTTGAGAGAACAGAAAAATTTCTTGTAATGTAGTGTCTGCATAGAGTAATCTAAGAGATAAACAGGGGAAAAGCCTTTAAAGTAATTGCACAGAAACACAAATATCACACATGTTCCGTTATCTCTCTTTCTCTTGATTAAAATAATCCTGAAGCATATACAGCAGGAATGCACTTTACTATTTCTCCTCATAACCAATAAATATAATTTTCTCTTGGAACTTGATTTAATAGCATCTCAGTTGCTTTTCAAAACTAAAAAAAAAAATAATGAAAAGTGAGGAATTAATATATTTGCTGTATTTTTCTGTTTGTTGTGTGGTAACTCCCACCTGTTTGCCTCCTACTATAGATTTTGACCTTTAACACTCGAAAATCTGCAATCTGCCCGCCCTGCATCAGACTCTGTACAGAACTCCTGTAAGTAGACCACCCCTTCACAGGTAAGGAAAGCCATTAAACACTGTGAATTTTCACAGTGGATAAGCCCAGATTAATTTGATCCAGGTGTTTGTCCATTACTGTGCATGGGAA
This sequence comes from Zosterops lateralis, assembly GCF_965231275.1. NCBI lineage: Eukaryota > Metazoa > Chordata > Aves > Passeriformes > Zosteropidae > Zosterops > Zosterops lateralis. The sequence goes on from NC_139766.1 coordinate 36,266,309, forward strand.
CACTTGCAGTGTCCCCATGCTCTTTCTCCTGTGGTGGTCCAGCCTCAGCACTCTCTGGACTCTAATCTAAACCATGTAAGAGTCCCAGCTGGTCCAGGACTTTGTAGACAGACTCTTGTTGTGCTGTTTGAGTCACTTTGATGTATTCTTTGCCTTACACATGAATACTTGTAGAAGTAGGAGGAAAACATGAAAAGCCATGTGCTGGAGTTAAGTTACAAATGTCAATCCCTTATCCAACTTTACAAAATCAAATTCTTGATTTTATGCTGTGCATGCAAAGAGAAGTGTCATTATGAGCAATGCAAAAATTTAGAGGTAAATCTGTCCTCATTTGCACCTCTGCAACCCTTGCTGAAGTGAGGCTGTTCAAGCAGAAGCAAAAGAGGTCTAAATTTCTCTCATAAGTATTAGTATTTGTATGTAAGACATTTAGTTTAAATTATACTAACACCAAACAATTAAATGAGCATTTTTATTTTAACATCGAACAACTAAATGAGTATTAATGGCTTAGTAATTGGATGCTAAGTCTATATGTGTATGGACGTAATAAGGCCAAAATGCTCATAATATAAGATGAGGTATTTTATTTTAAAAATTCCATTCTTTCAGCTGACATTACTAAGCTGAAATAAAGAGAAGAATAACTTTTGTAATTAATTAATGGGTAAAAAATATGTATTGCCCCACACACCCCAAACCTGTGCAACTGAAAACGTTTCTAAAATCAATCACGGTTAAAGTATAGTACATGACTAAAAGGTGTTCTCACATGCCTGGCTCACAGGAGACACAATTATATACTGGCAAGATTGAAAATAATGTGCAGAGCAAAATTTTTCGTAAGGGTAAGATGAATATATGAGGTCTGATTATCCTCTCACAGCACTACAGATTGGCAGCTAATAGAATTAGGCTTGTTTTAAACATGTATAACTGAATTGGGCCCTGGATAATCAGAAAGTTGGCATATCACAGACCAATTTATCGTTATGAATAACCCTCTGAAAATCCAGAAGTACATTTGGAAATCCACAATGTCAGATGAGAATCAGGCCATGCCTGAAAATTGTAATTAGGCATAAACCAAAAGAAAAGACAATATTTTGAACCGACTAAGCTGAGCTTGCTACATCTGTCAGATGCATAGCAAAAAGACTGCTTATATCCCTTGGCATAATAATGTATAATAACTCTGTAGTTGTACTTGTCTTAGGACTGTTTATGCAGATGTAATGCATACCATCAAGATTCACATTTTGAGCTAAATTTACCATGCTAACATTAATATTAATGGTACAGAACAGAATTACTTAAAACCACAAAGAGAACTATCTCCGTTATCACAAACTCAACCAGAGACCGTTGGAAGGGTAAATCTTAACCACTAATATTTAAACACAAAGCTTGTAATCAAGCAGTGAGTAATATTTCACTTAGACAAATCGATGATGAAGGCTGCAATTGCCTCTGCTACATCTTTAGTCATCAAATTCAAATGTATAAAATTGTTTATACACAATGGAGATGTTGAATGGAAATGGATTTCAGGTACTGCACAAATCAGCCTCTGACTGCAAGGACTGGTTTAGTCCCATTCTGAAGCAGTTCTGAAGACCCATTTTTTCAGGAAATGTTTAAGGGAATTAATGGGTTTATTTATATATTCTTGATTTTCTTATAATTCAATCTATTGCAAAGGAAAAAGCAATCCTTTCTACCTGATCTGAAATGCTAGTACCTAGAGAGATTTGTATTCCAAATTTATACCATCCCTTAAGTGAGATGCCTCATCCTGCCTTGAAGATAAGATTCCAGGCATTGCTCAGATACTTGGGTATAATTTATTGTAGCCACACAAAAGTCAGATCTAAATCCTTTTGGATTGTGATGCCACAAAACAGCAGTTCAAAGTTCAAAGAGGGAGGCCGACAGATGCAATTAAGTTATCACTGTTGGGATAACTGTAACCCTTCCTGTGCTTTTAGAGCTTCTGCTATCCTGAAGATTGTGAAATTTTAAACTATATACATATATATATAAAAGAGCATTCTCCTCAACACTACCTGTATTTTCATTGCATAAATCACAGCAGCTGGAATAAAATATATCCAGTGAATGACTTCCTGCCACTAAGGAAAAAAAAATCGAAAATCTTGTTTCCTGATGACTACAAACTTCTCTTGACAAAATCTCCAGTGCCAAATGTGGTTTCCATTTACTGTTTTGGGATTTATTTGTCTATGCCAAAGTTCAGGTGTGCCAGCTCTTTGTAATAAGCCATTTGGATGAAAGCTTGGCTAGCTCAAAGGATTCTGATGTATTTTATTGCTGCCTTTTAAGATTATTGTTCAGAAATACCAACTCTAATTTTGAAATCAATTAGCCATGCAGTCTGATGAGGTGTTGGCCCAGCTCAGGTTCACACCCGCTGTCCGCAGATTATTGTTAAGTTGAGTCAGGTCCTTAGAGCTGCTCTGTGTTGCCAGCATCTGGTGTACACATGTTTGATGTCCTCACAAAATGACGCTGATGGCTTAAATGGCAAGGCTCTAATGAAGAAAGCCTAGCAAGTTTGCTGCTGTTTGCCAGCAAAACATGACTTTTACAGGGCAGCGTAAAAGCCCTTTTTTCCCTCTTTTAACTCTTCAATGTCAAAAGAATATAAATCTTCCCTGGAGAGTGGAGATTCAGCAACGCTGGCAAGAACGGGACCTGAGGGTCCACTATAGGCATGCAGAAGGAAAATCTCTCTGGGATCTTGCACCTTCCTGGCACCTGCAGGGCCTGTACAGCCATGCCACAAAGAGCTACCTCCAGAGGAAAGGGTGTTCCATGGAGGGAAAAATGCTGCACAGCCAAAAAGAGAGGCACCCAAGCTTCTCCAGGGAAAGGGAAGTGAATCATGGAATATTAGAAAGTCTCAGGTTGGAACAGATCTAGGTCCATCCCGTGGATCATCTAGGTCCATCCCTTCTGCTATGGGCAGGGGTTATTTGCACTAGTCCAGGTGGCTGAAATCATCCAAAACAGTTTACACTGGTTGTGCCATGACAAAATGTCTCATGATAATCCAAACAAAGGATGGGTGTATAAGCTTATTTTCCATTACATCTTTGCAGCCTAGGAAGTTTTTTCTGTAGTTTCTCCAGTTTCATGCATGAAGTCTAAGAATACAATCTCAGGGGCAGAGGCAGAAATACAAACTGAAAACACTCAACAAAAATAAAACCCATCTGACTGTGTTTTTTAATGCTTAAGTACTTTAACGAATTAAGTACTTATTCTCTGAGATTTACTTCATCAAATTCACCTGTAAGAGCACAATAACAGCAATATGAATCATAGCGTACAAAGAGCTATAGCAGTGATGTGTAATGAGTTATTTGTGATCATTATTATGCTAGTCTCTCTTGAATGATAGATGCTAAACTGCCAATCTAATCATCTCAAAGAAATTTGCAACTATTCCATACATCATGGCTTCAGAGCTGGAATCATTTATTAAAATCATCCTTCTGTTCAACCTGCAACATTTTGGAGAATATTAAGTACATGCAGAGTGAATTTTAACTGCCTTTCTTTGTTTTCCAAAACCAAAAGCATTTTGGTTTTTGCTTACATTAACTGTCATGCCCACGTGGTTACTTAGAACCATTGTCCTCTATGCTAAATAGAACAAAAAGTTCCTTACAAATAGTCTAGCTCAGAACAAAAAGGTATGACAAATCTAGTTCTTATCTGGTCAACAAAATGGGCATGGCAGCAATATAATCATGCTCAATATAGTCATGCTGAAGGAAAAATTACTGTCTCTAGAGTCCAGGCATGGCTGTACAGAATATCAATATTCAATACATAAATTAGGTTCTTTCCATCTGCAATGTCCCCCTGATAAGAATGATAAAAGGAGTGTATGTGACAAGAAGAAAAAGGAGAAAAGGAAGGAAGCCCAGAAGAGTAAGAAGGAGTTTGTCTGGAGGACAGTTTAGGGAGATGAGGTAATAATCAATAACAACCAAGGAGAATTTTTCTTTCCTTTAATCCTTGAATATTAAGCATGATAAAAGTGTCATGGACACAATGGTTTGTATAACCAAGTATCCCACCCCCAACAGCAGTCATGTAGGGAAATAAAAAACAAGTACAGAACAATCTGATACAATCTCCCCACTTTTAGCAACCATGGAGCAGTTTCCTACATGTATAAAAATCATGGAAAGATCCACCTTCCAGGAATTAGCTTAGTACTGTTTAATCCCAGATACTTTTGTATTTAACTTTCCATTAGCACTCTGTGGCTGGCAGCTCTGTACCACAGTACTCCATGACCACCATATAGTTATGTGTGGAGAGAAGAAAAGCCTTCTCTTGACTCTCTCTTCATGTGCTGAGTTTTGGAGTGAAGAAAAAGAAAATAAAGATCTTATATTCACCTCTTCCACACACTTTTTGATTTTGTAATACCTCCTCTATATAGACCATTGTCCTTTTGGTCATCGTTCTTGCAGTCGTTGTTCCATACTTTTAATCCACCCTTATCACTCTTTTTATCTGGTTCTGTTTTATAATTGTGGCAATGCAATGAATGAACAGACTCTGTACACCAGATTCCTTTTTAACATGGATCTCAACATTCTGGAAACCAGAGCCTGCAGATCAAAAGCTTGAAAAACCTTGCCTCCAGACTATCCAGATCTGGCATCACTCTGTATACCATAACCTAATAGCTTTTCTTTAACATCCTGGAAGGTATATCAAGGGCAGTTCTGTTATCTAAAATATCATAAATTTATAGATGACTGAAGGGAAATGTGAAGTTCTTCCAAAATGCCACTTCTTTTAAGTAATTAAATAACTTTCATTTTCATTGAGGCCAAAAAGAAAGGTGTATAAATGGAAGCAGTTTGGCTGCTTCTGAATCAACAGTGGAATAGTTTAGTCAGTCTAACTCGTTTCTGTTGGGTCTATCAAAAACTGGCCCTTTGAATCAACTTTATTAAGGTGCTTTGTTATTTTATTACGAATATATCCTATTTGACAGTAAATCCATTTATCTTTCTTTTAGCCAGGTATGTGATAAGCAACACCTATCTGCCTATAACTGGAAGACCTAGTGATGCCTTGCAATAATATTAATGCCAGCAGTGAAGGCCAAATTTCTCTGCTCAAAGCTATTTAACATAATAGGTATTAGCCAGTCACATAAGGCTTGAGGATAAATGTTGGTAAATTTAAAGAAACCCACTATGATATCTCCTTAGAAGCACTTTTATACAGTCTGACACCTGAAAACAATACTTAGTCTCCAACACATACCAGGGAGATGACCACCTGACTGCCCCTGTCAGGAGTTATTGTTTGGATCATTAATGTTTGGAGCTTGGACTCAGCTTTAAAATATATGATGCACTGGGCAGATACTGGTGTATAATAATTATAGGAGTAAATATTTAAATGTTTCAATACATTTCAATGAGAAAAAAAAAATAAAATTCTTGTCATAGGAAGATTCCTTTTATTATTTAAAATATTTCCTTTCTAGTGAGTGGCTGAGTTTACTGGCACATATCACACAGCAGCACTGATCATGCCATTTAGACAGAAGCTGTGAGCCTTGCCCATCTATTAGCTGTTGCTGTTTGGATGGACATACACTGGGGAGATGAGAGACAATGTCTTAAATTCACCCCACACTTACTACTAATCCAGTAACTGACTTGCCTGCAAAGTAAATATAACCAAGTAAATGAGGAGACCAGAGTTACTGTTTCACAAGACCCTTGTCAATTCTGCTAGTCTGTAAAATGGACTCTGCCATTTAGGCCAGGTCTCAGGGCAATCCTACTCTTGGCCATATAATTCTTGTATTGTTTGAGGTCTTTTTTCTTCTGAGAATTCTGCTACAATGGTCTATTGTTCCTTTGTTTCTACCTGACTTTTTTGTCTACCTTCTTATTCATTCCTTACTTTTATCTGGGATGTCTCAGGCACTACATACCCAGGTTTGATTTCTCAGCTTGTTGCATCACAACCAATTTTTTTCATGAGAAAAATTATATTTTCAGTCAGAATATGATTTTATTGATTTAGAGCCTGGTTTGGGGATTTTTGGGTTTGGTTGTTTGTTTTTTTTTCCGGTTTTCTGTTTGGCTTTTGGAGGTTCTTTCTTGAAACACTGAATGAACTTGCACAAACACCATCAGCATGGATCATGAAGCCTTCCTTAAATGTTCTTATTGCTCTCTCTCATAACAGCTATTGCCATTGCTGTTACTGTACTCTCAATGAGTTACATGGTAGAGGACAGTAAATTGTTTAATCTGAAAACCGTTACCTTTCTTGAATTTTAGAATTGCTTTGTAAAGAACTGATTGGACTCCAGCAAAATTCTACCTGACTTTGGCTAGTTTGTGCAACACTTCAAGACTTGTGTAGCCCAAGAGATGGGTTGTTTCTATCTGAATAGAATAATATGATAAATCCTAGTCAGTAAGCATTAAAAGGAGAAAAGTGCATGAAAAATTAAAATGAAAATTTATTTAAGGAACACGTTATATAAGCTTGACCTTGCTCACATTGTAATCATTTCCAATCTTTCAATGACGTCAACCTACACAATGCTGAGCGTCATAAAAATAGAAAACGTGAAGGTTATGTGGCAATACACTGACAAGTTTTAATACCACCTCTTTCATAGCAAATGGCCAGCATGGGTGCAGAACTGCCTGCTAGTGGTGTGTACTTATGGAATTGAGGGAAAGAAAAGGCGAAACTCAACAAGTATAATAGAACATAGGTCACGACACACACATTGAGAAGTCATGACCTTTAATATTAAGGCAACAATTCTGTCCTTAACTCTCTATATGTTATGAACAACAGCAGCTAGACTGAGGGACAGCGTCACCATAAATTGAGAAGTCAGAGAGTTTTGTTGCTTTGCTCCAACCATAATGTTACGCAAATGCCGTTTTGTTGTGCCTTTAATACAATAAAGGATTAATTCCTCAGAAATCAAGGGTATAAATCATGTAAATGAAAACTTGTAAATTATGTCAGTAATTCATAACTCATACAACTGATTTGGAAACCAGAGCCTTATGGTTCAGAAAGAAGTAATTGCTTTATTAACTCCCATTTATCAGTATAAAATGGGCTAATTTAACTGACTGACTGATTTATATATTGATACTTTAAATTTAGCTCAACATCCTAATTTAATAAGGAGATCACATATGGATGTTTTAGAATATATTACTTTCTTGTTGGTTGATACTCTAAGCATGCCCTTATTAAGACAGATTATCTCCTTTCCCTTGTTCTTTTAAGAGAAGGACAAAACAAATTATATATATCATTTATTCTACCTGACAGAAAGGCCATGTTTCCATATAACCCCCTCTCTAGTAATATATTGAATGCATGACTAACCACATCATTCATTCTCTTTTTAACATCCATGATGTCATAATCTTTTGCAACAGTAAGTGTATATTCCTGCCTACAGACCTTTGGAAATCACCACAGGGAGTCAGACTACCGAAGCACAGTCAAGCAATAAATCTACCAGGTACATTTAAAACAAAAGTTGGAAAGAAAAACTAATATGTATTTATACACCTCTGATTCTCCAATAAGTGAGGTCTTGTGTACATTTAGCTGATCCTAAATTATATGTTAAGAACTCAAGGGTTCTCAGTAACTACCTTTAAATCATAAAATCAAGGCAGGGCTGAATTACTTACTTTAGGTAAAATTATTGATATTGCCAACTATGATAATATGCTTTTCAGGGAGAGACACGGGTTAGGAGCCTAATGAGCACAGGTCTTAGGCATTGGTATTAAATAACTTGCAGCTGGAACAATCATAAGTTATAATCCTTGTAAGCAAGGTTACAGACAGTATATGATGTACAGCCCTGACTATAATACACATGCCAGAAGTAGAAGTGCAGGCATTCAGTGTGTAACTTTCAACATTACCACATCTATGAAATGTGGCACTATTACGATAAGGCTGTGTGTGGATCAAGGTAGTTAGCTCTGAGACAGCTTTCATTCAGATAATTTGTTCAGATTTCTATTGATAGCAAATCAGAGAGCTGCCCAGAAAAATGCACATTTTGCTATTAATGTGTAGTCTGAAAATTTCAGCACTATGTGGGATTTTAATCACAGAATCTGCCAAAATCCAAATAATAGGTCTAATATCAGATAAAAATTTGTGTTAAATTATGGCTTGAAATGTCCTTTTTATATTGCATACTATCATCCAACAAGCATTTTATTTTCCAGAACACATTTTTAAAATTGTGGATACTGGTTAGGAAATCAAAATATTTTTATTTTGGCTCCTCATTCTACCAATTTGAGCTGAGGATTCTTATGGACTTCAAACCTTAATAGCAGATGATTAGAACAATGTGAAAATTCACTTCCTGAAGTCCAGCCAAGTTCTAAAAGGAATGTTTAAGTTTATTTTGGAACCTACTTTTTTTAGCATAAGGCAGAGTACGTGGTCTTGCTACTTAGAAATTACCAGAATTCTGTTTTGCAATACAGAAAACGTACCCCAATGCCCACACATCACAGGCCTGTCCCCATGGTGATTCCAGTTCCACATATTTGGACTTAATGTGCCTTACCTCTCTTGAAACTGGAGTTATACAGTACAATTCTATACAAGAATTAAGTCTTCTTTCTTTGTTGTTTCATGACTACAGAGACATCTGATCAAGATGAGGGAAAAGAAATTTCAGTTTAGAATACTGAAAGAGAAAATCACTGGGGTTTAAAGTCCGTGTGTGCTGCTCCATCTTTTCAACCTCACAATGATAAAATCATATAATGTGGCTGAATTCATTATCTATTCTATTACATTACTCTTCCCCTTTCACTCTCCCCATTTTCTGCAGCATTTCTTAGCCATATGGTACACACACAGCTCCCTTAACATATGCTGGGCAACATTGTTTGGGGAATGTGAAAAATAAATGTCTGATTAGAACCAGAAAGCCACTAATGAAACAAAATGGTCATTATTCCATAGAAAATACTCACTGAAATGACGTCCCTAATATGCTTCTCGAAGGGCATTTCCTCAGTAACAATGGGCTGATTGCTGAGATACATGGGTAATTGGGAAACCTGGAAAATGTGCAAAAGACTTAATGGTCAAGAAAAATGATGAAATTTTGGGTTTGCTCCGAAGACATCAGGAAGTGTTTGAGAGAAGACTGTGGTTTACCAGAAATGCATTTTCTTTCTGTTGGTAGCAATTTTTGTTGTCTCCATGAGCAAACGTGCAGTGAAAGTAGAGTGCCGTTCAACCAGAGGTAAGTCTGCAACAGTACTGCCTTCAAATGATACTGAAGGATACAAGGAAAATAACAGTTCTGTCTGATCCCATCTCATCAGCAAATGTCTCACCCACATTCAACTGTTTTTCAATTCAAAGCTGGTTCTTCAATCTAGCAGCACTGCTGCACTCACAGTGCAGGATTCATCTTGTATTTATCAGAAGTGAACTGCTGCCAGCAGCTGAAAGGTTTGTGGTTCTAGTGAGTGCACTTCAATGTAGCCCATCTTGTATTCACTCTCCAGAGTGGTGCACATTTTCTTCCCTTCTCCAGAAAAATTGCTTAAGGTCAAAACAAAACAATTTGTGTCAAATCTGATTTCCTGTATTACAGTTTACAGTAAATAAATTTTGAAAAAGCAGATATTTTAAATTTAAATCCCAAAAGATTGTGATGAAGTTGAAATGGAAACTTCAATTTTTCTTTTCACTTAAAAGTTCTTTTTTGAAAACAACACATTTTAAGAGATTAAAAAAAAAAAAAAAAGGAAATGACCATCTCTGAGAGGTAGGGCTTCTTAAAAAACTAAACAATCCTGTTAATAATAACAACACATTGACTAATTGTGGAGTTTTTTCATGCTTCTATTACTTTATAGCACATGGGGTTTTCCTCCACTTTTGTTCTAAAATCAGTCCAGAAATTGTCCCATGAAAACTTTCTAATTGTTGAATCATTCTGTTTAATTAACAGGACAGAGTCTTGCTACAATTAGTAGCAAATCTGTCCAGGGGACTTCCAAACGTTTTTGACTGTGTGTGCTTAACAGTTTTCAGTTTGCTGTAGCTTTGTTAAACTTGAAAACAATTCTTGAAAGTTAATGGGATACCATTTGGAGGGACCTGGACAAACTTGAGGATCACAAAATATTCTGAGTTGGAAGGGACTGACAAGGATGTGTCCCCTATGGGGATCAAATCCACAACCTTGGCGTTGTTAGCACCATGCTCCAACCAGCTGAGCTCATCTCAGGGGGAAGCTCAACACAGGCTTTAACAAAGCCAAGTGCAAGGTGCTACCCCTGTATCGACACAGGCTGGGGGATGAGGGGATTTAGGACAGCTCAGCTGAGAAGGACTTAGAGGTGCTGGTGGATGAGAGGCTAGAAAAGACTTGTCAATGTGCACTTGCAGCCCAGAAACACAACTCTGGCCTGGGCTGCATGCAAAGCAGCATGGCCAGCAGGGTGAGGGAGGGGATTCTGTCCCTCTACTCCACTCCCATGAGACCCCACCTGAAATATCCATCCAGCTCTCTGGGATCCAACATTAGAAGAATGTGGACCTCTTGGAGCAAATCCAGAAGTCACAAAAATAATCAAAGGAGCACCTCTCCTCTGAAGGAAGGGTAAGGGAATAAACACTTCCTAACCTGGAGAAGTGAAGGTTCTAGGGAGACCTCATTTTGTCTTTTCAGTAATTAAAATCCTTTTATCGAGATCTGTTGAAATGCGACAGGGGATAATGGTTTTAAATTAAAAGAGGGTAGATTCAGACAAAAAAAAATGGAACTAATTTTTGACAGTGGGAATGATTAAACACCAGAACATGTCAAGAGAGGTGGTGGATGCTCCATCCCTGAAAACATTCAAGGTTGTGTTGGATAGGGCTCTGAGCAGCCTGATCTGGTTGCAAATGTCCTTTCTTATTGCAGAGGGATTGGATTAGAAGACCTTGAAATGTGTCTTCCAACCCCAATTATCTTATGATTCCAGAAATAACATCTCTTGGACAAATGAAAGCATTCCTATGTTAAGCAAAATTCAGGCTGGTATTTTAATTTGATTTACAATGTTTTTGTAGATTCCTATATTCTTCTAAATCTGTTTTAAATAGCGAGATATATTTTCTCTTCAGTTTCACTGAATTCAAAATAGAAGGAAATTTGGTGAAAAAAATCTCTTTTCTCAGAGAAGATATCTTTATGCTGAAGTTCTGTTCAGACAGATACTGCTTTAGACTATGGTGCACACTCTAGAAAGTGTGAAGCAGCCATTTCTGTTAAGTCCATGATCCCATATGCTTTCATTATTTTTACAACCAAATAACATCCTATACTTTCAAGGATGTCTGCATTAATTCTCAGTGCAGAAGCAGGACCACATTTTCTCTTTCAATCCACATCCTGATTCATATTCCATTGAAATTAAACAAAGATGTCATTGGCTTCAGTGACCTTTGGACGAGTCTTCAAAGGCATTTTAAACATAGGAATACTATATATACCAATTGGTTTACTGCATGAAAAACTGTACCTACTTAACTTGCAGAACTAAAGACATACACATGTTGTAGAAAAACAGCCCAGGAGAAAAGAAAATCACAACTTTACGATGTTTGCTAGCAAAACATCAAGCACATGCAGAGAAGAAAGAGGATCCATTTGTTTAGGCTCTGTCTTAAGACTTAGAAGACAAGAATTCAAAACTTTGCAATACTAGAGTCTTTCTTTGGGATCATATACTACTTTATCTGCTGCTGTTCTGTAGGAAAGAACAGTACTTTTGTATTTATAAACCAAATGGATAAGTATTTTTTAAAACTGTGGCATGTTCTAATATTGTGCTGCAAGAAGAACTTAAGGTGGGACCCAAAGAAGGTCGGTACTTACAACAGCCAGCTGGTGCATCATCTTCTGGTACCAAAACAATCAGTCCCGCAGTCTGCTTTGCCAATGCCAAAGCTCTGGAAGCCTTCAGGGATCTGAAAACAATTGTGGTGAGGAAAAAGAGATCTTCCCACCTCTTTTGAGAAGCAATGGGGCTGGCATCAGCTGTAAGGCCTAACACCAGTTCTCTTCTCATCTGTCCCTAGTCTTGGTCCTGAACATTCACTGCTGGTCTGAGATAAGAGCATCACCGAATTTCCTTAGCCAGGACAGGCCCTCTTCTGGGGGTTGATAAACTGAAAGTCCCACAAGTTTAGGGACAAATTAAATGTAGAAGAACACTCTACCCACTAGGCAATAATAAAAAATGTACACCAACACCATAGCCATATATGCCAACACTATATCTACTTTGAAAAAAATCTGCTATGGCTGAATACAGTATAACTGGTGTGAGTTAAATACATTCAAAAGAGACCTACCTCATCAAGCTCCCCAGAGAATTCAGTCACAGTTGAGGCAACTCAAATAGTTTTGAAACTTACATTTTCATTTCACTCTCAGTGTACACAAGTTGTTGAAACATGTATCTCCTTTTAACATCCTCACAGTGAATTATCTAAGTCTCTAGCTACAGTAATTTTTTAGGTTTAAATATTTTGTGGTAATTTTATAGAAGTATTCATGCACTGTGTTATATACATTAACTCTGGATTCTTAATATAGAATCTTGGATGCACCATTTTTATTTTGGCATGTTTTGAGAGCATGTTGATGTTTGCACTAATTACAACAGCCTAGCCTGATGAGACTTTCACAAATGCACATAGAGCGGTAATTAGCATTTACCAGAAAACAATGACTCACTAAACAAAAGAATCAGCCAAGTGTACAGCATGTCCAGACAGCAAAGATTGCCCAAGTTGTTTTCTCTCAGTGCCAGTGTAATCAAAATTGGTTTATTTTTCATTTGGTCAATATCAACAAAATTTATTAGCCTTGAAATTCACCAGCAAAGAGCTAACTCACTCTCTAGAGAGACATTGGACAAGGAATACAACAAAAAAGTGAATATCTAAAATAAATAATTTTAAATAATTGGAGAAAGACTTCAAGCACAATCTTTTTTTTAATAACAATTATGACATGCATGTAGATGGGCATATTTTCTTTCCATTTAAATATAAAGACCTCACTATCTTTTACATATGAGTCAACATTTTTGGTCATGGAACTGTCTTTGATGTACAGGTTGATGGCCAAACTTCTGTCTTTAAGACTCTGCAAGTCTGACTCCATTGGTCCATGGAGACCCAGTAGCCCTGGTGGAAGTCTCCTGTACTGTTGATGCTCCCCCTGCTGACAGCGTTCAATCAGGAAAATGAATTGCAAGGCTTTCAGGGAACAGTAGGAAGAGCAAACCACTTGGATGGGGGTTAATACAAGAAATATAAACAGCAGAGGAAATCACAGAGAGAAGAAGATGGGTAAAATCAGACACAAAGGAAAGCGGTAAAATTTTCTTTGGGCAAAAGATGCCAAATCACCTACATGCTCCAAGCAATCTGCAATCAAAACGTTACCTTTCTAAGCAGCAAAAGCTGTGGTGGGTTTGACAGAATTTAGAAGAAGAGCAATAATTTCTTTGCAGCAGACAAACTCACATGGGATATAGGACATCAGGATTGCTGGCCAGATAAGAGACTGAAACTGAGCACCTTAGTGTCCTAAGGTCCAGGTTAGTGATCCTTTCCATGATTATTGTATTCTCTTCCTTTTTTTTTTTTTTTTAATTTTCAAATTGAAATAAAAACTTCTCTGATTCTGTTAGTATTTGTGTTATCTGCTGAAAGTTGTGTCAAAATCACACTCTTTTCCTCTCCTCACTCCCCTCCCACCGCCCACCAAAGTTTCACTCTAAGACCAGATGAGTTCTTGAACCTTAAAATTCTAGTACTTTCTATCAAAACCTATGAAAATCAAAACTTTAAGAAACCTTTTTTTTGGTGATTCATGAACAGGATGACACCTCCCCTTCATCTGCTATCATTAGTTCCAAGGATGAAAGACTATGGTATATTGCTAAAGAAGTCCAGTAGTATTGATGAATTTCTAAAGGATCAGGGTTTCATTTTCCATGATCTTTTAAAAGCTTAAGAAATTATACAACATTACCATTTCTCCTGTGACATTCCACCCACACCAACAAGACACTGCATCTGACTCCATGGCTGTATTTGTCATGGCATAGTCCTCAATTGCTTTGTACTCCTGTCTCAAACAGTGAGTAATTCATTTGCCTCCCAACAGACAACTGCATCTGTATGACAGATAAAGCCTGGTGTTGTTGTAATAAAATTGTCAACAGAGAGTGCAACACAATGTTTGCTCCAATTAAGCAAATCTACCCTGGAGATTTGGGTCTAATTCCCATCTTCGACATGAGGGACTGTGGGCAAGTAAGCACCCCAAATTGTTCACAGCTGATCACTGCTCTTTTCTCATTTGACAGGAAAAATCAGAGGCAGGATTTGTCAAGTAATTAATATTTATTTGGGGCGGTAAATGACACCCTATTTCTCTCCACTGACAGTAAAGGAAATGTAAACACTCTTAATTCAGATGCAAACATTCATTTTTGTTGTGCTATTAGCAGTGGGATCTGAATTTCAGACGTGAACACTCCCAAACACGACTGAAGCCACTCTCAAACACAACCAAATCCAATGCCTCTATATTACCCAGGCACACAGCAGCAGCATTCCATTATCTCAAAGATTCAGAGGGCAAATTTTATTATAAAAGTACAAGTGCAGCAGAAAGTTCAACTTTGTTGAAAGGGATTAATTTGCCACGCAGGCATTTGGTGTCCTGAATCCCACTACTTGCAGAGCACAGGCATGCTGTTGATAAAAATGCACCAGTCACCACATGCAAAGTACGATATGTTGATTTTATAGGCAGCAACAATTCTGTTTATCCTTAGCATTTATTAGACAATTACCAATACTCACACTGTCAACTACATTAACTACCTTCATTTTGCTTTTTCATAACTACTGATAACCTTGTTGCCTTTTTTTTTTTTTTTTTCCCATGTATAGCTAGCTGTATTAGCTATGAGTGAAAACCTTACAGAAGGAAATATTTTCAGGGAAAGTTAAGGTACATCATGAGAAGAGGTCAGTTTTTAATGAAGCTTCTTTAAAAACAGTAAAAATACAAGAGCTCTGTCACCAAAACAGCACTGGTCCAGCCACAAGAGTACTCAGTTCAGATCTAGAAGATCCTTTTTCAATGCCTTGCTCTGAAACAGGGCAGGACAGAACAGTAATTTGAACCTGAGCCTTTCACATTCCAGCTAAATGCCCAAAAATTTCCTGCCAGCTCTAATCTATGTAGAAAGAGACGAAGAGAGAGCACATTAACTACGTGTGGTTGCAATGAACAGTTTTATATATGGCAGTAAAACTGTGAGAGTCTTAGCTTAGACATACTTGACACAAACAGTCTAGTTTTGCAAAATATGACTTTAAGAAAAGACAGAAAATATGGACCTGTGCTGTTTTTACAGACCATTCCACAAATTTAGCCCTAAAAACCTTTGGTGAGAAAGGTAAAATCTGTCTTTTGCTGTCACAATACTCTGCTACCATCAATGAATTTTGTTTAGAATAATATGGCCTTAATGCCCCCATCTCCTGTAGAATTGCTCAGACTGGTAGTTGATTAGAGTGGAGAGAGGTGCCAGTATTATCTGTGTTAGTGCTCCAGAGGTCATCCTACACTAACAAGACCGCCCCAGTCAGGGATGACAGAATCCAGCTGTTGCGCCTTCAGCTGAATGAGAAGAATCCACTTAAAGCCAGAGACGTATCTCAAAAGATCAACTATTCTAACTAGTTACTTTCCACCTCTGAAAAACTGTCTGGCTCATCATTATTGTCCTCTTTTTAGCAGAGGCCTGTGGTATACATGAAACCATTTACCTTTTTAACCTCCTGAACTATAAGGCACCAAATACACATTATTTTAAATGGATAAAACAAAGTTCTAACTTCACTGCTATCTGCTCAGAGGTGAGCTCATGTAGCAGAGGGTATCACTCCATTTCAAGGAAATATGCAAATATTTTAGATGTTTAAACAGTGTGCAAGATGTGTCTGCTCCCTCTGTTTAGCAGCATCGACTCCTGATCTGAATGACAAGAGGAACACAACACAAGCATGCCTGCAGTCATTTACTAGCACTGCAAAAATATACTATGAAAATCTAACAAACATCCTTAGGCAGAGGCTTCATATTTTTAAAATACTTAAATAAAAACCTAGTGTTAAATATCTTAGTTAGTTGTTTGTTTTTTTTTTTTTAATAGCACTCTCTTGGTAGCCTGAATTTTTTTTCCTGACTAGCACTTTTTCATATGTTATTTCATGGGGGCTTTGTTTTGCTCTTTAAGAGGATTCAAGTCAATGGCTCTGGCGTCCAAGCTGCTTGCATGTCATCATCCGTGGGAATGTCATCTTGGCTCTGGGGCTACAGATTTATTGCTTGGCCAGCAGAGGGTACCAGAGTTTTCTGATGACTTCACAGACCCGAAGGAAAAAACAATCCTGAGGTCAAAGCATAGCTATTGTTTCCTTCCATTTCCCACCGAAGTTGATTGCTCTGGGCTGGTTTTTGGTAAGGCGGTGGGAGTTTTTTGGTTCTTGAATGTTACATTAGACAGGACCAATCTCTAGTTTTCTTTCATTCAAGTGATCCTGCCTAAAAGAAAAAAAAAAACATTAAAAACTCATTTTATAGTTGAGCGTGGTTTAACATGCAGAGGTTTTATTGACATTAGAGTTCTTCAAAAGTTTCAACACACTTTGACTCTTTTAAATACTTGGCTTCTAGAGTGCTGAAAATGAGAAGATATTTTCCACACTCAAAAGAAAATTTGTGAATTCTGTCATAACTGAATCTGAAAATAAGAGAACAGCTTCTGTTTCCCAATAGGCATTATCATTATAGATTGATAGAAGTCCTATTCCAGAAATAGATTCTATTTCTTTTTATCAGCATTTTGATTTTGCTGATAAAGCTGATGCTTAAGATACCAACCCAGCATAAATTCCCTGATTTATTGCCTGGTGATAACAGCATTAAAGTGAATGCAAAACCACAGATATGCATTCCCTTCAGCTCAATCTTGAAGTGGAATAAGCAAATTAAAGATGGTGGAAATTTCACAGGAAGGTTTTCCTAAAGTTTTGAGAGTTTTTCTTGTTTTGTTTTTTTTTTTTTTCATTAAAAATATAAATCTTGCCTAGATTGTTTACCCCAGAACTCACTTCAGTGGCTGGAGATTTAGTGAAATGACCATGCAAGCACCCAGGAAATGAAATTTGAGCAAATCAGATGTGATTTCATCTTCAGTTATTCATAGATTTTAGTGACATAAGGGATCGTGCCATCATGTAGTCTGACTTCTTACATGACAGAAATCATGGAATTTCATCCTGTAATTCCTGTGCTGTGTCCAATAAAAATGTGGTTGAATTACAGCAGAGTGTTTAGAAAGGCGTCTGGTCCTGATTTTCAGAGTCCAGGTAAAATGTTTGCTCCTAATGCTCAGAGCATTCTAAAATGGGATGAGCACCTAATTCAGACTTTTAATATTTTAGTTCTCTCTTTGAAAAATGCCTGCTGTGATTGGTATGGAGCCATGCCAACATGCAACAAACTCATTGCCTAACGTTGCTTACAATGGTTTTTTTAGAGAGGGGAAACAACATGGACCTACTGAAGAGTTTATAGTTTCTTTAGGTATTGTAAAAATCTTCACCTCTCGTTTATCCTTTCCATATGTAATTTTCATTAGAAGAGATTAATAATAATTTGCAGTGTAATAAGAAAAATAAAAGAAATCTTAGTCAGAAAAACAGTGAAGTATATCATCAACATTTATATATTAAAAATAA
This sequence comes from Zosterops lateralis, assembly GCF_965231275.1. Taxonomy (NCBI): domain Eukaryota; kingdom Metazoa; phylum Chordata; class Aves; order Passeriformes; family Zosteropidae; genus Zosterops; species Zosterops lateralis. Next base: position 36,284,249 of record NC_139766.1, read on the forward strand.
CTATAAAAACCAGATTAATAGAAGACTCTAAACTTTGCCACTGTAGTAGTGGTACTGTGGAAAAACTGAACACCAAAGCTTTTCAGGTGTGTACCAAGCCAGGTAATTTTGAGAAGAGTATCTACATCCTCAGTGAGAAATTCATATGCTGTGATTTTCCTTTCTTTTTATGTAGTTTCTAATGGTACTTCTGCAGCCTTTGGTCAAAATTCTCAAAGAACTTTCCAGAGCTGTAGTTGACCATGCATATGTGATCAACAAATATCTATGAAAACAGTATCTGAAAACTGAGTCTGGGAAAGGACAAAGTGATATGTGAAAAGATCTGATACTCTTTCTTATCTGCGTCATCTGGCTGGAGGATTTCATGTTGAGAAGCACACGTGTTACACAGTAATCTTTAAATTCTACTCAGGTAAGGGAAAACCTGGCCTTCTTCCTACCACCCAGTTAGGACAGTCATCAATATTCACATTATCAAGTGCCTCTTGTCTGTAGAATGGGACAGAAGATGAGAAGCACTGCCATCAACTTTACCATTTTACTTGCACTTGGTCAAAAGTGCAATAAAAGAATGCATCTTAAACAAGAGAAATGTGTAGCAACATACACACTTGAAAGAAAAATAAAAGGCAAAGCCTTTTTTCCATTCCTGGTGTAGCTGAAGTTGAGTAGAAGTCACTGCTGGTGGGCTGACAAAAGCACAGTGGGAGGAATGGCAGCTGCTTGCAGGGATATCAACTCTGGTGTGCTGACACATGTTGCCTGCACCTAAGCCTCACCTTCCAAGTATCATCTCAAGGTGCAACTGAAGACTTTGAACTAAAAGAGGTCCAATGGAGCCTTTCTAGGGGAGCACAAGGGTCTCACAGAAACATAGCAGGATACACCTGTGTAGAGTGAGGGAGGTAGCAAATGCCCAAAACATTGTCAGATTATTTTTTTGCTGAGTCAAAGCCCTCAACCAATTTGTGCTTTAATTCTCCATCTACGATTGCCCGTATCTAGGACATTCAGTCATGAGAATAACCATGCCAAAGAGGGAGAGATCCTTACAGCAAGCAGTAATAAGAGACTCTAATTTCTTATGTACTTAGAAAGCAGCATGAAAAGAAATTTAAAAGTGGTTGTAGAGGAAAGATGCAGAGAAAGCACAAATGACATTAAAATAGAACTTTTCAATATGTAAAATAAGGTACTAAAATATTCCTACCCACAAACAAATATATTGTATCTATCCTAACTATTGCTTCAAAGTGAGATAAGAACTTAACTTCTGTTTTCCACTGATTGAGGATTTAGCCAGTTATTTTCATGGAGAATTGCTATGTCACCATTTAATCAGAAGAAACAACAGATGGCAGAACAGGCAACGTTTGTTGTTTATTTCCTTAAGACCGGTAAGAATGCAACATGATAAATTGGAAAATTAGACAGTTTAAAATGTTAGCTCGATAAAAGACATCACGTATTGTTTATGGATTGCAGTGAGGTTTTGCTATTATTTTTTTAATTGTTCCTGCGTTACTTGTGGGCATGTGACATAATTTATGCTGTTATGTTGTCAGGCTTCTGATCATGGGAAGGACTATTTGTTTAGACTGTGTAGCTCTTCACTTTAATTCACTCTGGCTCCAGTGTGACATGCTAAAACTACTATCAATGGAAAATCCAAATTTCCCAGAAGGACTTAAAAGAGCACCCTCAGTGAACTGAAATTATCTCCTCTTAAAGCTAATTACCTCAGTATACTTAAGAAAGTAGCACTATAGGAAATCTGTTTCTTTAGACTTTCTTCTCTTTCTTTAAATGCCTCAGGTCAGCATGAATAATTATTGTTTGCTTTTATTGCACTTTTTTTCATTATTCATCTACATGACTCTGAAAGGACATAAAACTAAAATAATCCAACAAATTAAGAGTAATTTTTTGAGACACACATTCATTATTAAAAAACAAACAGAAAATATTTTCACTTTTCAGTTTATTTTATTAGAAAAAAAGTACTGTGAGGTTTCTATTTAATAGGAAGCTTTAAAGCATTAATGAGTCTCTCAGGGCAGTTATTATTGCAAGTAAATATGGAATGTGCCCAAAATTAAATACATTCTACAATTATCTGTTACCTAAGGGCTGGATGTAGGAGAAACATGCATTAAAGGTTGCTTGCTGATGAAAGCAACACAAGATTCTGCTTTGTATGTCATCTTCTTTCAAGACAGTCCACCTAACACCATGAGCAGTGTGGCAATTTTCCCAGTCCACAAGAATGAGTTTGGAGCAGTTTTTTTTATTTTGACTGACCCAAACATAACTTAGGCAATTGTTTTAAAGCCCCACATCCAAGGATTTTATGACCTCACAGGAGCTGCCTTTCATAAGGGCCAACCAGGGAGACAAATCAGGAAGCTCCCATACTCCAAAGCCTTCAGTGTCTTTTTATAAATTTCTTTTTATTTAAATTAGGCATTGTTTTCCCAGACTTATTATTAAGAGAGTTCTTTTCCTATTAATCCCATATTATTCAGCTCATCCTTTGTGCAATTCAGTCATGAACACATGGGCTCCCCTACCCCTATTCAGACTGGAGTTGTGTTCATCCCTCTCTAGATTTGTATTATTGAGACATGGCCAAATGCACTTTATCACAAACACCTTGTACTGATTTCATTTTAGCAGTTAAATGTAACAAACAATTAAGACATGAAAATAAATAAAGAATTATACAGAAAAGTTGATTTATTTGAAATTAATGAACAATAAGTCAGTATTCCTACACCTTTTCTAATCCCAGATTAGCCATATGGAAAATAACCATTGCTCTCTTTCATTGCCTATTTAGTACAAGTTAAGAAAAAATAATAAAATTTTTAAAGTAAGTTTTTAGATACTATCTTATTTTTGATTGTCGTGCAAATAAAGAAAAAACATTGCCACAGCAAATAAAAAATCAAAGCACCTCCTAAAAGCAACATAATTGGTCACATATCTGCTTGTCTGTTCATCACCCCAATATCATTTGTCAAGATCTTTGGACGAGGATTAATTGTTGGCCCCAAAAGCACCAACATGAAACCTCTAAATATCATGATAATTTTAGTGATCCTCCCAGTAATATTACTGCTTATCCTAGATTTTGCTTATGTAGTCATCCTTTTTTCTACACAAAGGTATTGATCATGTTGTAGGGAGCTTGTCATGTTGAATTTCTCTCCCCTAGATTAGCTAGTTTAGAAAAACTTTCTTTTTAAAGGTCACTATTGATGTTCTAGTAGAAAGAGAAAAAATTTTGAAGTAGAAAGTCTGCTGTAGAATAAGACGTCTAGAAAAAAAGGCTCTTTAAATCTATGTTATTTTCAAGTAAGTTAAAGATCAGCAGTCAAAGAGTTGTGAATCTCTTGTTATTTGAGCCCTGACTACACAGGATGTTTTATACAGCCAAAAATTCTCTTAGGGAAAATCTCTTCATGAACTCCTGGCTACAGTGCTCTTGCAAAAGGGAATAACTCTGCTAATTGCATAGGAAAATATTTCTCCTTATCAGTATCCCCTTTTGGTTCTATTCTTGTCTTTTTGGTTTAGGGATGAGAATGACACTTCCTAATAAGCTGTATTTAATATGTTTCTCAGTAGCATGATAATGGAGAAATTGATTGATTTTCTGTGCCTTCCATAATGAAGGCTACCTAGTTTTTATCTTTATGTAACAATGATAATGATAATCATTTGCTTTAAAACCCTTGTAACAATGCCTCTATTTTATCCAATAGCATATAATGATGAGCTTAATAGATTTTGAAATATTTTCTTTTCAGATAAATGTCATCCTTCTGAACAGATTCAGAAAAGAAACTTACATGAATAAGAATCAAAACAATCTAGACCATAAGAAAAGTTTAGGAAACAAAAAAAATTTGGACATTTTCTTGAAAGGCATAATCCAGAAGTGAGACGTACAAGCTAAAATGCTCCCTGCTGCAGACAAGCCTCAAATCTAGTGTGTAATGAGTGCTCATTAATGTTTCCAGGAACCAGTTTGGGGTTTTTGGGTTTTGGTTTGGGTTGCATTAGGATTTTTTGCTATTTTGTATTAATTAGCTATATCCTGTGCTCTTGTAGCAAAATTTTAAAAAAAATCCTGCAGCAAAAGCAGATTTCTTACCATAAAAAAACAACTAAAAACTAGACTTGTGTAAACTAGGGAGTAGGGTAAGTTATTTATTTTAATACATTTTCAGTTTAGCAGTTCAAATATTTATCCTTTTTTAAAAAATTTGTGAGTATACACACAAGTATTCTACATCTATATATCTGAGCAAACATACCATGTGTTCTACTGATTATCATAAGTGTAAGCTTAACGTGTAATATTGCAAAAATGAACTACTGTAAAAATTAATTTAATAAATATTATTGGAAATTAGGATCCATTGGAGTTCTGTATACTAGAGGTTAAAGACATGAGGAATCAAATATATACAGATATTCAAATTTTCAACAGGACTCTGAAGGTTTATTCCTTTTTCCTTTTTTTTAAACAAAATCAAACATTTTAATCACACATTTTAATCAAAATCATACATGCATCACACATTTTTGGGTCTTTTGAAAACGCTTTCCCAAATATTTGGACACCGTGGTGGGAAGGTTTTTCCAAACCAGAAAAGAGCAAAGAGCAGATGGAACTTCAAACCTGAAGTAAAGTAGCAGCAAGAGAGAGCTGGTGACATCTGAAAATGACAGGACTGCTGATTGTCATAAAGCAAGGTGCCTAAATTTTATAGAGAATATAAAACCTGCTCATTCCTTTATTTTGAGGAGTTTCTGACTTATTAAAATGTGGGGGGTTGCATGTTTTGACATCCTGATTTGCAGACTTTAGTAACTTTGCGAAAGACCTTTACACACAATTCTATCAGGGCTAGTTCACAAAAATGTTGGTGTCTTGCTTTGAGGTAATGAATTAATGTCTGACTTTGTGATTCTAAAGGTCCTTAAATGGGAATGAAAGAATAACAGAGACATTCTGGGGTAGCCTTTGGTTGGTCTTTGACTGACCTCTTGGAGAATGACTGGGTTTCTATTGTGTGGACACCTGTGGTTGGAGCTAAAGAAATGGGAAAGTCTGAGAACAGCTGGAATATGGTTCCACAGATACTGTGACAGTATCCAGAAATATCTGTGGTATGACAGAAACAGTGGAGGAGTCATGAGATTATATTATGCACAAGTATTACAGCTCTTTTTTTCTGCACCTCACCTTAATTTCTTGATGAAACAGACCCTGGGGATCCATTGTTTTGCAATATTTCAAAAAGTAAAATACAGAATTAAACATCAAGTTTACCATAAAGAAATCTCTGAAAAAAGATCTTACAGTCAACACAGGAAACACTTTAAAATATAAACTTTATAAGTCCTATTTAAAATAACTTTAATTAGAACATTGTGGAGACTGGATTCACTTGTATCCATTCTTCAAAATTTTGTACTGATGTTGATTTATTTAAATTTAAATGCATAGTTGAGCACAACTAATACATTCCCATATGCTTAATTTTCAGCATCTTGTCCAATCACTTCAGGTTTCTCATTCTCCAGTCTCATGGGCAATCAGAGCATGCATCATCTGGTTTCCTCCAAGCTTGGAAAAACCCAGCAGCTTCTCAGTCCTTTACGAATTCTTCTAATCCCATTCAATAAAGAAGTGCCTGGACCACCAAAGGCAGCAGTATTTGAGCCCAAGTGCTCATAGCTGTGCCAGTGACGAGCAAGACCAAACCTTTGTAGCCCCAGCAGTGTTGGTGCTGCCAGTGCTACAAGATACTTCTGTAAGCCTTGTTCAGCTGAGGCTCCTGGTACAATGATAGGTGAGAAAGACCAATTGATAGCTCTCTCCACCTATATTTGCATATTTGTGTGCTGTCTTTACTATAATTAACTCACATCCCCAAAATAATGAGGTATTACCTGCTGGGCAGGTGTCCTTTACTGAGGTCTCTAATAGTCTTTTACACTGTTTTCTGCAGTCGTTCTATCCAACTTCTGTTTGATTTTCAGCCAGTTTAAACTACATTGTCCTGCACTGCCACAGCATAGAAACTGGGAATTTCTAGTCTACATCTGAATTTCTCATTCTCTACTCTTTCTTTCTCTGGGTTGAACAAATTCAGGATAAATCCTGTGAATAACATTATCGATCTCAGTTCATTAGCCTTACCTTCTCCTCAATTTTTTACTGATTTTTCATTATCTCACTTAGGCTGATGAATTAACAATTATTAAATTCCCTCAGAAATTTCCTGTGCTGACAATTATTGAAATCTTCATTATTTATAAAAGAATAGACCAATATTTCAGTCTATCCAGACTATTCAGTCAGATTTGGAATCTTCTGCTAAAATGGTGAAGCTTTACTTTTGGCTGGGTCCTTCCTCTAGATTTGTGTCAAATTTATATTCAATCTATGACACTGCGATATTATTCTGAAATTATTTAGTTATTTCTAATACCTATAAAAATCTAATGGTTTGCAGAACTTTTGTTCTATTAGTGAAAAAGAAAAAAAAAATTAATTACCCATTCAAAGAAAAAGAAAAAATAAAAGGTGTTCTGCTAAAGGGTGTAAATGCCACAACTTGATGGAAATTTACTTTGGTAGGTGTTATACAAACCTCCCAACAAGTCAATTGTGTTGCTAAAAGACACTGCCTAAGTTCTCATTAAAAGATTTGGCCTTGGTCTCTAAGGTCAGGTCCCAAGAGGCTATTTGATTCCAGATGCAAATGTAGTCTAACCTGCATCTACTCACTCCTTATACCCCTTTCCAGGAAAAGAAATCTGATTTCAGAATTTTCAACCTCTAAAAAGAATTCATCCATGAATGCAGTGAAGAGGGGGGTCAATGTGATGCACAGTATTAAGAGCAGAGCCTTTGTTAAGGAGACAGCTGTACACCTTGACAGCCCTTATCTCTGCTGACACCATTGTCCAAACTTGAGTCACACATTATCACACACCTGACCAACCCAAGCTTTTCAAAAAGTCTAGCACAGAAGTGAGCTGAGAGGTATCAAGGTGCCAAGGTGCCAAGGTGCAAGGAAATGGTTGGAAATGGTTTGGAAGAGGTATCTGTGTAGTGTAGGCTTTGAAGATGAACAGATTAAGTGAAAGAGATTAAAGACAACGCATAAACAACCAGCTTGGAAACAGGGGAATTATTTTTATGCTATTATTCCAGCAGAACCTAGTGTCTCTCTACTGAAGACTCCACAAACTTACACTTCTGGCTCATTTTTTCCTACTCACTAGGCTATATAACTTTGCTCGTGGAACTATTCCCAGTTAATCCTGTACTGTGGCACAGCTACTCCTTCCTGTCTGGAAACAAACATTTTCATGAGCTGTGGATGCCAAAACAAGAGGCAGGAAAGGGTAAAAATGGATGAGCATGCTCTGGGCTTAGATTAGGCCTACTAGAAGCAGGCAGAGGATTTTCCTAACTCTTACAGACAACTTTCATCCTTGGCCATTTATCATCTGAAGACACCTTGATGAAAGTTCAGGCCTGCTCTTCTAAAAGCAGCACTGGTCTAGTCCTCTAAGACTGAACTCTATAATGCACAACTCTCACAAAAGCATAAAGTTCTTGGGCAGGTTGAGAAAGAGGAGAACTATGAGTCAGGCTGGATAGCCAAAGGAATGAACTGCATTTTTCATTAGGAAAAAAAAAAATCAATAATAAATCCTGCCTCAAAGGGTTTCTGAGCTCTGAAGCAAGAAGTGCAGCTCTGCTGTTCTGTCTTGTGAACACAAGTGTCCTTCTGTTCCACACTCAGGTGCTGATGGTCAGCTGGACCATGTCCTGTTATCGGAATTTGGCCAAGTATAAATATTTCCTGGAATTTTTGTTCTAGTTTTAATACAAAGATCGGCATAAGAGAATAGACTATGCATCAGTCCTTTTTCCTTCTGAATTAAAGCTCCTTTCTTAGTTTGCAAGAACTTGACCATGTAAGATTTACTTTCCGTATCTTCGAAGAAATGGCTCTCTGAGTTCTCCAGCTGACTAATCTCAAAGAAACTCTGTCAACTTACTCAAAACCTGTGTCTGACCAAACCACAGCAAACTGTGCCCCCTACACCTTATGAAAGACATGCTCTAATAAAGGAGAGGGAATATTTTGTCATGTGTAAGCATCAACAGAAGCCTCTTCATTGATACTGGAGCTTTCAGTCAGCATTATATCAGCACCTGGAACTAACTCCACTTGGAATGCAGATCTCAAATTGCAACTGCATTGAAGCAAACAGAAAATCAGAAAGAGGCTGTTAGGGAAATAAGCTCCCCTTACCTGCCAGCTGTGTAAGAGCACATGTTGTACCTGCACCATCTGTGGATACAGCTTCACTGTAATTTAAAGTGTAAAAGCCATCATATTTTTCTGTCAGGATTCAGGACTCCCTAGTGTACACTAATATGTAAAACACTTTGTTGGTATAAGGTCCAATTGCATGTGCACATATGTCAGCCTTTACTGAGGCTCACTAAGTCATTGTCAGGCAGATGTTGTTTTGCCAGCTGTGCTTTTGTAGAACTGACATCTGGATAACTTTCCCTGAGAGGATTTTTAAATTGGAGATGGGCAAAGTCAAAAGGTTTAGAGATTCAATTAAATAAGCATCTAAAAATCTGGATTATTATCTGAACCAAATCAAGATTCCCTAAATAAGGGCATAGGCCTTATAGAATAGACAAAAATTATATTATTTCCCTGCCATGATGAATTTTTAAATTTGTAGATTATTTTAAGTCGGATTTTTGCAACCTACAAAGTTTCGTTCAAGTCTTGCATAATGCTTCAGGTCAGTTTTATTTTAGCCAAATCATTTTCCTAGTCCATCATTTAGACCTTGTGAACCATATTGCATTCCACTTAACCTAGGTGGAAAATTTCCCATTATTTTGAATAAAAAAGGAAGCTTTGAGCTATGCATCTTACAAAGTATATCTAATGCAAAAAAGCAGAAACTATATAGAAATAAGACTTTAACTTGCCCATATGTTTTGATGGGAGGAATGGGATATTCCTACTAATACCAGTGGCTCAAGAGTCACTTTTTTGTTTCTTTGTGAAAGCACATTACATGTGAGAGTTCAATAAAATGTCTCACTTTTCTAGTGTAGAAAACTAACCTAAAATGAGAAGTATTTGATAGACTTGGGCACTTTGGAAGGCTGGATTCTGTTTGCTGCAGAAATGTTTCAGGGTTGGTTTTTCCCCCACAAAAGTAACGTAATTCTTTCCCTTCACATATTAAACATTTTAAAGTTCTTGACAGTCAATAATAAAAGTTTGACCTGACAATTGGATTTGGGAAAATAATTAGAATTTTCCCCCATTCATTACCTTTTCATTAAATAGGTATGGATGATTTCTTTATCTAAAAATATTCCTTTAGAGGAAGGAAAAATTAGCAATGAAATTTTCTATCAAGGCTAATAGAAAATTCTTTTCAAATCAATGAAATTCCTCAAAGTAATTCACTTATTGGTTATTTATAATTCTGTGATGGTAAGGTCTAATGATACTGCTTTATCATTAACGTAACTTATTTTAAAAGTCCAGCATTTTTTCTGTGACTTGTTTTTCTTGTAAGTAAAGTTTTTCTGACAGAAGATATATTTTTAAAAAAAAAATATGTGAGAATTTCACAGAAAAAATATTCTAATTCACAGAATACTTATTGTGATATATTACCAAATACTTCCAGAATATTTTTGTAGAATGAAAGCAATTAAACTGGAATGATTGCCAATGAATCCATTGGCTTGATTGGGATATATAAAAATACAATGATTTCTACTGATACAAAGAGTCATTAGGAGAAAATAATCTGGAAGCCACATAAATGTGCAAACAGGAATTCCACAGTTCTCTGTACTTTTGACTACATTTGTACCTTTACAGTAGGGCATAAGCAGACATTGTGGGAGAACCTTTCTTTTACTCCACGTGTTCTCAAAGTTCTCAATGCTGGCACCTTTCAGACCATGTACAGATCGCCAAGAGCTCTGCAGGCTCTTCTCATTTGACAGCTAGACTTTATGTTTCATTATTCAGTACATTAATGCTGAAAAGATGTGAAATACGGTGGAATCACAGAATTATATAGGTTGGAAAAGACATCCAAGATCGTTGTGTCCAATCTCTGACTGATCACTCCCCTTTTAACAAGACCATGGCACTAAGTGCCACTATTTTTCAATCATTTCCTGAACACTTCCAGGGATGGTTCCTCCAACACCTCCCTGCAAAGTTTGTTCCAATGCTTAACAACCCTTTCCCTGAAGAAATTCTTCTTGATGTCCAACCTTAAACTCCTCTGGTACAGCTTGAGGCTCTGGCCTCTTGTTTTGTCACCTGGGAGAAGGATCCAACGCTCACCTGGGAGAAGGATCCAACGCCCACCTGGCCTTTCAGGTGATTGTGGGGTGTAATAAGGCTCCTCTGAGCCTCCTTTTCTCCAAGCTAAACAAGCCCAGCTCCCTCAGCTGCTCCTCATAACGCCCTTCACCAGCTTCACTCCAGCCCCTCAATGTCTTTCTGGCAGTGAGGCATCCAGAAGTGGACACAGGATTGGGATGTGGCCTCGGCAGTGGCAGACACTGGCTCATGTTCAGCCACTGTTAATCAGCACCCCAAGGTACCATGTTGTCTTGAGCTGCATCAGAAACGAGTCCTATTAGTCAAGTCTTCATCTAGCAAGGTGTTTTTAGGGGTTCTGTTTGCATGTTTATTGGTTTACATTTATTCTTGTAGTGTTTCTCCTAAAGACAGACTTGTGTTAAGCAACTTAGGTAGATCTCCTTAAGCTTTTTAAAGGAGATTACCATTAATGCCTCATGCAGGAGGTTCGCAGAAATATCTTTTTCTCTCCTGAATTTCCCACTTCTGGTCATTCTCTAATTCCTCTCTTGAAGAAGTTCTGTGGAACAAAAAGCATAAAGAGGTACAGAGGAAGTTTCAGCAATTAGTTCACAGAAACATCTAAGAAAAGCTCTGCAGCCAATAAATACCCTGAATATAAAAAAACCAAAGATTGTAAGATTTTTATATAGTAAACTAAAATTATTTAAGATATCTTAATTACAATAAACCTATGACAAAAAATTTAGAAACAAATATTTAAGTTTATAGTTGACCAGGTGTGTATTTTGAATTTATGATAAATTCCAAACCAAGAAAGTATCAAAATGTTTCATTGGCTTTTTAAGCCACCACTTTGTGGTAATTCCTGATTAGTCAGGATTTGAGCTTTGGGATTATGTTCCATGGGCTGCATTTGGTTCTTATATTTCACTACCCATAATGTTAATGTTATCTCATAATTTTTTCTGCTTTTTCATGAAACATCAGTAATAAAATGTGATGCTTAGGTTGGTGGCATAGTGTTAGCTTCTTAACGTCAGGTTGTAATAAAGTTAAAACCTAAAAAGTGAAAATACATTCCTGTAGAATAAATGTGCTGTGATCAATTGTGAGAAATAGATACCCTTATTCATGAAGAAGCCTAGATAATTTTCTCAGTAATTATCTTATTAGTTCTGATTTATTAAAACTACCCCTTCTCCAGGATAATTTCTGAATTTCTGAATCCACTGATGAAATGGCTTGCCTGCAGGGAAGTCTATTCTGGAACTTCAAGACTAGTTCTCTTTTATTAACAGCAGTTTCATCACACAAAGGTAAGCCTATTCATAGGGAAAAAAACCCTAAATTATATATATATATATATATATATATACACACATATATACCCCCCCTAGTTGTTATGATAGGTGCAGGATTGACAGCTGTAGAAAAAACCATGCCTGTATTCTACTGAAAAAATACACCAATTGCATTTGCTTCCTTTGCAAAATAAAATATTGTTTGTTTTTTTCAGAGTTTGCCTTATTCTTACATGAAAAGTGAACTTTAAGATAAGACTATATTTTCAAACATAAAAGGGTTTTCTTTATCTCTCTTCCTGACACTCTGCTTTAGCTGCTTTTTCTTTAAAATAATCATTTGACCTTTTAAATTATTAGAACTGCAGATAAAACATCATAGAGCCTTTGGAGATGACAGACAACTGACCAAATAATTTTCAGTTGCTCTATCTATATCTTAATATATGAGTTGCAAAATCTAGCCACATTTGAACAGCATCAATCTGGCTTTCTGTCATTTACGTACAGAATATTTTATAGTCACAGAAACCCTTGGCAAAACTGACCAAAAATTAGTATCTTTTTTCCAGATTGTTATGAGAAAAACAAAACACGGGAACTTATCTCATTACATTGAAAATTAGTTGAACTACAAGTCAGTGTGCACCTGTTAAAATAATTGTCTCTTTTTGGTATTTTCCATATAATGCTCCTTCACTGTGCAATGCAGTGTAGGTAAATCAGCTATCTTTTAAGTAGAACTGATGGCAATTAAACTTGATGAATAGCTGCTGTGATCCCAAGGTATTAGTCTTTTCTTCTTTCAACCTTGCTATTAATATGAATTTTCAACCCAAAGGTAATTTTGTGGAATGATGTGGAATCTGAAGACAGCCAGAAGATGTTTAAGAAGACAAAATGAGATTATAGGTCATAGATATCCTTTTAAAAAGTTGAATAAAAATGAATTGAGGTTCAGGAAGAGCAGACAGAAGAGCTCCATCTCCTCTTTTACCAGACCTAGGGCTGAGTCTGTGTCATGCAGTGATAAATTTGATTAGATATGCTGGCAGTGTGGCCAAGATGATTAAGACCTTCTTGTGACAGATTCCTATGATTTATGTTACATGCAAAATTCTGGTCCAGATAAACTTCATTTAAAAATGCAGCTCTACCATTTAATCATGCCAGATACCTGCAATGTGTGCTAAAAAGCACTGCAGAAAGAGCATGGACCACTAGAGGTCTGAGCATGAAGTCAGATGTGTTTTGTTGTCTATCCACACAACCTCCAAAGAAGTTTAAAGGAAACACCTTGAGAGTCGTGTGGATTTTTATTAACCCTGCCCTGTGAATTGATGGGGTGCTGGGGAAAAACAAGCATAGGCAGAGAAAACATGAGGGCTGCCCTGCACAAGAGCTCTTTATTGATAGTTTATGACATGGGCTTGGAGTGGCCCAATATTGTTCTATGACCTTTGCCTCCCAAAACTTACAGGGGTTTTGAGACTTTGTTCACCCCGTGAGGGCCTTGTCATTGCAACTTTCTTCTCAGTGTTGTTCTGAGGATTATTCACGAGCACCAGAGACAATTACAAGTGCTTTTTGCCATCCTTTGACCTAAATTTCTGCCAGCTTCACTTTCCTAATCTGCACACAGACTTAGCTCAGGATTGTGACGAATTATACAGGACAGATTAGTAACAAGGTCTACAGTTAAAAATTTGAGCTGGCACCCAAATTCCACCCCTATATTGGCCCACATTCAAATGTTGAAGGTTGCAAGGCTGCAAGAGAGGAAAAGACATGCAGCCTTTACTTTTTTTTCTTTTGGTCTTTCCCAGGTGTAAGGAAAAGTATTATAAGAAATAAAGCTGTCGTGAGATAGTTTGGTTTTCTATGTTATCTTGCTATTAAAAAACTAAGTTAAGCATGGCCAATCAGGCAAAAGCCTATAGATATATATTTTTAGTAAAGAAAAAACTAGTACAGTTCAGTTTGTTACCTATTTGAGTGTCAAATTTGTTAGGTTAGGAAAGGTACCTCCCTTGATCCCAGTATACCCTTCTGTTAATATTTTTTGCATTAGCTTTCTTCTCAATTTTCTCCATATCTTATAAAAAAAGCTGTTAAGAAAGTGGACACAGAAAAAAAAAATTTTGTCTAAATACTCTAAAGCCAAGAGCAGACAAAAATATAAAAGATCAAGATGAAAATTAAACTTGCTTCAAAAGAAATCCAACATTGCTACCAGGCTTCATGTTATCTAACAGGACTCATTAAAACAAAATTGAACAGAGCAGTAAAATAGATAATAAGTACACACTAAGTTCTAGGGCCAATTTTTCTGAGTGATTTTGTTCTTCAAGAGTTTGCAGAGATTAAAAGGCTGCAATCTATTTTCCTTACCAGAGTCCCACTGCTGCGTCTTGCCAAATCTGTCTTGAGAACTAGAACAGGAAATACCCTCCCAGAAGTTGTATCTGTAGATTTCTCAACTTGGGCTTTTACTCCCAAACAACATTCTGCAATTCTGGGGCATGGTCACCTTTTTTGCTTCTATTCAAAAAGTTCTCAAATACATCACTTTGGCAGTAGGATGTTAAATATCTGATGTCATTCAAAAGAGCCAAAAAAATGGAGAATTTCAACCAAGCTGTTAAAATATGACAGCCAAGAAAGGAGAGTCGGTAGAAAACAAAAACTTTTGAAGTATCAATTCAAGCACAATAATAAATCCATACAAACAGTAGTAATCTTGTTTCTGGTTTTTTTTTTTCTTGCCTTCAGCTTCCACATTAAAATATTTGCAATATAATAGATTTTTTAAATCGTTAAGTAGATATTAGGTTGTTAGAACAAGCAAAAATCATCTGTCAGGCAATTCTGTGAAGTGAGCAATTACAAGAAAGTACTACATACACTACTTATGGTCCATATAGGACACTTGGTCTCCAACAGTGGAACACCTTAAAATCTTCTGAAAATGAAGATAAATTCAGAATCTGTGCGCTTTTTTTGCTTTTTTTTTTTTTTTTTTTAATTTAGGGATTAGCTAAGAAATTGTTTCTGTATATGTAGTCACACCAAATAGTTGCTTCTGGAATATGTCAAACTTCTCCATAAACCACAATTTTTTTCAGCATTTGTTATATTCTTTGGTAAAGAGTTCTCAGTTGATCTATCCATCTGCATTAAGAACCTCTTCTCTGTTTGGTTTGATGATCCTTGGTTGCAAGGAAATAACAGAATAATTAACAGAAATAACAGAATAATTAATATCTTTTTAACTTCTTCATGCTAGTCTCAAGCTTATTGGTCTCTTTCATGTTCTGCCTCCCCCATTCTATTTCTTTCCCAATTTTTTTTTCAAAGCAAGAGTTTCTTTGAGCTGATACAATCCTGTCACCCCTCTCTGAATATTTTCCAGATCTACTTTATTTGGTTTTAAGATTCAAGGTATCAGCTGGATTTAAACAGTTGTATAATGAAGTAGAGGTTGAGATATCTGTGCAGAACCCTTTATCCATGGTGTCATCTGAAATATGGGAAAATCATACTACAATACCAAGATATTCCTAAGAACTACAAGAAATAAGGTTAAAAAAATTTTTAAGTCCAGGTTTTCACTTTGGGCTTTGTTTTTGGGGTTTTTTTTTTAAAAAAACCTTTATTTGCATTGTTCTTTCCTATGGAGGTTCAAAGTACCAAATTTAAACAAAAAACTTTGAAATATCAGTAAGTGACTGTGAACCATTCCCATTTGGAGTTTGAGAAACTGCATATTTTAATGATTTCTGCTCATATAAGAAAATTTCACAGAATTCAAGAAACTTCCACTAAACGTCCATAGTAGTTCATTTTTTTTTTTTATCTCTCCCAAATCATGCCATTAGCTTCTGAGTAGGATGGTAAAGCAAACTCCAACACAAGCCTCAGTTGCTCTTTTTATAAGATGACAATCAGGAAGTGGTTCAGCTGATAAGTGCCAAAGTGTTCCAGAAACCCACAGACACAAATGCTTTGATTTTCATGCAATTTAAAACACAAGAAAAACCTTGCTTGGGGAACAGCCCTGCTCTCCAGACTGTTTAATTCTACTATTGCTGCTTTCTACTGGCTGCATACCTCAAAGGCAGCAAATTAATCTTATGTGTGAGCAGATAATGGCTGAGAGTAAAATAAAAAATAAAAGGAGTTTTCCAGAGCAGCCTGTGGGAAGAAACAAAAGCTTCAATACAGGAAGACAGAAACAGCAGGCAACAAAGTGACAGCGGATGTGGGGTAAAGAGGAAGCAATGAAAAAGTGGATTTGGAAACATGAAAAAAAGGCAAGGAACCAGAGAACAGAGCAGGAAGACTCCATGGAAAACAGGAAAAAATTTATAAGTAAAGAGATCCAGAGTCAAGATGTCAGAAGAACTAGCAACTTGGCCACCAGAATAAAAAATGGGGGAGATGAACATCCTACTTCTGTAAAAGATGGAAGCTGGGGTGTAATTGATTCATAGGAATCTTGGCATACATGCAGGAGTAGTTACTGAAAGGAAGAGCTCCTGAAAGGCATGCACTAGGCACAGAGATATGAACTCTGATGAATGGCAGGGAACATGGGCAAGGCTGGCTTCTCAGACAGCAGAATAAATGCACAGTTCCTGTGCCATCACTCTCTCATGAAGTCCTGCAAGTTCTAATCCCAACAGAGACGAATATGTAAATTGTTTTAGAAGGGATGGAAGGTGAAATAGAGCCCAATGATCTCCATGATAAGTTGTCCTTCACTGCTCTGTGTCATGTCTTCTTGGCATTAGGAACAATTGGAAACTCTACAGTTAATAAGGTAATTTTATAGTAAATGCTTCAGCTTGTTAAATAAGGTTGTAGGTGAGCAGGAAGGAAAGTCCCACACAGCACACAAATTTGTGTTCCTTGTCAGCAGCTGTGGGAAGATGACTTAGGAACGTCGAACCTCTGCCAGTTTGTGTATAAAAGCAGATGCCTAATTTTGCAGCAGCACCCAACTTCTCAGTACTCAGTGTGAAGTGAGACACCAAAGAGCACAGAAAGTGCTGACAGGGACAGCACCACATTCCATGCTCCTCATGCAGCAGGGCTGGTAATTTCACATGCTAATGAACAATTGCATAATTGGGAAAATGAATAGGATTGCCTCACCACAGAAGTTGCACTAGAGATGGTACATTGTCCATTGTTTGTCTTGTCATTGTTTGGTCCTTATCCAGTCACCTGCATACCAGTTATCTCCTGAAGCTTCTGAGACATGAAGTGCCAGACAGTTGCCTTCTGCTTCACACTAAAAAAAATTACACTGGAAGTTATTGAAAAGTATAGGAACCAAAAATCCCTACCAGCACAAAAACACTACTTTCATATTATATAATTAATTTTCACTTTTCAAATCTTCAAGTTCCATCTTGAGGTCAAGCAGCCTACTGAACTTCAAGGCAAAAAATACTCTTCATGACTCAGAAGAATTGTGGAAATGCAGCTGAAAATTTTAGACATTGCAGTTCCAAGTAGCTGGACATCTTGGGCAGCTGGACAGCACTTACGCACTGCCAAATGTCTTTATTGAGTCACAAGATACAATTTTAGGAATTATTATTACACAAGCTGTTAAACAAAGTTGGTTATGGACAGTTCAGTTTTCCAAGCGTTGCTTTTAGTGACCTAAAAATGAATGTTTATAGCCTATCATCAGATGCATACATTATGTTGGCTTATAAAAGTTCTGGAAGAGTCTACTAGAGCTAAGCAGAATTTAATCATTAGGAAAGTATTTCAAGTCATTAAAAAGAGCATATGTGTCTTGGAAAACTTGATATGTAGAATTCTAGTGGAGGGAGGGGGAGAAACAACAATATTTTACTCATTAAATAACTCCTCTGGTGTTGTCTTCTAAACTGTGCATGGATACACAGCAGTTCACGGAAAACACATTTGCATCAGATTCCAGGAATTGGATTCTTTTTAGCATTCTTTGATGGAAAATGAAGGCTTGGCTGCTTACCAGATTATTTGCTCTATGATAAATGTACAAGTTTTACAAGCTCTGAAGGATTGTGGACAATCATTCCTGAGAAATTTGATCATCACTGAGGCTGTTGCAAAAACTGGAGATATGCTACCAGCTCAGTAAATCCTATAATTGAGATATGGATGTAGAAGTTGCACGAGAAGACTAATGTAAAGCATACTTAATAACAGTGAATAAGAAATTCAATTGCATACCTCCACAGCAAACAAAGTCTTCTGGAAATATCATGAGAGTGGCACACTTTCAGGAGATCAGTTGTATTCAAGCTGAGCTATCAGTTGCCTTGCTTGAAGTACACTAAAATGATAGAATCTCTAGAGACAGACTCTACAATCTCTACTGACTACTGCCAAACTTTTATTTGCACCTCTGGTTATGTCTCTGATACCCTAATCTTTCACAACAAGCTTAAATACCTTCTCTGGGATGTTATTTTAGCGTCACTGGTTTCAGATTTAATGTTACTGAATGGTATCAGCGTTTCCAGGTTTCTGCAATGTTACATAAATTTGGACAGTTCATTCCAGTATTAGAATTATTTCATTCTTCTTTTATGCTGATTTCTGTCAACATGCTCTCATAGACATTCATAAAACAGCAGAATTACTTTGGGATGGAAATCTTTGCACAATGCTAGAAATACAGTGGGATATGTGTTGCAGAATCCTCACAGCAGTACTTTCATGAGTGGATATTCTGAAGCTTCATGCTGAAATTATTGCATCAGTGGGACTGATAAAAGACTCTGTTTCCCTACCCAGACACATATTTTGACAAAACTGTGGGGTTTTTTTCCTCTTTTCTCCCTCTACAAAATTTTGGGTAAAATGGAAGTTAGTGAAGAAGTAAGAGGGAAGGGCAGGGTTTTTTCTTACAGAGATACAGACACAAAGCATAAGTTAATAAGACGTTTCCTTAGGAAAATTCCAGCCCCTTTATCTCTCACTGAGTCACTTTTTCCCAAGAATGTTTGTGTTTTCTCTGTAAGCATTTAGGCTCTGTTATCCTCGTATCTTTCCTGCAAAGATTTACTGTCACAGTGGAAATTCATAGAGGAAATAGGCACCCAGAAGAGAGAGTTTTTCAGTGGAGACTGCGTGACTTCAGAGGAATGGTTTGTAACAAGTTGTTTGAGCTTAGAAACACACAAAGTGACCAATTCCTCTGCTGAGTCATGATAATAGTGCATGCTAGAGCCCTGCACAGACAAGGCAGCAGCATAGTGGGGGTTCCAATGAGATTGTGGAGGGGTTATTTTAAGTAAACTTAATAGATAGATCCGAGGTCCAACCAGAGTTCAAGTGGGTTTAACATGTTTCACTCTGGGTCTTACTGGAAATAAAACAACATAGACCAATTGAATCGAAGGAGCAATTATTTATAACTAAGGACAGTTATTTTAAAAGTCTTGAAATTCATGTGTTCAGTTTTTCTCACCACACCTGCAAAGAATTCTAGCTACCCCCAGTGTTTCTGACACAGTTTCAGTCTAGCCAAAGAAGGTAATAGTATGCCTGGCATCCATGCAGCATGGATTATCATCTTATGGCAGCATAGCTGACATAACTAAATTAATTTGACTTAAGAAATCAGAGAAGTCTTGAACTGTTGTCTTGTAGATGACAAACCAGTGCCTTATCAGCTGAGCTACTCAGATCCAGTCTGCAGTACTCTTAAGTGTGATTTCATCTAAGTAATGTGTTGCTGAGTCTAACGTCAAATAGATCTATCACATTACAACCTTTTCTAATTAAAGGAAAAGAAGATTAAATGTATATGATCAGTCATTTAAAAGGCTGTAGTAGATTAATAACCAGCATTTTTTTAACAATTTCAAAGTGATTTTATTATTATTCCTTTGAGCAGAAACAAATATCTTTTACTAAATTTTTGCAAACTGCATGAAGATAGGGAAGAGCCTATTATATTTTCTTGCAAAAATAAACTGCAGCTCAATGTATAAGTCTATCTGTTTATTTCACTGGTTTTGTTGGAGAATCAATGTTCGAATTGCACCAGTTTAATCCTCCATTAAATCTTAGCATTTCCCATTGGCTGGCCACAAGCCAAATGATACAGAATTTAGACCATTATATTTCAGTATTTCTTAGAAATAGGTTCTATTTTTCCTCACATATATTTGTACAAGAAGAAAATAAGACTCATCTGAACAATTTCACTTAAAGCCATGTCCTTTGTTTTTTTCCCTTTTTAAATTTACAATGGCCTGTATCACTTTATGGTGCCAACAACTGTGCTTTCAAGAAAAAGTGCCATGCAAATGCAGTACACATCCTGAACTGCTGGCTTTTGGTCATCTCGACAAAGTCAGTGCCCAGATATTGTGGGTCAGACCATCATTTAGCATCAGAATTAAAGACTTCCATGACCTAAAAGTGCTTGTTAAAACTATATGTAACCTATGCTTTGGTAAGTGTTGCCTCTTTCCATTGTCAAAACCTTAATTCCTCTCTTTGACCTAAATCCTATTCCCAAGAGGATCTAGGCACTGGGAATTTTACTTCCCATTAAAACTTATTGGGTTTATGCTTCCCTGTCACCCCTGGCAATGTAAATGTTTCCAAATCACTTCAGCATCAGGTATGAGAAGCACTCTGGAAGTCTTAGTTGTGGATCTGAATCTCATACCAGTCTAAGATGGGTCATAGTATAATAGATATATCAAGCATTAAGGCATCTGTGCAAGGAAAATAACCTACCATATTCTAACTTTAAAAGGAGAAATTGAACAATATTAGCAAAAGTCGCTTGTTCAAAACCAAAATTGGGGCACAGATTAACAATAGATTTAAGAAGTGGAATTATAAAAAACATTATTACGTCATTCCATTTATTCCATCGTAAAGAAAATTACTTTACAATATTTTTCAGGCTGGTCTGTAAGCTTTCAAAAAACATCAGGCTAGTCAGTATGTTTTGCAGATTACTAGGTACAGTGGTAACCTTTGTGGATTGCAAAAACCAAAGCAGAAATAGTGGAATTTATCCCATCTCAGACCGATATCGCAAATTATTTTTCACTCTACCTGTTGAAAACTATCTTTTTTTTTAAGGTAGCAAGAATACCTCAAGCCTCATAACTTCTTTTTTAATAAAAAAGAAATTTAGACCTAAAAAAAGACTGATTGTTTATTTACATGTAAAAAACAGAAATCTATTCACATGCTACACAGATATTTAATTACTTGGTTTTGGCAAATATGTGATTAATTTAATTTCTTAACTTTTTTCTTTTTTTTTAATTTCCTCCATATTTGCATTTCCTCACACAGAAAGGGTATCTTTATGTTTTGCTGAACTGATTACATCTCTCTTTGGAGCCCAGTATATTTTTAATTACTAGATTTTCAAATATTTTCAGAAGATTCCCATTAGAAAGATCGTCAGCCATTTCCATCCTCGTTCTCCGAAGGAAACTTTGAGCAGACGCTCTCACCC
This sequence comes from Zosterops lateralis, assembly GCF_965231275.1. Taxonomy (NCBI): domain Eukaryota; kingdom Metazoa; phylum Chordata; class Aves; order Passeriformes; family Zosteropidae; genus Zosterops; species Zosterops lateralis. Next base: position 36,305,482 of record NC_139766.1, read on the forward strand.
AATGGTAACATTGACACATTAACTTTCCTCAGCCACCTCTCTCAGACTACTTAGGCTGGCTCCACCAGGGCTGGGAGCCTTGATCAGATATCATACTAACGAAAGCTATGTCAGTAATGATGGCAGATGAATGGTGGTCACACTGCAACAGCCTCATTTGAAGCAAACAGTGCCACACTTGTTTTTAGGCTACTTTATGACTTGGCTGAAAAATGACTTTGTTCACAACAAAACGCCACTAATGTATGAGCTGTTACTATAGGATTTTAGCACGTCTACTATTTTCTCAACATTCTTTTAATATACCTAACTGGACAAACAGTGTAAATATCATTAAACTACACATATTATCAAAGTCATCAATCAGCATGTAAGCTAACCAGATGAAACACTGGCAATCACTTCTGGCATTTTGAATCCTCAAAGAAATGGTATTATGGAAAATATATAAAGAAGAAAATATTTTAATTTTGCATTTTGATTTGGCTTATATCAGATTCACACGTACAGAAGAATAGGGAGACACAGTCAGCTCTCCTGCTAGGTCCCAGAAGTTTTTTCTTTCCCTGCTCTGGATGTCAGTGGGCTGGTGGGATATACAGAGGGCAGAATAATGAGACTGCGGAGAGAAGAATTTGCCCTCTGGCTCCACTCACACTGCAACAAAACAGAAGCCCCAAAGTCTCCTGTCACTTATACTCCCTTTCCTTCCCTGGTTTCTGAGGTAAAAATGCCCCTTGCTATTTCTTATAAGCACTTCAGTTAGTGCTCTTACTCCCAGCATGGGATTCCAGGCAAGCATGACTTTTTCATTGGGAAGCACTGGAAAGCCCACTGATTTCTCAGGAATTCTGACCATGCTTGGAAGCTGACCACACCAACACAGCAGTACAGCTTGGTTAAAAATTAAAGCTTAAATAACTGGTCATAGACACTTGCCCATAGACACTCGCCCCAGCCCTGTGAATGTGTGTCACTGGCTGTGCCCCAGCCCTGTGAATGTGTGTGTCACTGTGCCCCAGTCCTGTGAATGTGTGTGTCACTGTGTCCCAGTCCTGTGAATGTGTGTGTCACTGGCTGTGCCCCAGCCCTGTGAATGTGTGTGTCACTGGCCGTGCCCCAGCCCTGTGAATGTGTGTGTCACTGTGCCCCAGCCCTGTGAATGTGTGTGTCACTGTGTCCCAGCCCTGTGAATGTGTGTGTCACTGGCCATGCCCCAGCCCTGTGAATGTGTGTGTCACTGTGCCCCAGCCCTGTGAATGTGTGTGTCACTGGCTGTGCCCCAGCCCTGTGAATGTGTGTCACTGTGCCCCAGCCCTGTGAATGTGTGTGTCACTGGCTGTGCCCCAGCCCTGTGAATGTGTGTGTCACTGGCCGTGCCCCAGCCCTGTGAATGTGTGTGTCACTGTGCCCCAGCCCTGTGAATGTGTGTGTCACTGTGTCCCAGCCCTGTGAATGTGTGTGTCACTGTGCCCCAGCCCTGTGAATGTGTGTGTCACTGACTGTGCTCCAGCCCTGTGAATGTGTGTGTCACTGGGTGTCCCCCAGCCCTGTGAATGTGTGTGTCACTGTGCTCCAGCCCTGTGAATGTGTGTGTCACTGACTGTGCCCCAGCCCTGTGAATGTGTGTGTCACTGTGCCCCAGCCCTGTGAATGTGTGTGTCACTGGCTGTGCCCCAGCCCTGTGAATGTGTGTGTCACTGACTGTGCCCCTCCCTGTGAATGTGTGTGTCACTGTGCCCCAGCCCTGTGAATGTGTGTGTCACTGGCCGTGCCCCAGCCCTGTGAATGTGTGTGTCACTGACTGTGCCCCTCCCTGTGAATGTGTGTGTCACTGGCTGTGCCCTGTGGGTGTTTTCAAGTTTAATGTATTTCACAGTTCTTTGTACCCCTCTTAAAATGGCTTCCAAGTTTCTTCCCCTTGGGTTCCATCTTGTTGTTTGTCTCCCTTTCGGTTATTTTTAGACCCTCATTTGTTACTTTCCCCCTTGCCGGCCCTTGGAGATGGCTCTCCATTGGCTGTCTCTTCCCGCCACCTGCCCTGTCCATCACCTCTACCCCCCATGCCAATCACCCTGAGGCCTGAGCCTAGGGATTGGCTGGACCCTGACCCTCTCTCCTCCCCGTTCTCAGTAATTGGTCCTGTTGATGAGTTTGCCACTCCCTGCTGTGTTACCATTGGCTGTGCTGCTTGTTCCCGCCCCTGAGTTAGCCCGGTTTAAAAGCTCGTGTTTCGGACCATTCGGGGTCTCTCATCTTGAGGGCTCCGGACAGAGAATAAAAGTTCCCTGTTCCACCCTGCCGAGAGTCCCTTCTCTTTCTTTCCAACCCCATTGCGACTGTCCCTGGAGGTGGAGCGTGGCAAAAGACCCCACAACACACGGTGCTGTTCGGTGTGCCAGGGCTGGCCGGGTGAAGAGGTGCACCGCAACAGTGCCCCAGCCCTGTGAATGTGTGTGTCACTGTGTCCCAGCCCTGTGAATGTGTGTGTCACTGGCTGTGCCCCAGCCCTGTGAATGTGTGTGTCACTGTGTCCCAGCCCTGTGAATGTGTGTGTCACTGGCTGTGCCCCAGCCCTGTGAATGTGTGTGTCACTGTGCCCCAGCCCTGTGAATGTGTGTGTCACTGGAGCAGACAGGGATGCCAGGATTGAGGATGGGGTGCTGGAGGCAGGGAGAGCTGCAGTGCCTCTCACTGGCTTCCTGGGATGGTGTGGTTTAAATTCCCCATGAAGCTGTGGTGCTGGCTGGCAGTGAGAGCCTGAAATCCAGCTGGGGTCACAGGTCTCTCTGTCTGGTCTGTAGTGATTATTGCATTTAAATGACTGATGAGGAAGGGAAAGAATTTGTGCTAAACCAGCCACGGAGCAGGAATAACAGCAAAGACAACAAAAAGAAGCTAAAAACCCCCTGAATTTAGGACAATGAGTGGTCAGAAAAATTTGAAAAACCATTTCACTAAAACTCTATCCTGGATGACTGTGTGGAAATGAAGAATCCTCAAACAGAAAGAAAGAAAAAAAAATACTCAGATATTTTCCGAGAATAACTCAGTTACTCCTACCTGCTAGTCTGAGAACAGGGACTAAGAATGAATGCTATAACATATTCTATCTGTAAGGGAGGATTTGAATTTTAACTAGTGACCCTGGAGCCTTGTTGGCATAGACTTTGGATTAACAGATGTTCTGAAAAATCTGGTTTTTAATCCTGAAGTTCCAACAAACTATAATAGATTCTGGGCACAAACTGCATATCATTCAGACAGTTAGGCCTTTAGCACTGCTATTATTTTCTGTTGCCTTCTGGCACCACTTAGTTAATTCCAAATGACTGAATTTTCTATCCACTGATATATAGTGGGGGGAGAAAAATGCAGACTCTCTGCACTAAAAAATAACATGTATGCTTCTCTTACCTTCCCCTCTCAGCTCCTCTGCAACATAAATAGCTCTCAGAAAGATGAACTGATTTCACATTTCTAACAAAAAAAACCCAACACTCCCCCCACACCCCTAATTGTTACATTTCTATGGGGCATTTTATTTTTAAACACATTTTTACAGAGCATGCAAAATTTTTTGAAGCCAGAATAAGATCAGTCTTTCCCACCAGGGCAGCACAGATCCTACTTTAACTAGGCACATTGGACCTCCTGGGCTGCACAAAGTACTCCTGGCTGAGGAAAGTACTGTGGAAATCAGGAAAGAAAATATGTGAACTAGAAGAGAAATAGCAATTTATACCTCATGTAGAAGAGTTTAAAGAAGGCATAAGGTGAAATGGAGCAAATGTCATCCAAAATCTGCCCAGAAGAGGTGAGGTCTCACCAATATGGTCAAGACATTATTGTGAATCCATATGAGCTTTGAAAGGTTGTGATCCAGCTCTGAGAGAAGGAAGATCACTTACAATTCCAATAAGGTTTGCTTGGTGAGTAGTCTCACAGATGACTAGAAGGAAGAGAGCTGCAGTGACTTCTTGTTTTTCTTCTTCTTCTTCTTTTTTTTTTTTTTTTTTTTTTTTTTTTTTTTTTTTTTTTTTTTTTTTTTTTTTTAAGTTAAACCACTAATCAGCTAAACTGCTAAAAGCTAATCAGCATCTTCTCTTAAATAAAATACTTTAGTCATCCATTTTTGGTCCTATATTTGGTTCTATCCTGCAAAGTTAGTGGCAGCAGCTGCTTTGGAACAAAACAAAACAAAAACCATGATTTTTTTTTTTTTTTTTTTTTTTTAAAGGGCAGGAATAAGCGCATGAGCAGCAAAGTTAACCACGTCAGGGCAGACCAGAGGTTTACACTAGCATGGGATACTGATGCCTGGTAAAGGAGATAAGAACAGGCATGCACATGATGAATAATGTCTCTCCAGAATAATTTTCCACCTTCCATTAAAAAGATTCGTACATATGGTAGATAAAAGATGGCAAAACTTCACTGAAGTGATGCAAATGGCAGAGGAAAAGGATACCATTAGTCCATCTTGCATTTGTTGCTCTACACATACTTTATACATCCCATTGAACTTGTGTAAATTGCACAGCTAGTGAAGTCTTACAGGAATTATATGCTGCCTATACTGAGATTTTTCTTCCTTTTTTATTCTGAGAACCATATAACAGGTTTGAGATTATGTTTATGCTTACACAATGAATATAGTTCAGTTAAAAATCCACAGAATATTACTGATTAACAGGACCAGTATTAAACATCCTTTTTATGTGATCACTGGCTGTTCTCCTTTACCAGTACACCATATAAAAATTATCTTTTAATGGAAGAATACTGTACAGAGACCAAAATAGAAACTGCTAAAACAAACAAGACAATTATCTAAATGTTATAATATCACTCATAAAACGTCTGCCTTTTCCCTTTATGAGCTTGATAGATTAAATTTAGGGCAGATGTTTCATATAATTTACTCAGAAAACAGGAAAATTATTTTTAAAAAACTCATAAAACCTACAAAAACACAAATGACACTAATCTAAAACATGTGCAGTCTACAAATTTAAGGGAAAAGTTAGTTGTTCCTGAAGATATGGATAAGGATTCTTAAAAGATAAAGCCACCTCTCCCACACATTTTACAGTATCAGATATTCTGAACTGCTTTGGACAAACAAAGGCTCCTCTAAATTTAGGGTGCATGAGGTAGTTCTGGCTACTTTTCCAAAAACAAAGAGGAACTTGCAGAAACACAAACCCTGTTCCCCAGTGCACAGAAGCCAATCTGTGTTATCTTAATTCAATTATAGATGTACCTGCTGTAATGTGAATGTTATGGACCAATACCAGCTAAAAGTATTATGTATTATCTGTTTATGCACTACAAAAAGAGGAAAAGGAGCAGGTGCAATGTCTTTAATCCTCCAAATAAAAAGATCTTCACTGTCAAGAGATAATGAAATCAAATACTCTTTTAAATGGAAAGTATTTATTGTCAGACCAAGACATATAGAGGCAAGTTTCATGAACATTTTCAAAGATTTTGTTTTGAAGGCTCAGAAATCTCCACACCACAAAACTCAATTTTAAGAATAGGTCAGCTATAGAGATCCCAGGGGGAAAAAAAGTATATGGTGTGCTGTCTTGTTGCAAACTCTTTTAGCCCAGACTCATCTGTCAGAACATAGTTTATTTTTATCTGGGTTTATATATTAACTGTGTTGTGAGATCCAGTTAAGAGAGCGTAAGGTCTGGCAGTGCTTCTGTGAGTGCTGTTAGTGGTGGCAAGCAACATTTTGTGTTCCTCTGTATACGGACCCTTAGTTGCTGTCAAAGGTAAAGGACTCTAATTTTTTGCATGTGTGACTCTTGTAATGCAGGAGGAAACAGAGATGTATTTTTGAAATAAAATTTTCCCAGTGTAGTGCTGGTTCCTGTGCTTGATGAAAGCAGGAAAGGAACTGAAGCACTATACCCAAATGAAGGCTTCTGAGTTATGTCCTTGGTTTTCAGGATAGAACAAATTATTAAGCCAAAAAAAATCATAATAGAAAAAAATATCTCTTCTAAGATTATCAGAATGTATAATAATTTAAATCCATCTGTATATTATTATTTGCTTAGATGTTAGTAAAAAGCACTGAACCAAAGAATCTCTGCAACACACACAAATCACAGGAACAAACTTTAGGCATAAAAGAAATACAGCTACTATGCAGACAGTAGTCATGGATTTCAGGATCACAAGAAAAGCAATAAATATTCTAAGCCAAACTATATTCTTTTAAAATACACAAAACAATAGGTAAAGTACCCATTTCTCAGTCCCCCAAGTTCAGAGAGAAGGGATACTGTGGTGGTTCTGCCCAAATCTTGCCCTGCATTGAAAGCAGATGAGCTAGAGAGCAGATCCTGCTGCTGCTGCTGCTGCTGCTGCTGCTGGGTATAAACACTTTCTGTGCAGAAGCAAAGCTTTCCTTTCCAAGACTTTACCCCATTGCACTTTGTTCCTGCTGGCAACACATCACAGCCTGTTTTTGTGAGCTTGATAAAGAGGATTTGGCATTGGAGATACATACTGTGTGTGAGATACCAAATGAAAGTAGCAAAGGAATGGATGAAAGCTACCAAGTGTTGCTCAGCCACCCTGTGTATCATCTGAGAAAGACAAGCCAGCTGCCAACAGAAGAGCAAACAAGTCTACCTCAGACTCTTGGGGTAGCAGCAATTAACTCAATGAACTAAAATGTGCTGTGATTCCCTCTTACGAAACAGAGGTCCTTCAAAAGCTAACAATTGCCCTCCTAATCTTGAATCAAATATTTTCAAACGTGTCACCTTAAAAAAAAGCTGTAGGACAATTCCTCTTTCAGAAAACATCACAGGTTACAGCAATGCAGGAAGAAAAGTGCAAATGGTTTATGATGGGTAGCATCAAAGCAATGCAGAACAAACTAGCTCAAATACCTGATTTGAGGCAGGAAAAACAACAAGTTTGCATTGATGTGGCATAAACACATGATCTTGAATAGATATGGCCAAGGCTCAAAAAAAGCTGCAAAAATAGTTAGCTTAGTTCACATGTCAGTTCTTCCACAGACCATAAATAAGCTTCAAAGAGTTATAAAACCAGGCAGTAGACACCAAATGCATGCAATCTTGGAGTAGTGCTAGTAAAAGTACATCACCACCTCTCTGCTGCACAGAAAAATTAGGTAAATACTTCATTCATATATGCATACACACATTGCACTCACACATTCACTTCAGAGCATTTCTATATTTTATTAGGTACTGGCACTAAATAAAGTTTTGTAAACATTTTCATTTCATGATTGTTAGTGGTAAAGAGAATATTTGTGGTGCATGGTCACTAAGCAAACAGAGTGAAAATACTTTTACAGGGAATATAAACAGTTTTATGGAGTATCAGAGAGCAAGAGGAAGCTGCAAATATAGAGCACCAGCAGCTGTTCTGGGGCAAGGCAGCTGCTCTGGATCCGTCTAGTAGCAAACTGTATTTGGGCAAACAAGTGGGTGGGGGAGACTGTGTAATGGAATATAGCGACTTTTAAAGTGGCATAACTCATAAATGGATGAGAGGACTTCTTTCTTTTTTTTATTATTTTTAATAAGAATTGGGAAAGTGGCCCAAAACTGTTCCTGGATAATCAGTTGAAAAAAAATACTGGATTTATTTCAGTGTTATTGACACCCTTTCTCAATCTATTTTCCATGAATATTTAGTTTAATGGTAGGAAAGCTTGAAAACACAGACACCAGAGCTGGTGCAAGAACATATGGCATTTCCACATTATGTATTTTTATAAGATCCAAATCCTTAGAGATTTATTTGTTCTGCCACAAATAAATAATAAAAAACTGGAAAACTATGCATGCAGGCAAATTTATTACAAGCACTGAAGATATATTTCCCAGCAAATACCTGGGAAAGAAAATATACTGTAGCTTAGCCATGTTGGCTTGTGGGAAATGTATCAATTAAAAAAAAATAGATTATGTTCATAAAATATCTTACTCAGGTCCAGTCCAACAAATATACTAGACTGTTATGCTGAAGCCAGGGCTGCTCATTCAGCAAGCAGTTGTTTCTTCTCTTGAGGTTGCTAGAGTGACAATTGGTTGCCAACAGTATATTTTTTGTGGTGACTAATGACTACAGGTTTCTTTGATCCTCAGAAACATTTTTTGGGTGCAAGCAGCAACCCCACTGTGTATGTTGCCATGAGCTGGTATTTCACCCTGCATGCAGGGCACTGTCTGTGGGCCTCTGTTCAGAGGGCAGAACTTCAGTTGCTGTAAGTTCTGAGGCCTCTCCTCACCCATGGGTTTCCATAAATGCTTCTGTTTTGCCTAGCAGTAGATTTCTTTCCATGATGACCAGAAGTAAATAGGTTACATGTTCTCCAGACAGCTGCTGTAAGTTATGGTGGAATACAAACCAAACAGCATCAAAGCTGCCCTACAAATAATGTAACTAAAAACTAACTGGAAGGAAAATTGATTTTTAACTTCAGCTAGCTGAAGAGAATGGACACCACAATGACATTTTCTGGTTCCTGCAACACACCCACACAGCTCAGCTGGCCCTTTTCACTTGGGTGAAAGAGGTGCTGCACTCTCAGGCCAGTCTGTCATAAGTACATCTGATCCAGGGGATCTCTCATAATGACTGTGAGAGAAAAATATGCCTTTGATCCATCCTCATGGCCAGATCTCTCTGATCTGAAGCTTTTTATCCATCTGGGAGTCTGCCTTATTTTTTGACATGACAAAGAGAGGCTGGTGGTTCTAATTCATGGCAGCAGCCACTTTTACAGCAAAACCATCTTCATTTCTTTCTTGTATTTACATTGTTGGTATGGTTTTATTACAGTACATTTGTAATTGTGAATAATTATCTCTATGCGTGAGATGGGCCTTTGGGGATTCCTTGGAGACAGCTTTGCAAAGAACCCAAGATTCATAACTGTCATCAACAAAAACCAGAAATAGTCCCTTCCACCATTTGCTCATCTGAATCTTGCATAACAAATGGCCACCACACTCCATAGCTGATATCTCTGGTTATAGGGATTTCTGCCAAATCTTGTGTTGTTATCCTTGGCCCATTTGCCTAGAGATATTAAGCTCAACCTTTTCAGTCCAGTTCTGCTGTATTCCAGTTGGAGAACAGTGATTCATTCTACCATTTCTCTCAGGAAGAACAGGTCGGCTATGGGTATCATTTACAAAACCTAATGAACTGCAGATCTGGCTTCTTAGACTAAAGCATTAATTATTTCTTTTTAATCACCCGTTTCTCAGTAATCAACAGATTTCTTGACAATTGGTATTGAGTAGCAGCACACACAGACTTATGGACAGCACTAATGCTGTACTGAATCTGCACCATGAAAGCATCCTTGTGCTGTGCTTTCATAGCTGTCTTTTATTCTTGTTTAAAAGAGCACAACAGTCAATAATGATTTGTTCTGTACGTGCCTATATAATAATGTATATGAAGCCATCATTATGGTGTTCACTGTGGAAATAATGCAGTCATACAAAAGACACATTGCTCAAAATAAAACCTAAGATAAATAAAGGAAGCTATAAAATGCTCTGTTGGGCCCGCTTCTGGACCTATTTAAAGTCAATGGCAAAGTTCCCACTGACCTCAAGCAGGAACTAGCCCCTTTTTCTCTTTCTAGATTTGTTTAAAATATATATATAATGACAGACTTGAAAGGTGAGATTAAATATTTGGGCAGAGGGAGAGAAAGAAAAAAAAAAAAAAAGGAAAAGAAGTCAAAAGTGGACAAAAGGAAAAGAAAAAATATGTATTTTTAACACTGCATAGGATGTAACAAGAATTTCTAAGGATGGATTCTTTCAGATTTTCCGTGTTCTGGTTTTGCCAGAATATTTTAATATTTTACTGCTTGCATTTCTCTCCCAGCTCTTTCCACCCTCTTCTCTGTGGGCACTTCTACTGGCCCCAAAAAAGCATGTGGTGCTTCACAAAACTAAAAATGTGTTTGCCATTAAATATAATGTGTAAAATCTTACAATGCTTTCAGAAAAATAACGCTCACATATCCAAAATGAGGGGGAAATGGTACCTAATCATACATATAATTCACGACATTTATTTCACCGGTAATGAATGTTGTCAGGTTTTTCCTATGTTGAACAGCCATACCTGAGGGGCACAGCGTTAAAGGGCACATTCACTGCTGACATAAATGGCAACTCCGGCCACTTCAGTGAAGTTATCTCCAATTAAACCAGCCATTACATTCACTTCAAGGTATGCGATACATTTTAAATGATAGAAGCAAGTCCAGGAAATGCTGAGTACTTCTACGAACCCTCTTTGGTGTGTGACTCCCCCTGGACTCAGGCTCCTTTCCCAAATCCAGTGGTTTTGTGGTAAGTGGCGCCTGAGCAGAACGCGGCGATGGTCAGCGCTTGTGTCCTGTTTACCGTCGCAATTAACAAAGCGGCATTCAGCGAGAGACACCAAAGAGCCTGCTGCACTTAAAGGGCTAAGGAGAGGTGATAACAGCCCTGGCTTCGTTAAGGCTCGCTGCCCAACTTTACTGAAAATGTAGTGACAGATAAAACATAAATCAACATCCTTATCGTTCTGGCTTCCTTGCCTGCCAAATGGGGGTTTAGTTTATCAGCGACCTGCAGGCCCACTGGCGGCCTTTACACTTAGAGCTGGTCAGCGGGGTGGGACAGGGTGGGAGCTAAATGGCTGCTCTAAAACGCCTTGGTGTAAACAACCCGGGGAAGGACTTCCTTGAACTGCCAGTTACCTGAGTGTGATCCATCTCACTAAAGTGTCTGCCCCAAGAGGCGTAGTATCACCCAGAAAGAAAACAAATAAAAGGCACCCAGCATGTCGCAGTGCAGGCAGAGGCTGGGAATGCTGTCCACTTAATGGGGTGAGGGATCCTCAACAAGGTACACTTCTTATGGCATTGCTCAGGAAGCAGGCAAGTATTTGGGAAAAAAAGGGATTCATCAGCACAGATTGCTTCCTCCATTTTGTGACCAGAATGTACAGCCTTTACATATATATGTATGTATATATAATATATATGTAAGTGTATATAATACACGGTGTGTGCTTTGACTCCCTGCGAGCCTGATCATGGGAACAAGTCTTCCTAAGGCACCAGTATCCCCCAAGGTTCAGGAGAGGATTTTATTGAGGGCATATTCATCCCCCCTTGCAAGCCAGCTAATTTCTTTCCCTGTGTTACGCAGAGGTTGCCATATGCATAAGGACTTTAAAGCTATTTGTCCCAATTCATTGTGTCACAGTTACATTTGCATTAAGTTCAGCTCATAAAACAAAACCCATTTAAACTGGGCCTTGCTCGTGTGGAGGCTATGAGTTTGAACAGGGGAGCCCCCAGCTTTTGCTAGTTATGAGACTACACTGACATAATCAAATCAGCCTCATGGGTTGATTGGGTGAGGATGAAATTAGCATTTAGGTCAGTGATTTATTTCTCCCATGAGATACACTGCAGCAAGTAATTTCTTAGGAGTTTAAAGTGAGGCAACTGTAATGGTGGGTTTATGTCACTATCAAAGGAGTGTCAAATGCAGGTAGATTTGACAGACATTAGTGCAAGGCTTGTGGGATTTTTGTAACTAAACTTGAATTTATTTTAAAAGTGGTTTTTTTTTTTTTTTTTTTCCTGTCCTTTAGCTCTAATGAGTCAAGCTACAGCATTTCATTTAGATAACAAACTATTCCATATTTCTTTGGGTTTTGAAAACCCAATCTTCTGGCAACAACTCCATAGAAAATGATGTGCTGAACACAAGAAAATCACAGGTGGAAAGTGAAGACACAATGTTGCACCCACACTGATGTGCAAAAAAATGCAAATATACACACTGAACAGTGTTATATACATTGGAGCCAAACCTTCTGGCAAAAGAATGTATGTTTTACAATAGACATTTTGCTTATTAACTCTTTTTTCACTTAGAAACATTTTCTAAATGTTTCAAATATCTGGGATATAAAGAAAGATATTCTCTTCTTTGTGTATTTGTTTGTTTAGCAGTGTATTTTGATAAGGTTACCAAAGCAGCAGCAACATACTTGCACCTATATTTAACCAAAAGTCTTCACAGAAGCCCATATTGTACACGCTCAGAGTGTACATACAAGAATTAGTTAGTCCCCAAGAAGTCCGTCAGAAGAGCATGTTTCAGTCTAGAGCTACAAGGAGCTGAACAAGGAGTTTTTTGAAGGAACAGATAGCAAAAGAGCAATCTCTGGAAAGGACAGAGATGAGAGCAAAGCCCTTCCACTCTCAGCACATTCCAGACAGAGAGGCAATGGAGTAAAAGAAGCAGCCTGCACAGCCAGGACAAGTAGAAGGCATATTTGGAAATGCATCATGTTTAGAGGAGTTGTAAAGATGGGAGGGGGCAGAAAAGAGGGTGAGAAGGGAATGAAAGGCAGAAACCAAAGTTGTAGTCAAAAAAAAAGAGAAGGGCCAAAGCCAGAGTGTATGAAAGGATGAATGCAAGACACAAGTGGAAGTAGAGGGAGAGTGTCATTTTAAAAATGCCAAGAAAAGAGGACAGAACCAGAACAAAAAGTTGGAAATATTGGTGAATGTTCAACTTTAGTTAAAAGTTTCCAAACTACCTCTTGTACTTATAAAAATGACTGGATTTCCTCTAGCTGCTGAAAATAGCCTAAAAAAGGCAAATCACCTTCTACTACAGCTACCAATCACCATGTGGCCAATAACTTGTTTGTTCAAACACAGCACAAACTAGGTTTGGAAAAAAAATCTGCCGGTGGTATCTGTTGGTATTTTATATCATTCCACATGACAGAACTGATTCTGAGATGGGGCTTTTTAGTTATTTCTAACTTAAAAAAAAAAAAAAAAGGTAAAAATACATTTTAGACGTGACCACCCAAAGTCATAAATCTCCAGTGTCCAGATTTTCCAGATGACTTAAATTCCTCTCACTTATTCCCATGTTTCATGAGAACATGTCCCTATCATTTTTTCCTCTGCAGCTTCTTCACACACCCAAGTGTAACAAGAAGGACCCTGTTGTGTTCCAGGGGCTAAGGATCCCATGATTTGGAAGAGGCCAGGAAATTTTCTTTCTCATGGAGGCCCAGCTTAGCACAGGATCTGCTGCAGACCACAGACCAGCCAAGCACTACTAAAGACAGCCCATTATGTTGGAATGCAGACCACAGTTTGGAAACCACTGGAATATGAAATTATCAGGATAATATTTTAATCTGTACTGTCAAGCACATTTTTCTCGGAGGACTCTCGGGGCTGTGTAAGAAATAGGGTCATGTCCATAGGACTGTCCTAGAAGCTTATCGGAAATACAGTGAATTGTGTTCTTCCAGACATCATCAGAAACATAGACAACTGAAAGAGAATGGTAATTTTCCATCTACAAAGCCTGCAAAGGTGATTCAGATGTTACAGCCAGAATTCTGGAGTTTTGCGTCATTAAAACCTTCGTTAAAAACTAAAATGTACGTCAATGTATGATAACCAGTACCGCAAACTATGATTTCACTTCTCACATGAAAATGTCTCTCTGGATGTGTCACAGGCATGACCACTACCAAGTTACTATTTATCATACATCTAAGTATGAGAAATTAGTGCCAAATATTTCAATATCATGAGTTTGAGCATTCATATGTGAACTTCTTGACTTTAAAGGTAAGGAAAGAGAAGTTATTATAGCAAATGGAGACATTTCCTGACAAAGCCAGAATTACACAATTTTGAAAGATAATATTTAACCTTTGGAAAGGCCAAAATTCTTTGGACTGATGCAGAAGTTATAAAGACAGATCTTGCCAGATGTCGAGTAATTTTTGAAGAATTACTCTTTTTCACAATGCTAATACAAAAATCCTTGGACATAAAACTGAGAACTCTGGAACAGGAAGGAGAAATGATAGATGATTTAAAAAAAAATCCATTTAGGAGCTATTTGTCTGAATTTTGTAACGTCCAATGACAATAATATATTTTCATTCTTGACTGTATTTTACAAGTTCATTTCTTCATGCACAGAAATCCGTGTATTTAGCCTCTCAAAATACATGTTTTAAAAGTGGATAGTGATTGCTTGCTTCCACATTTTATAAAAGAAAATAAAATAAATAGGATGCTCTGAGAAATAAAGCAAATATATACACTTACAGCCACACGTATAAACCTATTCATATATTTACATTGAAATTGATTAATACAATTGTGAAGAAGTGGAATTAACAATGGAGTTTTTCCTTTTCTGCAATATCCCAATTTTAGTATAAGGAACTCCGTATATATTTGCTTCTGCAGATGGTTAGCTATGCTTCCTCTGAATCAGATCTTCCTATGCAGAGCTTCTGCTTATAGAAACATTGAACACAAATAATCCTCCTATTAACTGAATAACTTCTTTTTGGTTTTGTTGCTGTTGAATGATTAAACCATGACAAAAGCTAGAGCACTACACATTAGTAATGTGAAATCAAATTCTGCACTCTAAACTCCAAAAACTCGAGATTTTCTAGGGTGCTTGCATTCAGGACATGTTGAGGAAAATTACACACAAATGAAGAATGTCATAATAGCAAAGAAAAAGAGAGAAACAGGGAGGAAAGAAACAGCAAATACTGAGAACACAACATCTGTAAAATGCACCAACAATTCCAAGCTTACAATGGGCTGTCACTGCACACGCAATGAGGAAATTTCATTTAAAAGTTACAAAAATGACCTTGCTTTGAACCAAGTGAATGTGATTATTTCTGAACTGAACGGAAAGTAAAGAAGTTTGGATTAAATGTTTTACCAGTGCCAATGTCCCAGAACTTTCTTTGGCTCTATATTCTCTTTTCCTATGTTTGTCAGCTGAATCTAATGTTCTCTTCTTTTTGTCTCCTGGTCTCTTTGACCTTAATGTGACATTTTAGTTGGGTGATTAATTACTATTAAATGGCACTGCATTTATTAAATGGAGTCCTTGTCTGTGTAAGAGCACAGTCACAATGCAACGATTCAGTTTGATAAGCTTAAATATACACAGTTAGATGTGGTAATATCTAATTTGTCAAGGATCTTGCGGCTAGCTTTTTTGCCACACAGCTAGAGAGCCCATATGATTGCACAAAAAGCTTAATATTCAGAGCTTAAATGTTCTCAGTAAATTGATCTTCTCCATCATGTAATCTTATTTCAGAGTGTGCAGGAGACAGCAAAGTTCCATACAAGCCTAAGTTGCCTTAATAATAGGCCTGAGGGTTCCTGACCATAGAAATAAAAGCTATGTGACAAGATTTGTATGTCTCTTTTCAACAGACAACATCTGACTTGCCTTGCCAGAAGCTTTCTTTCTGGGTTAATTGAATAAAAATAAGAACTAATGTCAGTAAAAGGATGAAAAGTTCATTGAGAAAGAAAAAGTACATCTAGAGTTTGGACACCTAAATGAAAAAGAGATGGTGAATATTTAGCTTAGTAGGTGAAACACCAACACCTAAACTTGTAATCAGCCAGGTTATTACTCTGACAGTTATGTACTCTGAACACTGCTTTACTCTGAACATTGCTTTACTCTTTGCTTATCTAACAGCTGATTTGGAACTTGTTTTCAGACTACAATGAATCATCAAAGTGGAACTTCTCACAAGCAAAAGGTTGGTTTTAACAGCTGCTAGGGAAAAAATCAGGCTGTACAAAATAAAAATGTGAGAGTGACTTTCACAAAAACTCAGGAGTTCTAGGTACTCATGGGAAAGACAGACAGCAGCTGGGGGTAGTTGCTGCCTGTTTCTTATATCAATTCTTTTCCCCTTTGGTTAAACACAACTAGGCCAGCAAAAAGAATAACAGAAGCTTTTCTCAGGTTTCACACTCAGCCCTCATGTCTTCCACTTCCCAAACATTAATTCTCACTCCTTCATCTGCAGAGTCAGTGGCTGTCTCTATAATGCTTTCCTACTACACACAAAAAAATCTAGAAATTAAAATATGAAACAGATCAGGTTAATATAAGAAACAAGAGGTCTTCAGCCTTATCTCAAACCTGCAGGTACTTTCTCACAGTGCGAATTGTAAATGCTGTAAGAGAAGAGTCGCATATCTCATCTGAAATTAGGAGTTTACAGAGATCTTGTATAGATATTGTGGAGTTGTGGGCAATATTTGGGCATGCATTTCAGACCTTCTTTAGATTTGAGATGAATACCTACATATCAACCACAGTGGGACTCCAGATGCAGAGACACATTTACACATGGTCAGGGAACAGCTCCCACCTTTCTGCTGGAAAAGTGAATCACAAAGCATCCTCTTTGCATGATGAAGAGTCAAGCTGAACTCCATTCACAATAAGATACTTGAACTTGTATGTTCTGCAGGTTGGCAGACACTGTGCCACCTGGAGATATCAAAATAACCCTTCCTTCAGGCCAAACAGCAGTAGTGAAGTGAATCTAAATGAACTGAGAAAGGCCAAATCTTGACTGCCTCTAACAGGATTATATTGTTGTCTTGACTACTGATGAGAGTCTAATGATAAGATTTCACAGGAAAAACATGCTTACAGTTCTCATTAAGGATTAAGTCAGTTGCTCCTGCACAGGTTTGTTCACCTCCATCTTCCATTATCAGCAACAGGGAAAGAAGCACATTCATATTGTCCAGAATCTTATGGGCTCAGGATTACAGACAGGAAGATTCACCAGATGTGTGCTTTAGCAGACTCAAAATATAAATCTCTTCAACATTCTGAATGCAAGAGATATATCAGGCATGTTTTCCTGAAAACTTTATAGAAATTATAATCAACTGCAAAAAATACCCTTTTAGTCTGGGCATAGAATCTACTTAAAAAGCACTTGACTCTACCTTCTTTGCAGAAATATATTTTTATTGGTTTAACTTGCTAGTTTTAGGAAACAAAACAAAGGCATTTAGTAGTCTGTCCTCATGATCCTCAGAACAAATTTCTAGAAAACATTGAGCAACTTTGTAAATACAATTATTTAGTGTCAAAAATAGTGTAACTATTTTCAAGTGACAGATTTCTCTACTTCTAGAGCCAAGTTAATCTTACTTTATATGATTAATAAAAACTGATTAATAGCAACACGATACATTTCATGTTTATCTAAATGAAATGTTTTAATTTATCGATCCAAAGGAAAACTTTACTTTGGGGAAGTATCAGAAA
The DNA here is from genome assembly GCF_965231275.1 of Zosterops lateralis. NCBI lineage: Eukaryota > Metazoa > Chordata > Aves > Passeriformes > Zosteropidae > Zosterops > Zosterops lateralis. The sequence continues at coordinate 36,322,692 of NC_139766.1, forward strand.
TATTCATACAAGTCATGAAATTCATTTTCAAACAATGCCTAAACTTTCAATTTGGCAGGTGATGAAATACTATATTATCTTCATTAGAACATTTATGGGATTTCAGGCTATTGATAAAACATATGCAGAGAATTTACCATATGTGAAAGAAGTGGTAAGAAAAGGTTTACCTTATTCACTCAAAACATAAGAACACATTTCTGCTATTCAAATCACAAGACATATTACTTAATAGAGATTAAACTAAAAGCACAATCTAACATACACTTCTTTCTATATGCAAGGATTAAACCCCCACAGATTCGTAGTATAAACTGCTGATCAGCATGCTAATTTTCAAGTCATAGTTTAATGATCTCCTTGTGCAGGCAGGCAATCAGGGAAATAACTGTAAAGAGTCTGTAAAATGGAGGAGTATAATATTATATGACAACACACCAGTAGTGGTTTCAAATTACAAGCAAATCTGAGCAGGGAAAAAAAGTCTTCTCCTCTTTCTCCCAAATGCATGCACAATTTCCTCATGAAGAAAAACAAGAGAAATAAATGCATTGCTTGCACTTTCTCAAAGGTATATCAAATGCTGATGAATTCTAAATCATCTGAATTGTAATGCGACCATCAGAGCAAAATGTGGCCTTAGAGTACTTTCCTGTAACTCAGAGGGCAGTACAAAAGTGACTGTGTTGAAAGAATTATAGCCAAGGACATAACTGTAATGAAGTATTATCACAGACATATAATATTATCAAAATATCAAACTCTACACGTCAACAGTCACCCAACGTGATTAGAGGCAGATCTGGTTTTCAGTTTAGGTGAAAGTAGGCAGTTGTTTATGTTGGCGGATCGCGGGGAAAGGGAGGAAATGAAATGCCCCCATCCAGGGTGCCATGGCCCCACAGCCTGTTCCGAGGGCCCTGAGAGGAAGACAGGCAGGGACAGGAGCTGCGTGCCCCACCACCAGCAGATCAGCTCAGAGAGGGAGCACAAGGTTAATGCTTCCCTGCCCACCAGTTCCTAGTAAATCTGCTCCCTCCCAATAAATCCCTGCTTTATTTCTCCAGTCCTTCACATTTACCTCCGGGGATGGGGCAGGAAACAAAACAACCCCTCTGCCCACCTCCACCTCCAGACTGGTGGCGGCTCCCTGGAGGCCACAGTCAATTCTTTTCAATCCCCTTCCCTGACAGCTGCCACTAACCCAGAAAAGGTTTGTGGCAGGTCCCCAAGGCTGGTGACCCCCTCACAAATTTGCATCTTCTCGCAGAAGCTGCCATAGTGCTGCCAGGATTTGCCCCAATTTTTTTTTCCTCCTTTGCCCAGTGGATTCTCCTTGGAAGGCCTTGCCTACCAGCCTGGGTGTTGATTCACCAAGCAGGCAAAATTAACTTGAAACACACCAAGCATTAAGCATGGCTAAAGGTGAGCATGTCAAGGAAAGGCAGTGTCTGCTGTCAGATTACAACCCTTTTGAACTGCAGCCTCATACAACTGTCCTTTACTCCTATTATTTATGGGGTGAACTGAGGATATGACAGCCTCGTCTGCTGATGTGACAGAAAAAGCCTATTGTTCCCTTTGAACCTTGCAGAAACGTGGAAAGCTTTCTTGCACTCCTTTCAGCATAGCCCCACTCCAAGAACTATATTGACTTGTAATAGCTTCTGTTTATGCAGTGCAATGAGCTGAGGTCAGTGGGAAAGTGTCAGCTGCAGCGTATGACTTTGCTTTCACTGCATCATGGAACTTGGCACGGCCCCGCAGTGACAGATAACAAACTGCATTCTATAGCTTTCCAAACCCTCAAAGGATATGTGGCTGGGAAAGGCTTGCAAATGCCTTCTCTTGATTAATAGTCACAAAACTGAAGTGATCATAATTTAGTCCTAGCAAGGAGATGTACTTCTTTCCAGAGGCAATAAAGAAAGACACAAAAGCCCACAAACCTACCCAATATAAAGAAATTGTCTTTAAAGAAATTCACAGCCATCACGCCAGACACTAAATGAATTATTTCTCTCATTTCTTGTCTCACCACAGTTTCCTCCCACTTGGACACACATGTTAGGCATTCAGTTAACCTCAAGCATAGCTCTCCTGGCCCTATCACTGTATCTGCACTCCCCATCAGGAGGGTATGCTAGCTTACATTTTTGCAATGTAAAAAGAGTGACATCATTTTTTTTCTTAAAGTAGCTTGTCTGTAAGAACACTTCAGCTGTACTCAGCTCGGCTCAATCCCAGAATATGCTTGTTCCTGTGCACTTTCCTGTCCTGTGCTCAGCCCAGTGTTCAGAGCTGCTCTGACTCACAGCTCTGTGCTATACACCCCATTCTGAACCTCTCAGCTGCATTTGCTTCCCCATCTATAACTTTCATCGACCTCCTGCTCTTGCACTGCACTTCCTGGGAAGTGTTTTGTTCAAGGACCCAGCGGAGGAATATGTTATGACAATAGAGTTTTAAGGAAAGCTTTTTGTTTTGTTGTGTCATGCACTTTATCCGTCCCATTTTGTCATCTGGCGGTTTTCCTTTCTTGTTCTAGCACATATTTCATTGCTAAAGCTATTTCACAAGCGGTCTTGGAAGTCAATCCTTTTTCAGATAACAATTTTTTTCAGCTTATCCACCTTCATGTGTATTTCCAAATCCGTCAGAGAGTACTTTATTTGGCTACAGTCCTACATTGTACACTGGAATATTTATAGAATAAACTACACTGCCATGATAATCTGAATGAATCACAGAATTTTTAAGTCTTTTTTGCTTTCTTTCCAATCAGAAAATTCAGCTTGGGATACTAAGACTGAACTTCACTGATTGAGTAGAAACAAAAAGCTGAAAAAACCTCAGACTACACGGGACCTTCATTTGGGAAAGAGTTACCTTTCTTTCTTCAGAAAATTTTGAATTTTGAATTGTTTGATCACTTTTTAGATTTAGTAAGTGTCTTTTTCTGATATTTTAAACATTCAAGAGAATATACTATGAAAATTTAAAAATGGATTAATTTCTCCTTACAGAGCCTCTGGTCACTTTTTGGAATCCCATGTTACAAAGTGCCATCATTCTGATTTCACTGAAAGAATTTCACCTGCATTTCACAGCCTTCCCCACTTATTGTTTGGTCTCCTCTTAACTGAACTGCCTTGAATATTGGGTTAACAAGCCTCAGTGAAATTTCTCTTCTTTCCTGTATCCTGATAATATATACAAGTAACATGTGGCTTAAAGTCTAGAAAAAGTTTTTAATTAAAACCAAGTGCTAGAATTATTCTGTCTTCGGGTTTCCTCATGTTTCCTGACTTTTTTGTGTCCAGTTAGTAGCAAAAAAAAAAAAAAAAAAAAAAAAAAAAAAAAAAAAAAAAAAAAAAAAAGTTGAGAGCACAAATTTTGTTGTTACTGGTGTCTTGTAAATACCTTGATACATAAACTATTTGTTTTGTTGTTTATTGCAAGAGTACTGTTACAGATGTTCAGTTTTAGGATATTTACAGTAGGAATGGGAAATTTTCATACTTTTAAAGATACATCTGATTATGAAATTACCATTGAAATACATAAAAATAAATACTACATTCATTGCCTTTTTTCTTCTTTTACAACATGGATTTTGTTTTAAACAGGAAACAGCAAAAACCTGAAAGTAGGTTGTATAATCCAATATGCTATATTTGCCTTCTGATAACCCTCACCAACATTTAAAAGTAGTCTTTTGACTCTTAATGACAGTCACCATTCATGTTATATCTACAATTTTCCTTCTTAAAAGAGCTGGTTCTCTTTCTGTTGGGATACCACTGCTTGTGCATGTACAAGGACAGAGAGGGTGTAGTTGGCCTGGATTCAGTTCTTACATAGCGTCTGCAAGGATTTAAACACATCAAAGTGTCAGCTAGATAGAATGAGGCAGAATCTATTTTAGAGTAATTGAAAGTTTGATTTCCATTTGCCCAAGGTCTCTATTTATTTTAACTTTGCTAAAATTTCCTGGGCATTATAAAATTAATTACAGTCTTGTTATCTTTCCCTCTTTGCACCCACTTAATACAGCAGACTCTGAAATGTTTCTTGCAAAAATCTCAGCCCTAAATACCTGTTTTTTGCAACAAAACAGAGGCACCATCTTGTATGTAAGTTCCTGAATTTCCATGTTCAAATGGATATAATTCCTGCTTATTCTTCAACTCTTGGTCGCAATAGGAAAGCCAGGAAGAATATCTCTCATGGAAGCCTTTTGAACAAATTAAAAAATAAATTGCATTTACTTAGAAGTAATTTAAGAAAACCTCAATTCCAGTTTTTGGTCCTACCACATGTTTTCAGGCCCATGACATCACCTGAAGAGCTTTCTTTCATTAAAAACCTCATTGCATTTTTTGAGATGAGATTTATATCTGCCCAGATTTAGAGAACACAAGGCTGATCCAGACATGATGTCCATTCTTTTCTACCAGAAAAGAATGTAAAGACCAAAGGGTACTTCAGTGGCACTTTGGCATTTCCATCACACTGCTCAGAGGCTGGGCTTGTCTTCTTCACCCATTGCTTCCTATAATCTATCACCCCCTCTTTAAGAGCACATGCACCCAACAGGATGTTTCTGCAAAATCCTTTGATAGTCAAACTAAACTCCCTTGATTGCTATGAAAAAGAGAGAAAATAATTGGATCTTTATTCAGTTATTCTTATTTTAGGAAGTGTATAGAAACAGACTCTCATAATTAGGGGACTGGCTGAAGGCCAGCCCCTGTGTGAAGTTTGAAATTGTCTTGCCAAATCTCACATATAAATTGGTAACAATTTTAGCAGTCCATTTAACAAGTATAATATTCAGGAAGACCTGGATTTGTATTTATTTTGAAACTAGTTACCTATATTTTAATATCAAAATATATGCTTTTGCCTTGCCGGTATTCGAGGTCCCTGAAACTCACACGAGCATACAACTTTCCTGTCTTCTTCAACCCTCAGCAAGAGAAGTTTTAGAAATACTGCATCAGTGATTCAAATACTAAATATACACAAGAGTAGAAGATATGATAAACAGTCCCCAAAATCCACCAACTAATTAATAAGTCCTTCACCAAAAAAAAAAAAAAAAAAAAAAAAAAAAAAAAAAAAAAAAAAAAACCACAAACCCCCACCTCAAGAATGAGAAAAACAGAAAAAATTCTGCATCTGTACCAAAAGTCTGGTCTTATTCCAGAAGGCTGAGAACTATGCTTTTTACACTGGCTTGAGGATATTTACAGGCCAGCCTCAATTTTGCCCCATTAGAGTCATAAGGGCTCTAACAAGCCCTTTCATGTGTTGTCAGGGCATAGGCAAGTATGTTCAAAAATAAACAATGCCTCTGAACAGATTACCTTCTTCTTCACCATGCTCTTCAAGGCCAAGAATGTGTGCATAATAGGACTTCTGTATTAATGGAAGCCCAAATTTTAATTTATCTAATGGAAAATTATGAGAAAAAATGGATTATTTAACTTCTCTAGTTTGTGTCTTTTTTTTTTGCCCTTAAAAACTCTCATCAGAAAACAAACACAAAACCTTGCTACTCATACAGTAGACAATGTCCCCTTCTACGTCTGCTTCTAATAACATGAAAAATATTATTCTCTCCTACAAGCTGTGCTAAGAATTTCTTTTGAGAAGTAATGACATCCTTGCATTATTAATAGCTGATTCAATCTGACTTGCTGTTGTAACAGCTTTTACCATTGTGAGATTAGGTTCAACTAACAGCCTTACAAATTTCAGCATGTCTTTATCTAGAAGAGTATTATAACAGTGTCCTTCTCTGCCCAAGAAAAGTAGCCAAACAGAAACCATGCCTGCCTCATATCATCAATCATGAGCAAGCAATTCTCAACTACACTTATCCCCCTTTTCAAGGCATTATTAAGGAATTACTTTTGAATCTCAAAGTAAAAGACTAAACAAACATTTTTATGACTTGTCCTAATTTTATTCTTTTCTATTTCTTCAAATATCTCAAAGTATGTCTTCCTGCCTCTTGCTAAAGAATATCTATTTCTCACTGACTTCCTTGCAGTGCATTTTTCAATCTTTCTCCACCTTTGTTTCATTTTTCCTTTGAGAATATATTTATTCCTCATACTTCCACCCACTTTTATCTTCCCATTCATGCTGTAAGAATGCCTGTAATACTATTGAGCAGATATTAGGACTTCTTTCATAGATTTCTAACACTACAAGGGGCAGGACTGGAAGAGTGACATTTTGACCTCTGGTTTACTGCCAGATGAGCTATTGGGTGTTCTGGATACATTGGTTCTCCTTTTCCTGTCAGGGCAGCCCATTCTTTTGCAGGTATTATCTCATCAGTCTTTCAGACAAGTGTGCACACTAAGCTGGTCTGCTTCATCAGTGATCATTTGTTTTCTAATTTTGTTCATCTTCTTCATTAAGTGAGTTTAGATGACAGAAAAACTAAGTTTGCGGGCAATGAGGATTGAAGCACTTGAGTTTACAAAAGGTTGCTGATTCTATACAAAATAAGAACTTCTAGAGAAGATTTAGGAGACAATTTGAAAGAAACAGAAATAAAAGTAACAGACAGATAGAAACTAGAAAGAACGGGAGCTTTTGGAATTGTCATTTTCTACTCTAAGCCTTATTGGCTTTATTACTGACACTTTATTTAATCTTAGATGCACATAAAATTTGTAATTTTATTTTCTTTCCTTCAAGGTGAGTTTTTCCTGTTTTAGAAAAAATAATGAGTGCCTACCTTTAAAGCAAGAAAATAATTTCCTGAAAAGATGAAGAGAAAGAAATACCTAAAACAGGATGACAGTATAAGATGAGTACTAAATTGATTTTAAAACATCACAAAATCAGTCTGTTCCTCAGAGAGTCTGATCAGGATACAAATTATGGTTGGCAAGACAAACAAGGAGCATCTGCTGAGCGGCTAAGCCAAAATCAGCCAAACTAAATTCAGACCAACAGCATAAAATTGAAAAGGTTTCCAACACTCCTCAGATCTCAATCACTCATTCACATTTGCCTATTTTTTGGTTCTAACTGTGTGTAGCTGACATGTTGATCTCATCTTTATAATACTAAGGGGTTTTGTTTAAAAAAGCAGAAACTGACAGAAAAGTTCCCACGACATTGTATCTTTTTCCCCATTTTCAGATTATCTTAACAACCAAGATTATTATGAAGAATGTTTTTGGTTTTGCTCAGCAGTATTGATAAACAATTAGCCACATGTACTCCACAATAAAATACATTAAAATATTGAAAAGTTGTTTAAAAAAATCAGGAGAGATTATACTGCAGAATAATATTTAGATTTTTCACATTCCTCAGCATAATCAGAAAATTATTAAGACAGTGTTTCAGGTTTCATAGTAAAGCTGTTTTTGGGGAGAAATGAATTATTGCAGGCCTAACAGCTCTGTGGCTGCTGAAAGACTACCAACCTATGATGGTCCCTCCATTCAGATGAGTGCTCAAAACCATGGTAAAACCTTAATATTGAGCTGTAAAACTCCAGGGAAAATATATTCACATGAAGTGATTATCTCTTATGTTTCTAGACGTTCTAAAGATACATTACATTCTCCTAATAATACCTGCCTTCTTTTGGATATGATATTTTAGAAGAACAGCTTGCACTTATAATCAGCACAATTTATCACCTATCCCCAAAGTACCCTGCCGTTGAAATGCCTGACATATATATTAGGTGTTGTGGATTTAGCAAAAATTGAATTATAAATTGCCTTGCCAGCTTTTGCCTCTGGAAATAATGAAAAAGTGAGCTAAAGAAATGTCTTCCTGAAGGATTTATTTTTAGTGGCAATAAAGAAAGAAGAAACAAACATGGATTGACCAGACTTTATCATTTTAAGAATTGAGTATCTTTATCTCAAAAAAAAAAAAAAAAAAAAGAAAAGAAAAAAAAAAAAGCTTTTTCTTTTAAGAAAAAAAAAGACTGCACTGAGATTGCTTGAATGTCCTTGAAAATAACCCATTAAGTAAGGAAGAAAAAAAAACCAACCCTGAGAAAACATTGATTTGTATTCAGTGAGCCCTCAATTTCTCAAGATTCTCAGATCCTGAGAATTTCAAGATCTCGTGCCCAAATGAAGTCAAGTTAAATGTCATCCAAAATACTTTCTTTTCTCTTCTCTTCTGCTAAGTGCTGTTTCTGAATGAATGAAATTATTTGCAATGGCCTTTCAGAGTTTAACATTATTCAACTCCCCAAAATAATAGCGCCTCTAATAAGTTATCCCAATTGGCATAGTGATGCAGAATCCATTTCTAGCAATATTTCAGTATCAAATGTGCATAGTTAAATTATTATAAAGATAGTCATAAATACAGTAAGCTTTTAGTATTCAAATTTAAACCAACAACTAACATTTCTTTGTGAGGTCTGTGTTGTCTCTTAACAAGTTCCTGCCAAGAGAGAGAAGGAACTTGTGTTCATCCACAGTTACATAATTTAAAGAAAAAACAATCTGAATGAGCATATACACAAATATATATATATATATATATATATAGCCTGCACTCTTTATTTCAGTGAATCTAAGAATAGGCTTTCCACTTATTAAGTTGAAATTTTAGCTCAATTTGTGTCAGTTTTAAAGAACTTATGATTTTACCATCTTATTAGGCATTTTTGCTTTAATTAAGTGATGTTTCAGCATAAATGCTGAAAATATTTGCTGAAATAACACCCATCATTTTTGGATGCAATTTTTTTTTTAATACAAATAATACAACAATACAAAACCATGGACCTGGGGAGAAGGGGGGATGAGAGGGTGGGGAAAGGGTGGATGTGTTTGCAAAAAGAATTTAAAAGTGAGTACTTATCATTTAAATACTGCTCTTTCTTATATTAAATTTCCTGTTAAAAAATGAGCTGACCATAAAGTTTCAATGTGTCCTTGGTAGTATTGGGCAAAATCTGTATGAATTGCCTTTTTAAATTTGCTAAATTCTACAATATGACTTTCAAATTACAGCCGCATGAAATTCACTCAGCAGTTTGACTGCACAGATTAATAAAATTTAACTGTTCATGCAATGCTGAGAGGAGTGCAGGCAAATGGGTGAATTTGTGCCTAAATCTGGTTGAGAATATAAATTATATAAATGTTCATTCTCTTAATCTCACAAATTCCTTAGGAAATGATGTAAAGAAACTACCAAAACAAAAGAAAGCAGAGTTTTAACTTCTGAGAAGGTAGATCCTTAACAAACACAATGAGTAGGATCCTTACTATCAAGTAAGAAGACAAGAATGTCCAACACTTTGAAGGACCAAGTGAATAAGTTTAGTAAAATAAAAAAACACGTCAGAGAAAGGTGCAAAAGAAGTTATTTATCATGAAAGTAAACTCTGCATGGAAGGCTCTACCTACAGAAGTAGAGTGAACAAGTCTTCATCCTTTTCAAAATTGTAAGTAGTAACAGAATTTGGGAGGGAAAAAGCAAAACACACACAAAAATAGTCAAAACAAAAAAAAGAAAAAGCAGCTTAAAGAAAGAACACAAAATAGGAGAAAGGGTGAGTTTTTTCTAGTAGCTGTATTTTTATTTTGTTACATTCTTGTTAGAGGGTAAGCTTTTAATGCCTTGCCATTTATTTTTTTCTTTTAAATGGCTAGGTACTTGGTTTCATTGGTCACTGTGAGGTTGAGGAAAGAATTAAAAAAATACATGCAAGAGGTCATAATTTGCTTGCATTTTACAAAATACATATATAAAGGTTTACAAATCAGGCAGCATGCTGAAGAAATATGTTGTCATCATATAGGCACAAAATATCCCGCAGATTAATCCTATGGTGGCCCTGCATGACACCTGTAGTATATGTGGGCATTAGGTCAAAATATTAACTGGAGCTAATGATGGGCCCATTATGACCCTCCTTAGTGCTCATTACTTAGGGGACCTTTTGAAGGTGCTCTGTATCATTCTCTGGCTGACAGGCCAGTCAGTGAAGGTTAGGAACTCCCTCTGAAGTCCTGTTTCTCTGTTGCAGCTAACAACCTACTTGGGGTCATGGAAGGCACACATGGATTCTTCACCTAAGTGACAGAAATCCTATAGGAAATAATTAACATCTGCATGTGGTACAAAGATTTCGAAGGAAAATAAATTTACTGGTTTTCGAGGTTAATTTTTTTTTTCTGAATTGAGCATTATCAGCACAACAATGAATCAATATTGTTAGCTTTGCACTCAGATCAGTGGCAACGTGAGTGTGCATGATGTGTTCAGAAGCCCAGTGGAGGAATTCTACACAGATGTGCATTGTGAAGGCAAGGGGTTAAAATAATATTGCCCTAATTGTAGATTACAGCACTGATGAACAATGAGGTTCTTCACCAACAGCCCTGACGCTTCAGAGCTTCTTTACCTTAGACTGGTCTTCCACCTCCTTTTAAGCCTCCATTACAACATCCTACAGTTCATTTTTATTCTGCTTTTCAGCTTTAGTGATCGACATTTGATCCACAATCAGCTTGGTTTACTATAAGCCTGGAGTATTATTGTTTAGTTTAACAAGTGCATAAAGTGCAGGAATAATTGTGCTTTTCCAACTTACTTTCTATTTCTTGCATATCTTATTACATAAAAAATAATAACTCTTGAAATTTTCTTTCTTATTCCTCCCCCTGAAATGATTCTAATATCAAAATCCCCAACATATGCAGGGTTAGAGGCCTGTTAGTTCAGTCTTTTTTTAATCCCTAGTTCTGAATACAACCTTGCCTTTCCTCAACTTACATAACAATTCCTATCAGATATCAAAACTACTTTTAAAGCTGTCATATTTACTTTCCTTGAGCCCTTGTTTTCACACTGATATTTCACGCAGATTTCTGAGTGATTATTTGGTGAATTTGCATACATATTTATTCCATTAACTTCTTTCAGTCCTTTTCGAAATACAGAGGAAAAATTATATTTACTGGCAATGGATGCTCCTCCTGCATAAATGAAAGACAATTTGGTGAAATTTATGCTTGTATATTTTCTCCCAGAAAAAAATAAATCTATTAGCATGTGCATCTTTTTTTCTGGCTAACACCTACAAGCAGACAGCAAGACATAGGCCTGATGAACAAGACAGTGTAGCTGTGAACAAAAAAAGCATGAATAATAGTGCTATGGAAATATTGTACCTCAAAACCTGAATACATTCCAGCAAAAAAAAAAAAAAAAATGCATCACAAACTGTGGAGCTGAAGACAACCATATGGAACTGCTGCATACTCAACTATCTCTCAAAATGCAGATTTACAGATTTCTCAGAAAAAATAAAAAGAAAAACCAAATTAAAGACCTTTGAAAGTTTAAAGATTTTATCTGCCAAGTTTTAGTGCAATATAACTCAGGGCATCAAGCAAGACATTAATTTGACATATGAAGTATTCAGGTAACTCAAACTGAAAAAGTCAACAAAATATAACAAAGTTTAAAACACTGGAATTTAAGTACATTTATTGTTCAAGGAAAATTTTAAAAGAAAAGCAAAACTAAAGGAAAGAGACATCGTCCAGTGTATCAATAGTAAAATGAAAATAGAAAAATGTGTCAATGTGCCTTGTTACCACCAAAAAATCCACTGCAAAGCTACAACAAAATAACTTGCATGTTCATTTTTTTTCTACCATATTACCCTTTTCTTACCCCAATGCCACAGAATCCCCCTCATTTACATTATTTTCAGTACAGTAGAGTATGGTCGTGGAGAAACATTTCAGGCAGTTCTTCTAGAGTTCAAAATAATTTGAAAACTAATTCATTCCCCACTCCAGTCAAGCAGTCTACAAAAAAGGAAATGATCTGTTTCTAACCTGAGATGACATTTGGCAAGTTTCAGAGCAAATATTCATGACAAAGTCAAAAGCCTTTGTTAACAGCGTTTTCCACTGGAAATGCTGACAGGTCCTTAAGAACAGTGGTGTGAACAGCACCTCTGTAATAAGCAGTAATTTAAAGGCTGTGCACTAGTTAACTATTAGTGCTAGTAAACAAGTGACCCTGATGGGATTTCAAATTAGAGCTTCAAGCAACTCATTTGATATTTAACCCTCGTGCTTTCCCGCCTCGTGGCAATGGAAACATTTTATAGGATAACAACATTATTTAGCTCCCTCACTCACTTGATGGAAATAGAAATCTGATAAAAGCAGATAAAACATTTGTGACAATAAAAAACACCATATTTCAACAAATTCATCTACAGCCCTGGTCTGTGTTGGCCATGACACCTAACAATGAGGGAATAGTGTGCTATCCTATTCTGCCAAGCAGCAATAATGGATCAAGACCAATTTGAAAGCAATCATCTCTCCTCTGACAGGGAACCTGGGTCATGAAACACACCAGAGTCTTGCCACCTCGCTGCTCTGTGCCCTTTGGATAGACCACTGCCCCCCAAGAAATTGCTGCATCTTCCAACCAGAAACTAAGAAGCCACAACTGACTTTCCGGGGAATGCCAACGACATACCTAAAGTATGGAAGAGCATTTGATTTGTAGTCCTTAAATCAAGAACTCTTCTAGTGCCCAAGCAAAGTAAAACATTTGAACGCATTTTTATATTACCCCAGAACATCAGAGAGGTCTTGTGTCATATTCTCAGCCACACATGCTGTGGTGCTGTACCACATGGGCTGTAAACAGCCCTGAAAATTCAAGGAGGGAATTTCATCACTGTCGCTTACATTGACCTCCCGCAGGTATATAAGGAAACCACAGCCCCTCCTCCCCCTGTTTCTCCCAGTCAAATGCAGTAAGTTTTCACAGAGAGGTAACTCCTATATGCTCTTGACTGAGAAGCCAGGAAGTGACAGGATATATATTCATTTGATCATAGTCCTGTCCAGCTCTTAGGCCCTTTAACCTCTGAGAAATTGTAAAACAGAAGGATTTTCACAACAGCCTTGCCTTTCCCATTTAGCTGCTCCTTCGATATTACATCCATCACTGATGTCTTTGAATCCCAAAACTATACAGAAGCCTTTATTTTTCTTATATTTCAACACAACTTACAGACAACAGTTTTTCTGCACATGGTGCAAATATAGTTCACTTAGTTCTATGTGTAAAAATACATTATCAAAGAGAAAAATCCTATAAAATATAGGACACAAAATATGTTTCATTTACTGAAGCACAGCTACAAGAAGAAATACTAAAGAGAAAATTAATCTCTTTAAAACAAAGTGTTTCTACTCCCTACTGCTAATATTAAACAGATGTTTAAGTACCCTTAGTATTTTAAAGACAACTTTTACAATGTACTTTGGTCTCTACAGATAGTTTCACAGTGGCATTTCTAAAAAAAGTTAAATGTTCTTCCAGCAAGGTACCATGAAAATATGCATCATTATCTGGTATGACAGTCATTTTCAGTTATAAGCAGATTTATTATGACTACAGAAGGAAAAATCAATGAAGCAAATAATCTCTAAAAAGCAGTAATCTTATCTTCTTACCACTAATTACAAAAAAAAAAAAAAAAAAAAAAAAAGGAAGAGGAAAGGAGCAGAATTCCTTTACCTGGTCAGTGTGTATTTGCATTTTCCAAGTAGGCACTAATATATCTTTATAATCAAAACAAAAAAAGTACTACTATATCTTTCCCAGATTTTGTACCACAGTCATAGCAAGTCTATGACAGGTCCTTTAATTGTTAGTCAGCAGTAATTTCTACACTAGAATCTTGTCATAATTTACTATGATATTTTTTATTTTCCATTTGGTTTGACCTTACTGTGCTGTTAATTGCCCTTTATTCTATTTTTAATAAGTTTGTTATTACAGAGTAGTGACATCCAGAGGTATTGTGCCCTTCTTCAAGGTGATATTCTTGCAAATGTTACTATAAATTTGGTATTTTCAATATACTTTATTTAATTCTTTGCAATTAAGTATACCTTAAGAATAATGCATGGTACATTTAAGTACCATGCATTATACTTACATTGAAGAATTCACCCTCCTACATTTCCTTGCAACACCAATTATTTCTGCAAGAGTATTAGACTACCTCCTCCAGTTCTTTCTCTACCTCCCTTTGAGATAAAAAGAAAAGACTCAGAAAACTTCTTACTCTATTTCCTCAAAATCATTTTTCATATCATCGTGTAACAATGAAAGGAAAGAAAACAAAAAATTAAAGATGTTCCCATGTCAGTTCACCAAAAGGCAAAATAACATTTCTCAGAAATTGACTCAAGCATTTTCTCATAAAGTCAGGTACTTTTGTTCTTTTTTTTCCTCACAGACATTTACAGACTTCCCCATAACATGGTGAAGTATCAATCATTCTAAAATGCATAAGTTCTAACTGAAATATCTAATCATTACAGCACCAAGTCAGCATCATTGCAATTTGACACAATTCCACTGACTTCCTCCCTGTAGCACATGCAAGTCTGAATTTGCTTCAGAAACTTTAGGCATACACTTCTCCAAACCAGGGAGATTCATTCTTATTTTTGCATTGAGCTGCTGAATTGGTCAAAGACATCCATATCCAGAGGTCTCTACCTATTTGCAGAAAAGCTACTTCCAGCACAAGCAAGCCAGAGCAGTTATACATTTCTGCTGGTCAATAGGGTTTGATTTGAGCTATGGACAGCACAGTTCAATAAGCAGCACAAAGAAACTCTCCAATATGAGCTGTAGCATCACTGGTTTGATGAGACACAGGGATTTGGGAGCTGCAGCTGTCCCACAGCAAGGCACAGCTCTCTGTGCACATCCACCTCTGCAATGTGTTTTATCAGATACACTGGAGAAGCCATACGTGCTCCAGTTCCTGTCATTTTAATCGGTATTTCTGGTTGCTTTCTTTAACATGAATTTTAAATTTGAGAGGGCAGAATGGTTTGCCTGTCTTTTGCTTTTTCCTGGTCCTGTCAGACCTAGTTCTGTTCATCCTCCTGCTGGTTCCAGATCTCTGTTGTGTGAACCTCTGCCCTCTGTTCTGGCATGCCATTTCTGTGTTGTGTCTCCAGAAATTTCTAGTCTCATTACCAAATGAATACACTTAGCAAAATTAGCATTTAACCCAGCTGAATACTTTTTTTTTATTTTAAAAGTGCATTTGAGTCAGTTTACAGCTGTAGTCAGGTGTATTGGATCAGGACACAGCAAAAAACTTTGGCACTGTAGCATATTTCTTTTACTGTGTTGTCTGACTAGCTTGAAAGTAAAGTAGTTGCCATTTAAAATGTTTTAGAATAATAAGCCAAAATGAACTTTCATAACCTATAAAAACTGCCTTTGTTTCTCATTCTTCAGTTTCTTCAGTCTTTGTTTAGCTTTGGGGTTTTTTTGCATTAAGGTAAAGATCTAATCCCATGAGGAATTGAGCAGGCCTGAATGTCATTAGCAGAATAGTCATTAAAAATATTTAGGCTCTCCTTCTGTCATTGGATATGGTCTTTTTTGGACCAAAAGGAAAAAAAAAATAAATTATAAAAGCCAAACCAAAAGCACCAAACAATCCTTGGTTATTTTACATCACTGTTGGACATCTTTAATTCTTTTGGATAAAATAGGTGGGTATTTTGGTTTGTTTTGGCGTTTTTTGGGGGGGATTTTGCCCGCAATGTTTATTCTAAAACCTCCATTTCTCTCTCCATGTTTCCCTAGACTTTTCCCAAGTTTTCTCAGACTCTGTTGTAAAATGCACGTGACTGTTTAGTTCATCAAAGCACACTTTGCAGAATGAGATATTCATTTACAGGATAAAGCTAGTCACTAGTCTCTTGTTTATAAAGCTAAAAAAAATAAGCATCTGCTCATTTGAAAGTATCAGAAGAAATCCCAGCTATCATGACACATGACACATTCCTTGCTTATTCTGTTTGTGGGCTATTTACACTTCTGTCACAAAAGTTTGTTTTCAACATGTGCTTTCTATATAGCCTACTGGTGTAAAAAATAATTATAATGTTTATTAAATTAAAATAATGAGGTTTATATGAACTTTCAATAATGCAGACAGGCAGACTATAACTGTAAACCACATGCTATATACTTTGGACTTTTATGGCTTTTAATTTATCAAAGGAAATAATTAGCACACTTTGTGGCAGC
This sequence comes from Zosterops lateralis, assembly GCF_965231275.1. Taxonomy (NCBI): domain Eukaryota; kingdom Metazoa; phylum Chordata; class Aves; order Passeriformes; family Zosteropidae; genus Zosterops; species Zosterops lateralis. Next base: position 36,338,817 of record NC_139766.1, read on the forward strand.
CAGTGATGGAATTTATTCATTTGGAAGCCATGGGTTTCCTGTCATTAAAACTACATCATGTCCTTCCTTTTCTATTAAACTTCAACTGAGGGCAGTAAGAAGTCACTAAAAGGAAATGAAGAGTTTTTTTGGCAACATTCACATGCAATGATTTAATACTGCTAAAAGATAGCAAGCCATAATCTATGCCAATAAGGGATAAGGATTCCAATTACCACATTATTTCCTTTATTTGCTGCTTTGTTTGTGGCTCAATTAACTGTGATTTGCAAACTCACTTCGATATTTATTTTCTCTTCATTGACTTACTGCATTTTTCATTCCTAATTGCAAGTGCTTTTTTTTGTGGCAAATAAAATTATTTAGATCTTGAAAAAAATATAGATTTATGTGTAATAGGATATTACTTTTTTTCCTTTCATGGTGATCAATCATCTCTCATTAACTAAAAATCCATTTTGCTAATATTAACACTTTTAATTTTCTTTAATTTTTTTTTTTTCAAATATAAGTGGCAAAATATCTGGAGGTTCTTCAAGTTGAAGAGGAAACAAAAGCACCAATAAATGTTTCCCTTCTCCTTCTCACCTACACACACACAAAGGACCCTCTGCCTTATGCACACAGCTATAAAGGCCCCTGAAGTAGAAGTAGCTCAGCCCAGAGTGAAGCTGACTGAAGGACACACAAACTTTTTCTTCAAAGGAGGTCTAAAATAGAATTAGCATAGAGACAGACTTACCCTCTTTTTTACAGGAGTGGGTGGTCCTTCCAGGTCATGACCAAAGTACCACCACCATGCTTCAGCTACAGGAATTTTATTAAGTGATGCCAGGAAATTCTCAGGAATAGGTGATACAAGTACTGTAAGGTTTAAAACATATAGATATAAGTTAAAAATTATTCAAAATATGTAAAACAGCCAGGCTTACTCCTCAGCAATTATGAAAAAAGTCTTCAACTGCTTCACAGATTTATAAATTCTAGTGCTTTATGTTTGCTGTACTCAATTCAGAAAAATTTCAACACAAGTTACAGTTTGTATCTTCCAGATGCATATTTGATTCCTATATCTAGGATCTACCAGACAGCTTAGCTGAGACAAACACTAGATAACCAGAATATTTATTATCAGAACCTATAAAATTGGGGGAGAGGAAGTCTTTAAAGCAATGTGCAGACAATTGTAAAAAGCACCTTTATTGCAGGTCAATGGGAAATTGTTTAAATTCAAAAATATTTCCTCATATCCCCTAAAGTTGGGCACTGATATTGCTGCTGAGTTTTCAAATTAAGATGTAAGATCAGAGCTAGGTAAGATTGTCATATTGTCTCCTCTAATTTGGAAAAGTAGAAGTAGGCTAGAGAGAAACCCATAAAAGAGACTTTATGACTCTCTTCAAGGCTGACATAGAAGCCAATGCTCCAATCCTTTCTCTCAGCCTCTTGCAATTACATTTCCGCAGGAAAAAAGAAAAGGAATTAGAAACAGGATAATGTAGCTTTAAATCATTTCTCCCAGTCTTTGCCTTCTAGTGAGCTTTTTTAACATGCTCCTTATATTGTTTAGTGTGACATAACAAAAAGCACAACTTGTTTGACCCTTCATCAATAAAAAATCATTTTGTTTTGATATCCTATAAAAAACTGTGCATGAGCCTACTAAGCTGCAGTGTCTCCTCTAATTGACAAGGAGGAAGCACTGTAAACACATCCAGTAAAAATCCCTTGCAGACACATTAAAAACAAGCCTGACAAAGGAATACATATCATTGATACTCCACGTTAACAGACAAGTATGTGCTGCTGTGGAAAACAGTGATGCTCACAAAACTGAGAGTTATTTCATCATCAGATTTAAAGTTTCTGAGTCACCAGGGTTATCTTGATTAGGTTTTGTCACTTGTGTATATGAGCAGGTATGACAATGCACAAAACCCCATTGTCACTGCAATCCAAACCTGAGAGTGCATCATTATGGGCAGATCAGTATCCTAAGGAAGAGCAGTGTGTTAATACATTTGACCTGAGAGCACTAAAAAAGGCTGAAAAGTTTAGCTGACTGCTTATTCCTCCCCACCAATACCTTTGAAACAGTGGAATCCAGGTACAAACTTGCTAAAGATCACAGGAGTTGTTGGCAAATACTGTAGCAACTGTATTCTGAGCAAGAAGCATGTAGAAAACTTTATGTTTACTGAAAAGACAACTCCTGAATAAAGATACTGTGTAATATTTTCAGTACTAGTAATTGTATTCTATTCTTGATGCTCTTACTGCAGTGTTACAAAATCCTAATGTCTGCAGAAAGAAATTAAAATTTTCCTGCATTAAATATCTACATAAATTCCAACCAATTAGTTTCAGAATTATGATTCTTCAGCAGTTTTATTTGAACACATTTCTACTTTTACAACAGTTTTTCAAGCAATTTTTACTCCAGTAACATGCTTAAATTTTGTAAGTCTTCTTAATGGTGATGTTCTATTATGATGTCCATTGTTAAAACCAGTAAAATGGCAAAACAAACAAAAAAAAATACCTAAATTAATTTTGGATGTCCAGTGTGAGATATCTAGGACCATTCTCAGACTGCATAACGTGAAAACTATTTAGGGAAATTAAACAGTGGAAAATTTCAACTTCAAAAGTAAACAAAATCTGAAATATTTTGGCTCACGATTAAAATACTTCAGTAATGAAATACTACCATAATACCTCAGGCAGCTGTAGTTCATAATCTTACAATTCCCATCTTCCTCTGCAGCACAGGCTTTCTGAGCAAGACTAGAGAAGAAGAGGTTGCTTTATTATACCTCTTTATATAATATATATGTAATACCTATATTATACAGTCTCTGGTTGTAATGTGGAAGAACACAGCACCCCATGGAAGTGGAAAGAAAAGGGGGAAAGAATTCAAAGAGGAACAAGGAGGGGAAAATTGAAAAATAATAAAATGTTCCTTAAAGATATTGTGGATGGCTATCCAAACTGAAATATTTTGGTTCTCAGGTATTTGATTTTAGGAAATATATAAACAGCTGCTACACGTAAGGCCAGCCTAGCTGACGTTTTCCCCTTTTCCTAACACAGGAAAAGTAACATTCCCTGAAGCTTGTACCTCCAAGGTCAAACTCCCATCAGCTTCAGGAACGTGTGGTACTCACAACTTCAGTAATGACAATCTCAGAGATTCAAGTCAGGTGTCTTGAAAATAAGCTCATATGGTGAAAGCTGGGGTGAGGCAGAATAAGGAGCCATTTCTCACCCCAAAGCACAGTCCTTCAGAGCTTTCTTCACTGCTTGCACTGCTTCCCACGCTGCCTGTCTTCAATTAACACCTCCATCCTTGAACTTCTGTCTCTTAAGGAGTGAAAAGAGCATTTTCTGCTTCGTTTTTGACTCCAGGTTCAAGAGGAATTCCAGGCTTCTTAGCACCCAGATGAATGAGAGGACACAGGGATGAGGTGCTCTCTTCAGCTGAAGCACTGTTAAGGTTTCAAGGGGTTTTCTTGCTCGCAATGAAGACAGAGGGTTTGAACATGACACAAGCTGTTATAGTGGATGAAGGCAAGTGTGTGTGCTTTCTTGAAGGAGATGTTCCCAACTCTTCCAGGGCTCTCCTTGCTTCCTAAATTAGACATAGTTTGAAGTAAACTTGCCCCAAGAACATGTGTGTTAAATAGCCCAGTCCTCAGCTCTGTTCCAGTTTGATCATACTACTTGCTAATGTGAACATACCCTGAGAGGACAAAGCATCCCCAAAAAGTTTCATAGAAGAGTGACTGTGCCTTGAGTAATTTGTAACAAATGAGTGAATTGAGAGAAACCATCTGCTGGACAGAGAAATTAAAACTGTTATGCAGGTCTGTCTGTACAACTGATGGAAAATCTTTAAAGGGATCAAAAACCACCAAAAGCCGGATTAACAAAGATTTCCCAACTCTGGGAGGGCAGGATTTGTTTCTCTAGCATCATTTGTGGGAAACTGAGGTGGAAGAAAATGAAATAAAGGGACATGATGACTGCAGCTTCATTTTCTGCAGAAAGTGGGGGTGGGATAGGCTGTGTAGATGGCAAAGAGAGCAAATGTTTTGTCGGCAAGATGAAGAAAACCTTTACCTTTTAGCAATTCTTTATTTATTTATCCTTTGTGGTGTGTTCCCTGGCTGCCATTATGTAATCCTGGTAAGAATGAAGCTATGAAGGAAATAGGGGGTCCCTTCAATCCCACAGATACCTTGGTGGCTGTAGATAAAGGTGTTCCCTAAGCTGCCTTGTCTTTGGTGTGTAGATTAAAATAACAATGCTTTCAAAAGAAGGAAATCTCCCCAAAGTCACTGCATGTGAAATCTGTGAGAGGCACATCTTTTTATATCTGCAAGTACATCAGCTGATGGACAGTATAGACAAATCTAGAAAAAGAGCTTTATGTATAATACGTAAGTCCAAGTCCACCATAAACCAGTTCTTTTGTGAAAAGGAAGTCCTCTGCTCCACTAAGTGAATAATTCACTATTAATTGCCTACAGAAAATTACACAGATCCACACCAAACGTATGAGACCAATCACTGGAAAAAATAGTTTAAAAAATAGGCAAAACCCAGAATTATCAATCTGATTATATTCAGGACTCATCAGGAGTTGTTTGGACTTGTTCCAGAAATTACAATAGAGATTTAAAGAAAAATGTAGGGCAAAGAAAATTCAGAGAAATACAATGAATGCATGAACGTAATTGTCACTCCAAAACAAACTGCAAAATATTCAAGAACAGAAGAGTATAAGAGAAGTGACAGGATTCAGCTGTAGAAAAACATGCACTTTACTTTACATAGTCCTTACATATCTGTAATAAAGCATAAATATGCATTGCAATGCTGGAGGTAAAGTTCCTCGTTTTGATCTTTGCCAATATCCCTCTAATAATGTTATTTTTGAGAAAGAAAAAAGATAATAGAACTTAATCCCATTGAGTATCTTTAGGCCAAAATATTGTGCTTGACTTACATGCTATTACCCAGTAAGTGACAAATTCTAAACACTTTATCATGGGGACGATGTTGGCACAGGGCTTCCCAGTCTGCTTTCTCTGCACAGCTGCTTAAAACGTCTAAGTGATCACAACTAGGTGGGAATGTTAACCTCCTTCATGCCAGATCAATTACATGACTGATCAGAAGAGTCAGCATACATCACATGTAGGAATGACTTTAGCAAAATCCACACCAAAAGTAACTTATAAATTCATGATCCATTCCTTAGCTCTACCACTTTGTTGCCCTGCTGCAATAATACTTTACAAGATGATAGTGCAGTATTAGATACTGTTCACATAGGAGGAAAGACAGTCTATATGGAGGAGACAAATTTGATACTGCTGATTATTCATGTAGATCTTTAGCAGTTCTCTATATTGCAACCAGGTCATTAGAATCAGGGATAAACAAACCTCTAGGAATAAAATTAAATCTAGATTAACTTCCCTTTAAAATATTTTAAAAATTCATGAGGTTAGACAAGGCAAACTTTTTTTCTTTTTCTAGTGTCTATGTGCCTTTTTACTTTCAAATTTCATGAAAAGAAATGTCAAAACATTTGAAAACTGAATCTTGAGCTATCTCCAAACTCCTCAAATCGACTTTTTTATCTAACTAAACATCATATAACAAAAACTTTTCTCAACCATAAGTAATGGAACTTAGAAAATACCCATTATGTATACATCTGTACATGGTTCTTGTTTTGATCTAGTATGGCTGGGTTTGACATTGTTAGATATTATACTACTTGATAATTTTAATAGACTGTGGTCTTTTTCAGGTTTAATGTAGATGGATATTTAGCGCTGAAAAAAGAGAAACAATAGAATTTAATTTTTTTCTTTTTTTTTTTTTAAAAAAAAGATGTGCTCACTCAATAGAAATCCAACAGGAATGTGCATAGAAAGGGTATTCATTCCTATAAATCATGTGCCCTCAGTCTAGTCTTATTAATATATTTCATCCTGTTAAAATAATGACAGAGAAAGCAGAAATGTAGATCTGAAATATGAGAACAATGTCAGTCAAAAAAGAAAACTAATTAAACTAGAAAGTAAAAAAAAAAATCAAAGCAATAAATTAAATGGAAGCTTCCATTCCTTGAATTACACAAAATGCTACAATGACATGATGACAGTAAGACATGAAAGCATCTCTACTGAACAGCAGAAGGAACAATGGAAATTGCTAAAAAAACCCCAAATACAGCTCATTGCACTGAGGAACACAAAGATGGAAGAAGAAAACTTCCAAGAAAACACAATTCAAATGCATTTATATTAGCAAACCACAAATATGAAAAATTTAAATATTAATAAAATTCAACCTACCCAAACTTCATTTATTTTCAGGCTATAATATATATTTTTGTACCAAAAGCATAATGCTATATGTGTGAAGAATGGTACTATAGTGTGACTGGGCAGCAGCTCTTCAGACAGATGTAAATGTTTAAGCAGGGTTTTACACTGTGAATTGGAGAGCTTCTTTAAATTCTTCTGATAAAGAGCATCAGAACTGAACAGCTGCTTATCAGCCAGTTGTTCTCAGATGCAAACTCCCAAATCACACCACTGCAATAATGTGATACTACACAAAAAATACTGCAATTGCTCCACAATTACGTGCTGATGTAGCTTTGCATTTGAAGTAAAATCACATCATGTGGAACGTTACAGAATGATGAAGGAACTTATGTGATATTGTGCATTAGCTTAAATATTTTATTCATTCTACCATGAGGACCATGCAGATTATATTCACATGAGCAGTTTATTTGAATTTTGTATCTTAGTTAATTCTTACAGAAAATCTCTTCTGTTAGTCTTGGAAGAGGGTGTGAGTAGTTCACACAAAAAATTCAACCTCAAGTAGTAACAGAAGCTAAGATATTTCAGAGAAACCTAAATCCTCGTGGCATTCAAAATTATTCTCAGAGTCTGAATAACCACTTCCCATAGAGGAAAAGCTCTTGGGAAACTCTTTTTTTCCTCTGCCATCATATGATTCCATTCAGTACATGGTGCAAGTACAAATGCAAGCACAAGCCAGTAGATTCTGGATTCCATGTTCACCTACAAGGCAAAGAGGCCCTTTAAAGAGCACAGTAGGATATAAATGTGTATATAAATCAATTTTTGCCATACAGATTAAAATAAACATTCCCAATAGAATCTGAACTTCTGGTCTTTTATTGAACCCAAGAACCTTAAGTGTGCAGTCTTCATGTGGAGTCAAATTCAGCGCCTGACAAATATATTTAATCTTGGTTTAGATCTAGTTATTTTTGTTGGTAGAAGAATTGGTGCTAAAATCCTCACACATTCCAGTTTTCTCATTTTGTTCCACTTTAGTATGTGTATTATCTGAAAGGATGTCCATATACAGTTCAATGAAAATTAATGGGTCAAGCCACAATGTCCCTGAAACTTTACTATTCAGAACTCTTTCAAACTAAGTTTAGAGAATGCCGGAGGTACTGAGACACTAGTTTATTTGTTTAGGCAATAATTGTCCTCTGCCTCCAGAGAAGCCCTAAAATTGCTTCTATGTTTAGAATCAAGATTGGTCTGTTAAGGCTGCATGTCACAAAGTTTCACCACTTTTTAGAACTGTTTATTCCCACTACCCTATTTTCCAATTTAGACCATTATGGAGTTTGATTGATGTATCTGCCTGACACAATATAGCAGGAACACTAGAATCCTTTATCAGATGCCTTAGGCAGTACAATTACTATTTAGGGGTTACAGTGACATTGTTTGTTAAAGGTTTATTGCCTGCCTTTCAGAACAAACATTATTATTTGTAGCTATTGTGGTTTTTACTGTCTCAGTTTGGAGGAAAAGTCTGTGTGAAAATACATCAATATAAGAAATAGGTAGAGACTCACACCCCCACATCCCTTGGCAGACACATGACATTCTGCTGGAAATTAGTGCTGTTAGTGACATTCTTGTATAGAGGGAAAACAGAAAAATAGTTTCTGCTCTTGTTCCATTGACTACAATAAGGAATGATCAGCCTCTTCAGTGATGGAAAATTGGGTATTACTGCTTAATAGCCAGTACTACAACAGATACTGTCTGCACAAGAGGTCAGTCAGAGCAGCACAGAAAAATGGACTGGTAAAGGGACTTGAAAAGTCGTCTGGTCTATCTCTTGCTCCAGGACATGATCAGCTCTAGCTGTGTTATTCTTGAAAATGTTTGTTTGGTTTGTACCTAAAGACCCACTAGAGCTGTGATGCCTCAAATTTCCCTACATAATCTCTTTTTGTGATTAACTCCTCCAAACTCACTACCTAGTGGTAGAGATTGAATCTTACTGTCCGAATTTCAGGTCTGCTCGCTCTTGCCAAAGCTCGCAAGGACACAAGTTATTGCTCTCTTTTTTTTGCAGCTCTTCATTCAGAAACAGGGACAGTGTTATTCCTTTGGTTCCACTCCAGCTCCTTTGTGCCTGCAACTTCCTGCAAGGGGCTACTGCACAGTTTAGGAAACATAGATTAGGGATGGCCATGGTGGAATGGAAGAGGAGCAGGAGAGGAGATAAAATCTCCTTTATGACTGAAGACAGCCCTTTAGTTCTCTTCATCTTGCTCATTCTATCCCTTTGAAGTACAAAGTTACAGTGACTTCAATGGCTTATTCCTGTAGATAACTTCATACCTAAAGATCTGGCTAAAAGAGCTACAGGAACATTAACCCTCATTTAAACTAAAACTGCAGCCTTTGCAAATATTAAACTAAACAACCAAAATAATAAGTAAATTCACAGATGTGTGCATACATAGCAGGAATCTGGTTTAATTAACATTTTGCTTTTTCTAGACACTCTTTAAATGTCTACAAATTTCCATTAATTTTCATTATTTTAATAGTTTCTGGGAGTACAAGCATTTTTATTATCCATTAAAAATAGGTAAATATATTCCATCAGTGCATTTATCATATAGCAGTTATAATTTGACAGGCTTCAGAGCTATCTTCACAGCATTTACCAGAATCCCCTGCTTTGATGACTAGAAATTTTGTAAGTCTTCATATCAATGCAAATGATTTAAACTCATAATCACTAAACTGCGGCCCATTCTCAAGCACTATCATTGCCATTATAATAAAAGAAGATACTCTGTGCTTTGCTGTAGAATAGTCCTAGAAAGGCTTTCTTTAAAAATACAGTAGATTAGGCAATTAAAATTGTTTATCAAGGTAGCCAAGATGTATACCAACTCCTATACCACTGTCCGCTGCTGTCATGTAGGTTTGCTCTGGTTTTTTGGTGATTGTGACAAAACATAATAATGTTCTCATTGTGGCTTTCCAATTTAAATTAACACACTTTCCTTCCTACAGCTGGGGTTTTTTTCCAGGTCCTATGTGAATTTCCTTTATGAACATGTCTTGGCTTCAAATTTCTCTTACTCTTCCTTTCCTCACTTCTTTTAGGAACTGTTTTTTCAGTCCCTGATTTCTCTCTCTGTCCCTCCCACTAAACAGCACCCTACCTGACATGCTCTCAGTTTCCTAATTCCATTATAAAGTTGGCCCTTTGGCTTTGCTCCCATCTTCTGCATTTCCATTCTTTATCCTATCCATCAGAAGTGTTCCAGTTGTGCATGAGGGGTGCACAGTTCCTAACGTATTTGTCCTACAATTTCATAATAGGTTTTTTGCTGAAATTACTGAAAAGATATTAGAAGATCGCATTGTTTAGACTCAGATATTAAACTTTAAGTCCAAATTTCTTGAGATTTTCAATTTGATGGGATTTGTATCAACATTTCATACAGAACTTCTTCGTTTGCTTTTTTTTCCACACTTTGCACCTTTTGTAACCAAGCAATCCAACAGATCTGCTTCATTTGGCATCTCATCTGGTCTGGCCAGCCCAAATAGGTACAGATCTCTGTGCAGAAAAAGAAATTTAATTTGGCTTTTGTCAAAACCTCTCCAAATTTCCTCTCTCCCACCAGTAGAATTAAACACACAGTGAACATAAAGACAAGCATGAACCTTCTCCATCTGCACAATTTGCAGAAATAAAAGTGATGGTGAGTTCTGTCAGCTGATACAAATCATCATGGTTTTCCCAGAGGTGTTAGAGCCTCACTAAGGTGATAACAGTAGCAGCTAAAGAGTTGGTTCCTGTATTTGCAAGATAGTTTTCAGATTAAATCTTACTGGATATAAAAATCTGCATTGTCTTTTCTGTTCTTGCCTTAATCTTTTTTTCCTGCCAGCTGTCCATCCCACCACAGTCAGTGTGGAAACCTCTCACTGGAAACACTGAGACCAAAGGATGTGCTATAGTCATAAGATGTGTGTTAGCAGAAAATCAAGATGCTTTGTTCTACAGTTCCAGCTCTAGGTGGCTGAATCTTTGCAGTCTTTCCAAGAGCCCTAAGTTTCTATTTTCATTAATGGAAACAATTTTCATGTACCTGAGATTTCACAGGTAGCTTAGTGTCTCTGTTCATAGGTAAAACAAAAGGCATGTTTTGAATAACTATTTGCTATTTACTAACACTGGAACTTGTAGAAAATGTTACTGTTGCTGAGTGAGATTCATCATAATTTCCTTTTCTTTCTAGATTCAACCCCTACAAGGAAAGCTGTTAGAAACAACAGTAGCAGGGGAACCATGCATTAGATGCATGTGGCTGTTAATGGTACTAAATTTTATGCCAATTCATTTATCTTTATGAATTTATTTCTGGAACACTATGCCAAATATTTCAAGTCAAATTTTTATGAGGAAACTCCTTCACATTAAATGTACCCGCTTCATAAAGATTCTTGACTGACCTAATTTTGGGTTCTATCTAAAAAACCCCAATTTATTAGGGATATATAAAAGCACCCATGAATTGATTCATGCATCAGAGTTAAAATGTAAATTCTGCCTAATTTATAGTCAGAGAATCCAAGTATATCTGGAGTTAGGAAGAAGATGTTAGGATCATCAAAATTCAGCTCTGAGGCCTCCACAGCACTGCCCCAAGAAGTCACTCTGTGACTGAGGGTGGTGTCCAAATGCTTCTTGGTGCTCTGGTCATTTCCCTGGGAATAGAATATTTCTGTGAAAATTCCAAAATTAAAGAAGATCCAATGCACTAAAATCTCATTTTAGGTAAAACTGTCCTTTTATGTGTAATTCCTTATTCTAACATTGTTTCTAATGTTGCAAGACCTTCTATGTATAGGTCACATGAAAATTCTGTGCCATTAAAATATTTTCTTTGAACTTTGAAGTAAAGCTAATAAAGCTAATGTATAGTCCTGTGCATTCTAAAAGCATTTATATTCTAGTTCAGATTAATTTGCTGTAGGTGCTGAACATGCATAAATATATTTTTTCATCTAAATTTTTGTAGTTATAACACTGCATAAAAACTTAAGCTGGTGCAAAACCATGTCAAATATAATCTAGACAAATATCTTTGAGAAATCAAAATAGATTTCTCTTCTACTTGCAAGAAAAGAAAGCTACTACATTTAAGAAAGCTACAGGAGGTATTACATGGGTAGGTTTTTAGATCAAAACTTTGATGTTTCTTTAGATTTCCAGTAAAAACTTGTGGAGTTCTGCCTGTAATTATATGAACTTCTGAAAGACTTCACATTAGATAAATACAGAGTTTAGATTCCTGATGCACCATTTACATCCTTTATGGATTCAGTTTGTGATCCTTAAGATCATCTTCAAGCATCCATTCCTTCATAAACACCAGTCTTCAAAGGATTCTGTTTTGAAATGAGGATTATTTGAATTTGGGTTCTGCTTCTGTTCAAGTGAGGGGTCATCCTTCGACCTTGCCCACATTTAAGTGAAACTAATTTTCTGGTCTTTCTAAAGAGATAATAATCACATCCTACTAAGAACAGCTCCATTTTTTAGCTTGAAGTAAGGAACATGATAATACTGTTTCACTTTGCTACAGTCTTCTCTTTCTTTCATTTCAACTGTCGTTTATCAATGTCTCAAAGTACTACAATTCAGTTTACTTGTGTTATTAGAACTCCTCCCACGTAGATCAGGATAATAAACTTTAGATGATCTATTTTCAGAAGCAGACATACTTCTGCCTAAATCTAACAGGGAGGAAAAACCCTTGTAAAAAAGGAAAAACTCTTGTTTTAAAAGGTCCTTTGCTTTAAGTGCTGGCATAGTTATTAAAAAGGTTGAATTTATGTTCTTTGAATTTCCCTAGACATATTAAAACTTTATAAACAAAGTTCAACATGTTTTCAGGAATTCATCTATTTGTTTGACTATCACATACCATTCAGCAAAGAAAACAGCATTTCTTGCTTAGATGCTAATATGCTTCTACTTTCAGAATTTACAGATTTAAACTGGTTTGGTTTTACTTTTTTTATTATCATTTTAAGTAAGATTAATGCATGTGCATGCTGGAATGATAATTATTGTATTAATTCTATAGTTGTTAAAACTCTTATCACCTCATACAGTAGGATATTAGAGTACACTTAACACACATACAGCCACTGCAAGATTTGGGTTTAATAAAATCAAGCTTTGTGTCCATGAAAAATAATCCTGAAACAGATTTCTTGGACAAAAGGCTTTGCATGGAAAAAAAAATGTACAAACGCAATTGTCTGTTCTCTTAAGTAATAATCATCTTTCTAAAGAGGAAAACAGTATCTTAAGCAGAATTTTGAGGGGTGGAAAGCAATTTCTGACCTTTCTCGACTCTCTTTTAGGGAGTCTGCTTCTCTGCCATGGCAGATAAAATGAAGGTAAAGGAACCCAAAATAGTCCACTAGTTCTTGGCAAGAAAATTGGAGGTTGAGATGTTCCTGAAGGTGAGACCAGTGTATGAAGTACAAGTAGTATATATACAGATAGCAGAGAAAGTCTTTAACTTTCCCTGTCTTCTGTAATAGTTTATATCAACTCATCCCTTTTCCTTTCCAAGAAACAAAAGTAATGGAATTCCTATGGAACATAAGATCAAAATACATTCTTTAACTAGAATGTTGTTTTGGAAAGCAGGAAGCTTAATCCAGTTTTTAAATAATTTTCATAAAGTAGCTCTCCTATGCAACTTTTCTTTAGATTTACATCAGTGCTGCATTCATTATGATTGAAATTAAATAGAAATCAGAGGTAGGACCTTTATCAAGCTTCACACTCTAGTCAAACAAATATGCACATTGAATTTCCTCTTTAAGTCTCATGGACACTTTTCCTTATCTTTACTCTCTCCCTGCCATCTTTGTATTCTATTAGAAATGAATGGATTACCTTGAAAACAGCCACCTGAACTTGTAATTTGTTCTTTTTTAGTTTAGAATTCCAGGTTAGGGTCAAGGCACTCCGAGACCAGAGTAGACTGTAAAGAACACCCCCAATGGATTAGTCCTAATTTATTTGACCCAGGTGTTCCTGTAATTGTGACGCACTGAAAAATTTCACAGTGCTTTAATGACCCTTAAACTTGCATTTCCACCTGCTCTTTCTGGCACTGTGGTATTGCTCACGTTCCTTATGTTCCTTTGTTTATTTAGGTGTGTTTCTTTGTTTCTGTATCTAATTTAGCGCATTTTTGAAAAGAGGGAATAGTAAAATTTAAAAGGCTGGTAGTGAGAGTTTCTCACATTACCACCACATGCACTACTAACACACAGGTGTTCACCAGAGGAACAGGTAAAGTACAGTGTGAATGATATTCATAATGAATGCTTCCCCAGATGCAATTAAACATCTGTTATATACACTATGTAGCTCATTTCTTTCCTGCATCGCTATCAGAATAGGCTAAAACAGAACCCCCCAGGGAGTTCCCTAAAATTTGTGTGTATCCACCCATGTCTCTTTTGAATGGGTGAAAGACAATCTCCTTTCACTGAACAACCTTATATCTGAGAACTTCAGCAGTAAGAGCTTTCAAAATCTGATGCTAGAACCTGCTTATTCTGTGATCTGCTCCAGAAGATCTGCCACATTTTGAAGATTGTTCAAGCAGTTCATGATGTGCTTGATGTAAACAACGACACTTCTGCCAGGAAAGCAAAGAAATCTGGCATGAAGAAATTCAGGAACAGAAGAGGGAAGGGTGGCAAACTGAAGTCTAAAACACCCACATTAAAATGCTTTTTCATAATAACTAAGAACCAAAGGGTCTGAAAGAATCTGCTGGTCAGTGTTCTTACTGAATAATACGGCAAAAAGTAAGTCTCTGTGTAATCTAACTACAGCTTGCAGCTCACAAATGCTGGAATCTGCTTATTTATAATTCTCTGTACCTGTAGTTTCCCCAAAATAGCAAAAAACCAGCAAGAATCAGAGTTATCTTCTTACAGAGTTTCAAATATACATCAACTTATCTACTAAATTAGTAATATATTTGAATCTTTTGCCAGGTCTTTGGAGTATAGTTTAGCTGGTCATTCTCATTGAGGACAATTTTTTTCCATTAAGCCCACCTTTGATATTGTATAATAAACCCCAACATAATTAATGCTTGATTCTTGCCTCAAACTGACTTTGGCTGCCCTTGTCTTTTGCATTTTATCCTCTCTGTTTTCAGCAGTAGATACTGCCCATGTCATTCTTTTCAGGTATAATCACTATTAAACATTGACTTTTAAATCAAATCTTTCCATTTTACATCTTTCATTTTTCAGAAAACTGCCTTCCTGCCTCTTTTGACCGTCTCCAATTCAGCTGCTCACAGCTCACGAGGAGTCGTTGGCACTTGATGTTGCTAAATGTATTTAAGGATTTGCTTACAGCCTCACCCCAGCAGCATCTCAACACTGTAATGATTTATTACTTCGCTGAATTTCATCTGCTTTGTCATCTTGGCAGTTATGAGTCCCATGTCCAATGTAATAAAAGCACTGAGCATGGGTCAGGCACATCTGACACTTGTGCATTGTTATCAGTGGCCTGAGGAGTTCAGCTCTCTATCACCAAAGTCATGTCTTCCAATTCATCCAAACTTCTTAGTAACCACTTCAAGAACGTGTTGAAAAGTGACCATGATTGCCTTCTTATTTTATGCTGAGCACTGACCTGAAGCTTTTGTTTAATTTCTGTCGCTGTTTGCCATGTAGTACACACAATTTCTATAGATGTATTATTGCTGTATGTTTTTTCCTCTTATCCATCATGGGCTCTTCCTAAAGGACACTTTCTAAAATTAACAAAAATGTCTTCTAGTCCTATTTTCTTTCTTCTCTCTCTTCCCCTCCCCTCAGTTTTTGCTGAAGTTTCTGGCTTGTGGCCAGAAATTTTATTCTCTTTTCCAACAAGCTCATACCAGTTTGGTCTTTTGGTCTGGTAGCTTTCTGAAAGATGTAGTGGAATAAACACTGAATGGGACAAAACACATTTTTAGATATACAAGTAAAAATGCTACAAATTCATTTTGGAATCCCTTGCTTATGGTTATTTCTGGTTAACATAACCTCTGCCATTACCTTCATTTTCATAAATGGAATTGCAGTAGAGCAGAATCTATCTAGCTAAAAGATAAAATCCAACAGCAGCTGGACACACCACAGCACAAGGTACAGGCTCAAACGTCTCTTGCACCAGGATTGGGTTGAGGTTTTTACTCTGGCTTTGCACTGAGCCAACATGGACTTATGTGATAGACAGTAAAAGATACTAAGATAGTCATCACATAGCAGGAAGCGTGTTGTCTTCAAATCGCACACCTGCTGATCATCCCACAATTTTATATCAAAGAAAATATGCTGGTGGGAGGGAAGTCCGTGAAAACTACAAGACTGCCTTAAACACCAGTTCTGTTCTCTGCTTCAGAGGACAACTTTAGATTATAGTGCTGAGGGCAGTTGAATTTAGGACATATCACCTACCACCTAGACAGGAGTGATTGTCTCCTTTTAAGAGATTGCATTTGAGTAGCTTAGCAAGTAACACAGCAGTTTTGGAGCAAATCTGTAGAGTACAAGAGTTGTTACTGAGGGTTGAATGCAAGCAATATATGCATTTTGGGATTTTTCAATTATTTTATGAGGTTCAGAGCTGATGTCCTTCTCTTCCTACCCCTTTGAAGTTCAGGCATCTTCCAGAATTCATTTTACCTGAAAGGAACCTGGGTCATGCTGTTCTGAGACCTCTTGCAGAACCTCTGGAAAGTTATGCTGAAATGCTCCCTTAATCCACTTTATTACATCAGTATGGACACCTCCAGGGAAAAGGGAAAGATAAAGATCCATGATAGAAATCAAAATAACAAAATATAAAGGCATTAAAGATGGGCAAATGAGGACTAGACTGACCACAGGGCTAGGAATTTATGTATTCCAGATAGTGCAAATTCACAAGGGTCTTTGGTTCACTGGTTGTTCTTTTTTTAGAGGAAATAATTAGATGTCTTGTGAAAGCTTCTTATCTCCTTCTTCTATTTTTATAAGAGAATACATAAACTATACAACAGACATGGAAGTGAAAAATCACTTTTAACAGAAGTAATTCCCCCTTTCATTAGAACCTTTCTCTATTTCCTCTTCTGAGCCTATTATTTTGGGGAAAATGAGAAAGAAGGAGAAGAAAATAGAAGGCAGAAAAATAAAGACAGATTTATTTTGAGTTGGAGAAAAATGCAAGCAAAACAAATTTCTTTAGAATGAAACAATGATTTTTTTTTTCCTTTAAAAATGTTAGCTACTGTCCCCACGTTGAAAAAATTATTTTCATATTTTTACCAGTTTGGACTTCTCAACTTTTTAGTCTGAGTGTGTTTGCTTGCAGGTGGGTGATGAGAGAGGAGGAGATTATATTTTATTGTCATTTTTTCACATATTAGTATATTTTTTAATGCCCATAAGACAGTACTCAGAGAGCTTACTTTCTATTAAACAGAAAATATTTTTATTAGTAAATTACATGGAGGAAACATTAATTAATTTCAATTATAGCTTCAGTAGTGCTTCAGTAGCCTTGCGTATATTCCTTTTTTGTGTAAATATTTTATATTATTTAAATATTTTCACAATCAGGCTTGCATGTATTGCTATGCCTAATGCCTGAGATTTTTGCCCTTTAAATTGTACCATTGTCTCTGACATATCATATCCCATTATTTAAAAGTGTAGGAACCATTTCATCACTCATATTTTCAAGGGCAAGAATTAAACAATTTTAATGTTGAATTCATAAACTTCTATGTGTTTAACACTAGAATCATCCTGACAATCCATTTGCTTTTGCTTTAGAAAAGCTACATATTCTCACATATAAATAATGAGGTATCAGCTTGTATTATATGTGTAAAGTTGTGTACTCACCTTATTTATCTTCTATCTCTGCTGTATTTACCATGTGTCTGTTAAAGTATTACTTTGGGGCTGAAGGGATTGAATAGCTCCAGAAAAACTTTTTTACCTCCTTGAAAATTTGAATTTTATCTTCTTAACTATGATTTTCTACTCTCAAAATTATGCATTCATAATGTTCAGGTAGCCAACATTCAGTCCCAAGCTAGAAAGCCTGAAATTCAGATATCTCACAATGTTATTGAATTGAAAATTAAGACTTCATGAGGAAAATAAACCTCATTCTCACGACTCCCAAGTACCATTAGCTCTCCTAGAGTTTTAAATAATTATGTTCTTAAGCATAAACAAGTTGTGTAAGGTCACTTTTGCAATGTGTCAAAAGTTCTTCCTGCGTTATCCTCATGCATACTGCTGAACAAGTCTGGGTTAAGAATGAGGCAGTAAGGAAAAGAGTTCCTATTTTTAAAAAAAGGAATCAATCTTCTGCGGTTTCTAAAATTTTGGTATTGATGCACAAGATCCTCTTATATATTCTATGCACTTGCATGATATAGTTTTAGCATCACCAATTGCCAATTCAAACCAAAGAGCTTTATCCCCTCAAAAAATTTTTATCCATATCTATCATTTGCTTGTACTTGTAACTGGCTGGGAGAGCTATTATGATATGTGCTTTTTACTTTATAACCCAAAGAAAGAGAAGAGAAGCTCACAGTCCATGCACACAGTTACAGAGCTTGGCAGAAATTACCATTATCCTGCTCCATGCATAAAGCTTTCACTAAGAGCTCCCTTCATCCAGTAAATGAAGATGAATGCTTATTAGGGAAAAAAGGGCTTGCTGTGATCAACTTCCCAAAAATAATCAGAGTGAGGCACGCAACCTGAACATTAGGGCTCTTAATGGCTGCTTTGGAGTGAACTGAGTAAGGCTAAGGATCCTTGGCTGCTTGCACTGAGTCATAACTTTTTAAACAAGGCCCTAAGTCAGAGCTATCAGTCCTGTGGTGCTGTTTTCCTGGCTCGAGATAAGCTTGTCTCTTTCTATCCCAGGCTAGGGCCTGTGATTTAACATAGCAATGACAGCAATTGCTAGCCCCAAAAACATCCTTAGCAGCTCTCATCTAACACAAATCACTTATTCTTTGTGAAAGATGAGTGAGTCATGCAAGTAACAGACAGCACATTAAGAGTACATTGTTAAAGTGTGCTTTAATTAGTTATGTGGCATATAATGATGTGGGGTCAAATAATAATTTAATTTTTGTACACTATCCTTTTTTTGTACATTACCAGTGGACCACCCTCTATGATGAAGGAACTCTCAATAACATACAGGATACTTAACAGGATACTTACTAGAGAACATGAGGAAATTCTTTATTCTTTTACCACAATAGCTCTTTACATGTTTTTTAAGTTCTTTTTTGTTATATAAGTGACTTTGAAAGCTGTGGCACAAAACTTTGTAAAATATCATTGGAAAAAAGAAAACAGATGCAAACCCCACGCCATAAAATTAAATGAGCTTTTTAGACAAAGTATAACATACCACTTAGCTATTAATTTTTACTTCTACATCATAAAAGCCTAAGGCTAACCCTTTATATTTCTCTAAGCATACTGACATTGGTTTCTGGAAGAAAAATATTTGGTTCATTTTTTGTTATATGAAATAATGTGATATTGCACTGATTAAAGAAATAAACAACACCAAAAACAAAACAAAAACAAAACAAAACAAAACAAAACAAAACAAAAAAAAAAAAAAAAAAAAAAAAAAAAAAACACTATGAAGTGACTCCATATATGATAAGATGGATATACTTTAAATAGTTAGTACAGTAGCACATAAGAAAAAGCATTTTTCAAAAAATGAAAATAACTCACTCATAAAATCAACCTGCAAGCAGAAAAATAAGCAATAAACTAAGGTTTAGCTCTTCAGATTGTGAGCTGAAGTCTTCTCCATGAACGTGGGATTATACTACCTTATAATCAGATCAGAATTCTGGATCAGCCCACTGAAATGAGGAGATTCTGTCTTTTATGCCAACATGATTTGATTTTTATACTTTGTTTATGCTGCTGTTCACATTCACTTTATTCACAGTATTTTATCATTTACTGAAGAGCAACTACACAAGAACACTGAAGAGCAAAAACAGGAGATAAAACAGCAAATGTGTTGATTTTGGCTTCCATATTAGACAAATTTAAAGGTACAAGCATATGTGTACATACATTTTGTAGAGTATTGCTTCAGCCATCCAGGGGTCATCACTATGACCCTATAGAGAACTTGAGACTCAAGTAGAACTCTGCAGAGATGCAAGTAGCCACTCCATGGAGCACCAATTACAGGAACCAAGTCCTGGGAAAAAAGGACAAATCATCATTATTATATCTCCTTAGGAAATGAAGTCTCTCTTTGGTTATTCTTATCAGTGACCAGCAGCGGCAGTGGTGGGACTGTGCAGAGATTGACAAGGTGTCCTCACAAGGGTTCTAATAGATGGAGATTAAGAAATTATAACAATTCCATGACATGGAGAGCTCTCTTCCCCCAAAGAATGGGGCTTCTTTCCGATGCAGTTTTTATGAATCTCATTTCTCCTTCATCTCATTTAATGTTTGAGCTGTCTCTTTGACCAGTGACTACATTTGAAACTCTCTCCAACATTCAGACCCAGCAGAGTCATGGTGAAAAGATGGATACTGACAGTGTAAACACTGAAATCCAACCCCTGCCACAGTTACCTCACGTGTATTTCTCTCATATACAAAGTTTGCTATTGTCTTGTATAGTCTTATCATCCTACCCGACTAGCAGGATAGAGTTGAATTATTTTACAAATGATCTTGGACCCTCAAACTGTCACCCTAGGTATTTTATGATGTGAAAGTAATAAAGAAACTTCTTACCTCCTGCACACTATTCTGTAATTGTTACCACTGTGCCAACAAATCCATTTCAGAGTATTAGTCTTGACACATAGACCACTTCATAATCTAAAATTAAATTATTTGATCAATTGCTTCTTATGTTTCTCCCTAAATGTGATTCTATCAGGATCTGGTGATAAGAAATTTCTCTTGATAAGAACTGTGAACTTGGGACCAAGTCTTTCACATGCTGAACTTTTTCTGTCAGTCCTTTGGGTAATTCCTGCAGCAGTTGCTGCAGCAGTTCATTCTCTTTCAAAGAGCCAGAGACAGGATTGTAATACATCTACCTCGTTCCAGCTTAACAAAACTGATTAATTTTCATTAAAATCTAAAAATTATAATAATACGAAAACATTACTTGACTTATTGATCTCCATCCCAACTAGACATCCACTACAGCTAGGGTTTGAGGTTAATAAGGCTATTTTATAGCATGCAAAATACTTGAGTTAGAACTTTAAAAGTTCAGTTTTCCAGTATCATCATTAATGGTTTTTATCATTGCTGACATGAACTAATGAAGTACTAAACTAGACTTGTACTAATTCATATTAATCAAATTGTCAGTTTGGACTGCTTATCCTCTCTCCCATTTGATTTATAGATCTCATAATTTTCTTCATTCACAAATTAAGACGTATCAGTAGCATATTAAAACAGAGTTTAAAGTCAGCTAGATAAATTCTTTAAAGTATTTTAAATCATGATGTATTTTGCAATTTTAGTTGAAGAAAATCCATCTTGGAAGTCTCATTCTGAGCAATCAAAATTGAGAAATCAGTTTAAATATTAAGATGAAATTAAGGAGGTTCAGTCCATCCTTCATCTATTCTCTTGCTGGTATTCGGAATGAATAACCAGCTCCCTGGCCCTAGAGGCTTGTAGTATGGTCTTGCAGGCCCATTAATGGAAAGTAAATATCATTTACATCTTCTGAACATTTTATGTAACACATATAATAAATAAGACTTCAGTAAAGATTAAGATTGATATTCATACCAGTAACTAAAAATGGCTAATAACCCTCCATTTTATTTAGAGATGGGCAAAATATTTTTCCAGATGGTCATTCAAAGCAGAACACTAATTTAGTGATCCACAGTTAAATTGGGAAAGAGGACAACTTTGTCCTCTGAGTTCAAGGGAGGCTGGACTCAAATCAGACATCTAAAGACAGACAGAATATCTGTTATGTGAAATACTATATCAAGAAAAATCATATTGTAGAGAATAAGATCACTTACAAATGGTAGAGGTATTATCACATAAAACTCCTATGAAGTTTGAATTGTTGTATGAATGTAGATTTTGGTTTCTTAGCTGAGCATCTTGGAGCTTTGTCATTAATAAATAATTCATTACAATGTTGCAACCACAGCATTGGTTCTCAACAAGACTATTCTGAATACATTTCCAAAGCAGGCAGTTAGGCCAGTGGCACAATTTCAAACCAATACATCACTCAAGAGTACTGAAAGAGACCTCTTATTCTATTATTACTCTCCAATTACACTACTCCAAAAGTTAGTTAATTAGCAGCCAAGTATGACAGTTTCATCCTGTGATGGTTTCCTGTCTGTGGAAGGATATCAGTTCAAGTATGGTTGCTAAGATTTAGTATTTTATATCACAGAAGTGGCTTCAAGGCACTTGCAGATTGTCTTGAGAACTCTAAGTGTTTTGCTGAATATGTTCCAAAGAGCCTGACTTTTCAAAAAATTTGTATGCTTAACACACTTGACCTTAACACACGCAGTAGTTTTTGTAGTTTCATGATAATTATTTATATTGGCAAGAGAAAAGATGGATTACTAAGATCAATATAAAATAAAACCGACACAAGCACAAGACACAAGCAAAATCCGAGGGAGTCTGCTTTTTTAGGGTGGGAATTCCATCTATATGGTACTGAAGGAGAAAGAGCAAAGGAAGGTAGGATGAAAAAAGATTTTAAAGGAACATGCAGAAAAATTAGATAAATTATTTTAAAGAAAGTAGTAGCTGTATGACAGAAATGGAAATTAGGTGGCAAGAGATACAGCCTAGGAAAGACAATGTGGTGAGAGAAGATAAATATTTCAGGAAGTCTCTAAATGGTAGTACAGATTGCTTCTGCCTACCTGACTTTGTTGTAAACATGACTGCACTGTCATTTGATAGTGAGCAGTAGGTTTTGCACATTCTTAATAATATGCAAATGTATATGTATTTGTAACAATGTAAAAAAATACATTTTTACATGAATCACTGCCAGATATAGCAGGTCACTAGAAAAACCCAGCTGATTTTCTTTGAATAAAGCCTTATCAACTACATCAAATAGCAACACTGAATATTGGTTGAGTTTAAGATCATCAGGATCTTCTCGGCAGTAAATTTGGAAATTGGAATTAACTTTTAAATAAAGAGTAGCTGAATATAAATTACACCTCTTCCCTATAGTCATCACATTACCACAGCTGATGCTCCTTGTATTTCATTTATGTAGTTATACAATTTACATTCGCAGAAAATTTTATCCAAAATTTGCTGACTGTATAATAAATTAGCTTTTATAACAGTGATTTAGGCATGATAATTGTTTACTGCATATTTTACAATATGCAGGTTATGAAGTGTCCTGTCGCATTTTTTTAAAAAGCGATCAACTTAATGAATAAGTAGAGCTGAAGACATTTCTTATATTGAGTATGTGAACCCTGAAAGCTCAAGCTTTATGGATATTCCTGGACAAAAAATTTCTTTTTAGTTTACTTGACTTCCTTTGGTTTCTAGGCTGACTTAGAACCAAATGTGGAGCTTTGCCAGCATTATCAATTTCCTTCCAACTTGGAGTCAAAGCCATTAAAAACAAAGTTTCCCTATAATCCCATAACTTTTGCTAGATTTCATTTATTTTTCTGGTAATCTTGATCTTTTTTTTTTAATGTCACTAAACCTATTATCATATAACAGATAAAGAGACTGTATGGGTCAGTCCAATTAGAAATGGTTTAAACCATGAGATTTTGAGATCTTTGTATGGTCTCTTCTGTGTTTTATCACTTGTTTTGCAACAGCCCATCCTCGATTTAACATCAGTGGCCATAAAACAGAAAATATAAAAAGGCAGACATGAATATGATACTAAAAATGTGGAGCTTTACCTCTTGTTTACTGGAGAATACTAAAAACAACTTACTGAGTTTCCAAGAATTCACGTATTTGTGAAACCTGTTTACTTTTGCATTTTTTATAAGTAATGCTAATCTTTGGGCTTCTGACTTGGTAGATACCAGAGCTGGAAGCTCTGTTTATGCCCTTTATATCATCTGATCATACTAAATTTTGTTGCCATTTTTTCAATGGTTTCCCTCAAAACTTAATTTTAATAAAGCTGATTAGATATGTGATTTCCTAGTAACTACAATTTAATACCATAGCACGCTATCATATATCTTACCTCTGATGTCCATTAAGGCAGCTTTTCCAAAAATCATCCCTCTGCTAGGAAGAAGACAAGGCTTTACAAAGCTTTTTTCTGTCTAATGAAGATTGCTTAATTGATATTCTTTACTTTTATAATCTTTGGCCTTTATTCAAAATAGTATTTAAGCCTATTTGAATCCAGCAGGAGCCAGCTGACATACTGACTGAGAACAAATTTTCAGTGCTGAAGTTTTGAGCTACTTTGAGACCACAGTATAATAATAAATATAAGTAATAAAATATCATTATTATTTCATCAATCAGTAGCAGCCTGAAGAGTAAATCAATAAAATACGTTATTCCTGACACCTCTAATTTTTTGCTCCAGTTACAGTTTTTAAAATATGTCATTCATCAAGCTACTGGATATTTCCAATTAAAGGAGCAGTCAAATAATCTAAAAAGCTTGTTAGCGAATGTCTGACAATCAGCCATACGCAAAGACCTTGCCAAAAGCAAGTGGCTTTCATTATTTCCAGTAGAGACTGAAAGTTACAGGATTAAAGAAATTGATTCCAATTATTTAGAATCCCATTCCAAGCACAAATAATAAATCAAACCATAAGTGGCATCAGTCTCACTAAAATATAGCATTCACACCTTTAGCACTGAAGAATATGTGCTTAGCCATTGGCCATTTCTTTTTTCAGGGAGAATTTCAGATATGTGATGGAATTCTAGCTACTTGTAGAAAGTCCAGCCACGTGGACATAAATAGAATTTTGCAGCGTGTAAGCTTCAGATGACTAAGGTTTGGTTATAAAATAACATAACACTCCATATTGGGAAATCTTTTCAAAGTTGAGTGGTTCCTTTTATTCTCTATATATCAGCTTCCTAATGGCTTTTCAACAGTTTGAGCCATTTTCTAAAATTACCACAGCTGCTTTACATTAGTTATGGGGTTTTGTTGCTAAGAGACCTTTTGCTTGCTAAGTCTCACTAGATCCCTAAACTAGATTTTTTTTGTTGTTGATTGCATATTCACAGCAAACACTATCATGAAATGAGAGTTAGTATAACTCTTACTTCCAAACTGGTTCAAAGGGTGCAGAGACTCAAACTGCAAATAGCAGAGCTGTCTTAGGTAATGCTGCCTCTGCCTATTGACTGAGCAAGTCACTCTTCTGAAGACTTCAGTATGATTTGTACAGTCCCCTTCTTTGTTTTTCCTTGCATGTTTCACAGAGTAGAATTTTGTAATTGTTTTACTGTTTTGGCAATAATCATGTTTCCATTATTTAAAAGAGGAATTCATTAATTTCACCAGTTCACAAGGAATGTGAGGTAACTTCTCCAAGAAGGAAACAGGGCAAATCTGAAAGCAGAAAGGGCTGATGGACTCAGTGCACCAACGTTCTGTTCACTGAGTGGTCACTTCCACCCCAGTGGTGAATACAATACATTCTGTGCTGCCATTTGGATCTGATCATAGTTTCATTGTTTGGACCATGAGGAAACAAGGTAAAAATCAAAAACAACCAGGTCCCAGAAGGAGTAATTAAACAGTAGTCTCTATTTAGAACAATCATGGAAAGTGAGGGCAGAGAGGTCTGTGATAAAAGGAAATGGATAGCATCTGCCAGGAATACTTGCATCAGAAATGTAACCAGGACAGAAATATAAACTGGCGTAGACCAGTCATGAAAGAGGGAATGAATCACAGTATGTACCTGAGAAACACCCAAATGTTGAGCCATTCTTTTCTTTTGTGGCAATTCAGGCCTCCACCTCAACTGGATGGTGACTTCCAGCTGAAAAATTGGATGATATGTGACAAAGAGATGCTGGGCTGCCAGCTCTCAGTTCTGATGGTGGAGAGAAGAGAAAGATGATCTAGGGACATATCTGCAGAATTGCTCTCAGGACAGGAGAAGAAACAACACATGGGGCTTCTCTAGATAATACTTCCCAGAAACAGGAATGGGTTGACAAAATTAAGAATGGTGGGGGTGGAGTTTTAGTTCTGGTTTTGACATCACATCACTGAAGACTTGGGTTTGTGATTCCAAAGTCACAGCACAAAACCTATTTCTTTTCCATGTTTCTTTTCTCCTTGACTAAATGACTGTTAACAAGGTGTTCATTGTCAGGTAGCTGGGGAGCAGGAACACCAGCAGGGTATTTGAGAGGAATGTCCAGTTGATACCTGTAAACAAAGTAGAACAAAAAAGTTAATATAATTCATTCATTAATGTAATGTATAGGAAAAAAATTGAGGTAATATTTCGATTAAGAAATGATGTGTTTAGAAATTAAGTATAAAAAAGGAATATCAGAGGTTATTGACATGATGAAATTAGGCAGGTTCAACCCTCATTCTCATATTTTCAGTTCAGTCCAACAAAGTATATCAAAGAATGAGAGCTAAAACAGTCTTGATATGCAGTTTTAAGATTTCAGAGAGCTGAATCACCAACATTTCACTGCTTTGTAGTTAGCTGCTGAAGCCTTGTTCTCAGGTAAAAAATTACAGAGATTTGGCATGACTGGAAAAGGGAGAAAAGAGTGTGAGAATAGAATATATATATATAATTACTAACACTTAAAAACAAAGGAAAGATATAAAAGAAGACTCTCTGCTGCTGAAGACTCTGAAGCATATTCCACAGAGGTGGAGAAGTCTCCACTATTTGAGTTTTCTCAGGATAAGTTTAACAAAAACCTGTTGGTGACAGTGGTGCAGCAGATTCTGTCTTACAGGGGAGGAATAGTCTTCTTCAACAACACATGTTAGTCTTTCGATCCCCTGGCAGAATTTCTTACAGTCCAGGAAGAGAAACCCTTAAAAGAGACTCTGAAATCCAGAGGATTTTCTAGTTCTCACTTATCTGGGAAGGCTGATCTCAAGTGTTGCTGCAGAGGTAACCTGTGCATGTGAGCATAAGAACATGCATTGTAGTCAACTTTAGGTACCATGAGCAACTGAATATAGTGGAGGAGGAATTGTCAACGTCATTAGGTCACAGCATATCACAGCCCTTTGAAAATGAAGAGATGGACTTGAAATTAAGTAGAGTTTTTCATGCTATATTCACTATGTTCATGGGAATTAAATTATATAATCTTAATTGTTTACATGAAGAAGAAAAAAAAAAAAAAAGCTGCACTGGTTTTGATGGTAAACAGGAATTCATGGATTCCTGACTCCTGAGTGAGTTGCATAGTATTTGGCTATGCTATGACATGTAATGTTGAAATACGAACTCAAGATTGGTCTAGCCTGGAATAATGTTTCAACCACTAGGGAATATGATACTCTTGTAAAAATAGGCTTGCAATTCAGATAATGATATTTCCACTGTATTATTTATTTGTTATGTCTGACAGTGAACTTGGCCCTTTAGAAGAAAAGCTAGGAACTTTTTCTGCCCTGGGACTACACAGCCTTAGGCTTCAGTCTTAGAAAGATTTATGTTTGCATAACTTGAGCAATCTCACTGGGATTTAAACATAATACTGAATTCACAAAATTGGTGCACGTGGCCAATGAGTGGGATTACAGTCCAGAACATGGAAAGAAGAATGTAACATGGCATTAGTAGTTTGACCCATGTTATAACTGTTCTGTGGAGCAAAATGAAGTTGGCTGCAAGGAACTTATTTCCAAGACAAGATAACCCGGAAGACTAAAAAACAGGAGTCACAGTGGAATGACCACTAAAAGAAACCTTGATTTTAACCTTACCAGCCATCAGTTAAAATCTCTTCAAACATTGAATGCTTTCATTTACAATCATGTCCCGCTCTAGAGGCATTCATTACTGGTTAGCTCATGAGTCTGGAACATGTGAAACTAACTTCTTGGAAGGTTTTTAAGAATTCATTTCCTATTCTGTTGCCACAGATTGCCTAAACTGAATATTATCTCTCTAAACTTATATATAAACAAAACGTTTAAACTTTCTTTGAAAACTGTCAGCCTAATAGTGAAGTGTTCAACTGTACCATGTGCATCCAAAAGACAGAGTACAAAATATCAGAACTGACACTTTATTTTTTAACTTTTATTACTCTTGTCTTACTGAACTTGAAAAATTCTTCCTTTTCAGTGATTTTTATGGAAAAAGACTTTTGAAAACTGCATTTTATCACTCAAAATATCAGTAACCAGAGTCACATTTTAAAAACTATAAATGAAAAATAATGGTATCAACCATATTCACATATGCTTGAATTCTGAAGATTTCCTTCATGGTAAACAACACACACAACTTAAACATAATAGAAAAGGACTGAAAATTCAGACTTTTTCCACAAACTGTTTTATCTCTCCTTTTCCTATGTTGGTACACAGCAAGTGACTGAAAAAACACAGCCTTGAAATATTCAGCAGTTAAGATCTGAATTCTCTCTTTTGCAGAACCTGGGTCTCTCTGCTAACAATCAGATCTCCACAAAACATAAACAGAAAAAAATTGCCTACTATATTTAACAAATTGATTCAACAATAAATATTAATATCTTTTCCCAGAAGAACTCAGGCACACAGGTTGTTGCTGGAAACAGTATTTTCAGCCATGATAGGGAAGTTTATTCCTTTCTGTTACACAAATTTTAAATCATTACTGACACTATTACTCAAGACAGAAAAATATATAAAAGTTCCAAAATGAAAATTTCTTAATAATAGTGTTGTTGTTAGTTAACAGATAAACTATGTTATTTCTGCATGTCTCTCTGGTCTAAATTTCTAGTTGCAAAATAAATTTAAAAATTTTGTTCCTTTAGTTTCAGAAATTACTTTAAGACTTTGAAAGTTAGAGAATCTGTCACTATCTCATAATTTGTAACATTTTTGCAGGCCTCTAGAAAAGGTCAGTGTAAAACTGCTTGTAATTGATTGTTTTGTCCTTCTAGCAATCTTAGATTTCCTTCTTCCTCAAAACTGACCTGAACAGCTTTCATTTTTGCAGATCTGAGACTGCAGAGAGTTAATAGTACTTCTAAAAAAATTTGCAATAATTTAGGACTAGGGAATTTCTTTATTTTTTTGTTTCACAGAAGAGTAAAGGAGTGTGAAAGCTAAAAATTCAGAAATTATTTTTCCACTCTACAGTAAGTTCTAAACACCAGGACAACTCCTTGTATAAACTTGAGAATTAACAGAACAAACTTATTTATGCTTAATCATACATGCTCACCATCTACTACTCCATTCACAAAATCTTCCTACCTTAGTTGAGAAACTGAAGGTTTATAAAGTGACTTTTTTTTAATAATCTTTTTCAGATAATAGTAAATACGGTGGTGGGAACTGAAAAAATGGCAAATAATCATAGTAGACTTCA
Organism: Zosterops lateralis; assembly: GCF_965231275.1. Lineage (NCBI taxonomy): Eukaryota > Metazoa > Chordata > Aves > Passeriformes > Zosteropidae > Zosterops > Zosterops lateralis. The sequence goes on from NC_139766.1 coordinate 36,367,855, forward strand.
TTATGTGTCACTGGCTTTCCTAAATACAGATTTAGACACAGATTTCACTGTCCCAGGTGCTGTCAGCAGGGGCAGGGTGGGTTTGCCTCTTTCTCCAAGAAAAGTCTGGAGAGCATCATGAGGATATTTTCACTGTTATGCAACTTAAACAAGCTTCATTCCTTGATACGTTTTAAAGTAAGAAAGTAATTACATGAAATAAATAAAGCAAGGACTGAGATGGTGAATTATTAGGCAACAGTTGTCTTGAAGTAGGAAATTGAGCTAAAAAAAGAAGTAAAAATGTGTGAAGAGATATATTTTTGTATTTTCATTACATTCTTGTTCATTTGTCCCTATAAAGACAAAAACTTTCATTTTTGCCAGTGGCATGAAGGGAAAATTAAAAACAGAGCTTTAAAAGCTAAAATTACAGCCAGATATTTTTAATAGTACCCTTGCTGTTGTTGTTTACATAGTTTAAGAACTTTCAGCTATTTGCATTCTATTTTAATTGGAGAGAAATCAGAGTAAATCCTCTTTGAGCAGCTTCTCAGTCTGGACAGAAAATAACAAGTTAAGATTTTTTCTAATATGTCATACCAGAAAAACATATTTAATCTCATACAATATTACAGCTGAATGACAAAAAAATAAGGAAAACGTGCATCATATACATCTAGATTTTTCAGTTTTAAAAAAACCACAAAACTTTCCCTGAGGTTTTGTTTTTGCTTTTGTTTTGAAAGTTAAGTGTCTACAGCAGTATTTCTTTATGTAAATTACTTCTAACTATCACAAAGTTAGGGTTTCCAGACTTTGTGCATTGGTATTTGATAGCAGCACCCAAATCATTTTAGCAAACATGCCTACCCAGGAAAGCACTTCCACATAAAGAAAAATGTTTGCTCTTTACAGTCTAGCTTAATGGACATTAGAGGGGAAGAAATGTATTTTATGCAGAAGGAAAATAGGACAATAACATTGTGCTCTTGATTTTCTGTGCTGAGCACAGCACCAGTATAGATCACAATACACACAGAGGATTAACAGGTCTGAAAATAATCTTACCAGCTTTCTCCCTATTCTCCATGTCAAATGTTGACTGGCTTGTAAAAAGGTGGTTCATAGGCTAAAAGCAGGAAAACTCCTGCTTCCCTACATTTGGCTGGTGGAACTGATACAAGTGTGAGCACAGGTTTCTTATTTCAAGGAAGTTGAAATAAGTCTAAATAGTCTAAAGTCTAAATAGTTCACTACAGCTGGTTTCAGATGAAGGAAAATAACAAAATGGCTCACCCTGAGTTATCAGTACTGCAAAATATTTTTGCCCCAAAACAAAACCTCAGGAAAAGGTCTTTATCTTATCATAAAATGCAAAGAGTTTGTTGTTCTGATTTGTGTTGTATCTAGTGTGTAGCAAGATAAGTCTGTGGAAAACTAGAAACTTGCTTCTGCAATGTGGACCCAGCGTCAAAGTGGAATAGACAAGAGATACAGCAGCTTATTTGAGATATTTTCTTCTCTAAATACTATTTTGAGACAATCATTTTTAATTTTCTGTACATTACATAAAATTATAAGTAAATATTTACACAATGCTTAATGACAAAAATGAGCTATGTAAGTAGAAGAATGAAGACTGCAAAATTACCGATGCACTCATCAGAAATATTCTCAAGAGCTGGTAATAGAGGACACTCAGATCACAACAAATTAACTAAGCTTTGTTGACAGGTAAAAGAAAGAAGAACTTGCATAATTACCCTTCTAAACCTATGGCCATGTATCAGATGCCATATTTGAAATTAATATAATGAAATAATAAACCAAATATAAAGTCTTAGAAGCACTGTCTTTCCCAAGCAGTCAAAAATATGAACTGAAAGATTTTGGAAAATATTTGACTGACATCGACAGCCTTCTGAAAATGGAGATAAAGAAGTGGTAGAGAGGAGAAAAGTACAAAATCCGAGAAAATAAATTTTAAAGCATTTCCAGTAAAGACAAGGTAATAAAAATATTCATTGAATGGTCATTCTACTTCTTTGTGCATGCCTTTAAATAAACTTCATAAGGCAAAGGTGTTAAAGGACAAAAGTAGAAGAAACTTTAGAGGACCTTGAGAGCGTGCTTTCTGTCACAGATACAAACTGATTGCCTGAAAATCTAGTCTACTTGAAACCATTTTCTTTCATTCATAAACAGACACATATTTAGATTTATAAGATTTTAAAGATATCTGATCCTGAAATATTAAATTTTTCCCCTTTACAATGATCACATCAATGCATAGAACTTTTTTAGTTCATAGCATCATTTTTGCTACATTAAATACATTGAATAAGCACTAATGACTTTTTGATCAGATTTAGAAGTGGCTTTTGAAATTCTCATGACTCTTGTACTCCTGAAACACTTAGGTTCTTTTTTAAATGTTATTTAGACTCCAGAGAAATCTGGAGCACAGTATCCTTGGTTGGCTAAGTTGCCAACAAATGGTAGGGAAAATGATACCTTTTCTGTGACAGAAATGTTTGCAAAAAAGTAGAAAAAATATCATTATGGTCAATCTCCTGTATTTCCTGTTTCATACAACACTAAAATTTAAATTATTTGTTTTCTTATATTAAGATTTGTTAAAGGAAACAGGAAACCTTTTCTTTGACTTCTGGCTCATATTGTTATCCCGCTAAAGTTTATAGGATGATTCCCCCTGAATGCACTGCAATAAAATTAAATCCTTTGAATTGATCCAATAATTACTGTGGAGCTTTTAGACGCTTGTCATCAGCTAAAAATAAACTGGATTTTCAAACTCTTTGTTTGCAGTAGCTTTTATCATTCGTTGATCTAAGGGAATCAGTAAGACTGTTGAGTTGGTTGTAAAAAAATTGATTGAAAGACAATGACATTTTTGTCACTTAGTATTTTAATGGAACACTAAAATCAGTCATGTAACACAAGAAATTACAAGCTGGAGTTTAACTATGGTGAGTAAAGTGTGTTTTATAAATGAATAAGCATGGTGAAAAATATATCATAATTGTGTAATAAACATATTTCACTGGTGAAAAATCCCGTATTATATTTCTTAATAGGCTAGTAACAGCTCTAAGTTAACCACCTATTCTTAAAGCTATTTCTGAAAAATAAAACCATAAAGGCTGATCTGTCTCCTTAGAGTTGCTCATGGGTAAGATAATAGATGATGCCAAATATTTTTAGGAACACGACTAATGGATAACCCAAATCCTTGCCCTCAAAGCAGTCTGATAGTCTCCAAAAAGTGTTGAGTACCTGTGTACCAAAAATCAGGTTTCTCTGATAATTCTGGTTTACCTTATCATTTCTCTTTTGAAATTTTAGAATGCTAGAGAGAAAATAAGTGTGGTATCTTTGAGATAAGACTACCAGTCTCCCCCTTAATTCAAGGCTCCAAATGCTGATATGCCAATTGAAATCTACAGAAGCCAAAAGTGCAAACAATTATTTGATTTGTTAAATACTTCCCTTATACTTTATTATGTTAGTGTGCACATCTGCCTCTTGACTGCAGCAAGTAAATTTTTTCCATAGTTTTCCTTGCAAATAAAATAGGCAGGTCTGCCAGAACATTGTGATTACCCTAATAATACATTACCCTAGGATTTAGCTTGAAGTCACGTACAAAATCTTCAATTTCTCCTGTTGAGTGCAGACATAAATGTTTAAGAGTCCCCAAGGATGGTGAGAGACTCTGGAAGGAAACACAATCACTATGAAGATGATGAAAATATTGAAGATTAGCCAACATAGATAATAAATAACATAAAAGAAAGACCCTGTTCTCTAATGCTCCCTGAGAGTTATTCTAAGCACTGCTTATATCAGCCAACTGGCCAGTAGTGAAAGAGGATTCACATTGTCTGGATGCATCAAGTAAATAAAGATTTTCATCCAGGACAACTACCTTTTCATTATTGTGTTCTGTAGGGAAATTTAATCCCATAACATTCTGATCTGCTCACATTTTGTTTTGTTGCACTTATAAGTATAAATTAAGAACCGTTTTGTTTTTTTTTTCGCTTTCCCTAAGAGCTCCTCTAGTATGAAGTACAGGTGGATCTGACTTCAGCTTTAACAATCTTCTGCCCGGTACAGGACAGAAAATTAGAAAGCCCTCAGAGACAGTTACAGGCAGCTGAGCTTCCAGCCTTCTCTCACCACATTAGACAGGGTAGGATTCAGGCAGAGCAGCAGTGAGGAAATCGAGTAACTTTCAGAATTCACTAGGTATTAATGTGAATTTTTTCACCCTAAATACACTGTAGCAAAATGCTTATCTTTTAATAAATAAGAAAAAACATTTTAGCATTGGCTTTATTGATTTGAAAATCTCCTGAACTCTGTTTCCTGTTTGTTACAGTATATGGGAAGACTTCTACTGTCAAAACAAAAGAGTGTGGAAATAAAAATATAAAATTTAAAAAAAAAAAAAAAAATACCACCAAAGTTTAATTAAGTCATTGCTTGTGGAAACTGCATTTCTCGTTCTTATATTAATATAACAAGGACATGCAAAACTCAAGCTTTTCCTTACAAAATTTATTTCTTTACAGTACACAATTATGAACAAAAGGCATTTTAATATTCTAAGTAACAAAATTATCTGATGTTTATTTCACAGACTTTTTCAACAGATCTCTGTAATGACCAGAGACTTTAAAACTTTATTTTTCTTGGAAAGCCTACCTTATTTAAGGCATCTTAACAAACTGCATTTAGTTTTATATTATTAGATATAAAGATCAAAGTCTTAGCTTTTTTCTTGACTATCAGCAGACATGATTGAGCCTGCAAAAATCTTATCTCCAGCAGGACTTCATTGTGGCCTAATCAGCATAGGTTGTCTAAGTCTGGATAAAATAATCTTTTCTTCCTCTTTGGAAGATGCAGTTTACAGGTTTCTGACTGAGAAAGGGAGTGAAGAGATGCTTAGACCAGGAATAAGCCTGCTGCAACAGAAGAACTTTAATAGTTGTTCAGTAGAGAGGAAATAAGTGAGCATTAGTTCTTAATTAAAAGGGATAATACATATTAGAGGAAAAATTCCTACTTTGAGAGGATACACACTGGGGACAAATGAAAGTCCCAGATTTTGAGAAAAGGTGAAACATACTGGATATGAGTAACTTCTCTCAAATTTCTTGCTCCCTGAACATCTCTTAATCCTGGATTACAAGGTCCCATCTGACTTTTGGGTTGACTTGAACTCACATCTACAAAAACTTTATTTTGAAAGGACAGTTTTACACTCTGAATCTGTGTGTGAATGTAGAGATAGGACCCTGAGGAATGGTTTGTGCTATTGGAGTCTCAATGTCCGCTGTTGCTGTGTCATACAATAAATCACACAACGATAAAGCACAAAGAGTCTCTACAGAGATGGTTGGAGTCAGGGCTGCACAGGCTGGAAACCTTCTCATTTGAATTGGAAACAGAATTTGATAGCTTCCTAAAAGGAAATACCGTGTGTAGACTTGCCTATTGAATGACTTCACTAAAATGCTAAACTAATATAATCAGAAACATTTAGCTATAATTTTTGCAGACACCATTGATAGTACAGGCTTCCCAACTCTAAATGTGTTTTGCATTTGTTTAAGATTTGAAATAATTGGGCCTGCTCTTAATTGTGCCAGTGCAACAACAAGTTACAGAGTTGTTTTACTGCCTTAAAATACTTTTAACGAAACTTAATTGTCTGATTGAGTTACTGTATATTCTTTAAACACACCAAGGGAAAGAGAATTAATTACTTTCTTATAAATAAGGAGAAAAACTTTCTCATTGAAATTTTGTAATTCTTCGGGAGAAGCTTTTTTGACTGAGGTGCCAAGGATTCCCATTGCTGTGCACCAGCCTGGTGTCCCACTGTTGAGTGCCAGGTGAGGAAAGAGCAGGTCTTCTGCAGCCACTGATATCTACAGCTCAAAGCCCAGCCTTTCACAAAGTCACAAGAAAGACATTTGTTAATGTCAGTTCTGTGTTTGTTTAGGATATTTATAACTTGAAAAAAAGTGTGTTGTTTTTAAAAGTATTAGCAAGAAGGGCAGCAAAAAAAGGCTAAGAAGATGAGACCCTTGGAGGTAAAACTATCAATAGCTAGCAATCTACAATTTAGAGGAAAAAAGCCTGAAGGGAAATATGATTTGGGTCCACAAAGTCATTTATGTATTGTGAGCTAAGCAAAGAACTGTTATTCAGCTGGTCATTCTGGATAAGAATCAGCAATATACATGAAACTAGTATAAAGTTGGCTTAAAACAGGCATAAAAGTGATTATAGTGATTATTTTCTCAGCAGGTCAAGAAATTTCAGAACCTATTGCCCAAGGATGTTGTGGAGGAAAGCAGTAGATGTTCAACAAATTTATTAGAAAAAACAGGCCCATAAATGGATTCCAAAATGACTGGGAAGGCTGTTCCCTCTGATATCCCAAGTGCAAAAACCATGAATGCTGGAGAAACACGAGTTAAAAGAATTGCATGAAGTAGTCAGGCTTGCAATCTCATCTTAAATACTCCATAATGGTACTTTTTGAGGCAGAATACAATGTTGGGTAGACCACTAGCCTAACCCAGTCACTTCCTACATTCAACAGTCTTTGGGCATGACTGGAAGGGAACAAGTGGTGTGACGAGGTTTTAAAACTGAACTGAAAGTGAAAAGTAGTTCAGTTTCATAAATAATGTGAAAATCATTACTTCCAACAATGACAGTTGACTCTTTCTGGAACTTCATGCCCCAAAGTCAATTTTGGGGTATCTGCACAGGTCCAGGAGTTGCACTCAATGATCCTTCATAGATTGTCCACTGAATCTGTTAGTTTTAAATCTCTGTAAAATTTTTAGACATGCATATCTTCAGAAATGGATAAAGTGTTCAAGAACTTTGCATCCTGAGCATTTAAAAACACTAAAAAAAACCAACAAAAACCAAAATAGTCAAACAAACAAAAACCCCAAAGCTCACTTCAGGCTCTTTGTGGTGGTGAAGGAAGCCTAAAGCTGGTCAGAAGATTTGCATTTCCTGGAGATATTTCAGCTCAAAAGTTTAGGTTTTCACAGAAAGCTTCCTGAGACTGTCTGAAAAAATGTAAAGAATGTTTGTCCATTTGAAGTAATCTTTTTCAGAGACCTATCTAAGCAAAAAATATGATGAAGCTTCTCTGTAGGTGGGATTAGACTGAAGGACTTTCTCAATCCCAGACCCACATCCATTTCACAAATCTATGTGTACAGTTTCGTACTACAGGGAGCAAAATCTGCTTGCCCTTACAGCATATTGGTGCTGTGAAAATAGCAGAGAAGGATTTCTAATCTCTTTTAAGTTTTAAATATGCTTGTTTCCAAGATAAGGAACATAAGGTTCACAAGTTGTGTAAGACTTTCCATGCAGGAGCCCTCAGTGTTGGAGCAGAGCAGGATCCTGGCAGGGAGCGCGGCTGTGCCCCAGAGCTCTCCTGGTGCTGGATGGATGCTTTGCTCACCCTGAGTATGTGTCCTGGGTTGCCGTGTAGGATGTACACAAAATATTTATTCTATCACCATCTTCATGAACTGTAGGAGCCAGGTGGGGCAGTGTTTTCCCAGGCCCCTCCTTTGGGCTGTCTTCTGCTCATGGCCCATCAACGCCTGGCCCATGACTCACAGGTAACTCCCTCCAGGAGTTATCTCTGTTTAATGGGCCATCAAGGACCCACTTCACACTCATCATCCCATTGGGAGATGCTCCACCCAGGGGGAGGAGCCAAGCATTCTCACCTGGATAGAATCTGGGATTTGGGACAGGACAAGCAGCCCTGACCCACTGGATTCCCAGAGGAGCAGAGCTCCCAGACCTTTCTACAGGATCACTGCTTCAGGAAGAGCCCCTCACCTGGACTGCTTCCACCACCCCGCTCAGGTTGTATTCTGACTCTGTCAGTGGTCCTTTGTGTTATTGCATTTATTTTATTTTATTTTTACCTTTTTACCTTTCTTCTTATTAAATTATATCTCTGACTTGAAGCCCCTCATTTGTTTTGCTTTCAAACCACAACAGTATGAACATGGGAACTAACAGCACCTCTGAGCTTGCAGTTGTAGCTGGGCTGAGATGCCACCATGCATCTGTCACTGAGGTCTGCAAAACTGTGGCAGACACAGCAACAATACAAATGATTGCACATAACAAACTCCCTAAATGGAGTAATAAGTCTACAGGATTTTCGTGAGCACAGAGTTTTAGTCTCTGTGATAATATCACCATTTCTGGAAACAGATTCAAATCTTGCCCAAACTGTACCACTGTAAGTGAATTTCTGTGTCTCTGAGCCTTTCCCTCAAAACTCTTATTTGAATGTTAATGGTTCTATTGGATTCCTTGGGGGTTTTTACCTTGCATTCATTGTAACATCAGTCAATTAAAGAAACTTAGATAACTTTATCACCAATTCAAAATTCCCTTTCCATTCTCCTTTGTGGAACTACTTAGCCCGTCTCTGGTATCGTTTCTCTCTGTTCAGCCAGCTTATCCAATCTTAGCTGTTTCCTCTGGTATAATCTTCCATGTTTGTGACTCCTGGGGGGCCGCCTTTCATTTTTATTGCTCCACCCACTGGAAAGTTCTTTGCTCGTTATTTTATTTTAAAGCTTTCAAAATTTCAGTAGTCTGACTTATTTCCTCTCCATCTATCAAGTGTTCTGAAAGAAAGAAAAAAAAATCTATGAAAGAAACGGCACTGTATTTACACTGATACTCTTGAATTTAGGTCTGCATGGCAAAGAGATCTGAGCTACACAATGCACAGAATAAAGATCTATGGAAAAAGCAATCCACTCCTTTCTTCATCATGGAAATACCAAGTCATGAACATTCACAAATGGGTTTTACTTCAAAGTTGAATGTCATGCAAAATAATGAGTTGTTAGCTGTGACATTTAAGAAAAGGATTACTGTGAACTTATTTTAAAAGGTAATCTTATTTCTCTTACTCATGGTGACTCATTGGTTATGACATTTGATTTAGAAACATACCATATAGAGATAACTGCTCAGGGTGTTATTCATAATCAGTGTCTGACAAACACTGAGTAGCAGGAAACCAAGAAAACAAAGGTTGTCTGCTGTACTTGCTTTGAGGGCACAGGAGGAGCACACTTAGTTTTAATCTTTGACCTTTCAGTAAAGGATTATGGAACAGCAACCAGATAAATATTATTTTGGAACAAACAAAGTGAACCAAAAAAATCAAGATTTGGTCTTCCATCAGTACAGAAACGTTCATACTTAAACCTATGTAAATATAGGTTCATTCTGTTTCACAGCAGAAAAAAAATGAAACTTCAAATTTATGGAAATCCATCAGGGATTTAGTATCTAGAAGAGGGATGACCTTTTTTTTTTAATACTGCCAACTTCTAAAATAAATATAGAGAAGGAAAGAAATAATCAGTACACGAAAATGAATGTTGTGGGATATGATTTGGGGGAGAAAGAACAGTGCATCACTAGCTACTAAATGCAAACTGCTTGTGAGATGTCAATGGACATCAACTTGATCAACATCACAGAATGTTATGAAGCTTACATGTGATTGCTGTACCAATGGTGTGAAACAGCCAGGGAACAGAGGTAGAACAGAAATGACTTGTCAAATGTTTGGGTGGGTTTTTTTTAATTAACAGGTGTATTGTGTTTTCCCACAGAGATATTAGCAAAATTTTTGAGCCCAACAAAGCCTGGCTTGGCTAACCAGATCTCTCTGGACCTTCTCATGAACTCTAATTGAAGCATTGAGAGAAGTAGGTCAATCAATCTATCTATATATTTTAAAAATATATATGGCAAACTGTATATTGCGCATATAGACTCAGGAGGAAGGGAAAAAATGCTCCAGACTATTAAAACAGAGGAAATTTCTGAGTAAAAAATTGAACCTCAAGTTTGTCACAACACTGAGAATGCAGGAGCCCTTTTCTTGGACACCAGACAGTGCTTCAAATGCATCTGAAACACATAGTATATGGCCAAAAAAACAATTCTTCCCTTCCTGGGAAGGGAATAAACATTTCTTTCAATAGTTTTCTAACATCAGTGAGTTAGAATATGTCTAAATTGAAACTACATATTTTTGTATATGTAAAGAAAAAAAAGCAATTATTATCAAAATGCTCAACAAGGTACAGTTGTGGCTTCCAAATGTTTTCCCTCTTTGGTATCACACTGACTTATTTGGCTTATAAAATCTAGAATGCATTATATTATGTCAAAATTTGACAAGTCAGAATGATGAAATTTTAAAAGGCACTATTCATGTGCATTTTAGTTGGAACATATATTTCACTTTTGCTGTGAATTTGCCTTCTTAAAATTTTTTCTATAAAGCTTAACTAAATTGGAGAGGAACAGTATGTTCCATCCATATGTGTCTGTAACATCCACTTGAGGTAAAGCACTGTTTATTTTAGGATCCCTTTGCTATTGAACTGTGGAGGGAATGTGATACACTTCTAGATTCTGTTGTAGGCTGAGAAGGGCAGGTGATAATGAACTGTTATCATCTTTCTTTAATATTTTAGCAAAAGGAAAAATAGAATTGGAAGACTTCTTGTGTGAATTGTTCCTACCAAATATTAGATTAGATGCTATCTGTCTGTTATGATAATATTGCTTTCTGGAGCCTTTTTTCAGATAGACAGCTGCAATATTTTGGCTAAATAATTAACAAAACTTTTGACTAAAGATATCAACTTATTTACTTATTTGTTGAGCTATTTAAAATAATAAAAAAGAGACAGTATTTATGGTTTGTTAAGAAAACACCTTATTTTCAAAACATTTGAAACAAAATTTCAAAACATTTGCTAGAGAAACATTTGATAGAGAACACCCACTGGTGGCCCCATGGGTTTACCCAGAAAGGAGAGTAACCTAGTCCATCAAGTACCCTGAAATAGAGTTACACAATGCAAAGTTTTCTACCAAATTGCTTGAGCATGAAAAGAGAAAGAAACAAGTTTGGGGTAGCCAAGAGAATGTGAATTGACTGACTACTTGTCCAGCCAGCAAGTGCTTTCTCCTCTTGGCCTGCCAGTTGGGGATAGCAGGTTTTTTATAGGTATTCAGACACATATGTGTAGGTATATATAGACCTCAGTAGCCTGTAGAGAAGCCAGCCCTGAACCAGTCCATAGTTGTCATCACGAGCATACTCTGCTCCATTACAGATAATGAGCCCTTCTGTATTTGGAGAGATAAGGAACAAACCACAGCTACACATGGATGTCTCTGCCAGAGAAAGCTGTGGCCCTGCACAAATAGTACCAAGCAGGACCTGATAACCCCAAAGGACCTGGCTCCCCATGATCAGTTACAGCAGTCCCCATAATATCAAATACTGCCTATTTCTTATGCCTATATTGGCCTGGGTAATGAAGAATTAATATTATAATTATCCTCTCATATTAGGCAATCACTAACAGAAAAATGTCTTGATGGTAACATTTTATCACCCAAAGAGTGGGTGCAATGACTTCAAAGATTTTCAGTAGCCTATAAAGGTGTATTAAACAAGCTGAAAACACTTCATAGAGTAAACATGTTTAACAGGAGCATCTGAGCTTGTGCTACAGGTTTATTGGCCAACATGCCAAGATGACACCTGTACTGTGGAAATGAATAAAGCAGAAACTATAAGAGACTTGAATTTTTAAGGCCCATCATGTTATTGGTAACATATTTTCTGATGAATCATTATTTTCAGATTCTGTCTTCAGCCTGAAGAAAATAATTCCAAAATATGATATAATGTTAACCATCTTTGGGTAAATACAAAAATTATATATTAGTAAAATTAAATTTTTTTTAGGGATTTAGGAGTCCTGAAATTGGTTTAACTTTAAAGTATTTTACAGAAAATTTTTATTATTTTTGTCAAAGATGTTTAGAAGCAGTGACAAATTCTGCACTTTCTTATTTACTGTACCTCTTACAAACATAATTCTGTGGAGATCATCAATACTGGGTAACATGTGGAAAAGCCTTTCATTGGAGTAACTTTAAAGAATGAATCATCTCATTTCCAGAGGACAAATCAAGCAGTGCTGGCCATGTGGTGGAAAATATAGGCAATCTGGCTGGATGTATTATGTCTATTTAAAGACACAACTGGAAACTAAATGGGAAGTTTGACACTTTCATGCGTCACAAGTGAAAAGGCATAATACTGCCCTTGTACATAGAAATTGGGGGCATGGTACTTGGAACTATGGGCTGGATTCTTTTATTACTTGTGCACATTACAGGTATCAGTTGCATCATGTAATTCAACAGATTAGCTGTTCCCTCCCTTCCCAGTGTGCTCAAGGAGTTGGCATACACTTCATTAACATCTCCAGCCTCTAAACACAACAAGAGTCTTCAAGAAAAATGCTTTAATTATGTGGATGTGTTTTTTACTTAAGTAACAGTTATGAAAGAAAAAAATATTTTGTTGCCTCAGTGTTTGCACTATCCTTCACTTTCTGCTAGCTGAAAAGTTTCAATATTATACATGTGGTTCCTTTCAAAACAAAACACCAATTAAAAATAATTAACTGGAACGCTGAGAAATTCATGTTCCGTGGAACATTGAGAAATTCATGTTCCATGGAACAACAAATTGTTTCAAATTGGTGGTACAGAACTGAATTGGCAGCATTACAGTTATTAATGCTGCTTTCTCCGTTAATCAGGAGAAACCTCTTTCTGGCAGCTTTCTGTGTGTATTTTCATTGCTTTCTGTGACTCATATATACAATACAGAGTATAAAATGTAATAATATTGATATGAAGCAAAGGCGTGACAAAAATGTACTTTTTATGAACCACAAAAATATTTTGTAAATGCTGAGCTTCATTGTGGTCTACAATAATTCCTGTTCTTAATTTGTATTGTAATTTGTTCTTCTCTTCTTGTACTTCTAGTATTATGATGTTTTTCCCTTTCTAAGTGGCATAATTATGCATTGCAAACCTGCATTGGTTCCTTTCATATTAGAACATATATTGACATTCCTACATACAGACTTGGAAACCCATAATTTAATTTTAATTCTAACCCAGAATTTGCAAATTTTTATATTATTTATACCTGTTCAGAACACATGTAGACTACAGAAACAGTGGAGATGGATACATATCATGATGGAACATGGTGCATGGATCTACCATAGAAAACTATACTATTCTGATGCATGACAACCTAATTTGTACTTTACATGTTTCCAACTCCAACTTAGAAGTTTGCTCTAGTGATTTTTGGAAAATCTGTTCATGTTGTGGTTTGCTCATTTTGGATATGATTCCAGCATGAAGCCTTCTTTGCAAGAAGTAAAACTTGTTCTAGCTGCTCATAAAATTTTCCCCAGAAGTGTTTATAAAAGCTAATAAAAAAGAAAGTGCTCATTATTTTTGATAAGCAGTGAAGGATTGGAAATACATATTTCAATAATAGAGCTAAAGCTATTTGGGAGTAAAGAAGGATATATATGCATTTTTAAACTGATAAGTGTTTCTTAAACCATGAATTTTCATGAGTCACTTACCTCAGAGTTGAAAACTTTAAACCTTTCTTTTAGCTATGGTTAAGTGGAGGGAAAATACACCAAGTCCCAGCTGATGTCAAATCCAGCTTTAAAATATTGGGATTTAAAGGATGTATAATACCAATAAGTCTAAAACTATTAGGGCTTCCTAGTGAGAATATACAGGACTGGTTTATGTAGTTTTTGACAGAGAACTTAAATTAGCCCTGCAACATGGATGGTGTAACTTTTCCTGCTGCCTGGGAAAGAAATGCTGTCAAGCTGTAAGTTGTGGTGATGGCACTTAGTCTGTATGAGTCTAATAAAAGGGCAGAGTGTACGCATGTTTCTCCGATTTTAGATTTTTTTTCTCTTGGTCAGAACTTTGAAGTCTTTTTAAAGCTTTGTTCTCTTCCTCTCTTCCAGGCTAATAAAAAGAATTATTATTACTACCACATTTGTGTCTCTTGGATTTTATTTTGGCTAATGCAAGCATTTTTACAACATGATCTTGGACAAAGGAGCAATTAGAATTAAGGAGCCTTATCCAACAATTACAGCACTTATTGCAATTATAATAGTAACTTAGTAAGTTGATGACTTACTGAGTTACCCAAATGATAAATTTTTATTTTGTTTTTAAAGTCAGCAAAAGCTTAATGCTAGAGTTTTGTAATGAGCCTGTGGTAACCAGATTTGTAGTCTGAAGCCTTCGTCTGCCACACTGTTAGCCATCAAAAGAGCCCTGTCCTACCAAGCTTTCTATTTTCACAACAGGATATCTGGTTTCTTTTATGAGGATACAGCTATGTTAATTTGGTTTAGTGGTTTGTTGGAGGTAAGCATGCTCTTCACAGCACAAACACCAAAATCCCCTTAAAGCAGTTCCTCGTTAATAGCTGGGGTCTGATTGGCAGCATTGCATTGTAAAGTGTGATTTGGTTGGATAAATATGTTTAGTCTAGTAAGCACTTTAGTGATTGAGTGTCTGTTAATGGATAAAGGTGGATTATGGCGAAACCTCTACAGGCTGTCATTGAGCACTTAGAGTTGTGAGATGTCATGGGAGGAATGGAAAACAAACCGGCACTGTGGAAAACCTCACCAACTATAAAATATTTTAAATATTTGGTGCCATTTCAGCATTTAGGTTTAAAATCATATTTCACTTGGAGGAAAACAAAGCGGAGCAGACTGTGCAACTCATTGCCTCCTTGTTTGGCCCTAAAGAAAGCAGACCCACTACATTCATCTGGGCATATTCAGAGAGAGACCTTTCTGAGCCCATGACAGTCAAAAAAGCCACCAGGTACATGGAGGGTAAGTGCAGAGTAGCTATAATTTTTCTTAGGTGTTACTGTAAATCTTTTAATGCACCAAGAAGCAATGCAAGCCGGTGCAGTTTTATAAAATGGTATGCTTGCTTGCAGCTGTACAAGCCCACTTCTTTTTTTTAACACCTTCTCCAAAACAAAGGTTTTTGCAATGCCACCCTTCCTCCTTCTCCTTCTCCTTCTAAACACTTAGAGGAAGATCTTTCTTGCTTTTAAAAGAGGTAATCTGATCCTCCTTACAAACCACCAACAAATGTCACTTTTTTCCTCTGCTCAGGTGTACACAGCTTTTTTATGAGGTGTTAAATATCAGCTTACTTGAGGACTTGAAATGGCCTTAAGGCCAAGTGACAGATACTCAGACACAAACATAGAAAGTCTCTATTTCTGGTAGGTTTAAAAGCATTTGTTTCTTTATTGATGGCCATGGTATAGTGATTTGTTATATTTGATTATCATACTGCAAAGTATGGCCTAAAGCAGCAGGTGAATCATACACCCAGACTATTTTAGTGTTCATACTCAGACAGAGATTTGGTATGTCTTTTTAAGCCATTAAGCTAAAAGTTTCCTTGGGTTCTCATGCGATATTTTTTGGGTGAGTAGAGGTTTGTTATGAAGGAAAAGCCTGGAAATCTTCCTTCTCTTCTCTTTTCTGCTCTCTTTTATTCTTTTTTTTTCAAATATATCAGACCCATGCCTTGCAGTTAATAGCTACCATGTGTCAGTATATGTTCAAGGCCACAAAATTTAAAAAAACTCTCGTGAAACTTTTAGAGGGGAAAACATTCCCGCTTAGTTTTGGGAAGCTTCTTGCAGCTTCACTGTAAACCAAAATGTTTCCCACACTTTGTTCATCTGGTTAAGACTGTCTCCACAGGTGGTTTACTTTCTGGTCAAGTCCAGGTTTACTGGGTGGGTGGTGGTTTTTCCATCAGTTATGGTCTTTACTGTAGGTGCTCTTCTAAAAGATATATTAAATCTCAAATGTATTTCATAGACTTGGAAGGAATATAATGATTAAGTCAGTTCTTTCTATTATGCTATCCTAAAAACAGGCTAGATGGTTATAAAAGTTATTTCTGGCTGAGTGGCTTCCTGGAGAAGATATTCCTCACTAGGATCCATGCAACCACTCCCACACTGCAAAAATTTAACACGGAGAAAAATAGAATTGTAGAAAATCTTTTCCTGTGCTTCTTATCACAACTCTTCTTTCTTGAATGAGGTAATAAACCACCATTGTAATTATTGGTTTCATATAACAGAATTGCCTCAAGTCACAGAAATCTTGCTCTTGGCTGTTAATTGTTAGCAATAATAAGATAGAAAAAAGGAAGGATTCTTTTTATTATTATGTAAAAATATGTTTTATTGGATACACTACTTTTAATTTAGAGACTGCATATATCGTATTTGCAATATAGTTTTAAAATCACGAGCAATTTTTACATTTTAAAACTGCAGACTGACAAGACATGAATGACTCAGGTGATAACAGAAGTGTAATTTAAAACTAAAATGAAGGATGGAGAAGGTAAGGAAAAAAGTAAGCTGTCTGAAGAAATAGAAGTAAGCAAAAGATTCAGTGAGACAGAAGTTGAATATAGATGTCTTATAAATGAGAACAAACATTAAGAATGCACTGATTCTAGAGACAATCAAATATTTTGCAGTAAATATTTTTGGTTTTGCATAACAGAGCTGGGAATTAGATAACAAATAAAACCTCAGGGAGCTTTAACTCTATGCCATGGACAAGAAATTTATTTCAGAATGTTTTAAAAGAAAATTCAGAAATATTGGCTGGATTATAAATGTTTAGTAACGTTATTAGTCTAATGAGAAATATGAATGTGATCCATGAATTTAGGAATTATGAGGTCAGTATTTTAAAGTGATGCCAATTACTCTAAGACTAATAAAGCTCTTTTTCTAGAAGTTAAACATAGCTGCAGACACTCAGGCCATCTTGGACTTCTTTTTCTAGCATTTCCAGTTTTGCTCTTGCATCTTTATTTTTCTCTAAAATTAGTAATTTTGAGATTTAAAAGTGTTTTTCTCTCCTAAGTTGCTCCACAGTACTTTCATGTTAAAGACAGGATGAAAAAACAGACTGGCTAAACAGGGGAAACAGTAAAAAGTGCACATAGGAAAGTGCTCTAGGTGCATGAACTAATCAAACAAGAGAAAACAGGCATTAAAGAGCAGGTAAGGAAGTAATTTAAACCGCTGTAATTTTAAGTAGTAGCATACCTAAACTGGAGGCAGATTTTTTGAGGATAAATGGTTCCTTAATATTAAATAAACACATACATACGCACAATACTTACACAAATACTAGCTGAGGTTTTTACTTGGGTAACTGGGTTTTTAGTTTTGGCTCACAACCTTGGCAGTAGTTTTCTTCTCTTGCTCCAGTGTAGTTTTTCTGCTTTGGTTAGCCCTAACCACAACACTGTACCTCTGTTCCTGATCTGCAGGTGAAATATGTGCAGCTTTTGAAACCCTTTTTACAAAAACCCAGCAGGCATCCAAACACTTTCAAGCAATAAATAAGACTCCACAAACAAAAGCAAGCTAAACCTTCTACTTCATTCATAAAAATATATATGCAGCATTATTTACCCAATCAGATGGCTATTTGTGACACATGAAATAACTTGGTGGTCTCAGCCCAACTGCAACTGGACAGCTGTTTGAAACATAAAATTCTCCACCATAATTGGCTTTAACCAGCATCCTTGTCAGTGAAATAGCCACATTTTCTGGGGCCACAGAGATTTCCTCATAGCCTAGAGGTGGTTCTTCTAGATTAAGCATGTGGGTGGCCTGTTGATAGTGGTACAATTTAAAATAACTTAAAAAAAATCTTTATACTGTTGGAATTTTTCTGCACTACGTCTTTAATTTTTTTACAGATCGGGACATAATTCTACTCCTGAGATTTTCCTAAATGTTAAATTTGTAAAATGTAATGTATATTAATGTTGAAAAGGGTTTTGCAAACTGAAATAATTTGTCTTTTGGCAGCCAATAACAAAATAATATAAAGATACCAGAATTTAATTCAATCCTTAAAGCAAAATTCTTGGTTTTTCCTTAAAAGAAAGAAAAAGAGAGAGAGAGAGAGAGACTTAGAACCAGACTGGTTTATATTAGTGGAAAAGGAAGTGCCACAATTGCCACCTAGTTAAACTCAGATCTCCAAATTTATCCTGTGCTGGGAATAAATAAATTGCCGAATTGGAATGAAACTCTATCTGAATAAATGGTGAAGTATTCGAAAAGAAATTTTACAAATTCCAGTCTCAAAACATAAAATAATGAAGACAAACATACCTCGCTCAGATTGAGAAACTGTTCAGAAACACTGTGGATAATTCCAGCCTGGAATAAACACTGCCTTTGCCTAGACTGATAGGACTATCACACATAACCTCAGAAATATAAATTGATATAAGCCCAAACACAATATGCCATAGAAATTATCTGAGATAGCTCTGAACACTGTGAAATGAGAGGAGTGAAATGTACAAATTATTACAAAAACAAGCACCAAATTCTCTAATTCCCTGTAGCATGTACAATACCTTGGCACCAAATATAACATACAACCTGTCTGAAACAGTAAAGATTTACACTCACTTTGCACTAATGTAAATGCCTGTGCAGGGAAGTGGATATTTTGGCCCATAATGTGGAATTGTTTAAGTGCTACGAGAGAAATGTTGCTGTAGTATTCATTTTTTAAAGTCTGCCTACTTTTTTTATTTCCCAGTTACTGCTTTTTAAAGAAATGTCAGTTTTATTTACCTTTTATATTTTGTCTTGTGTATGAGCCCTGGACAAGCTGAGGGGAAAATGTAGGTTTCATAACATGCTGTGGAAAAAGGAGAGGTAGGATGGGGATTCTTCATATTTAAAAAAAAATAAAATAACAAAAGCCCTGTTAAGTCAGATGGGCCCATTCTTTGTACTGCTCCCAAGGCCTATCAGAAGAGCACTGTACAAAAACAAAGCCTGGTGAAGAGGAAGCAGCTGCAGGGGTGATATAGAGCTCTTTCTTATAAACAAAGAGCACCAACAAATCTGTTTGAGCATGAATATTAGATTTGCTGACTTTTGCCGACTTTTGCTGACCTCACTACAAGAGATAAACATATTAGAAGGAGTGGAACAGCTTGTTGCTTGAGAGGTTGCCAGACGCGATAAGTGAATGGCAAAGTGGCAAATGAAGATGGTGCCCATCCCGACAGCCTCGGCCGTAGCTGAGAGTTGTGACTTGGTGAAGTGTTGTAGTGAGCGTTACTAGGCTGGAACAAGTGGATAAAAATGAACTATGAACCTCCTTTTTTCTAATGGCAAAGAGCTAACAGCTGCTTCCATCTGGGAACTGTGTGAAAGTGCCTTACAGCTGTACAATAATAAACAGCTAAAAACTCTGCACAGCCCACTGCTCCATTTACATTCTTTCCCAATCTTTTCCCTCATTAAACAGTAATCTTCCTCCTAATTATATTTCATCAATCTGTTGTTTATGGAACTCTAGATTAAATGGCAAACATATTGAAACAAAAATAAACTTATAATTAGTTGTCTTCTGCTCACCCCTCCTGCCTTTGTATTAGCAAGTGCATCATTATCAGACCCCGGGGGTTTGGTGAGGCAATCAGTTTACATGGTGCACTTTTGGCAGCAAAGAATAAAAAAACATTTGTAGCTGCATAATATGATTTACCAGCCCTAGGGCTCCAGGGTCTACACTTCCATAAATATAAGTGACAAATTATCAATAAATCATTCCCCGGTCTACCATATTGCATAATGTTTATTGAAACCCAGTTCTAATAAATATAAAAGTCACCTTTTTTATCCAAAGCATGAGAAACAAAAATGACAGCGATTACAAACAGAAATGAAAAATGAGAAATAAGTCCCTTCACAAGCAAGGAACCCTTTATTCCCTTCCATCCTGAGCGCCTCAGTGTTGTTGGCCTCTAAAAACTGCCTTGGAGCAGATACAACTTTCAAATGGTGATTTTACTCTTTGATTATGAGAAACATTGTTTTTCTGGAGTTGTTTGTTATGCTTATCATTGTCACATCTGGTTCCCAATCTCTGAAGAAATCAGTCAAGTGCACTTGCAGAACATTGATCAGAAGCAACAATAGAATTGGTAAAGTTCTCCCAACTAGGCCAGTTGTAGACGAGCTCAGCACAACTAGGCTTGTGCCCTGGAACTGAGTTTGTTTTGTTCATTGCAAGAAGTTATTTGAAAAGTGAAAAAAAAGAGAATAAGAAAATATTTGCATATTAATTGTTTTCATTCCTCATCTCTGTAAACTGAAAACCACAGCTCTAAAGAGTTATACTTGGGTTTGGGGAGGTTTTACTCTACTTTGTGATGATAAAAACTAGTCTAAATATTTCTCTAGGATGTAAAAGGCCCTACAGAATGCTGTTTCAAGAAAATTTCTCATAAAAATTTAGATTTTATTGCATTTCCCCTGCATATTAAGAAAAAAAATCATATATTTGTATTTCTTGAAACAAATTTTGGTAATATCTCACCTGTTACAGGGGCTGATTAAACATGGGATTATCCTAACCCACCATTTTCAAGCAGGTCAGCATCTGGAAGTAATTTATGCAGAATAGTCATTAGACTTCTGCAATAATTTCAAGAAGTCAACTTAAATCTTAACTGGAATTCTCTGTCCTTTTGTACTCTGTAAGACAAACATCAGACACCAAGATTAAGCTTAAGTAATATCTCCTCTTCAGAAAGATTTCATTTTCCACTAATCTTCTGGATTTTTTCACATGTAATCACAGCTTTGTACCATAAAAAAAAATAAAAATAAAAAAGAAATGTACTAAAATATTTTATTCCACTTACTTAAATTTCTGTTGGGTATATTCTGCCCAGTAAGATGTAGGACAAGCATGATGAATATATAATCAACATGTTCAGAGACACATTTTTGCTGATCTAAAGTAGCATTTGGGAAAAGACGGGTTTTTTCCCCGCAACTTTGGTGGAACTTTTGTTTGTTGAGCCCTGTAGGACTGGACCCAGTAACTTCCTTTTCAGATTAGACTCTATTTATGGTTCAGGCTTTCCTCTGCTGCGCGATGTTTGTTGGTGTCTTTCCATCTCGTTTTGAAGGCAGCACAGGCCCACACAGTGGTGTGGCTGTTAGTGGTGTATGGCAGGGTGAAAATCTCTTTCTCAGAAGTTCTTACAGAGTTTTGGAGGAAATGGTTCATTTCTTATAGTTTTAAGGTCCTATCTTGTTGACCCACTGGAATAATCGTGACAAATTCATTTGCTTTGTTCCAAGAGTTTACACATAAGAACCTTAAAAAAAATTGAAAAAAGGAACACTCCTGACACTTGTAAAACATTTTAAAAAGCTCAATTTTAGAAGTTGTTCCCCCTCTGGTACTCTATCAAGGTGATAGATACCAAGTTGGCAGTATTCAGCAGTGTTATAGCCAGCGTGCCCTGGCAATACATCTGTGGCTGCCATGACAGCAAAATCAACCTAAAATTCTTGTGCATAGGAATCCTCATCCTCGGGATCCAGTGACTCCAGCCACACTCTTCTCCCCATTTCAACCATCCCTCTCAGTGGCAGCATGTCCTCAAGCCCTGCTGTGGGAAGGAGAAGGGATTCAGGCACTCAGCCTACTGGAGCAGCCTGGATCCATAGCAAGGACGCAATTGCTGAGCAGTCGTGACTTAGAGACTTAACGCCAGCCCAACATCTCACATTCAGTGGTGAGTGAGGAAGTGGGAGAAACTGAGACTACTGAGCTGACAAACTATTTCCATTCACAGAAACAGGATGTAAAAAGAGACTTCAGAAATCTGGACTTTTAATAAAAGTCAAAATATAAACAGACGTGTATATCCTGACGTAAAGAATGACATTTGTGAGAGAGTTTGAGCAATCTGCATGAGAGTATCAGACTAACAGTATCAGATGATTTTCATAGATTTGCATGCCAGAGCTATTGCTCAACCTTCATATCTCTGATTTCATATGATATACCCTAATGAGGTCATAGCCTGGAACTAAGTGTAAAAAAAGGAATTATAATTCCAAATGAATCTGGCCAAAAGATAGTACTCCCATAGGGAAAAGTAGACTTGTCTAATCTGTAATAAGAATATTAAAATAGCTTGACATAGGTATTCTGCTTCTGCCTTTCAAGGAAAGCCCTGAAAACACTGTTAAAAAAAAAAAAAAAAAAAAAAAAAAAAAAAAAAAAAAAAAAAAAAAAGAACAACTAATATACCTCTAAGACCATCTTGCTATAAGTGAAAGAATCCATAAAATATCTGGGCCATGAGAGTTTTTCAGGTGATTAAATGACTGTAATAAGTATGACAGGTGTTTATTTTCTTTCATGGATACCTTAGGTACATTTCCTGAACTTTTTTCTGTTTTTTATCATAGGCAAAACTGAGCAATACACATTGATGGTTTTTGTTGCAAAGGTAAAATTACAGCTCATACAAAAGTCATGCTTAATTATGAATTGAAGAAAACTCATGCCTAGCAATGATCTAAGCTGCTACATGTATTATTTATATTATCCATCCCTTTGCATTATTTTGCTGTGTTTTTAATGGATTTTTGCTGGGTTTTTAATGGTCATTTAGTCCAGAGATTTTGCAGTTTACTGAAGCAGTGGCATTATCTCATACTTTTGTGCAATGGTCGCAGAGCCATTACAGAAGTCACCCTATAAAAGTCATTCAGTGGATTCTAATATGCTGCGCCCTTTCTGATAAGTTGTGTGTTAGCTTTAGTAAGGGATGTGTTGACACTAATAGCTGAATTGTTAATTTCAGAACCAAAAAAACAAAATCTATCAAAAAGGATGCATGAAAACAACATGAAAAATAATTCATCCTCATCTGAAGGTCTAAAGCCACTTAACATTTTCACAAGGACTTTCAGTCCTTGCTACCTGATGGGTACCTATGGGCTTACAGCCCATAAAATCATACTCAGCTTCTGCTTGGTGCTCAGTAATTCATCAGGGGGCTACGTGCAATCATTACATTTCTAACAATTCCTTTCCCTGATTGCACACTAAGATCTCTTTCTCCATTCTGAGCTAAAGCCAGGGTATTGTTTATCATTTAGCTGATCATACTGATATGACACATCTATTTTAATACTGTCTGTATGTGTATTGATAGCAAGGGCTAGCCCGCCAAGAAACAATTAGGCACCCTGTAGTGTAAGCACCCCAGTCCCATTAACCTCAGTGGATGACATTTGTGTCAGAATAGAAGGAGAGAGTTTGGCCCTGAACTTATCAGACAGCTGGAGTGTATTTTTGTCTTTTTTCCACAGTGTCAGTAGACATAACATAGGTTTTGCATGGGTTTGCATAAATCCAGCTTGAAATGAACACATTACTCTCTACACATAATTTTTTTCCCACATTTTTGGCTACAGAACTACTTTGCAATAGCAGTGTTCAACTGATATAAGCTGAAAACGATTTTAAGATTTAGCAATAGTCCAGACAGGTCTATATGCACAGGTAGGCTCAGCTTGTACACTGTGTCTGGTGCCCAGACATGACAGCCAGGACAGCAGGAAGCTCTAGATTTGCACAGAGCTCATGGGCTTATCCACCATACATGGGCTTATCAACTTTTGTGAGGGGAAGGATAATTTGCTAATATAAGAAGGATTATTTGCTAATATAAGATAGGTATATTTTACTATCCCTACACTAGCTCAAACTGATGTAGGAACAGTTAAATATACCTATCCCTATGATAAACCACATGAAAGCCAGTCACAGTATTGAATAATGAATACTTAATAGGATGCAAATTTCCCTTGAATGTACCATAATTTTGTGTTTGAATGCAAATTAAAAAAGCAATTTTAAGAGTTCAGCATCAACTATTAACGGGAGATTCTTCTCTTTGTCACATTTTGTAGGACTGCAGGTGCTAAAAGTGAAAACTTGTAGGATTGCTTGTTGTGGTTTCTCACTTTCACTGGTGGCATTGCACTTGGTGAGAGACTGTGAGAAAGGGACTGGAAAGAGAGATCTCAGGGTGGAGCACCTATTTCCAGGCACTGAAAAACCTCTGGCAGCTTGAAATTTTTTTGTTGGATCTTTCTTTTCAGATTAAATTATTTTCTGTATCTATGTGCAGAATTTTTATTGGCCTCTCATCTCCGAGACCTAATATATCATTGGATATATTTGGCCTCAATAATAATTGAATGGTGAATATTATTTCTCTTAACGTGTTCTTCAGAAATTAGCACAATTTTCTATTGTCATTACTTAGTTATCTGTGTACTTGAGAGCCTAAGCATTAGCCAACTATTCTGTGCTTTTCTGGAGAAGTAAATAGATGCATATGAATTTTTATTTCATTTTTAACAGTTATTGGGGAGTTTCATTTGTGTTAGAAAACACTTTTTTAATCAAATCTCCCTTGAAAATAGAAATTCCATGCATGAGGGAAATATGTCAGAAAACTCACAATCTCCATGTTAATTCCCAAGGTATTTAACTCCATGTTGAAACAAGAAGTATTTTACATTAAAGAATAGCTCCTCATTTATTGCTTGTACAAGGATGTTTAAATACTTTGGAAGACGTGGACAGAATCAGCTACTTGCAGATGTTTTCAGCTCTGATTGGCAGCAGTGCCTGCTGAGGGAATAACAGATCACAAATATTGGCTATTTGAAAGCAAAGAGGAGGGATTCATTTGCATAAGTAGAGAGGGTGGGCTGCACAAAAACAAAGCACAGTCCTAAATTTTCAACAGCACAGTGCCAAAACTCAGCTTTAATTATAAACATTAACTTGGACATAGAACTTCAGTGTTGGCTTTATTTTGCATTCTAATCCCCCTAGTACCACTTGTGACATTAATACCAGTCCACTTTAGAGCAAAAGAAACAATGGTAATAATATTTAATAATGTCCAGATATTAAGTGGATTAAACACATTTCCTAAGCTCTTCTGAGCTGCAGTGTGCTACATAAAGAATGGGTTTGAAACAAAGTCTGCTCTAAGACTGAGCCAGAGCTGAGCTTCTTTAGGCAATCCTCAAAGTGAGCAGGCAGATACAGAAGATGTTTCTGACCTCTGTCAGCATCTGCCATATTACTGCACAGCAACAGCTCAATAACAGCCACTTTACCAGGAGACCTTTGGAATAAGATTTCCTTTCATCTTAATTTAGTTACTTTCTTGGAAATTCTCACAGGGGAATCACCAGCCTTCAGTCATAGTGTCTACAAGTGAATGCCACAGTTTGCAAGATATTGTACTCTTGCAAGATCCAATGATTTTACTTCATGCTACTTATTTATTTTAAGGCATTGACTCCTGCAATTACATGGAAGGAGCAAATCTCGGCCTTTTTTTTTCCATCTCTGGGAATAAAACCAACAATAACAAAGACAGTTCATTTGGGTTTTTTTTCATTAGCACTCTCCCACATTGAAAACCTTAAAATGTAATGCTTAATGCTTCCAAATGAAGAAGAATCACAGCGCTTCCAACTTTTAAAATGTGGTTCCTTTTAAAACTTGCAATAAATATGAGGAGAGATCCTGAATCACAAGTCTTCAATTCTTGGGGTTAGCAGCATGAGATAGTATTTCAACTTTCATTCATTGAAATTCATTGCAAGCACTCTATCAATTTTTACTGGCACAGGACTGATTAGAGAGAGATACTTTCCTTTGCACCTGCCATGGCAGAAGGCAGCCTGAGTAAAACTACTCCACTGATGTCTAATCTTGCTAAACCCACAAATCTAACTTGATTTTGGCATGAATCAAAGGAATTGCTCATTTCCATTGCTTTCTCTCCCATGCATGTTTTATCTTTTTTATCTAATTCTAACTTGCTTTTTTTTCCCCCCAGGTTGAGAGTTAGCTTCCCTTGCCATGTTTGTTTAACCTCTCTAGTCCATTGTATTTTCTCTGGCTTTACTTTTGGCAAGATCTTTCAGTGCAACATCAACATCAAATCTAGTTAATATGATCTTTATTCCATTTTCCAAACCACTAAGATGTTAATTAAAAACAGCTCTTACACTGATCCTTCCATTGGCTTGGACAGTTAGATATTTTGCCATTTAACATTATCCTGTTTTCTAATCTCTCTGGCCCCATTTACTTAAAAGGTTGAATTAAGTTTTCAAATTATGGGCCACAAGATTTTACTAAGTACTTGAGCTAAGATAATGTATGTCAAGCTACTTTATTCCATTTTTTCATTAATTTTTAAATTGTCCTAAAGAGCATAAAAATATATTGGCATTTGTATTCAAATGCATTCACTCAATATTGCATACTCCATATGCATTTAGGAATAATTTCTATTTATTTTTTTCATTCTTTTCCACTTGATTACTGAAAATATTTTTTAAAAAAATATTAATGATGTTTGTATCACACTAGGATAAGTATTTTACCCTGTCCTATAAGTATTGAGGAGGAAATATTCAGTGAATTTTCCAAGGGTAGAAGCCAAGTCTGGGATGCAGGGGATAGCAGGGCCCAGTGGCCATTTTACTCATAACATAATAGTACTCTTAGATACTTTGTCTTGGGCTTTTTTTATGTGTTTAATTTTTTTATTATTTAACTTGAAGTTGAGATTAATTGCCAGGTTTTTGCAGCTAGAACTATCTGTTTTGTTTAAGATACATTAATTTCATTAAGAATGCATTACTTCTGATGTTAGGTTGTGTGTACCAAAAACAAAACTTGTGAAAAAAGAATGCCAGTTTTTGTTCTCAGCATTGTATTGCAAAGTTCTGAGTGTCCAGTTATCAGATCACAAGTTAAAAAAAAAAAAAAACAAAAAAAAAGCCTTTCTGAGATTTGTGCATCTATAAATTGGCCTCTTGGTTTCAGTCAATATTGTAAGAAGTCCAGCAGTGTGTAACAATGATCCTGTAATAGGTTCCCTTGCAGGAACAGCCTCTAAAGGACACTGTGAGATTCATCAACCAGTGAATCCACTGGATGCAATCTGCAGAATGTGGGAAAAGTTGGAAGAGGGAGAAGGACAGACAGGTGCCTGTCTCACAGGGAGTATGGCCCAAACACAGGGAGAAGAATGAGAATTAATGCTTAGGAAAACTATTTTGCAGAGAAGGCACAGCAGGAGAAACACCTAAGTCTTAACTTGCAGATGGATTGCCCCAAGGGACTTGAAGAAAGAGAGGAATGGAGAAATAATTCAAGAAGAAGTGCTCAGTATTTTCCTCACAGAATTTGCATGAAATAGATCTGTTCTTCACAGCTGTTTCCTTTCATCTTCCTTTCTGATGGACTGTGATGTGAAGGGAGCACCTCCTTCCTGACAGTGTTTCCGCTTGGGCTTGCCTTTTCATCCCTCATACGGTTGTTCTCATGGCAGCAGCTGTGCAAAGAGGCTCTTGTTAAAATCCTGTCTGTCAGTGAATTTCTTGCACCAGCATTGCATCAGTTCCTGGCACTACTGGCAGCATTGGTAGGCAAGGTGTTGCTTCCACTGCAGTTTCTACTGTTAGCACCAGAGCTGAAATATTATAGGCCAGAACTGCATGTCTGTCATGTACGTGAAAGGAGTGTTTTGCAGAAAACAGGATTCACTAGCATTAGTAGGGATTTTGTCTGCCTATTTTTTTAACTCAGTTTATTAAAGTATTTGGAGATTTTACAACTTTCAAAGATGAGAAATGTATTTCTTTAAGTCATTTAAAACTCTCCAATGGAGTATTGCATTATATACATTAGAAGTTAAGGCAGGGCACCAACTTTTATGTGGCTAAATTTGTCACAGTATGTACTCAACCTACCTGGATACTGGACAAAATCCAAACAACGTCGTTTCTTAACAGTAATCAGATTTTTTAAAGGGAAAAGGGCAAAATAGGATAAAAGACAAGGGTTTTCCTAAACTGGAAACTTGAGGCAGTAATACTGCTCTTAATTTCTTACCCAGGTGCTCTTAAATATATGTTTGTATTTGAGAATGATAGTGGGCAAGCAGTACAAATGACCTCCTAGCAAGGGAGTCAGCAGGGATCTCATCTTTCCACTTCTCACCAACATGGCCTGATATGGTCTTGCCACAGCTCTACCAGACACAAGCCCAGTTAATAAAACTGGCTTCAGTGGCTAACATACATGTTTTTGTGAGTTAGGAATGAATTTATCATCAGGAGCTGCGCTGATCTAGTGCACGAAAGAAACAACTTCCTCTCTTTGGTGTAGATTTAAAGACATGGGAAATTTTGTTTGTAGGTGGTTGTCTAGGACTCAACAAGTTGAATGACATTAAATGGACTTTTAATTATTTTTTTTAAATATTCAAAATGCATTAAAACTTTATTAAAACTGGCAAAATACAATATATTTCAAAGTGACTACTTGAAATATATTTATAATATCCTTTATATAATAATATCCTTTATATAATAATATCCTTTATTCCCTTATAGCCAATATATTTCTGGTGCTGGTAACCTGGAAAGCATTCATTTGTCTTCTGAGAGAAAAGTCACCATGAGCAAGAAGCTCAGAGCAGGAAAAATAAGGTATTTTTTATATGAGGCCAAAAAGATTATTTCCAAGCATTGTAGTCTAAATCAAAAGATTCAACATTTAAAAAGCCCAAAGTTAAAGTGGGTAAGTAATTTGCACATCAGCTTTAATGCTTGTCCTTGGCTATCTCCAGATATGCAGCATCTTCATTTCAGTCAAGAGGTCTGTCTATCAGTAAGACCTCCAAGAGCTGATTAGGAAAAACATCCTGACAGTAAGTACTTTGGAATATGCTGACAAGTAAAGAAAAAGCCCCTCTGTTCACCTATGTAAAACTCACAGTAGTGCAGACAGCCCTGACAGTGCTCCCTGTTAGAACTGACTTTCTGTCAAATGCCATTACTTTGCTATGATTTTACTTAAAATGTGACCACAGTGACTTAAAAAATAATGAGATTCTCAGAGTAGAGTGCCTAAGATTTATACTGGAGGCTCCTATGCTGCTACCATATCTTTATCTTCTATTGTCACTTTTTTTTTTTTTTCTGATCCCACTTGTACATGCCTACATTTTATCTTTATAGTATGGCAGCAGAATGGAGCATTTGCAAATATGTGCTTTTTTGCTACTGGTCATTCAATTTTCAGTAAATTCAGTGTGAATTGGTGTATATCAAGGCTTAATGTATCCTTAAACCTAAATATAAATAAGCTTACCATTTAGACCGTCAGTTTTTGTTTTGTGCATGCATGCATGGTTTAAGTAAAAAATGCTATGTGGTAAAAAAAAGATCTTGCATACTCATGGAAAGTGACTATCTTGAGATATAGACCTCTTTAGGAAATCATTTTATGTGCAATAATTAGGATAGATTAGTAACAAATGCTTTCATCTTTGTTTTTTGCCTATGTTGCATTTTAAAATAATTAAGAATCCAGATTGTTTCTGTTTTTCACCTTCATTTACTGGCACCCAGCAAAGAGGTCCACACTTTGATTTTAATCATGGCCAGACAGTATAGGACCTTGGTCTTAAAGGCAAGCTGAAACCCTGCTGTGTAATTTCAAAGCAATGTACTTCATGCTGCTAACCCTACAGTATGATTTCTGTTCTGCCAATGGCTCCAATAGCAGACAACTTCCAATTTGCACCTCTTGCATAAATCCACATACTGCCAATAGGTTTAGAAGAAAACCACAAGCTGCCCAGTTCAGCAGTCAGAGGTCTGTTAACAGATCTTTAACTATGATCTATTGTGTAGGAAAGTCTGAAATTATGGATGCAGAGGTTCACTTTATAGAGCTCTCACTTGGCTATGCAGGTTTTCTTGAGATAATTATAAGTGTTTATTTTGGCTTTTAACAAGTTTAATCACATTATTTAGCATGTTCTGATTTTGTCACTGAGGCAACCGTTACTCTTGCACACAAGTTTTGCTTAATTGGCAGAAAATGGAGTTTAAAGCAACTAATTGCACTAGACCTCACAGATGCCAAGATGTAGCTCTTGTAATTAAAACTTTTTACAAGATAGTTTACAAATGTAAAAACACTGTCTCTTGTAGGTACCTAATACAGTATCTTGCTTTCAGTTTTACTCCTATTTTAAGTGATTAAATATTCTGGAAATTCAACTAAAGGATGACTGAAAAATATTTCAAAGCACAGAAAGTTAGGCCCTTCACTTAGTTATCCAAATTCCAATTTATAAATAACCTTGGCTGCCTGTAGAGAGTAATTCAGTCTGTTAATTTCAGGCCACCATTTAAGTATCATGCTGTGCCAAATTGCATTTGATGGTTTTATAATGGTATGACTACAATATACTAAAATGAGATCTATAAAGGTATCCTCTAGCGGGAATTTCAACCCAGATCGCCAGTGGTAAAAATGAGATTCATATTTAGCAGATCTTTCCACTGCATCACTGGTATCTGTAACTATCCCGTGTTACATTAAAGATACATTTTGCATTGAAGTTTAAAGTGTTTACAGTTCCTAATTTAAACGCGTTTGTGATTTCTAATACTTGCTTTTTGGGGTGTTTTGTTATTTTTTTTTAGTCAAAGACGGTGCTTCTTGAGGCACTTTGTCTCCCTTTTAATCTCTGAAATATGGGACTACAACTCTATCAAAAGTGACTGCACAAGTAGTACTCGATGGATAATTGTTTCCCCAAAGGGAGTGTTATTTCTTGAAATAACATAGGTAAATGGCACAAAGGTAAATGCTTGCATCAGGATATTGTCTCACAAAAGGGTTTGCTGGTCACAGTGGCATTTTCCAATAAGCAGGACATCCTCACCCCTCCTCCAGTGAGTGACCCAATGGAGTTAATGCCTTTTGGAAGGTTAAGCTCTGTACACAGGGGTCATGGGACTGGGCTGAGCCAGAGGGCCTGTTCATTTTCTTCATGTGTTGAACTATGTTGTTCTCTGGGTGTGAACATAGCTTTCTAGCCTTCACAAACGATCCCAAGGAAAAGACCTTGCTAACTAAGACTGGGTTTGTTGCTGAGCCATTCCAAAAATTCACATATTTCCAGATGATGCCTAGCAGCCAAAGAGAATACTCATTTAAACACTGAGTTGTGTTTTAAACTCCAGTAATCAAAAGCAAAGCCTTCACTGAAGTAATGGTGCGATT
Source organism: Zosterops lateralis (assembly GCF_965231275.1). NCBI lineage: Eukaryota > Metazoa > Chordata > Aves > Passeriformes > Zosteropidae > Zosterops > Zosterops lateralis. The sequence goes on from NC_139766.1 coordinate 36,398,961, forward strand.
ACTCAGACACTTTTTCAAACATATCTGAGGAGGAAAAACCACTCAGAATGTATCCCTCTAGCATCAGCAAGCACCACAGTACTGTAAAGGCTTTCCCTGTTATAATGCCCTGAATTATGCCATGCAAAACAAAGCACTGGGAATGTTTTAAATTTCCTGGCTTATGTCATGACTCCTACAGATTGAAACAGTCACACTATGCCTAACTGCTCCGAAGGAGGACTGCTTTTGCAAAAATTGTTTATTTCTGATTTAACCATTTTTGTGCCCATGTAGGTTAAAATTATCTGCAGGTTTAAATTTCAGGCAACATAAGTATCTTCACTTTTAAGAGTCCAGAGATGAAGTAATCATATCAAATAGATATTCTTACTAAGTTTCTTCCTTAGATAATTTTGAGGATCTTGGCATATCCTATTTTTATCTCCTTACAGCTCCAAGCTATAGCCAGTGCATAATTTCAACATCTTTTTTTTTTCTCTCAAAATCTTCCTGTAAACCAGGGCGTTCCAGAAAAATTGTGAGTTTCTGCACTAGGTTAGTGCACCAGATCAGTGTGCCAGGTTTTTTTTTTTTTTACAAGAAGCTCAAAAGTTATCCCCCATTGTATCCATTAATTTCAGCAGTGATTTAGTTTAGGATTTTTCTTTGCTTATTTCCCTAGGGAGAAATCTTCACTTACATGTGATAAAAGATCGAACATGCTGTGCCTGAAACTAGATTGAGTAACTTCTGGTTTCAGGTCAGAAAATGTCTTCAGGAAGAGTGTACATCTTCTCCTACAAGCCTGACAGTGTAATATGTCTATCTTTTTTAGTAGTCATAATATTTACAATGTATTATTAATAATGAATTTCATCGTAATTCTGTTGCTGACCAGACAGTGAACTTAAATAACTCATCAAATGTGTATTTTGATAGTTGCTGGAAAATGAGGCATTTTAACATCATGGCCAGCTCCATAGCATTTTGTCAGAATTTTTAAGGTTAGACATTGGATTGTACTGTACGTATTTCTTCGTGGAGCTAGTCTGGCTCTTCATTACTTTATGGCACTAGTACAAATTAAAATATGCCATTAAGAGAAATTTAATTAATCAAAGACATTCAAAACTAATTTATAAGTTAATTATAAATATTATAACTATTTCATGACAAGACATCACTCTGGTGTGACACTTAATGTAATACCTTTGTATTAGGCAGCCTTTAAAAATACAGACTTTATTTTGATTTTTCTTTTCTAAGATGCACACTTAAGAAAACCATTGTGGAACAAGCAAAGGAGTTTCATCCTAAAACATCAAACCACTTTTGCCATCTATATTTCACCTGAATTGCCTAAAATTTTTGTGTGTCTTACAAAGCTAATGATAATGTTAACCTGTTCTCTGGTAAGTATCAACATCAAGCCTAAGTGTTGACACAGTTCTTCTTTTAGAAGTTTCAAAAAAAAGACACATAAACTATACTGGCTTTTCTAGTGGTAGAGTTTTTTCCCATAAGAACTTGAAAGATCACAGTCATTCTAACAATGATGCCAATTTTTAGATAAGACGTCAGACTGGAGTCCAAAGTTCATTTCCAGTCATTTGGGGCTTCCTGAACATTTGGCACTTTTGTAAGAGGAAGAACATTCAATGTATCGACCCTGCTAAGTCCAGGAAATCTTATTTGAAATTTTCAGTTGCTTGTTCTTGTAAGGAATTGTTGTCTTTAAGAATAAATTGTTTTTCAAGGATGACTGAAGTAAATATTATTTACAGCTCATAAATCATTGGAATTCTTCCTGTTATGTTAGAGTGCTTTGGAGCACAACAGGAACATAAAATAGGAAAAAAGAGCTCATTTCATTTCTCTATTGGTGCCTTTGAATGTGCAAATATTCTCGTTATATTTTGGTCCAAAGAAATAAATTTTAAAATTCCACCATCACCATCAACCTCTAAAAGTAAACAACATTTTATGGATTTATAAAAATTATTTGTATGCACATGAGCCTTCTATGGCATGCAGCAATGGGGTGCACATAGCCTATCATCAAAATACTGGTATTGTACCCTGACAACCTCCTGGTTGTAACACACCTGATAGCACTGAGTTCAAGCAATGGCTGTGGATGTGAATTATATGTGTTAAAAGGACAAAAAGCAAGACATCTGCCATGTCAGGGGCAGCCCATGTGTCAGCATACTCACCATCTATCTTTTTTAAAACTACCAATAGTCAGACATTTTTAAGATCCATACAGACAGGTCTGGCAGCAAGTAAGTGCTCTACCTGAATGATGAGAAATATCTTGGCTTATGAAACCTTTGGGAAGACATTTGAATACTATGAGCACGAGTGGGTTTTTTCTGGTCTACCTGTCTATTCCACAGAGAAGAAACAGAAAAACCTAAGCTGCCATTTCTACAAATCCTGTGAGGCACTATAGGCTTTGGGTATGTGAAGTCTAAGGAAGAACTGACTTTAAAAAAGACATGGAATTTTTTTTTTCCTGCACAATGAACTATTTTACTTTAAATGAAGTCTTCTCAAAAATTGTATATTAAATTTTGATTTTACAAGTAGTAATGTTTATAATAGTGGTCTAAATTTCCTTTTGAAAAGCTTCCATTTTGCAGAAGGTGTTTTATTTCTATCCAATTATTCTGATAACAGAACAAAATTCTGACGAACAGAACCAACCAGTTTTTAGATAAAAAGGAGATTATATCTGTTACAGATATTTCTCATGTTATAGCTTCTTCCAACTTCATTATTTTTGCTTGTTTGTTTGTGTGTGTGTGTTTGTTTGTCTTATTATTTCTTACTTTTAGCCTCAGAAAATAACCATTCAATAAATAATTGCATAAGGAAATGTATAGCTATTGCATGTGACTACTGCTCAAAGACCAAATCTGATCTTGACCTACTAAACATAATTTTTGACACACCTATTGCAAAGAGTCAGAAATGAGAAAACACTGCAATTCACTAGAAGTTATCACAATCTACTCCCACTTTCCAACCCCTCATATTTCTAATTGGTCTGTTAAATAAAAGCCATGTCTGAACTCCAAAAAAAATTAAAATCCTCAATTTTTTTGTCTCAAATACCTGATGTAAGAATAGTGAAGATTTGGTGCAGAAAAAAACTAGATTCTTCACATGGTTTAAGGCATAGTTTATCTCCACCATTAGCACCAACTGGAGCAGAGCCAACATTTGCTTAATTTAACTATTTAAAATATTATATTCAGAAGTGTTCTAGAGTTGGATGGGCTTCTTCCATTCACATTATTTTTGAACCAAAGTTGCAGAAGTTTAATAGCTTTATTCCAAATTATGGCTGAAAACAATAACATTTCTCTCAGCAGCAAGCAAGAGCACAAAGGAAAGAACACAGGATTAAAAGTAATCTCTAGACCATAACTATAAACTAAACATGGGAAAATTTGGGTTGGCTATTTAATTATGATCAATGTTTAACCTTTTCTTAGTGAATCCATTTTTTCCACAAAAGCACAGGGTGTGTGAAACATGCCAAAAAGGGCACCCTGACCTCTTTAAGTTCTGTTATTAACCTAATAAGGATCTTGTCCTGGACAGCAGATGATTGCACAGTATAATTATAGAAACGAGGATAATTGCAATAGACATAGGCAGTAGGGAATCTGCTATTCACCAATAAGGGCCTGAGCATGATGACTCTGCTGACTTCAGCTCTTAATTGATTTCAAAATGGCTTCAAAATTAATAGCAGCTTTTAGAATAAACCTTTCAACAAGCAGAATTTTGGACAGGTGAGACAATCCAATACATTTGACAACCAAATAATTTTGCTTCCACGTATCTCATTATGATCTGTTTTTTCGGCTCAGACTCTACTCCAAGTAAAGAATATGTTATTATTTGAACAGGCACATAAAATACAAAAAGTCTCAATGTTATGATTGGAACAAAATGTTGTATGAACAAATATGTATAAATAAGTTAAATATCTATGGTCTTGAAAGAGCTTTATCCACTCTTCTGGGACTGCATATCAAGTAAATTAAATAGTCAGCCACATCTGTTCTGTGTTGGAAAAACTGGGCCAAAACAGAAAGTACTAGTTCTTGCCCAAGGTTTCAAAATGAGAAAGTGGTTATATCTGGTGCTAGAGCTTTATTTGATCATAATTAAGAACAAAAAGCATCTAAGATAGCAAAGCACACAACATGAGATGCTACAGCTCTGATTAGTAGCAATAATGTGTTCTGAAGGATTGCATGTGGCATGAGACAGAGATGCTGCTCAACAAGTGTCACTCAGGCCTGATCTTGGGGCCAAACTCCTGCCAGCTGCTGAAAAGTCACTCAAGATGACTCCTAGGGCATATCCTCCTGTTTCCAGTTTCAGGATCTAGTTCTGTTCACTCCTAGACTACTCTAGGGTGTGCATTTAAGTCTTGTTGAGTGGGATTCAAAAGTACACTCCTCATCCAAACTGGGTGACAGGCACTTTTGAATAGTGTGCCAAAATAGTTAAATCCTTCTAAAAGTTAGGAAAACGTAACTATCCAAGTCTTTGGAGTGGTCTTGCAAGTGTTAGCTTCGTCAATTATAAGAATTTACCCAGGAATAACTTCTCTGTATAAGAATAGTAAATATGCCTCAATAGCATTTTAAATTATTTTTTACTCTGTGTGTTCAATATTCAGTTTTCCATGCATTTTCATGTTTCCATAGAGATGCACTATGTTTGGAAGAAAAGCCTGCCAGGAGTTAATCTGATTAATAATATTAAAATTACTTAAACTGAGAAAAGTTTAAATGTTCTTTGCTGGTGAAAACAACTCTTTATCTCACCTGGATGTGGAATAAATAGGAGCGACCCTGGCACACATTTGGGGGAGTGTGGAATACAAATCTGAAAGGCGGCCAACCTTGAGGAAAGTCTAAAGATGGATTCAGCTTATGTTACCATGAGCTTTCTCAGTAAAGCCAGGCCTCAAGAGCAGATGTGTAGTCTTGGAGTCAAAGCAAATCAGGAAGGTCACTGAGGAACACTGAAGGAATCTAAGCTTGGAAGGAAGAGTCCCTCATTTCACCAGATGCTGGCCCTGACTAACATATAGCAAAATGTTGTTCAGCAGTAAGAAAGAAAAGAGGCAACAAGATAGAGCAGAGGAAACAAATATAATAAAGATCTGGTGTAGAACCAACCAACTGGTTCTTCAGGGTTTCATGCTGAGAGTGGTTCTGAACACGGGAGACAGAGGAAGATGTCTGAATGGCAATGAGGGCATGAAAGTAGAAGTAAATATGTAGCAGATGGGAAAAAATCTTGGGGAGAATAAGTGCTGGAAACTATTTTATCAGGAAAGGGAACGCCAGAGAAAGAAAATTATTTTACTGAAGGTATATAAGGACAATAATATTTAGTGAATATTAATAATGAATAAATTTTAGCTTTGTTCTAAGTGATTTGTAGTGGAAAAGGGTTACTGTCCAATTAGTAGATTAGTAGGATTAGTAGAAGCAAAAACTAAATAGTTTTAAGATCAAGCATCATTAATTCATGCAAGAAAAAAAAATGGGGTTTTTAATCACAGCATGATTACTGTGATAGCAGAGGCTGATTTTCAGTCAGCCTGAAATGAAAATTCAGGGCAGTATTTCCATATTTGTGAACCTAATGAACTCCTAACACTATCTTAGTTTCCTTTACAAGAGCAGACCAGAACCTGTCTAAACAAAACCAAAATTTCAAATGACAGAATTTATTCCTGTGGTTATATTGTGTCTCTCTAGAAAAACTTTTTAATTTTTAAATTCAAATTTTCTAATTAATTTTTATGGATGTAGCATAAGCTTTTTTTACATTTCATTAACTCAGAAAACTGTATTTATCCACTTCTCCTTATGTATGTGCACTAATTCTTATTACATTTTAAACTGAAAAAAAATTAACAATAAAAGCACTGGATCCAATGCACAGATATGATTGACTTCAAATTATTTTGTTGTTTTGTATAAGCTATTTTTCTCCTCACTGGGAACAAAAAATATCCCACAGGCAAAAGCATTATTTCAATATAATTTTCCTTAGAAAAGGAACAAAAAGCTGAAATATTACCATTTTTTTCAAAATGAAAAGTTAGAAAATAATTCAATTTGGAAATGTCTATGTTTATTTTTGACTTACTAAATCAAAATGTTTTATTTTCTTGAACTGAACCCAAACTGTGTGTTTCAAGTCAGTTCAGCATTAAGCTGTTTCAGCCTATTGTGCCGCATGGGAATCCGAGCAGTGCCCCCCAGTTCCCAGGCTTTCATATGGGCCAGGATTCTTGGCAAACTCTCTCCCATTGCACCACAGCATGTAACTAATGATGAGCCATATGGCTCGGACAGAGGGGAGCTCATGGTGCATAATGGGACATAAACTTTAGCAAAAAGACTCTACATTTTTCCCTTAAAAAGCATTTGACACGATTCCCAGCGCACTTTCTTCAAAAGCCATGTTGCTAGAAAGGCTGGAAAAAGAGGAGTTGGTTTGCAGGTACACTGCTGAAAATCTTCCTTGCATGAAAAGACATGGAATTCCAAGAGTTAAGAAACAGGACTGCTTTCATGTCTGTTATAACTCCTTTTAGATGGGGAGGAAAGTGGCCCCTACATATCTTGACAGCATAGTAGAGAGGACTGCAATCTACAGAAGTCAAGGGGAAAAAATGTGATAATAGAACAGATGGGGAATGTGTTCCTATGGTGACTAGATACACTATATTTTCTGCTAAGATATACAAATGAAAACTAGCATGGACTGCAGCGAGGGAAGACCAAACACTGATTCTTCCTAGGTTACAATTATAGTTGGGGTGCTGCTAATAGTGATAGTCATTATTAAAAGCTACACACCCATGTCTTGTTTAATATTTACCAGAAAATTATGATTACAAGGAAATATGAGCTAGACAAAAGAAAGTGTAAAAATTAAACAATTCTGTATTTTAATTTCAGGTGCCCCACCAAAAAAAAAAAATCAGCAGTAAAGATCAGAACTGTAATGCCCTCAATTACCCACACAAGCAGATGGAAATATCTGGATTTAGAGACCTAGAGGGAGAGAGGACCTGTTATTAAGAGGTTTCTCATTAAGTTGCAGGAAGATACATTGTCAAAGGGATCATAAGTTTGCAGATACAAGGTTTAAGAAGTTAGGAAATGTCAGAATCATGGTTGACAGTGACTTTATTTCTGTCCTTTGTGATATAAATGAATTACACGCTTTTTCTCCCTTTCATGAAAAAAAAAAAATTCTATGCAAGCAAAAAGTTACAGCCGTGTTGAAAGTTTTTTTTCTCTGCATAAACCTTGTCAAATTATGTCTTCCTTGGAAGCATCTATTCTGACACTGACAAAATCTAAATATCCTTTCGATGAGACCGTACTGCTTTTTTAAAAGATTCTCAATACAAGGTGGAATCTCTGCTTCTTGGGCTTTATTTCAGAAGAGAGAGGTTCCTTCTGTCCTGGGCAGGATGTCTGTTTCTGGCTTTGGCATGCACATGCAAAACTAGTTGCACAGAAATTGCCCAGTTAATGTTCAAGGCTCTCTGAAGAGCTGAGCTGCCTTTTCATGTATATTACTTGACTAGTCTTGGCGTTGTCTTAATGGCATTAGTAATGTTTTGATATATGATATGCAGTGATATACTTCCTATATAGTAGAAATAATAATGATGATATAATAAAGTGGGGAAAGATCTGTTTGGCAAGTGAAGCTAACTAAAATAATCTTACAATCACTAAGAAGCCTCTGCAGGGTTATAGTGGAAACATGAATAAAATTAAAAGACACACTCAGTGATATTTTCCTGGATGAGTCACTGAGAATGTGTGTGAATAGTAAGGGACTGGGATTATTGGGGGATATCCAGCTATTCATTTTGCCATGAGTCTGAGACAACTCACTTAATGCAAATGAAAGGCATGTTTGCCTCTGTGATGGTCTGTTACTGGCTTTACTTGCAAAAAGAGCTATAAATTATTTTGAAGAATGCCAAATGTATAGCTCTGTGATTTCAATGGTATATGAGGGAAAGGAAGGCAATTGTAAAAATAATGCCCTTTTTGTTTTGCTTTCAGTGAGACAAGTATAGATGTGGTACACTCTTAGATGTAGCACACTCTTAAATTCTTCTCCTCAGAGATGCAAATTGTTTTATCTGATTGCCAAGGAAGGTTCCAATTATCAAGTCAGATTGAAAAAGTCACATTTGGTCTCCCACAACCCCTTAAGTTTGCTTTTCTCTAAGCCTGTCTCAGCTGCACTTGCTGGGTAGTAGTAAAGAAGTTTGTCTGTAATTACAAAGGTGTTAATTTCAGCATTGCGTGTACTTTTTCCTTTTACTAGATTGGCATGAACATTTCACACTCTAATGCGTGTGTAATTGGAACAAACTGCAACACCTACTACTAAAAAGTGAGCTCTTTGTAGCTATTGCTTGTCCCTTCCATTTAAAATTCCCTAGCCACACTTTTGCCTCCCAAGCTGCCTTTGAAGGCAGATTTATGTGTTTAAAGTACAATTCAAGCATATTGCAGGCACAGCAGGAGATTGTAAACAATCAGAAACTGAACTGGGGGAGTCCTCAGAATCTCAGTGTGGCAGAACCTGAAAAACACCTGCAGCTTAAGTGTTTGCAGGTATATTATGGAGGATTCAGCATTGCCAGTAGATGTTACTGAGGAACATCAGGCAAAACACAGAGAGCAGGGTAATCACTGGTATGGATGCTTTCCATGTACATGAATCACCATTGTTGAATACAGGGTTTGACCAGCTCCCAGAAGATTTATCCTCTTCGTTATTATCATCATCTTTATTTGGTATGGTTGAGTTCACAAGAGGATATCTTCAGGCAATAGGGAGAACCAAACCAAACTCTGACTGGATCTGAAATTCAGTGATTACATATGTATCTCAAAGGACTCCCTCTTGCTAATTCTTTATTAAACACCTACTAGAAAAATACTAGATATATGTATTATACAAGGCTTATCTCTCTTGGACAATCACGTTCAAAATTATACACGGCATGTAACAAGAGACAGGAAAAATATTACCTCTTTCAGTGCAAAAAAACTATTTTGCCCATCTCCATATATCTAGGACCACCCTCCTACTGGAGGAGGAAACACTGATGCCAGTTCTGGATATATTCTCAGTGTTAGTTGTTGACTTAACTAAACACTGCAGACATTGCTTTGAACAGCAATAGCCTCAGGAGCATTTAGAACTATTTTCCCTTTCAAAAATTGTCTTTAGCAATAACACTGTTTAAAGACAAGGACCACTGTCATCAGGTAGCTCTCATTTCAGTAATACGTCCTAATAGGTAAGTATTTGCTCTTGGTTTTCTTTATAATTTGTTTCATCTTTGGCATAATTCTGCACCAGGGGTATGTAATAATTTTTGACACTGTAGGCATGACTTTCCCTTCCTCCTGACAGAAGGAAGTCTGGATGTCTTGGGCTGGGCAAGAGAGCTGAAATCAAGCCTCCTTCTTCCTGGGAAAGTGCTTTAATCACTAACAGTCACTAATCATGCAAACAGTGAAGGGTTACTCTTTCTGAAATTATTTTACTTAGTGAAAGTGGCTCTGGTGCTCTGCTTTGTGCTAAGCCTGCTGATGCTGACAAAATGTTTTGGGATTCCTCTGCCAATGTGTAAGACACCAGGGCTCTCAAGGGACTTCCAGATATCCTAAACTGTTTTAGAGATTGGCTCAATCTGACTAAGGTTATGATCCATTGTAGACATGAATAATAGGAAAACGTGGGATGTGTAATGATTAAGGTTGGTTGTTTTCGACATGGAAACCCAATCCCTGCCTAAATTACATCCTAGACTCAAATGCTTTTCATGACTCTTAAAGCGAGTATTTGGCAAATGACTATAACCACTATTATTTATAGGGAAACACTGCTAAAGAAAGTCTGGTTTTCACTGGAGTAGCAGAAGGTCCCTCATTCAAGACTTCAGGCAGCTGATAAAACCAGGGGTAAAGCTCCTAATAAGAAGGTTTCACCCAAGACAGTGTTTCTATCTAAGCCCTCTGGCTTTTTTCTGCTGTCCCCTAGTCTGATAGATAGGTCCTTCAGACTTAACGTAGACTCATTTTGTAGAATATGGCCCTAATTTTGTCTTTTCCAAATACATGAGCAGCTGCAGGCTTCCCATCAGGAAACTCTGAGCTAAGGAACAGAATCACTGTAACTGCTGCTACAGCTGGGTAAGTCTGAGGAGAGGAGCCTTTAAGTTGCATACATCCCGAGGAAATGCAAAGTGCTAAAATCAGCCTGTTTTTTTAAAATATTTTTGCTTTAGGAATCATACAAAAAACAAGACAAGTGATACCATTCTTGGAGACTTCAAAAAGCTGAACTGTGAAACGTAACATTCAAGTTTTTAAACAGGGTGTTGCAGAACTGAACTTGTTCTGTTTATCCTTCCAAATGCCTAATTGTATCCTCTGAAATCCTTCTGAAAAGTCTGTAGAGAATATCAGGAAATATTGGCTAGACCTGAAACCCTTTTGAGAATGCTGTACTATTCTACTAAATTTTTATCTGGGGCTGTGAACTTCAGGAAGGATATTGCAAGTGGTTGAATATGTATAGTTTCCACAGAAGGGGAAAAACATAATTTTTCAGTCTCTATATCTCAGAAATGAAACATGTAGAAGACATGACAGAATGGTCATTAGACTAAAAAAAAAAGAAAAACCAAATAAATGAAAATAAGTTAAATCTAAATTTAAAGAAAACAAAACCATATAACATGAAAAAATTAACTTGTCCTTCAAGGCTTAAAAATAGTTCTGTATTTCAAGGAGATTAAAAAAAAAAACTTGCAAATTTTCTTCAAAAGCCTTTGACCCCATTTTAACACTCTGCTCCCCAGCAGAAATTATTTGCCATGGGGACATCTTCTCTATTATCAAGTCTAATTATAAAGACTGATTTAACAGTTATTTTTCTTCAGAGGCTGAAGGATTGTGGGTCTTAATGGCAATGAGATTCCTCTCTCTCTCCCCAGTGGTGGTGTTTCAGAAGGAGCTTTGACACCAGTATTTACACACATCACTGAATGCCAAAGGCTGTGTGCCTTGCAAATGGAAGAAGTTGCTTTATGGCTATTCATAAATGACCTCTATGACTGATGTACGTGACAAGCAATAATTGACAGCATTTTACTCTTGATATATTGTTCCTGGTTTAACTTTGTTTTAATTTTTCCTCATGATTAAAATTAGATTATGGCAAGTTCACATTCCCATTCATGATAAAAGGAACCAACAAGAAAAGGGTTTTGTTTTTCCTCCTTAAACTCCCTTAAACCTCATAGGTTAAGTCATGGAAACCTATAAAGCTCTTTTAGTGAAAACATACACACATTGCATGTTGCTGGATTTGTTGAGGTCATTTGATATGATCTATGTTCTGCAATATGTGACTAGATCTCATGTGAAGCTTTTAAACAGTAGGCTCAAATGAACATTTTAAATATTTTAAATGAACACTAAAACAAATTAGGCTCCAGAAGCATATATCTACTGCAATCTTTGCCATTCCAGTTGATATAAAGAATGGATATTTAAGAAAAAGTTAATGTCAAATATTCTGTTCAGTAAGTTGACCATTTATTCCACCTTTATTTTTTACCATTGTGTGGAATTTTGTCATAAAAACACAGGGAAACTCTATTTTGTATTATATGTGAGCTAAGTAGGTAAAAAATAGACAAAATTAGGAGGAATATTTAGTTATATGGAATTGAAAAATAGGGTGAATGCGAATGCTGTCTGGTATTAAATTACCCTCATCATTTAAAAAACACCTGGATGGGTTCAAAAAGTAAAGTAAGGCTGAGCAAAATATGAATTAATGAATAACACATTTCCATGATAGAATGTTTTTGACTACTATATAGACCTATAAATAAAACATGCTATGTGCATAGTTGGCACCCACCAATTGGCTAATGTTAATGTAAGTAGACACAGATTTCTAAAGTCTTTTTATATAAAATGTGGCTAGTTTCTGCTTTCTGTGCTGTGTTAATGAATGCCAGGGAGACTATCGGCTGTATTTTAACTTTTTGTTTACTTCGTCAGACTCATGCTGAGAGAGCAGTAAGTGCCATTCCCATAGCATAGGGCTTGCCACATGTACTTAAAAGGTCCATACTTACACAATTAATCACATTTTAAAAATTATTTGCTTTCCCACATCGAACACAATAGGCCTTTGTTACATTTAACACACAAAAGAAATGCGTTAGCTGCTAAAATACCAAGATCGCATAGCATTGGCTACAGTAAATCGCTAATTTTTAATATGTCTGGACTGCTACAGGCTCCTGATTATCTAAGATGGTGGAGGATAATCTCCTGGAAGAAAAGACTAGGCATTTTAGCAGCTTTTTTTGTGTGAAAAGCTGTTGAGACGTTATAGACAAGAAAATGAATCACTGTTGAGAAAACAGAATTATCTCAAGTGTTTCAGTATCATCAGCAAAAAATCTCCCACCAAATAAAAATGGCAAAACGATGAGAAAAAGCAAGTGGACTGAATTGAGAAGTACAACAGGTCATGCATGGCAATAATTAAATCCAGTGAATCCAGTAGTTTAGGAGTGGATCTGGGATAAAGAACCTGAAGGGATTTCTGTGCTCGTTAGCATTCAATAGCAGAAGACGAGGACAAGCCTAGGCTCCATTCTTCTTATATTGGTGAGAAGAAGGATCATCCATACCTCTCTTCTTGAGAAGGTAGAGAAGCAGAAGGAGATCACAGCACTATTTCCAGTGTAAGAGAAATGCCATTGAGAGAACAAGTAGCATGGTGGAAGCAGTAGCCGACAGTGACACGTTCTGCACCTGACTGCCTTTACTTGGAATAGCAATAAGGACAAAGGGTATTCTTCACAAAACAGCTTCTCTGTGCTTAGACAAGCCTAGGGAAAGGTTGCATTAGAAGAAATTTGATTAAAAGAGTGATCGGCTAGTGAGAAGCTCATAGTAAAATGGTACCACTAATCACAAGAAAGAACTCCATGAATCAGAAAAAAAAAAAAAAAACAAATATACGAGGCAACATGGAAAGAACTTGATTTGCATTCCTGGCAAAACAAGGTTTTGTCCTTTTAGATAAAGTATTGGACCATTATTAGAGTATACTTACAGTATACTTGTGGAGCTTCTTTTTTTAGATAATACAGAAAAGGCAGAACTTGCTGCAGCAGCAGCTGCTGCAGCTCCAAATGATTCTGGAACCTGCATTCACCTTGCCCGCAAGAGCTGAGACAAGTGCAGCATTGCACCATATTCAGTTGAACCATTGAACCATATTCAGTTGCCAATACAGATAGTAAAAACATTGTTACCCAAGGTGTTAAAGTTCTAATGTATTTCAATTACATTAGATATGGGCATAGTTAAATGAACTACTGAGATGTCAGCTTTACACTGGCTATTGTACTTACTGTTCCAATTCGATAAAATGCAGGACACTAGCACTGATTACTCAAGTATGTTCTTCTAATATCTCAAGGTTTTTTGTCAGAACCAATGACAGCAATGTCCCATATAATGAATCCTAGATCTTCAGATTAAAAGGAATAATATAATTTCTAGGCTAACAGACTGTACACAAACTTATATCCGTGATTGAAATATTGGGCATGTTCTACTGCTAACTAAATGTGTGAAAAGCCAGTTGGATAACACTGCAACTACTCAATTTACCATGAGTGAGCAAAACCAAAACCAGGAATCAGAGTTTTCTAAGTCAGATTGACAGCAGTTAGTTTTCCTTACAAATAAAAAATGCTGCAAACTTCATTCAAAATCTCTCTTAACAGCATTTGATGTCCTTCCACATTAGATGAGAATGACGGAGAGTTTGAGCTTAGCTGCTGAGAACAGGAGAAACAGGAAGGTAGAAGGCAGAGGACAGGCGCTACATGGTCTATCAAGGAATACTGGATTAAACTGAATGCAAACTCCTAACCCAACCTGACAGTAAAGTTGTTTTCTGCCTTCTCAAAGTGTCAAGCAATCCATCGCACGTATTTGGAATCCTACATAAAAAAATGTAATGAATATTTGGGTTTGGCTGGTTTACTGCTCTGTGTAAGCGAGAGGTAAGACTGAACGGCAATGCAGTATTCTTTGTAAGGTTCCTGTGAATTTACTATGAAAGCGCACTCCAAAGGGTTATGAGAACTTTGGGATCCATTGCAGCATTGTTCACAATGACTCTTTCCATTATTTTATGAAACATATGGACCTGGCTGTCAATTTTAATGGGGACAACAACTTTGTTTAACACAGAAATGTGTCTTTAATGGCCAAACCTATAGCTGTGAGCCTTCTGTAAAAGTTTCAGGCAAAGACATTTGTGGAAATACGCTTGAATTGAGTTCAAATCCTGGAAGGGATTGAATGTCAAGCAAATTTTCAAGTTTATAAACTACCCATGTGCCCATGGATTATAAGATTTCCTGATACTATGGAACAATGGAGTTATAAGAAATCACAAATGGCCAGTATCTACAGGGAGAAGGCTTTTTTCACTTTATTTGACTGATTGAAGGAGGGGATTAGGAAGCAGGACTTGGTGAATTCTGTTTTCAGCTCTGTTGCTCATGTATTGTGCGACTGCACAAGCCACAGCCGTGCCATCAAGACTCAGCTTTCTCTAGCTCCATTCAGTGTAGACCCATAGTAGCACTCTGAAAAGCCTGTGGTCTGGGTACAGCCCAGCAATCAAATGAGCAGATTCAGGCTCTGCAGCCGAGCTGTTTCATTCTCCATCCAGCATTCTGTGGTCACCGGGGAAAATATTGCTCTTGGAGTCACAAGAAGCTTCTGTAGCTGCAGGTCCCCAGTGGCTCATGGAGTTTATTTTCTTTTTTAATTTAGTGTGGTCTGGCAGCCATGGAGGTTACATTCACCTGGGTCAAGCCCTTAATGATGCAGGGAGTAGTACTGGATTGATTAGAAGCCATCGCCCAGAATTCACACCCAGTTTATTGGTGGTGGTGAAGTCCTCAGAGAGTAGTAAACCCAAAGTCTAGTGCGCTGTTTAGGTTCCCCACCAGCTGCATCAAATAGGCCATCAAATTAGTTCAACTTTTTTCCCCCATCCTTTTATACTGTTTACTTCCTGGAAGGCATTATCTTCAATAGGATGTATACTACCTATTTTGGATGAGTTTTCATATTTGTTGCTCACTGCTCACAGATCCATTTGCATTTAACAGAGGATCAGTAGGATTTATTAACAGTTCAATAATGTAGGATCAGCATCTTAGTTTACTTTGTTTGTTGTGTGTTTGATTTCTTTATTACACTTTGGTAGTGCTGCAATAAAGAAAGCATCCTGGTGCTTTTTCTATTTGTTTTATTAAACCTCTTTGCTGCAAGGTATTTGGCAGTTGTCATGTAAGTTCCCTTTTAATACACCAGCTGTACTTCATGCTTATTCATTTCCTCTATCCTTAAACGTTCCTCAATAAACTAACAAACTACTTATTAGTAGTAACTTAAAATGTAAAATTTGTATGCGGCTTTCAGTGCATTGGAAGCTGCTTGGTTTTCTTTCTGATGACAAAATCTCAAATTTTATAAACACTGTAAATGAATTTTTCAGAACACCGAGATGTACATTGTTCCGTATGCAAATATTGCAGCTAGACTTGCTTTTTTGGAGCAGACAGACTAAAATATTTGGCATTCCTTCACTGGACTGTTCTTTCCTTATTTCTAGCATTGTTTGCATGAATTAATTAACAACATAGCTTCTACGTGAATAAGCATGTATTAAACAATTTTGAATAGATGTGGATAAATAATTTTTCCCTTGATTTTTTTTTTTAGTTAGTAAAAGCTCCTCCTATATGAAACAATTTAGAGTCCAAATATCATTTATGATAAAATTCTATTTATTCTGAAAATAAATCAGATCAGGTGCAAATTAGTCTGGTCTTTATGTTTGTGGGGAGTGTATATGCTCTTTATACAGTATTTCACACAAATAAAATCATGAGGTGAATAAGATACTTGTGAAAATAAAATAATAATTCCCATTATAATATTATTTCCCTAATATTTGAGGCCTGTTCTGTGAAAGTTTGTCCCCTGCAAATGCTCATCTTTAGGCCACAAATCCACTGCTGAGGGCCACCTGAGCACCTCCCTCTCCTGGTGAAGTGTACTCGGATCCCATCTAGCAGCCCCAGAAAGAATCAGATTAATATTTCTTGACAGTATTTATTCTTGACAAATCCTTACAGGTTGCTTCTTATAATCTTGTACTTTTATTTCTGCTTACAGAAATATCAGGGAAAATACAGAAATATCAGCAAACAGACATTATTGATTCTGGTATTTTCAGGAACTGGAAGACAGGTTGATTAGTCTATAAGTGCATAAAGCCTCATGCCTAGAAATATAGCTAGCACTGTGGACTTGGGCCCAGCTCAAGTAATGAGCTCATTGTAGTGAGCTTCAGTATCCATGAAGACTTGAGATGGACATAGAGTTCTGAAACCAAAACCCACTGGTGTGATCCAAACCCAGTCTTTTCTCCTCACCCCCCACCACTCAGCCATGCAGACATTCCCTGTGCCTGTCTGTTCCCTCCCTTTTTTTACTTTCTTCACCCTACTCAGGAATTATCTTAAACCTGTTTCAGAGAACATTTATGTAGGATGGTTGAAGGCATTATAAAGTCTCCATCCTTCTTAAAGGATTTATTCTTACTTCTGTATTTTTTCCCTTCCCTTCCCTTCCCTTCCCTTCCCTTCCCTTCCCTTCCCTTCCCTTCCCTTCCCTTCCCTTCCCTTCCCTTCCCTTCCCTTCCCTTCCCTTCCCTTCCCTTCCCTTCCCTTCCCTTCCTTCCCCTTCCCTTCCCTTCCCTTCTTCTCAATTCCTTTTTCTTTGTGGAAGAACAGGATCAGAGAAAGCAGTATCTTCATGTGAACTGAAAATAATGACTCCCCACATTGCTCTTCCTTCCCCGAAAAAGGAATTTTGTTGTCTCAGGCAGTCTGCCAGGAAAGACCAAGCTCCATTCCATTGAAAACATCACTAAGGACAGAGAAAGCTCAGTTGCTGAGGAACTGAGAGGGAGAGCATCAAGGAGGAGGCTGCAGCTTTGAGAGGCAAGGTGGCCTCTTCAGCATCTTGGATCCATTCCTTGAAAGAGAGTAACTTAAAATATTCAATTCTGTGCCAGTGAAGAAAACTGAAAACTAGGGCGATGTGCACTACCAAGTGTTTGGGTGAGTGGGAAACAAAGAGGGAGGCATGGGATTAGGCTGCTCTTGGGCCAGACTTTCATTCTGTACCTTGTTTGGGATCTTTTCTCAGGGGAAAATTGTAATGTATTTGTTAGAAGTTTTTATGATAAAGAAGTTGCAGAACAATAATTAATATCCCCCTATATTCGTGTTATATAAAACTAGTATATTTTTTGTTTAACCTCATTGCTCCTCAGTTGCTTGTAGACAGAAATAGGGAACAATGATCAATGAGTTGCTTTGCTAATCATTTAATAAACATCCTTAACCTAACCTTAAATGAATAAATGACTAGTGAAATGACTGGAGCAAATGTCATCAATCAATCTCATATACTCAATATGTAAGCTGTTTCAATGGAGAAAAACATATGGTTGTAGTTTAAAAAGAAAATCCTTTGCAAAACTTCATACAACATTGCTTAAATCGAAGCTAATCTTTGACATAATCCAATATGAAGAGAGTGAGAAAGATTTGTTTCCTTCCAGTGTGATTAGAGAGTCTAACTTTGAAAGAGACATTTTCCAAATATTTTGTGAGTCACAGTAAAGTACTTTGGTGTGATAAAGAGTAACAGGGGAAGCAAATTTAAATAATATGTAAATATTAATATGGTTAAGAAAATTAGTATAATTGAAAAAATACCTCCTAAGAAGAAAGAGCCCATAATATCTGCTATCTGCAGTGTTTGAGGTCTAGGAATACCAGTTATCACTAAAGATTTAGACCATCACAATGCAGGGAGTTATATAAAATTCTGTGGAATGAATTACCTGTAGCCTCGGCTGCAGCATCAGTAGAAAGGCTGACATCAAGGCTTTCCATGCCACCACTGCCAGGACAGGAGTAGGAATATGCATAAGATACTTCACACTCTCTCCAAAACTGCTTGTCACCAAGGCAAAGAGAGTCAAGCACAGCATATTGCCCATGATGCTTAATGGAAAAGGCAAGAAAACCATTGGGAGAGCACAATTACAAGACCCACACTGGTTTATGAGACAAAACTGGAATTGCATTTTTCCAGGATGATAATGGTGTTTTCAAGAAAAAATTCTTCATATTAAGTGAAAGCATCAGTGTACAGATTTCTTCAGTTGTTGTGCAATGGAGAGCATTTTTCATGAGCATCTAAACTCATTTCTGCTCCCTTCTACTCTCAAACTTCATGGCTCAGGAGAATGATATGTGGGAAACAGTTTTAAATGTTGGTATTTCTTTTGCCTTTGCTTGGAAGTGGAAGGAGACCAAATTAGAACTGAAATATGTAAAAATGGATATGAAAACTGCAGTTGTGTGATGTATGATGTGCTCTGAAAATGACCAATATTTATATGTGCTCTACTGAGAGTTATGCATCAAAGTTGATGAGGAAATTTCCTGTACTATCAAAGGGAATGCCTTTTAGGACACAATCTCATAAACTGACTCATGCTTTCTTTTTAAACTGTTAGTCTTTATTTTATCATATCATTTCTTGGGTATTTTCCCATCTATATCATTTCTATATATATCCTATACTGATAATCTAAATAGCAGACCAATATAAGTAGTTTAAATAAAAACCTCATTTATGAGAAAAGAACATAAGAATTAGAACATAATTTAAATACCTCTCTGAAAATATGAAAGCAAAGATATTTTAACCAAAAATTCCTCTTTGGTGTTCCTGCTTCAAGTCCTCATTGTGCTGTTGACAATGTGTAGTGTATTAAACAGAAAACGGAAAGTTGTCACCAGTGTTAGTTCTGCAAGATTTAGTGCTGCAGTGAAACAAACAGCAAAGCTGATTTGACTAAAAGCAAATGTCACTTCATCATACCAGGTCAGTGAAATCCTAAACAAAAAATAGGTGGTTTAAATCTTAACATTATTACAGGCCAAAGTTAGTTAATTTCCTGCTAAAACTGATTTGCCTCCTAAGTAATTTGAAAATAAGATAGTCACATACCTAGACCACTCAGGCTTTATCTATCAAAATCAATCAACATCACTTTTTAAAAATACCTAATTGATTTTTAATCTGGTATTAGTTGTCTGGAAAAACGTTCCATTGTCCCTGCCTTCAAATAGTAAGAAAAAGTGATGGTTTTGTTTCAAATAATTCAAGTGTTCATCATTAGAGCAAACAGACAATAAACTTTAGAGCAAACAGAGAGTTTGCTCTAGATAGAGCTAATTTAAATATGTAAATTTGAGAAACAAAATTTAAATATAAGATGGAAAGGAAAATGGTCTGGTGCTTCTAAGCTCATACAACTGTGAAAAGCAATATAATTCATGTGTTAATTTACAGGTTTTCCTTCCTGTCTCATATTGAGCAGAAGACACAAATTCTCAGTTACTTGGGGTTTCAGATTATAACTTTTCACACCAAAACAGGATTTATAGCTTTCTTAAAAACAAGAATAACATGCAAATTGGATTGCTTTAGTGGAATACAAATACTTGTGAATGTCCTAAATGCTTGAACTTCTTTGGTGAACTTTGGAAAGCTCTGGAAATCATGATTAATGTCTAATCAGAGTCATTGTAGAGGGAAAACTGAAACCCACAGGCTCTATTCAGAACTGTCTGGCATTCCCCAGGTTGGGAATGCCATCATAATTGTTGCTTGCCTAAGTGAAGAACCTTCTCAGGAGTGTTTGGGAGCAGGGCTGTCTGCCACAGCTAATAACTCACTCAGTATCTGCCCCTCCAGAATGGTAATGCTGCGGCCCCAGCCGCGCGCCTGCTCTGTGTGACAGAGAGGCTGATGGATGGTAAGAGCGGGCAGAAATGGTAATGAGCCCTGGGATTCGGGGGGACACTACCCACCTTATGTGTTGGAAGAATTTATGAAGATAACATGACATACTAATATATTTTTACAGCCCAAACAAGATATTTTATGCCAGCTGTGGGATCCACACATAGTTTATCAATATAACTTCCAAGACCTTTCCCCTTTTTTCCTCTGTGCTTGAACATTGTGTTATTATCAAAGTAGGTAAAAGCAAGTTGCTAAATGGAAAACTTGCTAGTGTTTTACTTCTTTTTTTTTCTGTCTTTTCATATTCATTTTGAACAGTCACATAGAAAATAAAGTTCATTGCATGCATAAAATCTCTTCCTTGCAATTATACTCTCTTTATCCTGTATTCCTCTCCTGGTACATTGGTTCATGCAAAATATTCTGTACAATCACGTCGTTCTATGTCGCACAGACTCTTGGGCATTTTTTTAAAAATAGAGATTTGATCATCAGATTTTATTTTTGATGTAAAACTGGTGCAGCTAACCAATCTGAAATGTTGTTCGCAAAACTGTAATGCTAACATTAAATTCTTGACAGTCCTTTGCTGCTATGAAATACCAACCAGCTATCTGAGGACTATGTAAAGAACAATGTATTTCATTTACTTTATGTTGATCAATGAGCTCATTTTCAAGTAGCTGACTTCCTGTGTTAATGGTTTACTAGATCTAATAATTTTAAAAAATAATATTTTTTAAATGCAGAAAAACTATTTGACCACTAGGCAATGAATTACATAAAAAGTAGCCTGACATTTCTGTAGGCTATTTTCTCTAATTCACAAAACACAGAAGCTCTAACTGTGTGACAGTAAAGAATTCCAGATTTCAGAATAACCATCCAAGCAACAGTGACATAAAAATCCACATCATACTTTAGAACGTGGGTTTCCTCCAAGACCATATGCATGCCAAATTTAAAGCCTTCCTAACTGCCTCTTCCCAAACCCCTGATCATTCTACACCTCTGAGACAAGCTCAAGGAAATGGGTTACACTCTATAGGTTGATATTTTTTTGGTGTGTTTTGTAAACTTGAGCTCTGGGGAGGACTCTTCATTTTTTAACTACTACACGATCAAATAAAAAGAAAGGTGCAGAGCATAAAAAAACCCTCCCAAATCTGATTAGTATACTGAATATATTTAAATATGTAATTCCATTTTCCTTTCTGTTTCCCTTTTCTTCTATTATCTTTTATTTTATCGTAGAAAAGAGACATTAACAAAAATAAAAAAGAATAGAAGAAGTTGATATATTGCTTTTCAGGTGGATGACAGTAAACCCACTGACTGTCTTTGAGTTAGATAGAAAGGACCCAGGATTTTAAACAGAGGAAATGAGTAATTCAACCTGACCAAGGAAATGGATACTTTGATACATATCTATTTCTTTTTTTTATGGTGCTTTATAATGCATAATCAAATTCCACAATAGTAAATGTGGATTAAGTCAATGGTGAAAACAGATTGTTAATGAAAATATAATAGGTTTATGCTCATTTCCCATGAGATTACTCCTTCACTGTACAACAAGGTATAAATTTATAGTGATCTGAAGTGAAATTCTGTTTCTTGGAATTTTCAAAGCCAACAATGGTATTCAGCCCCAGATTTAAAGGAAACCATTAGTCTTGGTCTGTCATGTGCATCAAGGTCTAGAAGGCAGCGCACTGTTACATCACTGAAGCCCTGCCAGATATCCCAAAAGGAAAGCTGAAGAGCCATACATCTGGCCTGCAACTTTACCAGACACACTGTCCTGCCCGTGGCCAGGGCAGATATGGTAAAAGGCACACTTTCAATGCCTTCGCTCACACCACAGAGATGAAAATGTGATGGCAGAATTATTCCAAAGCCGCTACAAATTTTTGCTGGGAAGAATTTCAATCGTAACTGACCATGGCCATGACCCAAATCCCACATCAAGGCTTTACCAGTGCTCAGGAGTGAAGCTACACATTACTTAGTGTGGGATTAGAGTCCAAATACAAATTGAAATTTGCTCTGTCTCCCTCCATAACCCGTATGTTTGAACCATATTGTCAGCATCTGTTTAGATGAATCTAGTGAGTCAGGAATGTTCCAATGTAGCCTTGTTTTACTAGAAAGACAGCAATTTATCAAAACTTAAATTTTGTGGCACTATGCCAGATTTTTTTGAAAAACTTTTAGGTCCTTGATAGTTTTCAATGAACCTCCAGTCCTGAAATCTAGTCCATGTCACCATGGGTTATCATACTACTTTTATTTGGTGGACAAATCCTCCTTTTTAGTCTCCAAATTTTATTTAATTGAAGAAGAGATTGTCTGTTTCTTTGTACATTCTAGACATCTGGTATACTGAAAAAAAAAAAAAGCCTCAATAATTCAACTGGGCTGTTGAACATATGAAAATTGTGAGCAAATGACCACTATATGTGAGCAAATGAACTGCCTGAACACGGATTTCTACCAAAGCATTCCCACAGAAATTTGCAATGCCCAGTTCCCCATGGCAACATCTAGTATCTACACCCAAATGTCTTGTCTTTGGTATCTCTATACCTTATTAAACTGTATAATTCTTCTCTGAGCAAAGCAACTGCAGTTGGATGGATTGAAAAATACTTCTTGTTATCTGTTATGTTCACCCTGGCCTGCTTTCAGTAATAAACATCTACAAACTTAATTAATTTCCCTGATGCAACAAATGTTCCAAGCAGGAAAATATTTTTTTAGCTCCTTAGAGTTAATTTTTTTGAGTAAGAATTACCCATGATGTTCAGCACTGCCAACAATAGTCTGTAAATTAATAAAATAATAACACACAAAATAAAAGAAAGCTTGAGTCTTATTTCTATAATAAACCACTTAGAAATTTAATATAAATACTTAGGAAAGCCTCTAATACCTCAAAAATCTTGAAGTGGCTCCCACTGTAGGATAACTATTTGAGTGAATGAAGATCATTCATTCTTGTCAATATGTGTTTGGGTTTTTAGTGGTATAAACTTGTTGGAAAAACAGGTGTCCCCGAAATGTGAAAGAAGTTCACAGATCTGGAGTAGCTTCTTTCTATCTACCAATCCCTGCTAAATCTCAGGCACATCCAGTTAAGTCCATAGTGGTGCATTGCAATAATATTTTATTGACAAATTTCCAAAGGGGCTGGAGCTCATACTGCCATAAGCAGCATTCTTGCATTTCCCTGTCCAAATTCTCAGTGCATCAACAACTTTAAATAGATATGTGCATTACATCTCTCAGGCAGCCAGGAGTGTAGCTGTTTCTGTTGTGCAGTGATGTCATATGCAATTTCCATTTACTTGCTTCAAAGCTCGTAGTTGAAGAAATTTTCATATTCTTCCTACATGCCTCTTTGATAATTTTGTCATCTAGTCAGCTTTTAGTCCTTTTGTGATACTTATTCTACTCAGAGCACACGAGTTACTGATATTTCTAAGTTTTAAAATATTTTATGCAGATATTAAGGAAGAAAAAAAATCATTATTTTGTATAGTTTATCCAGTGTTTATACACAGGGTTTACTCTATTTAAATAGAAAAGGTAAAGATGCCTTTTGATTTCATGTATGAAAAGAGAAAATAAAATCAACGCTAAAATACAGACACACTCTTGGTCTAACAAAAGAATATTGTACACATGACCGGTTATTAAATCTGACTATAAGAAATCTATGGAATTTTCTACCAGTTACTTGGCAGAATATTTTCTAGATTAATGGCAAGCTTTGTTTATTTTCTGGGGACTACAGTTTATAGTTGTATGTTATTGGCAGGAAAAGAAGTATGCACATTTTTATAGCTAGTGTCAAGGTGAGTTCTGGACCCATAATAAGATCCAAAGCAGAGGAAAAAACAGAAAAATATAATAAGAAATAATTTCTGTAAGTACACAAACTGTATATGAAGATGTTTCTTCTCAATTACTGGCAGAGCAATGTTTGTATGTACGTGTGAGTGAGTGCAGACACTTTAGATCTTTTGCTAGACTGTATGTAGAAAAAAAAAAGGATCCTGTAGGATGAAAAATTCTGTGGAAATCAGTTGATAATTGTATGAGGAACTAGCAAAATTTACCTTCCTGTGATGAAGAAGCTTTAGCAGTGAGGATGGGTATGGAGCGTCGCCAAGGATGTCAGGACTGACTGACTGACATTATTTATTAAGTAACAGGAAAACACTGTGCTTTAACAGACAATGCAGAGAATTACAAGAGAAATATGATATGGATTCACAGCCTTGATAAGTGGCAGTAAAGTACAGTGGAGTTTTTCTCACTGTATCTCTTAGAGAAAAACTCAAGAGACACACTCCCTAGAAACACCTAGATCACAATGCAGAATATTTTCAAGATTTTTATAGTGGTGGCACTATATTAAACACAGCAGGAACTTCAGTTAAATCCAGATGGGTTTTGCCTTTAACCTTGAGATGAAGGAGAAATGTGGAAGTCTGTATTATCAGTGTCAGAGAGTGCTCCAGTGGCACCGACTATTTGTCATGCTATTTTCACTCTGGATTGTCAAAATAATTTTTTGAGCTTTTGAGACTCCAGTGTTTCTCTGTAAGAGTTGGATTGTGTGTGAACCCGTTTATCTCTCTGGCACTTGGTTGCTGTACTCTGATAACACAATTTCTTGTAGTACTGTGCTTTATTGGAGGGCAGAGACTTCTGCAGAGTAGTGCTGGCACTAGGAGTACCATAAAGCCAGGACTGTTTTAAAGGAAATAGTTCTGTATATATCAATTCTCCTTACAAAATTGGTAATTGATCATTCAAAGAAAAAGTAGAACTGTATTCTTAAGATTTTCAAAGCTATTAAGATATTCCATTTATAGTCCTAGGCCAAGAGTTTCAAAGGTCAAGATAATAAAAAATCATTGCTATCAAAATTGGATATATATACTATTTTCAAATTTGAGAGGCAGAAATAAAGCAAATTTTCTGCCAAGTAACATTCAAGACAAATATCCTTTAACTGGTGCTTTTGAAATAAATAATTGTTTGTTGAAGTCATTGTTTTCCTACTGTAATATGAGAATGATCTTTCAGGTAATTGTATTTTGCTGACACAATTCTGATATATATAGAAATCTTCTGGTCAAATTTATGAACGTGTGCTGCAGCCTGTGGATCCTATAACTTTCAAAAGCTCAATTGCCACATTTTTTTGTTGGGATAATTGTGTGATAGTATAATATTAACATTGTATCTTCTTATAGCAATAAATGACAAATTCTATTTGTAGATATCCACAAGAAAAGTAAAATTTAAGACACATACACAAGAAACTTCAAAGGAACAATTCAAGAAAGTGCAGCACCAGTAGAGACAAATCACCACAATTCAGTTGCCCTGTACAAATTTTTATTTTGTCTTTTTTTGGCATGTGCATTGTTGAATAATTTTAACTATACAGTAAAAACAAAGGTTTTCTTTGCTTTGTCTTGCCCTCTGTACCTTTGCAGTCTATTACACCCAAATGGGTTCTCTTTTTCATTACAGCAAATTTCTTCTTTTTTCTTTATACTGCCTAAGTATGAATGGAAAGAAAACTAGTGAGGTAGTCTCTGCTTCCAGTCCCCAATACTCACATTGTCCCACAACAGCCAGATTTTGCAGTTCCAGAGAAAACTGTCAACTTGCCAGCTCTGGCCTGGAGCATACTCAGCTCCAATGAAATACTCAGCAAATTAACTGCTAAACTCTAAGGGGGGATCCCAGCAGATAGAGTTTCTTTGATGCTGTTGCTGAAGTGGAAGGTGTTGAATGTGCTTAGCTTGGCCAAGTTTAGGCATATCATTAGAAACCCAGTAAAAGGCACTTTCTGAGCAGCAGATGCAATATTTTTCTTTTCCAAATTTTAAGGCTGTATGGGTTGGTTACAGGAGAGATTTTGAGTAAACTTTTTTCTTTTTACCTTTTTTTTTTTTTGAAAGAGCTGACTCTCTGAAGAGGTATATTCCACCAGAGATGAAAATAAACAAAAGAGAACAAAACAAAACAAAACAAAAAAACAGCAACAAAGAAGAATTCTGTGGTTAGCTTGGCAAAATCTTATTAAAAACAGAATATTCTGTGATTCTACAGTAAAACTGGCATGAAAATGGAGCTACAGACAGCACTGCCTGTTCTGTTGACAATATTCATGGAGTTAGTTAGGTTTCCTACCTGCTGAACTATAACTTTTGAGAGTTTTTGTCGTCCAGTCTCTCATGAAGAAAGTTTTAAGTTCCCTTTGGGATAGTGTATATATATGATCCCAGCTGATGTATTTTCAGTCTTGAGGAATGCATAGCCTTTTCTGGTAGCTAAAAATACCTTTATGAAATGAGTTGTTTAAGTTGTGACAGGATCATAAAACCCCCAAAAGCAAATAAAATTTACCTTGAAACAAGAGACACCCACATTAACACTTTCTAGTTGGATGGATACAGCCAGGTGACTCTGAATAAAAGATCAATCTTTTGCATCAAAAATTCAAAAATAAAGAAATGTTCCACATGCTGCATGTTAGGATCTGACTTACTGTACAAGATACAACTACAGAATGGTGGGTAAAGAAACATTGTTCAGCACAAGAGGAGAAGGCTGCAAATATGGGAATAAACCATCTTTTCAGAGAGATAAGGCCCAGTTGCCTCACTGGATTCTTTCTAGCAGGGTTTGGACTTGGGTTTCTGGCACAGGCTGAGGGCTCAGGTTACTCCTGGAGATTTTTCCAATGCCTTGCTCTTTGTGCATAAATGTGCAACCACGGTGGCAGCAGTCAGGCTGGCAGCCCAGTGCTCCTCCTCACTCCTATTCCCCAGACAGACTGAGACCAGCACCAGCCTCAGGGTGAGGGAGGCTGTTTCCCTTTATTTAGAGAAGTAGAAATAAACTGCCTCCAAATAGTTCCCAGCTCCGCTGGTACCTCTTAATTCTTCCTTAACAATTACAGAGTTCATACATCTTGTCAAATTTCCAGAAGATAGAAAACACTGAAGGCTAAAAAATACCCATTGCAGCTGAAAATTTTGCTTATTTTCAGATAATGCCCATGTATATCTCCACCCATCTTTTTTTACCAGTGACATTAGAGTCAGGCTCTGCTGCTGCCCAGGTCAGAGGAATGTCTTTACACCTCCAGCTGCAAAACAAATGAGAGCGAGCAGGAGCAGGAAAAGGCTTTGCTTGCCATTGCATGGCCATGTCAGGAGTTCACCAGATGTAAATGTACAAAACAGAAGGATGGTGTTGTTCATGTGAGTTCAGCCTGTCAGTATCTGGCAGCACATGACATCCTTTTCATGCTGTTCACCAGAAGACAAATGTAGTTGAAAGGATTTGCTGGAACCCCAAGCAAGCTGCTAAACCTTGCTGAAAGTCCTACATGCAGTCTGAGCCTCTCTGCTCTGCAGCCACTCCACCTTGCTACAGCTAACCAGACAGAAATTGTGACTGGGAACAAAACTCTTCCAGTGGATGCAGGTTTATGCATCAATGAGGGCAAGAGAAAAAAGTATTATGCCACTTCCAGCAAGTCCTGATCCTTTGTTCACAATTCATAACAATGACTCCACACTGAGACATTCAGAGGGCTTAAACTCCATTAAGGTATTCCAGTGCTTAGGGGCATTCTGCCAGTACTCATACAATCTATTGGTGATTTTCCTTAATTTTCAATTGTTAAAATCCAGAAAACAGGTAAAGATTTCCAGGAGACAAAAATAGACATCGGTCCTCTAGCATGAAGTGCATGCATTAAAACTGGCATTAAAAGGCTCCATTCAAATCCTTTGGGAATGAGGCATGCCAAGTTTCATCTGGCACTCAACCACAGTTGTCTATTTAGAAAACTGGTGTCAGGGATTCCTAACCATGGTCTCAACCGTGGGTTTTGACACAAATCCATTTATACTATATAAATCATGAATTCATTCCTCCAAATACCAAAGTCAATTTTGAAATCTTGTGTTTATAACGGTTCATCTATATTCATCAGTACTATCACCTTAAAAAAAAAAAAAAAAAAAAAAAACAGAAACTTTTAACAGTATTACCAGTGAGTGCAATGAGAACAGAACATGAGATTTTTTTTTTTTTTAAGCTACAAGTCTGAAGTGGAAGTGAATGTTAAACGTATGCCTCATACTAAAACTTTATGAAAAATGAAATGCACAAAAAGCTGGATCCTTGCCATGACACCCATTATGGTGAAGTCTGAGACTCTGACCCTTCGTGTTATACTTATTGTGTTTTTGACACATTTAGTCAATTAAAATGGGTGAAGTGTAATTTGTTTTTCTTAAGTTTAATACAGCATGTCAATAGAAGCTAACCAAAATTTATAGTAGGAACACTAAAACTGCCACTTGCACTTAAACAAATGAACACAATTTATCATAGTTGAAATAAAAGGAACATCATGTGCATTTGACTTTATACTTCACATGAGCATGTTGCCAAATATAGGAAAGCATGTTACAGCTGACACTTCCAATGGAAAAGACATTTTACTTCACATTAAATATTGGTGTGAAAAATTTGGACCTTGTCCAATCCTAAGAAGTGTTAACGTTGGCACTTCCACTGTATACTTTTACTGTAAATTGTTGTAACATTTATTTGACATGGAATACCCAAAGGATTGATGAGTAAAGAAAGGAAGACTTTTTATTGTGCCATGTTCCCTTTTTCAGTCATGCATACTAAGCCTTTACATCTTCAGAGTTTAAACAAGTCACCACCTGTACTCAATCGGTGAAAGTTATTTTTCATGCAACTGGAGTTTGCCTTTTTTATAAACCTATAAAAGCACACATTTTCCATTTTATTGGTCAGCAAAGCAATGGCTGATTTAACCATAAAACTTACAAATGTTGTTTCTTTATGGAGATCTATGTTTTTTTAGCCCTTTATAATTCCTTGGAATATAGGTCTCCTTCATTTCATTTGTTGTCAGAGAGTAAAAACACAAAACAAAGTGGAGTATTTTTTCTTTTCATTAAAAATGTTCACCTAACACTACTACCACTTATATTATTACCCACAGACTACTAAAGATTTAGGAGGAACAAAGTACTGCTGCGTAAAAATTTATCCGCTTCAATTAAGTACCTGCACAAGAATTCTGTGTTCGTATTATGTGAACTATAACTACATTTATCTGCAGTAATGAAGCACTGTAAAATGTTGGAAAAGTGCTGAGGGGCACTTCGTATGATTTACTGAACTGATCTCTAGGTTAAGAAAGCAGGCCTGAGACAAGGGAATTACTCTTTTCATCCATATTTTTCAAATTAAGAAAATCCATAGCCTTTTGAATTATAAAATCAAATTTTAGAGACACAAACGTGAAAATGATTGGGGTATTTTAACAATCTTAAATACCCAGTCCAAGACCTTGAGTTTTGATCTATTTAAATACAACGCTTCAAGCTTTCTGCATTTCATTACAATTAAAAGATTAATTTATACATACAAATACTGGGCAAAGAGATTTTTTTTTCAAAACAGACAAGCAACACAGATGTCCTATGCCAGGGAGAAACCTCAACAGCCACATGAAGCAATGAAACAGGAGAATGTAAACAGCAGAGGACACAAGCTGGTGCCTAGGGTTACATCTGCTGGTACCCAGATCATCAGGTAGTGCCACTCCCAGAGCATCTTTGGAGAGAGGAATAGGTATATTATTTAAATTTTTTAAGTACTGAAGTGAGTATCTATCCATTAAGTGGAAAAAACAATCTATCCTTTGTGTGTTCTTCTGGCCTACAACTAAGAGTGTGAAAACCAAATCTAAGTGAATGGAAAGTCCTAAGAGAGGGACTTTGAATAGATGATCCATGTATCAGAAACCCACCAAGCCCACCTTCTCCTTCGCTATTTCTAAATTACAACCATGCTCTTTAGAAAAGACAAAGGATAGAAGAAGCACATGAGAGTAGAAAGGCTTGGAGAAGAGGGAAAATAAAATGTTTGGTAGATTTTACAGTGCTAACACCTCACTCAAAAAAGGAATGGCAGCAAAAGCAAAGGCAGCTCAATTCTCTCTCAGCCAGTTATTATCAAGCCGTGTTCCTTCAACATCATCTTCAGTCTTATAAAATTACTTTTTCATGACAATCTCATCACTCTGCTTAGTAACAAGGAGGTCAAAGAGATGACTCCTATCTCCTTAGTCATAGTAAAAAAAAAAAAAAAACCAACCACAACAACAGCAACAACAACAACAACAACAACAACAACAACAACAACAACAACAACAACAACAACAACAACAACAACAAAAAAAAAAAAAAAAAAAAAAAAAAAAAAAACCCACTCGTGTTTTCAAGACTCAGCTGGATATACCCAGAGTAACCTGGTCTGATCTTATGGATGATGATGCTTTTTTTCCCCCTTCTTTCTGCAGGAGACTACACTAGATACCTCATGACATTCCTGCCTAACCTGTGATGGTATCATTAAATTCTTTTTCTCAACTGAGATGATGTGACTTAAAATATATATGACATAATATATTTTGAAACCGCCAGCCATTTGATTGCTAGAGTAATAAATTATAAAAATTTGTTATTGTGCTGTTCCTAACACAACGGAACCACAATTTCTATTAGAATGCAGATAAAATACAGGTAGATATTTGTATGAAAGTTTTCCTATTTGCATCTGGTTTTAGGGAAGAACAACTACAGATATTATAGAGGCTGTCTAGATTTTTTTTTTCCAAGTAAAAATGTTATCTTTTCCTTTTGTATGGATGTAATGTCAAACCTGGACAAAAGAAGGTTGAATTTGTGCTACTCCAATTCCTAGCTGGAGTTAATGATGAGTGTGCAGGAGGAATACTCCATTTTAAAGTAGCACTACCTTTCCTCCCATGTCGTGCTATCATCTTTAATGGCAACAATAACTCACTTAAGCCAGGAAGGCATTTTTTCTGCTTTATCTATAGATCATTAGAGCAGTCTGCCTGCTGCATTAATGTCTGCTAAAATGGCATGCTGCTCCCCACTTTATGGCTCTATGTCAAAAATGTCTCTGATAGCTGGTTACTCACTCCACTTGGTCGGTGTTAAACAATTCATTCCTTATTGGATGAGCCACACTATCACATGGCACTTACTTGACTTCTATAATATCCTCTATAGGTGTCAGGTCTCTGGAGAACTGTATATCCTCAACTCCCACTGAAACAAAGGTGGATAGCACCTTACAGATCAGATGTTGTGACTTTCTGAAGAGCTGCTTAAGACTTTCAGTCAAAACTCAACAGCTGTGCAAAATGCAGGCATTATTTTTAGCTATACATTGCATTTCTCCATTTGTGATAATTTAGTACCATGCAAAATATGTTGCTATGATATTGCTCAAGAAATAACAGCAAGGGAGAATTAGTACAAGAATGTAATGAACCAGGGCCAAACATTTCTAGGGACACAATCTAAGTTTCCTACACTGACAAAGTGTGTTGAGAATTGGGTTCTTATATTCTTTAAGCCTTGGTTTCTCTGCAATATAAATGATATTACAAAGGGTCAGGAAAAGTGTCTTATGGCACTTAGTGATTCAATTTGGTTTAATCAAATTCAAATTTGTTTGTTCACTTTTGTTGTATACACTCTGGAGGTTCTTCACCCAGCATGGGTACATTTGAGATAAATACAGAAGTAAGGGAGAAAGAAAGAGAGGTAGAAGAATATTAAAATTAATGACATAATTGAATTAAAGATTATATATACCAAGTGAAATGAAGAAATCTGTTTGCCTAAGTACATACAAATGGCACAGAAGGGGTTGTTGCATTTATAGGTTTGGAATACAGTACATAAATCATCATTCATCATTCTGTTTGGATGACATAGTATTTTACAGATTTTGTTAAGTAATAAAGTGTACCTAAAGCTTTGCACAGAAATAAAGACTCTTTATTAATTATATCCAACATATAGATAGATACTTATTTATACAGATATATAATCTTCTCTTATTGGTCATTTGTGATCTACATGAATGAGTCAGCGCAAATCATTGTCTTCTCTGTATATGTAAGACTCAAAGATCCAATCTCATGTAGACTCTCTCAAAAGAGCTTTTTATGGGTCTTTCAAAAATATTTTTCTGAAACCAAAACAATAACTTATGCTTTGATTACTCCCTGACTAAAAGGCTTAGAGTATGGGTGGCTTACCTGAGGAATTTGACCTGCTCCAGTTGTGAGTGTGCTGGGCATTGTACAAACATAAACCACCTGATTACTACCTTATTCACTTGTGTGAATTGGATTCAATGCACACTACGTTTAGAACAACACTACCCTGAGTAAGAGACTGGCACTCATTTTGTACTCAAGAGAGTGATTCTGGATACTATATATGAAAGATCCTGGGTTATTTTTCCAAAGATGGAGAAATTTTGCTACTTTGCAAACCAAAATTTTCATTTTTTTCTTCAACATTAGCATCATACAAGGTAGTATTTAGCTGAATACTTGTTGCAGCCCCCTTGGCAATGACCAATAATACATTTTATGCTATTTTAGAGATCTTTGAAATTTTAGACCTGCCATAAATGAAAAATGTTGAAAAGTACTCCAAAGCCATCCTTTAAAACCAAAAAACATGAGGATTCAGGGGCCTCTCATGCTGTGCACTCTGTATTCCTGAATCTCTTTATCATTGTTACTACAGTTAGCCTATAGACCACATTATTCCTTATAATGATCAGGGAGGATAATGCTGATGAAAATGAGTTTACAGTGAATCACACTGAGTGCTGCCTCTAAGGCTGCAAGCGCTCGGGAAATGGTCTGAGGCTTCACTTTTCAAGTTAGAGGCTCGGCCGTTACCTCCCACTTTGGAGAGGAATGTATTGGCTCCATTTTGATGTTCTATCTGCTAGGTGCAGAGTGATGAGTCTATCTCACTGCTGATTCACACCGGCTGTTCCAGCGGCAACATGTGATTCCTCCATGGCCCAGAGGATATTTTCCATCAGTGCTAACAGATGTTACTAATTCAGAAGGCCAAAAGAAAGAATGAAATTATAAGCACATCAAACATGTAAATATTTCAGCCATATTCTTTTGACAATAGAACCAATAAATGCAAAAGTTAAAAAGAAATGAATGCTGCTGCTGTTGATATTTTTGGAAGACCTGGATGGTCAGGAGGAAGTCCTACTGAATGAGAACTGAATGCTGTAAGTTAAATTGTGATCCTACTTTTCTGAAGGCCTCAATAGAAATAAATGGAAATCACCTGAAAGAATATACAAGAGGATGGCGAGGTGGTAACATAGCAAATTATCTTAGTTCTCAACATACAAGATGGGAAATGGAAGTGTGTTCCTCAGAGTAGTGATTTCAATGCAATTCTAATAATTTAAGGCAAGTAATTAAATTGCAGCTAGTGCCTGGCCAATGTTAGGACCAATATGATCAAAAATTTGCTGATATTACATCCATGTAAAACAGCACACACATTGGAGAACTTCTCTAACAGAAAATACTCGTCTTTGACAGTAATTCTGTCATTTTCTTGTGGATCATACCCCACTTAAGTACCATTTTCAGTTGGACATTTGTTATTGAAAATTATCTTTCCAAAGAAGTCATTATACTCTATGTAATCTATTGATCTACAAATGTTTAAAGGGGAAAAAAATTCCCACCTGTTTCTTCAGCTCTACTTCATACCTTTTTCATAATCAGTCACCACTATAGACCATTCTACAGCTGAACAGTGTTGTCTTTGTCTTGAGTATAAATTATTTGCTAAAAAAAAAAAAAAAAAAAAAAAAATAATTCGGTGCCCTTTTTTTCTTTTTAGTTTGTTTTTCTGTTTGTTTTTTTTTGTTTTTTTGGTAAAGCAATGAACTCTATATAGAAATAAACTTACATTTTGTGGATTAATCAAAGGAAAATAGCAATCCATTTAGGCAATGGGAATGAATAACCTCCTTTTCATTATATGAACAGGGACTTTGTAAATTTTTCAGGACAAGGATCATGTCTTATTCACTGGGTAAACTTTGTCATTATATATACCTATGTTATTTCAAGAAATATGGGTTAAATAGGAAAAAAAAGTGGCCATTTGGAATCCAGCCTGAAACTCACTGAAGTCAATGAAAATATTTCCATTAGCTCCAGTATGAGCTGGATCAGATTCAAGAGGTCCTGTGAACAAAAACATCCATGATAATATAATAAAGACTTCGTCACTCAAGGGGACCAAATTAAGATCACACAGATGACCCAAACTGTTGTATTTCCTCATGGGTTTGACCACTTGATTTTGCTCCCTTAAAATTTTAACACAGCTGTTTTGTCTGTGTTACTGGCAGCGTCACATTACACTATAATGCAAATCAGCCAATGTGTAGCTTTTGAATTTTTATTTTTTTTTAGCAGGCAACAGCCTTTTCTACAAGTCACAATGCAGTTACTTTTTGAGCAATAAAAGCATTATAGACACATGAAGCAAAGTTCTTCAAAGTCAGACATAACTATCCCTTCTATGAAGCACTGTATATAATATTTATTTCCATTAATCTTGGAATCTACGTGTATTGTTTATTGAAAAAATGAATGCAATGTCAAATACAGAACTACACAAGGGAATACATTGGAATTCCGGAAATTTTCAAACTAATTCAACATTTTTCCCATACATGTATTAGGAACAATCCCAAGTGTAAAACCTAATGTCACTGATGTAAAACTGTCTTCTAAAAGTTAGAAAGTCTGTCATCTTTCTCCATATACTCACTTCATTAAATAGTTTACAGCTTGCAAGGGGATCACAATGTTGGAGTAAGAAAATGGCTGTCCTGACAGATTCAGACAATAAAACAACCAGATTGTTATATGAATGTTTTCTCAGAGACTGTTGCTGCAACACATAATAAATACAAATATTGAAACACCTGCATGATAAACATAATACTTTTAACAGATGTTAATCCCCCCTGAATGTGACCAGTGGATTTAGATCACATAAATGCAACTTGCCCCGTTCAGGTCTCCCTGGAAAACTGCCAATCATATGGTTGCTTTCTGACCAACTGCTGCAACCTACACGCATGGATTTGCTTCTCAGTTCTCCTAATATGAGCGTTTTTAAAATAATGCATAAATATAGCAATGTGTGTGCACGACACTGAAGCTCATCTACAATTTAAGTTGCTTGTCTGCTGTCAGCATGAATTGGTTATATTACTTTCAGAAAAGAATTTTCCAAGTTTAAAACAAACTTATTTTCTCAAAATCCTGACATTCTGGCAAGCAGGGCAGAATGTTTTTCTCCCCTTGGTGGGACCGGTTTGGTCTCAATACTCTCTGATCATATACAGCTTCTGTTTACTTCAACAAATTTAATGGAGGTTCAGCATATTTGAAAATTAGCTATTAACCCTATGAAAACACTACTGAGGTTTTGATACCCCTAGGGGAGAAGCACAGACTTACAACCCGTTGGCTTTAACTTAAGTACCTGCTTATGCACTCTGTTGGAAAAGAGCCTGAATTTACATCTGTCTTTTCACCTCCAGAATGTATTTGAATGCCTTTCGTTGTAACTTCAGTTTATACAAATAGCTCAGCCCCCGCCTGGCCATCTCTGTGTTACCAAAGATGACAGTGTGCACTTGCAGGGCAGTGAGTGGCATTGCTCAGTGGTGAGCTATCCAGCCAGCAGGGCCTGACCTCCTGACATGTGTGTAACTGAAAATAAGCAATGCTGGGAGGAGAAAATAACTGGCAAGTGATTATTCATGGAAGCTGAATGGCAAAGGAAAACCTTTACACTTCATTTCAATTGCTGCGTTAATTCAGAGAAAATGACACAAACAGAGGCACAACAAAGATTAGTGCAACAGAAAAAAATATCAATTCTTCATGAAAAAGCAAAACTTTACTGTCAAAATTGACAAGTAAGCAAAGAAAACAATAACATAATTTGTATAAAAATTAGCACTAATTTGCCATATCTCCATGCACCACCTAGAGACATCTGAGTTTAAAAAACTATGTGATGAATATTTCAGAAGATAGAAAGATTTGCCTGGTAAAGAAGTTCCCCAGAGCAATTTGTGGCTGTGGATCAGGAGAAACAGATGCAGCTGAATAGGAAGCAATAGCAGTGTTAACCAAGTGGCTCTGGTGAATCTCCAGAGTTTCTCTTGGTGACAAAGAAGGCATATTTATACCTCAGATACATGTTGAAGAAGAATAACCATCACTATCAAAAATGAAGACTCAATTTAATTCAGTTCAGTTGTACTTTTGATGAAATAATTACAGAAAAAAAGATTGTGGTTGATCATAATAAATAAGAAAAACCACCAAGAAGATGCACTGCTTGGGATATGAGCCATGGCAGGGAAAGAGCTGCTCTAAGACAGAGATAGACCAACAAAATTTTCCAAAATGCTACTATCTTTTCATATGAATAAACAGATCTATTTGATTAATGCCAAAGAGCTGCATTTTCTCACCTCACCTAGCTGATTCTGCAGTTAATTGCAGTAAGTTGAGGGCACAAAACACAGGAGAAACCTTTCCATTGATTAATAAGTGAAAAATCCAGCTGATTCTTCCACTTTATAGGATTAGTAGCTCATCATAATTAGAAGAGAAAAGGATAGTATTGCATAAAAATTGTTCCAGCTGAGCCAATGTGATCATAAAGTGAATACCCTGCTTGGACA
The DNA here is from genome assembly GCF_965231275.1 of Zosterops lateralis. Taxonomy (NCBI): domain Eukaryota; kingdom Metazoa; phylum Chordata; class Aves; order Passeriformes; family Zosteropidae; genus Zosterops; species Zosterops lateralis. The sequence continues at coordinate 36,435,809 of NC_139766.1, forward strand.
GCTGTACAACAGGTTAGAAGAGAACAAGGACTTTTCTGAGAAAATAATATTCATTATTATGATTATGGTGTTCAGTAACCTGAGCAGCCATGTTCAAAACCTTTTGAAAGGCTATTGAAGAACTAGAGTGGGTTAATTAACAATTCTAAGTTCTGCTGTTTGCAGGAAAACTCTTATATAAGGAGGAACAGGCAAGATTTTTCATGTTATTAAAAGATAGTAGAAAAATACTGAAAAAAAAACATTAATAAGATTAATTAAAAAGATCTTTTGGTCTTGTTTCAAATGATATAACAGCTAGAGAAAGCTCAGTGAAAACAAAAAGTACCAAATTCAAAACTGAAGAAGGGATTGCTCTTTTATTCACCTCAGACTTAAGACTGAGAAGTAATTCTAAGGTTCAAAAATCATTTAGTCTCTTCTATTGTTCACAAGAGTTTCAAGAATTGTTTATAAAGCCCATTGTTTTTCAAAGAAATTTTGCATTCTTTGTTCTTTTATTTTAATTTTTTTTTTTTTTTAACTAAAGCACTAGGTCCAGAGCGGGGAGAATAAACTTTCTTCAGCATGGCTTGTTCTAACCATTTTAAAGAGCTCATCAGATGTGATAATTATTTTCCCTGGCTTCAAAACTAATTTCTGGTTGACTATGCTTATAGCAGACATTTCCATGCTTCTATAAGGTGATGTCTTGGTCCCTGACTGGCTTTGCTGCTGTTATCTAAATGCAGAGAGTGGAGAAGAAGGCTGGATGTGGACACATCTTAATTCTGCCATGACTGTCTCTTCTATTCACTATAATGCTGCACAATTTACCTGTGAAATTCTGAGCACATTCCAATTTATAGCTACATGGAATTTTTTTCTATAAATTAAGATAAACTCACAGCAATTAATTTTTTTTTTCACAACTGCCTAGTTCATAAAGTATTTGCTTTCCCTTCTCCCCCTGTAAATTTCCTGTTGGATATTATGAGCCCATGCTCCAACCTTATCTGAGCCTGAGGTGCACAATCCCTTGCAAGCCAACAAGGCTTTAGTGTCTAAATCAGGGGTGGTGGACGAGTTTTGCCACTGCTGTGCCCCAGTTTGGGATTGCAGGGAGAGACAGGCATGACCACAACAAGGATGGGGATAGCTTTGAGGGCTTTCAAAAGCAGATCCCATGAGAGGGTTGTTCCCAGTCCCCACAAAGCTGATCAGAGTAAGCTGAATGCAGAACACCTGAGTGCTTCACAGCCCTAAAAATTACTGCTACAAAAGTGTCATGGGTTTGTGTTTTGAAAAACAATGCCCATTTGCTATACTCACAGATTTGCTGTGGCTTCTGTTGCTGCAAAAGGCACCATCAGCAGCTTTGGACATCCCTGCTTAGGGCTGTGCATGGGCTCAGCCTAAATCACCTTCTCCCTCCTCTCTACTTCACAGTAACTAAAATACTTACCTGAGGAGACTGCAAGTGACCAGCATAAGCCAAACTAAAAATATCAAACCCTCAGTGGTGGACAATAAACCTTTTGGGCCTTCAATTCTTTGTGTAAGCTCATTCCTAACTGGCTCTTGGGGCTCCTGCTTGCTCAAGACACTAAGATTGCCCTGAGCCTCATTAACCTCATTTTAAAATTAAAGCCTTAAGCCTTTCTTGTGCAGCTCCTCATCCCTGGCAGGATTTCCCTGTCCAAGTCTCCACCTGCATTCTCAGTCTCCTCAATGGCGACTGCAAACTTCACCACCATCCGGATCTGGGTTCTTCTGGCTACACACATAATTTATCTATTTTCCATCTCCTGCACAAGTGTAAAGGCTTTCAGATGATACTTGAGAGGAAGCATTCCACTGGGCAACCACACTCCCAGACAATGTGATTGGAGTAAACCACAAGTGCTATTAACAACAAGCAAATAGCCTTAGCATGTTAAAAACAACCTGAATGATTCTTGTTCTTAAACCTTCTTTTCCCATTATATTTATGTGCTAATGTTTCAGCTGAACTTAGGTTATTTAGGCATTTCTGAAAAGTCTACACTTTAATGGGTTCAAATGACTAAGATGAAAATGAAATTTCAGTAATTAAAGTTCGTATAAGGGGAGGTGTTTCATTTAGTTTTTTGTTTGTTTGCTTTCATCTATAGGCCTCCAGTGTTTTTGTATCTATTCTATAAACAGGATAATATAAAATCATCTAGTTACAGAAGAAATGAAAAGTTGAATGATTCGTTATATTTATATGACCTTAAAACATGTTGCAGAATTGCATTTATTACACACCAAACCCCCCCCCAAAAAAACAATAAAACATCTTATTGAGTAGTTGATTATATGGTATTACAAAAATCTGCCTTCCAGTGGAATCCTTTGGCCTGCATATGTACAACACTATAAATCTTGCTAAATATTTGTTTCAGAAATTGTCCAGAAGGATGAACAGATTGATTTTCCAGACCTAAATCACTTCAACACCAAATAGTACTCTGGAGAAAACTGTGTTTCTCTTCTTGTTGTTTGCAGACACATTAAGATCACACACTGAGCTGCAGCAGTTCAACTTTCTGGTCCTTTTGCTGTTTCATAGCACCAAGATGGAAAAGGCACAGCTTGGAGACTACTTAAATATAAGGAGTTAATGAAATCCACAGTAGAATTAAGGAATTATTGAATGCATTTCATTAATTCTGAACTTAGTAATAAACTATATTTCTTGCTGTGGATATGCATGAATTTGAAAGTTTGGAGAGCAAAACCAAAGTGAATATAGGAGTTTTTCACAAAATAGTTTGTAAAGGTTTGGGGTTTTTTTACAACTTATTTTCCTACATTTTTGCAAAAAGTCAGCAAAACATTTCTTTTGGCCTTAAACTTGTTGAACTGCCAGGTCAACATTTTACAAAGGAGAATTTTTCAACTAAGACAATTTTGACTTACAAGCTGTTTATAACTTAATACCTCTATTTAATGGTGTTCTGATTAATTTCCCTGAAGAATTTGCTGTTCCAATTGAAGCTCACTGTTTCAATTTGTATCCCATAGCCATGATTTTTAAAATGTTATAAAATGTATTTTCTCAGCTGAAAAGATTATTTTTTCCAAATACGAAGAAGGATATTGCACATCATACACCTTCCTGTCAAAGACAATGCATATTGTGACCTAGGCACTTAATGCTGTGTTTTTTAATTTGCTGGTGAAAGCCCAATGCCATCCTTCTCCATTTGTACTACAGGCTGATTCAGTTTAGGCTGGTTTTACATGTGAAATCAGTTTAACAAATCTATTTTTAAAATATGGAGGCCTGAAAGATGAAGAGTCATATCCAGTGTGGTCAAAGAAGAATGCTTTGTACAGCTGTTATGAGACCAGCTTTAGACCCTTTGTCATGTCTGCTAGATTATGTTCCCCTGAAAATCTATATAAAAAGTTAGGGCTCATACATATTTTCTAGATATTTACACCCCTTTAAAGCATACAGGCAGCTAAATTACTGTGTAAAGGGCACTAATGTCTGTTTATGTATGGTATTGCTTAGTATAAACAAATTTTTGCTGTGAAACATCTTTTTCTTTACAGAGAAAAACGTGTGCCTTCACTTGGCAAGTCACTTGTCTGTCTTCAGTGTGTTTTGGGGGTTGTTGGGGCTTTTTCTGAAAGGCTTGGGTTAAGAGAGTATTGGTAATAAATGCCTCATAAGAAGTCTCCTTGCAAGTACAGTATAGAACTGTGAAATCTATAGAAAAAGGAAGAGAGAAATTTCCCAAACACAGCCAGAACCTCTCTCGTTTTCACTCTAAACCCCACTGGATTGCAAAAGACTCTTGCATTTAGTACCTAATTCTGAAAAAAGAATTGAAACATTTCAAAAGATCCTAAAAGCCATGTGGAACGGTAGGCTTTATGCATAGTTTAAAAAAAAACAAAACTAACCCAACACCTATTTACCAAAACTCTCATTTCCTATTAAATAAATGAAATTGAATTGGTGTTTAGTGGTTTAGTGACTTTCTCCTGTGCTAAATGAACACAACCTGCTGGATCCAGCAAATTCATTAAAAATGTGCTCTTATAGGACAGAGGGCTTTAGAAGCTGCACAAACCCATCAGACTTTATGAGTTTTCAGACCAGTTCTACGTACAGGGTGCGAGTGAATATCTTTTAGCTCCCAGAGAGCCTCTCTTCACAAATAAAAAGAACAGAGATAAGCTGAAAGACACGCAAGGTGAGCATAAAATATAATTAAAACATACTTCCATTTTCAATCTATTGCAGCTGCTAACTTTACTGATTAGCAGTTCTTGCATCTATTGAGTCCTCTCAGAGATACATTCACAGGGGGTCTGAGCCTGAAATCACTCTTGTTTCAAAGGATGACAATGAGCAAATATTCAGATGTAATTCTATGTAGGCTGAACACCAGTAAATCTACAGTATGAAGTGACAAAGCATGTGCCAACTTAAGAGCTATTATGTAAATTGAATCATTTGCATATGATAATTGCATAATATATACAATCTCTGGGTCAATAGTTCTTTTCCATGCAGGAGGTTCAAACACCAAGACAAGCAAGACAGGCTGTTAAGCACAGATTTCCTCCACCTGATATCTGTAAGATACTCCTTGAGGCCAGAATGTGAACATAAAAACCAGGTAAATTCTGTGTAATCGCTAATATTGGACAGCTCATCATTATTTTCCCTGCAGTCTGAACAAGTGCTAAATATAAGTCCTGTTGATGTTTTGTGAACTTTACTGACAATGATTACAGATTGTACTAAAACCAAGTCCTCTGACTGTTCTTTACACTTCTTTACTTGTACTTGTGGGTTATACAGTGGTAGGAACAACAACCCAAGGTGAAAAACATGCCAAGGTAAAAAACATGCCAAGGTAAAAAAACTCTTAGCCAAAAAAAACATAGAAAACTGGCACTTCTTAATTCCAGGTGCTTCAATATTCCAAGAATTAGCTGAACAAGTAGCACAAGATGCTCCTGAATGCTCAGGTTATCCTCCTCTGTCTCAGCCTGACTTTTCTATACTATATGAATCCATTGTCCCACATCAAGTCTTTCCAAGTGCAGCAGGTCCCCAGCCAGTTCCAGGAAAGCTCTTAGCAAATTGCTGCCCAAATTGCCCATACCACACGGTGATGGGCTTGACAAGAGTCACCTCCTTCCATACATTTACCCCATCAGCCCAAAATGATAGACTCTTTTATCTCTGCTTAGCAGAGTCTGTAGCAGGTTGTTCCCTTCATATCCTCAGAGTGTTGCCCTCAGAGAAATGCATCTGATCAGCAAAAACAAAAGTTCCTGCTCAACATTGTGAAAGGAAGGGGCACTGAGAGAGTTTTCTCCTCCAGATCCATATTTGATATTTCATATGTTAAATTACTGCTAGTCTAAACCCGTTTATACACTTCCTCATGGGCCAGCCTTCAAGGGTAATTGCAGTAAATGCCTAATACAAATGCAGCTATATGGGAAGTATCATCCACAGGAGTTTGGCTTGTAGTTGGGACTACCTGCTCTTTTGGCATGTTTTGTTTGGAGGAGGTAGACTCTCGCAGAAGGGTTTTGTGCTGTTTCAGTGCTCTGCCTCCCCACGGCTGTGCAACTGCCATGTCCCACCACACTTTGCTGTCCTAGGCCACCACTTGCCCTTTTCATGCAATAGTCATCTGGTGACATGGAGACAGCTTTCCCCCTGTTAATCCCCAGCTGGAAGACTGGGGCACCTCTCTGATGGCTCTGCCATCCACACTTCCCAGAGATGAGAGATGGGTGCAGCTAAGATACAGACTGACGGATTTCTGTGTGGTTTCAAGGAATTTCTTCCCAAGTGTTTTTCACATTGTGAGTATATTTCAGAGGCTGTTAAAATCAAAACCCCACAGATAAGAGAGTGCACACAGACACCAGTCAAGTTAAATAAATGCCAAATACAGAGATCTGCACAGACATTTCTGGGTACTAGTATTTATTCCTTCATGCACACCTACCAAGGAATATTTTGCATTCCCAACTCTGAAAGCCATGCCTAGCTATTTGTTTGCATAGATATGGTCATGAAAGTCTCCACAACATAAACATTTCTATTTGCAAAAGAGCCTTGGACAGTAAAAAATTTTATAGCTCACATCTTCTCTGTCATACGCTATTTAAGATTTAAAAGTTCATGACTAAGTTTTTAATTTTTAACTACTGTAAGAATGACTTTATCACTATAGCAACTGTTTCCAATATTTTTTCAAGCGCAAATCCACTAAACACACTTTGTATTTATTATGTTTTCCTTTAATACATAAATCAAAAGACAATAACAAGTCTAATGTCAAAGAAAATTTTTGACACTTCATACATTAAATAAAAGCAGCTGATAAACAGTTTAGATGAAATTATGGCTTGAAATGTAGTTCCCAAGAGGAATGTGGTGCATAAATTGATTTTATACTGCCTCTGTCGTTGTTGATTTGAGATATGCATAAGACACCCACAGTCATTACCAGTGCTACCATTACTTAGCCTGCCTTTGCTCTGACTGATATTTAGACACATATTTAGACTACCAGCCATCTATTTCTGTGAAAAATGTGTTGTTTGGTTGTCATCACATGTGTAGCATGTTGCCTTCTATTTGAAAGCTTGACACATAATAAAAAATTTGGAAGAAAATCAACCTTTAAATTTTGACCATGCCTGAATCCCAGAAGCTTCTATAGCTACTTTGGGTATTCAAGGGAGAAGTGTTTTCCAATCAGAAAAAATGAGGTATCATTCAATTGGTAATTGACCTAATGTCATTTAATCTCAAAGGTAAACCATTTGGAGCTCATGGGTTCCCACCCGTAAAGTCTTCTTGAAAAAGATACTTCCTTTTTTCTTTTGCACTTCACTTTTTTCTGTAGATAGACATTACCACAGAAATCACTGCTTCAAAGATTTTAGTCTGTCTATTGCCTAAATATTTGTATTTATTTAGAAATTAATATACCAGTGTTCATTTTAAATATGGGAAATGAGAGATTAATCTGTGTGAAGAAAGTATTTCATTTGTCGTTCACTTCTGTTGGAATAAAGTAGTTTTCAAACCACCTGAGATTATGTAATACTATGCCTTTCACGTTAAGGTCTTGATTTTCAAAATTGCACTTCTAAACATTTTTCTCTCTTAGGAAGAGAACAGTTCACTGAGCTGTGCTCCTCCTTATTCACCAATGAGTACTTCAAAATAGAGTTAAGGGAGTGCTAAGAGTTAACTCAAGCATTCATTGTAGAAATGTTCTAATAACAATAAAACAACCATGGATGGACTCATCTAGCAAAGGATATATTTATTAAGTGTACCACTTGGGTTTTTTATAGGTCAAGGTACCCCACCTCTACAAGCAAAGGTAGTAAGCTTCTCAAAGTGCCCTTAATCATTATGCTAACTATGTGACAGCACAGTTGCTGAAAGCTGTACAAATGGAGCATTGTACCTGAATGGCAAATATATGCTTTCAGCACAAACAAAACTAATAGATTTTAAGAGTGACTTTATGCCTTCACTAGCAACTAGTCTTTAAAGAGTACACATCCTTAGCACAAATCCTGATGATAAAGTATGTGCAAGCAGAGCTCTTAAAAAGAGCACATTTGAAAGAGAGTCTACACAGCCCAGCAGATTTCCTATTTCCGTGCTTTCAGTTCACTCCTCTAACACCTCTACGCAGAGATTTCACAGCAATACGCATTCACTTGAAGAAAAAAGTGGGTCTATATGAAATAAACCATAAATATATTTCCACTGCTCTACTCATGACATTTGTTGCCATTGTTTTGTAGGGAATGGTATAGCTGATTGATAGAAACATTTTTTTTTCTTTCTGACAATTTTTACTAGTAAGTGCCACTGACATTGCAGAAAACCCTTAGAAGCTGGCTGGGAGCTGGCAGGCTAGATTTGTAAAGTGAACTTTAGGCAACTGTGTCCATATAGAGTTGTGGGGCCAAACTGGGAAGTGCAAACACTTATTGCACTCATACGATCATGAATTTTTCAACAGGGAGATTCACACCAATAAATTGGCACATAGGCAGAACACATACAATTAGCTTATAAAAAAATTAACCAGAAGTGAAAAACACCTAACTTGTACTATTCATCAGTGAAGGTTGATGTTGCCTTTCTTTTTGTTTGTTTTATTTCCTTATTTAAATATAATGGAAAGGCTACTGTTTTTTACTGCTTTTTTTACTGCATCAATGTCATTAAAGCCTGTAATTCATTTCCCTGAAAGCACAAGGTTTTCCTTTTTTTTTTTTTTTTTTTTTTTTTTTTGTCTGAGGGTGTAGATGTAAAACTAATCATCCAGAGAAGGCTTTATCCTTGTATGGTATGAGGAGCTGAGCTCACCTTTGGGCTGTGTCCAAAGAGAAAATCTACAGGGCAGAAATGTATTCCTGAGAGGCCATTAAACTCACACAGGCATTAACATCGGTAGTATGTTGATGTAGCTTCTGTCCTCTCTACTGCCCTCATTAAAGTGTCTAAAAACTCTTCCTTCATTGGATCCCACTCCTTCTTACTGAGACCCCAGCTACCTTCAAACTCTTATTCTTGAAACTGTGAGCTTCTTGAAACTTCTTTCACTTTTATCCCTCATGGCTTGGTAATAATGCTTTCCTAACTTTCTCCTCTTTTTTTGCAAAAAGAAAAATCCACAACAAGACTCAATGAATACCAAGACCAAGACTCTCTTTTGTTCTCAGGACAGAACTCAAGAGGATTTTAGATATCTCATCTCTCAGTCAGAGATTGAGAAATCCTGCTTTTGAGCACAGCCTAATTCTGAAGGCCCCTGAGTCCAACCAGCACAAACTCCACTGTGGATCACAGAGTTTCTTGCTTATTCCATTACATTCTCACTGATTTATCCCCCATGTTCTTTCTCTTGTGTGACTTTCTCAGGCAAATCCTAGCCCAAAACTCAAGTCCAGTCCCTGCATCTTTCCATGTGACTAGCTGAGGCTTTCTCCAAACCTCCTGAACCTCATCTCCCTCCACTATAAAGCAATTCACACTGAAAATTATCATCCTTGCAGTATGTGACATTCAGCTCTTCCAGGTTGGCTGGGTTGACCAGCATGGCATTTTCTGGGTTAGGTTTGTAACATCAGGCAAAATAAGCAGAGCATAACCCTGTGCAGGAGTGGAGCTGAACTTCTCCAACTGACATCATCCTACCATGGATTAGAGCAGTTTCTCAACAATAGGAAAAAGGCCTGGTAATAGCCCAGGTGGCTCTTGACTCAAAAGGTTAACATTCAGTTGTTAAGATATCTTCTCTGCACACTTAAGGATTAATTATTGCCAGTGGCCTAAAATAATATTAGCCACAGAAGGGATATTCTAGATTGTTTTCTTTTGATGTCAGTTAATGATTTAATTTTTACTAGGGCTTATGAGAAATGGGCTGCTTATTCTGGAACAGGGATATAAAGTGATTTACTTGTATGTGTAACACACAGAGAGAAAAGACTTTTCATACAGTCCAAGTATAAATGTGCCTGACCTACATTTGGTGCCCCTCCAGCCTGTTTTTTGTGTGTAAGATTTAGTGGGGTATTACCTGCTTTTATTTTTAAGCTTGTGGGTTTTTTTGTAAGAAGAGCAACTGAGGCATGTAGAGATATTCACCACTAAAACAAACTCTTTTTATTCTTGGCTGCTTTAATGCTATCCTATGAGAACAGTCCCTTAAGCCAGGGTTTATAGTCAATCACCAAAAAAAGTGGGGGGTCCGTTACCTTCCCCTTTTAATTGCAGGGCAGGGGCCTTTAACTTTCCATGAGGCATTACTAAAATTTCTTCTGGGCAGAATTTCCTTGAACCTGGTAATTAAGACCACAGGATATGTGTTAATTGTCTTTGACATGCAGAATTATCTGCATTTACCCAAACTAATAATATCACCACAGACATGCTGTTTTTTAAACACATGCTTTAAAATCATCTATAAATTTAATTACTCTTCACATAATACAAAAATTGACAAATGCTAGAAAAGCTGAAAGAAAAGAAATTAGGGAAATACGCAGCTTTATCCTTGATTCACTCTGTTTGAATTTTCATTTTCTGAAAGACTAATAAGGCTTGGGAAATCATTTGTTTTTATAGTTTCAGTTCTGTTAAGGTACAATCGCACTGATCAAACATCAAGCTACAGTCTTAATTTTGAATGGGCTTGCTTCTCTGGGCTAAGGTCAATAATCATAATAAAAACAACATTTTAATTGCCCTGAATACATTTTTTTCTTGGTGTCTAGCTATACAAAATGTCAGAAAGGAAAAAAAGCCATAAAAGAAACATCTTGAAGAAAAGTAAAGGTAGAAACCATTGGGCATAGATGTTGAAAATAAAAGCATCTGCAAGCATCTCAGAGTTTTATTAATTTTTAAGTGTTTGTTGAACTTTAACTTCGAAAGAGTATTATAGCTGATAAAGCTTAACTATATGATATGAGTAAGTAATAGGTGAAAATAATTTTACACAATTTAGTTTAATTTTTTCTTCAAAATTAATCCACAAAATATATGTGACTGATTTAAAAAATAATCATTGCTCAAAAATACTTGATGAATATTACTTAAAATTCATAATTCATTTTCTTTACCAATTACTTAGCAGGTTTTCCACATGTAGCATGTAAAACACAAAACTGGAAGCTAGTGTGGTTATGCACCAATGATATTTTTAAGATCCGAGCTGTATGATTTGATAAGATTAATGTGTCTTTCTTTTCTGATTTATTTTAATTTTTTGCTCGAGATATTTCTTTGTCTTCGCTTCATCTTCTCATTCCCATGCAAATCTTGAGTCTTGCTTTACACTATTCTTGTGATGTGGAGGCATGAATGTTCCATGTTTTATACAGCAAGAAAAGCTTCAGTTAGTAGCACAATTGTGTTTTATTTGTTAAACAGTAGTACTGTGACCTGAGAAGGTGATTATGATTTTCTGAATTAATTTATCCTGGACAAATGATAGTACACACTGGCATTTTCTTTCCTACAGTGCCTACCACACTGAGCTGTGCCATTTACTGTGGCAGCAGCTGAAAGCTGCTATAATGAATAGCTTTCCAATATGTAATGAAGATGATAGTATGGAGATGACAGAATACTGGAAAGCTGAATGGAACAGGACCTTGAATTAAAGAAAAAAAGAAAGGCATAGAAGCAAAGTAATATTTCTGAGCTAATTTTTTAATCAGCAAATTCTGTTTCTTGCCAAAAATAAGTGGATTGCTAGGTAAGAACGTGAATAGGTTTAGGCACAAAATTTGAGCATAAATACAAAAATATGTAAATGCCCTCTAAATATTCTGCTGGGGTTCTGGCCTTGGATTAATCAGCCTCATCAAAAGCTAGTTTGGCTGGAAATCCATAAGTCCTGGTATGGATGGGTGCCCTGTGAGCTTCCCATTTGTAGTTCTGCTCTGTGTTCTGATCCTTCCTCATGTTTAATTCATAACAAAAGCAGACAGAACACCTTGACATGCCTGCCAGTGTCATTGGTAGAGCCTGCTGGGAAAAAAGGAGATGGGAAAGGGAACGAGTATGGGCTGACACACTTTGCCCTTGGTCTTCTTCCCTCATTTTTTTCTTCCTGTTCCATGATGGAGCTGCCTAACCTGACAGCTCCACACTTCACTGCTTTCAGATGTCTCTAAACTTCCCTTTGAAGCTGTAAAAATCATGCCATGAATCACAGCAGTGATGAGACATGAGTGCAGACAGACAGAACAAGAAGTCTGATTGCCAGTGTTGTGCAACAAAAGACCCTCCCAGGTCAAAGAGGTGGAAATGCTTTTCAGCAAGGTAAAACTAATGGGTAAAACCTTCAATTAAAAGCAGAGATAGTCCTCTGGATCACAGTGCTTAGGGTAGTAATCATCTCTTACAGTACTGGCCTCTCTGTCTCAAAAAATTTAGACTTTGGTGCCTAAAGTGACCTCAGCAGAAGGTGACAGTCTCCACTCACTGACAGAAGCCCAGACTTTACTGCTTTTGTTTGGCCAACTCTCCCTTCAGCTATAATCCTGGGGTTTTATCTATCCTTAAATTTGGTAGATGCAATTAAGAAGTTGTTTAAAAAACAGTCACACATTCATCTGCATCTTGAAGCTTTTGTACATAAAACCTGTTTGGTTTTACGTACAGCAGTGCATGACTTTGTACTGCAATGGCTAGTTATAAATAGAGAACTGAATATCCTAAAGACAGTGGAAACAGGGGAACAGGCATTTGCAGAACATATTTCTACATGCAAAGTATAGTTTTGAGAACACACTTCAAACTCTAACTTCCAATATCAATTAGTGATCTTCATTTGTATCATAAAGTCCAAGGATAAAGCAACTGGAAACAAATCAAGCAATGTTTACCTTTTGCCAGAGTTTTATAATCAATTAAATATCTTTGCTGCTATTTACATAGTTGAATGGCACTACATTTACACCATACAATTTTGTGTTATTTCTACGTAAATATTTCTTTAAAGCCAGATGTAAGTTCAGATTAGTTGTGAAAGAAACACTAAAATAAAATAAACTTCCATTTGGGGCTGATCACAAATTACTCCAAAACTGAAGAGCAAGCTTGTTAAAATGCAAAGTGAAAAACAAACAATATTAAAACAAGCTGAGTAAACGAGGAAAAATAACACACAAGGATGCCTTGAAAAAGATTTGCCTTATTGCAATTGATTTTGAGGATTATATGTAAATTAAAATTCAATACAAGTTTTAATTTAAGCAACATGAAGTGACACAGGAGTTTGTAGTAAAGGGTCGTTGCATACTGATACAAGGTCTGAAATTCCCACTAAAACAACTAAAAGCAGAATTTACTCCTTCTTCCTCCGATTCTAGTTAAATTGTAAATGGTAATTACATTCTTCCATCCTGTTTCCTCCTTGAAATCTGCTGCCAAAGCACACACTCCCTCAGAGAAAACCCTGCCAAATTCTACATCATTTAGAAGCAAACAGTAAAAGAAAGAATGGAAAATCACAATCTCAAAACAACCAGCTCATAATCTTCTTTCACTCCTGTCTGACATCATGTATCTCTCTCAGATGCAATCTTGTACCTAATTTAGACTGAAAAATTCCCAATGGAAACCACTGGTTTATACCTACTGCATATTTTTCCATTCCACAAATTATGTTATTTACAAATAATTAGCCAAAACTTCCAAGTTCCATGCAAGTCCTGGGGAACTGCAGAGCTGAGGAATAAAAACTGAGCATGAATAATCTTTTTCAGTTTGAGCTTTTTACAGAGTATGTTTGCAAACCACTTTTTCTGGAAGTTTTCATTAATCATGTGGTAGATGGATGCTCCTTTCCCTGCATTCCTGACTTTTAGGTTTCAGTGGCTGGAAAATGGTATCCACAGAATATTTATCAATAGTTTGTTTTGCAAAGAGAAAGGAGGATCAAGTGGAATTCTGAAGAGATTCATCCAGGAATTGATTCTTGTCAGTCCTTCATGTATTATCCAAATTACAAACTAAAGAATATACACTTCATGCATATATTTTATACACAGAAGGTGACATCAAGCTACCAAGAACTCAATGTAGATGCAAGGGCAAGGCTGGAATTCAAAATTATCTTGATAAAATGAAGATGTGGTTGGGGGAAATAGAAAGTAATTTCACTTTTCAGAGTAGTCAATTGCATAGTAAGAAGGCGATATCCCAGACTGGGAGAATCTTTTAGGTAACAATTTACTGGTTGTTGTGGAACACTGGCTGAATGTAAACCATCATTATCAAATTATCATTTAAAAAAAAGGGTCTAGAGGATATTTACACACACGCAGGCTGTAAGACAGATGAGGTAAACCTCCAATTCTGCTCAGTGCAGGGAAGGTCTGGTTGCCCTACTGTGTCTAGTCTTAGCTACACTATTTCAAGAAAAACGAATACAGCTTAATTAAATGTCAGAAAAACACACTAGACATCTAAGAAGTGTAATAATAATCTTTTTTTTTTAATAAAAACATTCATTTTCTTGTGTACTGGTGTAGGGAAAAGAATGCTAATGAGGAACATGCTAATCAAATATGTAGAAGACAGACATAAAGAAGAAAATAATTAATTGTACCCATGTTGACAGTAACTAGAACACGAAATGAGCTTTAGTCACAGCAACAGAAAACTCAATGAAGATTCAGGAACAATTATTGCAAGAAAGAAATAAACACTGAAATAAATGTCCATAAATACTGAAATAAATGTCCTGTAGAAGAAAGGAATAATCTCTGGAAATCTGTGAAAATACAAGCCATTGCCAGGAATGCTGTTTTTGACAGATGAAAATATCTTGCAGCAAAAGGTGAAATACTTGCCTCTTCAGACACCATCCAGCCTTCTGTTTTCTCTGGCTTCTTTTAGGTTTTGTAGTGCAAGCTGAGATATCTCGTCAAATCAACTTTAGCACTGGCAACTTTGGAGTCTAATCTTTCTTTCTGAAAAAAAGTTTGGCTTTGTTTCTCTGAAAATAGAAGAGAAGGACTATTTTGTCAGGTCAATAGCATAGTCAACACCTTCATAACAAAGAAAAATAAGTTTGTCATCATTTTCTGAGCATACATTTAACGCACTTTCAGTTACCTTTCCATACCTTTATTAGTATGAATTCTGAACAGGCTCTCTGCACAGGGTCATCCCCAGCTCAGATTAAAGTTCTCTAGCAATAGAAATCACTTGAGTTCATTTTATTATTAAGGCACTCTCTCCCAAAGGTGAGGGGTTAATGACAAACACCAAGCTATACAGAAATATCTTTAAGGAAGAGATTCATCTTAGACCAACAGCTACAGAAAAGAACAACAATGATTGATCTTCTTACCACTCAGCAGCATCGGCAAAGCTACAAACATATATTGTTTTTACTCCTCTGGGAGTTATTTATTGAGCAAAGGGAGGGTGGATTGCACTTCCTTTGAAGTCTAACATCTTGCTTGGATAAGGAGATATGTTGCATGAAACGAAAGTAATAAAAAGACAAAATGCTTTATTAAGTCTTCTTTATCACAATATTTGTTCCAATAATGTAATCTAATTAAAGACATATATGAACCTCTTTTCATCTGAAGATTAGTTCATAGGTCTTAATTTATTCTGAAACAAACATGCTGCTGAAATTCTTACAAGATTTCCAGTGATGTTTCCTTTCCATTTTCTCTAACAGGTGTTGATGCTTTAACTACCTCTTCAAGATTTGTTGTACAGGGAGGAAAAAGAGACACCACTTTTTGAAAGGAAGAGACAAATTATTTCTTTTTTATCGAAGCAGCAAAAAATATACTGTTTAGTCATTTAATACAGGAAAACTTCATAAATTGAATAGATCTAATGTGGATATCTCTGAGAATGGATCTCATTGCTTGCAAGTTCACATCAGCTCTTTCCTTCACATGCAAGAAGTGAAATATCAGATGTTTTGAAGACACATTGCACAAAATGTCTTCTGAAATATTGGGTTCCTGTGCAATTCCCTTAAGATCAGCATGTCTCACAAATAAAACGAATGAAGGACAATACTAATTTCCCTTAGAATTGTACTAGCAGAAAATAATTTGCAGGCTACTGCCATTACCTTTGTCTTGAAGCACTAATAATTTTCCCTTGACACTTGCAGTTGGCTTCGCCCTGCAATAATACCTGCATTAGAAAGATCTAGTTTTACTTACAAAATCAATTTCAACAAAGTTTGTTTCTGTTTAATGGTAGTTGTGGTTCTGCCATGTTTGATATAAAACAAGAAGATAAATCTGATATATCATGTTCAACAAAAGTTAATTTTAAGAACACTATAAAATATTGCTTAGGTGTAGTATATTCCAAGTCTCTAATAGTAAAAATTGAATGACAAATAAATACACCCATTGCTACATACAATCATAGCTATATCTCAGTAATTTTTATGCTGTGGAACTGTAAAACATTCGTGAGAAGCTGAATATGTATTCTGTAGTAACAGCTTTGCAGAGTGTTTGAAAGATTTGAAAAATGTTTTGTATTTCTCAGAATCTCCTTGAACTAGACCTAGAGGAGGTTATTCCCTAACAGGAAACAAATATTTAGTCTCTTTTCTCTTCATTTTTTTTCTGCCCTAAAATATTCTTTCCCATATCACATACATTGTTCCTCTTAA
The DNA here is from genome assembly GCF_965231275.1 of Zosterops lateralis. Lineage (NCBI taxonomy): Eukaryota > Metazoa > Chordata > Aves > Passeriformes > Zosteropidae > Zosterops > Zosterops lateralis. The sequence continues at coordinate 36,452,014 of NC_139766.1, forward strand.
TTGGGAATTACTCTTTTTTTTTTGGTTTCTGCATTCAACAGTAGTTTGTATTTATGTCTTTGAAGGTTCTTCACTGAGAATAAAACTTTGGTGTTGTTTTTGTTTACTTATACTCGGATGTAAACTCCCAGTTCCCCTTTTAGCCCTTACCAACTGTCATCAATCCTGCCTTCAGTCCTTTTTCTTTGTAATCATGTAGAAAAGGACCATAGTAAAAAAAAATCCCAAAAAACAAAAAAAACTTGTCCTACATAAGTACTTTTGTTCTTATTGCTATTAAATAATCCACGACCTCTGTTCCTCCTGCTAAGTTGTCTCAGTGAATTCCTTATTACTGTACATTGTACTCCTTAGGAGTACAATGTACACTTAGGATCTCATCCAAGACCATCTGTTTTATCAGGTCTTTTATCCAATCTTATTAAGCCATTATTTAAAAACAGAAAATGGGGATGTATTATTAACTTCTGTAGTAGTCTGGAGGAAGACAAAAGCATTTTCTGCTTGAAGTGGTATAATATACCCATGTGCTAAGGCAACTGGAGTTACTGCAAACAGCTTTTACATAATGCAAATTAAAGTTCACCTACAGAATGTGTGAAGCAAAACAATTTTGAAGAAACACAGACTAAATGGACAATAGAAGTCAAAGGAAGTGGTATATTTTTGGGATGGTGAGTTGGTTATTTGAATTTCAAAAGTAGATTTTGTACTTGAAATAAAAAAAGTTGGCTACATATTAAAATTTTGGGGAAAATTAACTGCAAATAATATCTACATTAGGCTAAGAAAAAGGATAAGTCTACAAAGGAGAAACAGAATTATGAACAGAATGGGGTCTTCAATTGTATTTTATGTAGTTCTGCACACTGCAGAATACCAAAAAAAAAAAAAAAAAAAAAAAAAAAAAAAGCCCAGAAATATTTAGAATAGTACTGAAACAAATGGCAGATTTAACCAATTATAGAGCAGAAAGTTACAGAAATAGCAACTTCATACTGTTAACTTTTTAGCAGGTGAAATTACAATTACTTGCTGTAGAAACAGGGAGATTGCTCTTGAAAAAACAAGTTCACTGCCACCTCTGAAAAACAGCTGGAAGCTCTAATATCTTTCTTTTAAATACATTGTATCCACATATGAATTAAACTTGTAATTTTTTATTTCTTTCCCTGTGTCCATCACCCTATGTATGTTCTTGATTTAAACATATGCTCTTGTTCTTAATGAATCTCTCTATGGATCCTGAAGCATGCACCAAAGTTAGTCTCCAAACTTCTACAGAGGGCTGTTTTCAGGTATTACACTAATAAATTGACTCTCTTGTGTCATCAAGAGGTATCATGCAGTCTAACTGGGTTAAAAACTGGCTGGATGGGCCAGCCTAGAGAGTGGTGATGAATGGATTCACATCCAGTTGGTGCCCTGTCATAAATGTCCTGTTTAATATCTTATTGAGGTTCAGTAAGGAAAAGTGCCAAATCCTGCACTTCAGTTGCAACAGCTCCAGGCAGAGCCACGTACTGGGGCAAGAGTGGCCCAGCAGAAAAGAACTTGGGGCTGCTGGCCAACAGCTGTCTGAACATGAGCCAGTGCGTGCCCAGGTGGCCAGAAAAGCCGGTGGCATCCTGGCCTGTATCAGCAATAGTGTGGCCAGCAGGACGTGGGCAGTGATTTTCCCCCTTTACTTGGCACTAGTGAAGCCACACCTGGAATCTTGTGTCCAGTTCTGGGCCCCCCATTGTGGACTCGGTATTTTCTGAGCCTGAGAATTGCTACCTCTTCCCAAGGGAAACTTTTCAATGGTTTTCTTTTTCCCAAAACGACCTTGTATAAACAATATTCCTTTCCCATAACAAATGTTGTTTGCTATTTCTGTTACTTGGCCAATGGCAGAGGTGTCAGTCCCATGGACCAATAACGTGCCTTCTTAGCACAGCGTGTTATAAAAGGGCTGAATGAATTGTAAATAAAGTTTCTGATTTCTACTGCCTTCTGACTGGAGTCAAGCATCTTCATTTTGTGTCCTATTGCAACACGCCACTGCAAGAAAGACATTGAGGGGCTGGAGTCCAGAGAAGGGCAGTGAAGCTGATGAAGGGTGTAGAGAGTAAGCCACGTGAGGAGCAGCTGAGAGAGCTGAGGTTGTTTAGCCTGGAGAAAAAGAGCCTTAGGGAAGATTTTATCACTCTACAACTCTTGTAAAGGAGGTTTAGCCAGGTGGACATTGGACTCTTCTCCCTAGAAACAAGCAACAAGCAAGGACAAGATGAAATGGCCTTGAGGTGTGCCAGAGAAGGTTCAGTTTGAACATCAGGAAGAATTTCTTCACTGTTAGAGCCGTCAGACATTGGAACAGACTGCCCACAGAGGTGGTGGAGTTACCATCCCAGAAAGTGATCAAGAAATGACTGAGCATGACACTTAGTGCCATGATTTTGTTGACATATTGGTGATCAGTCAAAGGTAGGGCTCGATGATCTTGGAGGTCTTTTCCAACCTTAATGATTCTGTGATTAAAGGACACTGTACCACATACAGCAATCCCATCTGTGTCACTTCCTACCAAATGGACATGCCTTCACCCAGCTGGGCTGATGAGCCATCTGGATTTAAACAGAATTGCCAATTTATTTATGCAAATATTTTACTGCTTTCTAATATTAAAACATTGTAAATCTCAGTCAGTGAAACATTAAACAATTACTAGCACAGATAAAGAGTTCCCAAATGGTACTGATATACATCAGAATGGCAGGTTCAAAGACATGGGAGAAACTCAGTGCATTTGATCTGTCATATGAGAATAGTGGTTCCAGGAAAAATCATCCTATCTCTTGCCAGTGGAATATCATACATTTATTACAGCCAGTGCCAAATTTACATTGCATTTTACAGATATATGAAGAAAAGCAGCTATTGTCCCAAAACTGTTCCAGCTGTAGAGAAGCAGAGAAATATCTTTTGTCAAGGAAAAAGAAAAGAGAATGACCTAGGCCTAAGGAGAGCATAACAACAAACACAAAACTGGCAAAAGATTGAGCAGTGAATTAACAAGTTTTGAGCTAAAATTAATGCTGAAAAGAGATTCCTTTGAGTACATTAAAGACCTCAGCTGCATCTACAACAAACCAGGGTAATTTAGACAGTGATTAAAACTCAGGCAAAGTAAATAAACAGTGTTTCTATTTCTTGGTAGATAAGCATAGAAGTATAGCCTAAGAACTTCTCACTGGATTCTCATCACTGGGTTCACAAGAGGTGGACAGTGGAGAGAAGTCAACCTTATAACTAAGCTGGGAAAATTAAACATAAGCATTTGTGAATGTATTTGTGTGCTCAGTTCTTAACACATACCTGAAACATCAGTTATATATGGCAAAAAATGGGAAATTTGTATAGACACAAATTTATCGTATTTCTAAAAGCTGAAGAAATGAAACAAGTTCCATCAGGCCACCTGATGACAGAAAAAGACAGTGCAGATTATCCAAGATCTTAAACTATTTTGAAGAAAATACTTTCCATCTAGACTCCATGAAATGTCCATTGCTCTTTCGGTGGAGGGATGGTAGGTCATCTTGCCCAAGAATAGATTAATTCTGTAGCGCACCATATCCTCCTCTTCTTGCTCTCTGGGTGCAGTAAGATGGATACTGGTCAGTCTGACTTTACCAAGCTTTCAGATAGTCCACCACCACACCTGAGTGCTCAGATCCCTAGAAACCAGTAGCCAAGAGAGCAGAAAAGCAGGGCAGCTCTCCAGCCTTAGGCAAAGCAAAGGGAAAACAGCCTTGAACTTCCAGGGAACCCCATTTAAAAGGCTTGATGGCACATTCTGGTCATCGGTGGTTGTTGGAGCAGGTTCAAAGTGTCTTAGAAACGGAAGTGAAAAACTATGATAGAATCCTACTTCTACAAAAATGCAAGTCTAATATAGAACAACTTCCACAGGAAAAAAAGGGGCTTTTAAAATCCTATTACAAATTGTGTCTCTTCTTCACCTTAAAACTAGTCTTCATGTTAACAAATGAGCTTTTTCTTTTCTTAAATTTTCCCATTTAAATTGTTATTTCCTGCATCATTTATTGTGTTCTTTGATCTTGGGCTGCACCTTTAAATCTATGTCATCTTCTTGGGCTGTTGAGATAAATGTAGCTTAATAACTTCACAGTTTTATCTTTGAAGACAGATAGCCATCACACAGTCAGTTTGCTGTTCAGTTGTGAATAACCACAAGATACTATTTTTAAAACTTCATAAAAGCCTTGCAAATAGCTGAAAGCACTAAAAGAATAATACTAGTGGCTATCACTGTGATTGTAAAAAAGATCTATAAACCAAGGTGAGACATCTTTTATTATTTCATAATCAGATATCAAAGGAAATATCATCATTTCATAATTTATCAGCTATTAAATAACTCTTAATTTCTTGTACATTCAAATCTCAGATTTTATTAGCCAGACTTCAAGTGACAAATTAGATTCCTCTGATATTTACATATGACTTTTAAAAATATCTTGACCTGTAAATCTCTTTACAAAGAGTAACAAATACGTGAACAGAAGAATTAATATATAGCAAGGTAATTTTAAAATAATTATGCATTAATCATTAACTTGAATGGTTTATTTTATAGAAAAAAGTTATGAGTAAACTACTGAGTGAAGATGAAGCACCAGTAGTCTTATACTAGAGACAGGATTTCACAAAGAGGGAAGTGTTGGCGGTTTTATTATCTAAGATGTTCTGACATTAATGCCCTCCAGAGATGCATAAGAATTGAAAAAGAAAGATTAATCAATGCTTAGGTACTAAACCACAGGTTAGAAGATTCTGCTCAGTGTGGTTTCCACACATTCAGTACCTTACACAAACATCTTTCATATATTTTAAAACCATTCCATGGCACACAGGGGAAAAAAAAAGCTTATTATTTTATCAGTTGGGATCTATTGTTCTGAGCTTTTTAAAAATCATGTCTGTGAATGGATTCAGTTAGTTCCAATTAAACAGGGTTAAGATCATATTTTCCCTAGCATCAGTAATTATTCTTCCTCCTACAATAAGGCCAAATATACCAATCCTGATATAGATGGTCTCAAGTGACAGCTTAGTTTGGGGAATATATTTTTTGTACTTACATAGTGTGAGAGATGCCTACACTACCTAGATGTAGGTGTCCTTTCTGACAAAACTAAGGAAGACTGTGCTCTTTTCTATAATGTCTGATACTCCACAAAATAGCAACCAGCAAATTGAGTCTGCTTCCATTCAGAGTGAAGGAAATGTTCAGCTGCAGTAAAATTCCCTTCTACCAGCTGTAAAGCAGAATGAAATGGGAACATAAACACAACGGTCGCACCACTTTGTCAGATACTCCTCTTCTTATGTTGTAAGAACAGAAAAGCTGGCATAATGGAGATTAATGACTTTGTTCACCTTGGTCACAACAGTCATTTAACAAACAATGATAGTGGTATTTCCTGGTACCCTCTAAGTTGTTAGGTTCTGGGTTTTGGGTGAGCTGGCTAGATCAGCAGCTGAGCCATCGGCAGAAGCACAAGGGAGATGAAAGAAGAAAAAACGCATCTCAAATTAGCTTGGCCTGATCAACATATTCAAGTTCAATGTATTTCAAGCTGGTAAATCTTACCAGTGTCCATTCAGAAATGAAGAGGAGAAAGCAGCATATAGAGAATCAGCACAGCCAATGAACCCACACCTGTCAGCAAAAGACACCAAAAGTGATTCTTGAGGAAGATTTGAGGACTGAAGCACAACATGATGTTGTGGGGAACAAAGATTATATGAAGAGTTAAACAGTGGGATACATTGAGCAAAGAGGATGTGCAGTCTGTTCTCAAGAGTGTTCAGGCCCAAGTGGACAAAGCCCTGAGCATCCTGCTCTGCCCCCATAGCTGGCTCTGCTTTGGGACAGAGTTTGGGCTACAGATCTCTGTAAGGTTTTCCAGCCTTGACTATTCAATGGTTGCAGATGACTGCAGATAGTAGCAATCAGTAGCATCTCAAAAATACAATAATCATGAAGAAATCTCAGTCATTTCAGACAATTTATAAATTCACTTACATGGGAAGCTAGGAAACAGGTCAGATGTTTCACAGATTTTCCATCACATGCCAGCAACTCGCTTGTATGTGCAGGAAGAAACAATAATGCCCTGAAAAAAATTTAGCCTTGAGAGCCTTGTCTATTTGTTGGCATATTATTCCTTCTCTACAATGACTCTACAATTTGCTTACTTTTCACAGGACATTAAAATTCCCATTTTTAAAGCATAAACTAAGAACTGGCTTTGTAGGAGTGCTGTTTGATTTTGAAGTGGAGAATAAGCAAGGGATGAGAAAAGACCAGCTAGAAATTAATTTTTTATTGTTGCTACTGATAAATGTTTGGCTGTAAAAGGAGGCATTGCACAATGAAAAAAAAATTCTGATATCCATCAGTCTGCAGTGAAGAGGTCACTTCTTAGTTCTTCTTTTAACTTCAGCTTTATGGTAGACATTGTGCCATCCTACTTCCATGTGCAGGACTGCATCAAAACCACTGGTATGTTTTTCATATCAAAGGGGGAGAATAAATAAATAATAACCAGTACTATTTTTTTATTTAATCAAATGTGAATTTTGAATTTTGCTAATACTTCCCTGAGATTAAGGAATGCTGCTTGACAATCCTTTAGGAAGTTCAAAATATATAGCAATGAAAATATTCCATAATAAATACATATATGGACTCATTATTTTCCATTTGCAAACACACACTTTTCATTATCATCTTGATGATCTCCCTCTGCCTTAAACTATGTTTACTGTTATAAAAGGTGATACTCTTGTATGAGATGAAGATAAGACCCTCAGTTATGGCTTGCATAATACACAAAATCAGTTTTTAAAAAGGCCTTAATAAATCAGAAATCTGGTCCACTCGGAGAGGCAATGGAGCTAGGTCACCTGTTCCACAGGATTTTCTGAGAACTTGACCCTATCTGTGACTAGACATGCAGAAAAGCAGCAGAACTACCAGCTAAACTTACTCTCTCGTCTTTAAATTTTTCTTTTGTACCTAAAGCTAAACCAAGGGCGGTTTGCACTCACAAACACACACACACGCGTAGGTAGAAATTAGTTAAACTGCGTATTTGAATAGACTCTTTTGCTCCACTCACATTTAAATAACACTGTGGTTATTTTACAGCTTCCAGAAAAGTCACATATCTGGTGTCTGCACACTAATTAATATATTTGTCTCCCCTCCCAGTGTTACTAATTGTTCCTTGGGCTTAACCTTAGACAGTGACTTAGTTAAACGCTATATTGAATTTCACCATTTCCATTTGAACTACCTTTCTGGTAGTTCACTGAAGGGTTTATAGTTATCATGAGTGACCAAAGTACTTGGATGTGCCTACTTAGGTCAGTGTCTAGGCCTATACATGTGGGATGGGGGTGAAATCTTTTAAAATAAAACAGCTGCAGAAGAATTGGTCAAGCCATTGAAGGCAATATGATAGCTGCTATTAAATCCCACTTTGAGAAACTTCCTTTAGCTTTGATGATTTTTTTCTTCTCAAAAGTTGCTATCAATTTTTCACTGACCTCAGCTCAACCTCAAAGAATCAACCTAACCTGTAGTCTGCCCACATTTTTCTTACGTGGGCACAAAAATAATAAAACAGAAATAGTAAACTGTATTGAAACTGAAAGTGACCAAAAGTTGGGATGATTTGGGTTTAAAAATTTTTATTTTGCTTTTGTAGAACAAATACCCTGAGGTGGCTCACATCAGGATCCTTTTTTGTCTGAAGTTCAGGAAGGTAAGAATTAGTAGTTTGAGACTTTCTCTTTAATTGTAACCAAATGCTATCTTGTAAGGGGTTGAGGATTACCGTAAAGGTGTTCTCAGTTTTTCAAGGGTTGTTGCTGTTCTTGAAATAAAAATAATTTTTATAGTGCCTACTCAGCATAAAATCTGAAAAACTTGTAGTCTTTATTTATGCTAACAGCATTTTTATTTGGCATCCTTGTTATCATCAATCCATATATTCCTATTCAGATGGGGAATTTACCCATAAATGGATCAATACCACAGAGAAACACAAACTCTGCATCTCCTATAGCTGCAATGCCTGCCTGATAGAGGAATCTGCCAGTATGAGTCAGGCACTGAACATCTCTTTTTTCAGTGCACATGAAACACCTTGCAACAAGGTCGATGGAAGCACCATGCCAGCAGCAAATTCCTTGTGGTACTCGTGCATAACGGATCTTGAAATTTTGCCCCTCATCAAGACTTGAGTGTTTGGCCAGTACAGAAATCCCATATTTCAGCCTGAGAAATCTGTGCAGCGTATGTGCGCTCCACCCCACACTTCAGGAAGCAACACGTCCTGTTGCACATGCAGGTTTTCATTGCTCTGCCTATTCAAGTAAATCTGACTTGCAGAGGCTTTTCTGTGCATGTTCCCATGTGTGGGCAGCACATGGGCAGTAGGTCCATTAGACAATCCCCAGAAGTGTAAGTCTTGCTGTGCAGGCATGCGGTGACATCATCACATGTGCATAATAAATGTGACACTCTCTCTAAGTGTTGGCCTGACTATGAGGGCTCTTGCAGTCTTGTGGTTATCACCAGGCTGTGTACAGCCTGTTGTAGAGCATCCTGGGCAGAGAATCTGACCTGCCACAGCTCCTAAACAGCTTGAAATCATAACAAATGTATAAATTTATCAGCATCTGCCCAGACAATGTTTCTGGGCTGAAAAAGAGAATGCGTTCAGGAAATCCAACCTTTTGGTAGCCTCTAGACTACAAAGACTAAATTTACTAAGTTTTCCATGAAGTTCACAGTCTCCTCTTCAGAGTTTACCTCTTTCCTCACTGTGGGATAAGGGACCCTCTACCTCCATCTCCCTGGTCCAAATGCCACCTCAGGTAGTGAAAGAAGCTGCTTTTTCCTAGTTTGGATGACATTTCTGAAAAATATGTGATTTTTAACATTGGCAACCATTGCATTCAAATAAATACCTTCAGCACTTTTTCAGAGCTCTGACTAATTATAAAGTTAGAATGATTTCCAGGCTGATAAATATTGGCTTGAGGATTTAGGCACTTGTATTTTGGCTTGCCCAAAGTGACACACCTTGCCCAATATGGCAGAGAGCCTCTGGAGCAGAACTGGAGTGTTCCAAGCTAATAATTTTGTTGCCCAAAAGACCAAGTCATTTTCATGCTGTCTCTTGTGTGCATTAAAGTTTTCACCAGATTTTTTATGCTATTTTTGTTTCTAAGGCTACATGTATTAAGGGATTAGATCTGAAGGAGAAAAAAAGGAAGAAAATTTTATGTGTTAGAGCTGGTGAGTTCACCTTTCTGATGGACTTTTTAGCTGTGGAAACAGTTACAGAACTGAAAAATTCTCACAGGAGTCGTTTGCCAAAAAAAATCTGCCTCTTCCACAGACTAACTTTCTCATTTTGACAAAAATTAGTATCTCAGGTGAAGGACTGAACTTGCCTGGCAAGTTATCTGTGCTGGAGTTACAGACAGTGATTTTATCTGCAGTGTCCAGAGGCCTTTGACCATCATTGTGCCACTCTCCAGGAAGCAGCAAAGACTGTGCTTGCAAAGCTCTGTGTAATTGGAGTGAGACCACCTTCCACAAGATCAGGCAGCCAGAGGAAATGTTAAATGCTTCTATTGGGCACATGTTTTAATGGCTCTGGGATTACTCTGAGCCAACAGCACCAGATATGGTGGATTATCCAAGGGCTGAGGAGTTACACCACTGGGATTGGAAAGGGGGCTCACAGAAGGAGTAGCAGTGGTGATGTTATTTCATCACTAACACCAGCTTCACGGCATCATTGAAAGACAGAAAAACACACCAGGGATGTGTGGTCCTCAAGCTGGGAATGGTCTTTAGTGCCCACAGTGGTGACCTTTTAGAGCAACCATAGAACTGATAGAACTTACAGCAAGGGCCAACCAGGCTTCAAATAGGAAATGCTGTAAAGTAGCTGCCATTGAGCTGGAACACAATAATCAGATGGATGCAGAGACCAGGGTCGCAGTGCCCTGAGGCAGCAGTGATGTGAGCGAGTTTGCTGAATACACCCCTGCTGGGCACATCCCAGGGACGAGGAGCTCTTCAGCTCTTCAGTCATTTCCCCTACTTTCAGTTTTAACACCGTATCCTCTTCCTATGTTTCAGATCTTATCTAAATTTTTCCTGTCTAAAAATCTAAATTTTTATTTTTACTTTTTTCTTCAGTCTTTGCTCTTTTCTCTCTTTATTCTTATTTCCTTTTTTGAGTCAGTTTCTGTCTCTGACTCTCTCTTCAAAGTCTGTAATCTCACTACCACTCAATAAATCTATTCTTCTCTCTTCCTTTCAGGTTACATTTTAATTATAAGTTTGGCTTTCACCAAAATTCTTAATTTCTCTCTTTTCCATCCTCAGGTCACATTTTTTAAATTCTAAATCATCATACTCTACACAGTTCCAAATGCCACCTTCTTCTCCACCATCATGGTACCTGTTCATCTGATGATGCCTGACTCACAACCTGCTCTGCTACTCCATCCCCTCGGGTCTTAAAGTAAAGGAAACAACATGCCATGATAAATTTCTGCAAAAAAACTTCAAATAAGTTATCAAGTCCTCTGCAGTTTTCTTCTGTACCTTCCTCATCAGGAAAAATTTATCTATGGCCTACATTTTCTAACCTGCTGGTAGGCAAAAACTCTTATTGCTCAAGAAATCTAAGACAAAGGACATTTTGCCATGGAACTGGTCACAAATCCTATCCATTTTCTATCTAGAATTGAAGAAGTTTAATTACCACAGATATTTTCTGCTAGAAATGTTCTGGAATAATCATTCTGTCGTGAAATTAACAGTAAATATGGAACAGGGAAATACTGATATTATTCTGACCAGATTGTATAAACTTGGGGTAAACAAAACTTTGAAGTATAAAGCTGCTCGCAAGAAATTATCTATGAACAAATTCCAATTCTGCAGCTTTTCAATTGCATACCTTTCCATGGAGGATAAAAAAACACCTGTTGGTAACACCTGGTGTTTTGGACTCCCTCCTCAGAGATACCATGGAAAGTGTTGATTCTTACACTTCAGTCTATCTGCTTGTAAAAACATGACATCAATCCATGGAAACATTGAAAGAAACCAAGTGTTTGACCTCTCATCCTGATAGAAACTTGAGTGGAATCCCTGCTTTCTAAAAATCATTCAATAGATCAGATGTATTTGATGATCTCCCCCAAAACTCCTTAGGAATATGCTTTATCAAGTCTTGTGGGTCAAAAATATTTGTCTACCTGTGTCATATTCCAACACAAAAATTTACCCTTTCTTGGTTCCTTCTCTCTGATATCAAATATTTACCTTGGGCTGTCATACATCTTCTCTAAAACTAGAAACAAGGAGAAAAATCGCTCATCTTTCCTATATTTCTTGCAATTTGACAAGAAATTCTTTGATGTGTAAGGAAACCCTTAATCCTTGTTGATTTTTTTTTTTTTTTTTTTTTTTTTTTTTTTTTTTTTTTTTTTTGTGAGAGAAAAATCCATCAGAGTGTAATTTCTGGGTTTCTCTCAGATCAAAGCCTGATCAAGAATTAAAATTCATATTTATTTTTGAAAAGAGCAATGCCATTTTTGTGCATTCAGACTGCTTTGTTAGAAATACAAAGACTAGATTTGTCCAGATAGAAGAAAAACCTGCTTACAGGGGAATGTGAATTTTATGTTTATTTATGCTGCATAAAAATGGCACAATTAGCGATGTAAATATGAACGATGCTTTTCTGTCTTAACCATGTAGAGTGTATAAAGTGAAAACTATATAGAAGGCAAAAATGTAATTGGATGATGGTTTCGTAGTGACCATAAGGATGTTTTTTATCTAGAACTGCATGTCAGAAATAACTACCAAAGTTGCTTACAGTATGAGGATTAAGAAAATGCTAGACTATCAAGAAGGTAGTTGCCTATTTGCAGACCAAAAACCAGTCACGGGTTGTAAATAACAGTTCTCTGCTTGTAAATGTCTATCTTCTCTTTCATTTCCATGCAACAGCAACAGTGTGCACAGGGAATAACAAGACTGAAATTTGAGGAAGAGTGGGGAGAGGCAAGTATCAGGTTGGGATGCATACCCAGGTCTTCTGCTGTTTGCCAGATGGATTTCTCAGGGTACGTCCTTCGGCAGAAAGGAAGACTGGACTCAATGGCACAAACTTTGTTTCCTGCTCGAGAAGCCTGTACACACACTGTTACAGCAAATCCACCAAACAGACTTGACATAAGCTGGTGGGGACTTGAACTAGCAACACAGAAATGAAAGGCTGCATTGTCTATTCATGGTCTCACAAACTATTAACTCCCACTTGATTTGTTCCTTTAGATTCCCACTGTAAAATCTTCAGCTTTCTTTTGGTCTTTTCCCTTCACTTTATCCAATTGTTTGTGCAGGACAGCATTTTAGACATGAAGTATTTTAAGCTTAAAGGTCTCTTTGACTGGAAATTTAAATAGATTGTACTGCAGGAAAATATCTCAGAGCAAGCAGGTGTTGGTACTACAGGGAGTGCAATGTTTGTCTGAGTCCAAATTATCACTAAAGATTTGTGTGGATACTAAGTAACAGAAAAAATATTCAGGAAAATATTTCTTAGTTCTTATAACATTGATTTTTTTTGGTAGGCAACTTTCTTGGTTTATAAAGTAATTTAGCAAGTGCTGTGTTGTAAATTACAAAGTACAGTACATAACACTCAGGGTAAGGGTAGTTTTGTTATTATGACTGCCCAAGATCAGATAAACTAATTTATCTAACTTTATAAACACTTTATTAAATATCACACTATCACAAACACAAGAATGCTGTATTAAAGCAACTTGAGCAATCCAACATCCACTTTTTGTCATTAAAAAAAAGAAATATTCTCTTGATTCGTTTCTATGAAGCATAATATCTGTAAAATAAACAAGATAATCCTTGTGTAAACAGCACAGGGTACATAGAGAACAAAAATGGATAGAGGCACAAAGAACATTCTTGGCTCTAAGGTCTGAAAGCAAACTTTTGCTTCATTTAATCTATTTTAATAGTACTTTTAATTGTAGTATTTTGTCACTGCAAAAAACTTTTCTACATTTTTAGAACTTGTATCTAGGTTTGTTTTGGGTTTTTTTTTAATTTAATCTATCCTCCTAGGTAGCATCCCCATAACTGCAATTAATCTATGTGTTCATGTGCTACTTCAGACCTATCTCTAGATTTCAACAGTGGAGTTTTGCCTGGCAACTCTTTTTCTGTTCTTCATATATCAAGGAAACAAAATGTGAATCACCCACCCTCAGAGTAAGTGTCTAGCTTATAGTCCACTGGCAACACTTCTTAATCTAGACAAGAAAAACAGCCAGTGTCCATAGACATAAATATAAGAAATACATTTGTCTCATTCTCAGCTGTTCCCCTTCCATAAGCATTTCCTTCAAGTCAGATATAGCATATGGATGTTACCTTTTTTTTTTTTTTTTTTTTCATTATTGTAATCTACAGTTTTGAAGGCACAAATCATTTAGATGTCTACAGTGACTGATATCTGGAATACTCCATGCAAATGTTACTTAGCGAAAGTCCATGTGGCCAGATGGAATGAAGACACTTCCCTCCACAAAGACGACGATCCATGAGAATCCCAAGGAAGCAGCATCAGATGTTTTTCAAGAGCTGTATGGTTTGCAAATATTTCTAATCCTGCCAGACCCCCACATGTCTTTTGAACTAGAGCACTGGTTAAGATGTAAATACTAAAAGGAAATGTCTAGATCCTGTTTTGTTTTTTTTTTTTCAGATTTCTACATATATGTATACATGTATGTGTTTGTGTGTTTATCAGCTTGTATAGGATACAGACAATATTAACATTTAAAGTCCTTTAAAGGTTTCTTCTTATAAATAAGGTCGTAGCATCTCCCCTATAGATATCTGATTTCCTTCTGACAGCAACCATGGGAAGGTGTAGTGACAGTCAGGATTTTAAATGGCCTGGGGGTCTTCCAAGACCACTGGCAGAGAACCTGTCTCCATACTCTCTTATATACTATGCAGAGGAAGAACCAATTCTTCACAAGGCACAAAAGCACTTGAACTCTTTTTTAAAAGATAGATAGGCATTGAGGTAATTGGGGAGTTTTTTATTTAGTTTACACTAACAGTTGTTTTGTTTTGGTCTCCACTTATACATAATTTCTAATACACCCAGATTTACCCAGTGGCAAATTTCTAAGGAATCTGAGTAAGAAAAGGACATGAACCGCTATCATTCTGGGTAGCATCATGCACACTCCTATGTCACACAATGCTTTCTTAATTATGCACCACCTACGTGTAGTTTAGGGAAATGTCCTCCCCTGGATTATCTTCCATGTTTCTTTATTCCCATGTCAACAAAATCAATACTTCCCATTTGCAACTCCCCGTTGGGTGTTTTTTCTCTATTTAGAGTGAGCCTGACTGGCAGAAATGACAAAATATCACATGGAAATACCACAATACTCCACCTTTGATATTGGTTGTACTTATGTCATTAGCACAGCAATCACTGTGCCCTGTGGTAGTCAATACACATCATTAGTCATTCTTAAACAAGCATGCCCAGTTCAGCTTCAGTGTAGGAGAAGCTGACACAAGTATCACAAATATTCCCAGTGATTTTTAAGGGGCGTGCAAAAGGGAGCAGCTTTCTCTCACGTGGCTTTGCAGAGGAATTTCTAACCCACAGTGCCTTTAATCAGGATTAGGCGATAGCATCTGAAACACAGGCAGCTGCTGCTCCATTCCCTGCTCTCCTCAGCTGTAAAACTGTGTCGGTGAACTGATAACAGACAAGCACTTAAAAACCTATTGCAGGCACAAACTCCTCTCTTCAGGAGCGTTCTTGGCAAGATGGGGGTGAACCTTGCCCAGAATGCAGGGCAATAGGACTCCCATTACCTACAGAGGTATTAGAAAAGTGTTCCCAGATGAAAGCCTTTATCCAATTTCAATTGTCCACTAAACAACAACATTAAGAGCAACGTTGTTCCGTTTGCTTCTGTGTCAAACAATACGGCGACTGTTTAGCATTACATTTTGTTTCCCTGAGTAGCTGAAACTACTGTGGGAGTAGAGAAGTATTTACATCCAGAAAATCTGCATTCCTCAAAGCAGATGTTTTTAATTTTAATAACATCGGCCTATAGAAATTAATATCTGAAATATTCTGATCACTGAGTGCAGGTTGCTATTTAAGAGCAACGGTCCATTGTAGTACGTAAGCAGAAAACATCAGGAGCAACCAGGAGAAATAAACTTCTACTAACTACGCAACCAAGAAACAATTCTGCTATTTTTTTTTTCCTTGAAAACCACTTAAAATGTCCTCCTGTGCAGGAGAATGACATTCTCTGCACTGTAGATGTGCCACATTATAGACCCATACTTGGAAAATTGCACATGTAAAATTATTTGTAGTGTGTGCCTTTACTTTTCCACACATGCAGCCCAGATGTGTATGAACATATCACACAAAATGGGCATGTACTGTTTTTACAGGCTAGGACATATCTTTATGAATAGCACAGGAATGGAGTGAAGGGAAAGCCCTTTGTGGAGTCTAGGGTATGCAGAGTAGAGTCCCTGGACTCCAGGTAAGAAAAGGTGTGTGCATGTGCAGTACTCACTTTTCCCATCACTCTGTCCGTATTGCAGACTGCAGACTGGTGTAGCTGTCCTTGAAGAGACTGCAAAAAAATGCTTGCAGTCCTTTGGTGCAACAGAATGGAGCTCAGTCCAGGCTGTTTTTCTCAGTGAAAAGCAGTAAAACCAGCCTGCACTGTGGTCTGCCTCCCTGGACAAGATTGGTAATGGTAGATAAGCTAGCTTGACTGTGTACAGATTTTTTCCACCAATGGTAGGCACATGCAAAACTTCAACTCATACAAATAGGTGCCACTCTGATGAAAAGTTGCCTTAACCAGAAAAACTTGTACTAATGAGGTTTGTATTTGTGAGTTCTAGTGATCTGTCTTTTCCCATGAATGTCTTTTGTAGATGTTGTTCCACACACTATTTGGATTGACATATCTGAACTGGTTGTTGTACAATCTTTCTCAATAAAATCAGGGCTCTGAATCCACTTGCCTGCTTTATTTAATAAAAAATAAAAAATAAAAATAAAAAAAGCACACAGAGGAAAAAAAAACAGTGGGACTTTCATTTAGCTGTCTGTGAGGGAAAAAAAAATCATCTAAAAGGACTTACTTAGAATGTGCTTAACTGCATATGCTGCATCTGTATTTTGCTTTCAGAGCTGTTGGGCTTCAAGTGACCAGTCTCTTGGAGTGCCATACTGCATGCATGTGTGGGTGCTGAGATAGGGAAAGCTCAGCACTCTGTGGTATGTGAAGCAAGTGTTTCAAAATCTACACTTCCAAATCACTGCAGTCCAGCAGCAGACCACTGGACCTACCTGATATTTTTTGATCTCTGGGTGACTTAATCTGGATCTAAGTGCTCAGGGTAAGGAATATCAGGACTCAGTCATAAGAAAGAATGAAAACAAGGCATGGGGACAGATATTGAAAAATGGGCTTAGCATCT
Organism: Zosterops lateralis; assembly: GCF_965231275.1. NCBI lineage: Eukaryota > Metazoa > Chordata > Aves > Passeriformes > Zosteropidae > Zosterops > Zosterops lateralis. Next base: position 36,468,713 of record NC_139766.1, read on the forward strand.
TAGATGCAAATTGTTTGCATTATACAAAACAATTTGGGGATGTATGAATGTTTTGGGGTTTTTTTTACAGTGGAATATGACTCTGAAAAAACATATTGGGTTTAAATCCTCAAAGTGCAGAACCTGCACTTAATTCAAGGAACATTAGACTCTTAAACCCTTGGAAATCCACCCCCTGAAGTACTTATCTTTATTTTAGCATGCAAACCATTCCTAAAAACAAAAATAATCCCTTCAAAACTAAAGCTGTAGTTTAGCTCTGTGGATGCATCAATTATCTCAAACCTTAATATTATTAGAGTCACTAGAAAGAAACCAGCCTAATGTGCTCATTGTGAAATGAGGTGGAAAGTGGAGTAATACTTGTGACTAAAAGTTTTGTGTATCAGTAAACTACGAGAGGGTAATGCCAGTGGCACCATAAATAATCAAAGCATATCCCTGCAGTGGTCAGATGTAAACTCATTGCTGCCTTGAAAATCTCAGGGAATTTCATCATTGAACTGAGGGGCACAGGGTTGGATTTCTGTGTTTCAGGGAGGGCTGGGAAGGGGAATATATGTTATTCTTTTCTGTGTAGATAACTTTAGATGTACCTGAAAAATAGCTGAGTCATAAAACCGTTGAATCCTTGTGTTTTTTCTCCTAAAGAGAATCCATAAAAAGAGATTTATTGTCATATTTCCTTTTTGTGTTGCACCGTTCCTCTCCACCATAAAATATTCTAGTCGGTTTATAGCAAAGCAAATATAGCAGCTTAGTTCATAAACGCCAAATTCTTCTCTGTTACACTCCTGCTTTCAGACATAATCGAATTAGCTGCGACCTGTGCTGGTGGAGCCGCAATACCAAGGCTTATGGAGGTCTGGGTGTGCACAGGGGTCCCTGTGCACTGACCGAGGGGACCCACACCAGTTCCAACTTTTATTCTTCCTGACGAGGATTTAAAGCGGCTCCGTGCAGCAGTCAAACAGGAATAATCAGCTGTGGAAAATATAACAAATCATAAGAGTGGTTTGACAGAGAGAGAGTTTAACAGAGAGTCGCAGATCAAACTGACTGCTCAGAGTGCCCTGCCTGGTCCCTGACCCTGCCATGGGGGTAAGGCAGTGCTTGGGGAAAATTCCTCCTGCTCAAGAGAACCTCGTGCCTTCTGATGTTCGTGCCTTCAGAACAAACGTTGCAAATAAAATAAAATAAAATAAAATATAAAATAAAGTGAAATGAAATGAAATTAAATGAATAAAATAAAATAAATATAATATAAAATAAAATAAAATAAAATAAAATAAAATAATAAATAAAAAGAAAAGAAAAGAGTAAAATAAAATAAAAATTAAAATAAAATAAAAAATAAAAAATAAAATAAAATAAAATAAAATAAAATAAAATAAAAAATAAAATAAAATAAAATAAAATAAAATAAAATAAAAATAAATCAGGATTTAGCCAGGGAGATTCTGTGGGATTGTTTTCGTTTTGACCGAGATCCCTGTCTCAGCGGCTCCGGCGGGCGGTCCCGTTCTGTTCCCAGCCCAGGGAAGTGTCTGCGGGGTCCGGCACAGACGGGCAGGGAGAGGCGGCCGGGGGTGGGAAGGGGAACTCGCCCAGCGCGCAGGTAGCCACAAGCCGGGCTGTAATTACAAAGCAAACAAGGGTGAAATATTGAATCGGCCTCGCCCGTGACAAGATCTGCGCTTTTTGCCGCCAATTTGTTTGTGGAGCTCTATTTAAAGGCGCTTGATTGAGGAAACGTTGAAAATAGCAGTTAGGGTTTCCCTAATGAGACCTCTAGAGGAAAGCAGTGGCATTCAGGGGGCTGCAGCAGGAGGAGGGGAAACTCTTAACCCTTTCCAGCCCCAGGGCTGCTCCATTGGGGTGCCATGGGCAGGGGGCTGCTCCCATTGGGGTGCCATGGGCAGGGACAGCCCCATTGGGGTGCCATGGGCAGGGGGCTGCTCCCATTGGGGTGCCATGGGCAGGGACAGCCCCATTGGGGTGCCATGGGCAGGGACAGCCCCATTGGGGTGCCATGGGCAGGGGACAGCCCCATTGGGGTGCCATGGGCAGAGGACAGCCCCATTGGGGTGCCATGGGCAGGGGGCAGCCCTGAGCCTCCCCTCGGGCTTTGGCAATTCCAGCAGCGGGCAGTGCCGGGCAGGGCTGAGCAGGCTGAGCATCCCTGGCACTGCATCCCCCCGCCCCTTTGATGTATCGTGTCGGATCTCCGTGGGGCTAAAGGCTGATGCTTCAGCCCAGGAGCCCAAAAGCGGGCGGGGGGGGTGTTGGGAATCAACAGGGCCCTAAGAAATCCCGAAAAAGCAGGGAACGTATTGAATTAATAAGGAGATGTGTCACACCAACAGGCACTGAGCTTTAGATAGAAAAAAAAAAAAAAAAAAAAAAAAAAAAAAAAAAAAAAAAACCTATTATTATTTGCTCGTCTTTTCAGGAAAGTTAAGAAGACAGAAAAAGGAGAAGTGAGTGTCGTGTACCTCCCCAGACCTGCACGGTAAAAATGTCCATAATACTGTGAAAGGCGCTAATAATGCCTGTGAGGGAATGCGGGCTGCACTCCTCCTCTGCAGGCTGCTTTCCCAAAGTGCTTGAACGACATTGATATCTCCCCATTCTCAATTGAATAGATCAACTTTAGCTCCGAAAAACGAGACTTAGCAATGAGTTGCCTGTAGGGCCCTGGGATCTTACCCAGAGCATCTGCCCGCTCCTCTTCCAGCAGCCTCTGCTCACACATGAACCTCAACCTGTAGACTGTATATATATATATATATATATATATGTATATGTATACACCTGGACGGGGATCAAAATAAACAAATAAACTTCGAGGGACTACCTAATAAAAAGCGAGCATTGTCTCTCCCTAGAGGAAAGAGAAGGTGAGCTGCAGAAAAACAAAATGTTGATTCAGCAAAATAAGTTCTGCAGGGTGATATAAAGTATTTATTTTTGTTGTCGCATTTACACTCGTTCCTTTTGGCCGGGGCTCCGTTTTCCTTCAGGTCTGGGGAGGTACACGACACTCACTTCTCCGTTTTCTGTCTTCTTAACTTGCCTGAAAAGATGAGTAAATAATATTTTTTTTTCTATCTAAAGCTCAGCAAATTAACACTTTGTGCATCCCCAGATAGGCTGTGTCATCTGTACGAACAAATGACGGTAGGCGGCCGTGCGTTTCTAGTAAAATCTCCTGTATTCTGTTTACATTATGCCATTTCTGTTTGTAATTATTTTATTTTAATTTTATGTCACTTTAAACACAAGCCAGACCGCTTTTCCTCCGTATTTTGTACACAATGCTCTCTTTCTCGATAAGATGTTCTGTCCTATCTTTTCGCTTTTTTTCTTTTTCAAAATGTTTATAGTTCCCCACGAGCAATTCTCCAATATTTCATTCTCGCATTTTAAGGACTTGTCCCTGTCTTGCTTTATTTGTTTGTGTGAAATTTAGTTTGAAAGGAGATCAGAGAGAGCAGGAGGGGTTTGTAATAAGAGAATGACCAAGTGACCTAAAGGCTGATTATATGTCATTAACTGGAGACTCGGTGGATCCAAATTACCAAAAGGACCTCACTCGGCCGGATCAATTACACCCAATACACATATAGGAATTGCGGTGCGGGCTGCTGATGGTAACAAGTGTGCAGGGGATATTTGTAGGACTCACTGCTGCATTTTGGGGCGAGCCCGTGTTCCACAGCCCGTCCCTGGCCAGGGGACACCGGCAGGTCGGCACCGATATTTGGGGAGTGTAGTTAGGGCCAAATTGCAGCTAATTTTCACTGCTCCGCAGGGATTTTTCTCTTAAGCCAAGCGAGGTTACCTTTGATCTGTGAAGCTTCGTTAAATGGAGACTTTGCATGAAGGATGGCAGTAGGTGTGTTGATTTTTGTTAAGCTAAACACAAAGCGATGCCAGCCCAGCCTTCTTCTTCTTCTTCCTTCACCGCCTGAACTTCACATGCTGGGGGACAAAGCATTCGTTTTGAGCTATTTCATCAGAGTCGAGCTCAAGAGGAATTTAAGCTGTTTTTTCCCTGGAATACAAACAAATATTACAATTATTATGGAGAAACAGCGCGTTTGTCTGTATGTGTGTGCGTGTTTATTGCATGAGTGCGTGCATAGGAGATGCGTGTAACAATTGCAATAAATACAGGCACACCGTGCTCACTGCAGAATTTCCTACGCTCTTTATCACCATTTTTGTGACAAAGAAGAGATTTTGGTTGGAATTCGTTATGTTTTTCTTTTCTTTCCCCGATTCCTGTGCAGGTCTAAACGCACCTCAGGATGCTCAGTGACAAATCTCAGCAATGCTGGAATAATTGTTTGCAGATCCAGCGGTAAAAGGCGCAGGGTCGCGCATTCACCGCCAGTCCCTGCACTTATGACATGCTCAGTGTCTCGAGTTTTTCTCATCCCCGATTTTTTTTTCTTTCTTTTTTTTTTTTGTATACACAACGGCTGCGGGATTATCGTGCCTGAAATATGTGGGCGTTATTACCGATAAGAGTAACGTAAAGCAGGGTTCCTCCAGCTCCAGGGGCAGCGGTGAATTGGGGCCTGCGGGTCCTGGCCGCTCAAATACAGCTTGTGCGAGCACGGGAGAGCCTGAGAGCCGGGCCCATTAGGCGCAAGTCCTTTTCATTAACCCGCACTGACAGCTTGACCTCCAAATCATATTTCTCCGTGCCGCTTTAAAAAAAAAAAAAATCCCTCTTCTTGCATATTTATATTCTTTCACCGAGTCCTAAGCGACGCTCCAGGTATGGGATGCGCCGTGTCCCTGGGACAGGGGATGCTCGAGCATCCCCAAATCCAGCCGAGGATGATGCTCCTGTCTGGTCCATTCGGTGCCGGCTCAGTGACATCCTGCACTCTATAAATCCAAACCCGTCCCGGCTTTTCAAGCCGTGCCCCGGGCGGCTGAGCGATGCGGTGGGCAGGGGAGGAAGGGAGAGGGAATGCAAAGGACCGGGTGCCCTTGGGATGCTCTCGTGTGTCTCATTATTTCTGTGCTTTAAAAAGAAATTATAGAGGGAGATGCCCGCGCTGAATGGAGCAGGGATGTGCACGACTCAGTGATGCTGCAGCTCACTGTCCCCATTATAGTCCCACGGATTTGGGACGCTCCTGAGCAGAAAGGTGCGGGGAAAAAAATCAAATGTTGAGGTGAGGCGCCTCTCTGGCCCGGCCTGCCCCTCCCAGGGCCCGGCCCCAGTGGCCCCAGTGTTCCCAGTCCCAGCAGATGTGCCTTCCCGACCACCCAGCCTCGGCAGCTCTTCCCCGTTTCCATACGGTTTTCCCCGACCCATTCGGAGAAATTAGCTTAATTTGCAATTTAGCTTAATTCACACAAGGCCGGGGGGAGGAGGAGGGAGCGCGGCTCTATTGTTCTGTTATCCCAACTCCCAGCCCAGCCCTGGCCCGGGGGAGAGAAGTGACCTGGAGATAAGCGGGGCTGGGAGAGGGACAGGGATGGGGATGGGACTGAGAGAGGGACAGGGATGGGGATGGGGACCGAGAGCAGGACAGGGCGCACACACACAGCCAGCCCCGAGAAAATGAAATAAAATTTTTAAAAGAGGGTAGAGGAAGAGAAAACCAACCTCGGCACAGTCTCCACCGAATTTTCTTTATTATAGCAAGCTAGGAGAGTCCTGTTTGGCAGAAAAATCCAGATAATCGCCGCCTAACATGCAACTATTTTGGCAGAGAAATAAAGTGACATAAAACCGGGATTTCTTTTTCTTTTCTGGTTTTTTTTTCTTCTTCTTTTTTTTTTTTTTTAACCATATGATTTGTGCACAAAAAAAAATTATAATCAAATCAATAAGTGTGAGATTGGCAAAACGCTGGTGCTTTTTAGCGGACTCTGAGCGTAGGATTGGAAAAGGTACTTTGAGCTGCAGCGTTTTTCAACGCGTGGAGCAAACAGAAAACGCTACAACCCATGACTGGAAATCCTGAGTATTTAAAATCTGAGTGACTGTAAGAGAGTTGCATTTGCTCTAAAACTCGCTTTATAAAACTCATAAATAACTGCTGGGATAAGAGGAAAATATACATATATATATATATATATATGTAAAATCCTTCTGGCTGCTTTATCTAGAGATCCTCTTTCTCTAAAGTTAATTAAGCAGTCCTGATGCTGGCTTTGGAGACTGTTCTGATCGCTATCTCCTGTATAGTTTATTACTTTTTCTCTGTCTCATGCTCTCCGTTTCCTCCATCACTGGAGATGCTATCGGAGGGGCTGCAGTGTCCTGTCACAGGGACTGTCACATTGCAGCTTAACCTGCAGTGCAGAGAAAGCTCCTACACAACCAGAGAGAGCAGAAAGAAACACACTCCCGTTTGCAAGCAAATATAATTTTCTGGCCTTGGCAATGCCCGCTCCTTCTCCCCATCAGGAATACACAGAGCTGGGGAAGCGCTGCAGAACAAGAACACACAGAGCTGGAGAAGCGCTGCAGAACAAGAACACACAGAGCTGGAGAAGCGCTGCAGAAAGCGGGTGGATTTCCAGGCTGTGCCCTGCAAACATCTCACCCTGAGCTGCCTGTACCGTCTGCCTTCCTTACATTGAAAAATCCACATTCTGTCCTCGGGATAGCACAATAAATACCCGTGTGCCCGTGCATATATAGACACAGATAGCCATCAGCTGCTTACGAGCATCTGTGTGTATTTATAAGCTATATGTGTATATACATCAATTCTACATCTGGACTAGTTTTTCACTTTCGTACTCGGTTTACACCCAGGCGCTCAGGCATATGTGTATTTGCTTATAAAACCTCCATGTCTGCTCAGTGCACATCTCCTCTCTGCTCCGGCTCTGTCCTCCTGAGCGGCCTGAGCGCATTGAGCTGCTGCAGAAACTGGACCACAATTCTTTCTGCTTTCTTTCGCAGCCTCCTCCGTCTCTATCCTTCTCTTTCTTTAATTTACGGCGCCTCGGCTCCTGTTGACACCGTTTTCTGCACTGCCTCTATTGTAGAACTGCATTTCAATAGACGCCGGATGAGCCAGCACAAATCCAGCGGGTATTTGGTATTTAGTTATTTAGTAATTTAGTAATGTTCGCCTCCGTTTGAGGATGACAACAAATGCGCCTCGCCTCCGAGTTATTAATGAGTTAAAGCTCCAGATACGTTTTTATCTTTTGTAATATTTTCAGGCTTACTAAAGCAAAGCACCTAAATAAATCCTACAGGAGATTTCTTTCCTCCTTGGCCTGGCCGTTCAGCGAACATTTAACTACTAAATTTAACTACTAACATTTAACTACTCCCTTTCGATAAGGGAGCAGCTTTCCGCAGACGCTGCTCTTTTTTTATTGCAGAAGCAGGAACGCTGAGAAATACTTATATATTTGTTAGTAAAAGCTAGAAAATCACCTCGGAACACACTGTAAAAAATATTCGGTTACTCACCCATCATTTCAGCTCAAGAAGTAGAAGCTGATTTGAGGCGGGAGTGGCTCGGGTGGAGGTGGAAAGGCGCAGGCAGCAAGCTGGGAAAGAAACAGTTAGATGGGATTTATTGGGAATGTCTCAAAATAGTGGGTTCAGAACAATCCCCGTGCAAGGGAGGGGATGGAGGGGATGGTTCTCCAGGGGAGCTTTCCCATCCCGCGGGCAGAGCCAGCCCAAGCAGTTCCCATCCCGCGGGCAGTGAGAGGAACACAGCCGGAGCCAGGCAAAGCCGTTTCCAGCCCAGGCAGTGAGCAGAGCACAGCCAGACCAGCCCAAGCCCTGGGTGTTCCCAGCCCAGGCAGTGAGCAGAGCTCAGCCGGAGCCCTGAGCGGTCCCATTCCGCGGTCAGTGAACAGAGCACAGCCAGAGCAGCCCACGGTAACCCAGACAAGGCAGAGCACCTCTCCTCCCTCCCCGGAGAAAGCAGAGATCCCGCGGTGATCCCGCATTAACCACCAACACGGGTATAAACCCCAGCCTGTGCCAATCGGGCATCCATGAAATGCCCTCCCAAGCCGCTTTCGCTCCTCTCTCTACTGGATCAGCACAAAAAGCAACCTCAGAGCCTATCAAACTCTCACACAGACTTTTCCCAGGAAATTTCTCGGATCCATACTGTACCTGGTTTGAGATTATCCGATATTTAGGTTTTAATGATTTTCTAGGGGAGCTTTTTGTTTGGGGGTTTTTTTTTTTCGATTTTTTTTTTTTTTTAAATGCAGATTTTACTGTAAGGCATCTGCTAAACACTCGCATTAACCTCTGCCTCCATGATAATTTTTCCCCCCTTGTTTTAATTACATTAGGGATGCGGAGGGGCAGCCAATCCTAAGAGAGGAGCTCAGCAATTAGCAGAGCGAACATCAAAAAGTTTTATTGCGGAGGGCGGCGGGCTCCGCCCCGGCCCGGCCATTGGCGCCCGCCGCTTCTGACGACATATATTAACCCGAGCGGCCCTAAACATGTATCTGTACATGGGGATCGGGCCGGGGAGCCCTGGCAGTGCCCCGGGCCCAGGGGCGGCGATGCCTGGGAGGAGATGAGAGTGCCCGGCCAGCATTGAGCAGGGCAGGGCACAGCACAGCCAGCACTGAGCGCCCCACCGAGCAGGGCACAACCAGCACTGAGCGCCCACCGGGCAGGGCACAGCCAGCACTGAGCGTCGGGCAGGGCACAGCCAGGCCAGCACAGCCAGGCCAGCACTGAGCGCCCAGCACTGACCACGCCGCCGGGCAGGGCACAGCCAGGCCAGCAGTGACCCCCCGGCCGCCCAGCAGTGAGCGCCCCAGCCAGGCCCGCATGGAGGGAACCCGCGTGTAAGTACCGCCCGCCCGCGCCGGAGACAGGAGAGAAGCAAGAGAAAAAAAGAAGATCTCGGAAGCCAAGCCGTTTTGTTTTTTGGTCGACATCTCTCCGTAGATTTTTTTTTTTTTTTTTTTTTTTTTTTTTTTTGGCTGTGCGCGCTGCCTGGAAGAGCCGAGCAGGAGCAGGAGGAGGAGGAGGAGGCACAACGCATGAGCGGCGGCGGCGGAGCCCGGCCGGGCCCAGGGGGGGATCGCAGCGCTCGGGCAGCCGCGGGGACGGGGCAGCACCGCCCCATGGACGGGCACGGGCCGCTGGGGCACTGCTGAGCCTCAGCTCCGCGGGCCGGGAAAGGGAAACCTTTGTTCGGGGCCCGGGGGGGCGCCCCAGGGAGCGGGGATGAGTCTGGTGGGCGGCTTTCCCCACCACCCGGTGGTGCACCATGAGGGTTACCCCTTCGCCGCCGCCGCCGCCGCCGCCGCCGCCGCGTCCCGCTGCGGCCACGAGGAGAACCCCTATTTCCACGGCTGGCTCATCGGCGGCCACCCCGACATGTCCCCGCCCGACTACGGCATGGCCCTGTCCTACAGCCCCGAGTACGCCGGCGGGGCCCCGGGCGTGGAGCACTCCCATTTCGGGGGGGGCCCTGCCGGGAGCGGCCCGCCAGGCCTCGGGGGGCCCCGGCCCGTGAAGCGCAGGGGCACCGCCAACCGCAAGGAGCGGCGCAGGACTCAGAGCATCAACAGCGCCTTCGCCGAGCTCCGCGAGTGCATCCCCAACGTGCCCGCAGACACCAAACTGTCCAAGATCAAAACGCTCCGCCTGGCCACCAGCTACATCGCCTACCTCATGGACCTGCTGGCCAAGGACGACCAGAACGGGGAGGCCGAGGCCTTCAAGGCAGAGATCAAGAAAACAGACGTGAAGGAGGAGAAGAGGAAGAAAGAGCTGGTCAGTGCTGTGGGACGGACGGGACGGGGAAGGGGAGAGGGAAAGGGAGAGAGAGACCGCTCGGGAAGCCCCATCCGAGCCAGGCAGGGTCTGGGAGAATGTCCATAGGGGATGTCTGTGGGGATGTCCATAGGGGATATCCATAGGGGATGTCTGTGGGGATGTCCATAGGGGATGTCCATAGGGAATGTCCATAGGGGATGTCTATAGGGGATATCCATAGGGATGTCCATAGGGATGTCCATAGGGGATGTCCATAGGGGATATCCATAGGGGATGTCTGTGGGGATGTCCATAGGGAATGTCCATAGGGGATGTCTATAGGGGATATCCATAGGGATGTCCATAGGGATGTCCATAGGGGATGTCCATAGGGATGTCCATAGGGGATGTCCATAGGAGATATCCACAGGGGATATCCATAGGGGATGTCCATAGGGGATGTCCATAGGGGATGTCTGTGGGGATGTCCATAGGGATGTCCATAGGGATGTCCATAGGGGATGTCCATAGGGGATGTCCATAGGGGATGTCTGTGGGGATGTCCATAGGGGATATCCATAGGGGATATCCATAGTGGATGTCCATAGGGAACACCCCGGTCCCACCGCTCCCTGCCCGTAGTGAGGGCCCAAAGCGGAGTCCAGAGCGGTGGGATCCCAGAGCGGCCGTGGAGAAAAGGTTCCCACATCCCGAGGTTATTCCCGGCTTGTCCCGTATCTCGCAGGAGGCAAATCTCTGCTCTCCCAACAGAAAATCTGGGGGGTGAATACCTGCTAAACCCAGCCCCGCTTTAAGCCTCGGCAATAGGGGCTTTGCAGCGAGAGCCTGTCTGTTCTGCGCTCGGCACTTCAACCTTTTTGATTTTTAAGGCGAGAGCGGGTTTAGCCGAGGCCGGTTTTGTGCAGGCCCCATGGCGGGATATGTTAGTGGCCGCAATCCCATGTTTTACCCCTTTACCCAGCTTCTCCCCGCACTCAGGGACGGGATGCTGTAGGGGGGAATCTTATCGTGATCCCTGGGGATGGCTGGCGCCTCTGAGCCCCCAACCCAGACACAGCAGGGGATGGCACAGCGGGGATCAGGCCCCAGGACACAGCAGGGGATGGCACAGCGGGGATGGGGCTCCAGGGGTGGCAGGAACAGGGATCTGTCCCCGCCGGGCTCCAGGGCCGGCTGTGCCCCAAGGGAAGCTGATCCCACGATTTGCTGCCAGCCCCTGTTTTAGTCTCCATTATATCTCTCGGAGCTGCAGGCCCCCATGAGCTCGCCTCTCTTAGTTTCCCATCTCAAAGCAGGGGAGATGAGACCTACAAAAGGGAGGAATATATCTAATTATTTTTTTTTTCTCTCTCTCTCTTCTCCCCCTTGTGTTTCTCCCTCGGATCGTGTCTCCCCAGAACGAAATCTTGAAAAGCACAGTTAGCAGCAGCGATAAGAAAAGCAAAGGCAGGACTGGCTGGCCGCAGCATGTCTGGGCTCTGGAGCTCAAGCAGTGAGCACGGCAGGACTGCAGGAGCCCTCCTCAGTTCCTGAGCTCTCCTCCGAGGACTCTTTGTATTTGGAATCATCCAGTTTATTTATGTGCAATTTCTCCCCCGACCCCCCAAAATGTGGATATTTGAAGGAGAGGGAAAAAAAAAGCATTCCATATATGAAGAGGAAACTCCAGCTTGGTAAGGGGTAATGTCTCTAAATGTTTTGTGAATGTTATTTGCTTTGTATAAAACACGTGGGGAAAAGAAGCGTAGAAAAGGAAAAAAAAAAATCATCCCTCCCTGGCATTAGTGTGTATGTGAAGTGTATCTTTAATACTTGGCCTTTTGGATATAAATATTCATGGGATTATAAAGTTATATTTCAACAGAAACAGTTGCACCGATGTTTCGATTGACTCGGTATTTAGTGTTGTAATTTTGTTGTGGTCGTTTCGGTATTTGAAGATGTTTTCAGCAGTTACTGGTTATGTGCACTTCCGTCCGTAAGGGAAAAAGTGGAATCTAATTAATATTGAAGGTGTAAACGTTGTAAGTACTCAATAAACCACTGTGTGTGTTTTTTACAAAACAAAAGAAAAAAAAAAAAAGAAAAAGGAAAAAAAAAAAGAAAATCCAAATCTTTTTATGTTTTATACCTCAAAATGTTTTGAATAACAGCGTTGTTTATGGCTTTTTTTTTTTCATAATATTTAAAATATTCGGAAGTAAACTAAATTATAAAGACGGCTCCTAATTTTATTTTTTAAAAAGTGACTGAATGAAAAGAGGTTTAGAGGGAGGGATCTCTCAGCCCCGTGAGTGTTGAACAGAAAGCGAACAGGAATTGCTTGCGGTGGTGTTTCCATGCAGGAGAACGGGAAAAGGACAAGGGTGAAAACCCGGGCGGGTCAGGAATAGCAGGGATGCGTTGGAGGGATGCATTGGAGGAATGCACGGCAGGGATGCGTTGCAGGGATGCATTGGAGGGATGCACGGCAGGGATGCGTTGCAGGGATGCATTGGAGGGATGCACGGCAGGGATGCACTGCAGGGATGCACGGCAGGGATCCATTGCAGGGATGCACGGCAGGGATGCATTCACGTATGAATTGCAGGGATGCACTGCAGGAATATGCACAGCCGGGATGCACTGCAGGGCTGCACTGCAGGGCTGCATTGCAGGGATGCACTGCAGGGATGCATTCACGTATGAATTGCAGGGATGCACTGCAGGGATGCACGGCAGGGATGCACGGCAGGAATACGCACTGCAGGGATGCACGGCAGGGATCCATTGCAGGGATGCACGGCAGGGATCCATTGCAGGGATCCATTGCAGGGATGCACGGCAGGGATGCACGGCAGGAATACGCACTGCAGGGATGCACGGCAGGGATCCATTGCAGGGATCCATTGCAGGGATGCACGGCAGGGATGCACTGCAGGAATACACACTGCAGGGATGCATTGCAGGGATGCACGGCAGGGATGCACTGCAGGGATGCATTCACGTATGAATTGCAGGGATGCACGGCAGGGATCCGTTGCAGGGATGCACTGCAGGGGTCCATTGAAGGGGTGCACTGCAGGGATGCACGGCAGGAATACGCACTGCAGGGATGCACAGCAGGGATCCATTGCAGGGATCCATTGCAAGGTATCCCTGCAGGGATGCACAGCAGGGATCCATTGCAGGGATGCACAGCAGGGATGCATTGCAGGGTATCCCCGCAGGGATCCATTACAGGGATGCACGGCAGGGATGCACTGCAGCAATACGCGGTTCTCCTGCCGTGGCAGGCCGGGCGGCGGTGCCAGGCGCGGTTCCCGGAGAGGGCCGGGGGCGGGCGAGGGAGGCTGCAGAGCTCTGCTCGCAGTGATTATGTAGCAGGTAAAATTACGTCAAGGAAGAAAGAGCGAACAAGGCAAGGGATTTGCGGGGGTCTGGGGGGAAGGGGGGGAGTGTGTGCTGTAGGGAATATGTAAGATTTACAATGAGCTACGGTGAACTTAATATTAACTTTGTGGTTCCTAAAACTCTCCTGGGTTGCACGTTTCCAGTCCGCCACAACGAGTATAATTATTTTTAACCTTTTTCATCCAGCTGCGAACTGCAGCAGCCCGTGCTCTGACTCTCTTTAGTAGGTTCATTGCTTCCCCGACAGGATTTCTCTTCCCTTAAATATTTCGCCCTGTCTATCGACTCCTTACAGGAGACTTTCTGGTGGCTTTTCTGCTCCCAGTAACAGGGCGAGCTGCAGAGCTCAGCGCTGGGAAATGCATGATATAGTTCTGTATTATAGGCACGCAAGGAAAAAATTAAGTTTTCACTAAAGGAAGCTGCTCTAGGTATTTTTTTGTCCATTCCTTAATAAGGGCAAGGTTTTCCACTTTTTCCATAATAAAATTAGGGCTCGTATTTTAATTTTTTACTTAAATCGCCTAGCTTAAAGCAGGCTGGCTCTCTCTCCAGGTGCAGGGCTGCATCCCTGCCGGCCTTCCCGGCCCCCGCGCCTAAGGAAGCGCTTCCCATCCCAGTGAGAGCCAGCAGTGAGCGTAGGTAGATGTGCAATTGCCCATAAAAAGATAAGGGAGCCCCTGCGCCGTTTCGCCGCCCCTGCTGACAGTGGGGAGGTTGCGGGGTTACAACAACCAGACCAAAGTGATGTGCCCTCCCTCCCGTGGGGTCAGGCAGGCCGGCTCTGCTCTCCGCCGTGAGTCTGTGTTTACAGACACTTGCCTCTGTTTACAGCACTCGGAGCGAAGAATCTGCCCCCTTGTTTGCTTTTCCTTGCCTGCTAGTGTCCCAGCTGATGGACCGGAGCCTCACGCACTCTGCCTTCCCTGCTCAAACAATTTTAATTTTTTTTTTTTTTTTTTTTTTTTTTTAATTTTTTTTTTCGTGGTGGCGCAGGAAAAATAAAAGAGGTGAGGGGTGGCTGCGACTGCTGCTGTGGGCACATCGTGGGCAGCCCCTCTGCAGATCCTGTGTTTTCCCTGCACCGAGTCGCCGGGTTGCAGCTCCGATGTGAATCCCCTGCCCAATATTTCCCCATGAATATTTTCCCGTTTTGTAACGTCAGTTTATCGGGACCGAGAGCCCCTCTGAATCCGCTGAGGAGGAGCTCTTTTAATTGCTCACTAACGAGGATGTTGCTGTTTTCCCAGGAATAGCCATTCCAGCCCTAGACAGACCGGAGCCGGCAAAAATGTAGGTTTTGACGTTAAAAGCTAAATGGGGAAGCAGAAGGTAAATTGATGGTGGATGGGGATGTCAGTGCCCTGGGCTCAGCTCTCGGCCGGGGAGCCCAGGCCTGATAACAGCGGAGCTCTGCATCCTTCATCCTTCATCCTTCATCCTTCATCCTTCATCCTTCATCCTTCCCGCACCGGGGCATCCCCATCCCGTCCGTTCCTCCCGTAATTCCTCCGGGCCAGAACATTCTGGGGAGCTTTTACCGGGGTTAAAGGCAAGTAAGAGGAGGGACAGCAACTGCAGCTTTTCTCTGTGGCTGCAGGAAGGAAGGCAGAAGGGAGGGCAGGGCGGAAAGCAGCGGTGTCCCCTCGGATTGACTCACGGATCCGTGTTTCAGGCTTGTAGTTTAGGGAACGACATCCTCTGCTCTCTCTCAACAGAACGTAGCATTTTAATTTTTTTTTTTTTCTCCTTGAAAAGGAAGAGCAACAAACATCCCCCGGCCGAGGTCCCGCCTCCCGTCCCCCCCCAGGGGCCAGACGGCCCAAACAGAGCTGTGTCCCCTCTCAGGGAGGCAGGACCCTGTGTGTCCCCTCTCGGGGAGGCAGGACCCTGTGTGTCCCCTCTCGGGGAGGCAGGACCCTGTGTGTCCCCTCTCGGGGAGGCAGGACCCTGTGTGTCCCCTCTCGGGGAGGCAGGACCCTGTGTGTCCCCTGGGGGAGACAGCAGCGGGGAGTTTTATATCTCGATTTTGGAAAGCGGGGACGCAGCGAGGGGCCGGCTCTGTGCCTCTCAGCCGCTGGCAGTGCTGAGTTTTGGGGATTCTGTAACATGCTATGGGATGCGTGTGCCGTGCCTGCGTTCCGCCAAGGAAAAGAGAAAAAAAAATAAATGTAGCGGGACTTTTTTTTTTTTTTTTTTCCTTCGTTTTGCTTTGTGTTGTTGTGGTCTGGGGATTTTATTTTTTCACGCATACTTCCCCTTTCCCCCGTGGTTCCCGGGAGCTCTTCTTTGCCTCAGAAGATGATTGCAATGATCATTTCTCGTTTGATATCTTTCTCAAAGAAGTGCAGCGGGGCCCCTCGGCCGAGGCAAAACAGCCCCAGAAGCAGCGCCGGGCCATGGGCGGGGTACAAACAGCACTGGGAGATGCCGTGGGGACAGCATGGACTTGAAAGATGGGCAGGGAGGTGGGGAGAGGAGCTTAATAATAAAACCTCTAAGCAAAATATCCTCCTTTTGCGCTTGGAAACCAAACCTTAATCCTCCTTTTTCACACGTACTCGCCCAGCGACTCACAAATAGCCCCAGAAGAAATGTCCAAGTAGCGATGGGAAGGAAACGCCTACAGACATAATCCCCTCTGCTGTAACCAGGGGCTTATCAATGTTTTATATACTTTTAATTTGGGGATTTTTTTTTTTCCTGCGGGCCAGGAAATATGTGCCTTTGCAAACCAGTTCCGATCTTTTCTATTTCTAATTGGCCAATTACTGCTCAGCGGTTTCAGCTTGTCACACACAATGGAGAGTAAAACGGAGTTGTTATCTGAATTATATATTCACATAAATTCTAGCAAAGCCTGTGATGCGCGAGGCCGGCAGATTTCTGAGGTTCCCCGCACCTCCCTCTTCCCCTTCCAAACCAGCGTGCCGTGTCTCCCTCTTCCTCAGCTTTCCCTCCCCCCAACCCCATTTTCCTCTAGAAATACCACCGCTTTGATGATGCCATTTTAGAGCATTGATTACAAATTTATTCTCAGACACTATATAAGTCTTTATATCTGCTATTAGAGACATCTGGGAACGATTAGAGCCGTCCCTCCCCCGGCTCTGCTCCCTCTATCTCGCAGCGAGGAGTTAGAGACATGTTGACGTCAGATCAGACGGCTCGGAGCCATCCTGCTCTGCGCTCTCCGCTTGGGCGTAATCACCGCCACGCTTTCCAAGCGCCGGCCCCGCCGCCAGCTGCAGTGCTGGGATGTTGGGATGCTGGGATGTTGGGATGTTGGGATGTTGTTGGGATGTTGGGATGTTGTTGGGATGTTGGGATGTTGGGATGTGTTGGGAGGTTGGGATGTTGGGATGTGTTGGGATGTTGGGATGCTGGGATGTGTTGGGATGCTGGGATGTGCTGGGATGTTGGGATGTTGGGATGTGTTGGGAGGTTGGGATGTGCCGGGATGTTGGGATGTGTTGGGATGTTGGGATGTTGGGATGTTGGGATGTTGAGATGTTGGGATGTGCTGGGATGTTGGGATGCTGGGATGTTGGGATGTTGTTGGGATGTTGGGATGTTGTTGGGATGTTAGGATGTTGGGATGCTGGGATGTTGGGATGTTAGGATGCTGGGATGTTGGGATGTTGTTGGGATGTTGGGATGTTGTTGGGATGTTGGGATGTTGGGATGCTGGGATGTTGGGATGTTGGGATGTTGGGATGTTGGGATGTTGGGATGTGTTGGGATGTTGGGATGCTGGGATGCTGGGATGCTGGGATGTTGGGATGTTGGGATGTTGGGATGTGTTGGGATGTTGGGATGCTGGGATGTTGGGATGTTGGGATGTTGGGATGCTGGGATGTTGGGATGCTGGGATGTTGGGATGCTGGGATGCTGGGATGTTGGGATGTTGGGATGCTGGGATGTTGGGATGTGTTGGGATGTTAGGATGCTGGGATGTTAGGATGCTGGGATGCTGGGATGTTGGGATGTTGGGATGTGTTGGGATGTTAGGATGCTGGGATGTTAGGATGCTGGGATGTTGGGATGCTGGGATGTTGGGATGCTGGGATGTTGGGATGCTGAAATGCTGGGATGTTGGGATGTGGCTGCAGTGGGACCCGGGGCTCCTCGGTACAGCCCGGATTTGGACCCAGAAGGCTCCGGCTCCTCTGAGTTTGCTGCCGAGGTTGTTTGTTTATTTGTCTGCTCGGGACTTGGAGAAAGCAAAAGCGGGCGGGGTTTGTCCTCTCAGCCCCCGGCACAGCGCTCGCTTTATCTCAGCCCCATTTCTCCCGGCGCATTCGCTCACAGCGCTCTCTTCCAAAATAAACACCGAGGCGGGCAGATTTCCACCTCATGTCCTGGCAGGGAGGAATTACCCAAACAAAGCGCGGGCAGTGACACCCCGTTATCCCGAGCGCAGGCAGGGTTAGAAGGAGCCGGGACAGCCGCCGGCTGCTGGAAAACAAGGCGATTCCCCACCCAAACGGCGGGGCTGTGCTGCTGGCAGGGAGATGGCTTTGCACCTGCTATTAAACCCTAATGAATCGCCTCTAATTGAGAGCGGGGCTGGCTGGCGGTAACTGAACAGCCTTGGCTCGGCGGGACCCCAGACCACGTTTGATAATACCTTTATTTGGACAAACTTTTTACTTTGCAATTTTTTTTTTAATGTCTCGTATCGCTCTATTTTTTTACCCCCAAAGAGATTAAAAAAAAAAAAAAAAAAAAAAAAAAAAAGGAATAAATCCAAGTTAAGGCTCCCCTGGCTGCTGGCAGCCCTGGCCGGCCGACACTTGTCCAGCTGTACATTGCAATCAGCGCTGCTACCAGGAAGGAGGGGCGGCGGGGGTGGAGGAAAAAGCAGTTGATCTCGTCTCCAGAGGAAAAAGATAATGTTAGACAATTTATCTGAAGGATTAAATTCTCGCCGTAAAATACTCTTGCCAGGAGGAGGAAGAAAAGAAAAACAAAGCCCCGTGTGACCCTAAAAATAAATTTTAAAATCCTTCCATTTCTTTGTTCCAGCAGAATAAAATAAAATAAACCCCCCTAAGATACCGCAACTCTCCTCTGTGTCTATCTGTAATCTCGAAAGGAAAAGGAACATTTCCTTTCTGAATCAGTGCAAACGGTATGCGGGGAGCTCGGCTTCCCACCACAGCCACCCGCCCAGGGGGTCGGCCGGGAGGGAGGGAATTTTTAAGAAGCTCTTAAAGTAAAGAGAAAAAAAAAAAAAAAAAAAAAAAAAAAACAAAAAAAAACAACACCAAAACTGCGAAATAAGCCCTAACAAAAAGAAAATAAAATTTTATTTTTGCGGCCTTCTGTGTAAGAGAAACAACGGAGATGAGCGGGCCCGCGTTCGGAGCCTTCATTCGCCAGCCGTGGAGGATGTTCAAAGCACAAACGAGCCCCTCCGCTGCCCAAAGGACTCGGGAGAAAAATGTGCAATTCTATTTGAATGCGGAGCAGTGGAATCGTTCCGCCGGTCCCGTTTACTGAGCAAACATGGGGGGTAAAAGGGAGGCCGAGTCTCCTATAGGGGTCTCTATTTGCATGCCGTATGTGGCCATAGCTGCTTAGCATGGACTCCTTAAAAAAGATAAATACGTGTGGAAACCCAGAGAAATTCTCTAAAACTGGCTTAAAATACAAGGAAATGTCCTGCCAGAAAAATACGGGAGGTGGAAGAGATTAATAATAATAATAATAATAATAATAATAATAAGTGCTCTCCCCCAAGGCTGTAGCCCTGGCAGAGTTGCTGGCAGCGCTGCCTGAAGGAGGACCCAGCAGCTGGGGGGCTGGGGGGGCTGGGGACACTCAGGGGGGCTGGGGACACCCAGGGCTGGGGACACCCACGGGGGCTGGGGACACCCAGGGCTGGGGACACCCTGGGCTGGGGACACCCTGGGCTGGGGACACCCGGGGGGCTTGGGACACTCAGGGGGGCTGGGGACACACGGGGGGCTGGGGACACACAGAGGGGTTGGGGACACCCGGGGGGGCTGGGGACACACGGCGGGGCTGGGGACACCCAGGGCTGGGGACACCCAGGGGACTGGGGACACCCAGGGCTGGGGACACACGGGGGGGCTGGGGATACCCAGGAGGGCTGGGGACACCTGGGGGGCTGGGGACACCCGGGGGGCTGGGGACACCCAGGGCTGGGGACACCAGGGGGGCTGGGGACACCCGGGGGGCTGGGGACACCCAGGGGGGCTGGGGACACACGGGGGACTGGGGACACACAGAGGGGTTGGGGACACCCGGGGGGGCTGGGGACACACGGCGGGGCTGGGGACACCAGGGGGGCTGGGGACACCCAGGGGGGCTGGGGACACACGGGGGGGCTGGGGACACCAGGGGGGCTGTGGACACCCAGGGGGGCTGGGGACACCCTGGGCTGGGGACACCCTGGGCTGGGGACACCTGGGGGACTGGGGACATTCAGGGGGGCTGGGGACACCCACGGGGGCTGGGGACATTCAGGGGGGCTGGGGACACCCTGGGCTGGGGGCACCCAGGGGACTGGGGACACCCGGGGGGCTGGGCTGGGGACCCCCAGGGCTCGGTGGTGTCTGGAGCTCTGGCAGAGACCCTGAGTGCCTCTCTCCCAAATGTGGTTCTCATAGAGCCGGCGGTAATTACCTAAAGCCATAACTGTCTCCGAAATTATTCATTAAATGCATTGCCGGGAATGTAGCTGGGCGAGACTCTGCATTTCTGGCCTTTGAGCCCTCTGAGCACGACATCGCCTCTCTCCTCACCTCCTCGGCGACTCGGAGCGGGTTTTTCTCTCTCTCCCTTCCCCTCGGTGTGTTTGTTCTCGGGGGCTCAGGTTGCTTTCCCCCTCCCGGCGGAGGAGCGCGGTGCAGGGCGGCAGACAGGCCGGGAGGGTGTTTTGGGGAGTTGCAGAGCCGTGCGGAACATCATGTCTGTGCCCTGTGCTGCTGTCAGCGGTGACACATCCCAGACGCGCTCGCTACTGTATGGCAGATTGAGTTTCTCAGCAGAAAACTCTCTCCCTCCCTCCCTCCCAAACGTCTTCAAAAACCTTCTCCAGATACTGCGGGTCACTTCGGCTCAAACGGGGAGAGAAAAGGGGGAAAATGGCTTTTCCTCTCTCCTCCTCCCTGTCCGGGCTGCGGGGAGCGGTGCCTTGGGAGCGCCTCGTCCTGCCGGAGCCCCTCGCCCAGCCGGGGATTGCGCTCCAGGTAAGCGGGGCAGGGGATCCCCCGGGCGGATCTCGCTGCCCGAAAGGATTTACCCGGGGCTGGGCGGCCGAGGTGTCCCGTTATCCCCTTATCGGGGATGGGGTGAGAGCGGGGGTCCCGGAGCCGCCCAAAGCCCCCGGGCCGGCGGGGCTGGGGCAGCCGCGGCTGGGAGCGGAGCGGAGACACTCTGGGGGCTTTTAGCGGGGCAGGCGGCTCTGGCAGCCCGGGAGATCGGGACATCCCCCCCTTCTCTCTCCTCCCAGCTTTTCTTCACGGAAATGCAAGAGGCTCGTGTTTTTCCTCCGCCACATATTATAATGAGTTTCACCGTTCCTGTCCTCCCACCTCCATAAAATATCGATGCCCCCAGTGCCCAAAGGAGAGGCCAGTGGGCTGGAGTGTCTCTGGAGCTCCTCTCCCCTCCCTGCAGACGGGCCATGCTCCAGGGCTCGTGGTGCAGCTCTGCCCTCTCTATGAGAGGAGCGATGCCCGTGCAATGTGCGGCACCAGGGAGGAGAACTGGGCTCCGCACACCAGCTCTCACAACACTCTGCAGGATCTCGGGGAAGGCCCTCTGCTCCCAGTGAGTGCTTTGGTGTGGCAGCCCTGGGCTCGGAGGAACCGATTTCCCTCTGGATGGATGCAACATCATTTTATTCGTGCCTGTTGCAAACGGTTCCCACTAACCCCTCTCTCTCGGTCCTTCCTTCCTCAAATGAATTGAAAGGTTTTAATTCAACCGCTCGCACAGCCCCCTCCTCCCATTTTCCTTTTGCCTTTTTTTTTTTTTTTTTTTTTTTTTTTTTTTTTTTTTTTTTTTTTTTTTTTTTTTTAAGGCACCTCTTGCCTTTAGCAGGAGTGTAATTGTGGCCCTGCCCGATGCACAGAGCCTCCTGTCGGGAGCAGTTAGCTGTGGCTGCGTTAGGCCAAAGGACCTCCCAAGTGGCGGTGGCCTGGGTGTCATAGGAAGGGACTCTGCACATTGTCCATTCTTTCTCATCAAAGTCCCAGGCACCGTGGAGCCAACGGTTTGGGGAAGAAGGAAAACAGTAAACAAGCCTTTCCCTTCCCTTCCCAATCCAGCGGCTCTGAGCTCTTCCCGGGACATGGAAAAGGGACCGAATTTTTCATAACTTCGGCTCTACGGTGTGATTTACATTTCCGGCTGCTTTGTCAGACTGGCAGTAATTTACAGCCTGATAAAAAACACTTTTACAACACCAGAACATGTTCAAGTGGTGGCTTACTACGCATTTTTTTTTTTTCTTTTTAAATAGGACACAGGCAAGAAAAAAAAATTCCGTTTCCTGACTTTTTCCACCATGGCATTTTGAAGAGTCAAATGGATTGAAGTTGTAGTGTAGGAAAAAAAAATAAGAGGAAACAAAAAGAAAAAAAAAGAAAAAAAAAAAAAAAGGGAAAAAAGTAGGAACAGGCTGAAGCAAACAGGCATGAAGGAAATCCCGAGCTTTTGTTTATATGCTGTGTGTTATACATCCACATCTCCCCTATTTCTCTAAGGTTTTCGTTTTTTCGTTTAACGGATAGTTCTATTATTGTGCTCTCTGGCCAAACCCTGCTAGTCTTGCCCCAGGGATTGCTTTCATTTAGCCAAGTAGCTATTGTGTTTAAACAATTTCTTTCCTTTAATAATTCATTTCTTCTCCGGAGTCTAAAATCGAGTGGGTCTGGTAGCGTTTATGAAAGGGGAAGCATCTTTTATTCCATTCTAAAAGCGGGGTAAGAGCGTTATCCCTTCTGGAGGAGCCTCCAGCCAGGCTTCTGCACCGGGGCAGGGCAGGACGGCTCTGGAAACTAATGTACAACATCCCTATCCTGGTAGGAACGATAAAGTTTAGTAAATTACAAATATGTGAATTTGGCAGACAGTTAGGGATGAAAATGATCAAACGATTTAAAAAAGAAGAAGAAAAAAAAGAAAAGGCAAGCAATGAATAAACCACATGTAGCAGTTGCCTCTTTCATGACTTTGGTAATTATTTACACCTGAATCATAGTTTACTCCAGCCACGGTTTCAAAAGTAAACCTTTAAAGAATTTAATTATTTCCAGTTTTCAGCAATAGAGATGAAAAAAAAAAAAAAAAAAAAAAAAAAAAAAAAAAAAAAAAGAAGGTTAGTGAGCAACTGCTGTCTCCCGAGCTCTCATAAAAGGCTTTATGTGCGTTTCCATCCCAAAGACACAAGCAGCCCTTGTGTGTCCCCTCCTCCCGTCCATCCAGGAGCTCCCTGTCATCTGTGCACATATTTATGGCCTAATGGGGGTCGCATGGGAAGGTGCCGCTGGATATCTGTGTGTATATATATATATATATATATATAGTGTATACATATATAAATTTACCTATGTGTGTGCTCTCAGCCCAGGCACAGTATTGCAGCACGTCTGGGTGAACTCCCCGGCTCCTTCCTTCAGCTCTATAATAGCTCTGTTATTTTTACTAAATGATCAGGATGGCTCTACGTGACCCTTCCTCATTTAAAACCATTTTCTATCATTGCCCGTGTGCCGGGGGGGACTGGGGGATGGATCAGGAGGGGGGAGGAATCGACAAGTCATTGAGAATAACGGGGAAAGCCTGTGATGTATAGCGCGTTTTATCTTTATTTAGGCAACACGTCGGTGGCAGGACGGCCCGAGTTTCCATGCACATCCCATCCTCGGGGAGGGGGCACATCCCATCCTCGGGGAGGGGGCACATCCCATCCTCGGGGAGGTGGCACATCCCATCCTCGGGGAGGTGGCACATCCCATCCTCGGGGCGGTGGCACGTCCCATCCTCGGGGAGGGGGCACATCCCATCCTCGGGGAGGGGGCACATCCCATCCTCGGGGAGGGGGCACATCCCATCCTCGGGGAGGTGCAGGCGGGCTCGGGGGGGCTGCTGTGCCAGGGGGATGGTTGGGCTGGCACAGGGAACCCTCTCGTTCCCCTGCTGCCGCTTCCTGCCTGTGAATTCCGCACTTTCTGGGGAAATTTCAAACAAAGAAAAAGGAAAAAAAAAAAAAAAAAAAAAAAGGGGGGAGGGGGGTTGGAAAGGCTGTTCTCCGTTGCCGGAGCTCCTCTGCCACACTGGTACCTCTGTGTCCACCCTCCTGCCGTGGGTACTGCGGTGAGCTGCCAGCTGCGAGCACTTTCACAATTTCACTGCTCGAATCAACCGCACTTCCCGGCTCGGGGCTGCCTTGGCATCCTCCGTGCAGCATCCTCGTGTGCACCGCATCCCGGGCCCGGGCGGGGATTTAAAGGGCTCTGAAAAATCCGTTTGCTTTTAGGAAACCGGTTTTGGCTTGACTCTGGTGTGAGTCTCAGGAGTGAAAGGGAGGAAAGACAAAGCCGTGGTGTGGAGCTCAGGCTCCTGCAGGCGGGGAGTGCCCCTTCCCTGTGCAGGACAGGCGGGGAGTGCCCCTTCCCTGTGCAGGACAGGCGGGGAGTGCCCCTTCCCTGTGCAGGACAGGCGGGGAGTGCCCCTTCCCTGTGCAGGACAGGCGGGGAGTGCCCCTTCCCTGTGCGGGACAGGCGGGGAGTGCCCCTTCCCTGTGCGGGACAGGCGGGGAGTGCCCCTTCCCTGTGCGGGACAGGCGGGGAGTGCCCCTTCCCTGTGCGGGACAGGCGGGGAGTGCCCCTTCCCTGTGCGGGACAGGCGGGGAGTGCCCCTTTCCTGCCCGGGACAGGCGGGGAGTGCCCGGGGGAGCTCCTGGGGTCCATCCCCGCACATCCCCCGGCGGCTCCCGGGGCTGCCCGCACTCCCAGCCCTTCCCCTGCCCTGCCCGTACCTGGTGCGGGTGTCTGCACTCCGGGCGGGGGATGCTGAAGGGATGGAAACATTATCCCCGCACACGGTTCATAAACTCTCTGGAGCTTCCCAAAAACAAGCGGCAGCCTCACATCAGTGGATCTTACGAGGGTTTTATACACTCCCACAGTAAGGCATTAAGCACCAGCTGCAGGACTGTGCGGACAAACCCACATATGTGGGGCACGGATTAAAAAGGTGTGTGCATCGCCTTGGGTTAAGGGCTCACTCCTTAGGACTCTTTTACTCACCGGCTCTTTCTCTGTAAAACAACCGTTAGAAATTTTGTTCCCCGAAGAACAACAACTTTGGAGGTTTTTAATTTCTTTCCCCCACCCCGCTCTTGGCTGAGAGACGGCAATACCGAGCTGGATGCAGGAGGCGAGAAGGGACGGGAACTGACTGGAACTCATTTTCTAGAGGATCATTCTTCCTGGAACTCATTTTCTAGAGGATCATTCTTCTCTATTTGTGATGGACAGTCATTGCAATGTGTCTCCACAGTCTTAGGTCAAAGCCATTACTCGAGCGTCTTTCTTAGTTTTGAAAAAAAAAAAGTATTTTTTTACTTGTCCAACCCTAAGAAGATGTACCCAAATATAAGATTAAAAGTGTACATCTTATTATAGATGGACGGCGACGGTTCCCACTACAGCATCTCATTAAAATCGACAAGAAAACAGAGATTGAAACATGATAAGATCATATAAAACATTTTGAGTGTAAGATGTATAAGCATAGAAAGTGTTTAAAACGGTAACATTTTTCTTTTGCCTTTTTCTTTTTTTTTTTTTTTTTTTTTTTGGGGGGGGGGGGTGTTTTTTGTTGTTTAAAGTAAAGTGGTCATTTTATTTAATGTTCTACACACACGTGTGTATGTATATATATAGAGAGATGTATATATATATGTATGTATGTGTGTGTATATATATATATATATATATTTCCTTCTCCCCGAAGAGAGCTCTGACACCTGTTGCGAGCCCCAAAACAGAAGATCAGGCTGTAAATTCTCCCTGCGATTTTTAAAAACGATAAGCAAGCACTCTTCTGGGACAAAAAGCTACGGGAAAACTTTACTAAGTAAACCTTCACGAAAATACCTTCGAAACGGAATTTATTTTATGTTCGGCCCGTGTTTCCCAAGCAGGACACCTCTGAGGAGATCCCTGGCAACCTTTTCGCTGGTTTATTAAATTCCGTGAAAACTAGATACCGAATATGCTTTTTACCTTGACTCGCTGAGCAGTAGGATGAAAAGCACGGTAAAATTAAAAATTGTGAGGAGAGTCAGAAAAAGTACTATATTGTCCTTCGTCTAGTTGTGTGTTTTTTCCTGGGGTTATCTGCACCCCGAGTGGCCAGGGGGCCAAGCCGCCGGAATTATTTCCCCCCAGATGTTGTCCTGGCATTTAAAGGGCTAAAGCCCAACTCCCAGGCACGCAGCTGGGGGCTCTTGTATCCTATCAATTCATAACGAGGAGGCATTTTGGAATGACTCGTAAGGATATTTATTTTAAAATGTGTGCTGAAAAGATATATGCTGGGGGGAGGAGGGACAGGCTTGGGCGGCTCGAGGTTTGTTTCCAAGCCAAAACGGCACAGCTCGAACTGTGAACAAATGGTTTCCAGAGAATAGCTCTTTTCTCTTTCTTTTCCCCGAAAGAAGATTGTTTGAAGTTCCCGGAGTTTTTAATGTTAAATAATATTAATACCAAAGTGAATACTTCGGGGCTTCTTGTTTTTAATTTTGAAAAGCCGGCATGTGTGGGTTTCTTTTTCTTTCTTTCTTTCTTTCTTTCTTTCTTTCTTTCTTTCTTTCTTTCTTTCTTTCTTTCTTTCTTTCTTTCTTTCTTTCTTTCTTTTCTTTCTTTCTTTCCTTTCTTTCTTTCTTTCTTTCTTTCTTTCTTTCTTTCTTTCTTTCTTTCTTTCTCTCTTTCTCTCTTTCTCTCTTTCTCTCTTTCTCTCTTTCTCTCTTTCTCTCTTTCTCTCTTTCTCTCTTTCTCTCTTTCTCTCTTTCTCTCTCTTTCTCTCTTTCTCTCTTTCTTTCTCTCTTTCTTTCTCTCTTTCTTTCTCTCTTTCTTTCTCTCTTTCTTTCTCTCTTTCTTTCTCCCTTTCTCCCTTTCTTTCTCCCTTTCTCCCTTTCTCCCTTTCTCCCTTCCTTTCTTCCTTCCTTTCTTCCTCCCTTTCTTTCTCCCTTCCTTCCTTTCTTCCTCTCTCTCTTGCTTGTTTTCTTCCTTTCTCTTGTTGTCTTATTTTCTTCCCATTTCTTGCTTCTCCCCTCCTTGCTTTCTTCTAGATTTGTCTCTTTATCTCTTGCTTTCTCTGTGTCTTGCTCTCCCACCCTCTCCCTCTCTTTCCCTCTCATTTCTTCTCTCTCTTATTTCCCCCCTCCCCCGCCCTATTTTTCCCCCTTGTTTTTGGAAACTCCTTCTTTTAACCGGACCGTGTTCGGGATATTGTTGCTGGTAAAAGAAATCAGTAACCCAATAAACAAAGCAGGCTCCTGTTATGACAAGTTCCAAACCAGAGCAACATTTTATGAGTTCAAATAGCCCTTGAGGAAAACCAAACAACAACAACAGAAAGAGAAAGCGTCAGTGGCGGGGTGTGGGGGGACTCCTGTCCCGGGAGAAGGGATTGGGGGATCAGGCCTGGGGGAATCACCAGGGGATTCCTCTCTGGGGAGAAGGGATTGGGGGATCAGGCCTGGGGGGAATCACCGGGGATTCCTGTCTGGGGAGAAGGGATTGGGGGATCAGGCCTGGAGGAATCACCGGGGGATTCCTCTCTGGGGAGAAGGGATTGGGGGATCAGGCCTGGGGAAATCACCGGGGATTCCTGTCCCGGGAGAAGGGATTGTAGGGTCAGGCCTCAGGGAATCACCGGGGATTCCTGTCCCGGGAGAAGGGATTGCGGGATCAGGCCTGGGGGAATCACCGGGGATTCCTCTCTGGGGGAGAAGGGATTGGGGATCAGGCCTGGGGGAATCACCGGGGATTCCTGTCCGGGAGAAGGGATTGGGGGATCAGGCCTGGGGGAAATCACTGGGGATTCCTGTCCGGGAGAAGGGATTGGGGGATCAGGCCTGGGGGAATCCCCGGCAAAGCCCCGGCAGAGCCCTCAGCTCTGAGGGGGAATGGGCGGCTGGGCAGGGCGCTGCCCTTCCCTCCCCGCCCGCTTTTCTTTCTTTCTTTCATCTCTGCCAGAGTGTTAAAACTATTGCGAAAACAGCGAGGGATCACGTCCACCTTCGGCTCAGGCGGGCGGTGTCCCGGCGGCTCCTTCACCCGGCCCTGTGTGGGCACGGCGGGCCTGGGGCCTGGGGCCGCCTGGAGCCCCCGTTATCCCGGGCCTGGGGCCGCCTGGAGCCCCCGTTATCCCGGGCCTGGGGCCGCCTGGAGCCCCGTTATCCCGGGCCGGGGTCCCCTGGGAGCCCCCGTTATCCCGGGCCTGGAGCCCCCGTTATCCGGGCCTGGAGCCCCCGTTATCCCGGGCCGGGGTCCCCTGGAGCCCCCGTTATCCCGGGCCTGGAGCCCCCCGTTATCCCGGGCCGGGTTCCCCTGGAGCCCCCGTTATCCCGGGCCGGGTTCCCCTGGAGCCCCCGTTATCCCGGGCCTGGAGCCCCCGTTATCCCGGGCCGGGTTCCCCTGGAGCCCCCGTTATCCCGGGCCTGGAGCCCCGTTATCCCGGACCGGCATCGCTTAACGCGGGGCCAACAACCCATCCCGCCGCCTCTGGGCACTTTTTTTTTTTTTTTTTTTTTTTTTTTTTTTTTTTTTTTTTTTTTTTTTTTTTTTTTTTTTTTTAAGTTGTTAACTCTCGTTTATGATCGAAATGTTACTCTCTTTCTCCCTTTCTTTTTTTTTTTGTTTCGTTCTGCCTGCCATTGGTTGGCCTGGGTTTAATCAGAAGGAAAAAAAAAAAAATGCTCGCCACAAATGTAGCTATTGTTTGGCTGGAGAGACGGGGGCCGGGCGAGGAAAGCAGAGAGAGGGGACACCCTAAATGACAGTGACAGTGGGACCAGCCATCCCCCTCCCAGAGTCCTGTCCTGTGCTCAGCCCTTCCCAAAACACAGCTCCCTCTTCCTTTTTTCCTGCAGTGAGCAGGGGAGCGCGTTATCTCAGAACATAACGCTAATAAACGTGCTCAGATGTTGGACATTCCCCTGGCCTGTTTTATAGGGGCTCGCTGGTGGTGCTTAATGGGCTGGGTCACCGGGACTGATGCTAGCGAGGTTATTAGGATTAAGTAACCTAATGAATCGTATGGCCATTAGCGGCCTTTGAAAGAAGGTAGTTTTCCCTGTAACCTGGTCTCCTGTCTCTTAACAGGGGCAATTATTTTTAACTATCTCTCAATCACAGGTCGGAGGGGGTTGGTGGTTTTTTTCCTTTTTTTTTTTTTTTTTTTTTTTTTTTTTAGTTTATTTGTTTAAAACCTCTGTCTGATGCTTACAAATTGATTTCTCCGCAGAAGGAGCCTGTCGTTTTCTCTCGGGGTTTCTCAGACGCTGCAGCTGCCGCCTGTGCCCTTTCCTGCCTTTCCCTTCTGCCGCCCAAGTGCATCACTCGGGATGTGCCTCCGGGACTGCTCCACGAGGATTTCTACTGATTTTTCCCAAAGAAGGCTTTTTCTTTCTGTGTCTCTTGCCTAAGCCAGGTAAGCGATGCGACGCTCGGTTCATTCTACTACTAATCATTATTATTATTATTATTATTATTATCTTTTTTGGCCCCGAGGTTTAAGAAATTTTTTTCTTATTTTAAACTTCGATGTTTTCCCCCCGCGGGAGAAGGTAGTGTTTGAATGTGGACACAGGTAATGTTTCCTCCAGGGAGGCTGGGCCAGAGTGTGAATATTCGCTTTAATTGCAACAAGCGTTAACGGCTGATTCAATCTGATCAAGTCTGAAATATTTGTACTGTGGTCGTTCTCCGGACCGTTCACACTTAAACTTAATAAAAATCTCCAGATGAACTGATGAAAAAATTAGAAAGGGAGAAAAAAAAAACAGACAAGAAGAGGTTGGCAGTGCAGTCCTGCTGTCCGTGTTCTCCACCCCTAAAAGCTCCCGGTGGGGGCTGAGAGGGGCACAGCACCTGCCGGGCTGGCCCCAGCACAGGGAAGGGGCTGAGAGACCTGCCGGGCTGGCCTCAGCACAGGGAAGGGCTGAGAGACCTGCCGGGCTGGCCCAGCACAGGGAAGGGGCTGAGAGACCTGCCGGGCTGGCCCAGCACAGGGAAGGGGCTGAGAGACCTGCCGGGCTGGCCCAGCACAGGGAAGGGGCTGAGAGACCTGCCGGGCTGGCCCAGCACAGGGAAGGGGCTGAGAGACCTGCCGGGCTGGCCCCAGCACAGGGAAGGGGCTGAGAGGACCTGCCGGGCTGGCCCCAGCACAGGGAAGGGGCTGAGAGACCTGCCGGGCTGGCCCCAGCACAGGGAAGGGGCTGAGAGACCTGCCGGGCTGGCCCCAGCACAGGGAAGGGGCTGGAGGGGCACAGCACCTGCCGGGCTGGCCCCAGCACAGGGAAGGGGCTGCTCCTGGGGGCCCTGCGGCAGAGGAGTCCCACAGCAAAGCTCCAGCCCGCCCGACTTGGAAAGGATCCACTTTCCCACCGCTTTTTCAATCCCCAATACTTTTCACACCCTGTTAGGAGTTAATGCCGCCGAAACCGCTAAACGCTTCCATCCACGGCTAAAGGTACACCCGGCCCCAAAGCCCGGCTCCTTTCCCCCTGCAAATTCCTCGGATGCTTCGTGCTCAGGCTAACACATCGGGCTGATTTGCTCTGAAAGGCCTTCGGAGGGCGAGGGAGGGGAAGGATTCCCCGGATACCTTTTTGGGGAAGAGCGGGGCGACGCTGCCGGAGCTGCTCCAGCTCCCCGGGTAAATATTTCAGATGCCAGTCCTCGGTTTGGAGAGCTGGCTGGGAGTCAGCTATGCGGCCTGGGCTCTGCAAACAGCACCTCCGGCCTGCTTTATAGGCGGGGAAGGCACACGGGGATGTGCGTGTGTGTGAGCTTTGTGTGTGCCTATCAAAAGCAGAATGCATCTTACCTATAGCTGACGGGTTTTTAATTTTTTAAAATTTTTTAATTTTTAATTTTCTAATTTTTTCTTTTTTAATTTTTTAATTTTCTAATTTTTCAATTTTTCAAATTTTTAATTTTTAATTTTTTTAATTTTTATATTTTAATTTTTATTTTTTATTTTCTATTTTTTTAATTTTTTAATTTTTTAAATTTTAAATTTTAATTTTTTAATTTTAATTTTTTAATTTTTTGATTTTTTATTTTTTTAAATTTTTGATTTTTTATTTTTTTAATTTTTTAGTTTTTTAAATTTTTAATTTTTAAATTTTAAATTTAAATTTTTTTAATAGGGGTTGTTTTTGGGGTTTGGTTAGCCTGGCACCTTTGAGCCGAGGTAGCCCCCCCAGTGACCAAGGGCAGGGAAAGGGCCTCTTTCCCCTGAGCTCACAGGGACAATGCGATAACACAACGCGCGCCGCAGGAAAGAGCCCATCGCGGGAGCATTTCCCGTCCTGTTTTTCCCACTGAAGTAATCGCTGGAAAATGCCGGGTGAGGAGACGGGGAGACTGACCATGATCACAATCCGATTTTACTCAGGTTTTCCAAGCACTTATACACCATTTCAGTGAGGTTAATAATTTCTACTACAACAATTAGGTTAAAAGATCATACAAACAACTCATACATTTTTCAACATATCCATGTAGGGGATTGATTCAATCTTCTTCTCTTGAGCAGGTTTCTAATCCCATCTTCTCATGAGCTCCAAGCTCTGTTTGTTCTTTCCAGGACATCCCAGTCACCAGACTAGATATGCTGATTAAGTCTGTCTTACTCTGGTGAATCCCCATGGGCTCTTGTCTCCGAGAGGCACAGAATTCACCCAGAAAACCCAACTCTGCGGTGTTGGGCGCTCAGGGTGGCCATGCCCAGCCTCCCAAGCCGTGGGACATGTCATGCAGAGCCAGCAGGGATTTGTCCGGCCTGTCTGTCTTCACAAAACTTGGCCCCGGTGTAAAGTGAGAGCGTCTCTGGAGTCCGGAGCTGCTGTGCTCCTCTCCAGCCCTCCAGGCACAGGGATGTGGCTCTTCTTGCAGCCCTCAGCTCATCATCAGCCATTCATTTGCAGTGGTGACGGGGAAGGCTGGGACAGCAGCTCGGTGGGCACCGTGTGTGCGGGTGTCCCTTTGGCTATACCGCCCCCAGCCCTGTGAGCTCACAGCATCCCTCAGCCTCGCCTTTGCTCTCCCCTTAAAATCTGCTGCGGGAAAAGGAACTCCACCGGCAATGTGCACTTGGCGGGACTCTCCACAACCCTCATTAGGCTTTTTCCCCTCGCCGTCGGAAAATGCCCTGCGGACTGGCTGCGGAGTGTTTCACAGCTCCTGAGGTCCAGGAATTCCCAGGCGGGAGTGAGAGGCTGATTCCCAGGCAGAATCGCATCCCAGGATGCGAAATTCCTGGCTGTGCTGTCCCTGCCGGGGACACGCACAACCCCCCTGACAGGTCCTGGGAGCGGCAGGGCTTCACTCGGGTTCCATTTCTAGGGCTGTGCTCGCAAAGTGGCAGCTCCTTTGCCTCTCCTGGCTTTCCCCCATCGCCCACTGGTCCCCAGCTCCTGGTGCCTCCCCGTGTCCCCCCAGCCCGACACAAACACCCCTCGCTCCCAGCCGTCCCAGCAGGGCGGGTGTCCGTGTAGGACAGGGCCATCTCCTCCCTCACATTCCTCAGTGAGGCCTCTAAGTCCTGTCAGAGCTGAGGGAGCTGTGCTGGGCTGCGCTGCCCTCACCGCTCAGGTGGAACTGCCAGTGGTCTCTCCTGGGGGCTGCTGCTGGCCCGGAGCCCTGGGATGGGTGTGAGCCGTGCCCACCCCGGCCAGTGCGTTCCATCTCCGTGGCACCATTTATTCAAATAGCACTTGCAGACTCAAGCCGAGAGCTAGGAGGACCTCCAGGGGAAGGATGCTCTTTGCAGACGAGGTTGAGAGCACTGGAAGCCGGTGGCCAGGGCGGGCATTTCCAGCAGCTGTGACCCCGGGGAGCTGCCACCTCTGGCTGCCCGCAGCTGCCAGCTGCCCGCCCTATGTGGGGCAGAAGGCCCCAGGGGCTGCAGTCTCCCCATGCCCGCTGTGCCCCAGGCGGCCCCAGGGGCTGCAGTGTCCCCATGCCCCCTGTGCCCCAGGGGCTGCAGTGTCCCCATGCCCCCTGTGCCCCAGGGGCTGCAGTCTCCCCATGCCCCCTGTGCCCCAGGGGCTGCAGTGTCCCCATGCCCCCTGTGCCCCAGGGCCTGCAGTCTCCCCATGTCCCCTGTGCCCCAGGGGCTGCAGTCTCCCCTATGCCCCCTGTGCCCCAGGGGCTGCAGTCTCCCCATGCCCCCTGTGCCCCAGGGGCTGCAGTCTCCCCATGCCCCCTGTGCCCCAGGGGCTGCAGTATCCCCATGCCCCCTGTGCCCCACAGCCAGGCCGCCCCTGTCCCCATTGCAGAGGGACAGGCAGGGTGGGAATAACCCAGCTCATGTTTAAAGCCGAATATCTCACCCATCCAAGCAGCAGAGGTGGGATCAAACACATCCATCCCTCTTCTCCCCCTCTGCCCCAGGTGCTGCCCTGGGCGGTGCGCTCCTCACCGCGGGTACACACACACATGATTAATTCATGGTAAATCATTACAGTCCAAGATATATCAGATTGCTTTAGTTACTTTTTTAAAGAATAGTGAGCTAGTCCCTCAATTTCCCTTCATTCATTTCACGTGCTTACAGATCTACAAGCGACACAAAGTGAGAACTATTTATTATTTACTCATTTATCAGAGGATGCAAGAGGTGCCTGGAGTTACCAGCAGATACCAAACTCCCTCTCAGGCCCCAAGCAAAAATAAAGAAAAAAAAAAATCGAAGGAAAGAGCTCAAGCTCACAGTAGGCAAACAGGACGAGATCTCTCCTCAGTGCACGGCGTAGAGGCGAGGCTTTGTGTTCTTTTGCAAAACTTACTCAAGTGTCTTAAAATCGTTTTCCAAAATTTGCACAGCACAGTGCAGAGCTTTCAAAAACCTCCTCATAAAAGAACATGCATTTGCTGATTTTTTTTTCTCTTCTATAACTGTACGTTGTATGTACAAAAATCATGGATAAATGCATACATCCACTCCTCCTTTAATAATCTTCTATGAAGTCACCGTGTAACATATCAGAACAATGATTTCAGGCCTGACTGATTCACTTAGTTAAAGGAGAGGAGAAGGGAGGAGAGGACATTGTTTTGATTATTAATATTTTCCTGTCAGTGCCTTGCATGGAGAGCCGAGAGTGGACAGAGGGAGCTGCCGAGCCCCTGCAGCCAGGTAGCTGGAAGGTCAGACCTGGTGAGCAGTGCTTCCTTCCCGCAGAAAGGTGGGGATTGCTCTCCAGGCCAGGTAGGAGCAGGTAGGGACCCAGGCAGTGTCCAGGCCAGCTTCCTGCAGGGCACATCCTTGGGCGGTGCCCGGGGCACGCTCTGGCCTCCCCCCACTGTAAAAATAAAAGAGAAAAAAAGGAGTGAGGAAAAAAAAGTAAGAAAAAAGAAGGAAAACATGTGAAAGGCTGCCCTGTGTGCTGGGAATGGGTTGAATCCTCACCTGGGGTTGTACGGGGTCACCTGTCATGGCAATGAGTGTGCAGGGCTGGCACCGCCCATCCCGGGATGAGGATCTGGCCTCTTGCCTTCCCAGGAGCCCAACCCGACATCAAAGGGCACGGGATAGACAATGTGGAGCACACATGGGAGCCTCACAAGACTCTTCTGTCAAAACGTGTTTCCTGGCGGGTTTCTGCCCTATCAGACCTGGCTCCCCAGCACCCTCATGGGACCACAGAGAAGCAGAACCTATAGAGAATAGCTGTGAATACACACAGCTTCTCAAATGGGCCTGGTGAGCTCCCAGTTTCCTTTTTTCCCTCCATGGGGATACAGTGACTTGCAGCAAATTAGTAGCCATTGTCATTCAGGGGTGGTTTTAATTATCTTTTTGGGCCTCTGCAGATTTAACTCATCTCCTACTACTTTCTTGTACAAATTAGGTGTCAACCCAAGTCCACTTCCAAACTCATCCCTTGCCATCAATATGTCACCTTCTTTGCATCTACATCTCTCCAGCCAACATCTAGTTCAGCCAAACACAGCAAATATCTCTCCCTTAAGTCTGAGAACCTGATGGATACTCCTTTACCCTTGCTTAATGACTGCATGTCACCTGTCCTGTGATCTGCCAAGGTCTGGAGTCATAGGCATGGAGTCATCTGACATCAGTTGGAATGGGAAATGGAGAAGGATTTTATAGCTCTGGACTGTCGGAGAGGAGATAGGAGAGGGTAAATGGAATTAAGACCATTTGGTTCTGCATAAAGTTTAAAGAAATCTTATTAACATTTTCAGTGACAATTTAAATAAAGTTCTGATTTAGGAGGAAAATGGGAATTTGCAACACACTTTAATGACTATTAGATTCTATATATTTTTAAAAAATTTTCATTCATTCACACCCTGTTATATTGAGAGGTTACAAAAAAAAAAAAGCAGTCTGTTTGTGAGCATGAATTAACATACTGCAGTACACTACAACAAATGATATATATAGGTGTACTCATTTCTCATTGCCATAACAAATCTAGAGTAAAACTTTAAGTTTTTGCAGAGATTCCAAGACACAGCATTTAGAAAGAGTCACTGCAATCCTTCATACCGTCTACACCTAGGAAGCTCCTATTACTTAACTGGGACACAAGCCCAGCTCACAAACAGAGCAACACTGGGGATTGGGTGGAAATCTGGTGTTTAAATTTAGACTATCTTTTTCATATCATCATGTCTTTACCAAGTAACTCCCCCAGCACCAGGGAAGCCACTAAGATGCCTGAAGTTCTGCTCCACACATGCACTGAAGCCTTTTGGTCTTGACAGGGCTAAGTGTGTATCTCGCACCTAATCCCATCAGGATCTGCAGACAAAGCACATCTCCTCTCCGAAGGAGCCTGTTCTGGCAGTGCACATGTAATCCATGCTCACACAAACAGGGATCTGCACAAAACACAGTGGCACCAGCAGCCCCATTTCTCAGAGCTGGTTGTTAGGCACGCAGGTACTGAAGAAGGTAGCAATGTCCATCGCCTTAATTTCTCTGCTTTAGGGAATTCACAGCCACATTTCCCATGGCCATGGTGTGTAGCTTACAGAGTATCAGGCATGTAAAGGACTGGGATAAGAAATAGTTTTCTTTCTTTTGGTGCTGCACCGATCTCCGTATCATGATTGATGATTCAGTCCCTCTTCCCTTCTCCTGGGGCAACACCAGAACAACTTCTACCCAGACATCAGTATACTGTTACAGAGAGTGAGAAGTAGGAGTTTAACCCTCCTAAGGAACTGTATAAGGTCCCCAGAGCCTTACATCTATATATAAAAAAGTATTCTTCCGTTTCTGATTAAAAAGAGTTATTTTTCTCACACACACACACACACACACACACACACACACACACTCCCAATGCAAGAAAAGACTAAAAACCATTGATCTGGGCAGACATTCCTGGCAGACCTAGGCAATGTTGAGATGTTTGCAGGAAAGGGATGGAAGATTTTGTTCCCAAGAGAAAAAAGAAGGGAGGGTTTTTGAGCCTCTGATATGTCAGTCTGAAGCAGTCAATGCTTTGGAAAAGGTCCAAACTGGACTGCTTTCTTTGGATTGCATAAAGCGGTGATGGACTTTTTGGTCCTGGGTAAGGACAGTGCATGGCTGTGCCCCATGTGGCTGGAAGGGCATGTCCTCAAAAGCACCAGAGCAGGATGCACTTATGGAGGCATTATTGGTGTGAACTAACTGCAGCTGGAGTGCCCAGGGAGTGTGCACACATCAGACACCTGTGCTGAGGGACAGATCCTGCAGGCTCTGTGCAGCCATCTCCTCCGTCATCCACCATGTCCTCGCCGTGGCTCCTCATCCTCCCTGGGTTCCCTCTTCAGAGCTCATGTTGTTCTTAACTTTTGAATTTTTAAAAAACTCCTTATAGTTTAGCCTGGCCTCATGTGCAGTCTTTGTAAAGCCAGGACAAACTCACCACAGGTGAGGAGGCCTTTGAATGTGCATCTGCATTGCTTAGAATGAAGGAACTCAAAGCCCCAAACCCACGCTCCTAATATCTGCTGAGGCTACTTGAATAGGCAGTACAGCATAAGGTTCAAAAAGCACAACTTTTGAGACCTTTGAACCAATCAAATTAAACCCAAATCTTCCTTCTGAACAAAATCCTACCTTCTGTCACTAAAGCCTGTCAAAGACACTTATTCCAATAAATAGTTTAAAAACTCAGGGTTGATGCTAAAACAGAAAACTTAGTGCCTTACATTGGCAATCAAAACTAGAATTCACACTGCTGATAATAAGGGGAGGTTTTGGGAAGTACAATTTCTGGCAAGAAAAGGAAGTGGGGGAAGAAGTATGGTTCATATGCCCAAGGCCTTAATCACCTCCTACCCCACCCCCATAAAAATAACCACATAATTTATAATCATCCATAGCAGTTGGAATTGTCCTGACTTTTAAAATACTTTTTTCATTAGACAACCCTTTATTCCTTGTAAAGCATATTATTGATCTTAATATGCAGAAAATGCCATAGCTAGAACTCAGAATGTCAGTGCCATTTTTGTTAAACAATGAGAATTGATGAGGTTTGGCAAGACATTAAAATATTTAACACTATAATTTTGAGAAGTCTTTTATGTGTTTGTACTAACAGGAAAATCTTTTAACAGGAAAAATGTTTTTCTCTTCTCTGCTAAAAACTCCAATGAGGGGTGATTCTGTTTGCGTTAAACCCAATGGGAGGCTCATTACTACTTCAAAGTCAGTTCCAAGAGGAATTCCAGTTTGGAAAACCATAACTAGAAAAAAAATGAAACAAAACATAGACTTTAGTTGCATGACTAGTGCCATTTAAATTAGCACTTAATTATGTGCCCTAACACTTCAGAGTGTCTGGAGACAGCACATTTGGTCTCGCTCAGAAAAATTGCATGTTACCAGCCAGAATATAGTGGATATCCCAACTCTTACAGCACCATCTCATCTGAAGCAAGGGACTGGGACCAGGTGTGGTGCCCAGGGAAGTCACAGGCCCGTATCTATATCTATGTACCACTAAGAGTCTACAATTGCAACATATTTTTCTTTTTCAAAATTATTTTAACCGCCCAGATCTTTTTCTTATACAAACCTGCCTTGCACAGTTCTGGTACCTTGGCTAATTTGCTGTCTTCATAGTTTTATGTGTAGAGTGCAGAGTTTGGGTGAAGTAGTAGAGGAGGCATCAGGGTCCTTGTATTTAAGATGAAGGAGTAGAATTATTTAGGCTAACTAGTCAGTCTAAATTAAAATTGTGATGAAAAGGAGATTGGAAATTTCATGCTTATCTTTACCTTTCAGTAGTGAGCTTGTGTGAGGGTGTCTTGGCTTGCAATGCAAGATGTAACCAAAAGTATATATTCTATTGTCATCTGTTGAAACCAGCTGGGGAGATGTTTTCTTTATCTCTTCTGTGATCCATCCCTCATAACTATGGAGTGGGGATATCTTCTGTTAATGGGCCACCTGTTAAAACCAGGTGGGACAATGTTCTTTGTCTCATCCATGACCCAACCTCCCTCCAGGGGGAGATCTTCTGTTAATGGATCATTTAAGCTCATTACAGGACTAATAAAATTACATCATCCCCTTGTGAGATGACAAAAATTGTTCTTTCCTGCACTTGAGCAGAAGCATCATGAGCATCATGATATTTGCAGAGGTCAGAATTGCTTTTGTTCATTTGCAGTCTTTCCTTTAACCCCAAAAGGCAGCACCTCTTGTAAATGCCATTAGGAAAAGAACAAAATGTAAAATTGGTACCCTGTAATCCTATTTCTTCCTATACACAACAAGCAGAAATGCTGGGATCTTTTAATAGCTTTTTCCATATTGGACTCTTTGTTTGGATGTGGTTTTCTGATGTATCCTAGTAACATGTTTAGTTAATTTATATTGTGTGCATGTGTAGACAGATATACACACATCCATATGTATGCACACACATAGTCCTCATTAAGTAAGTGTTAAACCTCCCACTGCAGAGTTGGGTTTGGAGGGCAGTAGGGCTGAAAACTGTGAGTCTGCTCCCTCTGCAGAGGGGTACCACAGAGACTGTTCCAAGGAGGCACACACAGCCCCCGCCAGGATCTGGAGCCCCTGTGCCTCTGCTGTAAATTGTTCTGGCTTGTGCACCCCAGGCAGGACTGAAATCTTTATTTCTCTCTGGGAGCAGAGCTCCATGCTTACAAGCTCTCCCAGGAGGGTGGGTGCATCATCCCCCCTACGTCTCACTTGCACATGCAGAGACTGGAGCACTTGGCCGGTCCCTTGGTAGAAGAGGGATTGTTGCACTTACACTGGTGGTGGGACGACTCTATCCTTAAATAGTCAGAGTATCTGAGCTGTTGCAAGACAAATTCCAAATGCAGAAACATTTGGCAGATGATGAAGAAAAGAGGCATTTCACATATTGCACAGTAAAACTCAAATATTACCTATTTATCTGGTGTTAGAAGACTCATTCTTCAAGGATTCAATCCTGGCCATATCTGCCTTTACTAAAAGAAGCAAGTGTTGGTTCCAAGGCTTACAATATGCACTCTTGGAAAAGCCACACACTCCTTATTCCCTTTCTTTTTTTTCTTCCAGGCTCACAAGTGGATCAAACCAGTCCTGCACTGTTGTATTTAGTCTATAATAAAACTCCCTTGATTCTGCAGACTTAAGGACTGAGGATTTAGGACTGGGAGGTAAGGAAAAAACATGAATAACTTCCTTCATAGTTGGTTTTAAAAACCCAGCTGCTTTCTACAGTCAAGTCAAAACTAAGGGGAGATTGTCTGAGGTTAAGTAATATGCAGGATAACTTTCACACCAAATCTGAAAAATGAGAAATTATTTTAACAAATCTTAACTTGTAATAAAAATACATGTTCCTTTCCAGCTTTAAAAGAAGATTTTATAAACTCTGCTGTCTTTGATTTGTTGAGACAATTTTATTTTGATTTTTTAATTCATATGTTCTTAAGAAAGCATAATGAAACACTTGATATTTCTATTGTCTTGATTGTGCTTCATTGTATAAGGATTTGGTTATTGAAACACATACTAAACATTGCACTGTAAATTGTTTTGTGACTTATTCAATACCTTTTGGAATTAATAGAAAAAATTCAAGATTGCAAAAGTGATATTTAATTTTTTATTTTATTCGGTTTAATAAAAAACTCACTTGACTGCACATTTCTTTGCTTTATTTTCTCATTTATTGTGTATATATTTGAAGAAAAATATCTGTGTCTGTTGTGTATCATCTATCTAACACAAGAAACTGCTGCTGTTCTTAATAAGTTACTGAGAAAAATAAACCAGTTTGCACTTTGATTTCTATCACTCCTGGTGAGTGATTCTTCTGGAATAAACATAGCTCTAACACATGTAAACAACACAGGAAATTAATAACAAAATTCTTTGGATTTCTTTCAGATGCCAGATACTTTATGTAAATATATGTGGCTTTCAATTTCAATTATTTTTCAGTAAGCAATAAACTTTGTTCATTAGGCATTCTCTTAAACTAAACATTTATTACTTTATAAGTGTTATTTCAACTAAATCAAGTGGATGTCCGTGGTAAATTAATGCAACAGATTTGTTCAACCATAGGAACCAGATGACTTATTTTGAGTTTGGAAAACTGAGTTCCTTTAAACTTCAAGGGAAATAGATGTGGCATAATATGTTGATTTTTAATGTGAAAAAAAATGTTGATATCTTTTAAAAACTAATCTACTTTTACCTCATAATCTCTCTGGTAAAACATGGGGAAAATCCCATCAGTTGGATAAAGTTATATATCTGCTCCATGAATCTTGGGTTAATAGTTTTGCACAGAACTGGGTTGGTGGGTTTTTTCAGTACCAGCTGTGATCAGTCATTATTTTCCTGGAGGGATGAGTCAAGTATTTCTTCTGAAAACACAGCTCTTTTAAGTGTAAAATTTTAAGATCACACAGAAAAAAAATTTTATGCTTTCTATACCAACGAGAAAAAAAAAGCATATTAAGAAATACTCTCATGACTGTCATGATACGTGTTTGAATTCTGGAGATGTTGGCACTGGTCTTTGTGGAGACTTTGCACACTTAGAAAACCCACTCCCAGGAGTCTGGGTGTGCAGCTCCTGATGTGGAAAAGCCCTATCACAATAAAAAGGTTTGGCGTGGGATGCAATACCATCTTCATTGCTCTGGGATGCAATACCATCTTCATTGCCCTTCCTTACTTGAGCAATTAGGAGAAGACTCCCTGGAGGCTCAGCCAGGGGGTCTGTGGGAAGCAGCCTGTTCTCAACCCAAGCTCCTTGTGTTGGGGCTGATTTTGGAGTAGCCCCCTGTGCCACTGCTGGGCACCCTCTGCTCACACAGGCACTGGGCTGAGCTGGCTCCTTTTCCAGCAGGAATGGGAGGAGGTGGGCAGTGCCTGGCACAGGCACCTCTGCCACGGGCATCACCAGTACACAGGGGCTGCTGCTCTGGGGCTCGTGGGAGAGATCTCCTTGTTCTGCCTGTGTCAGATATCAGCACACAACCTCGTATTTAACATGAGCACTAGGCTTCTGGACTTCATCTCTTAACGAGGCACAGGCTAGCCTTGGGGGACACCAAATCATCACATTTCCTGAGTGCTTGCTTGCAACCAGCAGCACTTCCAATCGAGAATGGATTGGCCAGGAGTCTGCATGAGATGACACTAGCTCTGGCCACAGCAATCAAGCATTAAAACATCAGACACAACAGGTTTAGATTTCTTTTGGTTCTGTTTGGTTGGACTAGATTTAGTTCAGATGTGATTCATTGCCACTTCCTGCATCTCCATGAAGGTTCCTTCAGCTGTGGAGCGTGGCTTGTACTACTTCAAGCATAATGCAAAATCTCACGTACGTTTTTCATACTGAGGCTTCATCTGAATTAAAATGGCAGGCCAGGAGGTATGCAGTACACATCCTTGTTTCTCTTAGTAGACTGAAAAGAGAACTACAAAGAAAAGAAAGAGTGGGGGGAGGAAAAAAAAAAAAAAAAAAAAAGAAAAATTGAAAAAACCCACTGGATATATAAAGGAATAAGTCGAATTCCAAAACCTCACAGGAAGCCAAATTTTCCAGGCACAAGAGCAGTGACATTATCCAAACAAAACCCTAATACAGCATGGAAATATGATGAAGAGTAAGGCTGGTATTTTCAGTAAAGCTATAGACATATATGTAAATACAATCAAATTGGGAACACATTCTAGGGATTAAAGAGATCTGAGTAGCACTAGAAGAAAGGAGCAGCAGATGTAACTGCTAACAACAAAAGAAGGGATGTCTGGCCAAAGTTCAAAATTTTCTTTCACCCAAGCTTTCATTGTTGCAAATGAATCTGGACACAGTAAATAATTTGTAGTGACTTGTAGATCCAACTCCTTTCTGTTGTAATTCATGAACCAGCTACCATGTACCAACATGCTGACTTTTATAAGTGAGCTTCTTCAGAGCTGTTCAGCAAACACAGATGGATTCCTGTCTAGGCAGTGTCACTGCTCCCTTAAGTTGAGCCTCTGCAGTGGCTGTGAGATGAGCAGTGACCAACAAGCGCTGATGACAAAGATGAGCAAAAAGATCTGTGTCCTGAACTGCAGATTACCAGCAGGAGAGAGGCATGAACTCCCCTGAAGCTGATGTTCAAGCTTTAAAGAGGTCCCAGGCACTGTGATTCATAGCCCTCTCTTGATGAAGCAGAGAGGTACATGATGGGAAGGTACACTTAATGGAGCAATGGTGTGGGAAACAAGACACTTTAGAATAATCCAAATCTGATTTCAATTTCTTGGTGTCTGTAGTGAGAGGTTTCTGGACATCTTAACAGTAGGTATTAAGCAAGCTGTTAAAATGGGATTGTATAATTAGGAGATTTTGCCAGGTCAAGATAGGCACTAAATAAGTCACCTCAATTTCCCCATAGCTGA
The DNA here is from genome assembly GCF_965231275.1 of Zosterops lateralis. Classification (NCBI taxonomy): domain Eukaryota; kingdom Metazoa; phylum Chordata; class Aves; order Passeriformes; family Zosteropidae; genus Zosterops; species Zosterops lateralis. The sequence continues at coordinate 36,511,053 of NC_139766.1, forward strand.
GAGCATCCTGAACATGAGAAGAGTGGTCAGACAAAAATTAACTGGAAATAAGGACCCACCTTGACAAGCCTCTTACTTCTACTGGTCACCTGAAAAATATCAACAGTATAACATTATTAATTTAACACTCCTGTCTGTGTGTTGTGCAGAACTGAAGCCTTATGGATTAGGGAAGCCCAGAGAAATGTTGTATTCAGTGTCCACATATACTTCCCAGGTTTCCACAGCAAAGGATGTAGTTTGACAACTTAAAAGTAGATAAAAATTAAGAAAGTGAATGCAGATGACAGGGCCTTACTGCCTGCAACAAGGTGATCTTTGTCTCATATGATTCAGCAAACATTCTGTCTGCAAGACAGAAGGGCTACCAAGTGTTTCCAGCAGGAGACAAAGAAGCAAGCCTCTTCTGACCATTATTATTTTAAAGGGACTGGCAGCAGGACATCTTCTAGATGTGGGAGGAAAGGAACTATGGGGTGGTGCCAAAGTGGGATTTCTCTGGTTCCCAAGATGTCCCATGCTGATGCCATAACTGAGCACAGCCGTGTGCAGGGCCTGCCCTGTGCTGGTGTCACCCTGGCAGCCTGGCCACTCAGTGCTGTCCCAGCCCTACGAGATCACCACCATGGGGACCTGGGTGTGCCAACCCACAGCTACCACCCCATGGCACTGGGCAGCCACTCTGCTCTCCCTTCTTGCTCTAAGCCACTGGGCCACCTCAGACTGAGTCATCATCTTTACATTGGGTATGGCAGCAGATTAAACAGTGAAAAAATAAGACCAATTTTTTGATTTATTATTCAGACAGAATAATAAATTGACACACAATACCTTTATTTTTGGAAGATCCTGTTCTGTCAAACAAAATGGGAGTAGATAAAACAACTTTATATATAAATTTGCGCTGCTTTTTTTTTAAGTCTTAAAGTCTGCATTCAAGTGTTGCTATTGATGATCTAGCATGCTAAACACTTTTTAATATCTTATTACAAAAGCTTTTCAGCTTGCTTTTAAAAAAATGAAAATCTGGTTTAATATAAGAAGCTTGTAAATTTGCCAACTATAAAAGAACATCATACTCTCTCTTTATTTTTAAAATAATTTTAAATGGTTCTGAATTCCCAACATACATATTGAGATCCAAGGTTATGATCTAAGAGAAAAGATATGTTCATTTAATTAAAGTAGCCTTTTACATTTTAAAAAAAGTTACTTTTGAAACATTCATATTGCCATTTATGAGCTTTGGGAGTACCAGAGGCTCTGGGGAGTGCTAATGACATACAGATAGCCATGTGTTGCTCTCACCTCTGCTGTTTCCCTGGGACTGATTCTTCTCTGCTTGTGCCATGTGCAAAGTAATAATAATCTATGTCTGTTTTATGAAGTTTTTCAATCTTTGATTGCAAAGCACATAATGTTATGTTGCAGATAGGAAATGGAGGCACAAAAGATGAGCTGATTCATCCTGTGGGTCAAACTGCAGACTAGTGGCAAAGCTTGGCTTGAACGATACCCTCCTAAGGCACCTGTGCTGGATGTAAAAGCCTACCATGGGAAATTGCTGACTCCTCCACAACTCATTGCTACTGCAAATGCAAAGGATGTAGAAACACGTTCATTGAGTCCAGTGATTTATACTGCATCAAAAAGAAAGCCACCCCCGGTGCATAGTCACCATAATTAAAAAAGAGCAATAAGAGATCAACCTGTATTTAGTAAGAGATGAGACTGGCAGTTTCTTCTCAGCTTCAAATAGACAAGGGTCTTCAGAGCAATACTCTGGTCCCCCTTAGGGAACTGTAAAAATGCAGCCACAGCATGCCAGCCAGCCATCCACCCCCATTAGCACTGAGTGCTCTTCCCAGGAATTTCATTTTATACCTACTACATCGTAAGAGTAAATGGAAAGCTGAATAAAAAATCCTAAACTGCACAACAAAATGAAGAAATTAATACAAAGGCATCTCTGGCTCTCACCAGACAAATAAGTGAAACTGTTTGATTTTCTTCTCTGCCTCAAAAGTTAAAACATGCTGACCTCCCTCAGAGTCACAGATGTACTTACGAGGTCTAGCTCCGTGCCTAATTGCCAGAATGCTGCCTATGGTGGAGCCTATTTTTAAATAACTTCCCCTCCATCTTTGAAATCAAAGAGGGAGTATGAGATGCAGCCTAGGTTCAGATAAAGTTTTAAAACTTAAAGGAAGGAAGTAAAGCACAAGTAAAGGAAAAGAAGGATGGCCCAGCAGCCAAGATAAAGCTCATAAATTCCCAGACTTACTGGCAGAGGAGTTGTCAGAGTGTCATTCTTGCTCCTACTCTGGGTCACTAAATTTTGCCCTGTCAGGCTGCATTGAATTCAGACTGACTATGGCATAATTGGGATTGATCTTAATTTTATTTTGTCTCAGCCTCAGTGAAAAACTAGCCAAATCCTCATTGCATTGAAAGAAAATGTTCAGGAATGGGGGTGGAAATACAGTGAAAGTTAACAGAAATGCTTTCACTGAAACTGTCTGGGATGAGAAGCACATCAGGGTCAAAGCTGGAGGATCAAAGATTGTGTCAATGGTGTCTGGTTCACTAGAGGCTTGACCCAGCCAGTGGTGTGACAGCTGGAGCAAACATGTCCTTTGCTCCTCGCACCTGAACTGCATCACCACCCCAGGAATTGTCACTCCTCCAAAAAGGCTGGGTTTGGAGCAGAATAATCTTTTTGTCTGTGGGGCACCCCAAATTTCACATCTTCAGATGCCAGGAGTTCTCTTTGTGCTTTCATGCTCTGCTAAGACACAGTGCTGTGAAGAAAAAGCAAAACCAAGGCAGAAGCTTTCCTCAACCCATTATTCCACTCTGTGACTGGTACTGTTGCAACAGTTCGCAGCAAAAAAGCAAGGAACGCATCGGATGGAGGCTGAACATCAAGGTTAGACTGAAAAGTTAGACACCCTTTGACTATAAACCAGTTTGTTGTCTCTCTACAGGCTCTCTCCTTCTATTCTAAATACAGCACCTGGTGCAAGCCTGGCGTGCAGATGGCCCTGCCACGGTGCACACAGTATGCAGCCCTCCCAATCTGGCAGGCAGCTGTTTCACTTTCTTTTTGCCAGGCAGCCAATTCAGGATTGTTTTTACTTTTCTTTCCCCTTCTCTCCTCCCTCTGTGCTCTGCCTTACCCTCTGCAACGTAAATTGGAAGAGCAGATGTATAATCTGGGAAATTTTCCACATCCATCTTTTAAATAGGAAGGTGGATAAGCTAACTCAGCTCTTTAAGGCCCCATTTCGGAAAAAGCACTTTAGGCACATGCTTAAGTCCTGTTGATTTAGGAAAGGCAAAAAAGGCTGGTGATTTCATAGGTCTTAAACACATGCTTATGTGTCCTTCCTGAAGAGCAATATGCACCTGAACAGTGGCCCAATTATGCCAGTGCAGAAGGCACAAAAACAAGTGTTCACTGTGAAATACACAAGCTGAGTAATGTCCTAGTTTAGCTCTTTACAATGGTAACGGTTTCATTGGTTTTTTGAGGTAAAAGAAATGTGCTGACTCCAGAGCCCTGTTAGTTTTGAGGAGCTCAAAGTCAAAAGAAAACGGTTAAATCCTGGTTACCCCCAAACCCTTCAAACCTCTCCTATGCCAATAAACTCTTGCCACCCTTATCCCCCAGTAAAACTTTGACAGTATTTCTGGACCAGGCAGATTCAGGTTTTAGGAAGGAGAAAATGAAAGTGGCTAAAGATTCCTCCCCAGGGATACTTTCCAGCAGATGTTGCAGTACCACAGAGATATGTGGTACGGGCACAGGCAGTTTCACTGCTCACTCACCTGGACTTGGAAAGGAGCAGCAAACTGGTGTGAGCCACTCCCTGGGAGGACTGAGTGAGCTGCATGCAAAGCAGTGCTTCTCCTCTCCCACATGTATTTTTGATCACTGTTTTCAATGCATACAGCGTTGCAATCTGCCTCCAGCAAAGCCGTTCTCATTTTTCCTCTGCATTAACAGAGGAGGAGACCCTTTTTGTCTGGGGGACACCCTGAGAGGCTGGGCTCACCTTTCTGCCCCCAGCTATCTGTGCTCACAGCTTCCCATCCTGTTATCAATGACTAAGAACACCTTGCAGGCTGCCCTTTCTGGAAACACGTTTCAGTGCCCCACTGCAAATGAAAGATGGGGAAACTGCCCCAGCCCAAGGCCCTTTCAGCTCCTCACTGGTGTCTCCTTTGGTGTGCAGCCCACTGAGCTCCAAGGCCCAGGCTCTGGTGGCACAGTGTGAGCCCCTCACCTGCAGCAGCTGCTCTTATCAAAACAGGCAGAAATTTCACCTGGGTATTCCTGACATGGGTCTCCCCAAATGCCTGGCAGACAAAGCAAAGCAGTGAAGCAGAGCTGGCTCCTGTGAAGCAGAGCTAACTCCTGGGCAATCACCACTGCCATTTTCAGGGTCCTCTCCCCAGGGAAGCAGACTTCCAGCCTCCAGGAGTGTTGTGCCACAGATCAACAAGCACAGAGATACAAGTAAAGAGATTTGGCTTTTGTCAGAGGCCTGTTGGCTCATGATTTCTGCTGAGAGGTTGCTGTGCAGGTCTCTGTTTGACTTTTGCTTGTTTTACACTGTCTTTCAGCAAGATCTGAGGAGAGCAGAGAGCCAAGGCTCTCCTGCAGTCCTGATGAAATGAACCCAGATATCAATAGGCACCCAAGGTAGGAAGAAGAAATTTGGCTGAAAAAATAATTCAGAGGCAGTTTTATTTTTTTTTTACCTTAATCATAGTCTGTGGCAGATTATTAGAGATCAACTTTCACTGCAGCTGCCTATACTGTACTTGACCTATGCAGTAAGAGTTTGGTCCCCAAGCCTGGAAGTCAGGCACCATTGCCTAGCTCTGATTTCTCTTAAACAATTTTAATTAAACAAGGAAAGAAAAAAAGTGAACTGACAGTTATGAATAATGAAGTGGAAATGGGTTATGGATACAATAAGAACTAATTAAACAGTGAGGGTAGGAACATGCTGATTTTTTTTTTTTTTTTTTGTCAGACTTTTAAATGAAATACATGTGCATTAAGGACATATTTAAATCTGCTACACACACTTTCCTTTACAGCACTACAACTCATGACAGCTGTTAGTCACATCACTTAATGCACTGCTGCATCAGGCTTCAGACACCAGAGAACTGGGCAGGACAGGAACCTGTGTGGGAAACCATAGGAAATTATGCTGGAGAACATTTTACCTTCTGTTAGAGATGTGCTTGCACACATGCACACTGAACCTGTGGTACAGCAAGTACCACAAAGCCAAATCATTCCCAAATGCTATGATGCTTCAGCCTGTTCTAATAAAAATATCCATATTTCCCTAGCATGTTACTACTGAAGATGTGCAAATAACAATAGCAATATATTCACCGTAACAAAAATGAAATTACCGGCAAGGGACCATCCCACAGACCACCTGCAGATTATATATCATTTCTCTTTAGAAAAGCTGGAGCAGAGGGGAAAGGGGATTATTTTATTCTGCAGAAACTGATGGCAGCAAGCTGAAAATGATACAGGCAATATTCATTCCTCTTTCCCAAAGGGAGGAGCAAGGGCCAGCTCAGAAAATTAAAAGGCTTTACTGAAGATTTTCCTGGAAGAATTCCTCCACAGGCTCCTTAGAGCTGGTTTTGAGGCAAAGAACAGTAGGAGCACTGAAAGAAGTGACCAAGACAGTAGCTGACCAAGTAGCCTCTGCCTCCCCTTACCCAGCACTGTGAATTCTGTCCTGTGTGGATCTGCACTCATAGACTCCCACTCCCATGTACATGGATGGCTGAGCATTGTCCAAATACTGCTGAGGACTGGCTGCCTGCCTCCAAGCTCGAGACTGACTCCAGACTTCCCAGATCGTTCAAAGCATCCCTCCACTTCCCTCACCCTCTGCTTTCTGCTCGTCCACACTGTGTCTGAGTTCATCACCTCCAGCAGAAAACGTCCCTGAGCTAGAAGGTCTGGTAACACCCAAAGCCCATCTTTTTCCAATTGTCCTATGGAGCGGATGGTGTGATGTGGTTGCTGTGGAGACTGTCAGAGGCACAGCAGTATATCTGAGAACAAATCACTTCATACATTCCTTGCTTCTTACACATTTCCCTAAATAAGTGCCAAGGACATGGAGGCAGAGGTAGGGGGATCTGTGACCTGAGCCACCACCATGACAGCAGTGGGCTACACCTGATCCTTGGGAAGTGCCTTTGAGCCTGTGCTCCAGTCTTCTCCCCATACCTTTGCTCAGAGTGACTCATATCCAAAAAGAAACCTTGGAAGGCCCTTTGAAAACCTGCATTCAGAGTGCCTCAAAATAATTTGGCCCATCTATGCAAAAAATGTCTTTCCTCAAAATGGAAAGGCTGTATTTTCATGGGGCTCGCTTGTGCACAGAAAGTCTCATTTATTAATCTACTAAATGCAGTGAAAATGTGCCCTTTTTGTGAATAAAGCTCCAACTGTCTGCTAACAGTGCTAACACACTGACATCATTCTGCAAACATTTTCACGTAATACAGTCTCTGACAAGCTTTGTTTCCACTCGGGTCAAATTACTTGGAAAAATCACAGTTTTCCCATTAAAGAATCATTTTCTCTTTAAGCAGTCTCCAGTGTACTCCACCCCACCAACTTCCAGTTGGAGCTGGCTCACTTTTCTTGGCCCGGTCCAATGGCCAGAGCCCACGCAGTTTTCGGTGCCAGGTCAGGTGGGAGCCAGGCAGATCCACTCAGTTCAAATATTAATCAAGATTACAATTGCTTAAGCAATTTCAGCTCTGAACACAGTCTCTAGCCAACAGAGGTTAGAAAGCTCAGCACCTGGTGAACAAGTAATTGGTGGAGACTTACAAAGCAACACTTTTACTCCCTACATTTACCCAGAGGTTTGAAGTCAGCTGAGTCTTGCACAAGGGTTATCTGAACAGGTAAAAGCAGCCTAAGCTACCAAGTAAGGTCCATCTTTGCTGGTACACTCTTGGTACTTCATATTTTCTAACAGCACAAGCCCAGTTCACAGAGACCAATTTGTGACACAAATAAACTGAGAGGAACAATTTTGCCTACAGTAAAAAGTTGTCACAAATATAAGTGGACTAGCAGTGGAGGTTTGATGAGTGCTTTGAGGATGAGGAGTGAAGCAAACTTGTTGTCCTGTAAATTATCCATTGGCATATTTTCAGAAAGAATGAAAGCTTTTTTTTGTGGCTGTGTGTTGAAATGCACACTAGGCTGCAAAATGGAGCTACAAGAACAAACCAGCTTATTTCTGTATATGTCTACTTGAGGGTAGCTGAGAATTCAGAGCTGGAAATCAAGATCAATACTCATTTTGACCAAGTCTGTCCAAATTTGGGGAAGGCAACTTAACAAAAAACATCTCTGCTCAAAAAAAAAATCTGTGGGTAAGAAATTAGTCCTTGTACATTATCTTCTCTGCAGGAAAAAACTCAATTTCAAGAATTTTGGCTTGATTACTTCTGGTGTGGCTAATGACCTCTGCATCACTTCCTCTATGAAATTTTCACTCTGACATCTTCATACTTGATTCACTTCCTGATTACTGAATAATGCTGAAGCCTTTTGTAAGTGAAAGGGCAAAGTTCAAGCACCATACACACGCAAACTGTAAATATGGACTCATCGGTCTCAAAAATATGTATCTTGCTCCTACAAATAATTTGCTTCTATTAGCTGTTATAATCTGAAAGAGTTTTCTTTTTTTTTAACACCAAGATACATGTTTTCATGTTTTCACGTTTTCATAGAGTCTTTGCCAGCTTTAAAATTTTATTTATTTTTATTACCCTTGGAGAAAGCAGGTAATTTTGTTATCCCCACTCTACAGACGGGAAAATGCAGCACAGAAACTGTGAAGTGGTGATGCACTGGACTGAAGGTGAGGCAGCCTCCATTCCTTTCTGCATGTTATTTGTATTTGCATTACTATTGTATGTAATTCTTCTAAATATCCTCTTGGAAAATAAGTATGCACTTTCTCTGTTTCTTTTTATGTTACCAATGTTTAGAAGTTAGAATGTGCTCTTTTACCTGAAAAAAATATTCTTATAGGGTTGCTTCTATGCTAAGGTTGCTACTATGCTAAAATGTGTTTTATTTCAATAAAAATTGTCTGTGAAGATGGATGCAATGGTTGCTGCATAGGCACATAACTTGCTTCTCTTAAGGAAAAACAGAAGTCATGCAGCAGGGATGAATGACATGGAAACTGCACAGAAGCACAGGGGAAAGAACCAAAGCCATCCTTTATTTATTTATAATGAAAAAATCAATACATTGTTTTAAACAATTTGGGGTACATAGAGGCAGGCAGGTGGGAAGAAAGAGAGGTGGGAGAGAAGGAGGGAGGAAAGTGGGAAGGGAGAAAAGGGGGAAGGAGGAAGGAAGTAAAAGGGAGGGAGGAATGGAAGGAGGAAATAGTTTAAAGTTAGCCAGCTGGCTTTCTAGGATCCACAGCAGAGATTTCAAGAGATCTGAGGAATGTGACTTTTCTGTGGTGTTAAATGACTTCCAGAACTGACCCTTGTCAAGCAACTCCAAGCGTGGGCAGAGCAGGCGTTCAACTGTCTGCACACATCTATGGAAACGGGCCCTAAGAGGTCTGTGCTAGAGGGGAAAAGATTAAGGAAAATCTCCTTTGGGCTGTCCAGCTGACTTGTTATTGGTGGGCATTTGATCTTGCATTTTAGCCTATATCCAGATTTTCACTGAATAATCACATTGCTTTACAGACAATCACAGACATTCACATGGTGCTTTGCCATCACACATTGGGAAGCCTTTAGCTAAAGCAGCCCCGTTCAGACTGAGCAACTGCTTCAGGATCAAATTCCCCATGGATTCCATGCCCCTCAGTGTTATCATAAGCATTTATATTCAGCACAGCAAGTCAGGGAAAAAAAAAAATGTAATCAGTTAAGGGTCCTTCCTCTTTTGATGCAAATCTATGTCATCCACTTGTTTGGATCCTTTTGTGAGAAATTAACCACTCCTTAAAAGTGCATTTTTTTTTTCAAATTTCTCTAAAGTGACTCTAAAAAGATAAATCAGGTTTAGAAATTTAGACTGTAGATATCTAATCAGAGTCTTAACAGAGGTACTAAAGGTTGATCTGATAATAACCTTTCTTGACTAAGCTGAGGAGATGTTAGTTAATATCTTGAAGGTCCTGGCTCTTTAAGCTCACCCTCAGCGTGCTTATCATCCCCTGACAGCACTGAGTTCAGCACAGAAACTCAGAAGTGTTTGCAGCAGCTTGTTCTTTCTGAATGTCCTGCTCAGAGCGCAGGGTCTGGAACTGGGTGATGCAGTGTCTGCTCTTCCAGCAGCCTGACAAGGTCCACCTTGTCAGGATCCCCAAGACACCAGCCTAATGGGACACTCACCCAACTCTCAGCTAAAATCCAGCTGGTTCTGCAGTTTGGGACACTGCACTTCTGCCCAAATTGACAGGAGTGTGTTGGCATCATCAGTCTGGTGATAACTAAGGGGAAAGTCAGGTTCCTATCTAATGTAAAATAAATCCATATATACCATCACAGGGGGAAGGAATGAGTTTCCTTCTTCACCAATTCACAGCTGGACTGAAAAATTAAGCTCCCATCTGCCTTTTCTCCCCACTCCTTTGTGATGTGCTTAACATGTGTGTCTGCCCCACCTTCTTTGGCTTATGTTCCTTGCCCAAAGGCAGGATGGGCACTGGGGCACACAGCAGCTGCAGTGACTGGGATGGCTCCTCCTCCCTGCCTGCCAGAGCCCCATGGCAAGGAGACAATCAGTGGCTGAAATAGAAGCCCTAGCCTGGGCCACTGTTTGAGCCTTTCCTTTGGCTGGCTGGGCTTGGCAGCAGCCCTGTAGGGCCACACTTGCCAGTCACAGCACAGGCACCCTACCCAGCCCCAGAGATGTTTGGTTAGCTCTGTACCCTGCCAACTTTTGCTTTCAGACCCAGCTCCATCTTTCAGTAGAGACACATACAGTACCCTTTGTGCTCTTAGGTGACATAACCCATGGGTGCTCTTGTGTATCACCCTCCTTCTTATCTGCTGATGTGGGTACCAAAAAACCTGTTCTTAGCTCTAAGCAAAATCTTCTGGTAATGCTCCCAGCTGGTGCCTTTGGGTCACAGACATTTTTCACCTACATCACTCAGGACACACCACAAAGTCCCTTGGGATGCTTCAGGCTCAGGTGGTCCACTTCCCACTTCTAGTGAGTCTACACCCCAAATTCACTCAGTGCAGTCAGCCTCAGATTGTACAGTGCTCAGGAATAAGAGTCTTGCCTGAGTGTGCCCTCACTAGACACCAGAGCTAAAGGCATCCTCACACCCCTCCACCACAATCCTTGGAATATTTTAAGAAGAAACAGAAATCCTTTCTCAGTAAAGAGCCCCAAAAAGGTGTGCAACATGATACAGTCCCATGTGAGCAGGATTTCCTGCCTGACATTCGAATATTGCTTAAGAGATATTTAGCCTATTTTTCCTTCTAGCATGTAACATGAAGTCTTCCATTTGTTACTACTTACAAACAAATATCATGACTAATTTGACAAATAACTCCAGATTGAATACCTCTGCTGGAATTTTTCTTTAAAGACTACATCATTCTGGACTAGTTGTTGGAGAAGAAGAAACAACCTCCATAACAACAGATAGAAAGGACCTCTTAGTTCTCATTAGGAATGAAATAGATTTCTTCTATACCTGTATCATGGTTTAATCCTGGCTGGCAACACAGCCACTTGCCCACTTGCCCCTGCTGGAATGAGGGAGAGGTGAGAAGGATAAAAGTGAGAAAACTCGTGGGTTGAGATGAAGACAGCTTAATAAATAAAGCAAAAGCTGTACAGACAAACAAAGCCAAACAAGGAATTTATTCACTCCTTCCCATGGGCAGGCAGGTGTTCAGCCCTCTCCAGCAAAGCTGGGCCCCATCACATGTAACAGTGATTTGGGAAGACAAATGCTGTCACTGCAAGTGTCCCTCCCTTCCTCTTTCTTTCCCCAGCTTTATCTGCTGAGACACTCCATGGTCTGGGATATCCTTTGGTCAGTGTTGGTCAGCTGTCCCTGCAGTGTCCCCTCCCAAGTCCTGGTGCACCCCAACATCCTCACTGTCACGAGGTGGGCTGAGGAGCCCAAAAGGCCTTGACTGTGCAAGTCCTGCTCAACAATGACTAAAACATCACTGCGTTATCAGCACTCTTTCCAGGAAAAATCCAAAGCCCTATACTAGCCACCATGAAAAAAATGAACTTTGTCCCAGCTAAAACCAGCACAGCCCATGCCCCCAAAATTGGTTATCTACATGGATGAAATTTTGTCCCCACAGACTACAGAGATCACTGGGAATTCCAGTTTCCAAAGTGAAAATGTTGAGAATCAACCCAAGGTGAAAATTACCTTTTTCCAGGGGAATTATAAATTATCAATGGAAGAAAGCAAGCCTGAGGTTTGTTTCTGAACAGAGACTTTCCTGAAGAAAATTCTCTTTATTTTCCTTTAACTATGTATATCAATAATGAATACAAGACTAGCAGTCTAGTCCCTTGATACAGAATAAATTACTACCCACTGGATCATAAATCAAGTGTTTGCATAATTTGGCTATTTACAAATCAAGTCTCAGTCCAGAAACCGCTTTTTCCCAATGCAGTCATTGTAGTTAAGCGAATACTTGGAAAACACACAAAATCTCATCTATTTATCAGTTTCTTTTCAAACAGCTGTTCATATCTGTAGTAAAAGGGAAGATGCAAAATGTTCTTGGACTGTATTCAAAATATGAAAATTATCATAGTAACAGTGGGAACAACAAAAAACTCATGAAGGGGATCCAGCTTTTGTTCACTGGCTCTCAGGACACAGATGCCATTGAAATAGAGTCTCTCAAGAGGATGCTTTGGTAGCACAAAGCCAGAGCACCTTTTTTTCTGGCCAAGAGATTGCTGCATATGGAGCAGCCAGCACATCTGATGGCTCATGCACAGCTCTGTCCTTACCTCCAAAAAACAGTCCTGCAAGTTGCTCTCCACTTCTGGAAGGGCACTAGTAACACATGCTGCTTCCCTCAAATGGGAGTTTAATGAAGGGTTTTGCTGCTAGAAAAAAGTGTGCTGAGGGATTTATGGAAAGTTGGGTCAAAGTCAGCATTGACCCAAACTCCCCAAAATGTACCTGTCAGAAGACAGAGGGTGACTCTGGAGAGTTTCTATCTTTCCTCACACTCAGCACAGGACCTTCATTCTGCTGAGATAACCAATTATGGGTCAGTGTGGGTGTGCTCAAAGTGGGTGTGCACCCCACAGCCAGAGTGTTGCAGTGTGCTGCTTTTCCACTCACGTAAATGGCAGGGTAAGGACCAAAGCAAAGAGTCAGCTTGCTTGGAAGCCATGCCTCCAACCTCTTTCCAAACAGATATGTAGAACCATAATATTGTACTTAGAAGTACATTTGAGTTTCCGTGGTCATTTTTAGATGCAATAAACTAATGAGAGCCATGAAAGCTGGAATCAGCCACTGTTCTTATTTCCAAGATAAACATCTAAAAATACATTATGAACAAAATAAAGCAGACCAAGCTGCTAGTAAGGTTTCCAAGTGTAGGTGGCTTGTTTTGAAGTTCCATTAATGTTTTTACATTTGTTTTGGTGCCAGCCTGCAAAGCAAAAATATTCCAAGAGATAACATAAAGGTACAGAGTCAAAGGAAGAATAAACCCATTATTCATCTACTGAGAGGCATTTGGCCACAATGAGGTAAGAGATGGAGAATGGAAAGTTGTTGACGTGTCCGGAAGATTGAGATTATTTTGTGCAATGTAGCACAAAGTTTAGTGCTATCTGTTTAAAAAAAAAGAGAAAAGATTGCTGGGTTGTGGGAGAAGGAAACCAGCTACCCAAAAGACAGAGGAAGCTCCACAGTCACAACAACATCATCCTGGGTTAATTTACCCAAGTTAACCAGTGTGCAGCCATGCCCTTGGGAAGGATACACAAGATATTTACTTCTCGCACCTGCAAAGCTCTTTCCTTCTCCTCTGGAACAACCATAGGACCCCCAGTAAAAAAAGTACACCTACACCTATAAGACACTAGAGGATGAGAATATTCTAATTTTTTTTTAAATTACCAGCAGGTAACCTTCACCTTCCAGAGCAGCCTAGGAAGTGACCCACAACTTGCACTAACATCAGCAGTACATTCAAATCTTACTGAGGAGGAAAAAGAACTGAAAAGCTAAGGCTCAAAATGAAACTTATGAACAGGTTATAGGAGTCCCATTGAGAAATATTCAGCATCACAAGGCTCCTGGGAAAAAGAGCAGTTGCTAGTGCTTGAATAGTAGAGGTACTATTTGCAATTCTTACATGTCAGCTTTTCTTTAATTGTATTTTAAGAATAAAGAATTAATCTGCTTAACAAGGAATTTAAATCTAGGATTGCTGGATTATTGACTTATATTTTATAAGCTTTCACAGAAATAAAGGGAAAGGAATGCCCGGCTCTTTGGAATCTTATAAGGGCAAAAACTTAAAAAAGGGAAAATTCAAATTTTTTTGGAATGACTGTATCTTGTTTTTTATAATTTTTATATAAATAATAAATAAATAAAATTACATATATGCATGATTTGTCTATAGCTAAGTCAGCATACTTTATAGCAACGTTTAAGAAAGGACTTGTATTCATTAAACTTCTTTCTAATTTTATTGTTATTAAAATCCACGTTCAATAATTGTGTCAGTCCTGCAAGGGTGTTGTACTGCAAAACACACTCCACTCTTGTGGCTCACATGTATGGTACTAGACACAATAAACTAATAAATTAAATAATAGCTGATATGATTTGTCCAAATCTGATTTTGCTGTCTTTTTTTTGACACTGCTAATCTCCAACAGCAGCTCCAGCAGAACAACATTACAGCTGAAGATCTGTAGGTGAGAATGTACTCTCAGTGTTTGCTGGGAGAGCACATCTCCAGTCCCTTCAGAGGTGTTAGCTGGCTCTTGCTGCCTCCTAGATTGCCAAAGGAATCCCTCCACCCAGAGATCCTGCAGGGAATACCTGGAGGAAAACAAAAGGAGGGTTCAAAAAAGGGTATGAAAGCCTGACACTTATTATGCTGAAATGCTTATGCCGTGGAAACTTTCCTGACGATAATAAGTCTCAAGCTTTAGCCAGCTGTAGTGAAGATGAAGGCTCCCTGGCTGAAGGCCTGTGCTCTCAGGGTAGCAAAGAGTGTTCCAGTGCAGCTACACAGCTTCCCACGAGGTGTACTGCACCACTGATCCTAACACAGCAGCTCTGCACAGACTCTCCTGCCCCAGAAGATCATTTTCAGCTGCACCCTGAGAGTGATCCAACACAAACATCTGAAACCGCTGAGCATCAGGTGATACAGATTTCTAATTTTTGAAATAGTTACTGATTAACATAGTGTTGATAAATAGAATTGTTATATTAACACAATATTTGTATCTCAGGACCGTGCAGTGGATCAAGCTCCAATCCACCCAGTTTTCCATGGCTTTGGGGCTGTAGTGCTGGATCCTGGAGGCAGCATTACAGGTACTGTCAGATTATGCTTTTCTGCTGAACCTTTACTGCCTGAGTCACTTTACCATTCTGAGAAGCAGGTCTAAGAGGTTTGTTTTGCAGGTGTAGTGGAATGAACAGCAGTAGGAGAAGGGACAGCAGGATTTTCAGAGGTTGTTCCAGAGGTGAGAAAGTGCATGAAAGGGTCCAAGAGGGGCACTTAAGATTTAGAGCAATCCCTCTGCTCTCCAGTGCCCTGAATGGATCTGCCTTTGTTTGTCCAGCATGCCTACCAAACGGGTGTCTGAATTAGTTATATTATTACAATAGTAATACTGATGTTAAAATGATCAGTGAATGGTGATTTCCAAGAACATGTTTTGAGGTGGATCAGTCTCTGACTTCCAGTGCATTGTGCTATAAATCCCAGTACTTAGCTGAGTTATTGCTGGTTTAGACCAGCATAACAGAGCAGATTTTGGTCTGGATATAGCCTGATGAGTGGTAATCACATCCTTCTGCTCCCATACCACAGGCCTCATCACTCCAGCTAAAGGAAAATTTTCATTCATTTTGATTAATGTACGATTCTTGTTCAGGACTAATTTAGACCATGCAATGCTGAGAAGGTTCTAACATGACCTTTGAAACACACCTGGGGGAGGCCTTTTGGAGAAGAGCAATTTATTTTATGTGTAGTTACCACAATTCCAATTTTGTGGAAATTCTGTGTCCTCTCACCTACAGTTGAACAGAAAATAAGAATTGGAAAAATGAGGTTTTAGAGGTATTTGCCCTAGAAATTGTTCAGCATTTCAAGTTCCCTACTTGAATAGTTTATATCTGCCATGCATGTGTGTTTTAGCATGCAGAGAATTATATTTCAAACCTGAACCACAAATTTATCTTCAGTAATCATCAATCTTTGATAAATTCAAATCTGAACTTCCATCTCATTAAAAAAAGCTGAAGTCAGGTGGGGTTTTGCCTGGTTTTATGTTTCATTGTAAAAACACTGCATGCCCATACTCAGAAGTACACAGTGAACAGGCAAGGGTTTTTAGCAGGCAAGGATTTTTTTCTAGAGGTCAGGGAAACAAGGTTCTGCTCAGCAGACTGCAAACTGGAGCTGCTCAGCAAACTGCATTGGTTTCTTTCCTTCTTTAAAATACTTAGCTTAAAAAACATTAAGACTACCCTTATTTATTTTCAAAAATAGAACTTTTTACTTATCCTAACATCCGAAAATATTGTGGTTTCTAAGCTGATACTTGGCTCACAGGTTTTCTCCATTATTTTCTAGATCACACTTCCAGTTGATAGGCAGGATTTGAGTGCTTGACTCCACAGAGCTGGATCTGATATCTCTGGGTGGACACAGCAGAGTCTCTGCAGCATAACTGCATTTTCAAATTTCTCCCAGGGTCAGGGTCTTAGTATTTGCCTCTGGTACCCTCAGATTCTTCCTAATAAAAATTGCCAGGAATATACTCTGGCACAAATTAGAACATTAACGCCCTCCCAAGACATGGATACTTGATTTTTCTCACTTCTGCACAAGAAATAACTTTTTTGTTGTTGTTGGTTTGCATGTAAAAGCTGGGATTTTAAAAATCACTATTATTATTGTTATTTTGAAGGCCAAAGAAGAGAAATTTCAAAATATTTTAGGATGTTAGGGCATATATATTTTTTAATTAATCCAGTTAATTCAGATTGGTGAAAGATGTTTAAATCAAAGTGGAATATTTGATGGGCTGTGGAATCATGGTCAAAAGTGTGTCCCTCTCCAGGACCAGGTTAGAAGCAAGTTAGAATAGCAAAATTTGCCTTTGCATTTCAAGCACACCGGAAGGTATTCAGACCATAACACTGAAAAAGCTGAAGGATTTATGAAGAGTAAGGCTACATCCTGTGCCTTATATGCCTCTTTATAAGGTTGCCCATAAGGGAGAAGATAAAAATGAAAAGATTTTTTAACCCTTCTTATGCTTATTAATATGGATTTTCACTAATACAAAAGTGGAATTTCTTTTCAGCAAAGGGAATAACGCTGTCATCTACCTTCTGAGACTGAAGAAGAGAGATAACTAGCTCTTCTCCAAAGAGTTTTCCTTAAGAATAATTACCCAAGACCAAGCTGTCCTGCAGGATTGACTTTTGCAGTGCTTTCTAGTCTGTGATACAGCTATACCCCATCTGTATCACAGGCCAGTCCATAGAATACAGAAAATTTGGTTCTAAATAAGGGCATGATTCAATTAGCAATAAGTTATCAGTGTGCCATTAATGCCAGTGCTGTAAACCTGACATCCCAGAAAAAGAAACTTTAGTCCTGTTCAGGTCTAAAGGTGCTTTCTGAGACTTGTTTGCTGACCGGTTCCTGAGACTGTGGTACAGAACTTTTACTCACGAAGGGCAAGATGCAATTCATGGAGTATCTGAACCACTGGCACAGTAGTAAGTTTGCTTTCAAAATACTATGTTTAAACAATTATAAAGATTTAATTCTCCAACATTTTAGTGAGGCTCTAGCTGCAGCTTTGGTAAATTGATTATTGTTATTGTTCTGCTCGTCGTACTGGGCCTGTGTAGCAGTGAACTGATGCACAGAGGACACTTCCAACATTTCCCTCTATACTTTAATGTTAAAGTTAGTTAATTGTGGGCAATGTCAACATAAAGATATGTTAATTACTCCCTCCCCAAAACGGTAAAAATGCCTTATACTATGATAGTCCAACTTAAGAGTAGAGGATTTAACAACAACACACCAGTCTACCAAGGCAATTCTTATCTGTTCTGTTACTTACATCGACATTTATTGCCTTTCCTGTTGCCTTAAGAAAAAACCTCTTCTCCAAAGCACAACGTGTGCTCCAAAAAACCCCTTAACTCTCACTGCAATGAGAAGTAGCAGTGAGAAAAACACTATAGACCTGATCTGTGCTTTGTACCACATTAGGGGGAATGATGAATGGGACCAAGAATCCCCATATGAAATAGATGGCCTGAGTGATCTCCCCAGTGCTCTGCCCACCAGCTCATAAATACGCAACCCAGTTGCCATAGTGCAGAGATCCAGTGTTTGCAGATGGGCCTTATTTATTCTCATTGAAGTCTGGGATTGTGTAGGAAAAGACGACAGCAATGTTCAGGTTCCTCACTCAGATCACTGATAAGGCTTTATCACTCTGAGTGGTAGCACAGTAGCCCAGTTTCTTGAGAGCAGAAGACTCAGGGTGCTCCAGTTCTGCACCCTGCGAGGGTCTGAGCTCCTTTACCCTGACATCTTGGCTAAGGCAGCTGAGTGGTTCCCCAATGGCTTCGCAGGTAGCACCAAGCTGCCACCTCAGAAGGCAAGGAATAAAAAAGGAAATCTGGCTGATATTTCAATTTCATCAGATTTTGATAGCACTGATCCTGGATAAAAAATAAATCTATGCTTCATAGCCCTTCATAATAAGATAACAGAAATCTCATGAGCCCCTAGAAACAACTGATTTTCCATGTTGTACAGACCCAGAGCACGAGGAAATTTTGTGACAGAACTGACTCATCATGAATAAATAATTCTGCACCCACCTTCTGAAGTTCCTATCGTTCCTAAAGCTTCCAATGTGCAAATGTTTCACCATTTTCTACAGCTTTAGGACAAACTTACCTTCTATTTAATTTTAAATTCCTGGCTTTTAGACCATTTACCAAAGAAAAATATTTGAAACTTGCATGGCTGATAATAGTCTTTGGCTCGGATTTTTTGGCCATTGTTACTGACTTCTGGGTCTGACTGCTGAAATCTGGTTCAAGGGGAGGAAAGAAAAGAGGAGACAAAACAAGGCAAAAAGCCTGGCAGGCATAAATTTTGCTTTCCAGAATGTCTGTGCTTGCAATCAGCAGCCTAAAAAGTTCTGCTATGATCATCAAGAGATGATGTCTATCAATCAGTCTTTAAACACTGCCCATTAGGTTCTCTTGTTGAGGATGTAACTGAATCTACAATTCCCTCAAGGCTGTTTTCAGTCCATTTTACAGCCAAAGGAGAAGTAAGGGAAGTTCTTTTGCTTTCCAATACATTAAATGGTGTGGATCAAAGAGATTAGTATCATGCCCTAAAAAGTTATTTTTTAGAGCTATAATAGAATCTATACTGCTACTTTTTTTTTCCCCCATAGAATAGTTTAGGACATAAATCAAGTCACATAGTATTGATCATAGAATATATTTGCAGATGTCACCCCTTAGCATAAAGACTCAATTTCTAAGTGTTTTATTTTCTAGTACTGTAGGATTTTATACATTCATGCAAAACGCATTATATTATTCTCTGAGTTTAGATTTTTTCCAGATGACAGGTGTTACTTTTATGATGCCCTGAATGAAATGACAGAGTAAACTGCCCTGATTTATACTCCATTACAACCAGTGATACTGCTGTCATGACTGCTGCTCTTTCTCATTTCACAACGTCATACACTGCCTTGCCTAGCAATGAAATAAGTTGTGGCATTCCCAAATGCCAACAACACAAGTTGATTCCCATCGTGTGTCTTGCTCCTTCACCCTGGGAACTTTTCCATTTCAGACCTCGATCTATAGCTCCTCTTACGGATGGTTTCCATTCCATGGCCTTATCTGGGGTATACGTGGTATCTCATTCTTCATTTTAGATGTACTGTTTGGAGACAAGCACCAAAACAATAAATCATGGGGCTAGGTTATTTTTAGGCCACATTTCCGAATCAACATTGAGACTTTTTCTGAAGAACCTGCACAAGGAACTTATTGTGTGCATACACAAATAAATGACACAATTCAATGGTTTAATACTATCTGCCAAGTTAAA
The DNA here is from genome assembly GCF_965231275.1 of Zosterops lateralis. NCBI lineage: Eukaryota > Metazoa > Chordata > Aves > Passeriformes > Zosteropidae > Zosterops > Zosterops lateralis. The sequence continues at coordinate 36,530,502 of NC_139766.1, forward strand.
CTACTGCAGAGCAGCTGTGTACATTTAAAATGATCCCTGGCACTTCTGAAGAGTTCATAAATCAGCAACAACATACTTTCTTCCAATTAAGAGAGTTAAAGGAAAAAAATCAGAAATTAATGTGTCTAGGATATAAATGACATCTCTATATGCTTGTGAATGTGAATTTGAAGGAAAAAAGAGAAGAAAGCACTGCTCCTTACATTACTAGGATTATAATAATTTTTAAATGCCCATTTTTGTAAGTGTTCAGTTGTTGTCAGAAGCATTGTTTCAAGGAGGCTTGCTTGAGCAAGCCAGTGATATTAACCCAAATCTGTTGAAGAAATGAAAGACAGTCATCAGCCAAGCCACAGAAGTACTACACCAATGCCTCAAACTGAGGCTCCTTCCAATAAGGGTAACACGAGAAATACACCGTGTATGGGCAGTCACAAGTCATCTTTTAGAACTCTGAAAACGATTACTAAAATATTACTTATTGCTCTGTAGAATCACATTTTCTAGATCCACTATCTAAACTTTCCTGACAATCTGCTGGCATCATTTGAATGCCCGAAGGGCTTTGAGGCGAAGCCATATGAGAAGTGGCTGAGGTTGCTTGGTCTGTTCAGCCTGGAGGAGACTGAGGGGAGACCCCACTGCAGTTACAACTTTCTTGTGAGAGGAAGAGGAGAGGCAGGCACTGATCTCGTCTCTGTGGTGACCAGTGACAAGATCTGAGGGAATGGCCTGAAGTTTTTCAGGGGAGATTTTGGTTGGATATCAGGAAAAGGTTCTTCATCCAGAAGTTGTTTTGGCACCCAAATCAGGTCCCAGGGAAGAGGTCACAGCACCAGCCTGACAGAGTTCAAGAAGCATTTGGACAAGGTTCTTGGGGCACACAGTGTGACTCTTGGGGCTGTCTTGTGCAGGGCCAGGAGATGGATACAATGACCCTTGTGAGTCCCTCCCAACCCAGGATACTCTGGGATTCTGTGGTCAACAGCAACCACCACACAACTGCTCAGTGACTGCTCTTGGCTCTTGAGCTCTGCCATAGCAAACACTGCAGAAATGCAAAGGCAGTAACAAGCATCACTGAGTCTTTATCACCTCTGGCATGTAGGAGAACAGAATACAGGTGACCTCACCCCTGATGAGTAGCAGCTGTGTTAATCAACTAATACAGCCTCACCCCTAATGAGTAACAGCTTTATCCAATAAGGATAAGTGAGATAAAGAGGGGGTTAGTTGGTAAGGGGAGAATCATCATGGAGGAGGAGCCTTGAAGAGCATGAGAGAGAGAATCATGAAGCAGGATGCTGAGGAGAGAAAATCCCTGCTGTGAGGTCAGTCTGGGTCTGCAGTTAGAGCCTGTTTTTGGAACCTGCAGTCACAGTCTAGCCAGGTAAAAGTCTACATTCAGAGTCTGCAGAGTCCATATTTTAGCAGGAAATACCCAGTGGTCAGAGGCTGCAAGAGAAACCTACAGGAGGAGTTTGCTGCAGCCAGAGTCAGTGAATAGTTGGAGTTAAGATGACTAAGCAGTGAAGAGGAATAAGCCTGGGGTCTTTTTATGCTGTGTTTAACAAGAAGTCTGTGCCTTGGCTCGTTTTTACCCTCTAATAGAGGGCTGCTGCAACAGTGGCAGATTTCAAGAAGCATTGGAGAAGGTTCTAAACCTCTTCTATTTGCACTTCTTGCCCTCTCACCATGTTTCTGTGTCTTTTCATAGCAGTTACTTAGTCTCTTGCTGTAGCTGGATCTTCTTCCCAATCACACTTGACATAGTTTGATTGTCTCTGTGACTACATGCATTAAAAATATATGTTTACTTCTAGTTTAGACCTCACTAAAGGAGGCAGAAGAAAAAATAAGTGCATTAATAAAAATATTTAACAATTTAAATAAAAAACATCCCCAAAACAACAGTGTTATGCCAAAACCAACACGCATCTGACCAAGTAACCTCTCCTTTCTCCCCAACAGATTGTTCAGGTGTATTCCAGGTAACTCCATTCAAAGCAACCTTGCTGCCTCCCTTTCTTCAGTGAATGGTGTCAGCAGCAAGCCTCCCACTGCCACAATGCTGCAGGACACACAGCTCTTGCACAGATGCAATTTGAGGAATGTGCAGGTTGGAAGGGCGCTCAGGCATTCCCCTAGAACATCTTCCAAAAAGGTTTTTAGAGCAGGTAGTCAACTCCTTGTCCAACCAGGTTTTCAATATCTCCAAAGACAAGGATTGTACAACCTGGTCCAGGGTCTGACCACTCCTTATACTGAGTTGGGATTTCCTGTTTTCCAGTGTGTGTCTGTTGCCCTTCTGCTCTGCGTGCTGAAGAAGAGGACTCTATCTTCCTTATACCTTCCTGTTAGGAAGTGATTCACAGCAGTGGGCATCACAGATTTGAATTTCATTATTACAGTTCATTTACTCAAAATCTAGTATTTCCATTTAAATACTTCCTAGGATTCATAATTGGTTTTCTCCACACTCCAGAGAAAGGATATCTCCTTTCACTCTGTGCTCTGGCAGAATGGAGAACTGATGTGTGCCTAATTGCCAGGGTGTCTGGAGCAGGCCTGAATCTGCTTCCTGTTAACTAAACCATCATTGAACATTTGAAACGCAGAATCGATGTTAAAGCATGTCCTCTTGTTTTAAGCTTATAGCAATGCAGGCCGTTTTTGTGGTAAACCAAGTGTGGAATGGATAAGATTTGGAGGACTGGAAGACAAGTCTGGGTCAATGCTGCTGCATATTGCCATAATGAGTCATTACAACATTTAGCTGTAAGGCTTCAACTAGTGCATAAAAATTTCAGCATAGTATGATGCTAATTTAATAAGAAATAAAAGACTGACTGATACAGATTTGTAAAAGGTTTTGCAAAAATGCTGTATCACTTGATTCTTTCACTGCATTATTTCTTGCACCAGCTGTCTCTGGTGACAACAATATGTTTGACAATTCAGACAAGGAGATTCTAGGAACTGAACAAAAAATATTTCCAGCTAACAGTGTAACCCTCTGGAAAGCTGACAACCATTCAGGACTGCTATAATACGCTTTGCAGGTTCTTCACAGCTCACATTCATTTGCCAACAAAGAATTCTGATTCTTCGGGTGAAAGTTGATTTATGTACACAATGTGTGGCTGTTATGTGGATACACTTCAGAGGGTGAGTCAGGTGAATCTCACCCACTAGCTGGAAACAGGCCAACACATCAACATGTCCCTCAGGGCTTCTATGGAGAGAATGCTGCGCATTAAAAGAAATGGTTTTCATGACGTTGTTGTACTCTTTTCCAGCCTCTCAGAGAATTTGCCTCTTCCATGGTTATGGGGAAAGATCAGTCATGGTGTACTCTACAAGTGATATGAAAATTACTGCTATCATCTCCGTGTGGTTTCCTCTCCACCTTGGATCCAGTCAACAGAAGTTTCCAGAGGGAGCACCCTGTGATCAGCAAACCAAACTGGGTAATGATGAGAAAGCTAAGGGAGTTTGTAAATTTTCCAGAGAAGTGGATAGACTCAGTGCATCACTAGTACAAAAGTAGTGGACAGGGCTGAGACAGGAAATGGGCTTAGACACCTTAGATCCCTTTCTCAGCTGCATCTTGCCCAGAAAGCATTACATTAGTGATGGTGATGGTGATCACCAGGTGGTGATTTTTGGTGCCCTCACAATTACCCACTTTTTAGTGTCTTGGGCAGAAAAGAGACTCTTTACTCCTATTGTTGATGTCCCTTGAAGCACCTGTGGATGCCTTGCAGAGGGAAGCCACTCCTGTAGCACTGCAGAAGGGACAATGTTTAAGATCCCTGGTTCTCTGTGTCTGGATAGTTCTGTACAATTCTGATTGAAGGGACTTCTCTCCTAGGGCAGCCCAGCTTTCTCTGTGCACAGCCTGGGAAGATGGAGAGCATGGCAATTGTTCCAGAGAGCAGGCACCTAAAACTCCACCAGCTAGGTCTTCTTCTGGCCCTAACATTTAGGAATCAAATTCCTCCTTGAGAACAAAAAAAAAAAAAAAAAACCAAACAAAAAAACCCCAACAAGCCTACAGTTTAATGTTATAAAATGTTTGATACTTTCCAGTAACTAAATGAGTAGGAAATGGAAGAATTTCCATTCTGGAAAGTTAAGGTATTGTTAGTAAACGCAAGTAATGCTGCAGAGTCTAAATTTCTGAGAAAGTCTGTGTTTATCTTGAGGAAGATAGTAGAGTTGATCTGTTTTCTAGATTTTCATGGCTCTGATGAAGTAATATTTTGCAAATGTTGTTTACAGTTTCTGTCTTACAAAGCCATAATATGTATATATGTACATATACATATGTCTCATTAACTAGACACTCTATAAAGAATTCAAATAGCATGTGAAAAGCTAAAAATGCTTTTGCAGAATATACATCTTAATTTTCCAGTATCTGATAGAGATAAGAGATTTATATTATTATTTTTATGGGTTTTTTTTACTTTACTGTCACAGCCAGCAGGTTTAAAAGACAAAATTTTAGTTGAAGCTCAAAATATGAACTTCCACATAAAGAGTGCTATGATAAACACAAAATGCTTTCAAACAATCATAATTTTGCCCAGTTTAAAAAAAGGACACACTTCATAGCTGTAGAGCAGCACATGGCTAGATGGAAAGAAAATTCCACCAAGTATTTTATCAGCTGGCTGCCATTCTCTGTATGTGAGCCAATAAAAATGGGGAATTTTATTGAGAAGTAATAATTTCCTCTATATCAACTCCTGCAAGCTCTATTACATCAAACTCCAAATGTGCTCACAGAAACAAAACACCTTTTTAAATGTTTTCCCAAGATATGATGCAGCCATTCCATCTATCATTTGGACCCCACTATTTTAACCAAACATGCTCTTATTGAGGAGACAGAGGTCTAAACTGCAGATAACACAGCTATGCAGAAGGACTACAACCTTCATAAGACCTTACATAATTTGTTTGTTTGTTTGTTTGTTTGTTTTAAATGTTGGGATTCAACCTAGTGAGCCATTTGGATGTGCTGCAACACAGCTCTGATAGGTGATGGCAGGAAGAGCACAATTGTATTGAGCAGCTCTTGTCACACAGGGATGGGATGCGAAAAGCTTTTCAACAAAGGAAAAAAGCTTTTCAACTCCCTTAACCAGAGGCAACACTTCAAACCAAATTAAATGCAAGTTATCTGACTAGAAGAGCACCTGCATATTCCCAGAACCATTAAGCTATTGGTCTCTGGAACATGATCATATGAACCAAAATGGAAGTCAAATAATTTTTGATGGCCTTGGAAGGCATTAGAGCAGGCCCAGATCCATTCATGCCTTTATTACAAAGCTTTGCTGATGTGCTGAATTTAAATAATTTCCCATTTTGCAGTTGGCTGTCTTTTTGACTTTCACATCAGCTGGCTACAATAATTAAATCCCTTTTTTGTTTATATATATATTTTGTCCATACAAAACTGCACTAACTCTGCAGGCACTCAAAGGCCTCTGAAATCTTAGTTCAGGAGTTTGGTGGAGGACAAAGCCTGTGCTGACTGAACACATGGAAACCATGAAATGACCCAGGTCAGTGCCATGCCAATGTTGAGTTATCACACCTGAAAAACCTCATTCAGCTCTTGTTCTTGTTCTAACAGCTTTACCACTAAACTACCCATCAGGAAACAGCCCCAAACCCTGACTGGGTCCTGGGACTACATGTCAGTAACTGCTCAACAGCCAGGCTGGTGGGAAGTCACACTATATCTAATAGGAATGTAGGAAACACTGCTCCTAGGATCAAGAATTTACACTTGTTTTGATTAACCAAAGAGAAAACCTTCAGTCAGCATTCTTTCTTTAGAGCCCATAAAGGCAAGGACACAACATTTTTTACAATATTTGTGGCCAAATATCTATCTCCATCAGAAAAAAAACCTCAAACCTGGGAAAACATGCAGCAGGAAAATATGTCCTTCTTTGCCTTTTGATCAAAAGCTTTTAATGCAGCTGAATCAGGCACCAATAAGTGAACACTGATCATAGCAGGAGAAAGAAAAGAGCTGTGCACACCAATATGAACAGCCCTGCTGTATCACCTCATTTAATGATCTACTGCTTTTGCACTTGATATTTACTTCTTTGAACATGACTCCCATCCCCTAGTGCTACATCTTCCTTTCTTCTTCTTGCAGACTCAATATAAATGATAAGTTAAAGCAAAGTTTTCTCCAATTTGTCTGCAGTTGGAATTTCTGTATAATATGAAATGAAATAAACCTTACAATGGTCCCAGAATTAAGATTCCAGCAGTATATAAGCAGGGTATTTAGTTTTCCCAAGGGTACCTAACCTGACACTGGGGACAGGGGGATGGAGCCCTCTCACTGAATCCCTGATCTGTCTTTACAAAGATCTCTAGTGAGGTGATTTTAAGAGGTTCTGGCTCTGTTTTAGCTGGACTTTGAGCTTCTGTTTGATGGTAAAATAGGTCTCAAGGAGCACTGGCCACCACAGTGTTGTCTCTGCACTGATCACTGCAGTAACTGCAGTGCCACTGGCAGGAGAGGACTAACAGTGGGAGTGAGAGGAGCTGCCATCTCCTTCTGCCTGGGAAGAGAGAGAGGAAGAGAAGGAGATGCTCCAAACACTGGCCTTGGGTGTTTCTTTCTCTTCCCTTTGCTATATTGAGCCAGATTTGCACACACAGTGTCCTGAAGGAAAAAAGTTACAAAACCAAAAAGTTAAAAATGAAAGGAATTTCATTTTTAGAACATTTCAAGAAAAATGTTGAAATGAAATATTATGTCTTTTCAAATGTTTCCTTCATGTTCTTGACTGAAAACGTTGCTAGGAATTTAACCTAAAGCCTCAGATAGCTTCAGTCAACCCAAACCTGCATTTCAGAGAATAGAGATACCTAACATATGTCAGTGCAAGGCTGCTGAGCATTTTCCCCAACAGAATACTCGAGCTCTCAAATGTCACTGAGAGCTTAGAGTATAACAAATTTCTTTTTGTTTTTAGCAATTTCCTTTAGTGCTCAGTGAATTACCCTGTCACACATTCAACAAGTTGTTTTCATATTGCTACAAGCAATTCTGCCAGATGAAATTAATGTAGTAAAGTGTATTCTCAGTTTTTATTAAGCTCTCTTGGCTGAGGAAATATCAATATTTAGTAGGAAGATGGGGGAGGGAATGTGAGCACAAAGGTTTCACTTTTCTCTCTTGTATCTAAAAAAAAATTAAAATTAAAATATTTCGTTTCATGAATGATAGATCAATTCAGATGTCTGGCCAGATTCTGCTGAGTACCAGTTGCAATCACAAAAATTTCAGGTTTCTTATGCTTTGAAGTTAACAGAGCTGGCACAGGCAGTACTATAAAAAGAAGCAAATAACCTGAAAGAAATGTAAAGGCCACAAATACTGTTTAATGATGTGACTTTGGAAACGCCTCTGTGAGAAAAGTAATTAAAACCCAGGCAGTAGGGAGAACAGGAAGAAAACTGAGAAGCAGTAATTAATTTAAAATATTATGATGCTTTTCACTGCAAATTCTGTAATTTTCACAACCCAGCAGAAGCTCAAAGTAGTGCCTTGTATCTTCAGGATGCTGATCTCTACAGGATATAGACACCTACCCAATAGAGTATATATAATAGATGAATAAAAGAAACAATTGTTTCTACTTCAGCACGATGGTGTGATGGTGAACTTTGATGGCATCCTAGTAAAACACATAACATTTATTGCTGTGATAAACTGCTCTTGAGGGAGTGATTTCCCTGCCCTCCCAGCTGGAGCTGTCGTACTGCAATGACAGAGTGGGTAAGGAAGGGACGGAACAATAGAGAAGTCAAGGAGCTGGAGCCTGACCTTAACAGAGTGGGTGGTATTTGCTGCAGTCCAGAAAAGCCAATAACTCACTCAAAGGTGATAGATTTTACTGGGGAGTGGAAATAACAAAGCTGAGAAATAAAGTGGAGCAAACATGGTATGAAAGCATATTAAAGTAATTGAAGGAAGGGATTTACTTTTCAATAGATTCAGCTATTCAGGGGAGAGAGAGAGGAAAAAGGAAAAGAGGGGTGAGAGAACAGACGAAAGAGGAACAGAAAAAGAAAAAAGAGAAGAATAAAAAAGGGGGGAAAACTGAAAAAAAAGAAAAAATATCTAAGGCTTACAACGGCAAGGTGTTCTTGATTAAATGCATCACTCAGTGACATGTCCAAAACACACCAACCCACTTCATGGAACACCTCGCTTGACAGCAAGGGTGAAATTGAGTAGTTGGTACTGGAAAATTTGTTTCTGTTTTCCCTTTTTGAGACTAGGGACTGCAGGGACCGATGGTCTACAGGAGCAACATCCTTCATGGTCTCTGTCTCAGTCAAGAACATGCAGGAGCAAACCCAAGTTTCGAAAGCAGAGGGAAATTTTTTTAAACCTTTTTTATTTTTTTTTTTTTTTTTGCACATGAGTGTGTATAGAGCAACTACCTGCCTGTTTTAGTCATTCTTTCCCATTGCCCTCTTTTCCTGAGCATGAGAAAGGCCAGAGTTCTACTCACTGATCTAAAAAATTAAGAGTTGCTGTGGTACTAGTGACTTTAATTCAGTTGCATTTGCTGTGTGCAGACAAAACATGATATGGGTTACAATACGTATTTTGGGAACTTGAAAAGGTGTCAGTTTTACAAAGCTGAAATAAATCAGTGACTTCACTGACTAAAGAGTGGTATTGTTCAAGGATATTCTATTTGCTTAGCAAAATATCCCAGATTGATAGGAAAAAGTAATCTGACTGAAAGGAGACGTGGGAGTTCCAATAAGTTATGGATATGCAAAGAGAATGAAAAAAAAAAAAGCATCAGTGTAGTGAGGTTACAAATTTATCTCTCTCATAACTGATTTTAAAATGAAGGCAGAAAAATTGATAAAGTATCCATTGTCTATTCTGCAGGGACTTTTTTTCTAAAATGTGTATAATAAAAGATTCTTTCACTCAGTTTGAGGTACATTTATGGCTCTTGTTCATATTGCATTAAAGTGCTTCAAAACAGAAAGGTATTTAATTTTACAATGTACTTTTGAGAAGCAGATGCCTCTTTTGCCTCCATGTTAGAGAGGGGGAAATGCTACAGAAATATTCTGGGTTGATGTCAGATGGGATGCATACACTGATAAAGCACGATGGATCTGGAAATTTCTGGGTGAGAATGTGATTTGCTGGTCACCTTTTCTCCAAGAATAAAAGCGACTGCCTGTTTGAATCCTTTAATAATAATTATTATTATTATTATTATTATTATTATTATTATTATACAAAGATTTTGCTGGGGCCTACAGATATCCAAATGTCTTTAGACCAGCAGACAGGAAAGAGCTGATGCATAAGACATTGATAAGGCATCGTTTATACACTAAAATATATTCAATTCCTAGAGGATAAGGACCACAAAGCAGCTGCTGGCCTTGCAGAGGCTGTGGAGATTCCAGCGCCTTGTGGCATGAATCAAACCTAAAGATGGACTTTACTGAAGAGAATTGGTGTTACACATTGTGACTGGCAAATTGTCATCATCATCACACTGTTCTTTACTTGGAGTGATGAAAACCAGGGGCTGTGCTGGTGGTCACTGAAGGGATCATCAGATTAGATGTTTCTAAGCACATTGAAAAGTTTTAATTTCTTTCTTTTCTAGACAGAATGGTAGGGCAGGAGAATTACTCATTAAGTCACACAATTAACTGTGAGGATATGGCCATATACCTCTGCTGTATAACAATGCTTTGATTATTATTTCCTTCTTAAAGCAGTGTCTCTCAAAAAGCCCAGTGGCAACCAGCAGCTTTCTCATCTCCCATCCTGCTCCATGGTGTCCTCCCCAGGCTCTGAGGCATGCAGGAATGTCACCAGGATGCTCTGGAACAGGCTGCAGCATCCCCATCACCAGACTATGCCACAGTTTGCATTCCAGGGGTGGTCTACCCTTCCTCAGCAGCAGAACAGGCCCAAATATCCTGTCTTTAAAGGAAAGAGGATTAATGTTAATTGGGAAAGAACATTTGGGGAAGCCTAGTGAAAGTCAAGGCAAACACACCTGAGAGGTGCTGCTCCCCAGGATGCCCAGAGGCTCACAGCAAAACTGCTTCTCACACCCTTGTCTCCATCCTCCTTTTCCCTTGCCTGCCAGCTTTGAGAATCCCACTTCTCAGAATATTATCCTACCTTTTTTATTGCAATCACCCTTCAGCTCAGCAGCAGGCTCCTTGTCCTCCACTCAGAAACAGCATGGTATGAACAACTTCTTCTGGAGAAGGAAAAAGAAGAGAGATGATCACAGCAGCACAAAGACATAAGTGTTCAGTTCTGTGCACATCTAAGATGAGCATGATTTCCAGCTGCAGCAAGATAGCATTATTTTTGCATCTCTAGATTACATTAATGCATCTTGCACTGCAGAGGCTGTGCTAGCAAGTTGTTAATTCACTTGTGCAAATTACAGACACCCACCAGTGATCCTGCAAGGCTTCTTCTCCTTTGATCCCAACCCCAAATGGTGTGGTGCAGTACACAACATAGCTCTGTAAACACCATCACTCAAATCAGCACTTCTTCTGTCTAATTCATGCAATTTTCTTTTTTTCATACTCTATTTTTAAAATGTATGTCCTTACAAATATATTTATTTTTACCACAGTAGTTTCTAATAATGAATCCTTTAGTTCTTACGACTCCTGCAGAGCTGATAATTTGCTAGAAAAATTATAAGGGAAGTATCCCATGGAATGCTTTAAAACCAATTTACAATTTTTAAAATCTTTGTACACAGCCATACAAAGACTTTGAGTATGTCAGTTGTTTGAACCAAGTTCTTTTAATCTTTTCATCTGTACCAGAACCAAATCTGCACCCAGTCTGAGCTGCACCAATAGCTGTGACTATTTAGGTAAGTCATGTAATACCATCTTCTCCAGCCAAAAAAACACTTTTCTGTGGAAGAGAGACATAAATCTCCCCAGAGAGTGAATTTCCAACTTCTGGGCTGCTAGATGGCCTGAATGCTTGCTGAAAGACCCACTGGAGCAGAGGGTGCTGCAGGTGAGGTTTCAGTAAGACACAGCCCTTCCTTCTCAGCCAGTAACTAACCTGTCTTTAGGGGGAAGGCTCAGCATGGTGGGGTAGTTTTCCTTTCCTGGTGGAAGGTGGACACATTTCTCTGTCAGAACCACTACACTGCAGCCAGTTCACTTTTAATTTTATTTGTGTGCACATGTTCAGTAAGTCCTCGTGAATGCCACAGTGAGACTGCAATAGAAAATATATATAAACCAAAATATGCAAAATAAGTAATTTTTCATAATTCAATATGACATCCTTCCTTTAATTTAAACCTAATCAGGGAATAAGAAAGTAAAAACAGCTGTAAGCATTCACATTACATCTCTCCAGGGAAACGTACATAAAGTTAGGATTTGTTTTCACCCAATGGAAATTTTGCGATTTCACACAGCCACTCTTTTTGTTTAAGCTGCTTCTTTATTACATTTTCTATAACAGAATTTACAGTCTCCACGAAATAAAAAGCAATTCCATGGCATTTTCCTTGCCTTACCTTCTCCTGCTCAAAACATGAAAAGATTAAACACATAAGTGTTTCTAGTAATCTGGCTATCTCAGTCATAAATTCAACAGACAGGAAAGATTTTTTTTATTTTTTTTAAATATTGGTAAGATGTGCCTGGAAACTGTGCACAGCCCAGCATGACACACATGTGTTTGGTTTTTTGGTTTTGGTTTTAGTTTGTTTGGTTTTGTGGGGTTTTGTGTGTGTTTTTTGAGGTTTTTTGCTTGGTTTGTTTTTTTGGGGGTATTTTTTTTCTGTTTCTTTTTTGGGTGTTTGGTTTTTTGGTTTTGTTGGGTTTTTTTGTTTGTTTGTTTGTTTGTTTGTTTTTGTTTTTTTCCTCCTGTTTCTTTTTTGTTGTTGTTGGGGTTTCTTTTTGTTTTGTTTTGGGTTTTTTTTTCTTTTTTTTTTCTTTTTTTTTTTTTTTACAATTCATACGGCAAATGAGCTCTTAGGAAACCACGTCCAAAGGCGTTTTAAAGCTCTCTTCTCTCACATACATCAATCCTGGCCGGCAGCGCAGAATTAAAACGCACGGTGAGCTCAGAAGCGAAAACTTGCAAAACTTAAAATGTCCCACTGAGCATTCCAGTAGGGATCCACCACTGGAGGGAATAATGTGAGCCCTCCCAGCACTAAAGGACACAGCCCCCAGACCGTGGCCATTCAATAATTCAACAGAAGCCTGTATCCTCTGCATCCAGCAGAGGCAATAATCTGATTACAGCCCTCAGTCCTGCTGGAAGTTGGGCACTGATGGAAGTTTTAAGAAAAGTGTTCTGCTCAGATAAAGTGCACAGTATTTGGGAACAGCGATGCCTCGAGAGTACAAAATTAATGCCAGTAACAGCCTCTTAATCTGTACTTAATAATCAGGCAGAGTGGAAGGCTGACCCAAGGCAAAGTTTAATGATCGAGGCTGGCAATTAGAGCTATTGGTAACAATTAGTCTTTTTTCAAATGTGCTTTTCAGGGTGGGAGGTGTAGCTATTAAATTTCCAGACATTTTTATCTGCGTTTTTAAAAATGTGGCATTATCATCTATAAATACTGCATGAGAGCATTACCTGAATGAAGTTAAATACAGGAGTAGTGGTAAGATCTTGCAGAAAAAGGCAGCAGAAGCTGTTGTGACATTTGGCTATGATCACAGAAAACAGGAGTGTTTTCTTCTTCATGTACAGGAGGGACAGAGGGAAAACAATTTCACTCACAACAAAAGACTTTGAACATGACCTTGCAGAGGGAAGAAATCACAGTGTTAGAAATTGGCATCACCTGAGAGCAAGTTGCCAAGGGTGGTACTGTCCAGGTTTAGCAGGTCTTGCCAGATTAATCCCCCAAAGCAAGTACCTGCTTAAGTTAAAATGAGCACAAAAATGCCTTCTGTACAAGGCAGGGGGTATTTTGCAGCCACTGACTTTCAGGGGAGCATCAAACACAGCTGGATGGTCCTCTCCATGCCCAGAGGCACTGGATTTTCAGGGTTGCAACCAGATTATAGCACAGCTTTGAATTTCTGACACATTTTGGAGACACTGAGGATGAAGATGTTCCCTGCACTTGGCAGGACTAACAGCACCCCACTGTCCTATGTCAGTGTGATGAAATCCTCCTGGGAGCCACTGGAGCAGCACCATGTACCTCCCACTATGCACCTGTAATAGTAATGTTGAAACTGAAGTTTCATCAGGACAAAAATGTGCTTGTTGGTTGGAGTACAAGAAAGTTGTGGGAGGAAGTGGGAATTAGGCAGTAGAAGGAAAAAAAGAGAAAGATGCCAGCTAAAAAAGGCCTGGCTTTGCCCTGTTTTTAACAATTGCCCAGTCAGTATTTTAGGTTTTATATACACGCATCATAAAACTGGTGAATTATTCTTTTGTGTTTTGGAACTTTTTTTTTCCCACTGGCAGCAATTACGTATTTAATTCTAAAGCAAAATGAAAAGGGAAGAGAAATGGAGATACATGAAAAGTAGGCACTCTAAAGCATATTTTCCAAGACCATTAATATATGCCTGAGGTATACAGAAGAGCAAATTTGGACTTGAGGCAAGAATTCATGGCCTCCTAAAATACATAGTATCATGTCTTAAAGATAGTCTGGAAGAGTTAGACTTCTAGTTAGTAAAGACAAAAGCGTTTAAAAAATTCAGATAGCACAAATGCATTTTACATATGGTAGTGCATAAGCTGACCTATAGAATCAAATTAAATTATTGTTGAATTAATTTGGAACCTATCTAGGTTCCAGAATTGTTCTTAAGAAAAATACATACACTTGTACATATATATATATATATGTAAGATAGGCATCACCCTGTGTATGATACAAAAACATTTATAAGACTTTTTCAATCACTATTGATAAATCAAGGTAGCTTTTCTCAAAAATCCTAAATCCATGTAGTTCAGATCAGGACAAGCCAAATCAAATACTATTCATGAAAAAACACAGGTACATGCAATTCTTAAAACTAGTTTTATCTATTATTCGGACATAATAGATATGTGTGGCTGATTGTTCTCTCTGTTTATTTTCTCTTTTTGCCTCTTTATTTTTATTTTTTTTTTCAAGCCTGGAAACTGCCACAGAGAAGTCTGGCAGCTATAACCTCCAGCTAACTACTAGCAAATGCTAACATGCTGTAAAGTGGAACACTTATACAAGATCCATCTGGTGCATACAAGTAGGAATCCAAGATTTAAAGCCATTACATTGTGCATGTGCATTTACACCTTCACCAAAGTTGGCAAAAGGAGTAGATTTTACCCCATGACTCCAGTAGTAAAAGGAGTGGTGTGAAACATGTGCTGACCCAGGCTCCTCCATCCAATTGTAGTTATTATATACTGCTCTTTGGCGTGTCACATCCCAGGCTTCATGCCAGCAGTAAATTAGTTCAGTCCTGAACTTGCCTATCAGAAATTAAATAGTACAAGAGTGAGGCATGCCTATAAAGGATTGGAGTAGCTGAGCCTTTTCTTTTGATCAGTCTTACAGATTTAAGGAGGCAGTCCACCGGGTCTGGTAAAGCCGGCAACACTCCCATCAAAAGGATGTCTCTGTTGACTCTTTTTGCCATAACTGAACAGTAAGGAGGGAAAAACGGCTTTGAGCTTTTTGCTGTTCTTCGTGAAACTTAGACTTCCTCAAACATATACCTACGTTTTTAGCCTTTTTCCAGTCGGTGCATTCCCATCCCCTAGGGCAGAATAGACCTGTGTTTGTCAGCTGCATTTTGCATATATTTGTACAGGAGGTATAATATAATAATAGAAGAAAGATGCAGAAATTAAAACAAAGCATGCAGAAATCAATGACAAACATAACCATTATCATGCTAAAAAAAGAAGGGTTAAAAAGCTGAAGGGAAAGGGTATATTCACACTAGCAAAGGAATTCATGTTCCCGTCGGAAGCAAGCCCTGATGCTTAAGGCATTCACTCGTGCCCTCTGCCGTCTGTCCCGGAGAATTCCAGCGCCTGTCCCGCAGGAGAGCCCGCAGAGCTGCCAGGGCAGAGTGGCCGTGCGGGGTCCATGCGGGGGTGTGTGTGTGTATGGGTGTGTATCGGCGGGTGTGTGTGTGCATGTAGGTGTGTGGGTGGGTGTGCGTGCTGTGTGTGCGTGTGTGTGTGCGCGCGGGTGTGTGTCTGTGTGTGTGTGTGTGTGTGTGCCTGTGCATGTGTGCCTCTGTGTGTGTGCATGTGCGTGTGTGCCTGTGTGTGTGTGTGCCTGCCTGTGTGCGTGTGCCTGTGCCTGTGTGTGCATGTGCGTGTTTGTGCATCTGCGTGTGCCTGTGCATGTGCGTGCATGTATGTGCGCGTGTTTTCGGGTGTGTGTGTGTGCATCTGTGTGTGCCTGTGTGTGTGCGGATGTGTGTGAGTGTGTATGTGCGCACGGGTGTTTGTGCATGCGAGTGTGTGTGTGTGCACATGTGTGTGCGTGTGTGTCTGTGTCTCTGTGTGTGTGCACACGTGTGCGGGTGTGTGCACGTGTGTGCAGGTGTGTGTCTGTGTGTGTGCATGTGTGTGCGTGTTTGTGCGGATGTGTGTGCGTGTGTGGGGGGGTGTGTCTGTCTGTGTGTGTCTGTGTGTGTGCGCACGCACCTCTGTGTGTGTCTCTGTGTCTGTCTCTGTGTGTCTGTGTCTGTGTGTGTGTTGTGCGTGCTTCACCCCAGGCACACGTCCCGCCTCAGCCCCGCCACTCCAACACCAGGTGGCACCAAATAACAACTTTCAACTGCCTGGTCTGCTTTGGTTTAGTTCGGTGTGTTTCCTGGGGTTGTTTTGTTTTGTTTTGTTTTGTTTTGTAAATTGGTAGAAAGGTCACACAGAAATGTGCGGTGGTGTAAAAAAAACAGACAAAAAAAAGGCCAAAGAGACAAACAAAACTCCTCAACCAAACAGGCAAACCTAAACCAAACAAACACAATACCCTAACAAACCTCGGAATGAATCTGGGGTGAGTTCACCAAGAGCAATGCCTTCCTCTGAATGGTGATGGGGAGAGATGGGGGGGCACACAAGGGGCACACAGGCACTCCTGGCTTTACCTGCCCGTGCAGCTGCTCATTCTGGGACTTGACAGCAGTAACTATCTCAGCAGCTCACAATAAAAACTTACTCCTCCTGACTAACTGCCTCAAAATCACCAGATTTCTGAGTGGGGCTCCCCTTGCTGTCACCATTTGATAACACTGCTCAGTCAGATCTTAACATGCCAATGAGAGCAAGGCCAGTATTTTGGGGAAGGAGAAATCACACTTTTGGGGCAAGTGCACATAGGAACAGACATAATTTGTACCCTGCACTTTGGTCATCTGAACAGTTCATTCTTTGCAAAACCCAAAGTGCAAACTTTACATGCTGGGCACAAAAATGGATCATCTGGACAAAAAAGGGTGATGTTTTCTCCCCTGCAGGATATTGCTCAGAAGACCAGTGGCACAGGAGGCTGAACTGGCTGGTTTGCTCTTTCATAGAGTCATAGAATAAGCTGGATTGGAAAGGACCCACAAGGATCATTGAATCCCAGCTCCTGGCCCTGCACAGAGCAGCCCCAAGAGTCACACCTTGTTCCTGAGAGTGTTGTTCAAACACTTCTTGAACTCTGTCAGGCTGGTGCTGTGACCAGTTCCCTGTGGAGCCTGTTCCAGGGCCCAGCCACCCTCTGAGTGAAGAACCTTTCCCTAATACCCAACCCAAACCTCCCCTGCCACAGCTTCAAGCTGTTCCCTCGGGTCCTATTGATGGCCACCAGAAAGCAGATATTGCTGCCTGCTCCTCCACCTCTCCTTGTGAGCAAGTTTTAGACCCCTTTTTTCGACATTTTCATAATCAATTAGAATTTTAGAAGCACTGTAACTGTACCTGATATGAAGGCACTGCACTGTGGTGTTTCACAGAACCATGGAAGTATTGAAAGGGACTTTTGGGAGCCACAGACTGCATTTGTCTAGTTGAAAGAAGGGCTAACTTAAGCTAGACCAGGCCATTCAATGCCTTCTGATATGAAGTTCTAGAAACCTCTCAAGTGAAAATCCCAAAGCATCTCTGCTTTTTTCCATCAATATAATGAATAAAGTTATTCTGGTTGCAGTCTGTGCACCAGAAAAGCACACTCAAAGATCACCATGTAAGCCACTGAGAAGCCACAATATTGCCATAGGTGACTTTCCAAACTAATAGCAAGGAAAACCTGATTAAACACCATTAATACAGTTATTTTAATTATTGTTTTTTATCTGTGCAGGTGTTTAATCTGATACCAATTATTTAATTTCATTTCCTTTGCAGGATGCAAACGGGAGCAATCAGTATTTAAATATTCACATATTCCAAAGGACAGAGGCTTCTCATAAAATCGTAAGCAGAGACTTAACCCTGAAGCTTTTCCAGGTTTTGACAGTAAAAGAAATTCAAGGTGCTGTTAGAGCCTGTCCAACAGATGAAGTGTGGATATCCCAGCTGAGGGTTGCTCTCCCCCAGGATGAAAACACAACCTGTGGTTAGCAGCTCTCACAGGATACACATCCCCACTGTCTCAGGGCAGAGCAACAGGGAGGGCTGGGCAGCAGGAAACAGAATAAATTTTATTTATTTAAAAATATGGATGTTCGTACTATACACACACCCTGTATGGCCATTGTGGTATCAAACTAACCCTATGGACAGATTTACATTTATCCCAATGTAAATTCTCCAGGCAATGGAAAGTTTGAGAAAAGAGAAAAAGGTTGTGTTCAAGTCAGGCTTTAAATAATAAAAATCATTTTAAAGGAGAATTAATTTTGAATGAAGTCAAACAGTCTGTTTTAAAATGTCAGTAAGGAAAGCCAGTTCTAGGTTTTAATAGTTATCACTGCATTTTGAAGATGAAGCTGTCCAAAGCTGATTATAGAAACCTCATTCACTGCCCTCTCATGTAGTAATGATGTACAATTTCTTCAATGTGCTTCCTGTGATGCCTCCTCTTTCCTTTCTTATTTACACAGCTGGGGTACAATTTAAATCACACCTATGGGAAACTCTGCAAGCTAGATGTCTCCAGGCCATCAACTAGGCCATGAACTTTTTTGTTTGTTTGTTTTTTATCTTAATGAATAATCAGACAGATGTCTTGAATTTTGTGTCCTTAAGTGGCAGAACCAGCATCCTTCCCAAATTCAGTAGCATTAGGAGTGTTCTCTCTCTCCACCACTGAAGACACAAAGTGCCCTGCTGCAACTTCCTTCCTTTAAGCAGAGGTTCAGGAAGAATGGAAGGAGTGATGCAATTCTGCAATTCAGCCTTAATACCTGCAGGTCAGGATCACTGTTCAGGGTGATGATGATGGGGATAAGAAATTGAACATCACCTTCACTAAATGATAACTTTTTCCTCCTGTGGCAGTTGTATTTTTCTATGGTGGTCATTAATATCTAAAGCAAATCATTATTTAGGTTATATTTTTACTTTTCATAAGGTGAAAAAATTTAAAGAATCTATTTTCCTTACTAGCCCAATCTTCCACTTTCCTACTCTGAAAGTGCCTGGCTCACCAACAAACAAACTCTGCTCTTCCCCCATCCACACATGGTTCCATA
The DNA here is from genome assembly GCF_965231275.1 of Zosterops lateralis. NCBI lineage: Eukaryota > Metazoa > Chordata > Aves > Passeriformes > Zosteropidae > Zosterops > Zosterops lateralis. Next base: position 36,549,213 of record NC_139766.1, read on the forward strand.
AAAGACAAATAAAAATAACTAAACATTGCTTATATATTATTTTCTTACTGGATAACTAAAAGCCCTCTAGAACTGGCAGATTGAGGACTAGGATTTAAGTAAGTCTTCCTATGTTTATTAAGTTGGTGAGACAGCAAACCCAAGAAATTGAATGCAAAGATGTTTCAATCATGAATTTCTCATGATGACTTTATTGAATATTCACCACCTAGAAGTCGATTTGCCGCTTTGCAAGTTATTTTTTGCTGTTATTTTCAGGGGCAGGCTTGTCAAACTGTACAAGCTCTTTTAGTGACAGTTTGTATTTCAGGCTACCAAAACAGTCTCTGAATTGTGCATGCTAATGTGCTGGTACTGACAAAAGCAATCTGCTAACACTGACTCAGAATTACACAAGTTCAGCAGTGAGGAAGAGCATTGGGAAGAGGGGTTAAAAGGAAATATGACTCAAATAATCATTTTCACTTGAGTTGTGAATCCCAGGGAGACAGTCCCATTACAGCACAACAAAACCAATAAAAATATGTAGGAAACAGGGACTGGGTAACCTTTTGAACTGGTCAAACAACTCCCTAACGAGATTGCCTCAAGAAATGTGAAGAATGCTCACGCTTGGGTTGTCACCCTATGGACAGAAAGGCTTCTCTGCAATTTTTTTTTGAGCTATTAAAATAGAAACCATAAACCAAAAAGAGCCACAAAATGTCAATCATCTAGTGAGAAATCTGCTGCAAATGTATGTCATACAGGCAATTAAATTTTTTATGCTAAGATATATACCAAAAGCCAGCTAAAACTGTTTCTATAGTTTACTCCCACAGAGGTGTCTTGCAAATATGATGATGAAATATTTTAAGGAGAAAGGAAATGTGCTCTTGGATGACCCTGCTTGGGCAGGAAAGTTGGACCAGATGAGCCACTGTGGTCTCTTTCACCCTTACCAATTCTGTAATCCTCTGCAGTAAGTCCTGATTAATTTAGTGGTGAACAGGCTTAGGGCAATATATAGAAAATATTAATTTTATATAAACATTTACATAAATACACACATGTCATTTTTTATTATTATTTTCCATATGCTGGGTATATCTTAAGCTTAATGTGTGCCAGGGTTGCTGAAGACAACAGTAAATTACTTAATTGGTTTTGCTTTAAGCTAAGTTTTTCTTGGGCAATTTACTGTCAAAACCTGCTGAACTCTACTAGTTGTGCATTGAAGAGTTGAATAATGTTTACCTAACACTCTACTGTCAGCTCTTGCTAATACAATCAAGAGGCTGTGCAAAGATTATAAAGTAATAATTCAGTTTTAGATATTCTGAACATGATGCAGTTAAGTCTCTGTTGAAGCAGAGAGAGTCTGGAAAGTATTTTTGACATTGCTTTGGATTAAATTCTCAGTCATTCCAGCGACCAGGGAAGACTGCATAAGAAGCAGCTGAGGACCTGCATAAAAGAGATCTTGTAAAGATCTATTTTCAAACCTTGGAAAACAGAGGTCTACTGTTAGATGATATACAAATTTAAATGCAAAGTTAAAAGCTCTGCAAACTATTTACAGTGATAACAAGAAACATGCAACAATGAAGTAGTCACCTAAGTACCTTTGAAGGAGCTACCAAGACCCTTGCTCATGGAAACCAAAACATACTCTCTATTGACTTGTGGATCACCAAAAAAAGCATATAAAGACATCATTTGATGACTTGTTTTTCCTATTGAATTAGAATATATAAATATTTAAAAATAAAATAATATCGAAAGAGTATACTGTAGTGACCAAGGGGAACAATGTAAAAAGTATTCATTGCAAGCTGTATACCCTAGCAAGAGAATAATTATCATCCCTGTTCAGCTTCTGCTCAGAAATAAAGATTGATTAGATGAAACTCATTTTTCCACAAATAACAATCTTTGTGGATTTTTCTGGATTATGATGATAGTAAACTACAACAGTAAGTGGTCTCTTTTAGTAGTTAAAGCTGACTAAAAATCAGCTGCACTGACATATGTTACAAACAAGACCATGTTATTTGTCCCTGTTGAGTGTCAAGTCTAATATTATTCAAAAAAAACGTTTCAGCTGTGATTTGTGGTTTTGTTACCTAAAAGTATAGGGAAGACTCCTCAATGTCAGTTATGAATGCAATCTGCAGCTTGTACACATCAGACACTGAAGTTTTGTCTTGTTTTGATTGCAGAATAAAAACCCGAATTTAAAAGTGATTTCAGTAAAATTCCTCTTCACTTATTGCATTAAAGCAACAGGCAGTGTTTTGCCTAGAGCCCCCCACAGCATATTAATCCAGCCCTTCCAGCAGCAAAGCATGCTGTCTCACTTTGCGTGGAGAATGCTGCAGACTGGAGAGATGTTCCTCTCTTCATTTCCATCCTCTGTTAGAGCCAAAGATCTATCTTTTTAAAATATGTTTCAAAGGGCTGCAGAATGCAGTATCTGTCAGCAGCAGTTATGTTTGGGTGAATCCTCCGAATTCCTTGTGTGGAGCTTCATTTGGGGTACATACATAGGTGTAATTAGCATGTCTCTACAGTCTTCATCTCACAAAATATGAAATACCACAGATAGCATTAGCTCAAATAACACCAAGGTATTTGCTAGCTATTTTGTATTATCCCCAAAGCTGGTAGCATTTGCTATCAGTAGCTGTAGGATATATAAAGACCTGGAAAAAAAAATAGCTGCAGTTCTGCTCAGGAGCTCACAGCCCTTTACAGGTACAAAACCTTTGTAAATCAATTTGAAGTTACCAAGGGACCACGTAATTGAAGCTAAAGGTAATAATTCCTTGGATGAAAGAGGCCAGAGGGACAACTTTGCAAAAATAAGGCAAATACTTAAGAACTATAACTATTACTCCGTGTTAGTTATTAGACAAACAAATCCTTTTTCTGTCAATAAAAATCTAAAAAGACCTCATTATTACCAATCAACAAATGAAGAGGTTATGCTGAAATTCAAAGGCAAAAGACCTTTCAGCTTTTACACCCCAAAACTATTCCTGGCAGGTAAAGCAGGTGGAAGAATGTCACTGTGAGATGAGCTGTGACTAAGTGCTAAGAGTCATTCAGCTTCTATCACAGCATCTGCAGTTTTCAGAAAGCTTTTGTCAAAAATCCCTCATCAGAGGTTCCTAAGGAAAACTAAATTTTTTATTCATGCTTAATGTTCAGAAACAAATGGTGGCATATACAATCACTTGCCACAGCACAGGGAAGTTGCTGTTCTTCCAGGGCATCTGGGCTGTGGCCTGACAAGAAGCAATAGGGACAGAGAGGGAGTCTGCAAACAAAAGATTTGCTTTGTAAAACCACAATTACACAAGCTCACTCAAGATGGTGCACTCAGTATGGTATTTACAGTTCAGAGCCTATCAGAGCACTAGTAGCTGATTTTCATTTGAGGGCTGAAATTACAGAGTAGATGAGGTTGAAAGAGACCTCTGGAGACTAAGCAGTCCAACTCTCTTGCAAGCAGGGTCAGCTACAGTTTGGTCCAGCCTGTGTTCAGCTGGGGGTTTATATCTCTGAGGAGATCTCCACAGTCTCTGTGGTCACTTTTTTACCTTCCTCACAGATAAAAATGTTCTTTAGATCTTGAGGTGGAATCTCCTGTGTTCAAGCTGGTGTCCATTACCTTTTGTCCTGTCACTGGGCACCACTAAGAAAAGTCTGGCTCCTTCTTCTTTGTCCAACTCCCCACCAGGTATTTTCAGATAGAGATAAACACAAGATCTCTCCTTGGCTTCCTTTCTCCAGGCTGAAGAGTCCCAGCTCTTCCAGACTCTTTGTGCAACAGATGCTCCAGTCCCTTAATCACCTTTGTGGCCCTTCAGTGGTTTCACTCCAGGTTATCCACATTTCTGTCACTCTAGGTCACTCAGATCCAGCATTCCACGTGTGTCTGAGCAGAGAAGAGGAGAAGGATCACCACCCCAGCTTGCTGACAACACTCCTCATGCAGGCCAGGAGACTGTTGGCCTTTTTTCTGCAAGGGTCCACTGCTGGCTTATCCATCTTGGTGCCATCCAGGACCTTCAGATGCTGCTCTCCAAAGCTGTGCTCCAGCCACGACCTATTGTAGTGCATGGGGTCATTCTTCCTCTCCCACAGGACTTTGTGTTTGCTTTTGTTGAACATAAAGGTGTTCCTAACAGCCTGTTTCTCCAGGCTCTTTAAGTGGCAGCCTAACCATTAGCTGCACAGTATTCTCTCTTTCTGCTCCTGATTATTTTGCAGGTTTCCTGAGGTTATGATGGCTTCCTCACTCAGTTGTGGGCTGCCATCTTCTTCCCATCTTGTTCTTTTTTAAAGCTGTCCTCCCTAGACTGGCCAACCTGGGCAAAGATGTTTTTGCCTCACACAATCACACTTGAAGTCTTTCAGGGCTCTGCTGCCTGTACAGCTGTGATGAAAGTCTGAAGGCTGGACAAGCTTTTATGGTATCACTGCAACACCCCAGAGCTGAGTGCCCAGCTTGTGTAGGGTCACAGCTACCCTGGGACAGGCCAAAAGCAGCAGCGTGGTCAAGGACTTCAAAAGTCAGTGCAGCAATCATAATGTTTTCGGTGGTGGTGATTAAAGAAAACGAAGTCAAATATTATAATTAAGTCTGCAGGTTTTGTTTTTATTTTCATTTTTATTTTCTTCAACTAGACAGAAAATAGCACAGGTGCTAGGGGCAGAGGTGTTTCTTGGTTTTCTCTCACATCCCTGGCACCAGGCAACTTCAGCAGCTGCAGGATACTCCAGATCCTCAAGGTCAGGTGCCAGGTATTAGGTGTCAATAGCTAATTCCTAGCTAAACAGTAAAAAACCAGGCCCAAGCAAAACCCAATAACATCCTAAATCATTAGAGAATCAGAGCAGGCATGGATTTTTAGGTATCAGATGAGCAATATGTGATGGTTGGGCATAGTTTCTCAATTTAAAATAATTTTCCCATAAATACATTCAGACCCATTTGCCAGCTTGAGACACCAAACTTTATATATACACACTGAAAACATTGGCTCATTTGGCCTGTCTGGAACTGATAGTTCATAAGGTCAGCAGGTTCTGACTATACTGCATCCTCTCTGCCTTCAGAGAAAAAATCAGCAACAGCCTGAGCGTGCCAACAGGCCATTGGTCTGAGGAAATACACTAAAAGATGCCTTTGATTAGCTCAGCACTTTGGGTTGACTATTTTTACCAAGCACAGATTGCAGCCTGCAGAAGAAGTTGTGAAAACTGACAGTAAAACCAGTAAGCCAAAAATCAGAGAGAGAGAGAGGAAACAAAGGGGTTCTGCAGAAAACAGCACCTGGAAGCAAAGCAGTGCTCAAAAACAAAGGCAAGAAATAGAAGAAATGTTGGATGAACAGTAACTACTGTACGGAACAAACAATGAACAGTGTTCCAGAAAATTCAGATGAATCCCCCAGGCTAATGCAAGTACAAGGTATAAAGCAAATTATCAGATGCAAGAATTGGAAAGGCAATTGTAGAGTATTTAACAGAACATTTTCTTAAAAAAAAATCAAGAGAACAAATGGAAAAATTAAAACTACTTTAAACAAAAGCACAAAAACTGTTTCTAATTACTTTTTCTGACTGATATAATAAAATCTGTGTGATGAAAAATGTGAAATGAGGGGCATAACACAAGATAGATTTGTTTTACACTTATGTATATTTGCAAAATGAGCACATAAGATTTTTATCTTTTTTATCTTTGCTTAAAGGCCCATTGTGGTGATGACTGAATCCAAGCTCCTCTACCCACTCTGGTCCTGTAACAAATGATGACAGCAGTTAATATCTTAGCACTGTCATTACTACTGGCATTATGTCTCCAAGGTTTTTATGCATCCCTACAATACTTACATTCCTTTTTAATCTTCAAGTACAGTTTTAGACTGCATCATCTGCCAAAATCAGGTTCTGAGGCTCCTTATGGATCTTCTTATATGAACTCTATGTATGAATGAGCCAGTTAACTCAAAGGTAAAGTGGTATCTTTTAAGGGGATTTACTGTGAGTGCAGATGCATCACTATTTCTCACTGTCAGCCTGCAAAGAGCTTAGTGTTGGCATCAAGGATACAAATAAGATGCAAAGTGGTTTTCATTGACAGCAAAAAGCTAAACCTGTGTGGCTCATGTTAAAAATGCAAAGCACATTTTAGAGTGCACTGGGTACTTAAAGAAAAGAAAAGAAGAAAAAGATCATTTTCCCAGGGCATGTCACACAAATTTAGTCTAGAATAATGCTATATGTCAGAGGCAGCCATGATTTTGCAGCTGAATTTCAATGTTGCCTTTTCTTTCTTCTGTCTCACCCTACCAGGTGCCATTCTCCTTTGAAAACTACTCTTCTCTTACAGATTGCTGCTGCTACCTTGTCACAGCCCCTCCTGCCTCCATCTGCCACTGCCTCCTCATGGGCCATCACTTCTCACCAACTTCAGCCTGAGGAAGAGAAAAAAAAACCCCAAAGTAGGTCTTCTTTCATCTTACCTCTAATAATGCTCTACCTCTTCAGACAGAAACAGGGATATATGTACATCTAAAAAAGTGTCTCTAAATAAAATGAGTCACACACAGTTCAGGATTACTCTCTCTACACAGATGAAAGAGGGTGAAAAAGCAATATTTCCTTCTGGGTCTCCTGTAGGTCCCAGATGCCATGGTAGGGAACAAAAAGGCTTGTGCAGTTTTGAATAGCCCTCTGTCAGAGCGGGCACCCTGCCAGCCTGTGCCAGACACGGCTGCTGAGCCCGCTGGGGATGCAGTGCTGGGGGAGAAAGGCCCCAGGAAACCAAAAATGGAGAAAGGCTTATCAGGCCTGGAGACAAGGAGTGACACAAAGTCAGTAGGAAATAGATATCCAGGGTAATGGGTCAGGGGCAAAGTGGAGAAAGAGGAAAGAAGGTAAGACCTGGAAGTACTGCTATGTGCTTTGCTTTTTCCCTATGCAGGCTCCCCAGCCCTTCCATGCATTTGCCATACCTCACATTTAACTCCTCGAAGCGTGGTTTTACAGCAGTCTTAGTGACTTCCTTTCAGGTTGCATTTCACTGATGAAATTCCTCAAAACTTTTGCTTCCTCCAAATCCCACTTTGCTGCTCAGTCTCTACTCTGTAGCAGCATCACACTTCATGTTGTTCCTGAAAGTTTTCAGTGACTGAAAACATTGTACATGGAACTACGGAGGAGAGCAAAAAAAATCACCAGCCAAACACAAACTTTGTTAGAACTCTCTTTTCTCAAAATGCAGCAAGACATCTCCTGAAGATAACTATCCCTCACATACTTCACTTTATATACAAAATTATTTGCTCGCCTGACTGCTGTCCAGCCAGGGCTCTGAAAATGTGTTTTGAAAACACCTCTGTTCCCTGGAAAACACAAGAAAACTTAAAGAGAAAGCAAGGGAATAATCCTAATAATTTTTTATTACACCTTCTGATAAAACCTTCAATTTATTCAGACCAAAATTTATTTGCAAGTAACTGAAAAGGCATTCAGGCCCAGAGCTTTAGCACACTATGCTCTCACTCCTGTCTCCAAGTTTTATCCCTGCTTATATATAGCCAGCCCCCTGCTGCTGTACACGGGCAGCAGCTCACAGCCTCCCCCCTGCTCACAGGGAGAATCCTGTCCTGGAACACCGTGTACTCCCACAGGCATTACCATAATCTCATTTAAGGCACGGAACGCTGCAGCCATGCTCTGCACCAGAAAAGAATTTCTGCAGCAAGGCAGAGGGAGCAGCAGGCATTTTGTCACCCTGAAAAGGCAGGGCTGGCCTGTTCTGACAGCCACTGCCTGCAGCTACCTCCTCCCTCCTCTTCTAAGTTGCCATGTGCATGTAACCACAGTGGCAAAAAATGTCCTTCTTCAGGTTTCTAACCAGAATTAGAGGCAGAGGTATGACCATGCATCCTTGTTCTCTTCATTCCAGCTGTCCATCTCCAGCAGAGAGGGGGAGCACCCTGCTGGATGGGCCCATGAGTAGACAGGCTCAGTTTGCAAAGGTTTCCTTCTAAATAACTGTGCCATTTACCCCCTTTCTTTGCTGAGGCAGCAGAACATGAGATAGGCACTTCTTAGAGGCCTGAGCTTGCTTCTGGCATCCAATAAATCAAACTGAACAAGCACTGAGACATCAAATTGTAAACTGAACCAGCTGAGCAGGGGCACCTCTTTGTACTCCTAACAAACCTCTGTACTGGAAGCAGCCCAATAGACAGAGAAAACAAAACTCTTACAACACAACATCAGAATCAAAACAATGCACACAAGAAAAGTGCAAGAATTACAGCTCAACTGTATCATACTTCTCTATTCCCATAGTCCAAAATAGGTCCAGCATGGCTACAGTAGAACAAGAGTCAAATTGCAACAGAAATATGAGGACACATGCCTCACCTTCAAGATTATTTTCTCATTAGTACATATTTCAATTCCATTTAAGATCCTTGTTTTGTGTTTTTATGGTACCAGATTGTTTGATTAATCTGGAATTAGTCTAAAATAACTGACTCTGAAATACTGTTCAACGTGATGCTTTATCTCTTGATTAAACACAGTTCAGTAAGGAACTTGATGCATGGCGTCATTGAGCATGCTGTACTAGAAATCTGGTTAAAATAATTAATTAAGGGGGTTTTTTTATTATGTCAGTTTCAGAAAACTTGAAAGGATCCCTAAGTCAAAAATTAAAGTACTGCATGAGATTGTTGAGTAGGCCTGCTCTTGTCCATCAAATGAAAAATAAGGCACCTGTCTAGAAACCATGTTTTTCTGGCTGTGCAACCTCAGAAAACTGCTCCTTCCCATCTTCCCCAGCCTGCTCACACTCCACAAGCAAGACACAGTTATTCCACAGGATCTTTCATCTTCCCTTGTTCCGGATGTTATGCTTTGCTCTTTGAGGAGACGCCTTTACCTCAGATCCTGGATGAACTGACTGTTTCCTGCTGGAAGGGATATTGTTGGGAAAGATGGGATAGGAAGGACTTATGAATACAACTGCATGGTAAGAAATACTGTAGATGTAAAACCTGAGTGAAATAGGAATGAAAGCCAGTTTTGAGATGTGTGCATGGCAGGCAGGAGGACAGGGATGAGCTGAAGACAGGAAAACAAAAGACAAGAATGTTGCCTTTCCACCTTGGCAGAGGCATCCGGGAACAAGTACATAGGAAAGAAGTCTATAGAGTTTAGAATATAAAATGACATGGTAATGTAGTAGTTCTCATAGGCTGCATGCAAAGTTTGTAGGTTTTGTATCTCACGCCGGTTGGTCACTGTAAATTAGAATATTCAACACAAAAAGAGATAGAATGGATTGGAACAAGAGAATCACGCTCTTCTCCTCTCTTCTCTCTTCTCCTCTCTTGTCCTGGCTCCCCTACCTTTTTCCCTTACCTCTCTCTTCTCCTGGGTCTCCTACTCTCTCCTCTGGCCCTCTCACCCTTCTTCCCTTACTTCTTTTGGCCCATCTCCTCTCCTCTCTCTCACCTCACTTGCTCCTGCTTTCTCCCCACGTTTTCCCCCTGTTCCTACCCCATTTTTACCCCTTATCTCTCTTCTATCTCTCTCTCTCCCCATTCTCTCTTTAGGGCTTTGCTCCAGCCCAGGCTGGTGGCTGAAGGCAAAGCCCTCTTTACCCATGACCCTTGTAATAATAAATCCACGTGTTTCTAGAACATCTCAGGTCTGCAAAGTTCCTTATCCCTGCCATCCACGGAAAAATTGCTACAGGATATGTTAAATTTTTGCCCCAAGACCAGGCTGGAAGGACCACAAGAGGAGGCTCCTGAAGCCCATCCTCTGAGCCGCTGCTGGAGAACAGCGCTGGCCACTCACAGGCAGAAGTCAGGACAAACAAAGGGCTGTTTGTACAGCATTTCCCATCAGCCCTCCCTCCCTCTTCTCATCCCTGCTAGCTTTAGCTCTCTCTGGGTACATCTAAAAAGATACAGCTGCCAAGAAAGTGGAAGGGAGTGAACCAGAAGAGAAAGGTACGTTTTGCTCCTGAAATTATCCTTGTCTACTTGTTCTGCTCCTTCTAGTAACAGAATACAGAATTAGAAATACCTATGGGAGCATGCAGAAGAAGATTTGGGAGAAGCTGGTATAGAGCAGGCAAGAGGCACCATTCAAGACAGTTGCATGGTTGGGATCCAGATCAAAATAATTCTTTTACTATCTTGCTTTTCTTCTAAGTTGGATACTACATAGTAACATCTGAAGTCACCAAATAGACTATATTGCTTTCCAGTGCTCAATATAATATAGAGAGAGGTGTCTTCACAATGAATTGCTGTCTTAAAGAAAACTAATGGGGTTTAATGAGAATTCACTTTCTAGAAAGAATCATGGTATTGATGACAATTACAAAGCAGTAATTCACTGAATTCATCCTCAGCAGAATAGCTGCTGTCCTTACAGTGCACCAGCTGTTCAAGTAAAATAGATTTGGGACTTCATTTTTAAAATGGAAAAAATTCTTTACAATATTACCAGTTATGCAGTTCTTGTGTAATGATTTTTAGTAACGCACTAATAAACCTAACTATCAAGCACTAACACACCTAAATACTAAATACTCAGCATCTTACAGGTGTTTGTGAAAGGCAAACTTGACAAATAAATAAACACTAAAATACATTTAATTTTGAATCAGTGAAACAATTTTAATATAAATTTGCTTTTTAAGTGCAACTTGTTAACCTGGCATATGCCTCTGGACAGACTGGAACACAACATACACCAAAAGTGTACCGATTGATATATTTCTTGTTTTCAACATTAGGCAACTAGAAATACAGCCTACTTATGGGGAAAAAGAGGGTATATTTAATGAAGGATTGATATTTTTAATGGTTGATAGACCAACCTACAAATATTTCTATTTTTCCAAACACGCATGATCTCTAGAAGTGCCAAAATACACAATTTGTGCCATTTCTCAGTTTTCTCTATTTCTAACACCTGAGCTCCTACTGATACTGTGTGGCCTTTAAAGGACATCACTTCTCATGAACTATTACCCTGTTGTTCTTGGATGAGGAGGCTGAGACTTGGGGTTTTCTCTTCAGTCTGATTACCTCTGCACCTAGCGGATCCAAAGACTAGATGGTGCCAAATTGCCCAGCAAGATAATTCAAACACTCTCAGCTTAACAAGCAGAGACAGCACTAATTCCTGACTCATCACGCATATTCCCAAACTAACCATTTTCCTTTAGGAAAAGTTCCAAACTATTTCAAAGCACTTGTATTCCCAGGTGTATTTGGTCTTGAACTTTACTTACACCATGTCAAAATAATCAAAATAATTAACTGAAAAGAACTTACGTAAATGCAAGGAGCTCGTTTTCGGTACTTTTAGACGGTTTTACTCCTGCTAAGATTTGAAATGATAAAATCTTGATAGAGCCAGCTGGTCAGGCTTAGCATGCCTGGCATTGCTACCTTTTCAGAAGGTTTTCATATAAAAAAGGAACTTTAAGAGGATGCTTGCTTGCAATGAATGAGTCTTTGAGGCACATTAGTGATTGGATTTGTTCATCGCATTTCCCTGACTTGTTTTATGGAAAAGCCTATCGTCTGTGCTTTGCAAAAGCAGACAATGCCTTTGACACTCATTTTGAAATAAACATGCACATAGTAGCTCTGTTCTTTACCTAGGCAATCAGTGACACTGCAACATCTGTTCAGCCACACTTAGGAAAAGACGTTGCAGCAGTTTGTCAGACAGAAATGCTGCGTCTGAAAGGTGTGCTGAGTTTACCTGCATCAATCCTGTGCAGGGAGCTGATGAAAAGGTCTTTTGACAAGAAGTTTCTGTTTGACTGTGATCTGCAAAAAAAAAAAAAAAAAAAAAAAACAAAAAAAAAAAAAAACCAAAAAACCCCCACAAAAACAACAAACAAACAAACAAAACCAGAGGAAATATTTAAGCAGAAAAAAAATTATAATTTTTTTTCTGAATAATAATAGTAATAATGTTTATCATTGGTAAGATGCATAACTGGTCAGAGGAGCTGTCTATCCATAGCTCTCCAGCATGTTCACTTTGCTAATACTGATTTTGGCACCCACCCATAGAAACCCTCCTAATGAAACACTACTGCAATATCCTATTATTTTTCAAGGCAAGTAGTGAGTTACAGAATCACCTTAAAAACTGTAGGTCGCGATTTTTGAATTTAGCGATTTGACGGTGTATAGAGAATGTGCCTATTTTCAGGACAGATGTGCCTATTTTCCAGGAAGCGAATTCCTACAAATTTTGAGGAGATAGGCAGCTGGCAACAAATTCAAATGAGCATTTCAGTTGAACTCCAGGTAGGGAAAGATCACCTGAATTACTAGAAATTTTTTAAAAGTTCACAAGACAAGGTATCACAAATGCCTCATCCTCAGCAGAACACAGAATAATCCAACCACAGGAAATTTTCTTCCAATAAATACTTAATTATTTAAGCTCAACTATTTGAAGAAAAGATTAAATTGTAGTCCCTGAAACTGGCATTTATCTAGGTATAGTATAAATACTTTTTTTCTCTTTAAGCATTAGACTTCTCTGAGCAGAACCCTCATAACTAAAGTGTTTATACTCCCACAAAATTAAACCATAAATATAATAATACAGATTCTTTGCTCAAGTAAAAAACACCAGCCAAGGTTAGAACAATGTTTACTTTATTTGAGTAGTAGTTTTGAGGTCTAAAACTAATAAAGACAATATGTTATTCAATACTGCACTCTGAGGTAATTAAAAATAGATCCCCAAGGCTCCATTACTAGCAGTTTATAGGAGTCTTCTACTCAAAAGTTCCCATACAGGTTCATGGAAACTAAAAGGAATTACTCAATGAATTTTGCTTCTACAACAAAAGCCAAAAAAATACAGAAGAGCTTATTTTCACTTTACTCGTGTTCTTTAATACATTGGCCACTTTTTAACATTTTATTTGGCTACTGATGTTCAAAAAACCCCAAACTTTTAAATATAAAAATAAATAACCAAAAAACTTTGAGGTGTTGTATTTTATCCCTAATATGAATCTGAATTTCCAGATTTTCTTACATGGCATTTTATTCATTGGCTGAAAAAATGGAAGATAAGATAGCTGCGGTAAAGAAAACTACCTGAGAAAAATGACTAAAAACTACTGTAAATTAAATATTTAAAAGTTTACTGTTTGTTTTTCAAGGGTGATCTCAAGATTTTTACAAAGTAACCCATATTATAGTCACATCTACAGCTGGCATACCTCATTTTTTTCCTTATCTAGATAATAGCTCTACCATCTTAAATTCACCTTTGATAGTCTTTGATGAGACACTGCCTTACACCTTGTTATTTTTGGGTAAACACATTCTAATCTTTGGCCCAACAAGGAAGACCAGGGCTGGCCCATGATGTCATGCCATGGCATCAATTCCAAAGTGCCAAGATGAAGGACAGCAGAGTCTTCCTTAAGTCTTACACAAGAAAAATAATGAGCACACGGGGTGGGTGCTGGGCAGAGCTGGTCATTCCTTAGGTTCATTTTCAGAGCAGAATTCATATTTAAATTCAGTTAAGAGAATAGATCTATTTTGTTTGAGCATGAGCAAAGGTAAAAAACCCACTCTCTTTCCTAATACCAATAAAAGCTCAGTTGAAAAAGCCTAATTTAAAAGTGGATGCAAGTTCAAGGATCCAAAGCTTTGTGGCATGGTCAGACTGTGCAAAGCAGCACAGAACAGCAGAGCTCATGTTGAACAGAACTATGGAAAGCCTAGTGGCCAGCAGGAGAGTTTTGCAAGGGACAATTTATCCCACCTTTTAAAAAACCAGTTAAACCTTAATGATCTTCAATAGCAAGACTCAACTAAGCAGTCTGCAGCACTAAAAAATCCTAATAAAGAAGATTCTTCATCGTGCTGTATCATAGCAGAGCCCAGGGCAACACTGTTGACAGCTTTGGCTTCCTTGGCTGCTTAATGCCTCAGTTTCTCACACAGCCCATGACACAGGATTCAATCAGCAAGCAGTTTTTCCACAGCTTTGACAGGGAAGGATACTATTTATTTTATGTGAGTGACTCTTGTTTTGACAGGCAAAGTGGCCAGGAAGGCAAGGACTCACACCCAGACATTTCCCCTTGGTTTGGTAGTAATCGATACAATCACTTACAGTACCAAGAAAACACGGCCAGCTCAAAGCAATTTTCTCAAGGTGAGAGGCCAAAGAAACAAAATTGCCAGCATCAGAAGCCTCAATTCCCAATGAAAGGATTCCCAAGGTTGCACAGAAAGTAATGAATACCAATTCTGCTGCAATATTATTTACCTCCTAGGAGAAAACACTCTCCAGCTCTCAGGCTCAAATGAAAGAAAAAGAAAAGTGCAAGGCAGAAAGCAAATCAAGGGAAGAGGTCTATTCAGCAGCAATACCTGTGTGTCACGTAGCTCGTTTCTCTTTAGCATCCCGCTGTGGGAAGCTTGGCAGAAATGAAGATGGTCTTGGTGCTGTTGCTGAGCACCCTCCTGGGCACGCCTGCCATGCCTCCCCATCGCCCTGCCTGTCACAAGAGGGTCCTCCAGGAGCACAGCTGTCACAGCCTCCCCGAGAGCAAGGAGAACCTCCGGCACATCCATGATGGTCTGCGAGATCACTTCTGGGAAGGGAAGGGCTGTGAGGTGATCTGTTACTGCAACTTGAATGAATTGCTTTGCTGCCCAAAGTAAGATCACAGTCATTTCGTGTAAACTTGTATAGTTCTTCACAACTGCCCATTATATTTCCATCATTTTGCAGTTTCCACACGTGGAATAAGCTATAATTTTAAAGAAATTCATCACTTCAGATGGTTTGAAATGATACCAAGATATAGCCAATTTTCTGTTGCTGTCAGTTTTAAGGATTTGTTTTTCAGGGGCTCACCTAGGATGTGCTTAGCATATTTTATAAACCTCCCTGTCCTATTAACAGGGACTTCAACATTTGAATCATCCAACTTTTGACTCCTCTGTCTGATCCAAACCAAGAATAACTACATCAAACCCTTATTCACAGCATTTTGCAATGAAGATGTTTTCAGACCACAAAAAAATCCTATTTGATTTCTCTTCCAGGGAAGAGAACTGTATTGCTATTCTAAAGTGCACGCACATATATCAGCTGAACAAGTAATTCTGTAAAAATAGCTGTTAAAAGCAGAAAAGCAAAGGAGGGGCACAGAGGTTCACACATACTTGTTTAAGGCAAGGCAAAGATTGAGCCCAAGAGCATCAACATCTCCCTGACTTGCTGACAAAGTCTAACAGTGAAGTTCTCACTGAACATGGGGTTTTTGTTGTGCTTACATAGAAAGAATGTAACTGAGTTAAATAAACACCATCAGCCCATACTGGTTTTAGGTAATAAAATGTATTAAGAGGTATTATTTCATTCAGCTTTTCAGCAACATGTTTTCTTCAGTAAATTTGGATTAGAAATATCAACAGTTCAAAACTTACTAATACTTCAGAGGCACCAAAATGTGATGGCATTATACAGGCAAGCAAAAATGATTTTTCATATGTGCTCCTTTTAACACTCATTTCTCAAGTCCCCTAAAATCCAATAAAGGCAACTTTTCAGCACTCCTGTAAGAGACTCAGGTTGAACCAAGTGAGAAAGACTTTTAAAGCTAAAAATCTCACATTGAAACTGAGAGAAGGGTTTAACTAAGATTTTCATCTTTAACTTTCCCTAAAACCAGATATGGTGTCCTCACCCTGAAGCACCTTTTGGGTCTTTAGCCTCAGGCTCTGAGCAGCACAGTAAAGCCTCTTCCTTTGATACAAACACAGAAGAAAATACTCCTTCCACCATCCTGAGGGACACAAGACCAGCTTTGCATCTGTGCTCTCAGGACAAACTGCACTAAAACAGTATGTGTGCACATGCCAAAGTAATTTATTTTGATAATATAATCTACTGATAAGTTTATTTTCTCAAAGTTAAAATACCAGGGTGGAGTTCTGCAACCCAGTCAACCATTGAAAATTTTGTCATTGCTCCCACAGCAGGCCAGCAGAAGTAGAAACACAGTATCTTCATCCAGACCTGCAGTCGCATTTGCATTTCTGGAAGGACATCCCCCACACAGAGTAATCCCACATATATTGTTATATATGCTGAAAAATATCCACAGCGGGAAATGCATGTCATGTTAAAGCTCTAATAAACCAACAATCTTATTGTTTAAATATGTGATCCTATCTTTCAGGGATATTTTCTTTGGACCAAAGGTATCTTTTGTGATCCCCTGCAACAGTCAATGATTCAAGTCTGCAAGTGAAGATAACAGACATCATTCTACAATCATGTAATAACGTTTTCAAGGGGAAAAACAAAACCACCACCAACAAAAAACCCCTTCTTTTCTAACCACAAGTCACTGCCTCACTTCACTCTGTAGAAAGAATTTCCTTTCTATACCTTTATGGAGTATCAAATATGTAAGAAGTTTCCTTTTCAAATCCAGTAGCTGACCTAATTTACATAAAGCCATTTCCATGGTTTAACAGACTGTACAAGCTCCTAATGTATCCTAATATGCATCCCCCAGCAAAAAAGGTAACTCTCCTTACTGGGCACAATATCATTAACTAGTTTGGACAAAGAAACTTCAAGCCTAAGCCTTCATGTTGTTAGGAACATGACTCTCAGAGCAACTTACAGCAGTGCAGCCTCCTATTCCATTATTGCCATCACACTTTCAAAGCAGTTTTAAGCTGAATCCAGTCAGTCCCTGGCACTTCTGAAAGAGAAAGCTCCCTACCTCTGTTTAGGCATCTTAAAATATATACACATACAAAGGCATGTATTTCCATATTTGAAAGTATTTCACTGGAAAAAAAAAAAAAAAAAAAAAAAAAAAAAAAAAAAAAAAAAAAAAAAAAATTGACATTAATAGTACTAAAGCACACTTGGGTCTTATGTCTAACTGGTCACCTGCCTTGACTATGCAATCTCTAAACCCTTAAATTGCTTAATCTTAGCATTGAACACTTAAAAATATTAGAACAACTGAGTTTTTAATCAAGCTCTGTTTGAAATACAGCACCCCAAAATTAAGTTTAAATGCTGCCTTTTTTTAGGCTAGCCCTGTAAGGCAATAGCTACAGAAAACTCAGAGATAATTATCTTAATATTTAAGAAGTATTGTGATATATGAGATAGATACAAAGAAACATAATTTTTTGACCATTTTTCTGTTATACCACAATCTGTATTGGCAGGTATTGAGAGGTGACCACATAATTTTAAGCAGTTACCTGAACAAGTCAGGCTTCCACATATGAACTCTTTAGCTCTCAAGTCAGTCCCATGAAAAGTGTGCAGTACTGAAGGAACTGTGCAGTCTTCCCTGCTCAAAAAATGTGCTGTTCACCTACTAATCTTACACATTGGCCCAAACTGCTACCACAAGTTTACCACACTTACTTCATGTGTCAGCATGAAACATCACCATGGCTGTTTTTCTTCTTGTTAGTAAAAAGGGTTGATACTGGGTGAGGGGGTGATTATACACAGCCAATAATAAATGTTTGTACTGTGCACTGTGTCTGTGTGTACTATTTTTGCCCTACTGACTGTTAAACAGTTTGTGTCACCAGGCTTTTCAAGCCTTGCTTGTGTATTTATTCAAGCAGATTAATTTGGGCTTCCTACCAAATAATCAATTGAGAGTAAAATAAACCCCATAAATCTGGCAATCCAGTGAAAATACCCCAAGTCAGCACTCCGCAAAAACACTTAAGGTATGTGCTCTCGTGTAAAGGCCTCTACAAGCTTTTAGAGTATGTTAACTCCTGTTGTTTGTGCCATCGTTTCTACAAGAATCACATTGCATATGCCTGGCATTCACAGCTTTGCAAAGTAGCCATAGCAAAAGCATTTAGAGGCAGCTACAAAGCCGGGTACTAAAGGAGGTGGCTTTCAGTTTCCTTCCTTCCATGACTCCTGGAAAATCCACAATCCACTGGGGCAAGATAGGGTCACTTAAGCTACTACTTTAAGGCTGACTTTCCATAAAAACTTGCTTTTGTTTCTTTCCCTCCTCTCCTTCCCTCACACAGCTTCTTCTACAGGTCCTGCCAGGCCTAGGTGAGAACATTCAACTCTGTCATGCACTCATAAAAAAACTCTTTATCCTTTGGATGCCCCATCCATGACTATGTTCCTTGGCTTTTTATGGAACTCGCTCTTTGAAAGTAAGAAGCCTGAATGTGTGCAAAGGACATTTAGTAAACAAATTGACAGTTTGCCACAAAATGGGCATGAAAATGTATCTTCAAAGGAGCACCAATTTTAGCTGTCACTAGCTAGATATCACCATCTTGAACTTAGGCCAGCACTGCAGAACTGTATTGTGGAAATACATAAAGCAGTACAAGTGAAAGAAATCATCCCACTGAGAGATACTGGGAACACAGCCAGTTTGAGGTTAGGGTTTATCATCATTCAGTTCTATGCAAGCATCACAGGTCAAAAAAACCAAAGTGAAGCATCTTAGTTGTAGTGATGCCAGCAGAGTAGTAATTTTCAAAAAAACTGAAAGATTAGCATCAAGATTAGATCATGTAGATATTGCTTTCTTGTTTTTCCCAAATTAAGAAAAAAACTTACAAAGATCTGATAAGGTTAGGAGTTGCAACGAATGCTAACTGAACAAGCTGAAGCCATGTCCTCCCCAGCTTCAAGATGAAAAATGTTTTCCCTCAGCTTTTTATTCATCCTGTGTGCACAGCTTTGAGCAGAAAGAAATCATATTCCATACACCACACATTTTGACTGGCACAGTAGTTGATAATACAAGAAGCCATTCATAATTCCATCTTCAACATCAGAATTTTCTAAGACAATCAACTGAAAGCCTAAGTATTGCTGGATATTATTCCTCCTAAGTTACCGTAAGTTTTGGGTTTGTTCTGTTTAAACAGGCCTGAGCTAATCCACCCAGTGGAAAAGAAACACTGTGCCTCTTAGAAGAGACGGTATTGACCCCACACAGCCTTGACTCTCATTCTCCAATTAAGTTCTTAGCAGCAGTCCATGCAGACAAATGGAAAGTCAGCAGGTAAAGGATTTCTTACCGAGTCAAAGGATTTCTCAGCACAGAAAGCTGCAGCAGTCTCTTCGTCTGTACTTACAGCTTTGAAATACAAGAGCTGCATTTTTTTCATTTTAATATAGGAGCAGGAAGGCCTCAGTGCTTTGAAGCACGTAACTCCACAATGACAAAACGAATAAACAAATCAGAAAATCCTCCAATTCTTATTTCCAAAGGGGAAAAAAGTGTTACTCAGCCACTCCTGCCCAGCTAAGAACAGAACTGACACTTAAAGACTTTCACCATAGGAAAAAGAACCTATTGACAAGTCTGCTACAGCTTTTTTTTTTTAAAGGCATTGATTGCATCATGAGCACTTGAGGTACATTTATAAATATATCCTTGGCACATTTTAATTGAAAAATATTTTAATATTATTACATACTTCATCAAAGCTTAACTATTAGATACAAGTATCATAGAATGATAGAATATGCTGAGCTGGATGGGACCCGTCAGGATCATCGAGTCCAACTCATTAAAATTACAGACACACCCATTTGAGCAACAATATCAGTGATATTTATTTAAAATACTTTTGCTGAGGAAATTTTTTTCATAAGAGATGGTTTTCAAACAAATCAGCAAGGTTATGAAAAATAAAACAGGCAAACTCTCTCAGGAGAAAAAGTTACAAAGAAAGCTTTTGTATATCAACAAAACCTCAGTCTTTTGATTTGCAGCCTGAGTCTCAGTCCCAACCTTTTCTGCCTAATGAACCCCACTATCCATCTTTAGATCTGATTTGTTCTTATCATTCTTCACCGAGTAGATGAAGTATGTTAAGGTGTCCTTTTCATTCACTGGAATTGTCCTAAAATGGCAGCCAATTATCTATAAAAGAAGAATGCAAGGAAATTAAACAATCACTCTTACATAAAAAACTGAAGATTCAAATTTAAATATACCACAATAAAGTTTAAAAGACCGATTAGGAAGCTTATAAAAAAAGGAAATGCTGCCTCTCTTCAGAAGTCTTTAGTAGTCATAGAAAGGTAAACAGGAACCATTCTACTCATAACTGTGAACTAAATATAGCAGATTGTACTCCTATTTCCAAAGTCAAAAGTTGAGGAATTTTTCAGGGGAAAAACCCCTCAATGCTATCAGAACAACTAAACACCTGTTTAGTTAAAGCTTGAATATAACAGGTAATGAGTGCAGAATATCAACAGTGACAGCACAGTTATGAGAGGCTACTGCTCTCCACTCAGCTTGAGAGGTGGTGTCTGCATCAAATCACACACAGAAACACCTAACACAACACAAGATTTATCAGAGAACTATAACTGAACATTCAGCTCTTTAAAACAGAGCTATCAATGAAAATTCACCATGCTGTAATTATTGAAATGTGACAATCTGTGAGCACTTCTTGAATCGCTTGTCACTTCAGCAGCCTTTCCCTTCACCAAAATGAACACCAGCTTTAAAACAAAGTTGCAAAACATTGTAATTGAGTCTGTTCTCTGGCTTTTTGCCAGACTGGTTATTAAAATTATGAAGTGAAAAACATGGAACTACTCACTTAAGCACCAGAGGATATAAGAATATATGTTTAGCCTAACTAAAAAGTTAGGAAGCTTTCTAAACTCTATCCCAAAAGCATTCATAGAGAAGCAGCTTGATACAGTAATGTGAAGTGAACTTTCAGTAACAGCCAGAGCAGTGTCTATGGTATGTTAGGACAGATTACAAGGAATCCAATGTATTGTATATTAAGGAAGCTCTCTGAATACCTGCAGATCAGACAAATCCAGCACGTGGCAGAAGCAGCTTTGCCCATGCACACCATGCAGCACTGGAATAACCTAGTGCAAGTAGCATTTGACATGTACCTAAAGCAGACCCTTTGAAACACCAGCTTTGCAGAAAAAAAAATGCTTGTGCTTTCTCAAATCACAGTCTGCTAATTCAAGAGCTAATCTACATACAGGAATATGGAAGACTGATTTTGCATTCTTACACTTAGTGGCAACAGGACTATTCTTTTACAGTTCAGCCTTGAGATCACCCATACCTTTAAGAGCCTTGCTTTTAATCCACACGGATTAAGGAGGAATGAAAACAGTGTCTACACTTAAATACAGCTGAATGTATCACTGCACAAAAGTGAAGAATCAGTAACAAACACCAGCTCTTCCACTTACTTACATCAATATGCTGTGAGTGCACCTTTGCAGCACTAAAGAATTCCTTTAAAATTGCACTCATGCGAAGCAGAGATGCTAACATACAGCTGTACTGACATGCAGCTTCAGCACTTTTAGAAACAGTGCATTCCATACAATTCCAGTTTTCTGACAGCAGATTCCAGTGGAGTTAACAGAATTAATTATCAATAGAAGCATGTTTTTTCATGTTTCTGTACTTTATATATACAGAAACCTATGGTTGCAGTAACTAGTTTTTTAAAGTAAAGTCTGAACCTTGCCAGAATTTCACTGACACCTCTCAATTCCTAGTTCTTTTCAGCAGGACATTTCAGGTGAAGTTGTGATTGATGCACAGACAGAATAAATCCATGATTCTATGATATTTGGGGGCATGAAGATCATCTTACTGTTCCAGTTCAACACTGTGCTTTTAAGCAGCAAACACTCCTTTTGGAAGTTAAGAGTCCCTCCTCTGGAAAGCTCTTACTTTTGATTTACTTGGCTCAGGAGCTGTGGCCAATGAAGGAAGCTAGATAAGCAGCTCCCTTTTGTTCTCCTAAAATCCAGATTATATAGGTACTTTATGCAAGGATCACAGTGCATAGAAAACCACATGCCACAGCAAGTTGCATTTTCTATTATGGGAAACACTCATACGTACTTCAACAAGCTGTGCTTTGTTAAGTCCCGGTCTGGTCTGTAGCTTGAAGTGTCTTTTGTACCTTCGAAGTGTGTTTACTTGTAACTGATATAAATCAACCTAGAAGAAAAGAGGGGAAAGGGGAAGAAAACAATCTAATATAAATTTTTAAAAATCAGTCATTAATAGTTCGCCTCACAAAAACATTTTGGAAACTCACAGATACGCAAGTGTAAACAGTCAGCTCAGCAGATGTCATTTTGACAAAAAACAAACCCCACCCTGCACCTTCCAGCAGAAAGGAAAATAGCCCAGCTCCACTTAAGAGGTTTTGTTGTTACTAAGCATGCCTCTACCTCCCTTTAGCTGTGGACAGTATTTAGAACTCATTATTGTACTTTCATCTGTTCTGCGTTTTCTGTTTGCTTCCCAGTTCCAGCACGATAACAAGAAACCCAATAACAACTTTCATATAACATCTATGAAGATGCTGAGTCAAAGGATGCCCTTATATTGTGATTTCAGCCATTAAATCTTATATAGATTACATACAAGACACAGCACATCTGCACCATGAAAGATCATGTATCAGAATCAGGACAAAGTCTAGAGCACAAGTGCTTTTGGCTTGAGGTGAGAAAAGAACCCAAATGTATCTCTGCTACACAAGCAAAATGCAGTAGTTATGTGCATGGGTATAAATGTTCAAAACTCTTTCTCAGTGTCAGTCAACAGTTGAAAGAATTACACAAAGTCCTCTCAGGGATACAAATACACAGTCTTAATCCAGTACTGGGTCAGTTTTGAATCCTATGTACTGTGATCAGTCACTTCTCCTGGCAACAGCTTACCCTCCCATCCTCCCTGACAACCTAAGAGAGCTTAATCAGATGACTGAATGAGAGAGCAAGCACAGAAAGCAGGCTGAATGAGAAATTCTATTAGGGCAGTTGCAATTACAACAGTATTCTCCAAATTCACTGCATTAAAGATTGATGAAGGCATTCGCTTTTATTTAACAGTCTCACTGCAGAACACTTAAGTGCTACTGCACACAGTGGCAACCTGGCCAGACTTGAAGTGAGGCCACCTCGCATGATAAAGGATGTTTGGTGTTTCTAAATTTTACACGGCATTAAATTCTACTTCCCAGGCCACAGTGAGGAAGCCACCCTTGCAGCATCAATCACGCAAAAGAGGAACAGCAGCTTTTCACCAAGCCCCAGAAGCTACCAGTACTGCAGGAATCTTTTCCAACCAACATAAAGATTGTCATGACTGAGATGGAAGCAGCAGAGCCCTACAACTGTTCACAAGAATGATACTTTTTTCCTTGGCAAACTGGGTAATAATTGAAAATAAAGGTGGTCAAGGGCGAATAGGTATCTTAAGGCATACAGTAGTTACAAGGAATGAGCATACTGCCCTTGTCCAAACAGCCAGCTGACACTCCTTAAAAATAGTTCCCAGTTTTCTTTTTTGTAATAATACTGTTAAGAAAAAGCAAGCTTGTTTTCTTGTTCTGGATCTATCTGCCAGTAGTGACATGTTTTATAATGCTGGCATAAGAAAACAAAACAGGCTTCCAGGAGAGCTGCAATTATACAGTGTCACAGAGCTACCTGAAGTCACTCACAGCACCAGCTTTAGAAAGAACTTTCCAAGAAACAATCCCAGATATTTAACAGACAGACACCACCACCCAGCATCAAACTACTTTCAATCTCCTAAAATCCTCTTATGCAGAGCCTTCAGACTGAAGCCCCGTGCCTAAAGGCACACATTCCTGCACAAAGTTTCCTCACTTAGTTGCTGTTATCTGCAGATGCCAACCATAAGGATGCCATTAAATTAACACTTACAGAGCAATTTCTGAAGAATGTTTTAACAATCCCTCTCAGAAGGGACCACAGAGGCATAACAGACTCTGCTCAAAACTAACACACTGTGGAGCACCTGCTAAGCAACGCTGTAGCAGAAATAAACGAAATAACCCAGAGCATAGGAGAGCCTTATGTTCAACACCGACCGATTACGCGATGAAAAAGGTTGAACACTTTGGTTCCCTTATTTTAATGGGTCAGATTCACTGGTGTGCAGTGGAGAAAACAGGTTGAAAAGACACTGTATTTCTCTACTTCACTCCTTCAGAGCTCCCCAAACGGCTCTTCCCCCCACAGTGGGGCAGAAACAAAGCTATCACCATTAAACTCAGTGTTTAAAGTGACTAAAGCAATGGAGGAATTGCCAAGAGCCTCTGCAATACATTTAGCACAAAAGAAAGGTTTGGAGGGACGGGACAGAGAAGCATTTATATCCCAAGCACTATGTGCAATTCCCTTCAGGTTGACAGGTCCTGCAAAAGATAAGAGTTCGATGGTATGTGGCAAAGCACTAAGGAGAAGAGGAAACTGAAAACAGCAGATTTCTGAGAGAACCATAAGACACTCAAAAATAGAGACTCTTGTTCATTGTACTCTGCACTATTTAATCAGAAAACATGCCACAAAATTCAGTTAAATTCTATTATACTAAGAACAGTGCAAATCAAGATTCTTCCCTTTCCCACATGTAAGGTAAGCTGTAAAAGTGGGAGAGTGGTGTTGGTGCAGACTCGGTGTCATTAATAAGCTTAACACAACAACTCGGGGAAAAAAAAATAAAATCAACTGTTATCTACCTCTGGAGTGTCGATGTCTTGCACTGGTGAGTCACCATCATCATCGCTGCCTTTCCTCTTTCTTCTATTCCTCACACTCTGAATTAAATTTTTGTGGAAGTCACAAATGTACAGATGTCTCGCCTAGAAGAACAAAACGGCGTCTTTCAATCAAACCCACGCTGTGTATCTCCCAGCCTGAAACGCACGCAGACACACAACCCCTAAGCGCTCACAGCCACATTAACCGAGTTGGGGAAGCTTTTCTACTGGCTTTTTTTAAATGGAGAGAGTGTGCTGTGCTGCAGCTCCGTGGCACGGCTGGGCGCCGGGCTGGCTGAAATGCTGCAGTGCCGGGCTGCGGAGCCCGCAGCGCACACAGCCCTCCCTCCCTCCTTCCCTCCCTGCAAACAAAACACAAGCTTTCAGTTCTTCTCTATAGGGCCAAGACACGGCTCTCATTTCCCCGGCTATATCCTCCCCTCCCTGGTTTACTTCCGCTACCCGGCGTGCTCACGCAGCACACTTATTTTTACTTTCTTTCTTTTCTCTTTTTAACAACTTTCCCTTTGGCGGGGATGTGCGCGCTTTGGGAGCTCTGGGCGCGTACAGTCGGGGATCCGCAGCTCTGGGCGCTTTTAGGGGCAAATGAAAGCCGGGGCAGCGCCGGGGGCCGGGCAGCCGAGCCGGGCCGGGTCCCTGGGTGCTCACCGGGCAGGGCAGGGGATCCCGCGGGCAGCCCCACCCGCAGCCCGCCTGGCCCTCCTCCCCAGGCACCCGGCGAGGCTCTCTGCCGGCTCCCCGGCACCGTGCCCGCCCTGCCCGGGCCCGATGGCCGCCCAGAGGAGGATAAAGCGGCCCGGGAGACGCGCGGCGCAGCAACACGAGGCGGGGCAGGCAGCGCGGGCCTCGCACAGCACAAACTACCGCGGGCCTCGCACAACACAGACTGCCGCCCGGAGCCGTGCGGGCTCCTCCGGCAAAGAGCGGCGCTACCGGGGCTCAGCCGCTCCGGCGGCAGGAGCCGGCGCTCGGGCTCTGGGCTAGAGGGGCCCAGGGCAGGCAGGAGAGGCGGGCGCTGCCCCCGCCCGGAGGGACTTTCAGCGCTCCAGCCGTGCCAGCCGAACCCGCCCGTGCTGCGGGAAAGGGGTGGGAAGGGGGAACGAACGCTTCCCCGCCGCCGAACTCCCCTCCTCCCCCGCTAAACTCGATTAAAAGTCCCCCAACCAACTAAGGTACAGCCGCAGCGACCTCCCGGCCGCTTTTGTCCGCCCGCCCCTCGTGGACTTACGCTCTTGTCCAGCTCGATCTTCACCTTCTTCTGCGAGATGCTCTTCTGGATGCGCTTGCTGAAGCTGGCGTTGCCGGCGGCGCGGCCGCAGCGCTCGCCGTCCTCCCGCAGGCAGCAGAGCTGCCCGGCCCCGGGCCCGCCCCCGCCCGCCGGGCCCGCCGTGCCCGGACCCGCACCCGGCCCAGGAGCCGGCCCCGGGCCCGGAGCCAGCCCCGGCGGCGGCGGCGGCAGCTCCACGGCGGAGCCCGCACCGCCCAGCACGGCCGCGGCGGGCTCTGCCCCGCGCTGGGCCACCTCCTCGGGGGCGAAGCCGTTCATTCCCGGCGCCACCGCCGCGGCCGGCGGGAGCCCGCCCCACACCAAACTTCCCCGGCGAGGCGCCGCGGCCCGGGGGGGCTCCCCGCTCTCCGCCCGCCTCCTTTCAGCGGCGGCACCGGAGCGCAAGCCCGCCCTGGAGGGCGCTCAGCCCGCGCGTTACAGAAAGGGCTCTCCCCCTCAGCAGCCGCCGGCCGAGCCCCACGACTACCGGAGCGGCGGAGCCCCGCGGGCCGCCCCACTTCCTCCTTCCCCCCCTGTCATGTGGAGACTCTTCAGCTGTTTCCTCTGTAACAACAGCAACCTGCCGCCCCGCCCGCCCCGCCGGGCTCCTCCCACCGCGCATGCGCCTCCGCGCGCGGCCCCACGGGAAGTGTAGTTCCTGTCTCGGGCACCGCGCGGGGCGGCGGGAGCGCGGCCGGGATATCAGCGGGGCCGGGACGTGCTGCGGCAGCCGCTGCTTTGTTCTGCCCCGCGCTCCGCTCCCTTCCCCTCCGGGAGCGGCGGCAGCAGCTCAGCCCACCTTTAAGAAGCCCCGTGCGCCAGGCTCTTTTCTCCCCGTTCCCGCGCCTCTGCCGTGGGGTGTGAAGGGCGGCCCCGGGGGTACCGCGAGCCGGAGCTGCCGCTGGCCCGGCCCAGAGCGGGCCCGCCTCCCCTGCTCTGCCGCAGCGGCTCTCCCGGTCACTTGTTCTGTTTGAAATGTGTATTATAAACTATTCTCGCTCTCGTGTTTTAGCCGGCACTGCTCGGGCTGCTCGTTCCGGATCGTCCTGCCTTCCGTTTCGGCTTCTTCCCTCCCTCCCTCGCTGCCCCCTTTCCTTCCCGCTCGGTGCCGGCCGTGCCTGGGCCGGGCGGGCCCT
The DNA here is from genome assembly GCF_965231275.1 of Zosterops lateralis. Taxonomy (NCBI): domain Eukaryota; kingdom Metazoa; phylum Chordata; class Aves; order Passeriformes; family Zosteropidae; genus Zosterops; species Zosterops lateralis. The sequence goes on from NC_139766.1 coordinate 36,576,305, forward strand.
GTCCGGGCCCTGTCCCGGCTCTGCCCCTCCGCCGGCCGGAGGGAGGGCTGGAGGGAGCTCCCGGAGCCGCAGCCCTGGGCCGGTGTCTCTCGGCAGGAAACACACGGAGCTCCGGCCTTTGTTAGAGCTGCTCTTACAGCACACGCAGCCAGGGCTCCGTCCTGCGTTCCTATGGCAGAGCCCTCTGAAGACAAAGGCCACTTACCGTGCGAGTCTCCAGTTTGGTCATTTAAAAGGACTTTGTTAGTGAAGGTGACTGTAAGAACAGAAAAGACTTGAGAATGCAGAATTATTTTCACTGATGATGAACCCAGACCTTGCTGTGCAGACGACTAGGTAAAATAGACACTCTGAAAACACTTGATAAAAGCGGGTATTTTTAGTTTTTAGGCTTTACGAAGCTACATAAGAGATGCGTTGGCATTAAATGATTTAACAATTCAGCTGTTGACAGCAGAGTGGCAAAAGCAGCAAGCTCTGATCTACTGCCCTTTCAAGCACATTCAAAGAAGGCGCAAGGAAGGGAGAGGTTTTGCTTTCCCTTTGAACCACCGCAAACATTCCTTTAAATCTGAGAAGCGGCGTGTGAGCCGAGCGTGCTCCAAGCGCGGTGATTTAATCGCTGACATATCTGACCGTGCTGCGCGTTCCCAGCCTGGAGAAGGAGAGCAGTAGCGGGGAGCCTGGTGAATAATTCAAGCAGACACAGATCCTGCGTAAGCCAGAGTTGTGCGTGAGCCGGGAACGCGATTATGGAGCAGTTTCAGTTTGTGCTGCAGATGGCTCTTTAATCTCATTGCGTAACCGGCTATTAGCGAATGAGGGTAGCTCCCACCATGGCAACTGAATGAAGCTGCACTCAGCAGAAAGTCACAGCAGTTATCCACGAGCCACCTTTGAGTGATTAGTGAATAGGAAAGTTGGAAAAAATACTCAACTCTGCTTTGTTACCGGCCTAGGTTTAATTCCACGGTCTGCTGCTGAGCAATCTCAGGCAGTAAAGGTTTAACTCAGTTTTGGAGTTTCTTTTAACGTCAAACTTTTGAAAACTGTAATAATGTTAAGATTAAAAAGAAGAAAAAAAAAAAAAACAACAACAATCGTAGCACACCTTAAAATTTGAGAATATAGGAAGCACGATTAGGGAAAAGTGGGACAAGGGTGAGTTCCAGGAATTCTTCAGTGGAAATCTGGGTCATGAATAGCAATTTCTAGACTCCCAGACTGTGTCTTTTGAGGTCCCTTTGTTTTTTTGGTTTTTTTTTTTGTGGGTTTTTTTTTTTTTTTTTTCAGATATATTTGACCTTACTGTGACCACAAAATATGTCAATCTGGGTCTGGCTGCTGTTGTTTGGTTTGATGGAAAGATCATTTGTGCATTTTAAATGTTTCTGATCCTCTTTGTACAGTTTGGGAGCAGTTAAAAGCCTGATTATGTGATGCAGCCGTGCTTGCCAAGATGCTAATTTATAAGTGTAATTTCAAGTAAAGTATATCATAGCTTCATGATTAGGTCACGATAAGCGAGTTGTGGGACTTAGAAAGGTAGTTCTGCTTCTGCTGTAAGCTGCTCATTTCCACACTTGTGCCCTGTGCTTCTTTGTGCCCATAAAAACATTTCTGTGGCCGCACAGCAAACTCTATTGGGTTATAACTAGACTAGCAACAAGAAAAATTGTTTCAATTTAATCCTGATCTGCTTTACTGCTTAGTTGCAGGATGCAACTACAAAATGGATTTGCAAAATTTCATGAAGCTTGGGCTACGTGAAATAAAAAGAAAAGTCATCGTGGAATATCTTGTTTAAAATTACAGATTTTTAACATAAACTCTGGTACTGGCTACCATAAGTATTCAGATATAAATAAAGCATGTATGAGGAGATATTTTATATAAACATAAAAAACATGCAGAATTCCAATCATATCCTGATTAAACTTCAAAAAATTAAATCAGTTCAAAGGAAAGAGCAGCTCCAAACCAACTCCCCTGTCCATGACATGCTGTACTCACAGTAGAGCTGAGCAGTACAGAAGGCAGCAGTAATCTATATCCCTTGGGGGTGCCAAGAACGCAGCATGGATGACTTGTAAGTGACATGCAGAAAGAGCAGGAACTGCAGCATCCCAAAAAGTCTGTCTGAATTCACAGCTCCCAAGCTCTGAAGTCAGCAGGACTCGGTGGCTCCTCCTGACACTGAGGCAGGCCAGGCACAGGTGGGAGCCTAGCAGCTTGTGCTTCTCTCAGATGCCATATGCCCCAGCTCCTGTTAGCTTTTGATTGATGTATTTTGTAATTTGAGAGAGAAGAATGATAATCAGATACATCACCTTGGGTATATTGCAAGCACATTGCAAACACATTACTAGTAATCAATCATGGAAAGATAAATGTGGCTTGCAATTTTGTATGCATTTCCATGGCATAAAGTTCAGCTGGGGGGGATGATTCCCTTCCCCAGCAGGTACCATTCACTTGAAGTCCAAGGCTACATTAGTGCACTTGTGTTCAGCACCTGAAATTATCCTGTTAGCAAAAGGAATAATAAGGAAAACTATTGGTATACATTCTTCTCAGCAAATACATTTTATTTGTTATGTATTGTAACTACTTCAGTGAAAAAAGATCTTTTTAAAACACTTGAAAAGTTCTGCAAATTCCACTGCACATCCTGGTGGTTTTAATTAAAAAACCCCTACTTGATAAGCATTCATAGACTGTGATAAAGAATAGTGACCAAATCTCTCCTTCCTTATTAGAAACAAATGCTATTCTTTTTATTTTTCCTCTCTTTTTTCTGATTTTTTTAAAATATCTCATTTTCCTTTCCCACTCCAGCACAACCTGCTACTGTTTGTTGCTCTGCTCCCAATTTATTGTCCAAATTTGTTAAAACATAGACCCAAAGCATAGGAATATTGGAACTAGCCTACAGACTGTATTTTTTTTTTTACTTCTTTACATGTTTTAGGCTAGGATAGTTAAAATACAATTTCAGATAATTAATTGTATAACAACACCTTGTCTGTATTAGTACACATGAGCTTATTGTATATGGTACAAGAAGTGCAATAATAGAAAAAAATAAAAAACCTTTAACCAGAATTATTTCCAGGTCTGTTTCAGTCACTGATCTCTTGTTCATCCAGGTTGCTTTGATTAACATTTTGTTTCACATTATATGAGATTGCACAGTTAGGCAGAGATCCTACGAAATCATCACTCATACTCTTCAGAAAGGTAAAGCAGCTATCTGGAACATATTGTGGAAAAGTATCACCCCCAGAGGTTTTGTGTAATGCAATAAAAATGTAACTACTAGTAACAGACCGATGTACTATATTGCTTAAGATTTTTTTTTTTCAATCCTTTGAGATTGAATAAAAATCTTGCTCAGATTTTCTTTCCCTGTGAGATAAACTGTCGTATCTTGTCAGTAAATTTTGCTGGTCTCTAATGCACTCTCGATACCACAAAAGCACTGTATATACCCTGGGCTACAGTCTTGCATTTTGCGAGCCACTGTTTTCTTGTTATAGAAATTCAGATTTGACAATGGTTTTAACCTCTTGCTTTGTATAATACATACTACACCATCTTCATGGTTTTGTCAGAGGATCCTGGAAACTGCAGGGGTCTGTTACACCCCCATATCCTCTTCTGATTCGTTTTACAGAAAGGAAAATAGGAAAGTTCTGCAGCCCTAAAGCCTCTTTGAGTGCCCTTGTCTTTGCAGTACAGTTATAAACATCTCTAGGTCTGATTTAGCTCTTGCTGAAGTTAACAGCAGGTTTTACATGCCTCTTGGGAATAGGTGAACACTTCTTCCACCAAACCATCAATTAGATATTTGGATTCCCTGAGTAAAAACAAAATAGTCTGATACTAATGTAGACACTTTTATAAAAATAGAATTAATAAAATTACACATGCGTTTGGGGTTTAAATGCTTTCTTGACCTCCTGCAGGGCTCCTTCTAAGATATAGATAGCCTTACACTCCAACAAACTCAAGCATAACAACAGTTCTGAACTGCAGTTGGTTTTTGCTGATATTATTTGACAATAAACCCTTAACTGAGAAATATTATGGGAAGAGGATCAGCTAAAATGTTTTGCACAGTTTGTTACCAAAAATGGCCACTAGGTAGACTGTACTACATGCCTATGTTCAAATAGTACCTAATGCTATTATTCACATTCAATATACAGCAGCTGACAAAAAACATTGCTTCTTTCAGATACTGTTATTCATCTTTAATGCTCTCAAATCTCAACTTCTTTACTTGAAAGATTAATATTAGAGTCTCAGCTTTTATACTGGCAAAGCTTCTGGCCTTTACAGCTGTGAAGGTATGTCTGACTGCTGAAGGACACCATAGAATGCTAAAAAGAGACCCTCACCTTCCAGTTTCAACATTAAAGGTTTTAAACAAATATGGGCTTAGGAGTCGGTGTTTTGGTTTTTTTTCTTTTTCCAAGTATTTGGTTTTAATATTTGTTAACTTTATAAACACCACAAATGAGACCCAGCTTTGCTATTACAACTATTCACAGGCACAAAAAAAAATCCTTACCTCTCTACAAAAGTGACTGCTGGAGCAGGATTGTACACAATCTTGTAAATTATGTCAGAATTAGGAAAATAATAGTACAGATGTTTTACCTCTTTGTTGTGCGGTTATCTGTGTTTCTAATTACATCATGAAAAGCTGTTCAAAAATGGACCATATCTTTGCAAAGTAAACCTTAACTACTAGAAAATAAGTTCTCTGCTTTTAGTATCTGTTCCTATTACAATAATTTAGCATCATATAAATGCTAATTAGTAGTATAAGGTGTAGCAACATAAAAATTGCACAACATGACCAAGCCTTAGAACTGGAGCGTATTCATCAGGGTGGTTTCTCTCTTAAAGGCTTACACTGAAGTTGAGGGTTTACAGATACAGATGCTTTCATTTTTAAACTTTTAAAAACTGGAAGAGACGTGTTTTGGCTGCTATTTAGTTTCTCCATAGCTTTGAATAAGCAAACCTATCTTTGACAGGGAACAACTTGAAATTTCTGGATTTATTTCTTCAAATGCAGAACTGTGCCACTCCCTGATTCTTTTTCATTTGCAGCAGGTGCTTATCCCTGCCAGCACTCAGGTCTCGGGTTTAGGTTTCTCTCTGACCGGAGATTTCAGGCTGGTGGTTCGAGTGGGTGTTTTTCTGTCTCTGCTCTCTTTGTGACCTCTGAAAGCTTTAAGTCTGGTGCGAGAATGGAGGGAGTCTCAAGGTCTTGGTTTTCTTGGTTTCTTGCATTGTTTATTAATTCTTATCTTACAAGTTCTTTGTGTCTGGCCAAGGTGTTCACAGCAGCTCAGACACGATGTGACTCCTCTCGTGATGGGAGGTCACTCTGCTTTTATACAGATAACTACGTGGTTATTATTTACCATTTCATACCAATGCCTAGTAACTAGACTAAAAGGGCCATTTCTACTTTGACCCAATCCACTCAAACTCCCTTGTGCCCAGGTCACTGCAGAAAATGGATGCCAAGGAAGAACAAGAAGAACCCAGGGCAACACCCTAATTCCATCATCTTGTCCCCTTGCATCTACATTCTAAAAATCCCAAAACTACAAAATCTTCTACATGGTGATAAACTATACTACTATCTGTTACACATTTGTGACTTGAAATTCTTCTCTCTGTTGGAAGATTTTCACATGGACTATAATCAAAGCCTGTGTCTTCCTGGGCTCTGTGCCAGGCAAACCCCCCTGCACAAACCCCAGACCCTCTTTCTCGGGTCTCAGGCCTCTCTACCAAGGTCTGTGACCTTCTCAGGGCGCCCAGAGGGATGCCCTGCACTCCAACACTTAGGGAGAGCTTCTACTTAACTTCACACACTGCCACACTAAATGACGAGGATTAACCATTGGCCCACAGGTTTGTTATCAAACTCCAGCTTTGGGTTTTTTTTTTCCACAAGAACTGGGGCTCTGGAGTAGAAGCATTAGCTTTTGACTGGTATTACACACAGACATTTTCTAGTAGCATAATAGCTGTGAAACAACCTCCCCTGTTACTGTAAAGTACTTTAGCAGTACAGAGTAGGGTATGCAATGGGGAAAGGGAATTATACATTTATATCACCAGTTGGTGGAAAATCCCATGGGAAACATGACTAAAAATGAGACTGATGATTCCATCAACAATTTCAAAACTTCATGAGCATTTTCTTTCTAGTCTGAGATTACCTATGTATCCTGTGGTCATTTCTATGACACATATCACAGCAGTAGTTGCCACAAATAACAGAATAAATTATTCTCCTAGCAATGTTTCTATTGACAATGGCACAGGATGCATGCCATACGACCAACATTTGAGACCCATTTAAGTTTAATGAGATCCATTGATATTCGTTTAAGCTTTTCCACTACCTGCATGCAAGACAAAGACCAGTGTGTTGATGAATATCACAGTTCTTAAGAGGTACCTGGTTGTTACCTGCCAAACCTGCTTATCTCTGCTGGCTTCTTCCTCTTGCAGCCCGGGACACAGAGCCTGGTCAACTCCCACTATTTTTTCTCTTTCCCAGGAGACTTTAGAGCTGCAGTGACATAGGAAACAGATTCTACTGTCAAGTTCAGCCTCATTTTAAGTTTCTAGCCCAAATGACCACAGAAGGAAACAATCCCTCAGACTGGACAAAGGTACAAACAAAGCATTCTGGTTTGTTCTGTAGAAATGTATCAATATTTGTAAGTCACCATGGATTGACAGGTGATTCATTCTGGGAGCAGCAAGCACCAGCAGCTCGTGTCAAACATCAAACATGACTATTCAGAAGCTGGACTGTGACTACAGCTTCTCTGGATCTCCTCACTGGATGTCACACCTCCAGGGCCAGATGCAGTCCAACCCTTGGTCTTACAGCTTAGAAGGAGAAAAAAAGTTCTCAAATATGCTCTCCAATTCACAAAAGACAGAACAATTTTATTAGCAATTAAATTTAATTTCTTAAGAGTAAGTTGTGTATATGTTTCAGGCAAAGTACCAATGTTTACCAACACTGGAAGAGTTTGGGGGTGGGGAGAGAAGAATAGAAACTTTTCTTACCCATTTAAACCATATTCTTATTGTAAATGAGGACTACCCACATTTCAGAGCCCCTCTAAGCTGCCTGTGAAACTATCCAATATATAAATACAAATTACTGCTTTCTTCTCATACATGTAAAAGGTATTAGCAGTATAGCAAAACAAATACATTTTTTAAATATGTTGAGAGGAAAAAGTTGCATGAGTATTACTTTGAATGTAAACAAGAAAGTGAGTGAAAGCCAGGTGAATAGAAAAGCAAAAAGATAAAAAAAAAAAGTTAAAAGCTTGTAAACCCAGTGCAAAAAAAAAAAAAAAAAAAAAAAAAAAAAAAAAAAGTCAAATTAAGAGTGAAAAGGTTCAGGTAACAATTACTGTGATCAGGAATTGCTGTTGTTCCTATTATCCGTGTTAGTACCAGAAGAGATGTGTTGTATTTATTTCCTAACATATGAGCACTGCAGTTTGAGCCTTTGCTCTGCAGCTGTCCCTGACAGTGTCTCATGCAGGCTGCCTTTGTTTTAGGTATTAGGTGCACAGCACAAAGTCAAAATAAGCTCCAGAGCTTTCAGACTAACCCAGCCTGGTGTAACTAACACAGCTGCATTTGCCTACGAGCTGCTTAACTGGTTATGCAGGCTTTACAATGATCCACATAATAAAGCCCTAATGTTTAAAGGATAAATATATTTCATTTTTACAACATACGTATTATTTACATGTTATACAACGCCAGAAAAACTAGGGAACTTTAAATCCATTATCTTAAATATAATTCTTTAAGATATTGACAAATAGCAGTTTTGTAAACTTTTAGGCAGCCCAGTTATATGTGTTTTTATCAAACTACAAAGAAAGTAACTGCTTTTAACTGGAACACTACAACAAAGTAAGTTTTGTGTTGAATTTACATAAGCAGTAGCTTAAATAGTTTTGATTTTTGCTTTTCATCCTACAGCTCCCACCATATATCTAGTGAGAGATACTCACAAAAAATAGGCCTACAACATTGTTGCTGTCTGTAGACTTTGTAATTCACATTAAAAAGGTTTTCAAAGCAGTGACCTACTTAAATGCCTTTTGTGTCTTGAATTTTAATCTTTATTTTTCCTGTAACAAACCCCCTCTGCTGATTAAAGCTAAATTTGCTTTTCTTTCAACATCTTCCATTCCTATTAGTGAAGTTTGGTTTGATTAAAACTGAGAGCAGTTTTACCTCACTTTCATTATTCATCCACTGACTTTTCAAGCCCAAAAGAAGAAATTGCCCATCAATCAAGAGTGATAACTTTCCAAAGCAGAATTTTACAGCCATTAGGCTACATTAAGGCATATTCCATACAGGAATTTGGCTAGTAGGAGATTTTCTGGGCAGTGCCAATAGAGCTTCCTTATCCAATTGACTGAATTAAAACTGACAGCATCACTACATAAGTTCACTTATAATGAAAGTCTGGTCAGAGTTAAGGTCATGCAACTGTAGTTTGCAATCTCCACAGCTGAACGGTATCTGTTGTAATGGATCCTCTGATGATGTAATTCAAATAGAAGGCCTTTGTTCCTTTCTTTCCTTGCTTTGTCCACACTGACACCACAATCCAGAAAAGCTCTAGAAGCAGCCCACAGAAGCCAAGAGATACAGTATGACAGAAAGCAGTATTACTCCCATCACACGTTTTTGTTGCCCGTGACCTACTTTTCTTTGAATCCATTTCTTGGCTCCATAACCCAGTCTCACCCATCTGGTCTTTTCTCTACCTCCTCTCCAGTGTTTCTAGGCTCATTGCTTATCTCTCCTCACTTGCAGTTTACTGAAGATTAGGCTGAGTTAACAAGAGCACTCCAAATTGTGGAGCAGATGAGAAACTCAGAAGGGCTCAAAGCCAGGGAGCTATAAAACCCTAAGAGTGATTTCATGAGCAGAATTATTCACACTGAAGTCAACTCCAAGTCCTGGAGTTTGTGCTTCTTCCCCACAACTGTCACACACATGTGGTTAATAAATTAACCACGCGTACCGACCAAAGTCAATACTGCACAGATCACTGCTTTGGAAGAGTAACAGTGACTGGATCTCTGCAGACAGAAATTGTGTTTTCATCTGAAAAGGAACAGCGTGACACAATGCAAAACAGTGACAGCTTATTGTGGAAGCAGAGAAGTGCTTTTCCAGGCTCGAGGGTGCTGGGAGGAAGGCACGGCTTTGGGGATGACAAATTCCTAACATCAGCATTCTTGTGTGAGGCTTTCAGTGTTGGCACTGCTGTGGGAAGCCTCCAGTATCATGTTCAAGCATGGAAAATTCTCAATACTGCCTTCCTTGTTGGAGGACAGACAGATGTTAAGGAGTACAACTCTTTGGTTTCTTATGTGCCCTGTGTTGTACCAGACAGCATGATGTAACGCTCTATGGATCTAGTAAAGTGTACAAAAGCTTTCTTTTCCAAGTATGAACATTTAAAAATCCTAATTTCTTTCTTAAAACATTTGATTAAATCATTTGAAAGGCAGAGCTCATTTTTTTCCTATAGCAATAATTACAGTTTCTCACCCCACCTGCTTTTCCACAATAATTTTGTTCATGTTCTTAGAGCAGATATAAAAACAGATGCAACAGCAGAAGCCTTACTGCAATTACATCACAATTTCCAAAGACATGTTTTTCCATGACTGTGCTATATTAATGTTAAAAGAGTGAAAATGTTAATAAAACTTACCTAAAGCTTTATTTTCCCCCCTCCCCTCCAATAACTGACAGAGAGTGTCTAGGTGAGTCTGGCAAGGAAGGAATGCTTTTACACCACAGATACCAATGGTTGTACTACAATTCCCTTAGTACATACCAGTATTGTAAAATCTTACCATCTTTTACAAAATGGCTTTATTAACAAGAAGACACTTCACCAAAAGCTGTCACACAGAGGCAGTTTAACACAAAGTAAATGAGTGACCCACCTGGCAGCTTAACTCATCAAAAAATAGTGCTTTCCATGTAAAATGTGAAGTAAAGGCACTTTTACAGCCACATGACAAAATAACTCTCTGCAAGGTGGATAGACAGACCTACACAGAACTAAGAACATTAATTTTCTACAGAGAAGCAACAGAATACAGTAATAACAAGCCCAAACTGGAACACGAAACATTCTCCATGAAAACGCTTATTTTAGAAGGCAAGGAAGGCTAAGCGTTATTTGTATGCTAAACACTATCAAAAGTAAGAGCCACATAAGTGAACTTATAGAAGATTTTGGATAACTGCCTTGTGAAGGCTTTGATATCTGCAGAGGGAATGCATATCTGTGAGCTGCTCTGTCAATTCACCACCCAATCACCCTCTCCTGTAGTGACTTTTGGCTTTTAGGGCTGCAGTTTGGGCAAACACACAAAGCTTAGAACGAAACGGGGATAAAGGAGGCATTTATTATGACATTAGTGAACAGTTCCATGTGAACCTGTACTTGTCAGAAGGAAGAGAAAGGCTTGAAGAACTGTACCTGATGAGTTCTTCTTATACTGAGCAACTCTGAATGGGGGCAAGGAAGATCATTGACCACTCTCACACCTGCAGCTACCTAATACTCTCACATAGCTTAGGGATTTGTTTTTTCTTACCATTGAGGAAGGTTAACATGATTAAAGCTCAACTGAAGGCATCGCCTCTTCAGTAAACAAAAAGCAGAAACCTGCTTTTCAGCAGCAGGGCTGTAAACTATACCTGAAACAACAAGTGGTTTAGATTACTAAGAATATTTACCCGAAGCAGAGAACTGGATGAAAATAATCAGACAGAAGGAAACCAAGGCCAGCAAAGGCAGCATCATGTCACAGGGCCACAGGGCAGTATAAATGACTGCATGGAGACGTCAGTTTTCTCCCCAAACGCAAAGGGCCAGATTTGCTGCTAGCAGGACACTTGACAGCATCAATGCAAACCTCAGTTTGACCCGGAGTGGGCCCAGGCTTTCCCCTGCTGCAGCTTGGGCTTTACAGAGAGCACCGAGCCTGGAGAGCCGACACCTGCCCTTCTCAGCGGGGAACCAGCTCTCACAGGCAGCCCCGGGCTCTCCCAGCCCTCCAGCGAGAGGGGAGCAGGAGCTCTAGGGAGACAAACCCGACACTCTCCTTCCGCGGGGGAGTCCAGGCTGGGGCCGGGGCCGGGCACCACCGCAGGCCCTGCCCCGCCTCGGGGCGGGCCGGGACAGCTCGGGGAGCCCCAGGAACGGAGCTGGCTTGAACGCCGAAACCCAGCTTTGAGCCAAGCCTTACAGCCGGCAGCTGGTGCTCGCAGGCCCCCGCCCCGCGGAGGGAAGGACAGGGCAGAGGGCGGTGCTGCCGCCCCGGCAGACCCCGGGCTGAGGGACCCGCCGCCGGCGCCGCTCCCTTTGTATTTTTAAACCACGCTGCGGCCCCCGCGCTCCGCCCAATCAGAGCGGCCGCAGCCACCGCCGGCCAATGGCGGGGCCCCCGCGGTTTTTTAAACCGTCCCTCTCCCCCAATCGCCGCCCAGCACGCTCCGCCCGGCCCCGCCCCCCTCCTCACTTCAACCGGTTCCAACGGGTATGAGCGCCAACGACCCCCTCGCGCTCCACCTTGCCCGGGAGTAGCTCGGCCGCTGACGTCAGAGCTGCGGACAGCCAATCACGCCCGGTCTCTGCGCCAGAGGGCGGAGCCTCGGGCAGTTTGAACGGGCGCGGCAGCCAATGGGCTGAGGCGGGGGGCGGGCCCTCGGGCGCCGCGGGTCGGGTTGCTGTGGCGGGCAGCGCCGCGGAAAACAAGAGGCGGTAAGTGCGCGGCCCGGCTCCATTCGGCACCAGCGCCTGAGGGAGCAGAGCCCGCGCCACCCGCCCGCCCCGCTCTGCTCAGCCAGGCAAGGCCCCGCACCGCGGAGCGTCAGCGCACCGGGAGGGACGGAGGGAGGGCGGGAAGGAGCGGCGCTCCTGGGCACGGAGGCGGCGAGGGGCTCCCGCGGCGGGCGGGCGGCACGGCCGGGGCTGAGGGGAGGACTCCCGGCGGGCGGGTGGGGCCGGGAGGGCGGCGGTGGCCCCGGGCCCGGAGGGGAGGGCTGGGCACGGGCGGCGGGGCCGGGGAGAGGGCACGGAGAGGCGGCGGAAGGTGCCGCGGCCCGGCGGGCGGGGAGGGGAGGGGAGGGGGCCGGAGAGGGGCCGCGCCGGGCGGGGCGGGGCGGGGCGCGCGCGCTGGGCGGGAAGCGCCGGGCGGGAACGGCCTGAGGGGCGGCCCCGCCTCACCGCCCGCCCCCGCCTCAGGGACCCGCGCCACCTCGCCATGGGCAAAGGCGACCCCAACAAGCCGCGGGGCAAGATGTCCTCGTACGCATACTTCGTGCAGACGTGCCGCGAGGAGCACAAGAAGAAGCACCCGGACTCGTCCGTCAACTTCGCGGAGTTCTCGCGGAAGTGCTCGGAGCGGTGGAAGGTGAGCGGGGCCGGGCCGGGCTGAGCCCTTGTGGGACCAGCCCCCACCCTGCTGCGGCTGCCGGGAAAAGATCCCTGGGAGCAGCTGCTGCTTAGGCGTTACTGGGTCAGTGGCTGCTTGATCTCATCCAGACTCTTCTTTCCCCTCCCTGTGTCCACAGACAATGTCAAGCAAGGAGAAAGGAAAGTTTGAAGAAATGGCTAAAGGAGACAAAGCTCGTTATGACAGGGAGATGAAAAACTATGTTCCTCCCAAGGGCGAGAAGAAGGGGAAGAAAAAGGACCCCAACGCTCCTAAAAGACCACCGTGAGTGTTTCTGTGACTGGCTCCCCACACACAGAAAAAAAAAAATTCGTTTTAATAGTTTGATACTTACCTTTAATCATTGTCTCTTGATGTAGATCTGCATTCTTCCTTTTCTGTTCTGAACACCGTCCGAAAATCAAAAATGATCATCCTGGCTTGTCTATTGGAGATACAGCAAAGAAATTGGGTGAAATGTGGTCCGAACAGTCAGCCAAAGATAAACAGCCATATGAACAGAAGGCTGCAAAGCTAAAGGAGAAGTATGAAAAGGTAAGTAAAACTAATAAAACAAAGTTAAAGTTGTGGATTTCACTGTAAATGTGTGACTTGTGTTTTGTACGCAAACCGTATGGGACTTAAAATTCCTAATGCTTATGTCAACATCTGTCAGGCTTTAGAAGACATGGAAAGGTGTGCTGGGTTAAGTATCTGGAACCTAATGTGGAATGTGGGTTTTGCATGTCTAGAGATTTTTACCAGTAAGATGTCTTACTACCAGAAAACAGGTCACCTGCTTGCCCTGAAATAAATATAGTCAGGCTTCAAAGCACTGTGGTCATAAAATTCTTAAAACTGTCTGCATTGCATGTTCTTTCACTTAAAGATTTAAGCATGAGAGTCCCAAGGTGGAAATTCTGCTTTTTTTGCCTGCACCATATGTGATCTATGCAGTACAGTAGTATTGAAGTACTACAGCAGTACAAATCTGTCTTCAGTGTTCTATTGCTAGCAACTTAACAGTATTTTTCTTGCAGGATATTGCAGCATATCGTGCCAAGAGCAAGAGTGATGGAGGAAAAAAGGGCCCAGGTAGGCCTGCAGGGTCTAAAAAGAAAGCAGAACCAGAGGAGGAGGAGGAGGAGGAAGAAGAGGAGGAGGAAGAGGAGGAAGAAGAGGAGGATGAAGAATAAATGAATGTCCTGCTGTAAAGATTTATGCTCAAAATCCAATATTTTGCTAAGAATGTGAACTCAAGTGCAGCTCATTGTTAGCTTCAGTATAAAAATCTGTACAGAATTGTGTATAGGTAATGTGGTTCTTTGTAGGGAGACTTCAATTTTTAATGTAAGCAGTAGCCAAGGGCTGCTACAGTTCGGTTTGGAAAAAGTTGTTGACTGTTTCTGCTGTTTCTACATATTTAATGGTTTTATTGAAATTCAGTGACTGATAGCCAGGTGTTTCTTTTTAGCTAAGTAAAACAGGTAGCTTAATAGCTGATCTTATATTTTGTAGTACTTTGTTGCATTGTATTACTTTTTTAACAGTTTTGTAATAAAATGTTGTACATTACTCTTTTTGTATTCCTGATGTTTCTGAGAGGCTGGGCACCCCCAGAAGGTTGGAATCCTATATGGGAACATGCAGTGTTCTTGGGCTCTTACTGTTCCTGCAAAACGGGCAAGTCCCTTATGCATTAACTCCTGGAGCTTTTGCTGTCACTTAACTCCTTTAAGTTTTCCTCTGATTTCCTCTCCCACATCTGCTACTGTTAAAACTGATGCTTTCCTTGCAGTAGCCTTGGCCTGTGTTACCTTGTGGGGGAAAAGGAAATCTAAGTAGTGAAGTTCTTGATAATGACTCCTGGATTTTCTTCTTTCCGCAGACTGCTGAAGCACAGGTCTTGTTTTGGCAGAGTAGCTGATAATGAGTGAATGTTTTAACTTTCTCCTCCAGAGCTCAAGGGTCACTGGCCTTGGCTATAAGACAGATGTGGTTAGAGACATGTCTTTCCAGATGTTACCTACTTCCCTCTCCCCCTGGCTCCAGTACTAGTGGCTTCTTATAAAATACACAGCTTGCAGAACAGCATGAAAAATGCTGGAATGTTATCTCCACACATGCCAGTAGATTCCTGCAGAAAAAGAAGGCATTTGTAGAGAAAAGTGCTCCTGATGCATTCCTGTTTGTGGTATCACCAGTTACACTATTTATTGGCTTTCATGTTTTATTTTACTTTAGTATATATAAAGGCTTAAATCTAGAGACCTAGCAATATTTTCAACTGGGGAATTTGAGATCCTACAGCTAAACTAAATAGCTTAAGTTTAATTTGCTGAGCTAAATTCCAGGAAATATCTTTTATTAGCCCTTGAAAGCCCAGCCCTGAAAATATGTAATGTCTAAAAAATTAAGTAATATAAAGGGCAGGCTTCCAAGATTCTGTTTAAAAGGCCTCCCTATTGTCCATTAGCTTATGAAGTAAATTTGTGTCCCATCATTGTACTTTGTGTAAGATAAAAACTGCTTTCAGGAATTTACTATGGTAAATGTCACTGGGTAGGTCAAAGATAACAGCACTTTCTGAAACAAGAGGCTTGGGAAAAACACTCTGTATATTTTTGTAAGCTTGGAAATAAAGTAACTGTAATGGCAATTCAAAGATTTTTATAATGGAATAGGTGTTAATCTTTGAGAGCCTTAGAAACACAGAGTTGCTTTTTCCTCCCCACCCTGCCCCTGAGATACTTGAGTAGCATCAGAAGGATTAGCTGCTGTTTTACATGTTGGACCTGCCAGAGATAACTTGGCACAGGTGACATCAATGGCTCCATTTTTCAGGCTCACATTTCATGAAGCTGCAGACATACACTGGAAGTGAGAAGCAGTGGTTCTGTGCACAGCACCTCCAGTGCTCAAGAATATTTTTTGCTGTAGAATTTGCACTCCTACAGCACCTGTATCATTAACTCAAAAATTCTTCCATCTAGAGGGAAATCCCTGTTACAGTTTGTGTCCAAGATCGGGCTGATCTTGTTATCACATCCTGTTCAGGCTTCCCTGCAGAAATGCACCATCACATCCTCTCACTTCTAACATTCTCTCTCCCTAGGCAGAACAGTGATGCTTCATGAAGTCTTCCTGATAAGATTATTTAAGTTTTCTGCAGTAGAGGAGTAAAGTCAGAGTAAATTGACTAATTTGATTATTTGAAATGTTCAGGGATTTTTTAAAAATTGAAACAAAATATAACCCTTCAGGTGCCCTTACAAGTTGTACACCAAAAGTTCTGCATCAGGCTGATCAACTGAGAATGATGTCATGACTAAAGATAATTAGCATCTAAAAAAAAAAAGTCCTTTTAGTAAGAAGGATGTTCAATA
This sequence comes from Zosterops lateralis, assembly GCF_965231275.1. Lineage (NCBI taxonomy): Eukaryota > Metazoa > Chordata > Aves > Passeriformes > Zosteropidae > Zosterops > Zosterops lateralis. The sequence continues at coordinate 36,592,245 of NC_139766.1, forward strand.
TAAAGGTAAATGGCAACGAGTACATGAAAATTACTGCTTTCAAGTTAAACTTTAAAAAGTATGATGTGTCAGGTCAGGGAGTTCATGTAATGCCCATCTGTGAAAGGACTAGTAAGTAATCAAAGTATAAGGGGAATGTTCAGTAAATATAAGGGCATAAAAGAAAAGCTAAATTAGTTTTTCACATCAGTGTTCAATATGAACAAACTTATGAAATAACTCACTGGAGGTGTACTGGGAGGTCTAAAGCCAAAACTAAAAGGGATGCCCCAAGTGGTTGCAGGCATTGGGGAGAACTCACATTGCACTAGATGTCCAGCATAAAGACATCCCACACAGTAAAGCAGACCAAAAGACCACCAAAAGTAAGTCTGAGGTGGATAAAGGGGAAGAATGACAGAAAAACAAATGTAGGAAAGCAGTTTTTAGAAAGTTCAAGTTATTTCTAAACCAGTAAGCAAAAAAAAAAACCCTGCACATCAACAGGCCAGACAGAGCAAGATGTGGAAAAGCAAAAGAGCATCAGAGCAACATGAGAAAACAGACCAATAACTTTCAAACACATCTGTAGTGGCTGAACTCCAACCAGCAACCAAGCCCCACACAGCCACTTGCTCCCCAAACGGTGGGATGGGGGGAGAGAATGGGAATGGTAAAAGTAGGGAAACCCATGCCTTGAGATAGAAGCAGCGTCATCATTGAAATAAAATAATAATAAATTAATGAATTGTACTAAAAAGGAAAATAACAAAAAGAGAAATAAAGTAAGTGAAGCAAATGAAAAATAACCAAATAATGCCCAGGCAGTTTCCAAAGAGTGTCCTTCAGCCAGCTTTCACCCTGGTTATATGCTGACCCTTATGGTATCAAATATCTGTTGGGCCAGTGGTGTGTCCCAGCTGTGTGCCCTTCCAGCTCCCTGGGCACTCCCAGCCTCCTTGCTGTCAGGGCAGCAGGAGAAGCTGAAAAGTCCTTGACTAAGTGGAAACACTGCTCAGTGACAACTAAACCATCACTGTGTTATCAATATTATCCTCCCCCTAAATCCAGTACACAGCACTGTGCCAGCTATTAGGAGGAAAATTAACTCACACCAAGCCTGTGCATCCACACAACCGAGATGGCTGCCAAACTGTCCTAGGGACAAGGGATGCTCAAGATACAGTAGCAATGCCTAGAAGAAAACTTTTTTAACCTTGTAGAGGAGTTTCAGGCAGTTTTCATGACAAAATTTTTTAATGGAAGAGGCATGGTGAAGCATCTGCCTCAAATTCAAGTGTAAAAGAACTTGAAACAAAATGACAGGACAGATGGTATTCATCCAAGAGTTCTAAGGAAATTGAAGCGATGAAATGGCTGAACTTTGAACTGTATTTTATATTTTTTTCCACTTAAACCTGTCTTAAGTGTTAGATGAATGGAAGGTCACAAATATGACGCTAATTTTTAGAAAACATTCTGTGGAGATGCAGAGAGCTTCAGACCAGTAATGTCCACATGACAAGTTGGTAGGAGCTACAGTACAGCTGAGAGTTGCTGGACAAATGGCTAAATGGAACTTGTGATTTAAAATCCTGTTTCATAGAGCTGTATATATTCTTTGAAGAAATCTGCAAACCTTAAGGTAAAGGAGATCAGGTAGTTTTGGTCTACTTGAGCTTTTCTCACCTACTTCTTATAAAAGAAATAAGTCACCATGGAAGACCTTGCATGAATAACAAGAGCTAGCAATGAGGATCTGCAAAGCCAGCCTGCAGCCTGAAGTGATAGAACAGTAAAACCAGCAGGTGAAATATGGTGTTAGTACAAATTGTATTGCATGTTAATATGTGCTCCCCTATGACATGTGAAGGGGAAAAAAAACATGCTTTCAAGTTATGGGTATTATGGAGTAATATTACATTTGTCTGGAGGAAATGCTGCAGCTGTAACAGATAATTCTGTGAAGACATAATGAATGCTTTCTAGAAAAGCATACAGCATGTTCAGCATTATCAGATAAAAAAGTTACAAGCAAAACAGATATTCATTATTGCTGCTCTAATCAAAACATACACACACACATTTACAATCTTCCAGACCAAAGGTTTAGCTTTGGAAAAATAAGACCAGCTTTGTAAGTAGGCTTTGTTCTTCGATGATCTAAGAAAAAGGAAACCTTATATTCTATTCCTCTAGGAAAATGATAAGGCAATAATGAATAAGTGTTTTTTTTGTAACTTTTACCTGAAGATTGTAAATATGCATGTGTGTGCATGTCTTGATTAGAACAGCTACAGACCTGGGAATTGACTTCAGTATCGATAGACTTTAAAATTCCTAGAACACTATTGAAGTTGCAAATGATTGTGGAGAGAAATTAAGAAAAAAAATGAAATGGGAGTTTTACTTTTAATTAGCCAATGATGAACTTTTTCATAACAGTGTATCATAGGCATCTGGTCTATAACATTGGTACATAATCTAGTGCATATTGTTCAGTGATGGATTATTTGCTGTGGTGGTGACGGTTGTTGACCCCATTTCACTTGCCTTAGCATAGATTCATTTTTCTGGTTGTTTTCTCATTTTGGCTTCTATTTCTTTACACATCCTGAAATATCCAAGTGTTTGTCCAGCAAGCTCTGCATTTCCAGATTGATACTGGGCCTCTTGTATGAGCTGCATCATAACCCATCTACTTTTCCGTGCTCTTATTTGAATCCAGTGTCAAGAATCCCTTAACAGAGCCCAGATGTTGTGCTCACTGCTGCATTCTCCAATGCACACAGCCCTTCAGGGATGCATTAAGTCTCCTAACCGTGGAATAATATCAGATTCAGATCTACCTGATAAAAAAGATGACTCCCTACACAAATTCCTCAAATTACTTGATTGTCATAGGCCAGCACGAATTAGTAGTGAACCTGTACGTTGCTCTGGCTATCCTGAAATCAACTATTTCTCTTAGCCTCAGTGTTGGAGAGGCTCATGATGTTTCAGGACTGAATATGAAGTCAACCACCAGAAAAATCTTTATAGCTAGCAGATCCAGTATTCCACCTGTAAGCTGTATGGCTACTGTCAGTATTTCCTGGCCCAAACATCTAATGGTAAAGTTTGTACCCACGAATCATTTCTTCAGCAGAGCTGGAGGGACAAGACAAGACATTCTGAAAGGCCCTTTGAAAAATGAGCAGTCGATGATGTTATTGTCAGTGCTGCTACCTTGAAACCAGCTCCTGGCTGGCTGAACCCTGCACTGACCTAGCACTGACTACTCCTTCAGGAATTAAGACCTTTAACAAGCCTCCATAATTCACCTCTATCTGATTTGTCACAGCAGAGCCAGCATGCCTCTTCAGAAACCTTGAATTTTTTTGCATAAATCAGATGCCACATGATCAAAGTCTGGCTAGATTAAAGCAGCAGTTGGAGAAATTCTACACTATTAAATAGAAACGCCATGTAGTCAGAAAGTGCTTGAGTTATATAATGCCAGAAGAAGAGACAAGTATCCTTGCAGCATCCTTTCACTCTGCCCTGCACTCTTAGACCACATTGATCCTCCTGACCTCTGAGTGAGAGAGGCTGCTGTGCTACCTGGACTTTTGATCTGATCTTGCATGTGCTTAATGTTTTAATGTTACGTTCAGTTCTTACCCTAATTCAAAACATTTTTCAGCTTGCCCATCATAATTATGCAATATGGACGCCATTTTCTCATAATGGAAGGTAATAAGATAATGTTACAGGAAAAAAACCCCCAAGAGTGTTTCTTATGTCCAGCTGGAAATGGCCCATTCAATATTACTTCATCCTCAATAGCTTTAGTATCAATAGAAACCAGACCCCACTCTGCTATAGGGTTACAGAACTGTTTTCCTCAGCAACACCCACACCATCTTACCTTCTCTCTCAGATGGTAGGACAGACAGCTTGCCTTTCCATTCCAGGTTGATTAACTGTATCTCTAGAGGTTCCTTGGCATCTTCAGGACAGGTAGGACTTAAGTGCATTCCTCAGTGCAATCAAAAAAGCAGCGTGACTAGAAGCCCTTCCAGAGCTGGGTACATTTTCTCCTGGTCAGCTTTTCCCAAATCTCCACTTCTTATGAACTTACAAGAGTCTTCCAGAAGGCTTCTACTTTCATCCAGTTCTACTTTCTTCCACAGTTTCTGCTGTCTGAGAAATAAAACATAGGAAAGTGCATTTGTAGCCGCTGGGCAATTGTGATGGCCTCGAGGGCTGTGACAAGGTGCTGCAGCCATCCCACAGGCTCAGGCTGGCAAATCTTGCACTGCCAGGCACGGCTCGGGGTCTCCTGTGCAGAATGACACAGTGGGATAAAGTCCCTGGCTCTATGGAAGGGTATTTTCATCAGCCTGCAGTGGGGTGTTTTCACCACCAGCCCTCAGTACCAGTCTCCATGGCTCTGGCCTAGCTGTTTCTCAAAAGGGCTAATGCTGTTTCCCATGGCAGGTCTAACTCAGGGAACATGCACCCCCACACACAGATGATTCAGAAGACATTGTACCCAAAGACCTAGTCCTGTAAAATGTTAGGGCTTCTAGAAAGATACTGCCCCACATTATTTTCCTGGGGAAATCCTCCCATAAATTTCAAGGGGAAAGGCTGTATTTTGATTCCTATTTCCATCTTAGTGCCTTCATGTGGTTCAGAAAGCCCATTCCAAGCGGTGCTCCTTCATCTGAAGGCTGCAGTTTAACAGCAGTCTGGGCATGCTGCCTCTTTAGTTGACACACACTGCCACCAGCAGCTCTTTCCAGGGAAGTAAAATATAATCTCTTCATTGCTTTTCCCTTTCCCAGGGATGTTCAGCCAGAATGCTGCTATTGCCATCATGCTCACCTCAGGCATTAGTTTTTTTTTTTTTTTTTTTTTTTTTTTTTTTTTTTTTTTGTTTTTTTTTTTTTTTTTTTTTTTTTTTTTTGTTTGTTTGTTTTTTTTGTTTTTGTTTTTGTTTTTGTTTTTTTTAATTATTATTATTATTATGATTTAGAGCTATGCTGCTTCTCCCACCTGTTATGGTGGGGTTTTTTTTTTTTGGTGTTTTTTTTTTTTTTTTGGTTTTTTTTGGTTTTTTTGGTTTTTTTGTGCAGGAGACATTACACTTGCTCAAGAAACATCATGGAGTTGTTTGAATGTCAGATCACTGAAGGCAGATCTGCTTTCACACTGAATGACTGCATTCTTGAGGGCTGCTGGACACATGCAGCTCTCAGCCCTGCTTTAGCTGCACTCCACTTCAGAGAAGACACTGTTCTTGTCTCTAAAACAATCGTGTTTCTTCTCTGTGAAGCATATTAGTAAGAAAAAGCAAGGCTCTAACAATGCAAACAAACCTTTTCATCTTGGTGTTTCAGCAGCTCCAACTCCTCCTTACAGACTCGGATGCTTGTCACCTTTATTGACCTGTTAGAACATGACTGAAGGAACATACATTTTTCAGTTGGGTCAGTTCAGACCCATCAACCACCACAGACCACTGCTTTGCTGGAGAGTCTCCATCCACACTGTTGTTCAGAAAAGCCACAGAGCAGTGCAATGAGGTAAAAATCCCAAGGGTTGTGCAGACCTTAGTTTTAGTATTACCAGGCCCCATATTACATGGTCATGGAGAACACTTCATTAGTTTCTCCATATAAAGAACGAGTTAGATTTTTTAAGATTTTAAAAAACAAAGCATTACCTGGGTTACTGGGATGTAAAATCCACTGAACACTGCTTCCCACTTTTCTGGGCTCCACAGCAGTTCCCACAGCTGAGGGTTTGATGAGGGAGAGCTCACACCAGGGCACACACAAGGGCAGCAGGGAGTGAGACTCTCCCTGACAGGAGGGCCAAACTGGTTTCAGACTTCAGGGGTCACTTACAGTTTTATTCAAAACCCAAGTGAGCCAAAATCACCTACATTTTTTGGATAGCCTGTCACTTTTTCTAACTAGATTCATTCTCCATAGAAAGTGCTTTTACACAGTGCAAGCCAAGCTCCACAATTTACTATTCCAACACTGCAGGAGTTCAGAGTAGGCTTCCAGGGTAAGTAAAGTCAACTGCCAGATGACCAAATGCTGGCAAACCACTTCTGATGTTCCCTGAAAGTACATATTACCCTGGAAGATAACCACTGACACTTCTCAGATAAGTAAGCAGCATAAGATTTCAGAACACAGCAAGACCTAGTATTCTCATGGCTTTCATAGCAATGAGAACAACTGAAAACAGAAACATTGCCAATTTGTTTTCCCTTGAGTCATTCTTCACCTATTACAATTGATGGATCTAAGCTCACCAGCAGGGAAGAAACAATAAATGCTTCTACAGAATCAAAGTTTGTATTCAATAGTGTAGACAATTTCTTCTTCATGTTCTTAAACTCCCCTTATTATTTTGCCTCCATAGATTCTTTCACAATTTGATGTTTTTTAAAGTAAAAGGAAAATTGTGCTTTATGTACAGCAAAATCTACCAAAGCACCTTTTGTGTTTTTACAGGCAGTGAGTGGTATGTTTAGCTCTTTGTGAGAAGTCTCACAGATCAAGAGTTAAGCATAACATTTTAACATCTCTGGCATGGTGTAATAGATCTCAAGTTTCTCAATGTAGTTTTAGAGCATTAAGTTGTTAAGTTTTGGCTTTAGGGACCGCAGTTTGGAGGCAAATGGTATGGAAGAAGCAAACAGTAGTAAAGGAGATTGACTGGCATTAGGGAAAGAGAATGCACTGATTCTAGGATGTTATCAGTGGGGACAATGTCTTTGGTATTATCCCAAGTGTGCTGTACGTTCTCCTGCTCCCAGGATCTCTGCTAATAAAGAAAGATGCCCCCTCCTTCCTATCAGTCCCTGTTTCCATACATAAAAGGGTGTTGCCTACATGGATAGTCTGTGCTATTACTCCAGGGTTTTGTCAAAACAGCCTTTTGAAATCTGAATACTCAGAAGTGCACTGACAGATATGGCTGGGAAGCAAGAATCCCATTTGTAAAAAAAAAACCCTGTAGATTTCAGCACTTAGGTTCGCTCTTAGAATTTGTGCCTTTCATGCCCTGATTTTATTACTCTTCCTTTGCTAAAGAACTTTCTCAGGAAAAAATAAAGTTTGATCAAAACATGTTTCTTGGTGGAAACATAAATGAAGTAAGATAAGACACAGTAAAAAAACTACAAACTGGACCTGACCTTTGGTTCTACTCTCAAGTTCATATTCTATGAGCATATTAAACCTACCTAATTGTATCAGGGCAGGTGATATAAAAATCCAAATATGTCCATGTGGCAGTTCTCAGTGGGAATTTAAGTTTTCATTTCACTGGAAAAAAACTGAGTCCCCACAGATGCAATAAAATGTACCTAGATAAAACTTAAACCACAGTTAATATTTGAAAGTTTGCAACATTGAAGTTGTCTAGATTTTGAGATATGGGAGTTTCTATAAAAATAATAATCCACTTTTACTCTGTAAAAGTATAGTAAAACAAAAAATTCAAATATTTTATTTACTTCACCTAAAAAACAAGCAACCCATGAGTAAGATATACATAGGTTTCCCCGATTTATCCCTAATAAATTTTTTTAAGATTTATACAATTTCTACAGAAACATACAGTGTATCAAAATCTGCATAAATCAAATTTATAAAATATGTAGAAATGCATAGTGATATAATCCTCAACTTACAAAGCAAGAATATGGGAATTATTTTTTTCCAAGCCAGCTCTAGTAGGAAAAAGTCATTACAGCAACAGCTTCTTATGATCTCATGTTTTGTAAGGTTTCAGTCTCACATACAGATTCTTATTCACATACAGCATCAGCTTTCAATGAATTGCACATAATACCCATTTAAAATGCACACCCGCACAATTTATGTGCCACCATTCTTTCTCTTATGCATAGTTGTATGATTAAATTAATCTACCCAACACACAAATGGAGTCAGTTTTCACACACACATGGAACAAGTACCGGCACAAAACCTTTTCCGTTTTTTTTTTCCAGTTTCTCCCTCTTTTATTTTCTATTTTTCATAGCTCTGAAAGGATAGATGAGAAGCTTAAAGAAACTAGGAAAGATCCCAAACTAATAGATCAGTGCAGACAGATCTATAAAGATCCAACTCTGTCACCAAATACGATACATAACCCTTGTTAACATCAATGGAAGCTGCATGCAATGCTATTCTAGACATCAGGAAAGTATGCAGTCATACTTAATTGTGGGATGTGTTATAGGGATAACTGTTATGGAATCAGTACACTGATGGCAACATTTAAGTCACAAAATCTGGACAAAGGAAGTGAGGATAAGTCATTTCCCCTCCACCTCTCTATTCATTCAGAGTAAATATTTATACTCCTAATGGAGTTTGCACCAACTCCTTTCCAGAACATTTTTCAGAACAACTTCTTCACATTCTCCTCTGTACACTATAGCACCAAGCAGTTGGCTTTTTGTGTTTCTAATCCCTCTGGAGAAGATGCGAATGGCAGAAATAACAAGAAAATTAGTACAAACAAGCATGATTTCAGGATTTCCATTTCTCTTTTTGATCTAAATCTGGCATCCAAACTCGGCTGACAGATGCCCTTGTGACAAATTAAGTGTTAAGTAGCTGGATTTTTTTTTCCTAATTAAAAGTTTTAGTCCACCTCTAAGTGATTTCCATTCAAAAATAGCACTATAAATGAAGTATTTGATTCTTTCCAAATTTTACATAATTGTGCAGCTTGTTTGTCGTTGTTTATTGTAATTATTTTTATGTAAGGCATGGTTTAAACAAGAAAATTAGTGCTTGTAAATTCTCAACTGGATTTGTGAGGGTGCTTACCTCCACGAAATTGTACCACATTAGCACTAAACTCGACAGTCTTCCTTCCACTGTACCAAGCATTCAGTCGAAGCAGAGCAGCCAAACTGGCAATAGAAATGTGTCTTCATTAACACAGTAATTACATAGGGTGGTACGGTCGGGCCCTACCCCTGCTGACAGCTCAGAACAATCCACTGTAAATTTCCAACAAATGCTTTCCTTGTGAAAGAGAGAAATGAAAGAGGCACTAAATATGTTGAAATTCATCTTCCAAAAAAGCAGCATGACTGTGAGAGAAGGCCACCCTGGCTAATAACCTGTGGCAGTGCTTAGTAAGATGTAAAATTAAATAAAAATATACAACAGGTTGATAATCACCAAGTTCTATGAAAATCTGATTACTCCAACCTTTTCAAGTGTGTGTAAAAAAACTGCCTTCAGACCCCTGAGTGTAATCCCAAAGAAGACAACGCTTTTAACTATGTTCCTATGAACCATAGCTAACAGCACATTAATTTACCAACATCTTGAAACAAAAAGATGTAAACATCTACAGAGTTTAAGGTAAAGCAGTTTTGTAAACATTAACTGCGGATGATAATGTTATTGTAATAATCACAGTTCCTCTATGTCCTTCATCCAAGCCAGGAGGCTCACAGCTGTACAAAGTTAATAACTGCAGCAGTTTTCAGGCTATTTTCAGTCCTGTACAAATGAATGCGTCAGTAGGTAGGTTTTGTCTGTCTACACACTAAGGATGTTGTTCATTTCCCATTTTTGTGTTGCTTTACTGGAGTCACACTCTGAAATGAAAACTTGATGGAGGACTTCGGAGCGATCCAAGCACTTCCCTGATGGAATGTGGGTAAATCTGTGCAGATTCTGAAAGACAAAACCACCAGGAAAACGTGTTGGGTTTTTGTGTTGGATTTATCTTTGTTTGTTTGGGTATTTTTTTAACATTTTCTTTACATCTGCAATATAGTTATTTACAAAACGAGGTTTCAACATCCCAAAACAGATCAGTTCTATACTCGTTTTATTATTTGTTAAACCTAGCACTTTGCAGCCTTCATATTAAATCTTTGGTTCCTGTAGGTCCACCCGGGATGTCTCCTGTTTCTCTTAGGCAAAAAACTGCTAACAAAATGAGCAAATCTCTATCTAAAATGCTTCTAGCCTTTTCATCCATCCTGTAACCAAACTAAAAGATTAACTCTTGAGCACAGCTCTATGAGAGTTCACTGGCCAGGTCCTCCTCCAGTAAACCCTCACAGAAAGCAACTGCACAACACCAACATTAACCACAGAGGGGTAAAAAAAAAAAAAAAAAGTACTAACTTGGCTCCCTGTTTGGCTGGCAGAAGGAAGAGTAAAGAGTATGAGAGTTGGGTCTGGCTTCTGGAGCAACAGCAGGCTGCCTAAGGAAGTGCAGACCTATTGCACCAGGCACATTCAGGGTGACTATAACACATCTGTCTCCTTCCACACCCACCATGCTCCCATGCTTGACGCTCCTGTGTGTGGTCTGTGGCTCTTCTCACACTTGCTGACCCAGGTTCCAGAGGCAGCCCTGACTTGCTGACTGGCTGCATCCAGTGGGGAGGGGAAGGGAACAGCAGCAAGCCCCATGGCTGGGCCGGGGCTCTGCAGCCCTGCCCCATGCACACAGATACCCCTGGCATGGGGACCCTCTTCATCACCCCCACACACACGTGAACAGCCAAATGTGGGTTCAGATCAATACTTGGCTCCTGGCTGTGTGGCCAGATTTGGAGGTCCTCCAGCTGGAGAGAAAATAAGGTGTCTAAACAAAAGCAACAGGCAGACCACCAGCAGTCCTGTTCTCGATGTTTGCCTACAGGCACTGAAGCCTTGCTACTGCCCAGTGCTCAAGCAGCACATGTTACACTCACCAATCTGGCACGCTGTTTGTTTCAGACACAGCCAACTGACCAACCAGATAAAATCTCCTTGCAGCCTTAATTTACACAAGGCCATAACATTTTTCAACAGTCTGTAAGTGTGTCATTCCTTATGCCTTTGCCATTAGAAGAAACAGTTATACCCTCTGTACTACACAGCAGTGTGCCCAATTCCTGGTATTTGGTTACAAACCCTCGGTGGTCCTTTCATTCTCATCCTCTCTTTTTTCCTTCTAGAAGCCAGTCAGTGTTTTGTTCTACAGCCCAGACTGTGCTTACTGCACTTCCTTATAACTTGTGGTAATAAGCAAACAATTACACAACTGGTGCTAGTGTAGAGGAAATGGATCTTACATAAATGAAATTCTTAGACAGAAGCCAAGTAACATGCTGGGACACATTAGAATGGCCAGAGAGTTAAAAACTGCTTTGAATTATTCTGCTGAATATTAAAGCTGAAGTTGGTACTTACCTGCCACTGCTTATTAATTTTTTACATTTCAGGTTTAAGGAAATCTGTCTGTCTATCAGCACAAGGAAGCTGAGCTGGATGGAAATGGCATTATGTTCCTGGTATCTCCTAGCTCTATGCAAACACCAGAAAATGTGGAGTGGTTTAAAGGATAACGAATAGATTTCTCTGCACTCAACCGTGCCTGCAGCTTTAGACAAACAATAAAGAATCCAGATAACCAGCTAATGAATTAGTAAATATCCAATATGCTAGCTATATAAGCTGAAGAAAAATCGACATGGAATAGTTTCTTAGATGTAGAAACTTGAGTTTCTTCCTCAAGTTATATGTGGCTATATCCAAAGATAACGTCATCTGTACACTATTCAGTCTCACTTTTTAAGAGACAAACAGAAACAGAAATTTAGACTTTTTTTAAGTAACAGTAACAAAACTTATATGAATAGAGGACTTACAGATATAATGACTAAATAGACTGTAGCAGCCCTCACATGTATATCAGCCAACATTCCAAGTCCTCATTAAAAATTTATAGATTTTGCAATAGCATTATAACATCACCACACCCAGGATTAAGAACAGAGCATGTTATTGTTACTAGAGAATGGCTAACGAACAGGAAGTGAAATACTGAAGAAGAGACAAGGACAACACAAAAAGGCAGAGTAATCTTATGTTTAGCTGTTTCTATGTAGGCTTAAAATATTTTTAGTCTTTAAACAGAGAAACACTTCAATTTGGATGGCCCAAAATGAGACCTAATACTGACCCTAGCTTCTAAATGCACTCCAGCATTTAAGCCATCTTCTCACAGCATATATGAGATACAGAGATTTTCTTGATATAGTGCATACAAGCAGAGAGGGTGGTGGCACCAAAACCTTTTATAACGTCTGTCACTAGTAGTGGACATGCTTTTTGCTTCCTCTGAGATATCCTAATCTCTCTGGCAACAAATGTAGCCTCATGGAGTCTTCCTTAAAGATTTTACTACAGAAGACAGCAACTAGAATCACTAAATAAAAGGATCTTTCACCAGAGGAAGTATTTCTAACAAGCATGTATTTCTGAGAATGTGCCATTAACAATTTACTCAATTGAGTTAACGTTGTACTACATCTTTAATTTCAGGAATGCATAAAACAATTTTTAAAGGTACAAATAAACCAGTATGAAATCTAAAAATTTATTTTCTTCCATATATCTGTTGCATACCTTGAAGAACTGCCACTCCTTGTATTCGTTCTGATTACAGTGTGTAATCATAATTTTGGATCCATCTGGTCCTTTAGTTAAGCACTGATCATACTGCATGAGTTGATTGGCTTCGTTGATTCGGAAAAGCTAACGGAAAAGAAAAAGCCATTTTTGTAACAGCTGACTCAATGAGCATTTTAGAAACCATGAAAATACAATGAAATTGCAACATTCAAAATATTCTTGTTTTATTACACCTGTCTTTTCAGGAGAGTTCTTTCTTTTGCATAACACATTTTTACAATCACAATAGTAAATTTCATGGTTAACTTTCCTGTAGGACTAAAAAGGCCAAGAAACTTAACTAGAAAGAGAGAAATGGTGAAGGGATTCCTATTCAGGAGATTTCTGAAAGTGTTTGATTACAAACCTTTGTATGATTTCATGGCCAAACAACCCATTATCCTTATAAAAGCCTGGTAGCAAGTCCTTGATCCTGGACAGTAATTTCATGTCAAGACACTAAAACTTTGGCATTCTACCCATGGAGGAAATCAATCTAATTCTTCCAGATACAAAAGATTAACCTAGCTACTTTCTACAGAATAAATGCTACAGGGCTTTTTGGGTAGCACATGCAGATAAAGTAGTTTAGGGAACCTTTTCATTAAATATCAGAATAAAAGAGACATTTCCAGGGGCTACTAAGGGCTAATCCATATAGGATTTCCAAATCCTAAACTGCATCCTAAATGGAATTTTACGACTGCCATGACAAAACTGCCTGGTTTAAGTTTACATGGGCTTAAATAAGGACTTTAAATTCTGAAAATTTTTTCCAACCAGAAAAGAAGATATAAAGACACAACAGTATGTTTGTATGGTAGTGTGAGTAGGTGTGTGAAGATACAGGTCTAACACAATGAAAACCTGGATTGCACCCATCTAATAGTAATTATGTTCTGTCAATTAATTTGTAAATGAAACAGAGACATTTTCTTGTTCATTTTCTTCTCTCATGTGGTGAAAGATAAGTTACTGCACAAACGTTTTTCATACTTAGACCAAAACAACTTCATTCCAAACTGAGACACAGTGAGTAAGGGTTTTTTTCCTGAAGGATTAATTATTAAATAAAGGTAAGTGGTGAATCAGGAGCAATGCTAAGAGCTGAGGCAGTGATACTGTTGCTTCTTCATGTACTTATTTCTCTGAAGAACAGATTATGAATTTGCCTTCAATTTCATACCATTTATGTTTGAAATGGTATTTTCAGACTGCTGTATTTTAGTGATGTCAGTATGCTTACGGAAAACTCTAATTCCCACATTTGTAGCTGGCACTCAGTGACTTCATGTACAGGCTTAACAGAAAACCTGCCTGTTATCAATCCAGAGCAAGCAATTCTCCTTCAGACTTGCTTCAAGCTCCTTACCTGATTTCCTCCCATCCTGTGGCACGGCCCAAGCTCCACAAAGCCACCGTTGGTGTGCCCCATGCTGTCGATGCAGTAAGAGGTTTCAAAGCCTCTAATCTGGAAAAGAGGTTTTGCACTCTAAGTTAGGCTCAAGGGAAAAATAAGTGCTAGATAGTTCAGGAAATTCTCACTTATCTCTCAAACCAGAAACAGGTATCTGACAGAGAGATTAGGCAAAACTGTGTATGAAATTTAAATACAGATGCTAACTGTTCTGAGAGATGGAGCTTCAACCTGCCCATGCTAATTTGCAGGCTCTTCCATGAGTCAGAGTATGCTGATAAAGCCAGAGTTGCAAAGCTCAATTCCAAATTAATAACACTAAAATATAGGATTTCAAGTATTTTAATTCATTCAGTCTCCTATCAGAGCATGTTCCATCTCCTAGGTCTTCATAAATAAGCTCAGGAGCTCAGGTAAGTTTCTCTCATCTTGTGGATGAAGAGAAACAGGATGTAGAGAAGTTATGCACAGCAATTACCCACAGCCAGACACAGCCCATTGACCCAGCTGCTCAGATGGACCTTCTGCAGCAGCAGTTATATAGGAAAAAAAAAAAAGAAATAAAATTGATGAGGGGCAGGCACAGGGATAAAGAACCAAAGTCCTGTCATAAAGCATGTCTCAACTGCTGATTATCTCACTCCCTTCTCAGAAGCGCCAACAAGCAGCCTTACAAAGACTTTATGACACAAATAACATTTTTTCCAGACCTATTTTCTTTGCCAGAGCCTCTTTCCTCTCTGTAATGGTATAAAAAGTCTGGAGGACTAAGCTTAGACTCTTCCAGGGAGTGTTAGGGAAGATGAACCCCATACTTTCATACCCGAGTTTGGAAATGCAATCAGTGTGGTGTTACAAGAGGGGGGAGGGGGAACAGGACTTCTCAGATATAGAATAACTAGCAGCCTAGGAAGAGTTGAAGAAAACTTCAGAGAAGTCTCTGAACTTAGAATTTTCCTGTTGTTCCACCAGACCCATTTGGTTTTATCAGAGATGATTTTCTGCAAGGTCACTAGTATTATTTTAAGCTCTTCAGAAGCTTTCACCTTGGTGAACAGTAATATTTAGTGCACCTTCCAAACCCTTTATGTAGATTCCAGAGGCTCATATAGTAGCTGGTGCTTTGTGCTAGCTTTTAGGTAAGAAATCAAGGTGGCATTGTTAATCTGGTTTCTCAGATAAAAGATTATTTTTACCCCTTTCACCATGCACATGCTCTGTATCACTAATTCTAACATTAAGAAAATAGAGATGACACTTGGTGATAGGAGACAGCACAGATCTGTATTTTGTAATGTGCTTTTGAAGTTACAAAACCATGTATCATATTCATCATATCATGGTGGGACACAGGAGTTCTCCTCAGCTAGCAAAAAGATTTTCTGATTTTCCCTCAACAATCTGCAAGTGAAATAAATAGGAGAGACAGGGCAAAGATGCAATCAATTGCAGAGAGAGAAAAAAAAATCTGAAAGCGGGCAGGAGACCTGCAGTAAGTCCTAGCCAAGGTGTGGGCTAAATGACAGAATGAGATGGGCAGAGTTCAGTGAGGAGTCCTGCACTCAGCTGTGATATGCCAACTCTCCCTGTCAACCACTTGGAAGTGCTGCACTTGTAACCACATTCTTAATTTAGTGAAGTCATAACTGTATACACTAATGCTGGAAACGATGGTTACAGAATCATCTCAAGTTATTACACTCAGATAAGGGACTTGCTGAGGCTGTGAATGTATGAGTACATCCCAGTCCAGCAAACACAGGCAGAAAGAACTCCACCTGGATTTCATGATCTCTTCTCTAGGCCTTCATACAAAAGATATTTTCACCTACCAATCTTCACCAATACTCTTACATGCAGGATTCACATTTTTTCTTTTGAGAAAACTTAAATTCCAATTATGGTAAAAAGCGCTTTGGACAGGGCTAGACATAAATTATCCTTCAAGGACCTGTGGAACTAATTTGAAAAGTCACACCTGCAAAGGTAGGTATAATAGTATCATATAGCTTAGCATAGAAGTAATCAAGTAGCCTGTTCACATGTCAAGGAACAATTGCTTCCTTTTGAATACACAGTTTTTTTAAAAAAGCTCCTAAAATACATGTGCATTATGTGCTGTACCTACCTCTCCCCAGTCCACATTTTTGGGTGGTAAGGGGTAATATGAAGTTATATCATATGCTATTTCTTCCATAAACCACTTAAAACTTTTGCAGTTGTGATCTTCCCGGAATTTTTTCAGCTCAGATATATCTCCATAGGGCAGCGCTTTTGTCTCCGGCCGGCTGGCATAGAAGTAATCCTTGTATTCATCCCACCACACTTCTACAACTCTGACATAGTTCTGTGAAGAATAAAGACAATGCTGTGAGCTCAAAGCACACACAAACAGGCCAGAAGTAACTCCTTGTTAATAACAGAAATTTAGGGATTTATCCTCTTAAAAAGTGACAGCATAGTATTATTATATAGCACTAATAACGTGTCATATCAGTAGACTGTACATGATACGTGAATATTATTTTTGAGTAATAGTTTAGGACTGAAGCCAGCAAATTAAACTGGGTTGCTTAATGAGAGTGTAAAGTTGTTTTCTAAGATTAGAGATTATTTATTTGAAAATAAAGACTTTTCATTTAGGGGTCCAATAAAATGTTGCACTCGTTTGCTGCTGTCAGAACGGCAATTCACGATTTCTGTTCACCTTCTACAATTTTTTAATGAAGAGAATCATACGGATTGGTCCACAGGGAAATGCGTAACAGGAAAAAAATTCAGGCTTAAATCCTACTTGGAGAAGGGGGAAAATTGGATAGCTCACTCGGTAACAAGCTTCTCCCTCACATCTTTCTTCTCATTCTCTTTGATGGCTCCTGTCTTTATATTACCTGTACGCATTCTAGATGCATACCTCACTTTGTCCAATCCTTCTAGTGTTAATGACCCGGTGTTAAAACAGTCTTAAAAGATCTGACTAAAGGCACAGATTATTGTGACTTTTACTTTAATCCACATCCAGCATAAATTGAACAAAGCTATAAAGAAAGGACATTTACTGTGAGGATAGGAGGGTGACTGAAGAGGGGAACAAGCTATTTCCACATCTTGCCTTGTACAGAGAAGCAACTTAATATTTAAGAACACTCAGCAGTGCTTTTTATATTCAGTAAGCAAGCCAGCAGACTCATGTAAGGTGTTAAGTTATGCAGTAAATATTTTTGATCAGCTTTTAAGAAGACTGAAATGATTTTTATCACTTCAGACAAGGCAAACTAGCATCTTGCCTGCACTGAGCAATAGACTTATCATTTGCCATCCTGTTGCCCATTACTCTGTCTCTACCTGCAGATATGTTCCCCTGGGCTCCCTTGTATTGGTCTTAGTCCTTGTTTCATCAAAATGTTAATCCATTCAAATTACTAATATGGAACTTTGTTTTGGGGGAGTGGTTTGGGGTGTGGGGGTGTGTTTGCCAGGTTAGTTTTTTACCATTCAGCTAGGCTGGGACATTGCCCTTAGAACAAACTGTTAGGTTGGCTCAAGCCATACCCTCTAACCCTACAGGTACTCATTGTCTAGGAAGATTTCTCTTGGATTGGAATTTACAAAGAGCTGGGTATTTGGGAATGGGATTTACTAATGCCAGAACAGTGCACAAGAGAAAGCTTAAACTGGGCAATAGAAAACCGTAAGAGGAGGGTTGTCTCTCTTCCTGCTGGTAGATAAAAACATATATAAACAGTTTTTCTTGATTCAAAATTCTCTCTTCGGATATAGAGCTGGCTCATTTGTTTTCTGGAATTGATGTTTAATTTTAATCTCAGGGCTTGAGTAACACTTCTAGAACCTGCAGTGTACCTGAGGAGATGCCAACTGTTGTGATGTAGGGCAGAGCACACCATCTTCCCAGGTGTCATTTACTGCTTCTTAACTAACAAATGCAGACACAAAAGTCTGAGAGAGGCTAGATTCCAGAATTCTCTATCTTGGCATAGGATCATACTCATCTTTATTAAGATAAAGGGGGATTTCAAGCCTATGATCTTCATCTCCAGGAGTGTACTATAATTACCAGAGTTGTTGATACATACTTGGGCACAATGCAGCAAAGGCTGGACGTGCTAACACTAAGTAATAGGAAATGCATTTGTACCTCAAAAATAGTGGAGGAAGGCTTTAGAGCAAGAAGATGGGTGTTGCTGTTTCAGACACACAAAAGACAGGCAGGCAGCAGCAGGTCAAGCAGTAAAAGTTCTAATTTAATTTCTGACTCCATCTACTTATATACACTTTGTACAGAAGACCAAAGATTGGCCAAAGGGTCACCACCTCATGAACGTTATTGGTGAACATGACCGTCAATCACATTCCTCTTTCTAGGGAAGAAATATGTAAATACAATAGATAAATTCTAAAAATACATGTCATTTACATGAAGCAGCGTGAGAATGGTGCTGCAAAGGTTCAAAAACTCAAAGGCAAGAAAATTCAGGGTGACAGATAGGTTCTAGGATTCTCTACTCTTAATAACAGTGGGATTAACACAAAAATTTCTCTCCTATGGAGATGATCATCCGAGCTATAGAAACTGAATAGCTTTGGATGAAGTTCTCTCTAAATTGCTCCAGATAATTTAAACAAATGTATCTAAAACTGTTCTTATCTGAGACCAAAAACTACCTTCAAGGTTGCTTTAAAACTGTACCTTTAATGTAGGAGAAGACCCAACATACACAGGGGGTGGATTTCCTTGCCAGCCCTGGAGACGATAGATGTGTCCAACACGAGAACAGGGAACAAACAGCAGTTTTCCCCCACACTGCCAGATCTACAAGTTAAAACAAAGGTATTATTAATACATATGCACAGAAATTTAAGACAGATATATAGATAATAAATTCTGGAAGAAATGTCAGTTACATTTCTTACTATACTCTCATATTTTTACATATTTTTTGCTTCAGATGTAAGCATAAAGCAAATAGGTCTTTGAAATGAAAGGTATACTGAGTACTTTCAACTCAGCAAGTTAGTTACTCAACTAAAACAGTTTTCTAAAAAAATTTTTAAAAAGGTGGACATCTCATTCCATCACTATTTTAGAACAACAGTAGTGAATGAGTACACAAAATCAGGACCTGGGTAATTTTTATTATGACAGAATTAATGATATTTTGATTTTATTAAAGTAATTCACATGCCATCACTTAGATGGGTTTTGGTTAGATGCCCATTCACATTTAAGTTTTTCGTAATAAAGATTAGCGGGAGATAAGGATGTGTAAGCTAACCTATTGCTCCAAGTAGAAACAGATATTTATTTGACTACAGGAGCTGAAAATTAAAAACTGTGTAAAATATATTACCATTCTGAAATTCCCTCACTCCCACATATCTTTGGATAATCCCTTAATGTGGAAAAGAAAACATACCTAAATCAGAATTTACTTGCTCCTATTTTGGAGAAGTTTAATTGTAGCACCAAATCCTAATTCAAGCTAACTTTGTGAATGTTTTGAATCAGTCTAAATTCCAGATTAAAATTATGATTTACCAGTATTAGGAAAGATGGACAGAGTATCTTACTTTCTTCATTGCAACATGATATTAATTTTCCTAAGTTTCACCAAAACACTACCTCTGGTATGCAAGGCCATTAATTTTATTTGCTATCTAGGGATCAGCACACAAGGCTGATAAATGTTTAGTTCTTCTGAAGACTGGTTGTGATCTACATGAAACCAGTTGGAGGTCTCTACATAATGAGCATTTCAATTACCGAACTACTGTAAGTAATTTCAATCGTGATTTTGATCTAAGCAAGATGGAGAATGACATGGATAAAGACCCCGTGTGCACAAAATCCTCAATAAATACCCTTTGCATATGGATTTACAGCTGAGCAAGTGCACTCAGAGCTCTCCTCTAACTCATGAAGAGCAAGAGTAACTAGGGGAGCTCTGAATGTACTTTTTGTAAAATTCAGCTACGATTTCACAGATCGCTGCTGAAGATATGACACCTTCACTTTTGTCTGTTAATTGGGACTGATTCTTGCTGTCTGCACTTGTGTCATTACAAATACTGAAGCTACAAGAAGCTAATGACAATCATCTTACATTTCCTGCAAACTGAAGAGCATGCATACGCCTAGGAGTGAAAATAAAATCCTCCTCAGTGATTATGAATTATGCAGTTTGTATTTCAATTATGAGGACTTCTCTCATAAAAAAGTTCTTGAAATTCTGAAAAGGATATGAAATAATTTTTCACTCCACAAAAAAGGCGGGGAGGAAGCAGATTACTTTTTGTTGCACCATTATATACTTCCCAAGAGCACATGCATAAATTGAGGACTATGAGGACCACTTGTTCTCTATCATTGCTTTCATTAGAAACAACATTTCTCTACACTCACTATGAGAACATTAAGTTTCCTCCCATCAAATTGGCCAGTCTGGTTTTATATTGGATATTAGGGCAGTTAGGAGTGCAATCCCAAACTGTTTACAAAATCTAGATTACACAACATTTGGGCTTCAGCATGAAGCCACCTCTGTGAACACTTGTGTCCCAACGCCCGCAAAGAAACACTGAGGAGACACATTTCTGTCACATCTCCTCACATCAAAGCCTGGGCTTCACAAGGAAGAGATAGGTCTGTCTAAACTCCAAACAGAAGTATTTACTTCTTTTTTTTAATGAAAAAAATCTATTTAATTGACGTGGTTTTCAAATATTGGTGTTACCTTGTAAGAAATTTCAAAATTTTCACCACCCCAGATCTGAAGCCCTGGATCATAGAGACCCAGTTCAAAGAAGAAATCACGTTCAATGGCAAACAATCCACCAGCCATTGCAGGGGATCTGAAAGAGGAAGACAATGTAACTCCTTCTGACAAAAGCATACAACAGCAGAGAAAGCTTTAGTGAAGAAAGTAATTCAGTTAACATATAGTAAAGATCAGGCAAATGGCAATACACTGAACAATCATAAAGCTTTGTCGTCAGCTTGGAGCAATTTTCTGAAGTGGCATCTATATCATTTTTAGTGAGGTCACTTTTTTTGTGTTGTGGGTTTTCTTCTACAATTAATTCATTTAATTAATGAATTTGATGATAGAAAATCTTGGTCTGGATTTTCCATTCAGCAAGTCAACATCCTTCTATTAAAAAATAAACAAGATAAAGAATCAGTGTGATGAGATGTTTTTCTCTTGAAATTTTTTCTAGTTTCTGAGGTAATGTGAAACTGCAAACAGGTTTATGTTCTGAGGAGCTGTCACATTGAAACACATTGTCTATTGAACAAAAAACAAAAAGTTTTTTAACAGCTTTCTAATTTTCTAGCTGTTTTTGTCCTATTAGGAGACACTTTACCTTATACTCAGTAAAATTTTAAAGGGAGCCTAGAAAAAGTAGTATAAGGTTTCCATTTTGGTTAGTCTTTTTTTTTGTTACCATTTTTCTTTTAATGACTTTGTAAATCCCTTCCCATATGCCATGATTCAATTAGCAAGTTTTAATGTGTCAAAAAATGCTGTGGTCTGGATTACAGCTTGTGTTGGTGTTGGCTGGGGTAGAGTTAATTTTCTTCCCAGTGGCTGGCGTGGGGCTGTGTTTTGGATTTGTGCTGAGGACAGGGCTGATATTGGGGAGATGTTTTTGTTATTGCTGAGCAGGGGTTGCACAGAGCCAAGGCCTTTTCTGGTTCTGGTTCTGCCAGGCTGGGGAGGAGATGGGGGTGCAGGGGAGGCTGGGAGGGGACACAGCCAGGACAGGGGACCCAAACTGACCAAAGGGAGATTCCAGACCAAGTGACATGCTCAGCATATGAAAATTGGAGGGAGAAGGGAGAATGTTCGGAGTGATAGTGTTTGTATTCCCAAGTCACTGTTACCCATGATGGGGCTCTGCTCTCCTGGAGATGGCTGAACACCTGCCTGTCCATGGGAAGCAGTGAATTCATTCCTTGTTTTGTTTTGCTTGTGTGTGTTTGTAGTGACTCTAAGCATAATTAATTATCAGTTTAGCTGCTGTCCAAATTAAGTGATCACATGCCAAAGTACTGCTACACGTCCCTTTCTACTTGCTGCCCCTACTGTATTTTCCTTCAGTGCTGCTTTTGCATCCTGGGGGCTCAAAGGTACAAAGCCAGAAGACACAGCAGCAGGAAGCACAGCCCCATGGCTTTCCTGCACTTTTGGTTTTCCTCAGCACCACAAAGACTTGGCAAGTGTAGAAGCCTCAGATACTGCAGTTTCAGTCTTGGCCTCCAAGATTCTGCCAAGTGTGTTAAAGAACACAGTAAAACCCACATAAGCTCAGTAGTTTACTTCACAGGATACAAAGAGGTAAGCACTGTCACTAAAAAAAGTTTCAGTCCTGGGGCAGTACTCACATTACAAAAATGTTGCCTCCGTGCTTTAAGCTGTTGAGGATCTTTTTGTTTTCTCTTTAAGCTAAGCCATCCTGGCTACAGTTTCAGCAAGACTTTTACTTGGTCTTGCTTGCCTTGGCATTGCTGCAAGAAAATGCACAAAGCCTGGACACAAACAGATGCAGGGCATGTCTCTTTTTAAAGGAAGCATTGTAACTCTGAAGATATTATTAAAAATAAAGTAATCTTTTAAAACATTCTGAGAACATATGTTCTGTGTTTCTGGGAACACTTTAAACGATTTTAAGACCTGTTTGGATGGTAAACACAGAACACTACAGCAATGTTTGAAATAGTTTATCCCCCTCTAAGTGAATATTAAAGTTCCAATGTGGACAGCATCATCAGAAAATGGTATTATTTAAACTGTATACAAAACAGATCAAAGCTTCATAACTTGCTTGCATGTGTTGCCATTTTAGCAAAGAACAATCATGGGTGGGGATAGGGAATTACCAACATCAGTTCTTACAATGTTTAAATCATATCTACAGGCAATAGAAGACATTAGATTCTGAAGATGTGAAGATTGCTTTCAAATGTAGTAACACGATTAGTTAAGTGTGAAGGGGAAAGTAATAAAAAACCAGCAGAACCACAGTCTCCCAGTATTAAAAAGCCATCCAGAAACCATAGTTTCTAAGCTAGGGTTTCTAGGCAGTTTTTGTTTTCTGGGAAGAAAACATACCCCACTACAAAGCACAGTAAAAAGGCAAGAATTCTGTGAAAATTATCGGAGTTTTCCCACAATAAAAGGTGCTGTTTTTATCTTTCTTCCTTTTTTTTTTTTAATGTTATGTGTATTATATTAAAATTCTTAGAAAATATCTAGCCAAGATTCTTAAACAGTATGCTTCTTTGTCAG
Organism: Zosterops lateralis; assembly: GCF_965231275.1. Lineage (NCBI taxonomy): Eukaryota > Metazoa > Chordata > Aves > Passeriformes > Zosteropidae > Zosterops > Zosterops lateralis. The sequence continues at coordinate 36,615,443 of NC_139766.1, forward strand.
ATGTGATCCATTGTGAAGCAAGTGGGAGAAATATGATAAAAGAGATTTTTTTTTTTTTTTGCTACACGTGCATAATCGTCCAGCTCTATGCATGCATCAGGCCATGACAGCAGGCTACAGATTTTATGCATTACTGTCTATTAGAAATACTTCCAGCATGCTCATTGTTTCAAACAAAATGGTTAAACAAGCACTGCTGTTTCCAACAGTACTTCAAAAAAAATATCACGGCTAATTAAAGTTTTCCCTGGCAACAAAGTTTTTTTGCCAAACAGAACCCAGAAATTCTAATGTGCACTCTATTAACTACACAAGAGCAGGAATGGAGAGGCGACACAAGGTAGCAAAGATATTTTGAGCAAATAGTCAGTTGTGGCAAACAGGTCTGACTGAACAAAGCAGCTAGTGTGGTTAGAAACGTGAGGGTGCTCAGGCTAGGAGTACATGCAAGTTTTAGTGGATCAATATTGACTTCAGAAAAAAAGAGAAACGGGTAAGTAATTTAGTGATTACCGATACGGTTCAGTTTTTGTCTTTCTGCTCTCCTTCTCTCTCTTGGTCAAGGGAACCCTCTTCCATAGCATACTCCAATCCCATGCTCCTCTAGCAAACCCATCTTCGTCACCACCCCCTTGGGGCACAATCTTAAAAGTGTTGCCATCTATGACATCTATAAGCGGCACAGTGCATGTGGTTCTGCGGGCGGCGCGGGGCGGGCGCGGTTATGGACAGGGCCCGCGTGGCACACCATGGTTGGTGGGGAGAGAGGGGAGGGGGGAAAAACGAGAGGGTTTAGACAGTTATTTGTTACAATTCACAGGATGTAAACAGCTCTCTTTACCGATAAGGCTCAGTTTTATGTTTTCGTTTGGACTTTTCCTTGTGGCTTAACGGAATTCGTTTCCATAGCAAACTCCAGTCCCAGGCCCCTCTGGCAAAGCCATCTTCATCCCCACCTTGTTGTGGCTCAATGGAATAATCATTCCCATCTATGTAATCTATTAGAGGTACAGTACATGTAGTTCTGAAACATTTATAGAAGGGAAAGAAAGAGCAAAATACAATTTCAGAAGAGTAATCTGTCTAATCTGAAATTTACACCATTAATTAAGTTTAGAGAGCAGTGTATATAAAAAGTCACCTGAAAACATACTATTAAAAAAATGAAGCCTCATTAGAAGAAAAGAGATGGTCTTTTCTTTACATTGTTTTAAGATGTTCTGAAAACAGAAAAGTTAGGTCTGAGATGCTAATATATCAATTGGTTTATCAGTACATTTTCCTTTATGTGGAGTTCCTGACATTGGTCTTCTAATAAAGCACTGCTGGAGGCAATGGAGGAGCCCTCAGAGGGCCAGGGTTCTCACAGTATTATTACTTCCTGTAATTTCTATTCATATCAGATCTTAGCTGTCAACAAGTATGATAAACACTTAGCTTTTACTAGTGTTAACACAGATTTTCATTATACTGTCCTATTCAAATGCCCTGAAAATCCACCAAGCTCTAGGGATAAAAAAAAAACATTACTAATGCCCTCCTAGAAGCAGTTTTCAGTAGAATTCTTCCCTTGATTTGCAATACACTCCTCTTTGTGATCTATTACACACAATATTCTCCAAGGAAAAGACATTATCTTGTTTTTCTCCTCACATTTTTAAAATGAGTTTCCCAGTGTCCCAGGCTGGAGCACTTCTAACTTTTTTAATGAAGCTCCAAGAGATAGAAAAGGCAGGGGGGAAGAGACATGGTAACACCATGCTGCTCTTTGAGGCAGAAACAGCTGCAACAGGCTGCACCCTGGGTACCAGGGCATGGAAGGAGGCTGCCAAGCACTGTCTGCCTGCCCTGTGTGGCTCAGCATCCTTGGTGCTCCTGCAGCCTTCACCTCTGTGGGCAGTGCTGCAGGATGCCTCTAAAATCTCCTCTTCTTGCCAGTCCTTCTTGTGTAAAACCATAATACACAAGCAATGGGAGTACACAAGCATTTCTATCTTTTCTCTAATATCCTGGCCCAATTAGAGTCTTGGTTGAGTTACAGCCTTTAAAATGCATAAAACCCAATTCTTCAAGAGAATTCTGGTACCACAGCAGGTTAACAAATAGTTTTTAGGATTAAGCAACTATTTTATGGGATTAAATAGTTTAAACATGCACATGGTTTTCTAAACACACATAGCACCGACCACACAAACCAGGAGTGCGGTAGCACACAGCAACAACAGCATTTCAACAGCTGGAAGAAATGAAAGCCCTGGGGGTCTCTCTCCTGTGCCACCTCTCCCAGTCCCCCCCTCACAGTGCAGGCACTTCCAGCACAGACTCCCACTCTGCCCCTCTGTGGCAGAGACAGGCTCAAGCCTGGCCTTGCTCTGCTACAGACAACGCTCCAAAGCACTTCAGAGGAAACAAATAAGACCATACATCAAGAGTAAAGATGAGAAAGTTATAAACTCTTGAGATCATGGGGGCTTTAAACTCTCATTAAATCAAAATGTTTATTGATACTTTTTCTCTACTAAGATCCACAAGTTTTTAGTCATTTTGTTCAATCATGCTCTTTATTCAGCTAGAATGGAACATTTCAATGTCAGTGCCTCAGAGAGTTGTAAAAGACAAGAGTTAAATATAATTTACAATAGGCAAAATATTCAGTATGCCTATTAAAATAAACTATCTAGAGATTAATTTGCCTGACTATATTCCTTCCTCATTCTGTATCTTTTATGCTGGGAGATAATATAATCATCATACGGAAAATATTGCTATAGTTTGATATAGATATAAAACATATTGACTGTAGTTTGAAAAGTGAAGATTATTACTGTGACTTTTTCTTCCTAAAAGGACAGACACTGGAAATAACAAGAGAACATTACCTGTCTTTAGATATAGGAGCTATAAGTGGTGCATACCAATTAATTCCCACCTCACAATGGGCATCAAGGTAAACCAAAACCTTTGAAAGAAAAAAAAAAAAAAAAAAAGTAACTTCTATTTCTGTATACAGCATCATGATTTAATTAAGCTTATTTACATCGAGATACATTCATATTATAAACAAGAAAATTAAATGAGTAAAACAAACAAACAAAAAAGACAGATTTGTGTGTGAACTGGCTCCCACCTGTCCAAGTTTAGCCTTCTGAGCTCCAATGCTTCTAGCCTGGATCAAACCTTCTCTCCTCTCATTTCGAAATACCTTTACAAGGCCATTCCACTGCTTTATATAGTCATCCAGCCTCTCTTGTAAGTGTGCTATCAGGTAACAGAGAAAAAACAACTGGTGAGGTTTAACAATAAAGAGTTTTGTACTCTTAACATAACCCCCCAAAAAATCTACAAAGATTTACAAGAACCTTTAATTCAAGCACTCCCAAACAATAAAAGTGAGGAGATGAACACCACTGACCTCGTGGCACAGGTTTGTGTCTGGCACATGTGAAGAAATGGCAGCTGAAGTGGTTGGTTACACCACAGGGAGCAGGGTGGACAACTCACAGTCACTTCAACATATCACATTGTGGCTTTCAGGTTTTTCTCTGTATTCCAAGCAGCCAGAGAAGCTTCTCCATTTCAGCACACAGTCTTTCCTCATCAGATGTACACATGTACAGCTGAAGGCGCCACTTTCCAGTTAAACACTTCCCTTCACTTGCTTTCTGCCTCACAGAATTTTCTGTCAGTCTATTAATAATCTGGAAAACTGAGGCAGAATCTCACCATGCTCAAACTATTGCCCTCCTTTATCTAGACCTGTTCCCTCTTGTGGAGGTCTTACAATAATCTTCGAATGAAATGAATGAGAATAATGAGAAGTGCATCATATTCAGGAGATAACAAACCTTTAGCCAAAGGAACTTCTATCAGAAAAGGGACAAGTGACCACAAAAGAATCAAGATGAGCTATACTTAAATGGTTTCAGATTTGTATTTGCAGATTTGTATTTGTCTGTGCCAAACTTCTCTGGAAACCACATTCCTGCCACACAGTTTGAGAAAAGGATTTTAGTGTTGCTTAACATTTTTTGCCCAGATGATTCTGTTGAGAAAACTCATGAAGGCAGACAGGCTGTTAATCAGGCACCTGCTGTTTGTGGCTTTGCTGATTTAGCTATTGGTATTTGTTAAAAAATCTATTTTTGTACTCAAAGGCTCAAAAGAATTGCCTACAGCTTCAGTTTCTCTCAGTCAGGAACCAAAATAAGCCACCTAATCTACAGCTAAGGCATGCATGCACTGGTTTGTTCTGCACCAGCTCTGAGGGGCTGATAGGTGCCAAGCCTGGGCTGATCTAACAGGAGGGACACATGCAACAGTGGAAGCAGAAGGATGTCCCTTTCAGCAGCAACATGCCACCAGTTACTGCAGCAGAATCATTTTCTGCAACCTGAATGGAAATGATGAACTCTGGAGACTTCTGCAACTTACATTTCAGTATGTTTTATATTCTTGTCAGCAGTATTAAAAAAAACTGTTCAAACAAAAGCGACATGTAATTGAAAAGGAAATGGTGTTTCTTGGAAGTGAAGTTTCCAATATCAAAAATTCAGCAATTCTACCAAAGAACAATCTTTTGATACTTGTATTATCCTTCCTCTCCACCTTTACAAAAGAAAAAGTTTTCTCAACCAAGTTTTACGTATTCTCCTTTCCCACACATATTTAAAATTTCTTTTGTAAATCCCTGTGCATTAGGAAAACTTCAAGGATACACAAATGTCAAACTAGAGAAAGAACAATTTTACCACAAATGCTGTATAGAAGAACATGCCATGTAATAAATAGAGAACATATGATTTGATAGCCGTGATATAAATTTTTATAGGATAAAATCAACAGAGTTTTGAGGTCATACTGAAGTGGTACTAAGAGAATCTTTATACCACACGATTATTTATGCTGAAAATTCCAACTATGTGTTACAGAAGGACTGTCAGAAATGTTTTAAAGATTTAAAACCTGAAGTTATTTCCAGCTCTCCTGCCTATGAGGCTAAATGTTTTACTTATCAAATGTTCAACTACGTAAGGCTCAGAGGGAGCTGTAAAAACCTGTCATATTGATTGTGTAAAGGTTTTCTACAGTACAAGTCTCAGGACTCTGCAGTCCATTATCTGAAACCATGCCAGGGTTAGCAGCAAGTGCTATTTCCCACAGGAAAGATGTAATTCTCCTCCTTCCCATACTACAAAGCCTGCATGACAGTAGTGTAAAAAATCCTGATACTTTTACAGTCAAAAATATTGTTTGGCCAGCATTAAATTTTGTTCACCTAGAATGTGTATTTATGACATCTGTCAACAGCCTTACAGCAATCTGGTTTTTGTTCAAAAATTGTATATTTTACCTTTCAAAATATTATAATCATCAATCTGGCCTTCCCCTCTTTGAGTTCCTCTCTCATGTGTAAGTGCATGATTAAAGCATGAATCAGTGTCTTTTAAAAACACATAGTTTCTCCAAAAGATCTTAGGCACTGCAGATAACAAAGGAGGAGGAGGAAAGCAGGATTTTTTTCCCTCAACTTATGGACAGCAGTCTGAGAACTAGAAAAATGATATCAGAATGATATCCTAGAGCAGCTGCCTCCTGCCTGTGAGTATCCTCCCCTGTAATACTGTTAAGGGGGGGCTCTCAGCTCTAACACAAGCACTGATTACTGCTTCAGTTTCCCCATGGCAAGCACATTACACAGGTTAATAAAAATACTGCTGCCTGCCTGTGCTCATTACTTCCCCTTTGGTTATCTCGTGGGATGCTGCAGCAGTTGGAAATACAGGTAACAATAAAGAATGTATAAGTAAACACAAAAGGTAGACAAAGCCTTTAAATGCTACTAGGAACACTGGTATTTTTTACCTTTACAGGTGCTACAAAAGCAGTTCCAGCTGAGATATTGGCCTCTGTGCTTCAGAAAATAAGCAAGCTAGTGCCCAAATACATAACAAGTGTTGGAGATCTATATGAACAACTGTAATTGTAGGAAGCTTTAGAAAATACAGTTTTATGAATTCTCACTGCCCTTCCAGAACAGCTGTTTCCTTCACACAGCTAGCATTCACCAAAGAATAAACTGCTTCTATTGAGAATAAAAGAAAAACTGGGGGGAAAAAATCCCCATGTGTAACAGCCTGGCCTCATTGACACTGTGGTAGAAATTGCTGCTACATTTCTTGGACTCTAACATGGATTAATACAGAGGCCCCCATAGAAAATGGAGATAGAATCATTCAATTAGCTTGGCAATCTTCTCGTTACTGTTCTCTTTGTGTTCTGACAAAGAAAAAAACGCCAGAGTAGAATTCAGCACGTATCTCTGCACAGTTCTCCACAGTCCAAACCCTGCTGTTTGCAGGAGAGATTAAGGGAAAAAGTGTCATTCAGCAAAACTACTGCTCCCAACTGACTTTATACTAAGAATTATAATGAAAAGGACAATTTCTGAGCATTGCAACTGTTCCTCCCTGTAAGACATAACATATATAAATTTCTATGCAGCTGTAACTCCCTCCTGATGAAAGAGGATTTCTCATGAGGAAGGACAGTCAGGGGTTTTTAGGAGCCAGCCTCTAGAAGTGTTTGCAACTGCTGTGCTCCATTTTAATTTCGTGTCACTCAAGAGGGTGGCAGCTAAGAAATAAGGAACAGTCACACTGGAGCAGGAGCAAACATCTGCTGTGTCACTCTGCACAGGGCTCCAGGACCATAAGGTGGTCTGCTGGGTGGAAAGGCAGACATGAAGTCTGCAGCCTCTAAGTAGGTGGGGAAGAAGAAAATCCTGTATCTGTGCTGCCAGCATGACTTTCTTTCTGGCTGAAAAAGTAAAAAGCTACCAGCAGCTCTGCTGTAATTAAGAGTGTTTTTATTTTGCAGCTCTCCTAACAACTGGAGAACTCTTCAGGCAGCTTGGCACGCTTTGCAGCCCATACTAGTTCATCCTTCTCTCTAGGGAGAAAGAAGTAGAGCAAGATTCTGCTCACTTGGCCATTTTTCATCTAGAACATAATTTGAATTAATGAAATTAAGTTAATTATATTTACCAAGTAATAGCTTAAAGCAATCTGAAGAATTATTATAGTGAACTAGTGCAATTGCAGCAAGGTGTTTAGAGAAATTCCAGTCCGTGCTTGTCTTACCAGTCACTCATACCTGAGAAAACTGCACCTCAAGCTTTCTTTATTGAATTTTCTGATTTAAGAAAGTTATCTGGGAAATTGAAGTGTGAGAAATATAGAGTCAAGGGTCTGCTGGATCTTAGGTCCAGGCTAGCTGTATCTGCTAACCATTCATTTATGAACAGAAAGCAAAAATTTCTGTATTAAAAAAAAAAAAAAATTAAAAATCCTGCTTTCTTTTAACAAATGTCACATATTGGAAAAACAATACAAGTTGTAATGCCAGACAAACTCATTCCATGAACTGCATATACATGGCACAGAGTCAGCTACAAGTCATGTGAAACCCAAATATTGAGACCTATCATTAGTAAAAAATCTGGTAAGTATTCTAGACACAATCAGTGTCACAGTTACTTTATACAGCTAAGTCAGTCCTTGAAGGAAAGCTATGATCTTAGCTGAAAAGCAAAAACACAGCATGTCTGCTGACTGAATTATTAAAATTATATCCCTTAGGAGAGAAGATATTTTTGGTTTATAGCATGTGTGTATATCTAAGCCAAATTCTCAACAGCTGTTAAAGGATACAGAAGACTATAATTTGGCATTCAGAATCTTGACTGGACTAAGCCAAATGTAGTCAAGTTTATAACACAGGTAACTTGTACTGCCCTGTTAAAACAATCAGAAAATGATACCTACCTCTCTACAGGTATGATGCTGTAAAAATAATAATAACCCCCCCTCAATACAATAACTATTTTTAATAGTGGCTTATACACAAAAAAAGCTACCTCAACTATGTGATGTTTTTAACTAAGTGTAGTTAAAAACTGTAGTGAATGCACCCATAGAAAACAACTACCATGAGACTGAAACTGGGAGAAGCCTAGATCACTTAATAAAAATGAGAGTTTCAGAACAGTCATGTGTTTTCTGTGCCACTCCACAATTCAGCTATTATGGAAACAAAGATGAGGGGATCCTGTGCCACTGATCAAACTTGCCTTTGCTCAAAGCCATCATCAACATTATCTAGAAGAGACTGCCATCCCAAACAGTCAAAATCATGTTTTTATTCATGTGTCTACTCTTTTTCTCTGTCAAAATCTGTTAAAGAACCATGCTGCAACAAAATCTTACAGAACATGTAGCTTAGATGCACTATTTAGAAATTTGTTTGAAGTTTTAAAACAGTCTGTTTTCCTCTGTCTCAATCACCTTATATCTCTAGGAGACCACTTTCAGTTCCTCGATACCACCATGAAAGGAAAAAAAGGTCACAAACAGTGTATGTTTAGATTTATAAGAGAAGTACAGGTACATGCATCCTGACTGTAAACCAAGATCAGAATGGAAATTATAAAGGAAGAAGAAAATCTCTCAACTTATGTTGGTATGTAGGACTCAAACAAAGGCAGAAATTAGAACATATTTAAATTCTTAAAAGCTTCCCCTCCTCAATAAGAAACAATAAGCAGCTTAATGTGATGTTTAATTAAAAAAGGGTGTTAGAAATGAAAAAGATATTGAATATTAATCAGAGTAATTTGATAGCCTAGGTAGATTTTTATTATAATTTTAAAGAGGGACATCTGTATTCCTATATGCAATAAAGGAAGCCTGTTACTCCTAACAGGCTCAACTCCTTTGATACTCTTCAAACTATTTCTTTTTACAAGAGCCAAGAGAGATACTGGCTATCCCAGCTTTCTTCTACATACTACCCAAAAACTGTGGTAGAGAACTCAAAGGACTGTGAAGAAACAATCTTTTCTCCCATAGTCAAATTCCAACCATGGCGGATAATAAATACAAAGAAAACTATTGCAGGAAAATAAAAAAAAAATTCCTTTTCTACAAGGAGTGTGTTAATGTTCCAAATGTACCTTTGTTGCTAAAATCATCAATCAGAACAATTTCTGCCAAGTATTTTCTTGGTGTTCTCTTGATGACACTGTGAACTGTCCTCATGAGCGTGGACCACCCTTCATTATGGAAGACGATGACAACGCTGGAGGTGAGCAAGTTATCATCATAATGCCAGTATTTGCATCTGTAAAAAGAGTTGACTTTATTAGTTTTCACATTGTGATTTACAGAACTGCTTAACAGCATCCTCGTGCAAATGAAATCTTTGCTGACAGCTACCCTTCAGATTTAAGAGAGACAGGATATAAAAGGTAATACAGCTTAAGTGCATCACAGATACAGATACAAATAAAATAAAATAAAAAGAAAAGTAGACTGTCAAGCACAACTTTCAGACCTGGTCCAATTTTACTGGGCTCCTTCCTTGAAAGATATAACACATGGAGAAAAAAAAAAATCAAGAAAAGAGAGAGATTAAAAAAAACCCCAAAATAGTGCAAACACTCAGGTCTTTTTTCCTGAGGGGTTAGAGATGATTTAGAAACAAGCAATGTGAGTACTTCCAATACCTTCCACACTTTCCAATACCTCTAAATCACATTTATCAACAATGTATTTAATTTGCAATTGTCATGTCCATTTTCCCAGCTGCATCCTTAAGTGAGACTATTCACAGTCTCCTTACAACCAGTCCAAATATTTCCTTAACTGGAAGTTTCCCTACCTGATCACTAGCCTGTTTTCCAACTATAATAATATAGTTCCTATCACCAAACATAGAGACATAGCACTTTTGATTTCAATAGGAAAAATCCTTCATTTTTTTTCATCTTTCAGCAAATAAAGTTTCTACTAGGGGGACTGTGACTTTTCAAAGACAGCTATCATGTATTAAGAATTTATTAGTGACAAATAAAAACTCCTAAACTTACAGATGTACAAACTTCCCTAGTTATAGTTCTCTTTATACAATAAAAAGCTTAAGCACACAGAAACATTGCTGCTTTTGAAAAGAATTACCTTAAAAATCTGTGATCACTGGAGTTTATGAAACTACATTGAGTTAAACATGGAAAGAACTCACATAACAGATCCATAGGTTTTTAAAGAGTTTCTCTAGTGAAGGATGCATTTCTCCTCTCAATGCATCAATATGCATTTCTCACCTCACAGAAAATAAAAGACATAGCTAGAAATACACTATTAATTTTGTTCCTGTGGGAGAAGAAAATTACAGAATCAAAACAGACTATAACAAAATTTCACCTAATGTGGCATTTAGTTTCTTAGGTGTGCTGCAAGCAACCTCTGAAACAGCACAATCTCTGAAAGAACCAATTACTGACTAAAATCCCTCAGCTGGATAGTTTTGGACCTGAAGTAGCTGCAGCTAATCATCATTACCAATAACAAAGTGTTAGACTGGCTGTTTAAAAGGTTCTGCCATGGATGCCTTCCTTCCACAGATCTCTCTCAAAGATTCCAGCTGATCACAGATTGCAGTAGTTCCATTTGTAGCACAAATAAGCTGTCAGCAACTTCCTTAGCCATGTGCAGAGATAAAATGGATACCCTGCCTGGGTGTGCTAAGTAGGCTATGTAAAGGGAAGATTTAATATGTTTAATAACAGATTTGTAACAGAATGGTGTTGCTTCACGCATATATTCTCACTATTAATTTTGGTGATGTGGTTATGTTAAAAGGTGGAAAACAGGGTGTTATACTTCCAAAAAACCCAGGCTACCAGCTGAATGCCATTCAAGAGCTCCCTGTTAAAGGTAGCAGAATAGCACCTTTTGTCTCAAAGGAGAAGGCAGGAGCTGATGCAGCTTGTACTGTGCTCCTCACCTGCACCTGCAGCAGTTTAGCTAGGAAAATTTTTGCTTATTTCTGAATAAAAAGAGAGGGACAGCTACAACGTTTCAGACTGCCTTCAAGGACAAAAATGAAGAAAACCTTGAACAAGAACTCAAATCTTTTGGTTGCTTATTTCTCCCACTTCCTGCAGTACTAGATTAGTCATCTGTAGGAACAAAATGGTGAAGAGCATAAGAATGAAGGACAGTAACTCTGCGTAATTTTAAAAAGTCAAACTTATTACAAAAGCCTGAATTGAACAATATGTCTATGAACATTTTATAAGCATTTTTGATCTGTATTTAATATATTTTTAAACATAAACCCAGAGGTCTAGACAGGCTTTTTGCTACATAGCCAACTTAAATCTCCTCAAACTGGGTGTTGCTAAATGTGCTATTTGCAAGCAGTGAAGCACTACATTTATATCTCTAGTAGCATCAGGCCTCCAGCTTTTTCCAGACACTTTATTTCACTTATTAGACAGCCCACAGACTAACTCATCAAACACATAAACTCTAGCAGAGTACAGTAACTCCTGTGCACAGCCTTATTTCTCATCTTGAATTGAGAATTAGAGGTTTGAAATACAGTAGTTGTTTTAGATACATGCAATTAATAAATGTTTTAATCTCTGTGGCAGGTTTTTTTTTTTTTTTCAATAAATGTGAATGTTGCTCAGGTATTTGAGTGACAAAAGCCAGTAGTCTCAGCTCTCATTTCCTTCACATCTCCAGGGAAGGAAGCAGGGAAAGCTCTCCTCAGTGGAGCAGCACTGACATCCAGTGGTTGGCAAACCACATACCAAGAAACCAGAAATGCACTTCCCTTGTGTTTGAAGCTGAATTTTACAGTATGAGTTTCCCTGTAGATTTTAGGCACCAAAAAGGAAAAAAAAAGACTGAATTTCCAGGAATGCTCTTGATTTTTAAAAGAGAGGGTAAAGCAGATATGAATGTTTAGGCGAAAGCTGCAAGCTATTGAAAACGGTAACAAGCAGATTCAAAGTACAGAAGGGTCTGTGACAAAGAGGATTTAAATGTTTCAACCTCTAGTTTCATCCCCTGGGTCCTTCATCCCCTGTCCACATATTAGCACAGTGCCCTTTCAGGTGTAGCCTGCAAGCCAGCTGTGGCAATTCACCATGCACCAAACTGGCAAACATATCATTTAACAAAGCTATTTTGAATTCTTATTAAAAGAGCTGAGAGGATGGCACATTGCAGCAGGTAAGCAGGAATGACAAGGTAGCAGCCTTAAGCCAGGCTTGCCTCTAGACACTTCACATCACTTTTCCTGAGCCCTGTTAAGAGGGGCATGGGGAAAGAGGAACAAGGCTGCACAGATCTATGCCCTTCACTGGGCAGTGCTGCAGGGAAGAGCTGCTCTGTTTGTGTCCCTTTCCTTGGGGAACTCATGGGTGAAAGGAAACAACACCTGCAGATCAGGCCACGAATAAAAACTTTCCATTCTGCAATCAGCACTGGTTCCACTGGGGAAAAACAGGACTGACTCATCACTGAAGCAAGACTAAACCCTTCAGAAGGCACAGTTGTGATCTAATTGAGAAACAGGGTGAGTAATGTTTTTTCTGTCTATTAGGCTGCATACTTAGGATGTGAATTAGTTCTACTCCCTCTCCACCCCTGGAGGGAACAGCTCTGCTGGAGCCTGTGCCACACCAAGGTCCCTTATCCCTCAATCACAAAGCTGTGCACCAGCCACAGCAGAGAGGAGTGTTTTACAGGAGGCCCTCTGCACAAGAAGCTGAGTATCTGGGCTGGAGTGGTCCTTGGCTAGGGGAAATCTCTGCTCTTGCAGCTTTGTACTCTATTCATTGGCTTTCTCTTAGGATGTCCTGGGGCCCCACAGCTGTGATTGTGGCTGCATGGCCATACAGACTCCCTGCTAGCTACCACTGAAGATGCAGATAGACTCAAATTTCCTCAGGCTTAAAAAAAGCCAGAAGTGGACTCTGCTTTTCCTGGAAGAGTAATCCAACCACCAGCAAAAAATGCAACAGCTGAAAAAGGAGAGCACCTCAACAGCAATTTAAAGGTGAGCCCCATCAGATAATTGCCCTTAGAGGGCGATTTCAGGTCTTGAGCTAAGAGAAGAGTTTCTCCTGAACCCCTGACTTTGTCAGCACATCAGCACCTAAGCTTCAGAAGAAATATCATGACTGTGCATCATGACTCTCCATCCTAATACTATTTTCCTCGTGTCAGCTCTCCAGCTTGCACCTGCACGTACCAAGGACACATCAGTACCCTCTGGATTTTAAAGCACTGCACTTGTGTGCTAAGACCAAAATGTACCAGCACAAATTCCTCCAAGAGGGCAGGCAGCTGCCATCACATCCCTGTAATCACTCCAGTAGTCAAAGAAGCTCCTGAGAAGCTCATCAGCTGTTGCAAGATGAGGGACCTCAATCAGTACAAAGCTGAAGGTCTCTATTATTTATCCTGAAATCGTCACCAACATTAAAAAATGGAATTTCTCTTCTCCATTAATATAGAACTGTTCACAAGTTTTAACTGAATTTTAAATTTTATTTAATGTTTAAAGTGGTATGAAATTCATAGTTGTATTGTCACCTATTATAATTGCTTTATAGTGCATGTATTTTTGTCAATGCTTTTAAAGAGTCCAGTACAAGCAAATTCCAAAATTAAGTTGGGAATCTATTTTAATTTTCAGTTTCTTTTTCTAGTAAGTCCTGTTCTTATCTTACAAAGAAATAGGCATTCAGCTGATAGCATGCTGTTTACATACTTTTAACACTAAATTCAGGGCTCCTTATTATTTTAAGTCACCAATTTACTAAGACTACTGCAGTGAACTGTATCTAACCCCTAGGAAAATGGATGGGAATTTTTTTTCACCAAACACCTTCAACTGTTTGCTCATCTGTATGGCTGACATCATCAAGGTCATAGCTGAGACTGGCTGCTTAACACCTGCAAGTCAGAAGGATCATAGCCTAAGTCTTGGTTATGACAGACAGAATAGACAGAAACTGATCACAGAACTGAGCATTTCTTTGTTAGGATACAACTAAGTAAATCTAATGCTAATACTGGATTTGTTACCCATGAAGCCTTGTGGGGCATTTCTGTGCACCAGCAACATCAAAACGAGATTATAGTAGTGGACTTACAAAACAGGTTCTGGAAGAGAAGTAAACAGACAACCCAAGAAGGACAGATTGATCAGTGGAATAATCTTTTCCCTTCAGCAGACAGCAGCAAAACCTCTATTACACACTGTCAAACAGCTTAAACCTATGCTGCAACAGCATTTGCTATTTTTAAAATAGCTACAATCTTTGCCCATTTCCATTCCTGAAGTAACTTGCAAGGCTATTTGACTACATTTTATTATTAGTGCCCTTGGAAGCAAAAGCTGTATCTACTGTACCTCTGAAAGCATCATGATCCAAATCCAGGGCAAGGTTTGCATACAAACCCAACATTAGGGATAACAAGAGAACGTGAGGAATAACCTCACAAGATTCTTGCCCATACTATCACTTATCCAACACTGAAAAAATTGAAACAGTAACACCACAGGGTGGGTAAGCTGGGGTACCTAGGTGGCTAAAATAGTTTCTTTAGGGAAGGGGAAACTCCCATACAGGGAGATGGAGCAAAAGCCCTCTGCTTTCCTGTTTTAGTTTAAAGGGAAGAAGACCTCACAGCTCTTGAGGCTTCTGCAGTCTGGTGACACACTGTGGGTATTGCAGAGAGGCTGTGCCTAATTTTGGATTTATCAAACTTACACAGGCTTTACCTAATGTAATAAACAACTAGAAAGGAACCTGAGGCAGTGAGCTCAGTTCCACAGAAATACTGTATTTCCACCACGCCTTGCTGATCAGATATTGAACCTTGAAGTTCCTACCCAGGCTCATCTGGACTAAATGAAAACTTGTATCATGCACATTTATTTAAATGCTCTAGCACAGTACAGTCTGGTTAACAGGAACCAGAGAGAGCATAAGAAGTGCATTTCATTTTTTAGTTTCACACTCAGATTACAACTCATTTGAAAAAATGATTCCTCCATGTGCCCCAGAATTTCTTTGCTGCAAGTTGGCACTTGGAGGGTTACAGGAACAGCTGCAGGAAATCGCTCCACACTCTTCTCTGCCCTTGCACTGAAGTCAAGGTTTAACTCACAATTTAAATACACTCCAGGTGCTAGGCTATATATATGTTTTTGTTGAGTAAGAGTTCATGTTCAGAGCTTGGTCATCTCATTTCAGACGCACACACACAGAGGAAAGTAAATCCAACTACAGATAATACACCTGGTGTTTCCTCTCAACCTCCTTGTACTCTTTGGGTGAATTATTTCTCCCTCAAAACTTAACATTTGAAACACTAACAGCCAACACTAAGGAGACAAAGGATCCATTTTCTCTGCAGTTTTCACTACTGGGACCTGAAATGTCAACAGAAAATGCTGAGTTTTGCTTTAAGGCAAGTGTGTGGAATTTAAATCCTTCCTGACCACATGAGATGTTCTCACAATACATGCCTAATTACAATTTAAACACCATTTTTTCCCCCTCCAGGAGTCTTGCCAGCAGTAAGGCAGCTGATAATCTGCAGTGGAAAGCTAGCCTTCCTGATTTAGTGTGACCACTATAATTCACCTCATTCTTGACTCCAGCTCTCACTGAGGGGCACAAAAATTTATGTGCACATTACAGAACTAGTTTTCTTTGTTACAGAACAGTTCCAGTATATTATGTGGCATAGGAATAAAAGATTTTCCCAAGGTACCATGTGAAATGAAACCAAGTCCCTAATGTTGCATTTCCAATGATATAGATACCAAAAGTAATTACTGAAATCCTTTCTCTTGTAACAGTATCAAATAGGAAATTTGTAAAGTGCTATAATTAAGGAACTAATCACATTCCTGAAGAAAGCAGGCCCCACTCCAGAGCCTTTGTATTCAATCTTCTTAGCCACAAGAAGATTGACTGGGGAAGTAACTACTTACTGTAAGAGAACATATTAAATTCACATTATTTGCCCAGAGTAATAAGACTGTCCATTTCTAATGAGGAACCAAGACTCATCTGCCTTATTTCATACCCTGAGTAATTAGTTAAAGCTGAAGATTTTGGTATTTTTTCACTCCGGTCTATCACTAACAATTTTCTATACAATTCAATATTTATAATAGCATTTGGACCACAAAAAGGGTCCAAGCTGGCACCAAACTATGATAGGAAAATATCTTTACTACCAGCTCCACCTTACTATTGCACAGTTCTGCATGTATATATTCTTAGTGAGGTCAGAAATCTATATTTAGCAAGAATTGCCTCCCTTTTTTATACTAAAAATACTTGAAAAATATACACCCCTTAAAACTACACATGCAATTTTTAAAAACAAGCCAATTCTCATTCCCTTTTGTTCTATAAATGAGCTGCAAAAACAGTTGTCCAAAAACACATTTCTATATGCACACAGCATTGTACTCAAGCAAGGAAGAGTCACCTTTTCAGGTTTTTCAACAAAAGCTCATTGCCCTTTGTTCTGTTTGAAGTCAAAGGTGACCCGTGGCAACAAATCCAATTATTCAAGTACAAATTTGTATGGCCCAGGGGCTCTGCCCTGTAACAGCAATAATGTCCTTATAAAGGAAAACTCAAACTGGATAATCCACAGAAGGAAAAAACACTTAAAAATATTTATTCTGCAGCAATCATACTGACAGATGTGTGTGGGTGATGCAGCTGAAATTCTGGCTCACTCTGATGAACAGGCAGCAGCTATTTATTGTCATACTGAAAAAAAAAAAATCCAGCAAGAGATTAATTTGTCTCATGCCATAAACATTAATGATGTTTCCTCTCCCAGTCAAACTACTCCGGATAAAATTCCTTCAATGCTTGTCAAAAGAAGCTGTCAAAAAAAAATCTAGCTTAAATAAAGTCATAAGACTAAAACCTTCTGGGTCAGTAAGAATAATTTGTAAGCAAGTCTTCCATGGGTTGGATAACAACAGCATATCAAACTTGAGCAAAGCATGTTGAGCTCTAATCCTTTCTTTCAGCCAACACAGTTAATTACCCTGGCATGAAATCTGATCAGCACTAGGAACATCCTTGGCTTGAGGGCTCTACACTAGTGCAAGTTTGTTAACAGGAGAAACAGGGAGTTTCACAGGGCATCACTTAAAATATACTGTAAGAAAATGCCTCTTGACTTCAAAAGTGCAATAAGCATGTCTCAAACCCAGCAAAATACAGGAATGAAAATGACAGGTGTGGACTGGAGTGTTCTACTGTGAAAGTGGATGTCAAAAAGGAAAACCTATGTTGATTCTTAGTGCTTTTGAGCTAAAAGTATAAGAAGAGGTTACTCCAACTAATGCATCATAGATAAGCACTTTTTAGAAATACTGAATACTGAATTTTTAGAAATACTGAATTCCTTGGAACATCTTGCACTGCTTTGGTCTTGTGTAACCAGCAATACACTTAACAGCCTCTTCTCAGAGCTCTACATCTGTGGTCATCAATGGTTTTGTGCATCAGGCAGATTTCTCTCCCTTGTTGACTCTTCCATGCATTATTTCTATGCCTCCTTTTATCTGCCATAAGAAGGTAATGATTTGGGGTGCTACAACTTTGTCAAAAAGGGCCTAGGAATGGCACCTTTGAAAATAACCTCCCCAAAACACAGGAGCCCACCATTCCCACATGCAGCAAGTCAAAGAGGCATGGCAGAAAACCCACCTGGCTGCACCAAGAACTCCAGAAGATAAACTAGGGAAGGTAGAGGCATTGACTGGCTGCCTAGAAGGAGTACAGAAATACTGCCTGAGCCAATGAAGAGAGCATTAAAGGCAAAGCTTTGTAGAGTTGAAATCCATAAGATGGAAAGGGCAACAAGAAGAGCTTGTAGGCTAAAGAAAGACTAAAGAAAACATGAGTTTACCGATAAAAGAGATGAAATTTTGTGTCAAAGGGCACATAAAGGACCTAGACACTGAACATCTGATTGCCTTGACTGTTTACTTGCAAGGTTTGTTGTCACACCTCCCAAGCCCCTGAGTCTAGGGGCAGCCTGCAGAAGAGAAAGAATATCCACCCCAGAGGGGAATCAGAGACCACTTCCCTGGACATGTCACACAGCACGGGTCCATGGGACTGATGGATGGCACCAGAGGGCACTGAAGAAGTTTGTGATGTCATTGTGACATCATGCTCTACCATATTTACAAGGTCCTGGCGTTGGACAGTGGTTCCTGAGGACTGACTAAAATTCTTGCCCATCTTCAAGAAGCAGGATCCAGGAAAATGTGACTTTGAATTCATTTGGAACTGATTAACTTTTGTTAACTTTAGTCCACAAAGGACTGCCTTCTGCTAGAATAAATCAGAGTCAGTTTACTAGAGTTGCAATGTGGCAGGGATTGTTTAGCACAAGGACAAGGGGAAGCCATCAGTAGAAGCACACAAAAGTGCTGGATGTCCAAGGAAGACTCAGAGAGCACCTGTGTATGGAAGAATGGTGACATGTATGGAAGAATCAGAGCCTCTGACAGGACAGAAGACACAGGGAGGAGACACCTTTCGAAAAGGGGAACTGTGAAGAAGGGAAAGACAGCATGATTAAAAACCAGATGCTGTTAGCAGTAAGACATACATTCTTTAAATGCACAGGGCGGTGTCCAAACAAGGCAAATAGAAATGAGCATTAATTCAAGCTAAGTGCATGTAAAAAGACAGAGTAAAAAGAAAAACACCCAAACCCCCAAAAGCCGAGGTTGAGAATAGCTTCCTGAAGTATGAAAGCTGCAATTGAAATATTTTTTTCAAACACCACAAATAGGATGCCTGCCAGAAAGTCTGTTGGGCTGATACACGATCAAAATGAAAAGAGACTACTTGAGAAGCAGGAAACTAAATTGAGTATTTCTGTTGAACTCTTAGCAGTGCCCAACCCCAGATACCCTGAGAAGAGAATAAAAAAAAAGGGCAAGTACATAGTGATACTTCTTACTAAACAGTCCTGACTTCAGATAATCTGCATGATAGCCTCTACTGGAATTTTCTGCCATGAATAGCCTAATTGCCTTTTTTTTTAAAATAAACCCAGTATTTTCTAAACAATGGAACATGAATTGACAAACTATTGTCATGTACTGCTGACTCCAGCCTTATCAAACAAACATAGGAATGCACAACACCAATTTTTATCAAAAGCCTCTGGGGTTCTAAAGAATTGCAGACCACTAAGTCTGACTTCTGTGTTGAATAGATGATAGTAATAAATAACAAAATTAGTAAACCATAGATGTAGCTTTCGTGGAAAAAAAAGCCATGCCACAGAAAAATACTATCATCTTTTGAAGAGATCAAAAATTATGTGGACATGAGTGAGGCTATTAATACACTCACTGAATTTCCAAAGCATTTGATGAGGTGCTCTGCTTTCTTTACAGGCACAGTTCTCCATTAAAGTATGGCAGATGCCTTAGGTTAATAACTGCTAAAGTCTATTCATTCCAAATTGCAAGCAAGTTTGTGACTTTAGCAGCATAAATGACCCTACTGGGAGCTAAGCAATCCACCTCCTCTTCCAGGTCATTCTTGAACAATAGGAAAGTTCTTGGTAGTTGCAATTAAAATTACTATAAACAGCTGCAGAATAATTCAAGAACACTACCAAGGAAAGGGGCCAGCAGGAGAGCTCAGTGCAAGTGCAAATGATTATATATGGAGTGTTAGACCACTCAGGGCATATTCTCAGTGACAGATCCTAAACCTTAAATTACCACAGGGGGAAAAAAAAAAAGTTAAGAAAATCTCAGGAGTCAAATGTGGATAGGTCTTGCAGAATTGTAGCTCAGAGTTAATGAAAAGGGAAATGAAATAGCAGGAACAATAAGGATGGACATGAGACATTAATATAGCAACTTCATGAAGCTATCTCTGATATTCCTGTATCACAGGGCAGCAGAGTCACAGAGGCACATAACAGTATCTGTAGCTGGGCAAAGAGGTTAAAACAAGCACCACATTCTGCAGTCACTGACTCAGGATGTCATTAATTTCAAGACTATAAATGCATTCAAAAGACAAGTCTGTGCACAGAAAGAGTTCTCTGAAGCATGACAACCCTGTTTTAATTTTTGGCTCCAGTGCCCCAGTGCACTGGTTGCCAGGAATGATGCTTATCCATTCTTGTATATTTTCTCACCAGCATATGTTTTTGGTCAGAGCTAAAGTTGTCAAGAGAAACAATCTGTGGTCAGACCCAGTATAGATACATTTTTTAAAATTAAATTTTATTTTAAAGTACTCTGGGCAAGTAGATCATTACACTGATTAAACAACTCAATTCTTGTTATTCCTAGAACCAATTCTCCACATTTATCTCCTGGGTTTTTTTGGAGAGGACACACCTTGTTACCCAACAGCATTCACCTAAAACCTAGGTCCCTTTTTTATTTCCTTGGCATGGTGTATTTATCTTGGATCCAAAATAATCCAGAAAATGTATCACTCTATTTTCACTTCAGCTCTACCTCTGTGCTGACTCCTGAATATAAAAAAATAGAATTCAGGGAGCAATTAAATTAATATCCTTCTTCCCAAAAGCTAATTAATTTTATTGCAAGTCTGCTAGGAAGCAGAGATAATATGTAAAATCCAATACAGATGACTGCTCTTAAGGGGCTGCCACCTATCAGAATGATAAAAATAGATACAAAAAAGGTAAAAATCACCCAGTTTAAAGAAAAAAAAAAATTCTTCCAGCTACTGTACAGAGGTTTAGGCAGGGCCTGCTAAGCCTGCTCTACTTCTTTGCTGCCAGAAATAAGGTGGAAAACAGGTATTTCTCTACCATAATCCAGTTTATGTTCCTGCTGGTCCTCTTGCAGAGTGCTGAAAGACTGCAGTGAGATGAGCCATCTTCTAAATTTTGTACACTGACTCTACATATCCCCTTATGTTCTTGATTTTTTAAAATCAAACTTACGACTTGTTGCAAGTCAACACAAGTGCTGGGCACTAACACTGAAATACATTGGTTAAAATCCATAAGCTTGTGGTACTGGTAAAATGGAAATATTCTGATGTACCTGACAAAAAACTTCAACACACCATCCAGTGTCATTCCTCTCTACAGGATACAGCAAGAATTCAGGCTTTTTACAGCAGCTGAGACTGCCCAGAATCACCAGCAAAGTTCCTACTGAATCAATGAAGGCAGCTGGCAAATCATCCTGGCAACATGTCAGACTACGACATCAAATCCAAACATAGCAGAATTGAATCTTCCTTTACTGGCATTTCTTTCCTCTCCTCCCTCCAGCAGGGACAAGCCCTGAGGCTACATGGCTTTTAAGCTGAGAGAGACAGTTCTTGCAGCACTATTTCACTCTTGCTAGCACAGCCTGGGAAAGCATTTGGCAAACTTCACTGAACAAACCTCACTGCACAGGGTAACACTTCAAAATTCTGATGCTTGAAGAAAGAGAGAGCTGAAGGGAGGTCTACCTTTCTAGGAACGAATAATTCAGACTTCACCAGAAAGATCTTCCTCAATTAGCAATGCCAAGATACTATTAACAAAAAAATTACTATATTGCACTTTGGTAGGATTAAAGTGAATGTTGAGTAGCCTTACTGGCCACAATGTCTTTTTAAAGAGATCAGTGGGAGGAAAAGGTGCATCTATCAGGTATCCGCTACCTTTTGCTGCATTTCTCTCTGGTATTGGGGAGTGAGCAGGAAAAGGAGCATGTGGGAGCCTGAAAACATATAGCAATATCAGCCAATCTCACACTGCTTCCCCTCTCTTCTGGTCCCAGGAGACATGCACAAGCTATAAACCTTTAACCTACTTAGGCAATTGCAAGCATCCCAAGTATTCAACACATAAAGTAAGGGATATAATGTTGTCTGAAAGATACCTTTTGTTCACATTGTTTTTTCATGCTGTTTGCTTGCTTAGAACATTAAATCAATAAATACTAAAACCTAACTTTGATTTGAGCTGCTGGCTTTGACTTCCACAAAGGCTTATCTGCCAGCTGTACTTGAAGGAAACAGTTTCTAAAATTAATCTTTTCATGGCTGCCCCTCCTCTTCCTCAAAGTATTTAATAATTTTTGGGAATATTTATTTATTTATGTCCTTGAGAACAAAAAACAAATTCTGAGATTATGCCAAAAATACTTCAGGAAGCTACAGGTGTGGAACTATTTGAGAGATACCATTTGAGAGCTCTCTGATGCCCTTCACCTGGAGCAAAAATGAAGGGGAGGGACTACTTGAGTTCTGCTGCCAGAGACAGGGCAACTCCCTCGGGCAGAGCAGCCCAGTCCCACCTGTATGTGACATGTTGCCACCTCTGCTTTGCTGTCCTTACAGAGTGAAGAAATGCTTCAGCAGAAGCAGCAGTGTCTAGGGAATAACCCCCTAAAAAGAAAATATGTACACAGGTTATCCAGAACATTTCTTCCCTTTCGGAAAAATCTCTTCAGTACACAGGACTAACTTCTGAGCACAGCAAAGAAAGAAAAACAAAGGGAATCCCCAGGACAGCTGGCACTTCCTTGCACGCACAGTCCTCTCCTCTGACTGCCAGCAAGTGGAAACCTTCAGTAAGTTACCTGAGGAACACAGCACCAAGGAAGTGTAATGCTGCACTCCATGGGCTTCATTTGCTTTCAATGAATGCACAACACACAGCAAATTCAGCAGCTGCACCTGCATGGGTATGAGTCAGACCCACACCTGGCCAGTTCTCTTCTGCCTTGCAAAATGAAGAAAACACCCACCATAAAGCCCAGAGCAGAGCCCCAGTAACCTGTCAATGATCATTTGCCACAGCTGGAATCCTACAGCCCAGAGACTGGCACCCAGTCCAGGGATCAGCACAGCTCCATTGCTGGGGATGAGGGGGAAGTGAAAACTGCAAATACTTAACATCATAACTAACTTCACACACTGCCCACAAAACCCCAGCCAAAAAACAGACTAAAAAATACCCTACCATTAAATCACTCTGTTCAGAAACGTGTTCCTAGCTGATATCTAACAAGGAAGATTATATCAAATGCAGGTTAACTGAGAGCAAAATCAGCTTCAACATATATCAAAAGTCCAAATAGACTGTGTAAACCTGTTAGTAATTCTTGAGCAAATGTTAGTGACTTTCCAGAATTTTCCCCCAACAAACTAGACACCATTTCAGCAAGTAAATAAATGTTTTTTCCAAGATTGCTTTCTTCTTTAGGGCAAATGTTGTGAGAAACTGTTGGAAGACTATTCCAACTATCACTATGGCAGATCCATACTTGCGTTACTGCAGGTAATTAGGCAGTGGTATTTAAAAAGAACAGTATTTCTTTGTTTCTGTTTTCTATTTATGCTCCATTTTAAAGGCATCAGGGTAAATCAAAACTGAATAAACTAATTAGCATAGGAATGTCTAATAAAGATAATCCCTCCTTGAAGACAAATCTTAAGAAGTTATGGATTAAGAAAAGATATGACAAAAGACTATGGCTAGACATGGAACATCCAAATACATGCAATTAGACACTAAAACAGGTTACCTCAGAGATAAATCACTACAGCTTAAGTATTCATGGAAGGAATCACTGCAACAGCATTAAGAAGAATATATGGAAACGTGATACAGTACAGTACTAATGTCTTCAGTGCAAGAAGCCTTAAGTGGCCTAATAAATAATATTTTAAGCATCAGTTCAGATATATGGAAAGCAAATAAGTGAATCCCATAAAAACAGAACTAAAAGAAAACAAAATTTTTGCTTACTCTTCTTGACGTAAATCATTAACGCTCCGATCTAGTGAGATCATATCACTTGCCACCATATTGAACCCAAACTCTTTAATGCTGGCTTGAACGGATTCTTTGTAATCTGGTCCTAAAACATATGGCTTTGCCTCCTCTCCAGGGCCACCAACAACTCCATGAGGCTCAGGCTCTTTGGGTTCAAAATTACCAAGGACTCCAGGTCGTAACACAGGATCTGGGTAGGCAAATGTCTGAGGTTTAAATGTGAGATACTGCCTCTGGATGATGTTTTGCTGCTTGTTATCAACACCATGATGATTTAGTTCATTTTTGGCCTTATTTTTCCTTCGAATGGATTCCAAGTCCACTTCCACACCTTCAACATGAGGCCAAGGTACCACAGGTTTGAACTTCTCATTTCCCAGTCCGTGGTCTCCTTTGTTTGGCAAGGGTCTGTTGGCTTCTTTGTCATCCTGTATACACACACAGAGAAACAGCAGACCATATCAATTGATGATCCTTTATTTATTTACATCCAGTAGCCTAATGCACTAGGAGTTGGTACTAAATATATGTTGAGCAAGTATGAAGATGTCTCTGTTGAGGGGCTCAATGAACAGTTTTAATAAAGCTACTGACTGCTGGAGAACACCACCAGCTGTTGTCCACACTTACCTTGGTGAGCTGGTCCTGGAAATGACTGAATGCCCGAAGACCAAGTACCCATGTAGGACATGTTCACCTGAATGTAGTTTGAATGCAGTTTTACCACACTCCTCCCTCTCTCCACACCAAGAGATCTGAAGTTCTCACTGGGAAGAAAGGCTGGCATTTTGAAAACTGCTCAGCATTTTCAGTGATCAGTGAGGTTGGTGGGGTTAGAACAAGGGTGGGTGATTTTGGAAGACACGAGACAGAAAGGCTTCAAAGTGTCTGAGTGTGAAGTCTCCAGAATAAAACAGCACCAGCCAAGAAAGCACTCCAAAACACACAGTCACAACTTTTTCCAATACTATTGTCCAGGAGTATGACAGGGAAATGTTGCTGAAGGTTCAGATTTCCTGCTAAAATTGTTTATTTGTAAGCAGGACAAATGTTAGATCATTCAGAAATCTGCAGGAAACAACACACACTTTAGCAATGTCTCAGAATCAAACAAAATTTGGAGATCAGGAGGATGTCACTGATTCAAACCTGCTGAAGGCAGGTTCACAGTGAGATGGGGTTTCTCAGGCTTGTCCAGGACAACCTGTTCCAGTTGCTTGACCCAGTGAAGGCTTTTCCTCTCATACCTCAGTAAAAGTTTCTCATATTGCACCTTGTCCTTTGAGTCTGCACTCAGAAGATTTTATTTCAATTTGCTTTGCAACTTCACTTTTTAGAGTGAAAATATGCAATTAGATTCCCTACCTGATTTTTTCCCAGCCAAACCCAGCCTCCCTAGCAGGTCTTTGCTGGATCTGTGAGCATCTCTCCTGAGCTGGGGCAATGTGGGAGGAGAAATCACACAGAGTTCCAGACAGCTAAGCTCCCTCTAGGGCATCGACCCATTATGCACTCTGCCTTTACTGCAACAAGGGTACAATGCTGACTCATGTCCGTGTTCAATTAAACCGCAAAATACTTCCTACTACATGACACTATTTTCCTCACATCATTCAGCATAAAATACCTTCTGAAACTAGGAAAAATACAGTATATAATATTTCTAGGTTAACGTGGCAACAATGGAAGTCAGACTGGCTCTAAGTCAAAATAAGGAGTTTATTAAAGAAACTTTCTGAGTTCTCTGTTATAGTTTAAAACAGGGAGGACATACAACATGCAGAAGTGTTACATTATTCTGTTTTTCCATCATCATTTTTTCAGGAACTCAAAAGTCAGTGTCAGAAAAGGGAAGTTTAAGGGCTTGTGAAAAGGCATATTTTGCAAAAAAGTCGAAGGCTGTCATGGATCTAAATAAAGCCCTGAGAGGACTTTTGAAGAGAGCATCCTCTCACACTTACCCTGGAAATCAAAAGGAAGGACTTGCCACTAGACTGTCAGAACACTGCTGAGCTCTCAGCTCACATCTAATTCCTGCTCTGAGTGCGGAGGCAGCTATAAAAGCCAGCAAAACACTCAGCATCATCAGGAAGGATGCTTAAAGAGAGCATCATTTTGACTACAGAAAATCTGATGCATTCATATATTCAGTAATATTTAGTTCTGGTCTCCATATCTCAAAAGGAGTCAGAGAAAGTGCAGAGGAGGGTAACCAAAACCAAGGAGAAAGTAGAAAGGTATTTTGAGATGAAAGACCAGAAAGGCCACTCATCTTTCATCTCCAAGACCCTGCAGTTTCGAGATGTGATGGCTGAGGGGTATTTTTTAAACTGAAGTTAAAAAAATCATGCAAGTCATGGATAAACCCAATGGAAACCCACTGTTTACTGTGATGGATGACAGGATCATAGGGGGACTGTAAAAGGGCTGGGAGAAACCTTCTGAAAATTTGAATTAAACAGCTGTAGATGCTGGAGGAGTTCAAAGGGAAGGAGCATAGAAAGTAGTCTTGCCATGCTCAGTCACCACCCTGGATCATCAGTCTCAATCAGACAGGAATTTCTTATTCCCCTGCTTCGTGTGGAATTAAATAACCTTTCATTCCACTTCTATTACCTATAAAACAGTTATGAGCTTCCACTTTGCCAATTCTTTGACTGAAGCATCACCCTTCTGAAAGAAATTTGCTTCTTTTGCTGCCATCAGAACTATCCTTTATTATGACTTATCCTTTATTACATTTAGCCTCCTTAAAACTGTTATGCACAATTTGCATTATAATGTATTTATCAGTAGTTCCCTTCTACACATTAAATATATTCCATATTTGCTGCCCTGGAAAAATATTTCCTAAAACAAGGAAGTTATAAACAAAGACACAGAACACTCATTGACTCCATTCCTCCAATATCTGTGCACAGAGGACAAATAAGATGGAAAGCATTTGTTGTGGGTTAACCCCTGTAAACAGCTCAGCATGACACAGCTGCTCACTCCTTTCTCCCTACCCCTGGACACAAATATAAAACACAGCAATCAAATGGGATGTTACAAAGAAAATCAACTTAATCTCAGCATTTTATGGATGTTAAAAACAAAATAGAAGAGGAACTAAAAGTGTTTAAGTGCATGGTCATTTCTCCACAGATAAATGAGACAAAGATTTTCCAAATACTGTCTGGAAAAAAAAGCAAAGTCAAACCACAATCGAAGAACTACTTCAGTCATCATATAAACCACAATGCCTTA
This sequence comes from Zosterops lateralis, assembly GCF_965231275.1. NCBI lineage: Eukaryota > Metazoa > Chordata > Aves > Passeriformes > Zosteropidae > Zosterops > Zosterops lateralis. Next base: position 36,642,397 of record NC_139766.1, read on the forward strand.
GGAACTTCTAGAGCTTCCTCTCTCCTTTCTGAATTATGACCCACACCTCCTTTTAAAAGAAAAAAAAATTAATGACATATCAAAAATCTGAAAGAATTTTTAATCAGCGTCCCTCACCAAATACAAGTTTGGCTCAGGTAAAAGTAGTCATACAACAACAGTTAAGTTTTTCCCACAGATCATTTTTTTTCCCATAGGGTTGGATCTAAGATTTCCTGCCAGCTTTTTAGATCCAGTTTGGTGCACGCTTCTCTATTTTTTGAATGTTTTTTTCACTTCTTAAGGAAATATGTATGAGCAACTGCAATGGGTGTTTCTGAAACAGTGACGTGATATAAATACAGTCACTGCCTGACTTGGAAATAAATAAAAGGAGTTTTTTCATTGTCATTTTACTTCAAAAATCAAGTCCCTTATTGCAGAAGACAGGAATGCAGTCGAAGGTATAGAAAATATAACTGTTTCCCTTTGAAAACATGCCTATAAATTACATAAAGTAAAAGGAAAGACCATGAGAGGTCTTAATAAGGCTGCAAGATCAGTATCTGGTAGGAGGGCTGGAGTTGTAGCTGGCAATAAAACTGCCAAAGTCAAAGTTACATAATCTGCTTTTCTTCAGTAACTAGTTCAAGACTGACAACTCCCTAAAACCCTCTATGAAATAATGTCTGAAAAAACCCCTGATTTTAGAAAAATGGATTTGCTTCAGAATTTTCATTTGAGAACTTCAGAATAAATAAAATAAGCAATGACTCCCTCAACACAGCTGTCTGAGTCTCAAAGGGTTCCATCCCATAAAGCTTCATACCTCCCACCCTCGCCATGGTAGCCTCCATTTGAGCAATTAGAAATTATATCTACTGCAGGACCAGCTGCAGACCTAAAGCACACATAAATGGAAAAACACCCAGCTTCTTAAACAAGGATAAAGATCTACAGCATTTCTGCTATCACTTAAAAAAAAAAAAGCCTTTTCAATCACTACAACCTCTTGCACAAAAAAAGTCTGTTTTAAGCTCCAAATGCAGCACTGCTTCTAAATCATATTTTGCTAAACCTTCCACCAAAGGATTTTGTCACAAGATGACCCTGTTGACTCAGATTAAGGCTGGACTTGGACCATGAGAGTTCTTTCGTCAGAGATGAGCAATGACATTCAAGCCATTTGGCCTGAAAGGGCCATTTGCTGTCACAGTGCCTGGGCAAAACAGCCTCTGTCCTGCTGTGACTCCTCTCAGGGTATTTCAGAAGCACTCCAAAGCTGATGGAATGCACACTTATATGCTCAGTAGCTCCTACAGTGACTTTTAAAACTTGTGGAAAATTAGAACAGATCATTTCTGAGAACTGCAGAAACACAGAGATAAATACAATTTGACACTAAGTTAGAGAAAACTTTTGATGTTTAGAAATGCATGCTTGTAAAACTAACAGATTACTAAATCCCTCCACTGCAGGCTTTGTGCAACCCAAGTGAGAAGTGAGAAACCATGCTGCTGATGGTGTTTGTCACCAGCAGTTTCAGGAAAATATAAATCTGTAAGTTATATTCTTTTGTTCACAGTTGCCCTCAGTTTGGACATATACTGACAACACCAAAGTCCATTACACAGTAAGTGCTGCCTCTCCATAGTAGATTTCTGCCCTCTTAAATATCCTATGGGAAACAGAAAAAACTTAAACAAGACCAATTCATATCTACGATCTTGGAATAAATTTTGGTACACAGGACTACCATGACTAAACACAAACACATTGCTGTGATGGCATCTCCAAAGGGCAAATAATCTAATCCTACAAAACAAATCCCACATCTATTATTTTTTTGAGTCTTCAGCAGAAAGCTTGGTCAGAAGCCACTTATGAATCACAAAGTCCAAACAACTAAAAAGAATTTTGAAGATTTAAACAAAGAAGCACTACACTATATGCCTATTTATGTGTATATATATATATACAAACACGTGTCTATACGTGTTTATAGATACGTGTATCTATAAATGTTCTACTCACTAAAAAATGCATAACACTGAAGTATAAATGAGGTGCAAGGGCCACAAGCAGCTCTGGAGAAATGAGTGTTGGGCAGTACTTTTATACCGACGTGTTTTGTACTCCCACCTTTACCTGAGGAATGGCAAATAAAATGTTGTGGGTTGGTTTTTATTTTTTCTTTTTTTCTTTTTTAAACTTAATTTTAAAAAGCCCAAAACTTGCAAACTCCACTCTTTCACCTTCAGGGAGATTTAAGAGTACAAAAAATGACAGATAGAACATGGCTTGTACCTTACCTATTTTACATGATGCCTCCTTAGGAGAGGTGCAGTACTCCTCAAATTCCTGTGCAACAAGCGGTTTCACAATTAGACTCTGCCTGACTGAAAGCAAGTAAAAATAAAGCCACCGAGTGCTTCAGAACAAATTACTGTAAAAGTAACAGTCTTAATGTCCTCATTTTCACTAGCACTCAGTGCTTGGGGAATATTGAACCAGCTCTTAAACCTACCAATCTCCTTCCTCATTGCTTGAGATGCAACTCTCACTCAGCTTTTACACATCCCATCCTGCCATTCCTGGCCCTGTCACACTAGCCCTCGGCCCATTTGTAGTTCAGCAGTCACAGTGTGTTAAAGAAGCCTTGACAGAGATCCATTTCACTCAAAGCCCCCACTTATGTCCAAGAACTTTGCGGAGTTAACCACAAGCAATCACAGACTCATAGAATGGTTTAGGTTGAAAGAGGACCTTGAAGACCACCTAGTTCCAACCCCCCTTCCATGGGCAGGGGGGCTTTCCACTAGACTAGATTGCCTGAAACTACATCCAGCCTAGCCTTGAATACTTCCAGGGATGAGGTGTCCACAACCTCCCTGGACAACCTGTTCCAGTGTCTCACCACCTTCACAGGAAAGATTTTTTTCCCTAATATCTGATCTAAACCTACTCTGTTTTCACCTCTCAATGTACCTCTCCTTGTGGCTCTGGAGAGTACCATGTAATCTGGGTAGTAATTAATGAGATCTAAAATAGAAAGTCTCAGATAAATACCTGAATAAACTGATAGCAAAGAAATCTCTCCTTGATTTTGTAACTTAGGGCTAGTTTTGAAGCAAGCAAAATAGTTTCTTATCATTAAGATTACAATCACTTCCGAGTAACAGAAATATTATTAAACTGAATCATAAATGAAGCTGCTGCATTACCTAAGGGGATGTATTTTAGTCTCTCCCATGTTCTAGAAATGAAAACATGTTGGCACTAGTAACCTGTGCAATAAAAAGAACACAAAACTGTATCTGCAGCTGCTTGCTGCAGAATAACAGAAAAGTTGTTAGTGGACCCTTGATAATACAGAAGTATCATCCAAAGCCTCTTAAATCCTCTCCTTACAGATAGCACACTAAAGATGACATAAAAACTTTAAACTCAGAATAGCAAGATTTTATTACAAGTTTATTACAACTAGACCAATCAACATTTTCAATAGAAGAAAGCTGAAGTAATCATAGAAATAGAGAATGGCTTGGGTTGGAAGGAACCTTAAAGATCTCTCAGTTCCAACCCCTCTGCCATAGGCACCTTCTACTAGACCAGGCTGCTCAAAGCCCCATCCAACGTAGCCTTATTCAACTAGGACAGAAGATAAAGAAGCATAAAATCAAGTATCTCCCTACACACTGCCTCTTTTCAGGTGTGTTTTTGCTACTTGCTAATTAACTGGCTTTCTTTGTTGCATCCAAGTGCAATATGTCTGCTCCCCAAGGAACCGGAGACCACAAGAGACCTGTCTGCACTGATCCTGGCTCTCTTCTAACACAAACTGAGGAAAGACAAATACTGAACATCACACAAGGTAAGTCAGTTTAGGTTAAGTACTTAAGACTGATCTAATAAACCACCAGCTGACCCAGCAACTGTAGAACAGTCTGCCACCAACAGCTTTTCAAATCTCCATAACCTTCTTTCTTCTTCCTCTGCCCAACAGGTACATATGTTTCTACATACTGCAGCCTACATTGTCATTAGCATGTATTTAGCATGGTATTTCAACTACAAATTCTGTAGAGTATCATCCACATGAACTCATTCTTAAACAGAGACTGCAGTGACTCAGAGCTCCAAGCCAACAAAAAAGCACCTGTTTGTTATATTTACCCTCAAATACACCATATGGGTTACTGTACCACAGATGAGACTTCACACAAATTAAGGAAAAACAAAGTAATTTTTATGCCAGTTGACTAATGTCAGGCTAAATCCAGCCATTTGACATTTCATTGTATTTTAGTTGTTCAGAATGCTGTTATGATAACAGCCAAGTCCCATGAAGAGGCCAAAGAGAAGGAGAGCACCAAGCCCTGGGGTACACAGAGTTCTTCTACTGCAGCACCAGGGAGAAAATCTGTTCCAGGTAAGCAAAGCCCATCAGACCCTGACCCATCTTTCCAAGACCAATCTAATCTAGTTTCTTCTCTAGTCTTGAGAGCAGAGACACCAAGGACCCAATCAATTCCAGTTTTCCTTCTCTTCTTGAAGTCACTCTCCACATCAATCTTAGGAGATGTCTAGTTGCATCTACACACATCTGCCCTTTTTTCACTTAAAAAACGTAATGAAAATAATTAATTCTTTTTCAATTTCTCAAACTGGAGGGTGCCTTGCTGCACAGGAGGATTCTTGGGTTGGTTTTCTCACCCGAGATTCAAGTTGTTTAAAGTCCTTGGCCCTCTAAAAGTCCCGAGTCGCGTTGGTACAAAGAAGCGGAGTCCTCAAGGCCTTGCTTTCTGGTTTCTCGAGTTGTTTATTATTTGATATCACAAAGTTTTTCTCCGCTCCCAGCCGAGGTCCGGACAGCGGCTGGGACACGAGGTGACTGCCCCCCGATGGGACGTCACCTTACATTTATACAGATAATTACGTATAGGATATTTACTATTTCACACCAATGCCTAGTGCTTACACTAAGAGGGTCACTTCTGCTTTGACCCAATCCACTCTAACTATCTTATTTCATCACCACCCCAGAAGATGGAGGACGAGGAAGAAGGAGAGGGACACGAGGTACCACCCAAATTCCACCATCTTGTCCCCCATTTACCTCTATTCTAAGAATCCTAAAACTACTGAATTTTGTATGTTCTACTGTGCTAAACTACTATTTTCACTTCCTGGTGATTTGCAATTCCTCTCCTAATGCTGGAAGTTTCTCCCATGGGCTGAGATCAAACTCCATGTCTTCCTGGACTCTGTGCCAAGGTTTCCAACCCCTCTGGACTGGTTCCACACCCCCCTGTCCAGGGCTCAAATTCCCTTTCCCAGGTCCCAGGTCATCCAAGGGGATGTCCTGGACTCCAACAGAGGATCAGCAAGGTGACATGCTCCTGAAGCTGATGTGCCAGCTGCTGTAGGTACCACACGAGGAGTAAAGCAGCAGGTGAACAATGCATTTCTAAAAAAAAAAAAAAAGTGCATGAAACTGGCTTCTAGAAGGGACACAGCCAACTCCAGAACAATGTTTAAACAGATGAAGGCTATGGGAAATCTCCAAATATTCAGAATTCTGGTGGCTTTAATCAACATCATCATTGCTCATTTCTGTAAACATTTACTGCTGTGTACTTAGCTCAAATGCCACCTTCTGTTCTCCTTTTAATTTCTCTCAAATTTCCAGTTTTGTTTACAATGTTTTGATGAAGATGATGCCATTACTTACCCTATTTGAGAAGGGCAGAAGGTGAATGCAAGAAATTTTTCCAACTCTTTCTTCCAGGCAAAAGATAAATATCAGGAAGTCTCTTCAGAAAAATGGACTGCAGAAATGATGGCACAAAATGCAGGATGTTTTTATCCTGTCTCCCTCCTCCAAGTGATTAGGAGTACCACATTTGCACAGGGCTATGTGGCTTGGAGCAATACAATCAGATTTTGAAAACAATGTTTCATGAGAAGCATACCTGAGCTGTAGCAAATTGCTTTACAATACTTTGAATAACTAACACCTTTCTGGCTATGATGCAAGAAAAAAAAAAGGGAAACATACCATAATTAGACAACTTTCCACAACTTTCCTTTTTTAGAGGGATTTTATGAATGCTTAACTGGAAAAATTACGAATCTTAAGAACAAAATGGACAATTGCATTAGACATCATCTCTATGTTGAGCTGACTGTAAGATGTAAAAGGGACTCTGGATTTCGGGTCTTCATGACTCATGGAGTATTTCTTACCCTCTTCATTAAAAAAATGCATTGAATTTTTTTACTGCTCTTTGTAAGGAGAGGCTAGTAGAATAAGACATTTTTTAGTAATGTAGATACGCAACTGTAATAAAAATTAAGAGAAAAAATAGCCCAAATACTTGAAAATAGTGTTGTATTGATGTCTTAGCAATGTAATATATGTTGAGCCATGTAGTCTAGCTCTTTCTATAGCATTATTCTACTGCTGCCACATGTATACACTGTCAAGTGCTTGGGAAACAATTCCTGTAGTCTTTGCAATCAAATGTAAGAAAAAGAGAGAAAGTAGACATGAGAACAAAACAGTTTGCTGCAATACTGCCACAATCCAGAACATTAACACCTCTACCACTCAGACATTTTCTCTGATAATTTCTCACCTCACTCCTGCACTCTGTGATCTTCAGCTGCACCACCTTTGTCTTCCATGCCCAACAGCCAGTACTACACTTATACTCAGTGCTTTGCTACAATTGCTAAGAACTTTATTCCACAGCCCTTAATAGTTCAGCAGCAAACATCTCCTTCCCATGCCAAAACCAAACAAACAATAGTTCAGTAACAAACATCTCCTTCCCATGCCAAAAAAACCTCTTTCATCCTTTTTTCCCCGGGAAGCTGTGCCCTCCAAGGGGAAAAGGCTTAAAACACAGCATCACTCAAGAGCTTCAATACAAGATTTGTTCTCATCACTACATTTCAACACTAAATGAAGCTTGTGACCTTTTCTAGTTGAGCCATTGTTCTTTCCCAATTCTGTTTCACTCTAGGAATATCGTTCATTTTTATGCATACGTATCAATAAGATCTTAAAAATAGAACTCATGTTTATTCATGTGGACGTTAGGAATTTTTAAGAACTGCTAAGGTGTCCTCTGTCCAGCTTCATTTCTTTCCAAAAAGGAAAAATTATTCTCCTTTTCCTGTGTAGCACTATTAAATAGTAGACTAGGAAGGAGCAAGGCTTTTAATTTTACCAGGACCAACCCATTTTAGGAATGTGCTCTATAAATTGAAGAAATAAATAGATAAAACTGTTTCTTTTGGACTGAAATGATCAAAATTTAAGTAATTCAGTTTTTAGCTGTAGAGATAAGCAGACAAGCAAGCTCTGCTGGTTTTGGCTGGGGTAGAATTAATTTTCTTCCCAGTGGCTGGTGTGGGGCTGTGTTTTGGATTTGTGCTGAGGACAGGGCTGATATTGGGGAGATGTTTTTGTTATTGCTGAGCAGGGGTTGCACAGAGCCAAGGCCTTTTCTGGTTCTGGTTCTGCCAGGCTGGGGAGGAGATGGGGGTGCAGGGGAGGCTGGGAGGAGACACAGCCAGGACAGGTGACCCAAACTGACCACACAGGGACATTCCAGCCCATGTGGCATCATGTTCAGTGTGTAAAGTGGAGGGAAGGAGGAGGAAGGGCAGGAACATTTGGAGTGGTGGTGCTTGTCTCCCCAAGTCACTGTTACCCATGATGGAGCCCTGCTCTCCCTGAGATGGCTGTACACCTGCCTGTCCATGGGAAGCAGAGAATTCATTCCTTTTTGCTTTGCTTGTGTGCGTGGCTTTTGCTTTCCATATTAAACTGTATCTCAGCCTGTGAGTTTTCTCACTTTTACTGACCCCATTCTCTCCCTGATCCCACTGGCGAGGGCGTGGGCAAGCGGCTGGGTGGGGCTTGGCTGCTGATGGGTTTAAACCACAACAAACATTCACTTTGACTTAAAGGAGTTACAATATATATTCCATAACGTTACTACAGATAAAATCCAACTTCTATTATTTTTCAGAAAAAGCCTCAGAAAGAGACAAAAGCTATCATGTTCTAAGTGTCTGAGGCCAGCTCTTCTGGCTCTCTAGGCATTGGCTATGAACACTGCACTGTTTAAGCCTGCAGGGGAACTTCATTCTTGTCTCTCAATCATCTGGGACAGATGGATATTTAAAAATCATGCATTTCTTTTATATAATTCAGCAGGAAAATGACATTTACAATACAATAAATCCGTCACTAATGGACACACTTGATCAAGGGATGCAGTTTTCTGTGCTATATCTTGTCTGCCTCAATTTTTAAAGACAGATACGTCAATCTCATTTCATATTTCTTGCTATTAAGGAGGAAATCGCATGATTACATTTTCATTTACCTTGAAATATTGTCACCATTCTCAAGCTTTACCACAGCCTATTTCTGTCTTTTATTTTTTTTAATTGCTTTTTTAGAATTTGATCAACTCTACCACTTTGAAAACTTCTTCAATGGAACAGCCAGCTGAAGCCAAAAACTGCATTGTATGCAAATTATACCTACAGTCTAAAACCTGCTTCTGCAAGTTTCATCTAACTCCTAAAAGATTTCAAAAATTCAGAGTATTTATGTAATTACCTTGTGTACTGCTTGACTAGACAAGAGAAGGGAAATAACTTGTGATCAATTGTCTTCTCTGTGATTTGATCTCCATTTTTCCTTGGCCCTTCATTCCTGGTCTTTCCTACATTGGAGAATGTGTGTGTATTTGCCAATAAATTAGTTACAGTCTACTGAGCCACTGAGGTAAGATAAGTTCTTATCTGCACCAAATACTTTAAAAAGCCCAAAAAATCAACACAGTACATACATTTGAAGCACAAAAAGGAAAAAAAAAACAAAACACTGTAGCAACATTAAACTAATAAAAACCAATTTATTGAACAGATAAATCAATCTTGGTAAATGGACTACTCTTTCTGTGACACAGCTAGTAATATTGTTTGTTTTGCTGTGAGGTAAACGTGATGAACATAAAAATCTATCTTATAGCTCTGCTTTAGAAGGCACATAATGTGTTAGCACAGCTGGGGTATCTGCATCTTTTGGATAGCCCACAAGAATGCTATGATACAATCCACAAACTTCCTTAAATGGGCTCCACTAAACCAGCCTGTTCTCCACTGTGCCTCCAGCTTTGCACATTTCTCTGCCCTTGCCAAGCAGGATCTTTTATTTGGAGCACAGAAGCCACTGTGGGCACTTTGGGACCATGGGAGCAATGAGAGAGGCAGATACACTGCACCTGAACTTCAAGGGATGGACTGCCCTGACCTTTACTTTGTTAGTGCAGATCCATGGTGGTGCCACAATATAAACTTGAAACTGTATGAGACTAATGATCCAAACATTACTCTCCAAGTCAATGCTGGGAACTGACATCCCACCAAGGATTAACTTCCATCCCTGAACATCCCTTATATCTGGCAGATCCTGAAGAGACTTTTAACATGACCTTTGCATTTCCAGCTCAGGTACACTACAGCTGGCATTTCTGACCACACATCTGGGGAAGGTGCAAGTGAACAGCATTCTCCCATCCGCACTGACTCTTTAGCAATGGGACTACAGCATTCCACTGTTCAAATTAATGGGTGTACAACACACACCAAAAAAGACACACGGGGTTCCTTCTTGCTCAGAAGAAATGGAAGTCAGTTTTCTCAGCAGGGTGCCTCTGTCTGCAGGATCCTCTCACCATCCAACCAGCACAGCAACAGGCATTTCTCTGAAGCAACGCAATCTTTTCAACAAATGTTCACTTCTTGTTAACACTTTTGTTATGAAATCTGAAGTTCTGGCAATTCAGACTCTCCATGTAAATATTGAGAATGGAACATTGGCTAGAAATTGATCTCAAAACGACAGTGAGCCTTTCCTCAGGGTATAATCACCCCAGTAATGCTGTTTCCATTTGGAGTGACTTCCAAAAGCCCCAGGCGTGTGCTCTACTTGTGCCTTTCAAATGGGGCTGCTAATAACTGCCTTTGTGAAAACTGTGCCCTTCACATACTGCATCTAACACAGAAGAGACATTACAAAGTCTACTTATGATCTATCCAGTCCATTAAATGGGTGTTTAAATGGGAACACAGTTCACTGAATCAAGACCTTTACGTGCTAGCCTTGCACTTTAACTTCTAACAAAGACAATTTTGTTAAAGCCTGTCAAAAAACTCAATACAAAAGCCCTCTGCAGTCCCTGGGAAAGAGAGTCTGTTGTCTTTAACACAGCAAAATGTGGCCTGAGCAGGAAAAAGAAGAGTCAGTAAGGCAGTTTATACTTTAGTGTGACTGGGGAGTGAGACAGTGCCTCCCAGGAGGAAGAACTGCAAAAGAAGAAAATTGTCACTATTTCAATCTCCAGTGTAAGAGAGAAGCTACATCCATCAGGCATCAAACACCACAGAAGGATGAACTGGCAAATGTACCAGGACAGGACAGTAAACAGTACAGAATTGTGTGCTGTACATCAAAACAGAATCAGCAAATGAAGCCAAAATCCACAAGGATGATACTCTAATCAAAACACACACACACACACACAAATCCACTGTGTTTTGCTACTGTTCAATACCCCCAAAACTTATATTGCAAATGGTAAGGAAAAGCAATATAAAAGAGCTTCTTCTGTAAGAGACCTACATTCCCATGCTCGTCAACTAATATTATTGCTGCCAATAATCATTCACCTTTTGGGATGGTGCGCTTTCTTTTAAGAAGTTCTTACACACAAATGACAACAGCACAACATAAGAGGTATTTGCTCTGTTTGAAACTGTCATATGCAAGTCATCCAAATCAATATTTTCTCAGTACATTGCTTTATCATCTGATATAGACTTGGACAAATATTGTAAATTAAGATAGAAAAAAATTCAGATTGATTCACTATAGCACTAAACATTCCCAGTAAATTATATAAATAAAGCAAAACAAACAAACAAAGAATGCAAAAATTCCACCAAAATCTGGAACTTTTTGCTTTTCAATTCACTTCAATTAATAAAATAACAGTGTAAAAATAAGCTACCAGGCAGCTTCCAATTTTTAATAATTTCAACGAAACATGAACAGCATAACTCTATGCATTAGCTATTGCTCCAGACATAGAGTTTTACCTGGAAAGAACATGTTTTCCTTTTGTTTAGTATAGCACTTCCAGTTCTATAATTCCTGACAGTATGGCAACTGCAGATTTGTAAAAGATGTCAGATTCATGTGAGATGTGGCAAAGGAAAAAAAAAATCGATTGCTCAACCTTCCTACAGAGTGAAGAGGCTCAAAGCTAACTTTCCCATTCAATTTAAAAAGCAAAGTTTGGAAGGCTTCTGAATGTCAACACTGATGCATTACAGGGATGTTTATCTTCCCATCACTGCAGATATACGGCAAAACCTGAAGGGGATGTTTTCCATCTCTGCTGCAATGAGAACTGTGGAACGGCAGAAATATGAATTACAAGATGCACCTAGTTCTTGCAGAAGATTTATGAAAACTGTATTTTTTAGATGCTGCAGATGAGCTGCCTTTCAATTTTTGTTTTTTGCTAATTTGTTTTGGATTCAAACCCCTATCTGATGGGACTGGATATTTGAGGCTGATGTTATGGAGTGGGATGGATACATTTTTGCATTTTACTTCTACATCATGCATTTTTGTCCTGTCTGCGTGCCAATGTGAGCACCTTTACACCCACATGCTGAGCTGCATCAAGAACTCCCCAGAGACAGCTACAGCTGCATGAGCAAGGGTCAGTTTAAATTAGATATAGGGAATTTATTCTTTAGTGCAAGGCTGGTGAGGCAATGCTAACTGCCCAGAGAGGCTGTGGATGCCCCATCCCTGGAAGAGTTGAAGGCTGGGCTGGACAGGGTTTTGAGCAAACTGGTCCTGTGGAAGGTGTCCTTTTCCATGCAGGGAGGTTGGTACCAGGTGATTTTTAAAGTCCCTTCCAATCCAAACCATTCCATGGTTCTTGTGAACAAAACAAACACCAACAAACCTTCCTCACCGAGTTCTTTCTCCTTGAACATTTCTTCTCTTTTGGAGGAGACTGACTTTCTGTGCTGAGAAAGCAGCAGCACGAAAGGCAGCACACTTATGTCCCTAATACATTTAGGGTCAGATACTCATGGTGAAATAAGAGCATCAGAAAAATAAAAAAGCAGACTTGCCCAGTTGTGTGGTTTACTGAGCCACCACACCCAGGTCCTGTATCAGAAATTATCCAAGTGGAAATAATCCAACTAGGAGAAGCCCACAACAGTAAAATAGATCATTTTGAGTAGTCTGGGTGAGAGGTGCTGTTCATCTTCCCCAGGAACCCATGACTGCTCTCCCAGGGATTCCTGTGGTATTAATGGTAATGCAGAAACACTGTTAGACTCTACACAACAAAGTATGTTCCTGTTTAATATTCTTAGCTATCTGAATTCCTCTTTCTTCTTTCAAACCAAATCTAAAAACAAAGGATTATTTTCTTTCTTACTACAGAACTAAGGAGAGACCTGCATGTTCTTATCTTTGTAGAGGACAGGGAAGACGTGAACAACCAGCGGTTGCCCTCCACTAGGAGAGGGCACTTCTCGTATTTCAGGAAAGCTCTGAGTCTCAATAGAGTTTTCATTAAAATATATATAGAACTGATGACTTTCCACAGCATGATGATTTGAACACATATTTCTGGGTGTCCAAAGCTACCCTTTCCTTAGAAAGTGCACCCAAACGTCAGGCAGAACTCCCTTCCATGTACTTTCTCACTCTTGTATCCAATCTTTTATGCCACTGCAACTAGATAAGAAAGGGTATTAGGGAATGTGCCTGTCTAGTGCTGGCATGTCTTCAGTCTGAAGACGAAATAAATTAAGAACCCAAAAGTTTAAAAGCAAACACATTAAGGTAAAGGAACATCATGGCGGTTAACACGCACTGGGATAAAATCAGCACCAGTTACAAAATATTTGAGTTGCCAAAACTGGTCTTTTTCATGTAGTTTAAAGTTTCTTTGAGTGCTATAGACTGTACAGTATAAAATCTGTTAAGGAACATTAAGGCGTGACAGAATTAATAAATGCATGTAGGGCAGAAAATGGACTTCCTGCAGGAAAGTTGTTGGGGTTTGGTGTTAGGCTATGAATAGATTTACTAAATATACACTGCTGAAAAGTTTCCACATGTAAAGCCAAAGTGACTTAACAGAATATCAGAAATCTTAACTTCCTCATCAGTAATACTTGGCTTTAAAATAAATGCCCATGCATTTTAGAAAATATATTTAAAAAACGATGCTCTGTAATAAAGAAATCCCAGCTTGGAGAGCAGAACAAGGAAAAAGCCCAAACAATTATTTCTGACATGCAAAAGCATTCTCATCAGTGAACATTTTAAGGCATCAGAGTCAAGACTATTTTGTTAAGCTAATAAAATATATTCTTAAAGCATCAACCTAAAATTATAATGAATTCTGCTTGCAACATTATGCCTTTGGTAACATTAAGTAGTACATTATGGTTGCTAGATAAACCAAATTGTAGATAAAAGTTCCGTCTGTTTCTTAGAAATTAACAGCTGTGAAGCCATTCTTGAAAAATTATGATTGCTGGGATTAGATTGCAAACAGTATTTTGACAAGTCATCAGCACAGAATAAATTCTTGTAAATATCATACAAGATAAAACCTGTTCAAAAACCTGTTCAATCTGACTCTCCTTTGCAGCAATGCTAACTGCCCAAGTCTATAAATAAAAATTTTGGTGCTGTTTAAGGCGGTGAAGTCTTCTTTAATCATCAACATGAATTGTAGAATTTAAAATGAAAACTTATTTTTAGCACAAAACCCTCAGCAAGTTACATGCTGTGACAAACCCGTTGGAAGATATATTGCCCAAACTACTATAAAGTCAGGAGGAGAAGTCTGACCATTTATCTTCCTTCCTTACTTCCAGATATCCATGTCACTTAATACCTTACTGCAATGCAAGAAAATTCTTAAGCTGTTGAACAAGGGGTCATGACAATAAGCCTAACTAATTCCCCAAATTCCCACAAAGAATGAATGATGAAAAAAACCAAGATGAGCAGGAAGAGAAGAAATAAAGTAAATGAGGTATTCATCCTTCAGCTGATGATGAGAATGGAATAAAAACATGAAATAACCAACATATAAGCAAGATCAATGCATCTCACTACACTAACATGGACTTGTGCTGGCTGCAGTCAATCAATGATCACCACCAAGGCTCCTTGTAAGGATCCATCAAGCCTTTGTCACCTCATGCAAACATACAGGATTATTTTTTGAAGATTATTTTAAAGAAGAAAACCACATCATTGTTTCCAGTAAATATAAATGTTAAGAACTGAGAACCAGTGTCTCACACACCTCACTCTAAGTCGAGCAGCCTCTCTATTCTCGGCTTAAGAGCAAAATCATAACTGGGTACCTCTGGCTACCTGCAGTCCCTGTGTGCATTTCACCACACACATACATGCGAGTCAGCTTTGATTTAGGAATTATGCACCCCTGAGAAATATTATCAAAACAAATGCCTCCCAAAGAGGCACAAGGCATCTCTCAACCACAAGATCTAGGCATATGAGAATCAGAGAAAAGGGGATGTAGGACAGATGAAGTGTGCTCAAGGACAACAGATTTCAAAGAATTCTAATTATTTCTAAAGTAGGCCAACCCCCAGGACATATACATTTCATCCAGAAAAATTAATCCAGCCTGCTCCCTGCCATCCTCTTTTCCCAAGGCCCCTCAGGCATACACAGAGATTAAAAGCTGCATGAACTATCCTGGCAGTCTGCTCTCTTTTATCACAACAGCTTGACAACTCCCCCGTCATCACCAGTCTTGGTAGAAGATAATAATGGGACCAAACTTGTTAACTCCCTGAGAGGTGACTGATGTGCCTACTCATGCAAAAGGTAAGCCTGCTCTCTAAGACAGAAACGCTGCATCTTGCAGAGATTTCTCCCCCACTTTGTGCTTCTCTGCACAAAATAACGGCGATGACTTTGACACTGGACACCTACTCACTGCTCTGTCAATGAGCACTCAAGGGTCTCAGCATCCACTGCCAGAGTAACCATTCACCCCCAGTCTGGCATCAAAGTCTTGTCCCAGATTGATTCCAGCATCATGCACAGCTACTCCCCATGAGGATGGTTTTCAGATGACTCTGCAGGACGAAATTATGCCTGGACCTGCTCAAACAGCATCACAGCCTCACTGTCAGGTTAACATTTCTTGACCTTTCTTAGCCCAGACTTTCCTGTAGTGTTGTCAGGAACAGCTGCTTTCCCGCAGTAGCAACTGCCAGTGGCTTAGGCTCACTGTCTGGTTTAGCTATTGGCTTAAGCTCACTGTTTACATAAATAAAAAAATAAGCAAGTATTTAAGTAAACACAGTGAGGGACAGAAGACTCACTGAGATCACACACATGCATCCAAGGAACTAATTCACAGTTTTACTTCAGCCACCCAGGGCTGGAACACCTCTACAGAGAGTACTCAAGACCATTTTAGTAACTTGGTAAATCTCATGCTATAGGAGTACCTAACTCACATCAACTGAAAAATCAGAATTTGGAGCTGAAGATCTCCAAAAAGCTATCCAAAAGGCAGCAGGAGATTCTTACCACTCACCAACAAGAGCTGAGGTACAGGAAACCCACGCAGCATCCTTCTGGATTTGAGGGCTCTTGGCTAAGAATTTTGTGATTAGAAGTGGGTGATACATTTACTATGGCTAGAATCTCATATTCCATCACAAGAAGCAAACAACAAAACCCCACCTACTGCACCTATCTCTACTGTTTACTGAGATATTGTTTTCATGCTATCACTGCTGAAGGTGTCGGCTCATACTTCATAGAGAGGAGGGAAATCAGGGTGGAAAACATGGAAGAGGTGAGAAAAAAGCAACATATTTCATAGCTGCGGTTTAAAGCTTCTCATAGACTTTGAAATGTTAGAATAACACTGTGGGAGATGGAATAGCAGAACCAGAGCAGGGGAAGCAGTCCAATAAAAGAAATATATTACAAGCCTTGAAGAGCTGACTTCAAGGTCTCATTTAACTGAGAGTGTAGCAAAACTTCTTTTCAAGACTAAAGTGTGCAGAGAACAATTAATTTTCTCTGAAGAACCCACTATCTTAATACTGTCTTTCTTGAACCTCTTTCCTCAATACGAAAAAAGGGAACTTTTTTAAAGAGGTAGCTTGGTTACTTTTTAAAGGTATTGCTTCAAAATGCTATTACAGATGAGACATTTTCTACAGCAAATTTAAAATGGTAAATACTTTCTCTGCCATAGCTAGAATTCTCATTAAATAACTCAAAAGAAAGACAATGCCTCAAGATCTCAAAACCATAAAGGCAGGAACTGAGAAACAAAATGGGATGCTATGCTTTGGTCCTTCATTCATTTATTAATGCTTAAAAAGATAATGTTTTACTGCAGGTTAAAATCAAAGCAAAGTTTAATTCCCAAACTGTGGCAAAAATGCTTGAATATGAAAAAGACTATATTTGATTTCATTAAAAATACTGTATTTTTTTTTCTAAAGCACAGTATTTAAAATAATACCTTTCAGCCTTATTAAAATGATCAACTCGAGACAGAATAGCTCTTGCTGAGCCATTTTCATTGCCAATTTCTTAAAAGACAACAAAAATAAGTACAAAACTTTGTGGGCTGAGCACCATCTGCTCATGCTGTAATTTCACTAACAATTATATTTCGAGACTGTCACCTGTAAAGCAAGTTTTTCACCTGTAAACAGCATGTAAAGGGATACACTGTTTTTACCTTTTACCTTCCTTCAATTCTCTCCTGCTGCTCAGAGGTTCACACATCACTGCTGACTGCTGCTATTTGCAACTGAATGCTCCACAAGGAAATCAAAGGAAAATACACTGCAGCCTAGGAAAGCAAGAGCGATACTAAAAAATGCTACCACATTCAAGGATTAGAATGAGGAGATTCAAGAAGACACAGTAAGAGAAACTTAAAAGAGGTACAGGCCACCACGGAGCAGAAAGCAATTAGGTTATTATAATAAAGAGAAAAAAATAAAAGAGCAATTTGTTCTCTTGCAAAGAGGCATGCTTATGCAGGGAGAAGCATGCTTAATTCCTGATTAATACAATTCTTTTTAAAGCATCATCTCTTAATTACAGAAGTAGCCGGTTTTGTTTCAGTAATAATGTCTGTATGCAGCCTGCTAAGAAAAATACTTTATTCCCACATGGGAAATCCATGGATTTTCAGAAAATAGGAATTTTGTGCTATAAAATGCACCTGGAAGGAAAGCACCAACCTATTTCAGAAACAGCTCACACCGTTTTGGGTTTTTTCAAATTTCAGACCTGCCAATTCAAATGATATTCCAATGACTAAGCAAACATTTCAAAATTCTTTGATCCCAAGCAAGGAGAACACAATAAGGACACTGATTTGAAAAACCAAGGTAGAATACAAGTATCAGCTTTCTCTTCCGTATCTTTGTACAGCTATTAACAATAAAATACTCTTTTTTCCACAAAAGCACATATCTTCCCCACAAGCTCCTTCAAAGAGGAGGAGGAGGCAGCTACAATTAAACTGATAAGTCCTAACCTGCCATAAAGAACAATCTTAAACCGTTTAAGTTTCTAGAAACTCACTGAGTTTAATATTTTCTTCTACAACCTGTATCAAGTGAGAAGGCAGAAATCCTCAAATCCAAGCCTAAACAGTAGTGCTGGTTGTGAGAATATGGATGCTGCTGGTTGCTAACTACCAAGCAAGAGAAATTCTCTCTGTTTCACAAAAAGTATCAAAGAAAACTGATGGAGGAGGTGGCCTTTCAACCAGCATGAGCTCAACTGGAATTGAAGCTGACCAGAACTGTGGGGGACAACAAAATTATTTCTCTAAAATACATTGTCAAAAGGCAGTGCAGAAATGACATCAGCTTATTACAGGATGAGGACAGTCAGGGACACTGATGAGGTGGAAATGTTTAATGCTTTCTTTGCCTCTGTCTTCAACACTGATGACGGACTACTCTGGCTGTGAAAATGCTAAATTCCCAGTTGACCCTGAAGTTCTAAGGAATCTGCTGCTCCAGCTGGATCCATGTAAATTTATGGAGCCTGATGGGACTCATCCAAGAATAACTTAAAGACCTGGGAATGTCATCACAAGGCTTCTCTGAGTGATTTTTGAAACGTCTTGGGAATCTGTAGATATCCCAGTTGACTGGAAGTTGGCTAACAATGTTCCAATTTTCAAAAAGGGCAAGAAGGAGGACCCTAAAAACTACAGGCCTGTCAGTCTCATTGCAGTGACTGGTAAACTTGTGGAGGTTATTCTGGGGGGTTTGGAAAATGCCTGAAAGACAACACAGTCATTGGTCACAGCCAGCACAACTTCATGAGGGGAAACCCTGCTTGCCAAATCTGATTTCCTTTCATAACAAGGTAACCCAAGGAGTTGATCAAGGGAAGCCAGTCAATGGAACTTTTTAGGATTTCACTAAAGCTTTTGATACCATCTCTCAGTATCCATCTGGAGAAAACATCCATCACAGAGCTGGAAAAGCACCTGGGTGGGGCAACCCTGGATGTATGTACAGCCTCCTGCTGTGTCCACCAGTGCCACCTGGTCCCTGGGCTCTTTGTTATACACAGGAATAAAGTTGACAGCCTCTTGCCTGGGGTACCTCTGCCACCCAGAGCTCAAGCTGCAGCTCCAACTGCAGCAGCACAGAGCTCCCTGCACTACGTGTATTCCATAACACTGTCCTGGGGAGCATCAGGCACAGTAAGGGCAAGGGAGGGGATTGTCCTGCTCTGCTCTGCTCTGCACTCGGGTGCTCTCACCTTGAATATTGTGTCCAGTTTTGGGCACTGAAACACGAGAAAGACATTAAACTATTAAAGAAGATCCAATGGACAGCTGTAAAATGGTGAAGAGCCTTGAGGGGAAGCCATATGAGGAAAAGCTGAGGTCACTTGGTCTGCTCAGCCTGGAGAAGAGACTGAGGGGAGACCTCACTGCAGTTACAACTTCCCTGTGAGGAAAAGAAGAGGTGCAGGGACTCATCTCTTCTCTGTGGTGACCAGGGACAGGACCCAAGGGAATGGCCTGAAGCTGTGTCAAAGAGGTTTAGATTGGATATTAGGAAAAGGTTCAGAGGGCTGTCAATTAAGACTGGCTTTTTCCTGGCAGTTACTTCAGGAGATGAGTGTGTTATTTTTTTAGCCTTTCCACCTCTTTATAGTAAACAAAAGTTTGGGAATGGCCTGAAGCTGTGTCAGGGCAGGTTTAGGTTGGATATCAGGAAAAGGTTCTTCACCCAAAGGGTGGCTGGAAACTAGAACAGGCTCCCCAGGGAAGTGATGATAGCACCAAGCCTGACAATTCAAGAAGAGTTTGGACAACACTCTGGGGCACATGGTGTGACTCCCTGGGATAGTGCTGTGCAGGACCAGGAGTTGGACTCAATCATCCTTGTGCATCCTTCCAACTCAGAATACTCTGTCATTCTATGTTGCTAATTTTAAACTAATCATCCAGAACAAGCATTTGTTTTCCATATTTACAGAGTAAATCTAGCAATTCAATGTAACTGTTGCCAGACTTAAAATCTTCTCAGATTATATGGCCTAGTTACTGTAAAAAGCATCCTCCCCACCCCCCCGCCAAGGTAGAAGTCAAACCTATTAATGTAACAGCTTATCCTGCCCTATTTCCATTTGGCAGTCTCCCGTAATGCTGATTTAATATCTGACAAAAATAGGACAAAGGCACTGTCATTTTTGATTAGAGAACGTCAGCTCAATACAAGCAATTTTAACTCTGCTGAGCTTGGGTTAGGGAAGGTGAATGTTGCTTGGCCATGTGGAGATAAATCTATGTATCTGCTTCCGGATAATGCTGTCCTCCTGATGACCCAGTGAGTCTTTTGCAATAACAAAATTCACTAGCATCAGAATTCCTACTGCTTCAGCTTAGCCATCCATATTTACCTTAAAACTGAGAGTTAACTATTATCTAGAATTTTATTTAAGAGGACTTTATTACATGCTATTTTCAATGCTCCACTATTTGGCCCCTAAGCAGTACACATTACCACTTGTTTTTTTCCCCAAAAACCCACAAATTACAGCCTACCCAGTCTATGGTGTTGATCCAAATTTCTGTGGTGTTACTCACAGTTTATTCATTAAGTACTGCAACAGATTAATATTTTTACCTGTGTGATCCCCAAAATAGACACAACTGCTACATTTTTGTTGCATTGTCTAAGTGTGCAGAGTCACCTTTCATCCTATGCTGAGGAAACATTCCCTGGATACACTAGATCTCTCTTCTCCTGCAATGGGATTCTTGAAAAGCAAATGCCAGTCTCAGCTTAAGATCTTTGATTTTTCAGCTGTTCTGTTCTTTTACATTATTCACAAATGGTAACACTCAGGGCTAAAATAGGACAAAAGGAATCTTATCACATACATAAAAATGGTGCAAAACTGCCCTTTAAAGAGAAGCAGGCATATGCATAATTAAGTCTTGAGATAATGAGTTTTTACCTAATTAAATACAAGGGTTTTTAAATGATAAGAGAGTTCAAGAAATTTTAAATATAATTTATATATGTATACTAAACTGTAGGTACCATATAGGCTTTCTTTTTTTCCCATTTCTTCACATTATTTGCTCTGTGGTCATTGATTCTGCAACATAACTGGAAGCACTTGTCAAATGACTTTGCTTTTAATATGATAGGGATTGGGGTTTTTATACTTTCCCAAGGGTGATAGATTTTTACAAGCTTTTACAAAGCAAATTTAGATAAAAGCACATATTAAAAAAAAAATCATTTAATATCTCAAACCATTTTGCCTATTATTGCTGCTAGCAACAGAAAGGATTACTGTAAGAAGTGATGGTTACTTTCCACAACAGCAGTACTCTTTGGCTATGGCAAGCTCACTACCTCACTGCACACAGCCTTCAAACCAAACTTGTTGAGCACGGAAAGTTTGCCAAGGTGTTGATTTCTGGTGAATGTCACACAAGAAGCAGTGACTTATTACAGCTCTAACTGTAGAAGGCAGTGGGGTTATGTCTGCCCCTGCACCTGTATAGAGCTTTCCAAAGCCAGGTGATGAATGATTGTGTACAGCTTTCAGGTAAGGCAAGAGCTGCAGAACTGATGCAGTGTCCTTTGTGTTGGTGTCACCCAATTACAGAAAGGTGAACGAGTTTAAAAAGTGACCAATGCATAGATAACTATACAACGCAATTTGAGAGAGATTATTTTGTCATTTAATCACTTATGTACCACCATGCATCACATTTTTACCGAGTTCAGAAAACTCTAATCCCTTGACTACTGAACACCACTGTCCCTTTTACATCAGCTTTTTCATCTTATTTCAATTCCTGCCTTTCTTCCAGTAATGATAGCAACTGCAAATTCCTGCGTCTCAGTTTCTGTTCCAAGCACACTTACTCCTTAAGGGAAAGTGAACAATTTCCTCTGGGATTTCCACACAAAGAATCTAATTTAAACCACAATTACACTTCAAGTTCAGTCTGCAACTTGTCACTAAGATCTCAGCGATAATCAAGCCAAGGTATACAGGATATTAGCAGTTCTTAAAGTGAGGGAGAAGGGGTGTTACCAGAAAGCTCAGAAAATGTCCATTCAGCTTTTATTTTTTTCTTTTTTTCCCCTAAAGCTTCTGGCTCCGCATCGAAAATTCTCCACCTTCTATTGGCCATGTGGGAATTGTAATGTTTGAACTTGGCAACACAGTCCAGAAAGTCTGAGAACTATTGATAAACAAATAAGACCTAAATAAAATCCCAGTAAAATCACATTGCTTACAGACACAGAAAATTAAATTCCTTCAATATATGACAAGTCCATTGTGGCTCAGGTGTCGTGGCTGTGGAAATGCTGGATTTACTGTAATGCTGAAGCACCAGGTGTCCAGATGTAAGGCCAAACAGCCTGTGCCAAATTTTGAGGAAGTTCTCCTCATCACACCTGTGACCTGGACAGACTACAGAATTTATTTTGTGGGTTTAGCAGTCTCATCACTACGTTTCTGCCTTGTGCAAGGTCAGGCAAATCTTTTACTACCTTACTAATCTCCCTCTGGAGCCTAGGAACACACTGGACACACTTCTTTACTGTCCTTCATCTAGCCAAATCAATAGGGTCATTTATAATTGGTCAGATTTGGAGAGTTAAAGCTGACCTCCAGTACATTTTCTCCTTTAAATAAGCTTTCAACTTTTCAGTAATGAATCTTTCTTTACTGTTTCAGCCCATTGGTTCTGCCTGCTGTACTACCTACTCCTTAACAACAGCAGCTTTAAGGCTGTACCTCTGAGGCTGATTATTAGCAACACATCTCGCTGGAGAACAACAAATCCTGTAGCTGGGATCCCAACAGCAATCTCGTTAGGATGAATGGCCTCAGTGGTGTTTTTGGCACATGGTGTGAATCCTGAGGTGTCCTGTGCAGGCCCAGCAGCTGGAATTGATGATCCTGATGGGTCCCTTCCCATTCAGCATATTCTGTCATTGTGTGATTCTCACTCATTTCCTCCTGGCTCCAGAACTGTCACCCCTCGATCCAGAAGACCAGGAGGTATCAGAAGTCATCCAAAAGACACAACAGGGTAACCAAATCAATGATTCTACCTAACTTTTTCTCACAGCCATAAACAGAGTCCCTGCCTAAATATTTGGCAGCCTTGCAACCCTTACTATCAGACAGCAGCTATCCTTACTTATGCAAAAGCAGACATGCACTTAACACCCTGAGAACAGATCTTAATACGTTCTCTGTGTTTCGATTTGATTTAGATTGGAAACTGAAAGTTCTTAAGGATCAGAGTTAGTTTATTGTCTTTAGATATTTCTGATAATGCAAATGAATGCTTAATCTCTCACTCCAATTCCCACAAGCACTTTTTCCTCAAATGGATTCTTGGAGGAAGTTCCAAGTGAGGTTACCCAGGGAACAGTTCTGTCCTCCCAACTTCTGCATACACGTCAGTGAAAGCCTTCTATTGGAAAGAAAGGCATTATCTGCAGCTATCTGAGTTACTGTTATTACCACTTTGTTCTCATTTCCTTCCTAAACAGCCACTTCTCCACTTTCATTTTTGTTTCGAAAACTCTATACATTAATTATTTTTACTTTCCAAAAGACCTCTGGAATCTTTTAAATCAGTAAAAAAAAAGAGGTAACACAGTATTTGAAAGGATATTTTTTTAACAGTACATATTTATAACACTAAAAGATCCTCTGGATTACCTATTGTCTGCTGCCGTGAGCAGGAAAACACTGAAGGTTATAAACATAAAAAAGAACAACACAGCAAATCTTTTCATCTTTGCATCTTTAATGCTTTGGTGTTATTAAAAAGTGCCCAGGGTTACAATGCAGAGAGGAAAAGGGTACTGCCTGAAGTTAGCTCAAAAAGCTAAATTCTATTTTAAATTGGTGCTGTCTGACAAGGAATTTCATTTTTGTTGGTTAGAGCTTTTAGCACAAGAAAAGGGAGGAGGGTGTTTCTACAGGAAGAAGATTTATCTGTCATCTTTAGCTTAACAAACTTTTGGGCAACTGATAACAGAGCAAACACACACATTTCCATGACTGAACAAAGAGCACAGCACTGCATTTCGGAGAAGCAGTTAAGATTAAACTCCTTCCTCCTCTGCACTGAGGCTGTACAAAGGTACACGCTGTCCCCAGGTGCTGCAGGGAGCACACTCCAAGATAGCTCAGCTCAGGGGGTCAGCTCTGCCTTTCCTCACACAAAGCAGGGTATGCAGGTCCTAACCTCTGGACATGTTCCCAGTGATATGCCAGAGCACAGCTAGTAGGAAACACAGTCAGTATTGTTTAACTCGTATCCCTCACCTGAGCAGCTTCTGAAGTGCACAGCACTCCAACCCCAAACATGAATTTAGTAACAACAGCAATGTGTTCTCAGGAAATGATGAAGCAGCATGTGTTACTGTCATATATATCACAAGGGCAGGTAAACAGCCAATTCAGCTAATGAATCAGATACTCTGTTTGGATTTCATCTTTGACAGTGTTTACTTAATATAATTGTATTATTCTCAACAAAGACTGAATTATTTCCTGAGATGGTTGTCATGGATATTTCCTCCTCAGGTCAACACCAGGTAATCAAGGCAGAATGCTGCTTTATCAGGGGCAGGACTGTAAAAACTCTTGCAATCCCTTCACTGGTACACAAACCAGACAAAAAGGACTTCTGAATTAGACCTCACATAGGAGTGGAAGTGGATACAAGGGTTCAGCTCAAAAGTCTCCAAGCAAAAGCCTTTAGGCTCATGGCAAAGGACAGCACGATGCATTACAGCACCCGAGGAAGCTGATACAGCACACCAGGGCTACAATACTTCAGTGCTCACCCTAGAATAACCATCTGAAGGTGATCACTGCCCTACACAGCAACGCAACCACAATTTTTTTTTTCTCCAAGACTGTCACTTTGAATATCTGCTCACAGTCCTTTCCTGAGCAGGAAAAGTACTTCACTGGTTTTGATACAAAATGTCTACTGCCTGACATTTTCTTCAGAGGTATACAAATAAATTCCTGAAGATTTTTTTCACACACAGAAAATCCCACATTGTGTCTGGGAGAACAGATTACAGAAACTTCACCACTTAATAAACTGCTTATCTTTAAAAAACCTGCTATGGCCTATTATCTGAGCAGTAACTGCCAAGATACAGCCACTGTAGCAGCTTCAGAAGACAGAGCATCTGCTGAAGGAGCCCAAAGTCATTTCCAGTTTTCAAAAACAAGAGTTCTGTCAACTCACTTGCCTTTGGACACAACTGTCCAAAGCAGCCCACTAGAGAAGTCCAAGATCATTAGGGAACACATAATAAAAGATCCCTTTTTAAGATAATCACTGGAAAATTTTATGACTTTACCAAGATTATTTTAATCTTGGCTAATCTTAGTTCAAGCAGCTCTCCTTAAGCCCAGTTATGTTCCTGAGCTCTAAAACATCTGGTGAAATGAGAAGAATGACTTTGACTCCTTCTAAGACCCTGGTGTCAAAGGGTCAGATTATTTTCACCGGACTAATACGAGGCCATGGCAAGACACAGCGCAGATTTGCTCCTGAAGCATTTCTGGGTGGGCTGAGGCGCTGCCCACCCCGCACATCACCTGTGCACATCCCACCATTCCGGCACGGGAGACCTGCACCACCACCCGGGGAAATGCAGCGCTTTGGGCTTTCCGTGCTCTTAAATCACCCGATCTGCCGCTTCTCCCCGGCCAAGCCTGCCCTTGGGTCAGCAAAGGGAGGCCAGGTGAGCTGGCCAGGGAACACCTGCGCCCTTTGCTCAGCTCCGGGGACCTTTGCAGGACGCTGGTGCAGGGGACACCGGCCGGCGCGGTTATTTACGGATGGAAAAGCCGCAAAGGGAAGAGGATCCCCCGCGTTTGGGGCGCCCGGCACCGGCGGGGGGGGGGGGGGGGGGGATGTCCCGGTGAGGGGAGGGCAGGGCCCTGGGGGACACCGGGGCGGACACCAGAGCGGGGGGCCCGGGCCGGGTGGGGCCCTCAGAACCCCGGGCCCCTCAGAGCTCCTCGGAACCCGGGCCTCGGTGCGGGCAGCCCCAGGGCAGGCTCGGCGGCTCCGGGGGCCGGATGGGGCGGCCCCGCGGCCCCGCGCTCCCCTGTCGGGCCTGCACGGCTGGCAGGCCGCAGCCCGGGCCGCCCCCCGCCCGCCCTCAGCCGCAGCCACGGCCGGTCACAGCCCGGCCCGCCCCGCCCGGCCCCGCACTCACCCGCGTCCGTCCCGGGAGAGCCGGCTCCTCGGCGCGGGGCGACAGCGAGGACCAGAGCAGCAGCAGCCCCAAGAAGCTGCCCGCCAGCAGCACGGCGCGCAGCAGGAAGCCCAGCTTCAGCCGCATCCTCCCGCCCGCCCTCTGCCTCCCGCCGCCGCCGCCGCGCCGGGCTCCGGCCGCCCCCCGCCTCCCTCCCTCCCGGCCCCCGCCCCCGCCTCCCCCGGAGCCTGTCCTCTCTCCAGCCGCCGCCGCCGCGCCTACAAACTTTCTTTTTTTTTTTTTTTTTTCTCTTTTTTTCCCCCCCTGTTTTATTCCCCCTCCCCGCGCCGCCCCGGTAGGTGCGGGCTGGGCTCCCCGCCGGGGCGATGCGGAGCAGGAAGTGCCGCCGGGGGCCGCGGCTACACGTGGCCGCCCCAACCGCGCCGGGAGCGCCTCGCCGGGCCCCGCCGCCTCCTATTCCTGCCCCTGCCCCCTGCCCCTGCCCCTGCCCCTACCCCTGCCCCTGCCCCCTGCCCCTGCCCCTGCCCCTGCCTCCTGCCCCGGCTCCTGCCCCTGCCCCCAGGTCCTGCCCCTGCCCGGGTGCGCTCCCCTGCACCTGCTCCGCACCGCCTGCAGCCCCCCGGGGAAGGGGGAGCACCAGGACACCTCCAGGGCGGTTTGGGGACACCTCCAATGCGGTCTGGGATTCCCCCATTGGTTGGGTGCTGCTTAGGCACCGATTTGTAAAAATGAAGGTGCAAACGTTTAACTTCAGGGCTTGTTGTCATATATAGGCGTTAATTGTTGTTAATTCATATACAGGCTGGCCCATTAATTCTTGTGTGCAGCCTGGGTGAAGTAGAACTGGAAAAGCAACAGATTTTTCTTGGGGATGGCAGATTAAGTACAAGATTACAAAGATGCTGTCAGCCCCCACAACTCGTGTGTTATTTTGTTACTAATTTTCTGCACTAAAAGTTAGGTGTGCTGTTTCCTCCTTTGGAGCAGTGTCACACGTGCACACACACAGAAACCTGGTAATGTAAGCTCTCAAAAAACCAGAGTGATGCAAAACCAATACTTCCAATAATACTCCAGTAATACTACTTTTGTCTCTTCTGTGTATTCAGTACTATCCCCTTGCTCCAATGGTTTTCCGTTCTGTTTCTTATGTGCACTGGGAGAGTATCAGATCTGTGGATTTTGAACATTAACTTTCAATGATAAGACCTGCAGAAACGAAACAGGATATTACACCTTGAACAGGATAACTCTGAAGGAAAAAACGCCCACACCTAAGTGACCTTTGTAGTTGGACACACCTAGACACAGAAGTCTTTATTTATTCATATAACTTGTGCTATAGCACTGTGTGGTGTCTTTTTTTTTTTTTCTTCCCCATTCTGTAAGATCAAGGTATGAGAAGTAGACAAATTCAGTGTTTAAGACATGAGCAACAGCTCTAATCCTTACAATCTTGTGTGTGTTTGCACAGCCCTGACTTCCACAGGAGCACAGAACTGGACTCCCCAGAGCCCCCTCCCTGTCTGCTGTTGCAGCAACCACACAAATATCCCAACACAAAGATTTAGGTGACTGTTTTCAGGTAGGTAACAACATCTGCACAGGGCTCGGAGGGACTGTTAGGGTTTTTTTGATGGGAAACACAGAGTTGAGGTGCCCAGCTCTGAACAGATCCTCTGGCTTGCTGAGCCCAGAAAGAAAAGCTGGGGCTGTAAACTGTGAAGGTTGGTAGTCTGTCAAATAAGTATAAAAGCATCTCCCCAACTCTTCCTTCACTCCCTAGTGGAGACCTTACTGCAGCAAACCGTGCTCTTTCCTAATGTTGTTTCATTCTTCATTTTTGGCATCTCTTTTTAATGTCCTGTGCTGTTGCTCTCAGCACACTCAAGAAAAGTGAGAAGAAAAAAAAAAGTTACTTATAGTCCTGCATGGAGGGTACAGCCATGGGATGGGATGTGACACTGCTCTGCTGCTCCGAGCTGAGAGTGGTGGGGACAGACTTGATATGATGAGAACTCACTTTTGTAAGGCTGCCTGCCAAAACCGGATTTGGGTGTGTGGTTTTTTTCATACGGAGATATGTGCTGTCCACGCAGCCATAGGCAAAGGTAAACCACGCATCTGTGATTTCACAGGGCCACACCCTTGGAAAATGATCAGGGGCTTTGTCGTTTTGGTTTTAGATACCCGAAGTCCTGCTGTCAGTGAACTGCCCCACTAGCCATCCGATGGGAAGTGTCTAAGGCAAGCCTGGCTTAAGGCTGCTACCTTGTCATTCCTGATTACCTGCTGCAATGTGCCATCCTCTCAGCTCTTTACCAGGCTTCTGTAGCAGGGATTTTAACCCGCCCTGGGTTTTATCCCGAAGGAGAAGTAGCTGATGCCCACTGGGAGGCAGCAGGGGCCAATGGACAGGTGTCCATGCCAGCCAGGACCACCAATGACAGCAGCTTGGAGAAGGCGTCGTGTTCCTGTTTGCCCATTATACCTGCCTGCCCTGATTCCTCAACAGCCAGCATCATCTGCCTTTTTTCTCCTCACGCACAGGCCATGCAGGCTGACCCCCAAGTATTAGGTTAAAACTGACCTTGGAAGTAGTTTTATTTCAGTTGTATCCTCACTAAGGATGTGCTGAAGTTTCAAATTCTGAACTTACAGTTCCTCCTATGTAGTAAAGTGCCTAAGAAGACCTACAAAATGTATTTTCACTCTTGTTGAATTTGTATCAGCTAAGACAGAAAATTCAAATTAAATTTGGCTTTGGATTGCCTCCAGTAATATTCAAAACCACTTTTTAAAGTCTTTTACAACCTGGAGAGAAAAAAAGGGAGGGTTAAACACAGGCTTTAGTCCCACTCAGTTACAAAATATAAGTATATATAAAAGTAAAAGAAATACATAGTATATAAATATACATATATAAACCATAATGCTTTTACTATACAGGCAGTATTAAAACAAACCCCAATACTGTTATTAGGGAATTAATCAATCTCTGTTAGACTGATATTCAGTCATTCAAATGTTTCCAACAGGCTGGCAACCGTCACAATGTTTGTATTGGACATCCACTGCTTGTCACACAGAACTCATATGTTCACTTCTCCATGTATGACTCCAAATAAATATGCATTGGCATTTAGGTCATTACAAAGCCTTGTTGCTCTTGAACCAGAGACCTATGATGACCTGGAGGTGAGGTATCCGATTACCAATCCCCTAAGCCATGCGGCTGCCTTATTGCTGGGGATTTGGGGGATGGTGTCTGCAGCAGGGCCACTAACCAATATCAAAACCTCATGCTGTCGCTCGCATGGGAGAAACATCTGCATGTGGATCTACCCCTTAACTCCTGTCCTGAATATCTGGCCACAGAAAAACACTCTGCTTGTGTTCAGAAAACAATGTCTGAAAGGAAATGCCTACAGACTTTTGTACCTTTTAAGGTACAAAAGGTGAAAGCCACAAAGTTCCATAGTACAACAAGCTGTCATAAAGGCTTTGCTCTACATAAAATCTCACATTTTGCTCATTTGAGGGTTTTCTTCTGTCAACACACAGACAATCTTTGTAAAATCCGCAGTTCAGAGACCAAATTTTCTTTTTACTTAGTGAAGAGAGCACAAAACACAACTGGGTTGTTTTGTTATGTAAATAGGTTTGAAATTAAATCTTTGAAATCAGCAATGGTGTGCTGGTTTTGGCTGGGGCAGAGTTTATCTTCATAGTAGGTGCTATGGGGCTACATTTTGGTTTTGTGCTGGAGAGGAGAACACCAGGATGTTTTGGTTGTTGCTGCACAGGGCTTGCCCAGAATCAAGGCCTTTTGTCCTTCTTACTGTATCCTGCCACACAGGAGGCTGGGGGTACACAAGGAACTGGGAGAGGACATGGTTGGGACAGCTGTCCCCCACTGACCACATATTCCAGACCATATGGCATCATGCTCAGTCTATAACGCTGGGGGAAGAAGGAGGAAGGGAAGGGAACATTTGCAATGATGGTGTTTGTCTTCCCAAGTCACCATTAGGCATGATGGAGCCCAGCTTTCCTGGAGATGGCTGAACACCTGCCTGCACATGGAAAGGGGTGAATGAGTTCCTTCTTTTGCTTTGCTTGTGTGCATGGCTTTTCCTTTACTTATTTAAATGTCTTTATCTCAGCCCATGAGTTTTCCCACATTTCCTCTTCCAGTTCTCGCCCACATCCTGCAGGGCGTGAGTGCATGAGAGGTGGTGTGGTGCTTAGTTGCCAGCTGGGGTTAAACCATGACTAATGGATTCTAGACCTCAAACAGTTACACTTTCCTTAGATGTTTCCAGATATAACTACCAGCACTTCATTAAGTGCAGTATTTCCCTACACAATATGCTTTAGGCTTCATGTAACAGCAAATTTGGTCATGCTTTGATTAAAGAAAGTGTTGGAAAATGCCAGCTGGCAGAAAGTAACTTGCCTTCCTAAATGGAATACTCTCAACACAAGCAACACCTTTGCTCCAGTGAAACCTTCTAAGTCCACGTAATATCTTTTCTCATCCTGACATTGCATTTAGATGGTCATCCCTGAACAAAGCCTTTGCTGTTTTCTGCATTGTTACTTTGGATCTAAGGTAAGGTGGCCACTGATGCTTACAGAAAGCTCGTGCAGTGTCTCAGCCCTACTGCAGATTTATTAGTACTGCATATCAGAGTCCTGGGGTGTCCTGGTGGAATCCAAGACACATCTTCCCTAGTTGTGGCTGAAGATGCCTGGCCAAATCTCCCTTACTTTATGTTAAGCTCATACTCCCTTCTGACACCATCCCCAGCACTGAAGGATTTGAAAAGAGACACTGGATTAATGAGGTGGTCACTGCTAGAAATAATCCAAAGGACACAGTTTGGCATACATTATGATGCATATAAAGTTATGCCAGAAATATTTACAATGTGTGTATATTTAACCTCAGAGCTGACAAAAAGAAACTGAAGTACGGGATTTAAAATTCTTCTTAATTTCTGAGATTGTTTTAAAAGTACTTTAATCAAATAAGTGCCTCTAGGGAGTACTTAATATATGCTTTTGCAACTTGGACTATGATTGCTAAATCTTCACTGTTTTGTGTTTATGATCTCCAGCCTTTAGTACCATTCTTCCTGTAATTCTCAATTATCCTTCTTTTTTTAAGCCAGCAGTTTAGCCATGCACGTCCTATCAAAATTTATCCTTCAGTATTTCAGCATTTGAATAGATGCTTTTGGCAGAGTGCTGTTCGCCTCCTTTGCTTTTCCTGTCACTTTTATGAAGAATGTGTTATGAAGTTCCTGTCATTACATTTAGCCCCCATACTCCTGTCATGCCTACTTAGTCTGTTTTATTCCTGCAGTATCACCTCTAGCTCCTCTTCTCTTTTCCCACACAGCAACAGTAAGAAAGCTCATTATTTTGTACTGGTCTGGATTCTACCACTGTCCTGAAGATTGGAATGTAAAATGACTTTTTTTTCCAGCTGCCCTTTCTGATAATGAGTACCAGTCAATGTTTATGAACTATGTTGTATTATTAATACTGCTTTTGTCTAAAAAAAAATAAATTAACTTCTTTTGCACCTACAAGTCCTCAAAATATCCACACTGATGAGTGTTGACAATCCTTGACAGATTTAGATCTCATTAAAATAGTGGATGGGATGGTCTGTTATGTGGGCATTTCATTTAAGTATGAGAATTGGAATGATTCTGAGCATGGTTTTTCCATTTAAAAAGTAAAAGATATTTTAAATTACTTTTCAAAGAAACTCTTACCTGTATTTTGAGCCAGACAAAAGTATCAGTAGTCATATACTCAGACCAGTCTCAGGTCTGGAAAATTTTCTTTTCCAAGGTGCCATATTTCTGAGTATTTCAAACAGAGATTAACTTGCATCATTTCCTGAATCTAGGGCAGAGAAAATTGAAATAGGTTGCTGCAATTTCTGTTATGCTGAAAAAATGAATGTTGTAAACACCCACAATTTCAGATACTGAGTTATTTTTCTAAAAGACTTTTCAGGTATAGTAAATTAGTAGAGTTAATTTGAAGAAATTGTCAGTCTGAACAAGAACCACAGTGCCTTCAAGAGAAAACCAGAAAAATTTACAACTTTAAATTAATTAGATTTTTGTATTTCTTAGGAATTTTGTTATTTAGTGATAAACCGTTGACAGTTTAGCAAATAACTGGCAACTTGAGCATTATCAATACAGCATCATTTATCAGCTATAACCTTCAATAAGTTTGACACAATTCTTTTCAGGATATATTCTGCCACGTTGTTCAAAATTAAACAAAACCTGACTGCTGAAGATATGAAGCATTTGTAAAGCATTAGAAAAGTTAAAAAAAGCCAACATGTCAAATCTGCACAAGATAAAGCCTCATGAAGTTTCACAGATAAATAAAAAAGACACTCAAAATTGGTTACATGGAAAAGTGTGGATGTACAACAGTTACTAGATGCTAAAATCAGGGTATGTTTTTTGTTCCTTAGCTTAATCACTTTTTCAGAGAGAGTGGCCTGCCTCATTTTACATAAATGCATGAAAGGTCCATGAAAAGAGCAGTCCAGTAGATAGATTTATACACTGAATAACATTGCAGAATTCTGCCAGACTCTGATTTTCAAACTGGAGTCCTGAGGAATGGGAATGCTGTCTGCAACAGAGAATGATAACAAGACCACTGCCATTAGCCATATCAGGTTTGTGTACATATCACAAATTGGTGACTGGAAATTAAGGGTCTTAGTAGCAGTGAATCACAAAAGCATTGCTCGGCAGCTCTGAGCCTTCTTAACTCTTTGCAGATTTTATAACTGTAAGTTTGATGTTATTGGTGGTTAGAAACAAACATCACCATGCTGAACAACCTCTTTTCTTAGTAAGCTGCCATTTGGAGAGAAATTCTCAAACAGTAGATTATTTCTATTATGGATCGTCTGACACTAAGTTGGATTGGTTGGTAATTCAATGAAACGACTCTGTTATAAAAGGCATGTTTTGTGGGAATTGCAGGCAATAGCAGCTGTTGTATCATAACACTACACACATTGAAGTCTTCTACTAAATATAATCATAATGAAATAGATTTCATAAAGTTTTTAGTACACCATGCAGAATTCTGTGGCAGTTTTCCCTTTTCTTGAGTCCAATGCTACAGACAGATATCCCTATTTAGTATGAATTAAATGATTTCTAACTTTTATAGGTTTAACTCAGGTATCAATATAGATAATTCTTTCGATTTTTTTTAATATGCTTTCCATCTTTTTCCCAGACTGGGAGCTCAAAACCAACCAAAACCAACCAAAAACCCAACAAAACCAAACCAAACAAACAAAAATTCCAAACAAACTCAACTCTCAAAAAACCACTAAACTCAACCAACTTAAGAGAAAAAAATCATTAGACATGTCAAAAAGACATTTAAATGAAAGTGAAGAATTGTAATAAAGTAATCATCTTGGCAATCCAAAACTCCTCTGCTTTTCAGTCACCCTCACCCTTTTAATTAATCTTCAAATACTGCAGCCTAGTGGGCTTTTGTCCTTTTTCCCAGATCTTGCAAGCTCACTGCCACTCACCCCCCTTTTCCTAATATATAACAGTGTGATGGCTTTGGCTAGGGTAGAGTTAATTTTCTTCCCAGAGGCTGTTGTGGGGCTGAGTTTTGGATTTGTGCTGAGGACAGGGCTGATATTGGGGAGATGTTTTTGTTATTGCTGAGCAGGGGTTGCACAGAGCCAAGGCCTTTTCTGGTTCTGGTTCTGCCAGGCTGGGGAGGAGATGGGGGTGCAGGGGAGGCTGGGAGGGGACACAGCCAGGACAGGAGACCCAAACTGACCACACAGGGACATTCCAGCCCATGTGGCATCATGTTCAGTGTGTAAAGTGGAGGAAGAGGGAGAAAGGGAGGTACATTTGGAGTGATGGTGTTTCCAAAGTCACCATTAGATGTGATGGGGCTCTGCTCTCCTGGGGATGGCTGCACACCTGCCTGTCCATGGGAAGCAGTGAATTCATTCCTTGTTTGGCTTTGCTTGTGTGTGTGGCTTTTGCTTTCCCCCTTAAACTGTTTTTACCTATTTATTATTTTGTCCTTGAGTTCTCTGGCTTTTACTATTCTTATTCTCTCCCTGATCCCACTGGTGGGGAAGTGAGTGAGCAGCTGTGTGGGGCTTGGCTGCTGGCTGGGGTGAATCCATGACAAACTGCAATGATTTAAAAACTACTTAGCTGCGTAGTCAAATTAAAAATTTCTAAATTCCCAGGTGTGTGCAATTAGCAAGAATCAGATCTCTAGACTGTACTTCTATTTTTACTCTGGCTTAACTAAATCTTTGTTCTGAGTAGTTTGATCAAATCAGGGATATCCCTTAGGTTTAGATGTTAGAGTTTACAGAATAAGTGGGAAAAGGTTGATTTGCAGTTCTGTCCTTAAAAAAAAAAAATCTGTTTCAACTTGAAAAGCATATTTATAGAGCAGAAGACTAATCCAGTTAACATTATTTCAAATTAAATTGAAGAGTCACTGATTTACTCTTATTCCCATTCACTGATCCTTTGAGTAATGAAAGCTGCTCCTGTAAACCTCAGGCCAAAATGAAGTTTATTTCGTTCCTGATTTACTATCAACAACTCTGACATTTGTATATATTTCAAAATGAACACTGCATCTGTGTAATTAATTGTTTTTACTTTTTCCCTGCAAATGGTGCTTTGGGTCAAAGCAGAAATGACAGGAAAACTCCATATTCAATTAAAGCATGGTGATTTACAGCAGGACTTCTGGAGACTGTTGGCTAACTTCTTTTAAAACCTGGATGACTTCTTACTAACCTCCAAGATACAGGAAGCAAACACATCTTCAGAACATTTTAGATTTAAATAAGCAGACTTATGACTGAAAATGAGTGTAACAATTTGCCTCTCTTTCAGGTCTGTATCCAAACAGTTTCTCCAAACTTGCCCTGCTAAGTCTTTGGTGTCAGGGCTGATTAGAAGAAAGCAGGAGATAGAGGCACTGTTCCTCCCAACATTTAGGTCAGCTCTCATACTCTCTTGTGTGTATCTAGGCCACGTCTAATTAATCCCAGAATATTCCATCACTGCTGGATTACCTCTGTCAGCTTTTCCTTCAGAAACCTGGCAGCAAAGATTTTACCTTAGGTGAAGATTTTCCCTTTTCTAAAGGGAGTATTTTTTTCATTGTCTAACTACATAATGTTTATGCAACAACTTACAGAGCCCTTAGGATGTAAAGTATTAAGTAAAGGTGAATAGCTTCACTTGAAATTACTGGAATGCTGCCAGATTTAAAGCCAAGATTTCTTGCCAGAGCCAAGATTTCAGCCCTAGTTGTTTTAAGGATGAAATTTACCAGCCTTCTCATCTCCAAGTTTGATGCTGCTATTCAAAAGAATCACATATGTTTTCTTTTTCTAAGCCAAATGTGAATACGAGTGCTTAATCAAACTAAGATCAGAAAAGACAAAAGATCTAAAAAACACAATAAAAATTCCACTTAAAAGCGTACTGGAGATCAGCAAAAGTTAAGGAACTAAGTTGTATTTTTGTACTTTAAGCTGCAGTCTGCCATGGTCATTACTAGAATTACATAAACAGTTTGCAAGGACACGTAACAGCTCTTGGGGGTGTTTAAACCAAGCCAAGCCAACACTGTGGAGCAGGGGATACTCAACTGGTGACTGGTGAAAAAACCCTCAGAGCACTTACTGAACTGAGGACACAACTGCATCTGTGTTCTGTGTATCATGATAGTGAGGCACAGAATCACAGCACTAAAACCAGACCCTTAATTAGCAATGCAACATTTATATGCAATTATGCAAGGTGCTGGCTGTCTCAAGCAGTATTACATTTGTATACTGAGGGTGAAGCATCCTGACTTTTGGAATCAATGCTCTGTAAACATGCATTCATCTATGCAAAAAGCCAGTGGATTTTTTTTCCTTATACCTAATGATAAAGTACTGCATGACAAGACAACTTACCACTTGCAGAACAAGAAATACCTGTTATTGGACATCTATTAATATGCACTTTAAAACACAGGCAAAGAACAGCCCAGCATTTTTGCAGTGGGTGAGGTGTGTTTTTAAACTCAACCCTCCACTTCTCAAATGATGTCCTTGCAATCTCCTTTAGTTTAACATCCAAAGGATTTTCACTGCATTTTGTACAGGATTGTTGTCAAAACCTTCATTTAAATGCTTCTACTGATACCTTCAGAATTATGTAATATTAAAAATGTAAATAAGATGCAGATTTGTGACATACTCATTTTCCTTTCCTATGTAAGTTGATTACTAAAGCAGGAAATGCTATTCATAAATGCTCATTACTAACACACTAAAAAAAATCCATATAGCAAAACTAGAAAAAAATAGTTAAATCAGAATCAGTCATGAGTTTTGCCTGCATTGAGATTTACCTGCCCTCCAGATGTGCAGTTGTGGGTCATTGACATACTTATCACTTGTGTTTGAGAAGTCATCTTATGTTTGAGCTCATAAGTAGGAAGGTAGATTTTCTGAGATGTAGGATGAGTGCACCTGTAACAAAAGTACAGTAAGTGTATTGCAATCCAGAGCCAATGAATGAAAGTGCCAAATCCTGCTGTCTTGCATTTAATGTCTTAGCATGAACACACAGATAGGTAAAAAAAAAATGTCATTTTGACAGGTGAAAAATGCACACTGGCTGGTGATATGATATTAAAAACACTCCAGCTTAATGTAAACCCTCACAATTCACATTTCTCTTCCACCAAGGTCCCCTACTATGATACTGGACTTCACCAGAGGAGAAGGACTCTCATCTTTTTTGTCATGGCCCAAATTTCTGGCTGTATCTAATAGCTCTTTAAGCATATGTGGCTCTGCCTGAATTTTGGTCATGCAGCTCAATTCAGAGCAGAAGGATGAACTAGATTTCTACTGGAGTTTTTAACTGTGGTAAGTTTCCTGATGCTATGCATTAAGTAAGATACCAAAATAAGCTTGATGGTGTGGGACAGTACCATTATTGAGAGATTATAGCATCTTTGTCCTTTTGCTTTGGAGATTTACCCCTTCTTGTGCTTCATCACTCAGTTCAAACTCTGTACAAACTGTGCTTTAGTGGTGGTAGCAAGATGAAGACCCAAAAATGCTCTTTAATCTTGTAATTCTCCATCAGGTAAAATGCCTCACTAGGCTACTAAATTCTCACCATCTTTTTGTGACCATCATCTCAAATTCATCAACCTCAAGTAGCAGAGCAGAAGTTACAGTTGTTAGAGTTATCTACAGTCTTCATGATAGCATCTTGATGAGAGAGAGAGAGAGAGAGAGAGAGAGAGAGAGAGAGAGAGAAAGGTGTGTTATTTGTGTGGATTCTACAGGGTCTAAACATGGAATGCTATTGCCCTCTATGAAGCAGAAAAACATGAAGTTGTTATTCAAAAAGTGTATCAGTCATGTTCATTTAAAAATGTCCTACATCCAAGAATGTGGATTTTAGACTCAGCTAGGCGTAATTTTCCTTGTAACACCTACAGAAGTTAATTAAACTTTGCAATCCAGACAGAGATGTGCTATTAGCTTAGACAAGAATGATAAATAACTTGCAGTCTGAGAGAGTAAGTAGATATAGTACATGTAAAATACATGCTATTATTTTAAAAAGAGCTTTTAAGTTTTTGAGTGCCTGCACAACTTGCATTGTTGTTGAAAAATTAAAACAGTTCATTGTATGCCTTGAATGCTAGAATTTGCTTCATATCATAATAGTGTCCTCTCCGACCATTCAAAGCTTTCACCTAATTCTTCCTCTCCTTTTACTGCCCTTTTGTTAATCCGTTATTCTTTCCTCTCCCTCAAAAAAACCCCTACAATCCCTACGCCCTCCCTACCCCCCCACCAAAAAAAAAAAAAAAAAAAAAAAAAAGGAAAGATTGCTTTATGTATCATGAATTCCTCATTAGGTTCCTCATACCAGGATTCCAGTTTCCCAGTTTCCTGGTCAATTATCCGGGTACAGTTAAATGATTCTCTCAATTCAATTATCCATGATAATCACCAGTGTTTCACCGTGCACTGTGGTGCATGGAAAGGACCAGCAAGAGCATCAGCACTTACACTTGTTGCACAGACTGAGATAAAGCAGCCCTCTCTAAAGCTGGTGTCACAGCCCTCTCCCTGCTGCTTGCTGGTGTAGGAGGAGCTTCTCGCAGTGACCCAACAAGTCTCCAGCACTTTGGGTGATACCAGTCTGTTGCTGATGAAACCTGAGACCTGGTATAAAATGCAAACAACAGGCAGAATCACTCAGCAAATGGATGTCATGGTTCAAGAGCTTCTGACAGTCAAAGTCCTCAACAAATACCTGCATCCTGCTTAAGTTTATGGCTTTGATGTTCCTCAGCACATGCCTTCATTACAACAATCCTTGTCTTATGCACCAAAACCTGAGCTCTAAAGATGTGGCAGAAATCAAACTAACAAATCTTCAAATAGTTGTCTGAACACACCCAACTTTCCGCCAAGTCTAAGCTTGCGGTTCTGGGGATGAGCATCCTGATGAGCTTTGAACCAAGCAAAAAAAAAAAAAAAAAAAAAAAAAAAAAAAGATAGAGTTTCTCTTTCCTTTTCAACATAATAAAGGCCTGGTGTTCATTTTTGTTTACCTCAGATCTGAAGCACTGTCCTGTCCAACTTCTAAAAGAAAGTTGAAGAACATTATTATGTAAATCCATCTGTTCAGAAATCCTTAGCAGATGCATCTGGTTTTCATTCTCCTGTGATGTTGTGTTTCAAATTCAATACATTATTTTATATATCCTGCTGACAATGTTTATTTCTAAGAGCATGAAACTCTGAGTGCTCATCGATTCTTCCTGAATGCTGGCAGTGCTCTGAACATGGCACTGGTTCTCTGAAGCAAGGGAAATGAAATAGGAGTCATCTTAGAAATGGTTCTGCTTAACATCAGGACAGAGATTACCTTGCCTTCTGGTTTTGAAATTTCAGTAAGCAAAATGCAAAAAGATCCTAGGAGCTCTGCAGGTTTAGCAAAGAGCACAAAGCTTGGGTACTGTTATGCTGACCTAGTTCAGCTTTTTCTTTATCTTTCTCTGTTATCTTTTTGCTTGGTACACTGTCTATTGTGTATCCTTGTCCCGTGTTTGCTCAATTGCCTAGCACAGGCCAGTCCAGGCTGTTACTGGAGCACCAACAGGATGGGGTATGTATTTGCAGTCTCTTAATCCTGGAAGAAGTTGAGATCTCAGGCAGGCACAGACATGCACACACAACCTACTTATCCAGGATTTCAATATGTTTTCTATAGATACAAAAACCCCATAGGAATTCCAAAAGGTGTATCTGCACTAATTAGAATTCCTTGTCATTTGCATTCCAGAGCTTTACTCATCACCTCAAATTGCCCTCATCCACCTCAATTTTAGCATTCATATCATCCTGCTTTCTTGTGAAGACATTTGAAAATGAGTTTTAAGCTTACAATCCATCTCTAAAGCAGTAATGAATCCTGGGACAATTTTTTGTTTTCAATAAACCAGCTTGCATAGCAACTCCCAGCTTTTATTACTGTTAAGTTTCTCAATTCTGTGAGACTTCTGAGGCTGAAATACCTGCAGCTGTTCAGGATCATTGGCTAGGTATTTAATCTCTGAGAGTATAAGAACCTTTTGTGCATCAAATTCTGCATACTGTTTTTTTGGGTAATATTTTAATAAGCTTTTATCCCTATTTTTGCCCAGTTGTTGTCAAGGTCCACTGGCCAGATGCTGAGTATGTATAAATCACCCAGCTCGAAATACATCAAAGAAACTATATTCATTTGTCCCAGGGTTTGGCTTCTTACTTCCAGCTTTACCAGGCTTTTCTTTAACTAATCTTGTGAATGCCTTAACCACATCCACTTCCTACTGTACTCCCTGAATCCCTTTCATTTACCTCCTTCTTTACTTATAACACCCCCTCCCCTAATTATTTCCTTGTAAATCTTTTAAATCCTAATTTTTCTGCACCTTTTTTTTTCTTTTCTTTTCTTTTTTTTTTAATTAGCTAATTGTTAGAAGCATTTGTAACTCTTTGAAATTGTACTTTTGAATGCATTGTGGTATGTTGACTCTAAGGGCTAAAGTTTCTAAGCAGCTTTCAGAATAATGAGATTTGTGGGCATGACTCCCTTGCACTGCTATAAAGATTTACTCTTTAGAGTTAAAAGATTTTCAAAAAATCAGTTTCTTTGTGCTGCTGGCTTGTAAACATTGTGCTCGGAGCATGGATCCTTTACAGCACAGTTAGCCTTTTCTCTTTCAAGTTACTCATTGTGCTTGAGGAGCTTGTGAACATCTACCCTTAACTTTATAACCCGAGGGTGTGTCATCCTTAGCAGCAGCTGATACTCACTGCAGTTTTTGTCCAATTTGCCTCCACTCTGCACTTAGCATTTGTGTGCACAAAATATTTGCAGTACTCGTTTCTTTAACAGGCAACTCATTCTCTTTTCCTGACCACATTTCCAACTGACAAGTGGCAGCAACTTGTAGACACCTTATGGAAAGTCTCAGTCCAGTGAAAAACGGTAGACTCATGGGCCACACTTCTCAAGTTAGCAATGCCCAAAAACATTAATCTAAAATGCTTGACTTTTGCAGACCGTTGTTCCTGACATTTCATAGTCCGTTATACTTTCTATTATTATTTTCTATCAAGTTGCAAGACACATAAGCCTAGCTGACATGTAATATTGTCTGCAGTATGCCTGACCTGGTGCTTTGGGCTGGCTTTGCTGGGTCTAACCTCGGATCCCTTTGTTTGCCTTTGCAGTGATGCTGTAGCACAGGTATATCAGTGTGCCCAACAGGGTGAGGTGGCTCCACTGATTGCACTGGCTGGTTCTCGAGTATTTGCCTTGGCCGAGGCCAGCCCGGCACTCCTCCACCACACCCGCTGCTCTGTGTTCTCTTCCTGGGTGCTGGTGACATTTGTCAACCTGAAATCCAGCTTCCTGATGCAATCCAGGATGCAGACACGTATTACTGATGTTTTTTCTTCCTTCACCTCCCCTGGCACAATGGAACTACATCCTGCTGTTTTCTTCTGAGCTAGTCAAAGCCCCTTGCATACCAAAAATGCATATTGTGCTTCTGCTTCCTCAAGATATCACCAGATTTTGAGTGCCACGGTTTTGCCCCATCAGCAGCTTTTTGGTTAGCTGATGCCATTAATCATGAGCTATGGGAAACATAATTACAAAGAATTGGAGAATAAGAATGCTATGCAAGTCTCCTGGAAGGGAGGGGAGGAGAAGAAAAAAAAAAAAAAGCTATCTAGTACACATATAGATTTTCACACATGGCCTCATTTGCCTTCCACTTTCCTCAGGAATTATGTGATAGTCATTTTACAATGACCCTGTTATCATAAAGTTATTCATATGTCTAAGTAATTTGATTACCAAGGTACTAAGGCTTGTGCTGTGTCTGTCATGCTGCCCAAAGCTGCAGAAGTATATTGACTTTTCCGTAATTAAAACAGCAATACCCATTCATTGGAATTAACTGTTTGCTGAAGAAAAACACAACCAGAACTTTTAGCTGTGTACTTTTACAGACCCTGGAAAATGTTAAGGTTACAAAAATAACATGCATAGACATGAAAAACTGAGACAGGTAGAAAAGTAAAGAATTAGAAAAAAAACAGAGCTGTTGAGTATTTCCAAACATTAAAGGGTTTAGAAGTCTTCATTCTAATCTATTCCTTGTACCAACTATACTTTCATACTTATTTTTTAAACCCTTTACATCTTAGTCATACACCTGTGACACCAAGCATTTGTAGGTATCTTAAAAGTGTTTTCATTTTGAAGAAAAAAAAGTCCCCTGCATTCAGAATCACCTCCTTGCTTAGCATGCACTGGGAGTAGAGAAGGTTGCAGCATCGAGGATGTGTCTGAATCCTCAATACATCTTTCCCATCCAGCACCTTTTAGCTTATCCCCTTTGAATACAGAGGGCTTGGGGAGAGGTGTGGTGGTGGAATCTTTTTTTTATGTGACTTGGCATGGCTGCTTTAGGGGAGGCAAAGTAAAGGTGATTGGACACAGGCTTTTGTTCCTTGACCAGCACAGTGTTTCAGGTCAGTGAGCCAGGCTGCCTCTGCTGCTGTGCATTCACCTTCTTCCCTGTATTAACCCCAGCAGCTTTAATACACCTTTTCTTGGGGAAAAAATGCTTTTCTCCCAATGCAGTTGCTGTCAGATATAATTTTTACAGTTTTAATGAAGCATTACACAAATGCTTTAAGCATGCAAGAGTGAACTCCTGCAATCATATACAGCCTTAAGCATGAAAGGGTGCTTCAAGAATTGTAACTTTTTAAAAGGCTTTCCACTCAGAAGGTGATCCTGTCTGGGTCTGGTAAACCGATCCTACAACTACAGGATGTCACAAGGGGTGGGACCAGGCTGTGTCAGAACCCGAGATCTGGTACTGTAACAAGCACTCCCAAAGCAGTGTGCTGTGTTTTATATCTGCTCTGCCATGTGCTGGATTGGGACAGTGCAGAAAAGAAGCCAAAGGCAAGGTATTTTTTCTTTTTTGTGCCAGCTTTTGCAACTCTGGAGCTTTTTCCATAAGGCCTCAGTCCTTACAGCCTTGTAAATATATTCTAGCTGTGACAACTGAAGAAAACCACAATCTTCCCATCCTTGCTCCCCAAACCCTGTCACCCTCCAACCCCCCTAAAACCACACAGAGTGCTTAAATAGCCCTAAAGGCAATAAAAACACATTAAAAATATGATTTATGATAAACTGGAAATTTTCTATGCTCGTCATTGGCCAACTATTTTGTCTCTTCAGCTTCAGACTTGTGCCTCTTCCTCTTTCTTTGAGAGTAAAGGGTTGGTTTCCCAGGGTTTCTAAAGGACTCTGTTGACCTTTTCTGGACTCAGCTGGCTTTTCCAGCAGGCAGCACTTCTGTTGCCATGGCAGTGGGAGCCAGGGCCCCAGCTCTAGTCAAAAGGCTTGGAGGATTTCTTCTGAGGCATCATTGCCATAAGTAATAGAGCAATTAGGTGAGGATATACAGATGCTGCCTCGGTTATCTGACACACATATTTTGCTATGGATAGGTAGCTATGGCATTTATGGGGCAAATTACTTCTTTGTGAATTTTGTCATGCAAAAGTTCCCCTTAGGAACCTCTCCTACACTTAACTTCACTGTGGCCTGAGAACATGAGCTTCAAAACAGTGGGTGGTGGTGTACTTTGTAAGGGGAGTTACAGCAGCTTCATCTTTTTGGGGAGAAGCCAAGTGCCAATAGGTTTTCTCCTCATAAACTGTATTTCATTAAGAACTAGCAGACTTCTTGCCCCCTCCACAAGAGCAGCTGCTGTTAACAGTCAGTCACAAACCAAGCAGCACTGCAGAGCCACAGAACTTTCACTGGGGTTTGGCTTTGCAGATGGGAATATCTCTGTGCAAGGAAGCTCATATTTGGCCCTTGCATACAGCTGTCACCATTATGATCAATAAAGCTTAGAGAGAGGTCTGCAATCCAGTTTTGTGACCAGATGCACCCTAATGACAGAGTACAAAATCCCCTTGTGCTAGTTCACTCAGCTCACAGGACACAGGAGGACCAAGAGTCTGCCCCAGGGCTAAGCACTGACTGAGCTCCTCCTAGCCCTTCTTTGCTCCTCGCTGTATCTCCCCTCATTTCTCCATAATCTTTGAAAAAATAGGTGCTCTGTAGAGGTATTTTTTGATTTTTTTTTCCCCCCTCCAGTCAACTGATGGGATTGTATGTTTGGGGTTTTTTTGTGTTGTTGCTGTTTTGGGTTTTTTTCAAGAAAACCAGAGAAAAGAGAAGGACCAAGATCCATTCTCAGTGAAAATTTTCTTTGTTGAATGTTAGCAAATGGTGTAAGACTACTAAACTAACAAAGAGATTAGGTTTTGTATGTTGCTTAAAGCAGAACACTTATGAGCTCATGCTGGTTCTTTCCAGAAAAGCAAATAAAGACCATGATATATTAAAAATATTTTTAAAAAATCTAAATAACATCCACAAGCAGCTAAACACACCTTACATGCCACATACTATAAAAACTCAGATCTAAATCACTGCTTTTTACAGGATATAAATCCAAAGATGCCATACAGGGTCTAATCCTTTTACTTTCAGAAAACTACTTTGCACACAAATAAAAACCTTAGTTAAAAAAAGATGTAAACTTTAAACGTGTACACAAACTGCTGTTAAATAGTCTGTAAATTGGTGTTCTTCTGGGTAAATATTTTGCGATATACTGTTGTCTCTTCTTCTGCAATGCAAACTTTTTTCTTTATTACTGATATAATGATGCTTTTTTAAAAGATGAGCTGCAATA
Organism: Zosterops lateralis; assembly: GCF_965231275.1. Lineage (NCBI taxonomy): Eukaryota > Metazoa > Chordata > Aves > Passeriformes > Zosteropidae > Zosterops > Zosterops lateralis. The sequence continues at coordinate 36,686,764 of NC_139766.1, forward strand.
TTTATATATGTCATCACTGTGCTCAGACACCAAGTAAAGAATATTCTAGCAGGCAAATAATAGAAAAATATTTTGTTCCCCTTCTTCAAACATGTGCTTCAGAAGGGAAATAGTTTTGTTTGCTGGAATATCTCAGGGGAACTGGAAACAGAACTTACTAATTACTAGACTTTCCTTAATTTCATCACATGTGCATTGACAAGACTGGTCTGAGAATCACCACAGCTCTAGCCTTTAGGTGTAAGGTGTAATATCTCATTAATGGGTCAGGTGAAGGGCTAATGCAAGAGAAAGTATTTTTTTCCCATGGAACAGAAGTTCAGCAATATTCCCTATAGCAAAAGTAGCTAGCACACAGGATGTGACATTTATTGTTGTTGCTTGTCATTTACTGGAAATTAGGATGTGCAGTCCCTACACCAACATACATACTTCTTAAGAGAAAAGCTGTGTCTCCCCACCATCCCCTCCCACAAGCTGCAATCTCAAAAAGAGTTAAACAAACAGTTCTTGTTCTCTGGTCTACAACCCCAAATGACTTCAGGAGCTCTCTTCTGATACTGACACTTGACTTGCCAACATCAAGAAGTTTATTCACTGACCTGATTTTTGGTTGGTGTGGTCTCATGTCAGTTGTGTGTCCCAGTCTTGGAAGAGTCGTCAGGGTCATACCTTCTTAAAAAGCTGCAAATGCAGGTTTCTTGTCATGAAAATGGAGAAGGCTCAGCTGGTCACTAAGGAGGAGGTAAAAACAAGACCCCAAGTGAAACAGCTGAAAAAAACCCCAAGCCTAAGCATGTACTTGTAAAGGCTTTATATAAATCTTTGACATGGTCTATTGCTATGTGGGATTGATGAGGAGCTGGCAGTTCCTGCCCCTCATTGCAGTCTCCTGTGCTGGTGGTTCCAGCATGGACCCTCCTGGGTCACCTGAAACATGTGGGGTGGCCCAAGGAAAGGCTTCAGGGGGATGGCCAATGATGACAGGTTTCCTGCTCTCCACTGGAGTTCTGGGAAGCACCGAGGAGATGACAAGAACCAAGTAATCCAGACAAAGTGCACATCTTCTCCTCTAGTTCAGGCAGTAGCTACAGAGCCAACCTCTGCGGCAAATGGTTGTGTGGGATTAGTTTGCAGGTGCTGCTTGCTACTGGGGTTAGTTCCACAGTTCTGAAGTCTTCCCACTTCTCTGTCTGTTAGGAGACTATATCCTTCTACTTGCCAGTTAGTTTCCCCCTGCCAAAATAAGTTTACCCTGGTGTTTCCTTGAAGTAGAGACTTATTAATTCTAAATCAGGAGGCATGTTTAATTAAAACAGTGGTGAATGTCACTTGAGAATCACTTAGGCAGAAGAAAAAAACACTGTTAAAAACTCCTGTGTTTTTTCCCCTCATCTTAAAAGAAAAAAAAAAAAAAAAAAAAAAAAAAGCTAATTAGAGTAATCATCCAAAAAGAAACATGTCACCAGACACCCTCTTCTGCATCTACTCACCAAGGCTTCCACCTGAAGAAGTTACTACAATTTCCCTTAAAAGTCAGAGGGCAGATGGGCAGATACTGGTGCTGACCAGAAGTGCAGGCACATCTCCTTCCCATGTGGCTGGGGCAGCATGTTGTCCAGAGCTCAAAGCAATTCCCATTGTGCAGAAAGGCAACACTCCTCCAACTGGTGTGGGGGATGCAGGGATGTAAGCACCATCACTGAGTAGCTAATGGTCAGAGCTATTGCCCAAGCTGGTGGTCCACAGGCTTTTCATGATGAGAGTTGAGGGCAACTGCCCTATGCAAACCCTAAGGTGGAGCTGTGTCTGTAGGCTGAGATCTTGTCACTGACCTCCTCTGCAAGGAGCTGCCCAGGCAGCAGGATCACAAAGTGCTCTCGTCCTTCCCCATCCACAGACATTGTAGAGGAAGGAGGGAGCCTAGGAGGTAGGAACCAGGCTTGGATTCTCTCCTTGATTAGCAGGAATGCATAGCAGCATCTCCGCCTGGAAGTAAGAGTCAAAGTAGAGACACACCCAGTCTCCCTATCCCTCTTCCCAAGCTGAGAAGCTGCATTTGGAGTTGATAACCATGCTGCAGTAACCACTGTGTAACTCTCTCACCTTCTTGCAGCCAGGGACAGGACATTAATTTCAATGCAAGATGCAGTTCCTTCTCCTCTCTCTTCTCCCTGCAACAAGTCTTATTACCCTCATTATACACCCATACCTGCAAGAGCTCTTTAAAGCTTTTTCCTTGAAGGTTTGCACCTGATGTTATCAAAGGTAATTAGATAATTGACACAGAAGGCTCTCTGGTTTCTTTATACATAGCATTTTCCTTGGGCTGTGAACTTTAAACGGTGCAAATAGGAAAATTCTCTGTAGTTTTACAGCTTTTAACTTTAGGCTATATTAAAACTAATGCCTAATTGAGCTTGATGTATCTAAACCACTTTATTGTTCTTTTAGTAATAATTCTTGTTTCTAGTTGTTCTCTTGCCAAGGGTCGTGGTGGTAATGTTAATGACTACAGTCTCTTTAGGGACTTGATAGAAGTTTATGTTACCCATCAAAGCCCCCAGAGTTACAATTTGTTTTGTTATAATCACCAGTTCATGGGAAGATAGTTACCAAGGTTTGTTCAATAGAAGCCCCTGTAAGAAATTAGTCCCAAACAGTTGAAGTGGAATGGTTAGGTAGAAAATCACAGTTTCTTTCCCTGATTGGGCTGTCTTCAGTTTGCATTTGACTACAATATCCTTTAAGCTCTCTAGACAAGGAGGAGTCACATTTTCAATGCATGCTCTTAGTTTTGCTAGATTTGATGTTCAGGGTCTTTGGAAACAATGTTCACTTCAACTCCTCCCTCAGAAACAAATAAAAATTACATTGTGCCTACTTAAATCCTACCACAACTCTGCCATATGCAGTAGATGTCAGGGATGGATTTAATCAACAATATTATATTAGAAGGTTTAAGGATAGATGTACAGCACTGAAGCACTGAAGTGTATGAGTATGCATAAAATTAAGTTATAGGACTTAAAGAGACACAAATTTAAAAAAAGAAAAATAATTCCTTTAAAGATAAATAATATGTAATAATGAACTCTTTTTTTCCTTAATCTTTGAAGATGATTGACTAATACTTTTCTTCTATGTGACTCTTAAACTTTTACAATTAATCCTCTTTATGAAGATGATGTATTTTATGCCTTATCAGTTGTAGGTAGAAGGACTAGTGGTACTGAGAATTTCTAGGGATTTTTTTTGTCGCCTTGTTGGTGGTTTTCTTTTGGTGTGGAAGTGGGACAAATAAATCTTGACTTACATGACTTTTTACTGGAAAAAAAAAAGTACCTCACAAACATTTTCAATGCTTCCTTCTCACTTGAGGACTATTATGTGTACACAACTGTTTTGTCCTCACCTCTTTATTTCTCTCTTTTAGATGGCCATTCAAGACATGATTTACAATATTGCCAGTGCTCTTTGTTAAAGGAGAGGACTTTGTTTTCTCCTTCTGTTGATATTACACAGTTGGCATGGCCAGAGCTGCAGGAATGGGAGCAGCAATGCGGCCCTGGGCAGCCCTGCAGCTGCTTGGGCTTGTCTGGTTCTTCACCCACCCAACACAGCAGGTTATTTCAGCAGCAGGAGATGTACAACAAACTGAAAAATTTATGCTGTAGCTTCTGAGAGGTATTTATTCATTCAGATCATGGTAATTTTTTTGAAACTGTTGTTTAGCAATCTTTTACTTTGTATCCTGTAATGTAATACATCCAAATATAAAATAGGACAGGTGTACAATTTTTATTCCATAGTTCAGCTTCTTAACACTCCAGAAATTTACAGGCATGTGCTCTCTGTAAATCCTTTAAGCATGTCCTGAAAACATTATTTTAATGCATCAGTAAGTTGGTCAGTTTCTACAGCTATTGTTTAATAACATCTAAGCCAACTATCTCAGACTAGTCAGCACAGAAGTGTAGGTTTTCATTTTACTTATTATAATGTATATATTACTAATTGCAGTCTATTGTATAATACTTCAAATGCACACACCTGAAAATATTTTCCCCATTTTTTGAGAGATATATTTCCTAAATCACAATAACCAAATATTTTGACCTTGTTTCACAGAAAATTGGACAACTCCATCTCACTTGTTGATTGATCTCTACTAGCTGCCTATCAGCCCAGCTCATTACTGGCTGTCTTGCCTACTGGGACATTGGACAGGGGTTACACAAAGTTGTCTCCAGTTCTTCTTGGCCTTTATATATAGTTTATAATAGTCAAATTGCCAGGAAATGTTTTGTCCTGAATGTTGTTTAACAGCAAGTGAAGGCTGTAATTCCAGACTCTCAGAAAAGTGAGAGAAATGGATATTTTGCAGGATACCTGCAGGAAAGTGTGTTTACAGAGATTCCTGGGAAACACTCTGACCATCAGAAAAACTAGTTGATAAGTACAAGCACCTCAGAGGCTCAGAAGGGACCACATATTTCTATTTTGATACCTAGCACTTGTTAATCCTATGTGTGTATGTGTATCTGTGTGTCTCTGTGTGTATGTGGACTGGACTGCTGTGAGGTGTTGGGAGATGTGCAATGAACCACATTACCTGGAGAGCTGGGCACTATCAAGCTACTTCAACCAACAGAGTTTGAGGTGGAAAACTGCAGGTCAGGCCAAAGTTGGAAGGAATGTACCCCTTGCCAGGATAACAACTGTGCAGAACAACCTCCAGCCCCAAAGAAAAGATTTATATAGCCATGCTGCAGATTTGTATGAAAAACTGGCAGCAGAGGCCTGATGCATCACTATCCGTCCAGGTGTAGATTACCATGATATGTTTTGATGTAGAGCAGCAGCTGCAATTTGGAGGCTGATATGACAGGAATAAAGGAAAAAACTTTAGAATCATAGAATGGTTTGGGTTGGAAGGGACCTCAAAAATCATCTCATTCTAATTCCCCTGCTGTGGGCAGGGACACCTTCCCTTAGACCAGGCTGTTCAAAGCCCCATTTAACCTCCTTCAACACTTCCAGGGATGGGGCATCCACAGCTTCTCTGGGCAACCAATTCCATTACCTCACCATCCTCACAGTAAAGAATTTAGCCAGGCTGGACAATCCCAATTCCCTCAGCCTTTCCTCATGGGAGAGGTGTTCCATCCCTCTAATTAACTTGGTGACCCTGCTCTGCACTCACTCCAACAGGTTGATGTCCTTCCTGTGCTGGGACCCCAGAGCTGGATCCAGCACTGCAGGTGGGGTCTGAGCAGAGCAGAGAGGCAGAATCCTCTCCTTGGCCCTGCTGGCCATGCTGCTTTTGGTGCAGCCCAGGACATGTTTGGCTTCCTGGGCTGTGAGTACACATGGCCAGGTCATGTCCATTTGAGGAGGCTTGTTTTTCTTTGGTATGAAACCCCCATTCCTTGGCTGACAATCCTCTGGACAGTGCATTTGCACAGCCTTTACACTGGTACTCTGGTTTCCTAGGAACTTGTTTAGTGAAAGGACAGGGTATAACTTTTATCCATATGCTCCAGTTACAAATAAACTCTCGAGGTGCATAAAGACATAGAGGAAACCAGTGAAAGGATTCTCTTCTAGTAGGAAGGAAAAGGTGATGTTTTACTGCCATCTCTGCAATTGTTGCTTTGATAATGGGAATCATTACAGATATTGATTTTTTTGACATGCTGGGGAATAAACTAGAGCCCTGTACATCTGTAAGCAAAAGGCTGCTGCACATTGGACAATCTCTCTCTTTTTGTAAATAAAGCCTCTCTGACTCTCTGCAGCTTGACTAGAGGTTAGCCTGTATCGTGCACTCATCACAAATTACACATCCACTTCAGATTTGGAATAATACCTTCAGATGAAGTCATTATAACCCGTTGGTGACTTATTAAAAAAAATTTTTAAAAATAATTCTACTCAGTTTCTTATATCCATATTAACTCAATAGGGATAATCAAAAGTCAAAAACTTGAAGTCAAGAAGTTCATCTGCTTCTAAACATTTGTACCAACTATATCCACTGAATAAGATGCTTCCTGTTCTTACATACATCCCTCTCTAGGCAGCGCTGAATTTTGAAAATGGATGACAAAGTGAAATTTTTTCCCCTCAAAGATGTTTGTCTGTCTGTGCTATGAGCTATAACTCTTCCACAGACAGAATCTGTAGTGAGACTGGCCCATAACAGCAGGACTTCTCTCTTCTCCTCAGGTGCCTTTCTCCTCCCCATCCCTCTGCTAGAACAAGGCAGAAGGGCTTGAGGCTCTGCCAAGTCAAGATCAAAGCAGCTTTAGTCACTCTTATCCTGAGGAAGGGATCTGCAACAGTAGAAACACCTTCTAAATTTGAATCCTTGCAAAAGGACTTGATTGCCTCTCAATTCCAGAATATTTGTGATGGAAATAAACATGCAAGCCCTGCTATGAACAGGCATACAAAATTATCAGTGGCTGACCCTTGTAGGTTATGCTTCCTTTTTATACGGAATTAAACCTGATTCCCTCTTTTTTCCCTTTTACCACCTATTTGCTCCTTTCTCTCTCAATTAAACTGCCAGCTCCTAATCTCACCATTTGGCCTTTCACCTCCTTGAAAGCTCACAATTCTTGATCTTCTTAATCTAGGATCATTACCATCAATCACTCTTCTAGGCAAGTGAAATCTTTTTTTCACAGAAGGATGCCAGAGGCCTACAGATCTTTTGGGATGATAATATTTCAGTTCTGGTGCCAGTTGGGGTTTTTGACTAAACTGTGCCTCGTGGTATCTTTTGCCGATTAGATGTTCCAGAGTAATCAGCAGAAATTTGCTTGGACTGTGCTTCCTTCCAGGTTGAGTAATTTAGTGATGAGACCAAGGATTAACTTAATTAAATCAACTAATACTTTGACAGTGTTAGAGATCCTGCTAAGATTAACAAGGACTAAGGTGAATGTGGACTGAGTTTTCCTTTCCTATGTCTCAGCATCTTTAAGACAGCACCACTCACCAGACTTGCCTCACTGCAGCTCCCCTCACATTCTGTACACTGTCCATGATATTTATCTCAATGTCTTACTCATCTTCTTTTCTAAATTAGATCACTCTGAGTTTTCCTACATCTTTTACTGAGTACAAGCTTTTCTGCTGGCCCACTTTGCAAGGCTGCTTCTCATTCATCTATTCCCTGAAGCATCTACCAAAGCGGCTGCACAAAATATACAAACTTCTCTTTGTGTATATTTAACCTACTGGACAGTGCTGTGGTAAACACACCTTTAGGTAACCACAAATAATTATTGTTTTAACCCACGTCCTCTTTCTTCCTCTGTTGTCTGCATTGTTTTTATAAGGCCCACTGAAGTACCTACTGCATTGCCAGGTCCTGTGAAAAAGAAAAAAATACTAAGATAACAGAAACCTTAGAAACAAGGAAAATCTTAAGGCATACCAGACTGCAATGTTTGAATACAGTTTTATCAGAAGCTCTTACTAGATTCTTTCCCCTCTGGCACCATGCAGTCCAAATGCTAGTAATACTAGGTTCAGGAGTCCTGCCCCAGGAGTAGTACCATATTAATGTATGATATTAATGATACACTAAAAGAACAGAAAACCACTGCATAGAGCAAATGTATTTTCTGAATGCTGCTCAAGCTTTGGAAACGTAATGCATTTCTCTGAAATTCTCTAGCTAAATTTTCTCATTATTTGTTTTTATATATGTTTCTTACCTTTCAGACATTTTTTTTCCTGTGTTCAGATTTTCTTAAATCCACTGCATTCAGAATTATAACAAGGAAATATGAGGAGTGAAAAATTTAAGAGACCTAAGAACACATTTATGTATTACATGTGGTTAAAAAAAATCTGTCAGCAACTAGCTACACAAATTCACTACATTTTAAAAAAATTAAGAATCTTAAATAGAAAGCACTACACACTAAAGATTTAATAACTCTATTACTTACTCATCTAAAATTCTCCAGTTGAAAGATACTATCTTAGAAAACATTTAGCTAAGTCTCTTGGTACTTAGGTAATAGGTACTTAGGTACTTGGTACTTAGTCTCTAGGTATTCTTCATTTGGTTTTTATGTTATCTTTTGGTTTACATTTCCTAATTTTTTAAAACTTTCAGATAGGGCGAGATCCTGAAAATGTTATGTAAAAGCACTCTTGGACACTTGTACTCTTTTTCAGAGAATATGGAACATATTTGGGAGGGGGCTAAACAAAGGAATAAATGAACATTATAATACTAGTGTCAGCTATAAAAACATTACTTCTGATCAGCTTGTGTTTTTTTAAAGGCTTTGAAATTATTTCCCCAACAACCCTGATGGATTAAAAAAGAGAAATAAAACCATTATCATATTCCTTTTTTTTTAACATATGTGCTGTGTTCTCTTGAAATGCACCGGGTTATCAGCATTACAGATGCTCTTTAAATAGCAAATGGATGCAACCCTAGTGTCAGCCACACTGAAAGCTTGCCAGTATTGCCTTTCTAAAATTCTCCATCTCCAATCCATCTAGGTAGGCTAAAAGGGTCTCCCTCATCCAGTCTCTTGCAGAAGTTATCAGTAAAAATGCAAATGAATTGTGATTATGACTTTTTTTTTTTTTTTTTTTTTTTTTTTTTTTTTTTTTTTTTTTTGACAAAGGTAATATTCACTCCTGCAGAACTGCCACCTATCTAATCAATTTGGTCAAGCTATTTATACACGTTTCTTCTATGTGGCATAAGATTTCACTAAGGTCACTGGAGACATTGATGCCTGGTAAATTGCCAGCAATCAAAGGTTGTTAAGTGCTTTTCAGCTTCCCTTTAAGCTTAGTCTGTCTTTATCATGAGGCAGACTTAGTTCAGCAGCTAGAGACCATTTATTCATAAGCAGATCACACTCAGGAATAACGTATTATACCATTAACATATCCATACTGTTGCAGAAACATTTGTTCTAAAGCAGTCTCATTTTTCTGAAATAAGACTGTGGCCATTGAAAAGTGAAGTCCTGTCATGTCTCTGCCACAAGGCTGCTCTCCCACACATGAAAGGCTTTGTTTTCCAGCTCCTCTCTCCTTTGAGCCCTGTCCTGCTAGGCCTCTGTTTAGTTTAGATTCTGGAATATGTTATTTTAGAGTTTTAGTTGCACTTGGAGTTTGTTTCAGTTTTTCCAGGTGCTCTCTCCAGTTGTAGTAGTTTGCTGGCCACAAAAAAAAAAAAAAAAAAAAAAAAAAAAAAAAAAAAAAAAAGGTTAGTTAACCCTAAATGGAAAATATTTAGGGTAGATGCTGATGAACTCTTAAAGATCTTAAAGATATAAATATCTTCTTTTCAGACATCTTGATTAAAGCCATAAAAGAATCAATTGAAAAAAAAACAAACTGAAGCAATTCATTAGTTGGGAAAACCAGTATAGCTCCAATGAAATGATGAGCCTACACTATTTAATTCCACCTATGCACTACATTTAAAATGTTTTCATACTACCTGGTATTGAAAAAAAAATCTCTGAAGAAATTTCATAATCTTTTGAAGGAATGTGTTAGAGTTAAATGCTCCTGGAGAAATACGAGAGGAAGATACATCTCTCCAACCTATCAAATTGTTCAGAAGTTTACTGGCTGGAAAAAATATGGTTGCAGGAAGAATTAAAGAAATTCTGAATGGTAAATTAGTAATGAAATACTCTTATCAGCGGAAACCTTTGGAGAACACCTAAGACAAACTTGAACTGAAAGGCAGTGATCATCATTTATTACTAATAAAACTTTTGTTGAATGATTCCTGTGTAAGGACTGTTCTCTTTCCCCACAATATCTAAGTAGTAGTCATATGGATTGCTTTGTGACAAGGACTGCTAGAGTTTACAATTTGTGATCAGCTACGAGTAAGTGCAAGGCTCCCTTGGGCAGTGTAAGGTGCTGTGCAATATGACTCAACAAGGGCTGTGAAAGGCATAGAATTCCTCTGCCCTAAGAGCAGCCTAGTTCCCATCAGACATCTCAAGATCAGACCACTGAGATGCAGTCAGACACTGAATGATATAACCCTACCAATCTGTTCTGGTTTAACAATCCTCCTTTGCCTCTCTATTTTGAGCATACAGTGTTGCTTCCAGGACTGACAGTTTGGGGCCAGTTACAATCAGCAGCTTGAGGGCCGCATTTATTTAAGGCAGCCATTTTCTTCTTTTCCCAAACCCTCTTTCCTCATGATCAGGCTGCAAATAAATGATGCTGTGAGCACCCCATCTGGGAAAGCTGACAGTTTGCAGAGGCTAGGCTGGTTCTGCATAATCACAGCTAAACAAACCTGAAGTAGTCTCATACCAGAACCTTACTTCTTCTGTTCCTGAGCACACTGTACCTTCAAATTAAATTTAAACAATACCTAAACAAACTCACTTATTTTAAAATCATAAAATGACAAGTCCGTGGACACATCCCTTTAAATTATTTGAAAGATCTCTTCAATAACTTGCAGGAATTGCTCAATATATTGGAAATTTCACAATTTCCAAAGCGCCTGCATCCTGAATACTACAGGACAGAATTCCCCTCCTAAAACTTCCATATGACCTCCAACTACAAGATGTTGCCATAAAATAGCACAGTGGTACTAGAACCATCCTCTGGATGCAATCAATGCTCTTTGTGCATAAACACAGCTTAAGGAGAAATAAAAAAAACCACAGTCACTTCCCTCCCTCAAAACAGGGTAGATTGCACATCAGTATTTTGGTTAGTCAGCCACCTCACCAGCAATCAAAATAAGCAACCTAATTAAAATGTTATTTTTGGAATCTGAAAGGAGTTACAGCACAGAGGATGTGATCTATCTGCATTTATGGTGCTTTCATCTGTAAATTCATCTTTCAAGCAAAAGCCACATATATACTTGATATAAATTTATACTCACTCTTACCTTGAACAATCTCAAAGTTATCAGTCACGTACCACACATCAGTATGAAGTAAAGAACAACCACAGACACCCTCCCTAAAATGTTTTAGAGGCCTCTCTCTCCAACAGCTTAATAGGTGTGAGGGACCCATCATGATCATCAGTGTGATGGAAGTCTGTGTTACCCTGAATGGTGCCTGTGCCTACAGTACCGTAAAAATGTAATTAATGTGTGACTTGCTTGCACTTCTTGTTTCCTCCCTCATGACATCTACAATACCATTCACTTGCTCACTCTAAAAAGTTCACATGATTACCATCACAGATTTCAAAAACTCTGAAACCACCCAAATGATTTCAAGTCAATTTTTCTCTCCACTCCTCTGTGTCAGGAGCACTGCAAGATCTTTTAAGCTGCGCTGCAGGGAGTCAACGTGCTTTTAGGTGATGGCAGCACCAGTATTAATTTGACTAACCTAGTTTAGCATGCAGTATGCAATTATTTCCCACTTCCCTCCTGATTTTTCCCCCAGCCTATTTTCGATTTAATTTATATGTTGGTAAAGATTCTACCTTTAAAAAAGACAGATAGTCCACAAGCCTTTCATTATGCTGCAGCTGCTGCTGTTATATTTGTCACTAAAAAAAAAATCTCACCTTGTGTGACAATGGGATTTGAATCACAATTGCTAAATATATCATATATAGAAATTTGATTGCTTTGCTTTATTTTTCCTAAAGGGGGGAAAAGTGAGGGCAAAACCATACAGTTTATTTCATGCTTCACTACAGTGTAATTCTAGACCCTAAGATTTCTACCATTCCTATTTTGGTAATGAATGGAATGTAAAAGGGAGGTATTTAAAATTAATTGCAGCAGTTCTGAGGGTTAAACCTGCTTAACCCAACCTTTTATTAAAAGAATGTCAACAGAACATATATCTTGTCTCGGGAGTGCTGGGACATCATTATTCTTCTACCAGCATGTTTAATTCTAAAACCTGGGATTTCTTCAGGTTCCTGTAGGCATCATGCACACCATAAACCCATCCCAAATCATAGTGTCTGTTCTGAGCTACTCACTACAGCAGGATTTGACCTGAGAAACTCTAGAGTTTTGTTTTATTTTATTAACTTGGAGTATTTTTAAATAGTTTTTAAACAAAGTTTTTCCCTTGACCAGCAAGGGAATTTTCAGCCTGAAGTTCTCAGCAGCATCCGGTGAGGCTCTTGGCCAAGTTCTCCAGATACTGTATATCCACAAGGACAGCCTGCTGGCTCTTGCTGTGGCATTTTCTTAATCCTCAGAACAGATTTCCTGGATCTAGGAAATTTAATTCCTGATTCCTTTGACCCAGATGCTGGCAAAATTGTAGTCTGCAGTCTGTACGTAAATAGGTGTGTTCATTTTTTCTGCTTTTTTTTCCTTCTAGGAACTGGCCTTGCTGTTAAATTTTTCTAAAACAGTCATATTAATATGTTCAAAAATCCACTGTTGAGTTTCAGATAAGGGATCACATCTGTTCATGAAAATCTTCTTCTCAGCTGGGTTGCAATCTATGCAGCTGCTGCTTACCGGATGGAACAAAGTTTTGTCCTACAGGAATGAAAAAAAAAAAAAAAGAATTAAGTAGCAAATGCTAAATCATTGGAAGTGTTCTAATTTTACAGAACATGGATTAAAACAGCCCTGTTTGAAATGATTTTGTGGTCTCTGTGTACTAACCCGATATAATAACAGCAGCTATTATTAGAAAGCTGTAGAGAAAGGAGTTTTTTCTTCCCTTGGACTATTATCCTTTATGAAAGTGGGGATTCAAGAAAGAGGGAGACATAATTTGGTCCTTGACTAACACCTGCATAATATAATGGAAAAAATACAACATCTTTTAATATCTTTGCATACTGTGTATTTGCTTGGAGCCCATTTAAATGTCTGAACCTGAAAAATGGATTTGTTTGGGTTTTTTTTAGAAAAGTCTTGTTCTTGACAGTGTTGTGTTTCTTGGCAGGGGGAACTGTAAAATCTTCAACTTGGTGAAGATATTAAAAACAAATTATTAACTGAAGTGGGGGACAGATGGACACAGGATTGATGTCCTCATCCTATTCAATGGCTGTGGCCTTGCTAAGACCAGCCACTGAAATATACTCTCTCTCCAAATAAGATGGAAATACTAACACTGATTTAGCTCCATATGGAGATTTTGGGAGGGTAAGCACGGATTAAGTTGCTTTAAAAAGCATATTTATGATGATTAGTTTTATTAATTTTGCTTCACAAAACGGGAGTGAATAATAAATAACCTGATGTGAATCTCTGTGAAAGCAGAAACTACTCAGTTGAGCAGGTGGTGAGTTGGGTAGTTTCAATATACTTAGTTCATGTAGGCAAGTGTTTTGAGAGACAGATGTGAGAGTCATTAGATGGTTTGAAAGTTTCCAGGGACTGTACTGCATCTGTTGAAATAAATTTCAGATTACTCTTGGTAAACCACATTGAGGCTTTTCCCCTCCATGCCGATGATGCCCTGACTGTATTTTAATACTAATCCAGGATGTGCCTGTTTGCCCAGCTTGTGAGAGGGAAAAAATCCCCTACTTGTCAAATTGCAATTGATTAAAAACTCATGCAAGTATTCTGGGTGCTGAGCAACAATCATAAAACCTTCTCTTTAAAAATACCGCACATTCAAAACAATGTACGGAAACAAACAGAAACAGCAGCTATTTAAAACCTCTTTGAAAAATTAAGTTGTTTTTTTTTTTTTCTTAATTTAGAAAGATTAAATTCATTGATTCATGGTTTGTGAAGAAATGGTAAAGTACAATGCCTCTTTTTAAAATTAATATATGCAATGAAGAATGAAGTCAAAAGTACCTTGTGCTCTGGCTGAGGGGGATGGTGTTACATCTGCCTTTCACACGGTTCTACCTTCAGCACTGGCCTTTCCTCAAAACCAGTGGATGAACACACACCTCCCCACCAGACTGAAATTCAGAGGGATGCCATCAAAGCTGACAGGCATAAACCAAATAAGTAGAGGCCTTTCTCTCATGTTCTACAAGGAGAGCAGGCAGGATACTTCAGCTTGCAAGAACAGGATAACTATACTGTGTACAAAGGGCTGCTGTAGGCCTGTAAGAACTGCCAGGCACCCTGTGGGGTGGTGCAGGCACCCATCTGCTCCTCGCCAGCTCCTCCTGTACTAGTAAGAGCTTGATAGAGTGGCACTGCCCAAAATCAGGACACGGTGTCTGTGCCATGCCCACCCTGCCTGATGTGGGACTTTGCAGGAAGGGGGCATAGAGTTTTCCTTGCAGTATAGCTGGGCATGAGGGCCAGCCAAGCTATTAGGAAGCCAAAGATGGAATACTAGAAGCTTTAATAAGAGAGCTGGTAAAAGAAGAACGGAAACAGCTTCAGCACAAAAAAGCTTGCTATGAAAAACACTCCAGCCTTTCCAGAAAGCTGGCAGTCTTTCTTATAGAAATATCACAGGCAGGAAACTTTTGAGTGAAGCACTTATTGGTGCTTTTATTTAGAGAGTCTGGTTATTAGGAAAGAAGAGTGTCTTTTAAGAATAGGGACACAGTTACCACTCTGGAAAAACTTCTGGCTGACTTAGCTATAAAGGCCTATTAATTTATCATCTCAAGCTTATTCTGATTTAAGGTCAAAGCCTAGTGGTCTTATCTTCCACTGCATTTCAGTGGAAACAGGCTCAGGACTTCAAGGAGTAACAGTTGTGTGCATTCCACAGAAGAGCTTTACAAGAGAAATACATAAATTCCTCTTTACACCGATATTGAGAAACCACAAGTGCTCCTGTGGAGACAATTCTAATATCTGAAAACAGCAGAATATTTTTTTTTCCTTCTGCATGAAGGCAAGCCTGAAGATTATTTGCAGAAGGAGAAACGCCTCCATATGATAGCTGGTCTTGACAGTTCAGGGTGGTTGGTAATGACACATTTCATTTCTTATAGGTCACTGCTGTAACTATGGCCAATGTCAAGAGCAACTGGAAGTCATTATCAGCTGTGGTAGTTTATCTGAAATTAGTTGGTAGCTCTAGTGCAGTTTCAGGAGGACTGATGCCCATCTGATAAAAGCTGCTATCCCTATGACATGTTTTTGTCTGTCTGAGGGAACAATCTGTGCACCTCCTGTTTAACAAGTGAACGGACTCTTACAGTTTGTCCCTGCAGCTGTCAGGAGGCTGAGGAAACCCCCATCTCCTGGGCACAGTTTTTGATGCTGTCAGTCTAGCACCTATCATAATCACTAGGCTCAGGGTAAAATTACCATATAATGAAATTGATTTTGCACAATTGTTTCTTTTTAGAGACCTACCAAATCAGTCCTCTCTTGGGTACTTCTACTCTACAAATAGCAGCAGTGGGCCTGTGGCACATAAATCGAATCCTACTTTATCAGAATCAGTGCTCTACCTGTCAGCCCAGAACGATGCTACATTGAAAACCAGAGGTGTATTCCTTCATTATGAGGAACAGAAATATGTAGGCACTGCTTATCATTGGCTCTAATGTGCTTAGGAATATCAGAGTCAAAGAAATAGCTTTATCTTGAGAAGCTAAAACCATTCTCCCAAATATCGAATAATTACAGCTTATTTACATTTATCTATCTAATATCTTACATTGCTCCAAAATGGTGCCAATATTTTTTGTCCTGGCATTACTCACATTCTTCTATTTACCACTCATGGCAATGTTTGCAGTACTGCTTGGATTTATTCTGCTCCATTGCTTCTTACAGGGTTTTCTCAAAGGTAAACTTGGCTGTAGACCAGTATTTCAGATGGGACCTAAGAAAATTGATTACTTAATACTGCAGACTTCTGAGACTTTCAAATAGCTGCCCAGATGTAGTTTAAGCAGTATGGGAATAAGAACAGTTTTTTGACACGTTTATTAGTGGTAGTTTTGGCTTCATTTATCTGAAAAGAAAGTGGTTTGCGTGCTCTGAGACTGTGCTGCAATGAGAAGCAAAGCACACATAATGGGGATAGGCTGTACATTTTTTCCAGAAGAGCACTCCTTACCCAAAGTAAAATATTAATGTAGTCTACTTGCCACTAAAATATTTAAGCTGTTTTTATTCACCAGGATCCAAAACCAGGTTGTTAGGATTTCTATGATACAAGAGCATGGAATCCCAAAATAGAGCCTGGCTTCAAATTGCATTTGCAGCACTTTGTAATCACTTCACAGCCATAACTTTTTATCAGTGGCTCAAGGATGTGAATGATCGTGAGAAGAGACTCATCTTTAAATGAATAAAAACCTCTTATCTTTTAGTTTTATAGACATAATATGACAGCATGCTAAGGAATGCCTCATATTAGGCATCAGACATTGACAAGCAAGGTCATTTCTGCTAAAGCAGGAGAGGCATTTTTGGCACGATGGATACATGACCATTAGGAAGCTACAGTGTCTGTAATGGTGCAGAGAACAGAAGAGAGTAGCTGACCTGAACTCTGTTTTTTAAAAGGAAACACTTTCTTCTTACCCACATTATTATTCTTATTTATTTGGGGTGCAGATTCACTAGCATACCATTCCCTAGGTAAAGGGCTGTAGTACAGATCAGTTTTAGTTTTATAGGGGGAAAAACACTAGAAGTTCTATTGCCAAGATGCTTTCAAAGCTGGGAAAGGATTATATCACATAGAAGGTTTTTGGAGGTATAGCTGTACTACCAGAAATCTCTAATATAAAACTGCCCTTTATCTGAGGAAATAGACTACAGGAAACATTAAGAAATACTTACTGTGTAGCAAACTAAAACTAAACTTAAAGAAAACCATGTATATAGTTCTATTATTCCAATGCAATTTCTTAACTTGAAGGTTTATGCAAATTGACCAGCTTGCTTGTCAGGCTGGGATTACAGTTAAGAATGTGTCAGTACTTCCCTCATAACAAAACTTTCTAGTGTTTCTTGCTAAGATGGAAATTCCTGTCTTGCATTGAGAATTTTTATATGAGCCCTGTCAGCCTCCTGGAAATTAAAAATGAAGCTGTGCAGAGAATTCAATAAAACTTACACTGTGTATTTTTTCCAAATGTCATTTTTTTTAGGCAACTGCTATATTCTGTCCTCATCAAAGGTGATGAGCCTTAGAGAGGGTGGCTCCAGACCTGCATTTTGTCTTATGAACCAGCTACATTAAGCAACAATGAAGTGCTAAAGGTATGAGTGCTTTTTGATTTGCAGCTTGGGTAGGCAAAAAGATAAATTGGAAACGTTTTGAAGCAAGAAGGGATTATTACAGCATTATAAAGTCAGATAGGCAGCAATATAACCACCACAATTTATATCCTCTAAATATCTGCCCCATACATTCAAACTTTCTTACGAGTAATACCTCAGCTTCAAAGGGATTACATTTCTGGAAAATCTTATGGTGGACCATGATTTGCAAAATAAATAAGGTAAAAAGGCACAAGCTAATAAGTAGGCACTCAGAAAAAAGCACCAGGAGAAACCTATTTTTAATGATCCTGAATTAATTTTCTACTATATATATTTTCAAACCATAGAACAGTATCGAAGTTTATCTGGCAAAGACCAATTCCCGGTACTTTGGCCTCAGCTTAAACAAGGTGAAGGGCAAGGCACAATGGTCAAAGAAAACTGAGCCATGAGTGAGAGAAATCCTTATCCTGAATGGAACACAGAGCTTATTAGTGAATAATCAAGGCAACTTGCTGATAAACCATTAAAAAACTGTAACAACAAAAACAAATCAGTAGCATCACCAGGACTTTTTACCATAACTGAAGCTCTGATGGTTTCTAGCTTGACCTCCTGTTTCCAGTGATTTATAAAAACAGGCTGAAGTTCAGCAGATCAAAGCAGTGTCTAAGCTGCTTATCTTTAGTTTATAAACTCCTGCCTCCTTCGGGCTTACAGCACTGATTTTGATATTGGGTGGGGGTTTTTTTTTGTTTGTTTTTGTTTTCATTCTTTTTGTTTGTTTGTTTTGGTTTTTTTAGGGAGATTTTTCTGCCTCTTATAATCTTTAAAATGTAGTAAAGTACATTTAACTCATGAGCAGCGTGTCTTGCTGCTGTCACATCGGATGAAAATATTTCCAACAGTGCCTCTGTTAAAATGACACGAGCATCTTGAAGCACCAGAATGGTAAAACACCTTTCAGGGACCAGATCCAATACAGCCACCCTCTGAGCTGGATCAGATCCATTTTCATTTAAATTTGACCTAAATATCTGAATGCTCAAAAGGAACATATTCTAGAGATTTTCCACAAATTTAAATTGGAATAGGATGCAGTGGATTTTAAAACACAACTTCTCTGATGTGAAATCATAAGCCTGTGCTGAATAGAGACTCAAGATGGCCTCAAGCTCTGAGATGCCCCACAGTGACTCTGACCTTCCTGTAGCTCCAGTGCTGGTTTCCCTTCATCCCGTGACAGTCATACAGTGTGACAGGGCTACTGTGCGAGATGGCGTCGAAGCAGAACTTCCTGGTGTGAAGTGGCTCCCCAGGGCGGATGTCTTCTCTCCAGCCAAATGTGAAGAGCTGGGAAAGCAATCAGACAATACAATGATATATTATTAGTAAAAAACGTTTAAAATAACACACAAAGCTTAATGCAGAATTCCCTTTTCACACACCCCAAATGCTGTTTGAATGAGGACCTGCCTGTGTACGATTCAGGGATGCCTTAATTAAAGTGCATCAGTGGCCATGCAGAATGTACCCCGGGAAGGCACAATCCCGATGTCAGGGGAAGCAAGAAGACTCCAGTGACACAGTACTGCAGAGAGGAGAGGGGATATGCTGTATTAAAGCTTTCAGTTACCCCAGTTGAAGCAGCACCTGTATGCACTAGGATTTCAGCTACCTAGGACTCAGAAAGCTGCTGCCAGTGATGTTCCTTTAGCTCTCATTTGGTTCTGAACAAGCTGCCCAGAGAGATCTTCTCATCACAGCATCTTTGCTATGTTTAATAAGCAGTTTCCTTCTGTTTATAGGGGACACTGTTATCACAGCCTCTCTCAACTGTCTTTTTCCCCCAAACAACACATGCTAAATGATCTTCATCTTTCTACTGTGAAACCTGTGAGCTACAGGCAGCTTGTCAAAGCCCTTTTTCTCCCTGCCTGAGAGGAGTCATGGAGGGTCACAGTTAATAGAGGAATCCTTCTCAATTAGACACCAGATGTCTGAAGTGATGCTGTGACACTGCAGTCTTTCAATCATCAGATGAAAGTGACAGGTCTGACAGCATCAAATTTAAAGACGTGGAGTGCATTTTCCTTTCCATGGACCGATCCTTGCAGAAAAGAGGTTGCAGGCTGTAAATTACTACCTAGAAGCACTGTCAAGAGCTATGAGGTTCTTTTCTTTTCTTCCTTTTTTTTTTTTTCTTTTTTTTGAGTGAGCGCTATTCTTCAGCTTTCTGCATGACTTTTGATTTGCCATAGGAAAAAAAAAAAAAGAAATGTAGCACTGAGAAAGTGAAGCTCTTTTTAAATGAGCAAACTTTGCTAGTAGGAACTGTTCAGCTGAGATGGTTCATGTGGAACTGCACACAGGCTCGTTATCCAGAGAAGTAGCTCCCCATACTGAGTTCAGCTCCCCATACTGAGTTCAGACTGTCTCCAACACCTCATCTCAGCTTCCTTTTGGCCCTTATCTTGCACCCTACTCCTTCAGTGTGCACATTCCCTGATAGAACCAGCTATAAATTGGGTCAATAAATATCATGTGGGTCTGATCCTGAACAATTCTGTAGTGGTTCCCAGGTTTTAACCTTTTCATTGCTATAGTTATCTTCTTTCCATGGTCTTCCTAAAAGAAACATCTCTTAAAAATACTGCATCTTCAATGCTGTACCATCCTCCGAATACCACATTTGAAAGGTGTTACTGTCTCTCTTGGCTTGCAGACCCTAAATACAGCATGTATCTGAATATTTACCTCTTTTTTTTTTTTTTTTTTTTTTTTTTTGTGTCTTATTGTAAGCCCTTGTTCTCTCTGTTAGCTGCTGTTACTTTCCATTTACATCTGCATTATAGCTTTTGTAGAGAGTATTTTCTTAATCTGTTTCTGTGTCCTGCTTATTTCTTCCATCTCCCAGAGTGCATTTTACATTTATCTGCAGCAAAATGCAGTGGGCAGCTTTAACCTTGTTTTCAAAGCAATTTCTGCTTTTCAAAAGGTTAAATCTTTTCCCACTTCTATTCACATTTCTTTGAAGCATCACCATGGAGTCCCTACAATAACTTATCATTTCCCAAGCAAACACAAAAGTAAGATTTGGTACAGAAAAAAGCTACGCTGCTGTTTCTTCAGGAAAAGGGAAGCCTGAGACAATTTTCCTTTAACAAAAAGCCAGCAAAAGCCATTTTCTTCATCTTACCTTTTACCTTTGCACAGACATGTAATAAACCTAGAGTTCAAAGTGATGAATAACTAATACCTAGAGGAATGGTGTGGAACAGTGCTTCTGTGATATTCTCACTCTCACAGCTACTACTGCAGAGCGAGCTCCTGTTTCAGGCCCATCCTCATCTTTCCCAGTGGGTGGCTCACCATATTTCTTATTCTGTGCATGAGTGGTGAGCTGAGGGACCAATTCTTGCTGCTCTCTGGACCTTGGCCTGAGCACTACTACCCCACTGAATGCATCAGTATGCCTGAAACAGCCAGCCTTTAAATCAGATCATACTGATCCAGACTATCCCTTTGCTCTTTCCACTCCTCTGGTTTCTGAAGACTGCCAGGGCTGTGTCCTGTTTGCAGGTCAAGACATAATAACAGTTGGGAGGGGGTTTAGTCCCTTCCACTGAAAACCAGGATTTGTGTAAGACTAGATCTCAACGTTAGACTAGCTTAGATTCTTTTTTCTCCTTCTTTATCCTCCAGTTTTTTAAAAACAGTTTTATTTTTAAATCAACAAGTATGTCTTCTCCCTAGTGATATTATTATAAAACCAGCCTTGTTAGGGACAGGAGCTCAATTTTAGGACTAAGAGAGAGAAGAGAAAAAAAATCAGAAAAAAAAAGGTTATACTTCTCTATATACCCAATTAGCATTAAGATCTTCCAATTACATTCACAACATGAAGGTGTGCAGTCTTTCCAATCTCATCATTTTAAGCTTTCCTCTTTTAAACAGCAATTTTCCTCTAGTTAACACTGAATCTGGCCAATATAAATATTATCTCTCCACTGCATAATGTCTAACAATGCTACATGTTATTAGCTGGAGCCCAGAGTATATAATGTTCTGCTTTGCCATCACTTGTCACTTTGGATTTTGTTGTTCCTTTGTTAGGAACAAACTATGTCAGATTTTACAATAAATGGCTAGCCTTTTTGTACCCTTTCTGTACTTCATTCATTTCTGACTGCTTGTTGATTTGAAACAAGGCAATTCCCAGACACATTATTAATGAACAGCAGGCTGATTCTTCACCTGCAACGCATGGGATTGCTGTTCATTGTTTCCCGCTGGATCCAAGAAACTCTCTGTCCTGGATCAGTGGATGCTCATTCTCCTCCTTCGCCTTCTCTCACACCAGAGTCTGTAAAACACAGCCCCATCCCCTGCATTTGCAATCAAGCAAGCCCTCAGCCCTCACGCTTTGCCTTTTCATGTAGTCGAGCCCTGTCATGCATTAACTGAGAAATACAGCTTTCCAGCTTCATTTATAATTGGCACAGGGCCTGAAGAATGATTGCCTGATAGAGCCATTGGCCTGGGACTGTCTATAGGACAAAGGCCTTTTTGATGCCATTAATGCTTTCCAGCCTGGCAACGTTACTCAATTATTCGCTGTCTGGCTGCTGTCTGTCAGCTGGGGCTGTGCTTTGACTGTGCCATTACACTTGAGGGGACAACATGTACCCCCATCCAAAGATGAAATGCCACGTTTCAGAGCTGGGCTCTGGCTTGAACTATACCTCTAAGCAGAGAAGAAAGAACTAGGCACTTGCTGAGCCATGTCAGAGATGGTGCCTGTCCCACCCACTCCCTGACAAGGCTGGGGAACTTGGTAAGAGACAGTGATCCCTGTCACTTTCCTTTGCTGTTGGTTATCAGTCCAGCAGAGCCTCAGTTTCCCCTAAAGCCAAAAGCTAGCTTTGTGAAGACAAAGATGGAAGGATGCAGTGCCACGACATATCCTCCCATCCCTTATCTTTGCCTCTGGTTCTTAATTTTGGGGAAGTTTCCAGAAACCACAGCAACGCATCCTCACTTCTCACCCATCTCCTCTTTACCTGAAAGTCTGCAAACGTCACACAAACCTTTTGAGTGCTGCTTGCCCACCCAGCGGGGCTCGCCCAGCCTGGAGATGGAAGGTTGTCTTCCTCTCCTGGGCTGGGCTAAAAGGCTGTGCCCCTGGCATGGTGGCTCAAACTATCAGGTTTTAATTCCTGCCCTGGTAATGTGATGTGAATCAAGTGGCACAAAGAAACATCTCTGTCTGGCACCGATGCCTGGCGCACTGGTCACATTCAGCTACTATATCTTGCCACTGAACTCTGTAAATTTATACCAGAAGTTACAAATCCAGCTCACCATCAATCCCTGCTATTCAAAACATGGTAATAAAATACTTGATACTTTTATTAATACTGTCAGTTTCTACTGGCGTATGGAGAACTCATGGAGGTGACAAATTCTGTGAGATATAAAGAAGGAAGAGGAGCTCTATGAGGCCCCACAGACAGAGTGTGACAGCAGCGCACGGTTGACCCTGAGGGGGTTAGCCATGATGGGTGCTGGCCCTGAGGGGTTTTAAGGCCATGAGGGGGTTAGACCATGGTGGGCGCTGCCCTGAGGGGCGCCGGCCCAAGGGACGCTGCCCTGAGGGGGTTAGGCCATGATGGGCGCTGGCCCTGAGGGGGTCAGACCGTGGTGGGTGCTGGCCCTGAGTGGTTTTAAGGCCCTGAGGGGGTTAGGCTTTGGTGGGCGCTGGCCCTGAGGGGTTTTAAGGCCATGAGGGGGTCAGACTGTGGTGGGCACTGGCTCTGAGGGATTTTAAGGCCCTGAGGGGGTTAGGCTGTGGTGGGCACTGGCCCTGAGGGGTTTTAAGACCCTGAAGGGGTTAGCCATGATGGGCGCTGGCCCTGAGGGGTTTTAAGGCCCTGAAGGGGTTAGGCCATGATGGGCGCTGGCCCTGAGGGGTTTTAAGGCCCTGAAGGGGTTAGGCCATGATGGGCGCTGGCCCTGAGGGGGTCAGACCGTGGTGGGCACTGGCCCTGAGGGGTTTTAAGGCCGTGAGGGGGTCTGGCCCTGAGGGGTTTTAAGGCTCTGAGGGGGTCAGACCATGGTGGGCACTGGCCCTGAGGAATGCCGCCCCGAGGGATGCTGCCCTGAGGGGGTCAGACCGTGGTGGGCACTGGCCCTGAGGGGTTTTAAGGCTGTGAGAGGGGCTGGCTGTGGTGGGTGCTGGCCCTGAGGGGTTTTAAGGCCCTGAGGGGGTTAGGCTTTGGTGGGCACCGGCCCTGAGGGGTTTTAAGATCCTGAGGGGGTCAGACGGTGGCGGGCACCGGCCCTGAGGGGGTCAGACCATGGTGGGCACTGGCCCCGAGGGGTTTTAAGGCCCTGAGGAGGTCAGATCGTGGTGGGCACTGGCCCCGAGGGACGCCGCCCCGAGAGGGTCAGACCGTGGTGGGCACTGGCCCCGAGGGGCACTGCCCTGAGGGGTCAGACCGTGGTGGGCACTGGCCCTGAGGGGGTCAGACCGTGGTAGACGCCGCCCCGAGAGGGTCAGAGCGTGGTGGGCGCTGCCCTGAGGGACGCCGCACCGAGGGACGCTGCCCTGAGGGGGTCAGACTGTGGTGGGCACTGGCCCCGAGGGACGCTGCCCTGAGGGGGAGGGCGGCGGGCGGTTCGGCTGTGCCGCTGTGCCCCCTGCCGCCCGCCGCCCGCACCGCACCGCAGCGCCGCGGGGCTGAGGCGCTCCCGGGGAGTTCGCCACCCGCTCCGGCAGTGCCAGAGGTAGTGAGTAGGCGCTGCTCCCGCCAGCCCGGCCGAAACGAGCCGTGCCTGCCGCCCCTGGGGCACACCCCGAGCACCGAAAGCGCTTGAGGCTTCCCAGCTCTGGTTCTGGGATCTGAGGCGCTGGCTGGTTGAACTCCCGTCGTGCTGGCTTCAGCTGCTGGTTCTAGTGAAGTCACTTTGTGTTCATAGCACAGAGAAAGACCTTTAGATCCAGGCTGATTCCAAACGCTGTAGCACTGAAACATGGATTCCTCCCTAACATCCTTTCCCTTCCTGTCATTTCCCCTTTGTTCCAGCTTTTACTCTTTCAAAAGATATTTCAAGTCTCCCTTTTCTCTGCCAACATTTTTTTCTTCTTTCACCTTTTCATCCAACTTTTTTTACTCTTTTCTCATATCTGGCAGGCTCAGCATTCCCCCCTCCCTTCCTGAGGAGGGTTTGCAGATTTTAAAGCCAGAGAACACTGTGATGGGTCTAGTCTGGACTGTACAACTTCCTTCAATTAACTCCTTGAATTACTGCACGTCTTTCAGAAACAAAATAGAATAATATTTATCTAGTCTTGGCACCTCATTCCTATGCAGTATCTTTGGTAGCTATCCAAAGAAGTTTTTCAGCAGCTTCCTTTTTTGCCATGTTGGCACTTACCTAAACTGAGATATCCTTCAGCTTCTCGGTTTCATGCACTTGCAGCTCTCCTCCTGCATTTCTCACTATCCTCAGAGCACGCTTGTTTTGACCTCAGCACTTCAAATACCCCTCAGAACTCCTCTCTCCTGAGCTTTTAAGTTTTTTACAAAGCGTCATGTGTGACTGCCAGGTCAATTTTTCTCCTCAGCATTAGGAATCTTTTACCAGTCTGAGACCTTTTCCTTTTAAAGACTCACTCAGTAAATTTGCTAATAAACAGTTAGGTTGTACTTCTCATCCAGATTCTCCTTGTTCACACTGGCAAGACCCACGGCCTGTAAGTCATGATCTCTTTCCTATGGCACTCACAATGAGTAAAAATTGAAGCCCTTTTCCTCCATACTCCAGAGAACTAAGTTTTCTACCTAACCAATCCTAAATAAAAGCTTTTTTTTTTGAGTCTTTATAATTCCTGGTCTTTTGAAATGCTTTTTTGCTTGCTTTTACCCATTTATCTCACTTATGCCATATATTTGTTTAAAATATAACTGCTTATTGAGATAAAAGCATAAAAACAGACAATGACTGGAGCTGTAAAAGGCCTGGTACTATAGTTAAAATATTTTTCAGGTAACTCAACCAAAATCAACAAGTTTTCATTATACAGTGGAGGAGAATGGGGCCTCAAAAAAAGCTCTCTGGGCATTGCAATTCCAGATGGCTGCTGGAATTTCTGAGGTTATGATAAGGAGTACTTTGTAAAAGCCATTAAGGTCAGTAAAAATTCAAAAATTATTTCTACACTCCATTTCACCTTACAAAAAAGAGAGACCCTCAGAAAATGTTTAAAAACTGGGAAAGGGAAGCAACAATGTTACCCTGATTTTCTCTTTCCACCATTAAAATACCTGTTCATGGGACCACGTTCGTTCTGAGCCGTCCTTGACACAGATGTCCAGCCTCAGCTCAGTCCCCGTGGCTCCGTGTTTGCTGTCCACACAGAGGTTGGCTGCCACGTTTCGAATCTGCAAAACCAAGCAGCAACATTAAACTGGGCTGCAGAATTGAGCCCAGGTTAGGAGTTTAGCTCTGCAGGACTTGGGATTGACCATCAGTTATGTAAAACTGGTAAGAATTACTTTTTACAGGGTAGAGAGCCATGTCCTGGAATGAACTACTCTTTTTAGGAGCAGCTTCAGAAGAAGCAAAGTTTGAAATATTCTGCTTAACAAATGAAAGGTAGGTCTTATGAAATATCTTCACCAAAATAACCCAACCAAAACCTAAGAGAAAAGGAGTCTGAGAAGTTCAAAGCTTGTCTGACTGCTTCTTCCATCCTATGAGAGCAAGAGAGATCAATAGTATTAGAAGGAACTGATTTCTGCATGAATCTTTCCCAGGCATGGGAACAGTCAGTATGCATTAAAAATTCAAGCATGCCTTGCTCCAATCCATGCTCTTTGACACAATAACACAATTGTAGATAAGGTCACATTACTCCCTGAAGTCCATAAAATTAAAAAGTACTTAACAAATCTGCACTGAAACTTAGGCTTTTAAAAAGTACTTAACAAATCTGTACTGAAACCTATGCTTACTCATGGGGGTTCCTCCTGCATGCCTGCTGCAAACATTGCAGTGTAACTTGTTCTTAAAAGGAAAATCTTGTTCTTAAGGCTGAAGCAACTGAGTAATAATTAATCTGTGATAATCAATCATACCAATTATGTACTGCTGACATGTAAATTTTCTTTGAAATGTTGGGTTGAAAAATAGATTTGCCCAATGCCAGCAAAAAGAGCAAAATCCTAACTTGGTGTTGCAAATCCACGCACATTTGTCCTTGAGTACCTTAGCTGGACTAGTTAAGAATCCTTTAGACACCTCCATAATGAAAAGGATTTCTTAAAAAAACTTACCCTTTCAATGAGATAAACAGAAACTGACTAATCAAAGTGCATGGAAACACACACAAATTCTAAACGTCTAATATAGAGAAAGCAGGTGTGTATTTTGACATTCTGGACGCTACTTTGATCCTTTTTTAAAAGAAAGCTAGATGCTGAATGGAGATAAAATTGAGTAATCATTTGTGCTTTTTCATGAAAAAAACTGTAAGTCACTGCTGTTGCTGTAATATGCCAGACAAATGTACACATTGCTACTGCATACCTCACACACATCCTAAGGATGGAAAACTTCTCAGCATTGCACAAAACATTGCAAGGAAGGGAAATCCTTGTGCATGCAAGACACATGCCAGAGCTATTCTGCTCTTTTTCTGATTCTGGAGGGGTGGGATCAAGTCTGTTAACCATGATCAAGAAAGATTTACACAGATAGGAAAGCAACGGGTAGTGAGAAAATGGAAAAACTGTCACTCTCAGGAAAGGTTTCAGGAGGTGCATTTGTTTAACTTAGAAAATTGCAGACTGGACAAAAGATGGGGGAGCATCAGTTTGAACAACTGCCACCAGAACCTTTGATCCTTCACCAGAACTCAGAGAAGCATTTTAAAAAAAAATTGGACCAGCGTAGTCATAGGGCTTTTTTTTTCATTTTTCAATACAATAAAAGTTGCTAAAGATGAGCTAAAATACTAGCTGTTCATACACACAACCAGATACATAAATCCAGCACTGGGCAGCCCCACAGTAAAAAAGATGAAAGGTAATTAGTTCTCAACAACCTTCATTTTCATATCACCCAGCAAAAGAGACAGGAAAGAATAATGAGGGGAATAGAATTTAATGTCATATTTTAAAAGTTTCATGTGAAATACCTTCTCCAAGTATAATCTTTTTGGAGAATGTTCAATCATTTCTCAATGCACTTAAATTTCCATTGTACAGATAAAGATTTCTGGTCTAATAGAAAATTAAACGATACATCAGTTCAGTTCTTACAGCATGCAAGTTAATTAAAATGGAACTGCTAACAATTGCCATTAATAATTGGGTATATTTATGTGATTCAGAATTGTAAAATGACAGTGAATACACTCCACATCCAATTAATGCTTATTACATTAAAAGGCTTTCATAATTTTGTCTTGATGGCATTGCTCCATCCCAGTCTCTGTCATTTGGACTGTGCAGTAAATGTGTTCAGTCCATTTCTGGAAAAGGCTTGAGCTGAAGCTACATTTAGTTGCTTCACTGCTGGAATCTGTCTCACGTTCTTTATTTTGTCCCCTCTTCCCTCTGCTCCTGAAAGGTTTGCTTGAGTTAGTTTTTCCTCTGGTTTTTTTTTTTTTTTTGCAGCTTACATGTTAGCTCATCCTTTTTTTGTTTCATCCTTTCATCTGCAGAGGGGTCATGGTTTGTTTTTTGTTTTCTTTTTGTAATAAGGCATTTCAGTCAAGTCTGTGCTTTTGTTCTGCGGCGCTTCTGTGTGGCCTTGGCAGTTGCTAGAAACTGAACTCAGCCATCATGCCAGAGCCAGAACCACGGGGAACATTCTGCCAAGCATCAGCACCACACAGCCTGCAAATCCCCTAAGATGCTTCCACGGACAAAGGAAGGAAAGCAGAAGCACAGGGCTTTTTTTTCTTCCTCATTTATACACCAATATGCTTTTGAACTGCCTTGGCTCCAGTCACAAAACACAATGGATTTAGGATTTTTTGAGGTTGTGAGTTACAACTAGAAAACAAATAGCTAGTGATCCTAACATGTTTTCAAAATTCCTATTTGTGCAGTTGTAAGACCAGGGATGGACAGGAGACAGATTTTATCAACCATGCAGATAGGGCATTGAGTTGCTACATACAAAACATTTTTGTTCAGCCTTAAATGCCATCATTTGTACACACAGGTAAGCAAACAGGAAAATCATGCTTCCAAGGACTTTGATGTATGGACTGACAAGGATGGTTAGTGGTGACATTAAAGACTGTTTCAGAATTAAACTATTCTGACAAAAGCACAGAACACTATCTGTAAGTCATTATACATACTTAGTTCTTGAAATGCCATCCTAACTCACTATGGGCACTGTAGTCCTTACTACAGTGAGAGAGCAGATGAGGCATACAAACATAGATAATACAGCTTCCTAGAGCCCAGCAGTTATACTGACCAATATTCTTTGATAATTCTAAAACTCTACAGCTTTTCCCAGGCAAATGAGTTTGTGCAAGACTTGCTTGTTGAGGTAGTTGCTGGAGTCCTGGCTCCTGCAGCCTTGCCCTACCTTGCTTGCACTGGAGCCAGGCTGTCACCCAGGTACACTTCAGCCTTCAGGGAGGGCTGAGCTGGAACGGGAGAGCCAAACTCCCAGGGGTTGTGGGAGCTGCTGTGCATGCTCATCATGACATGAAACTGTGCCAAATGCAGAAAGAGGCAAAGTGTAGTGATCTAAAGGCAACTGTATGTTCAATACAGCCATCTGTGAACAGCAACTGTGGAGATGGTGTTAGGACAATCCTTAGGGATACAGTAACAACAGAAGCACCTTGTGTTATCAGTTTAAACAATACACTCCCTAAATCTGATTTAATGCCTTAAATATGAAAATGGCTTTAACTCTTAGAATACATTAGCAATATTCATTTATATTACTTTTTATTTTTTGTTTCAGCAGCACTTAGAGCCAGTTTTAGCGCACTGCTTACATTCTCAGATAACCTTAAGGGCCATCACTGTCTCTGGATCAAATAAGGACAAATGAGCCACTTCTGCTGTCAACTGATACACAGTAATTTCAGAAGTATTTATCCTTTGTGTGAGCCATAAAAAGAAAAAGTCAAAGGTAAAGAAGTCAAGTACTGCCAAAAACCTCTCTGAAGAAACACAGGACTCTTATTCAGTGTGACATTGATCCTGATAAAAGAATTTGAACAGTCCAGCCGTGCAGCACTCAGTCTGTGCAGGGTGGGGTTATATCGCTTTTGTACAACAGATGTGTGACACTTGCTGGGCTCAGATTGACTCATTAGGGGTATGAGGATGACACGTTTTAAAAAAAGGAAAATAACCCAAAGAGAAGTTAGTGAATTCTTAGGCTTTCATCTTTTTTTCAAATGTGCCACTTGACTCTGTGTGTGACATTTTCATGTCAGTGCTGTAAAACAGTTCTGTAAAATCCATGAGTATGAGGCTGAGAAAGGAGTATACTCAGGTTCTACAGCTTAACACTGCTGCAGTGATTGAGACACTTCCTCATTAAATGACTGAAATTCATGTAACAGCAAGTGAAACCAAGATTAAATAATTCCCTTTTGACTGAGTGAAACAACTTTTTTGCACCACCTTGACTATAGAACTCATGAAATCTAAAATAAATGACAATGTCTGATTAATATCAGACATTAATATGATTGATTCACTGTAAAATGTGTTTTCAAAGATACTGGAAGCTGTGATACCTGCACAATATATTCATGCTGGATCATAGCTTGTAGATTTTTGAGTATTTACTAAGAAAACACCTTCTGTCCAATTCACACCTATTGTTTTAGGCAGTAAGACTTCAAAAACATATTACAAATAAACTATTCTGTCGTAGAAAGAGCATGGGATGGGTATTACTGTTTCCAACCAGTACCAGACTTACCAGTATATTCCAAGGAGTAAGACAAAACCTAATTGAAAACTTTCCTCTTTTCCACAGTAGAAAAGAGTACAGTTACATCACTCAAATAGTGAGGTAACAGACAGTCTCACTAACCTTTATCTGTCTGGATTTGCTGTTACATTGCTTTACTGCACATATTTCAGATGTTACAAGGCAGAACAGATTATCAAGGGTATGTACACCCTGCCAGCTACAAGGACAAAAGGCACAAACACACATAAGAGATAAGGCCATGACAAGTGTAGTAAAAAAGATTACTTTTTGTTTTCTAAATGTCCTTCTTTTCTATCACAAATAGATTTTTTCAAGAAACGTAATAGTTAGTTTTTAAATAAATGTGTATGCAAAAAAAGAGGAGCTGAGCAGAGGTGAGATGCCTGCTTTCATACCACATGCTTTTACTAGCTAGATATCAAAATACTAGAGCCAAACTTGCCTGTGTACTTCATTGTTTACTCTTTCTCAGACTGGCATAGGCAAGCAGATGTGAAGTATTTCCAAATGGAAGCAGAGAGGGTACTAAATGACAGTCAGTGTTGGCACAGACTTTTGGCGTGTATAATCAGCAAGGTTTCTAGAGCTCTGTGATTCTTACAAAGCAGTAACACTACAGTCTGCTTCCCTCTTTCAGCTTCTCGCAGCCATTAACCTTCAAAGTTTTTCAAGGTCCAACAAATTAATTAAAACTGCACAGGAATGTGACAGTCTCAGGAAAAACAAGTGGAGCTGAAAGTTCTCTTCCTGTTATTTTAGAGAAAGTATGTTTTAAATACTTGGTCTTCATATCCTTCCTAAGAACTTAGTAAATGCTTTTAAGGCACAGATTTCACACCATGGATATGATTTTGATTTACTGTTTAAAATACTTGGGTTTATGCAGAGATTATATTAATATTGCTGTGAAAAGAAAGAATACCTGAATCACAAGCTCCTCCTCTTAGACCCTCTTGATTGAGTTAAGGATTGTCCAGCTGGCCAGAGAAATTACACATCTCCTGATCCCAGTCTCCAAGGACACCCATGCATACATGTGAAAGATGGTGAAGGAAGATCACAGTAGCAGTCACAGCAATCTGATCCAGTCTGGCTTCTACTGATAAATTCCTTACCTCTCAGTACACATTAATCTCATAAAGTGTGGGCAGCAGGATGAAAAAGAAGAAACTTTAACAAAGGAATTCATTACCGCCAAGAAGTAGCAAATAGTAAGAAACAAATTGGAGTTTTTTTGAACATCTGTAACTGATAGCTTATAAAGAAGAATTTAAGGGTTGCTAGTACCAAAGAAAGTTATTTTTAAAATCTCACTATGAGGTCATTTGCCTTTCTAAGAAGAAATTCTGGAGAATAGTAGAGGTACCTATGTTTAGAAGTTTATGGTCCAGTCTTGACCACTGGGAATACGCAGACTTGTGTCTGACCTTACCAAATGTTTTGGTCAAAGTTTCAACTTCATCCTCAGGCTTCCAATATGAAAGTTAATTTTCTGACATCCCCAAGAACATCTCACCAAAAAATCAGAGAAGACTAGAACTCACAGTATAGATATTCTTATGGCTTTTTAAAAAGTAGCATGATACACTGGAAGAGTGAAGCCTCCTTTATAGATCTTAATGAACTGAGAGGAAAAAGCCCTCTGCACGCACCCTATCCATGGAGTGAAGCTGCTGTAGTTCTTGGAGGCAAAGGCCACAGCAATTTTTCAGTGCAAGTAAGAAAGTAATTTCCTCTCCTGGCACTCTTTGTGTTCTCATTTCTTCTGCACAAAACAAACTGTCAAAGCAAAGTTTGCTACATCTCTGCTCTTCAGAGAGGTTTGAATGCAGAACATCTTAGATCACAGGTGGAGATTTGCAGCTGGCTGTTTCCTCAGCCCCTGCTCTGGAGTGATACACAAATATTGGCTTCTCTTTTGTGGTCTCTCCCTCCCCTCATCCATCAATGGAGAAATTGTATTTGTCTGCTACTGGTACTCAGTGATGACAGCACCTACAGAATGTAGAGAACATCTGAGCAAAATCAGTTGTTTTAAAAGGAAAGTATCCTTGCTTGTCACATTTTACTTGTGAGCAAACCTAACTCCATCTGCACACAATTGTCCTTGTAAGGACAGGAGGAGGTATACCAGCAGATATGCACAAAACCCCAAGCAGCGAGTTCATCTTTACTAATGTGATTCTCTGAATCTAAAATCTTCTGTGACCTGCAGTAATGAGTGCTACATACTTTTTTCCTCATTCTTGTCCTCATTGTTCAAATATCATATGCCCTGTACAGACAAAGCTGTAATGAGTTACAAAAGCAACAGTGATAGTTTTAAGACATGATTCTCTTTTTAATGGATAGTTCAGGGATTGTTTCAACCACTGTAAACTTCCTTAATAACACTACTTACCCATCAGGTTTACTCCGATTTAATAATCTTAATTTCCCACAGTCTAAAGCGTTAGATTCGTTTAAATTTGATCTATTCCTCACCTCCCCCCAGGCAGCAGGTGGAGGCTCCACAGGAGGGTAATATTTGGGGACATCCCAAGCCACCGCAGCCATGAACCACTTGAAATCTTTACACTTGAGGTGCCTGCGCAGCTCCTTCTGGGCAGAGATGTCACCAGTGGAGAGATGTCTGTACTCAGGCCGTCGCTGGTAAATGTACTCTGCAAACTCATCCATCCACGTCTCGGCTACTCGCTTCAGGTTCTGCGTGCCACAAAAAAGAGTAAACATTCATTTCTTCATGTGTTCAGTGAATGATATTCATAACAGGGAAAATTTTAAACAAAACAAAATAAGAGATCGGCATTCCATACAATTTTTAAGCTTAGCTGGTATCATTTCTCAGTCTTAAAACCTGGAAAAGTTCTAGTAACTGTATGCTATCTTCATTACAGTGTTGAGCAAACACTACAGAGTATTAAGTGCCCTGCTTTCCTGCTGGCTCTGTGAGAGACAGTCTTCTGTTTTTCCTTCACATTCTCTATGCATATTCTTCATATGGGTTTATGATTAATGATGGATGTTGAACCAAAATTTCCTTTCAGCTGCTTACATTGGTCACTGTTTTTCCCCTGATATTTCAGACCTGCTAATGTGGAAGAATGGTTTGAATCTTTCCTTCTGATGTATTTCTCTTTGCATTTGAAAGGCATCTGAATTTCAATGTGTCATGATACTGCTTAGTCACCAAGCAATTCCTACCTAAATTTTAGGGTCAGGTCTTACAAGTGAATGTTTGAGGGCAAGCAGCCCTGAAGGGGAGTTGATCTGAAGAAAAAGACCTCCTGGGATAGAAATCACAACAACCTGTGGCTTTCTGCACCCACTTATCCTATCAGCATATCTAAGACAATTTAGGTTCCATGAAACTCAGTTCTGGACATGTTCCACAAAGTTCATTTTTGTTGGCATTTTATAGGAAACAGAATTTTGCTGCATAAGAATTTATACAAATTATAATTAAGTCAGCTCCCCCAAATTATACAATAAAACAAATACCAATGCAGAGAAAAATTCTGGTTAGACTGAAGAGACATATTTTATTGTTATTTACACCAAGAATGAGGCATTTTTTTCTATATTTTTTGTTTCTTTTTAAAATTCCTCCTGCAACTCAATCCACACCAATTTATATGCAGATGTTGTAGCAGAGTATGGGCTTGGTCTATTCTGTATTGCCACAGCTGCCCAATAACCTTTTATCCCACCAACAAAGCAACATCTCTCTGGATAACACTGAGACACTAGGGTGTTCTTATTGCTTTGTTTGTAAAAACAAGATAATTAAGTTTTATAATATTCTTTTTATAGAACACTAACTGCAAAATGCTGAGATTCACTCTGTAATAAGCTGGAGGACAACATACATCTGATTATTATCAACATAAGGTAATGTTTCTTTTCAGAACATTCTCTGCATGTAAGTAAGCCAGATTCATACTCTGACTTGCCTTCAAGATTCACTGGAAAATTCTTTTCCTGAATTTTATTAATCCACATAAACTAAATGTCCCTGAACTAATAAGGCTTATCTGAATACAAAGACAGCAAGACACAGAACAAAGGAAATACTTTTAGCTGACACTGCAAGATAAGTTTCTATGTGCTTTCTCTCTGTGAAGCAAATATGTTAAACCTGCAGGGATAAAGCAAGTAACATTAAAGCAGTGAAAGAATTCACAACACTCATATCATTATTAAAAAATGGCTTGTGCCCCATGAAAGTTTGACTTGTGCTGTAATTTCATCAAGACCTAAATAACTTTACCAGAAATTAGAATTCAAGAGTAGGAACTGGGTAGGACAAAGAAAACCAGAAAAAAACCCAAGAACATTATCTAAATGACCATCTCACCTTTCTGGCAGAAAACCTGTAACACAGAAATTTTCTGACAAGTAAAAATACTATTTTGTATTGTAATACTATTTTGATGAGATTTTGTACATGAGGCAAAAAAAAATATTAGGAACATTAAACAAAAAGCCAAAATAATGAAAATATGTGTGATTTCTAGCATATCTTTCACTGCAATGCTATACACCTCATTTGCTACAATGCAAATGCAGTTTAGGATGTTCTATAATAGAGTTTTTTGCAATCACTTCATCTGATAGGCTATTTTCATATTTAAAAACCATACTATAAAAAGAACTAAACAGTAGAAGTACAGTAAAAGAAAAAATTCTCTTGGGAAAGAAAAATTCAAGTTAAGTCTTGCACTACTCTACCAATGTTAAGAGTAGTCTCTGATGGACTTTTTTCTTTAGTTACTTGGCTGCACTAAAAGGACTGCATTCTGCTTTAGATGATTGTTACTGATAAAAGATGAGTCCAACAAAAATCTTGATATTATACCTGGTCACTAAGGCAGAATTCTAATTCACCAACCAAAAACTTTTTGTTTTCCAATAACATCTTTATAACTTTTTGGGCTTCATGTGTGTTTGTGTGTAAACCCACCAAATGTATTAAAAAAAAAGAGTCAGTCCTTCTCACTATTCTCCCTACTGTCACTTTGGACAAATCTATTTAAAACTTTGCTTCCCTGTTCTTCCAAGACCATTCTCTCCATCATATGCTAAAAATCACCTGCAATGAACTTGTATATTATCCTTACTATGCTTACACATTGATGTCATAAACCAAACCTTTATGAGGCAGCCCTCTGAATTTCAATAGGTTTGTTTTTAAAAATACAAACTCTCGATTTACCAGCTCTAAATCTCCAGACCAATGAACATGACCAAAAGTAACACTGTGTTCTGGAGTAGTGAGAATCTGTTTCTGAGGCAAGCACTCAGCATCTAAATAATTTAGTTTTAAAAAGTTTTGTTGACCTCAGTTAGCCTGGGTTAGCATTTCTTATCTTTATTACCACTATACAAGCTCAGAAATCACCATGCTTCCTTTTAATATAAATGTGTCTGGACAAGTAGTAAAACTCTGAATACTTGAATGCAGTTCAGGAAGAGCTGCTGCACTGAAAGCTGGGTTGGGGCAACTTTGCACAGAAAAGGCTAACATCATTTACGTTCTTATTTAGAATGCACTAATCCAGCATGTTCCTGGAGCAAAAATACAGGCTGTCCAAGATGAGATGGGTGAACTTGTAAGCTGAAAATCCCCATTCCATGGCTGTCTAGCAGCATGGTAAATTGCAGAAAACCTCTTAGGATCGTAACTCTTCTCTGCAAATTATGTCAGGAAGCTGCTTGGCTTTTGCTCATCTCATCTGAGGAGCACAACCAAAATGAGAGCCCTCACATCTGAGCACTTTAGACCTACCAATCAAATGACTTACTGGAAGGTAAGGATGTGATTTCAAGCCCTTTACAAGTCTTCCAGAGTTGCCATTCCTATATTCTTCATGGATTCATAGTAGATTGCCATTCCCATATTCTTCATCTGACATAGTAGATGGAGGAAGGAGAATGGTCACTTCCTCCTTGCCTGGCCCTTAGGTGAGGCTAGATACAATCTGAGCATGTCATAGGAGCCCCACAAGTGGGAATGGTTTTGAATAGATACTCAGTCTTGACAGAGTCTAGCTGTAAACCAGGCTTTAAGCAGTTTGACTTTGATATGATTTTACTCTCTGTGTGTGTATACTGCCACAGAACTTGCATGCCAAAGAACTTTAGGAGCCTACCAGATTAGGTCACATTTTGTGAATGGCTTACAGCATCATTTAAGCACTCATTTAATTTTCATCATCATGAGGCAGTAAAGTTTCACAGTGAAACTAATCTTCAAATAATTTAGAGTCAACAGGAATTAGATTTGAATCTTCTTAATTTCTGTCTCCTGTTACTGTTTATGTAATCTTCTACAGAAAACTGCTTTAAATGCCAGTTTCTCATATGGCATCAAATATCACTATAGGAAGAACCAGTTTTGGCATATCTTTGTGGTAGATCACTCTTGCTTGAATTCAATCTGAAAATCTCATGTAAATGCATGTGGAAAGGAAAAAATGAAAAACAGAATCATAGAATCCTTTAGATTTGAACTGACCTCAAAGATCATTGAGTCCAACTGTTAACCCAGCACTGCCAAGTCCATCACTAAACCATGTCCCTAAGTCACATCTACATGTCTTTTAAATACCTCCAGGGACGGTGACTCAACCACTTCCCCGGGCAGCCTGTTCCAATGCTTGACAACATGTTTCTACAGCTGAAAAATGTGGCGTAGCTTAGCTTGGTTGACAAATTCATTGCAAGGCTACAGATGTCCAGATTGGTTACTCTTAATAGAAAAAAAAAAAAAAAAGGAAAAAATTAAATAAAAACATATAAATGAAGATCAATTAATTATTAACTAGTTATATGAATTGACACACAAAATAAAGAAGTCATAGGGACTCTAAGACGACATCTGAGGAGCTTCTCAGGACCAAGAAGACCAATGACAAGTTGTTCTCTCTTTTGTAATTTTCAGTGAAAAAATTCTGTATGAGAACAAGCAAGGCCCAGTGGTATTTCAGTAGATATATTTCTATATGCTAGGTTGTAACAGTGGTCACAAAGAAACTCTGAGATGAATACAACAGTGACAGCAACCACATTGAGTCATCAGCTGTCATCAGCTGCTCATTTACATATTCTTGATATCTTTTTAATCACTGTTACAATTTTACCCTCTGGGAAATTCTTTACCACGGGGCTTACATTTAGACAAGTTTTATTTAAGTTTATATGAACTCACACATTTAGGACTGTGATTTTGCTTTGTATTTTTACTCAACAATAGTCTACAAGACAGTAAGTTACAATGTCACTGATACATGGATGTCATGGTTTTTAACCTCAGCTGACAACTAAGCACCACACAGCCTCTTAGTCCCCCCTTAAAGGAGTGGGAGAAAGAATCCCAAGAGTGAAAGTGAGAGAACTCAAGATAAAGCTGAGATAAAGACAATTTAACAGGGAAAGGAAAAACTGTGCATACAAGCAAATCCATTCACTGCTTCCCATGGGCAGGCAGGTATTCAGCCATCTCCAGGAAAGCAGGGGTAATGGTGACTTGGGAGGACAAACACCATCACTCTAAACGCCTTCCCTTCCTCCTTCTTCCTCAGCTTTATGTACTGAGCATGATTCCATACGGTCTGGAATATCCCTGTGGTCAGTTGGGATCAGCTGTCCTGGCTGTGTCTCTTCCCAGCTGCCCTCCTTGGGAGGGTGGTGTGAGGGGCAGAAAAGGCCTTCACCCAGCGCAAGCCCTGCTCAGCAATAAGGAAAACATCTCTACATTGGTAACAGTTTCCAGCATTAATCCAAAACACAGCCCCATACTAACTACTCTCAAGAAAATTAACTCTCTCCCAGCCAAAGCCAGCACAGCAGACTTCAATAAAAGAATTTAAATCAACTTGACTGGAGAATGAGAGAAACAAATGAGGGCTTCTGCAGTTGAAAAAAGAAAATTTTTCATGGGCCATTTTGTTCAGTGAGTAGGATAGAGACATCTCTGTAACCAAATGACTGTCCTTTTTCTATGTGTGTAAGATCACCTGTCATTATCAAGAGACGTGATATTACTCAGTGAGAAGAAAGCAGACACTGGCCACGAGAAGGGAACAGCAGGGTGTCAAATGACAGGTCCATAAATATTAGCTTTAAGCAAAGTTTAACTGGATTAGTCCCTCATATGAGAGGGGTAGTTCCTAATTTTGTCATTGTGACTGGTGTGACATGCTTGAGATGACAGCACTCTTAAGAGAGCTCCCAAGCTATACCGTGAGCCAGCACACCTCCTTCCTCTACGTGCATCTTTTCAGTTAACATTTTAGATGCAGCAGTTGTGAACAATGTAATTCCTGTTCTTAGTTTCTCCAGATGTTCTGAAGATTTTTATCAGGTGTCATTAAAGGAGCACAATGGTTCTAATGTTTGTTTCATTTCACCTGCATAACCTGTTTTTTCTTCTTTTGTGTCTATCTCACTGCATGAAACCGACCCTGATCTCAATCAATAGACTTTACTTTTGTCAATATTAAAGTACAACTGGAACATTTGAAACCTGTAATAAGATCCTATTGTCCTGCACTTAGTCTGAACATTTTCCAGGAAGATGGATGTCACCAGATGGTATTTGTCACACGAGCCAGGACAACAAAATCACTTTCAATTACGCCACTCAAATACGAATCACCACAGCACATCTGAGGCCTGACTGTATTTTGGTTGTGAAATGTGAGAGGGAATATTACTGTTTACTTGACAAGAATAACAGAACAATCTTGGTAACAACTGCTATTAATCAATCAATCTCTTTTTCTTCCTAGTAAAAATCTAGTGGGATTATTTTCACCTCACCTACATCATCTTACTAATTTAAAATTTTCTCTTTTCTTTTGTGAATCACAATATTGTTGCTATTTCAAAATGGGTGCCCTGTTTACTTCTCTTTAACTTGGCCGGAAATAATATAATATACAGTTTGTTTAACACAAAATATATTTAAAAAGTGCACAGGGATCTATCCAGTCAAGGCAACTCTGTGCTCCTCTGGAATATGGGTAGCATATTGTTAAAATGAATCATCACAGAGAAGAGAAAAAGGTATGACTGGAGGAGTTTATCCAACAAGTATGGATTAATATGCTAGAAGCAGCAGGGTACAAAACTCCAGAACAGCCACAAGGAAAAAAATGATGCCCTGTTTTGTGCAAAGGTCCTTCCATCAGTGTCAGAAGAGAAGGTTTACCATTTCCATGTATTTCTACAGCAGAAAAACAATAAAATATTTCTTGGACACTAACCACTAACCAGTCTTGTGATGTTCAGGTTTCAATAATTTAACCTGCCCAACATCAGTTAAGCCTCAATGAGGGGATTTCATACCTTTCCCCTTCTCCCCTAACTCCCTTTTAATCGAGTGGTAGTTTAACAGAGGTAGTGTTTGTCAATATTCCTCCTTCTTGGGTATCTTACTTTGAGTCTTTTCATGTAACTGTGTTTAAAACTTAACTGGGTTTCATATCAGAAATATTTATGTAAAAAACCCAAGAACCAGCAAAATCCAACCAAATAAAGAGACGTCTTCAGGCATAAAAGAAATGCATCTGCATGGAAGACAGTATTCTAACTAGGTGACAAAGCTGGTGTGGTATATAAATAAACCTTCTATGACTTAGCACAGCTGGCAGAGAGGCAAGAGCCTATTTATTTTCAGCCAGTAGTCTGCAAATACCTAGAAGTGAAATTCCACAGACGTCACCCAAAAACAAACAGGATTTCAGTCTCTCTATAAAAGTTTGCATCTCCACCAGGTACACAAAAATAATAATTTTAAGATCCATGCATTGGAAAATCTACACCTCTTGCTCACATGAAGCCAACCTGCAGGGTTTGGGGGCAGGGATGTTTCCAGTCCTAGTGAAGATGCTGCCTGCCCTCAGCACTGCGGCTGTAAGGGAGCTGTGGAACACAGAATGACACAACAAGAACATCTCCACAAATTTGCTGGCTGTTGCCATGCTTGCATTACATGCCCATATAAACCATAGCCCATCTCTGCAACTGAGCCTGGAAGAATTCAGGGGTTTGAATCCAAACAGATTCATTTAGCCTTGTAACTTGGTTTCCAGTGCTAGCCTGTGAAGTAAATCCTGACAAGCAGCTACCACCATTTTGATATAGTTATTGTCCAAGAATATCTAGTTCTCCATCTTCTTTGTGATCTGTTTGGATAGCTACACTGTCTATCCCATTGTATCCATTAACATAAAAGCAAAACTTCTATTCAGATTGGAGAAAACAAACAAACAAAAAAACCCCACAAAAAATTACTTTGCCTTTTGTGTATTCAAGGATTAGAAGATCAAAGAATCACAGAATGGGTAATGCTGGCAGGGACCACAGTGGGTCATCTGGCCCAGCCTCACTGCTTATCCCAGAGCACACGGCACAGGATTGTGTCCAGATGGTTCTTGAACATCTCCAGAGAGGGAGACTCCACAACCTCTCGGGAAAATCTGTTCTGGTGCTCAGTCACCCACACAGTAAAGAAGTTCTTCTTCAAGTTCAGCTGGAACTTCCTGTGCATCAGTTTCTGCCCATTGCCTCTTGTACTACTGCCTGGCACCACTGAGCAGAGCCTGGCTTCATCCTTTTGGCACTCTCCCTGCAGATACTGACAGACATTGATGAGGTCCCCTCTCAGTTGTCCCTTCT
This sequence comes from Zosterops lateralis, assembly GCF_965231275.1. Lineage (NCBI taxonomy): Eukaryota > Metazoa > Chordata > Aves > Passeriformes > Zosteropidae > Zosterops > Zosterops lateralis. The sequence goes on from NC_139766.1 coordinate 36,727,577, forward strand.
CAAGGCTGAACAACCCCAGCTCCCTCAGCCTGTCTTCATAAGAGAGATGCTCCAGTTCCTTAATCATCCTTATTGCACTCTCCAGAACCTCCATGTCTCTCTTGTCTGCCGAGAGCTGGACACTGCACTCCAGATATGTCTTCACCAGAGCTGGGAAGAGGTGCAGGATCACCTCCCTTGCCCTGCTGGAATGCTCTTCCTGGTGCACCCCAGGACACCATTGGCCTCTTGGCCACAAGGCCACTGCTGATTTGTGGACAGCTTGGTGTCCACCAGGACCCCCTGGTCCTTCTCCACAAGCTGCTTTCCAGCAGCTCAGCCTCCAGCCTGAACTGCTGTCTGTGGTTATTCCTCCCCAGGTGCAGGACCCTGCAGTTGCCTTTGCTGAATTTCAACTGGATCCTCTCTGTCCATCCCTCCAACCTGCCACAGTCCCTCTGAAGGGCTGCACAGCCCTATGGAGTATTGGCCACCCCTCCCTGCTGTGTGTCATTAGTGAACTTGCTGAGGAGGCATCTGCCACTTCATTCAAGTACTTCTGAAAGAATGAATAAGTTAAATAATACTGGGCCCAGTGACAGGCCTCCAACTAGACTCTGTGCCACTGATTACAACCCTCTGGGGTCTGCCGTTCTTCCTCTCAGAGTCAGCCCTCTATCCACCTTACTGTCCACCCATCTAACCAACTCTCATGGAGTTTGCCTATGAGGATATTGTGTGAGACAGAGTCAAAAGCCTTGTCAAAGTAGAGGATAATAATTTAAATATTTTTATACTCTGTTTGAGATCTTAATTTTAATGATGAATTTATAAATCTCTTAATGAAAAATATTACAATGGAAACATAACAGCTATATTGTATAATAATCATAGTTATCATATATTATAGCAGTGCTGTTCTAAGAAGGTTAATCTTGCTGGATTCCTAAATCATGTTCTTGTTCCAAGCTGATGTTGCACCTGCTTACTGTGGTTGCTGAATCATAACTGACTTTTTGCTACAGTCTTTTGTGCCACAGAGGTGATTTCAAAAGTGCCAGCAGTGTTCCCTGGACAGCATGGCACATGTATCCATTCACACTCTGGTCAAGAGAAAATGTAGCCATCACCTAACTGATTGTCCTGATTCTTTAATCTGCCTGGAAAAAGAATATAAAATGTTTGTGGACACATTTAAGAAACTCCCAAATACTGTTTGCAGATGGAAAAAAATAGACCAAAACAGTCATTATATTAAAGGAAGCTCTGACAAAATTGCAAATGTAGCCAGAGCACCAGATGATATAGCTACAATAATATTCTTTGAAGATCCCTTTTGAAGCCACAAAAAAAGGCTGAGACAATGCTTCAGGTGGGACTAAGAGCCCACCTTTACCAGCCTAATTCCTGAACCCAAATTGGAACCCAAGTTCCAATTCAGCCACACCATGTGAGAGAAATGTCATTTTCCTTGTGCCTGATGTGCCAGATGATCACTGTGCTGTGGGATGCCATTTCCTAGCAGGCAGGGAGGAATTCAACTTAAGGTTAGGATTCACCACTCTGCTGGGTTAGCATCCAGTTTGAATTTCAGTGGGAGTGCCCTTCCCTTCAAAAAGGCCTAATGTGCTAATGTTCTGTGATTAATCCTAAAAAGCTCTGTAAAATACCTGCAAGAAAAATAAATTCTATAGACATATTTTGAAACTTCAAAAGTTCATCTCCGCGTATCCTATGGAACAGTGAGATTTTATTAATGTATTTCTTACAGCTTTCATAGAACCATAAATAGAAAACTAAAGAAAAAACATAATAAATTGAGATACACCTAGAAGAAAATGCTAAGAATATTCTTAAGTCTAATTTCATAGGTAACTGGCTAAAAGTAAATGGCTTAGCTAAAATTTTTAAAAGGGAAGCAACAATCAGAAATAAAACTAGCAACTAAGATAATCCAGTAAAACAATTCAGCAGTTTTTAGGATCTGGGGGTTTGCTTTCTAAACATGCCTTACCTAAAACAAACAAAAACCAGACAAAATTAGTTACTATTTTCTGCAGTTTTGTGCAGAGATTGACAGGCTTGGAATGAATGAATAATTATGTGGTGCTTCCAGGTTATAAAGTGGAATCAGTGGTGACATCTGCACGTCTATTAATACTTCTTTATTTGCAATTGCCTGCAAATTTAACACTGACTGCTTTTGGCTAGCAGCAATATCTTAAGACATCTTCAGACTAAAAATATTCAGTCTTTTAATCTACATTTGATTGTCAGAATCTGTTTATAAATCTACTATGCGTGTTTATGGCTTCCTTTAATTTTGCTTTGCACCATCAAACAATATTACTAACTGTTTTATATGTGTATGCTTTTCCATTTATGTGGGATGTGGCAGCAAACAATATGCATAAATTTTCCTGATCTTGAGTGACAGATAAGATAGAAAATCGATGTCATGATCCATACTATTGTGTGTGGTACAATAATGATTATTCAGTGATGGGGAGGTGCAACAAAGTTTTTGACAGGTCTCTGATTTCTGAAAGCATATGTGATTCCATTCTGGGTTGCAGCTCTCTAAACAGATACTGAGGTTGGTCAAGTGTTACATAGCTGGCTGAAACTGTGTGTTGAAACTCACTGCTAAAGATAAAGAGAGCTGAAATCCCAAGGGATGGTAAAATGCTCACACTAAAGATTATGTTTTAAGGGTAAACATAAGTTGAAACAGCTTGAAAGGAAACCCATGGCATGATTTGGGCTATGCCTGAATTTGCCTGGAAGCTCTGTTCTCTTCCTAATTCCAGTCCCCATTTCCCTTGTGCTGGTGCTAGGGAATAGGATGGGACAATTTGTCAACCTTTTATGCAGTATCTGCACAAGGGGAAATTCCCTCTTGATTAACAAAGGTGTCTTGCAATCATTTATGGAATCGGAGTTGGGCTTTCTAGGGCTCATTCCTTTGTGAACTGCATCTCCAGCATGCTCCTTTAAACAGCAGGAAGTGGAAAAGGATTTAGTAAAAACCTTTGTGGAAACTACTTAGTAGTGAAAAGCACTGCTTTTGGCAGTGGGGATAATATTTCCAGATACTCTTGAGTGTGTTATTCATTATATATTTGAACTAGAAGGAAGCTCTAGATAAAAAACTCATAAGGTGTAGATTATAATCTTTGGATAATATAACATTTGGAGGATAAAGCAAGGACAGTGGAAATATCCAGGCCACTCCTGTGAATAGTTGCCTATAATACAATATTTTGGTTAACAGCTCCATCTGGGAGAAGATTAATCTGGCCTTGATTTTCTTTTTCTGGCAAGGATGAGCAAAAGACAGTATTTTTAGATTTAAAATTACACACGATATGATGGGTCAAGGACAAAATTCTCTTCCTTTGTTGGTTATGGAAATAGCCCAAAACACCAAAACATACAGATGCTCTTGTGCTCTTGTCAGCCTTGATGCAATGCAAAGAATACTGTACCAGAAAGAAGCTGTGAATCTGAGAATTCCAGGTTTCTTTTAGTGATAACTGTATGTCACATATTTACCTAAGCATCACGTTTGGACTGCCACAACATAGAAAAAACCATCCATTTTTTGAATAGAAAGATAAGACACATTACTAGATGTTTTCCCACAAGTTATAGGGTAATCAGTCTGTGCATGGACAGAGATGTCAGTTTTATAACTGGAAATGTTTTTCAGTAATACTTCATGAGTGATTTATTGAAATCAAGCCAAAATGAACAGTACAGGGAGGCTGTGACTACCTGATGGTTGTAGCATTCACAGTGACACCATGAAAACCAGTTAAGTGCTGAACTGTGCAAGATGCCAGTAATACAAAAAGAAATGACTGTATTTTGCTCCTACAGGTAGTGCATGAGACAGCATATTCTGTAATGAGATACTATTTGCTGTAACAGAAGAAAACAGAGACTGAGGTCTGAATTTCCAGTTGTGTGTGATTTTTTTTTTTTTTTTTTTTTTTTTGCAGGGAATATCATAAATTAAGCAGTTTCATTCAGGCAGTCCAAAAATCTGGATGGGGCAACTGTGACAGGACACAGAGCTATACTTGGGGAAGATATTAATCTCATAATTTAGTCAATATAGTTTTTGCTCCCACCACTAATCCCACTACTGAATTGTGTGTCACAGTGTCTACACCGATGTCCCGTTAAGGCAAATTTTTCTTTCTATCTAGCCAGCTGTCAGGCAGGCAGCACAGGCAGCCTCCTTTTTCTGCTGCTGTTAGTACAGCAAGCCTGGTCCTTTGGTGCTGAAACCAAGGATGTCTCCCCTTAAAGCAACAAATTCATTCCTTTATTCATACCACATTCTCAGTATTAATAAAAAACTATGATTCATAAAATATTACCCTATGGCAATATGCAGACTTTAATATTAATGCCATTTTATTAAAAAAAAAAAATCCTCTAAACTAGAAAAGATTAAACTCAAGCATGAATAAATACTAGTATCTTCCTGGAAGCAACATCTGTGCCCTTCATCTCCCATCTTCTGACATCCTGTGAACATCTCCAGAATGTTACAGAACATTTTCTCTTGAGAAAGGGGCAAAAAGCCCCTCATGGATATGAATGTGTTCAGTAGTCTTTTGAGAAATGTCTATAGGTCTTGTAATTTCTCACTCTCACAGCTCCAGGCTGGCTATATTCCACAACCAGATTTTACACAAAAATCAGACAGTCGCTCAAATAATTGTTACTCAGTCCTATTGCCTCAGAAAACATCCCTTCCATGAGATTCTGCCTGTTCTGCTGACTGATAAGAAAATGCACATTCAAATTGGTCCTGCTTATAAAAACTAGGACTGACAACACTGTGCAATTGGAGAACTGCAAGCTTTAGGTTATTCCTAGGTTCTTTTGAATCAGCATGAAACGTGCTTCTGTGCCAAGACGTCCAACCCTGTAATTTTAATCTTCCATTTTATTCTTGGCAATCTTATCTCTGAAAGGCAGAATAACTGCAGTAATTGCACATCTCATTTCAGAAAAATAAAGAAACATTCATTTTCCATTTTAATAATTTACTGGAAACTGGTTCACAAGGAATGAAGAGACTGATAATAAATGAAAATGAAAAGCAGCAAGACCCGATTACTCACCCGTGCCAGGCTGGTTCCAGAAGGGACTTTATATGGGACATACTTTCTGTAGATATGTCCAACTCGAGAGCAGGGAACATCATACATGCCACCTCCACACATCCACACCTGCAAAGCAGACAGAAAGCAAATGAAAGAATGATTCCTGGGAAAAAATGAAACAAAGAAAGCAGTTTAACTAAGTATATGTGAAAATAACATATCATTCTGTGCTGACCATTCCCACAATCACGGTGGCCCTCTTGGCATTCTGGTAACTGGGATACGGTAATATGACAGACTCTTCCACCCAGAATCTCACTGTGCAAAAAAACTATGTTCAAAAGAAAATGATAAAAGAAAGAAATAGAAAGAAATAGAAAGGTTTGAGTTGGAAGGGACTTTAGTATGGCCACTTTGATCGTGCTTGCCTCTTTGTGTTATGGTGGATATATCTACCTGGTCCTGGAATTCAGCCCCTGACTGACTGTGGTATTCATACTGTGAATGGAGAAAATAGGAGTTAGAGTGAAGGCTTGAATTACAAAGTGATTTAGGTGGCTGCTTCTTATGGATCATTTGTGTATCAGCCCTTACAGTCCCTTAGCAGTTAGCCACAGCATCCAACTGCGACCTGATAATGAAATGTTTGAGGATCTAACCTCATTACAGAGCAAATTTAAATACACTAATGTACATGTCTAAGGAAGGCTTGAAATCACTGAAAGTGGCTTTTTCCTTAAATTCCATGGACGCCAATGTGCAGTGGGGTAGAGTTGAGAGCTATTGCTATATCATTTGTACTTTTTTAAAGTGGGAATTTCCTCTCTGTGGTTGTCTTCAAACAACCCAGTGCATAAATGAAAGCACAGACCTATGTTTACTATTTATTCTTGTTTTTTAAATGGAGGTGTCATTTCCAAACTTAGACAAATTATTACTATGATTAGTCAAGGCTTTTTAGCCTTTGAAGAGTGCACAGCATAGCAGTGTGACCCAAAGGTCAGCCTCAGCACAAATTTAAAAGACAAAAAAGCAGAAATTATATATATATATATATATATACAATTTTATATATATATATATAGGCCAGTATTACTTGAACTGAGGCAATGAGAACTGCAGTAGATATATATTGCATTTCTTCTAAAGCAGTAGGATAACAGTTAAAAAAAAAAGAAAAAAGAAACCCCAGTCAAATACGCTGAGGCAGTAACAAGTGGGAGGAAATAACACTGTGTTAGGCTTATATTTGATAGATATAAAACCTGAAAATGCTGTGCTGCAGCTGAGGTATGCTGTGCAGGGTAATTGAAATGAATCTTGGGCTGCCTTGAAGGACATTTAGCATCTGTTCCTGTTTATCTTTCAGCTTCAAAATGGTATTAAAAGCATTTTTTATATTTTCCTGAGAAGATCAATTCTGGCAACTTTGTCTTTGAAATGTGCATTTTTATGTCACATGCACTAAATACAAGAAATTGGAGAATGACTTCTGTGCTAAGTATTACAGACCTCCACTATACCATGAAAGAAATTTAGGTGGTGTGGGACATTTGGCAAAATTATATCAGAAGCAATGAAACTCTCAGGATCGTTAATGTCTCCTTCTTACAAAAGCAATGAATCTGGTCTGCAGCTGGGGTATAAAAAACAATGATGAAACCAAAATAATGCAATTCCAGCTTGGAAAGATCAAAAGAGTAGCTTATGTGTCAACTAGAGACTATCTCACAATTTATCTTTGTATGGCTCCTTCCAACAGACTGTTGCAAAACACTTTATAGGGGTGGTTGAAAGTGAAAAGCAGGCATTAACACAAGCTTTAAAAGAAATTAAGCTGTGGTTATGGGGTTTTGTTCCTGACTGGAGATTAGATGCCACAGATGTATTTTTTGGCTCTGTTCTACAGCTCCTGTGGGATTTTGGGTGAATCATTCTCTTTTCACATTACTTCTTTGTCTTTTAAATTGTATTTTGCCTTCTCTTGTGGTTCCCCCACCTTATCTCTCTGGTTTATGAGTGATCCAGCCTGGAAACTACCTGGAAAATGTAAATACTGTGCATGCAAGACTGAGATTCCAATCCATATGCTAAATTGTAGCCATAATTACTGCAGTAAGAGACTCATGATTTTTGAGCAGTGGAGGATGTGCTGCTGGGGAACATAAACACACAGCAAATTATGCAAAGGATTTAGAGGATACTGAATGGACTTTGGATTAAGCTTCAAAACTAACTGAGAAATATACTGCTGCTGAGAGTCAGTAACAAAACATGCAACAGTGAAAGATATTGAAATGAAGGGAAAATACAAACAGTAAACTGGTGGAAGAGGAATATAAAGTATTTCATGCAAAGGCAACATAGTTGGCGCTCTTCATATTGTGCAAGAGAGATGGACAACAAACAGGAGAAATGTATTACAACTGCAAAAGTTGTAGAAAATAAGAATATAAAAATTTTATGGGATTTTTCAGTCACTCTTCTTGAAATATAAGCCAAAAAAACAGATTTGGCAGTTGTAGAAAAGGAGAAAGAACAATATTTTCCTGTGAACTTTTACGTGCAGTAAAAATGTTCCCCTAAATGAAAAAAAAAATTGAAAAATAGGATCACTGACTGCAAATCTACAGTCAATGGATTTGCAAATTGCAAAACCATTTACTGGAGGTGCAGTGGGATTTCCTGTGAGGAAATATTAAAACTGTACCATGTAAACTGGGAACTGATGACTGTGGGTATTTATACAATACTCACCAGCACCTCTAAAATTCTGAGAAAACTAGCAATATTCCACATTTGTCAATCCTTCATATAGATTACAACTGCACTGACAAGTGGTAATGCTCCTCCACTCCCCATCTCCTGCCAAGATTGACAGCTGTGGAGGGAATAATGATTATGATAATAGTGATGATAAAGAAAAGTATTCATGAACTTGGAGGTGTGTTTTGGAAAACAGGGATGAAGAGAATTTGGAGGATGTATTGGCATGGATAAGGATAAAACAACTGTAGATACAGAGGACTACCTTCAAGAGGCTGGGGAATCACCATTAGCATTTTTGTTAAGGTATGATTTACAATGCCTGAGGAATGTCTGGTGCAAAGGATTGCACTGGGTTTGCACAGCCAGGTTTTGATAGCAGGGGGGCAATAGGGGTGGGTTCTGTGAGAAGCTGCCAGAAGCTTTTCTCAGGTTCAACAGGCCCAATGGCAGCTGGCTCCAGGATGGACATGCCCCTCTCCAAGGCCATCAGCAATGCTGGCAGCACCTCTGGGGTAACAGATTTAACAAGAGGGAAAAGTTACTGTGCAACTGTAGCCAGAGAGAAAGGAGAGTGACAATATGAGAGCACCAGCTCTGCAGACACCAAGGTCAGGGAAGAAGGAGGGGGAGGAGGTGCCCCAGGTGTTGGAGCAGATTTCCTTGCAGCCTGTGGTAAAAACCACAGCTGTGTCCCTGCAGCCCCTGAAAGGTTCAGTGGTGGAGGAGAGGTCACAGAGATCCACCTGCTGCCCCTGGAGAACTTCATGCTGGAGCAGATGAAGAGTATGAGGAGGAAGAAGAGCAGAGACAACATATGAAGAACTGACCATAGCCCCCATTTCCTTTCCATTGAGAGTGAGGAAGAGGATAAAACAGGGAGTGAAGTTGAGCTTGAGAAGAAGGGAGGGGGTCGGGGGAAGGTGTTTTAAAATTTGCATTTATTTCTCATTGCCCTACTCTGATTTGATTGGTAATAAAATATTTTTTCCCCGGGTCAGGTCAGCTTTGCCCATGATGGTAACTGGTGAGTGATCTCTCCTGCTTCCTTATCTTGATCCACGAGCCTTTTGTTATATTTCCTTTCTCTTACTCACATGAGGAGGGAGTGTTAGAGCAGCTTTGCTGGACACCTGGCACACAGCCCACGTCAACCACAAGGGTCTTCAGGAAACACAGGATGTTAGTATCTTTTGCCATTCTGTGTTGTGGTGATTACTACATAAACTGTGCCTGTCTAACAGATTTAAATTTAGGATTTCCCAAATCTTAGCTTTCCTCGTTATCGTGAAAAGATGATATTAATCAGGTGAGTTCCAGTGCTTTGCCAGCTTTCACAAGTCTAGCACCCAACAATGAGGACTGTCAGCAAGATGTCATACACCTTTTTAATTTAAAAAAATGATCCTGATGTTGCCAAAAAATAAAATCCTGAACATTCTCTTATGTAAAAATTATTCTAAGAAACTATTTAATGAAGAGGTCATATTTTGAGACAGTTTGTGGCTGTGTCACCATTCAGATTACTCCAAATAATTAATTGCCAAGCAAATCAATGTAAGATCAACAAAGGGCGACCCTCTGACAACCCTTCCACAGGCCAAAGAGTAAATTGTCGTCTCTAGATTCACTCAAGTGAAGCCAAGGAAGCTGAACCAGTCTGTTGTCTGGCTTTTTCACTGACTTTGGAACAGTTTGCAAGTCCACCATCTGACCAAGTTTTGTGAGCAGATTTGGCAAATTGAACTGTCTGGATCACTTGTCCTCATTTAAATAAGTTTTAAGATGACTGAATCTATGGCTACAGTTAGAGTTATAGGTAACTTGCTGAAGCAGAAACCTTTCCCAAGATGATAGTGGTGATTCTGACATGAAAAAAAACCCAACCCTTTCTGTTTCTCTCTTCCACCTCTGTGATTTTTCTCTGATTTTTTGTTATTTCAAACCAAACTGCAATCTTCTTTTAAAAATTTACATCTCTTAAATTCTTCCAATAGGAATTTACTCCTATTTGGCAGTCATTTCAAAAGATTATATTTATCTGCTTTTAACACTAGTAAGAAAGGACAAAGACCCTAAGATCATTACATACTAATGAGATTGATCCAGAGATATGGCTAAAAAGAGACCCCGTGTGACACAGCTGCCTCCAAAAAAAAAATTTAAAAAAAAAAATCCTCTCACTTGAACAAAACACACTGGGACAATCTTGTGTCTCAATTTCCAGTTGTGTTACCATGGTTTCTATACAAAATCTGGAGAGAACAACAAGTATATTTCTTGCAAAGATGAATAAAAGGAATATTTGAAATAGGATAATAAAATCATGGGTGATCTGTCAGACACCATTGTGACAGCTACAAGTAACTACTTATATTTGCCTCTGAAACAATCTAAATGGACAGAGGGTAAATCAATGTATTCTAAACATATGGTCTAGCTATTGAGTTTCCCCTGCCTTCCTGTTTTATTTTGTTGAGGTATAAAAATGATTTGGAGAAACACAAGAGTAAGCCAGTTAATGCAAAACATTTTGCAGTTCTTGGAATTCCTGTAAAGACAGCCTGTAACACTGTACATTTCATTCAACAGAATGGCCTCAGCACTGTTTTCATCGCAGCTGAAACTCAGATTCAGCAAGATATCTGATATTAGTCATGGCTGACATGCTAAATTTATTTAAAGAGCTTTACACTGACAGAGTCTGGAAGTAAGCTGGAAAGATCCTGGAGCTAAATGTGAATTGCAATTTCAGTCCCAAACTTTACCCAAATATGTTTGGCTCAAATCATCTAAGTCATGAAACTCTATCAAGTCTTTGAAAAACTTTGCATGTAGAGACCATGGTAATTTTTTTATGTCCTTAGGTATACTGGAAAATAAACTCAGTTTTCAAAATTAGACACGTTAGTCCTCAGCAACCTTATACAAATGCCTGTTCTACATGTAGAAAGTAACAAGACTTTCAGCTCTATGTGTAAATGCCTAGTAACTGATTTCAATACACATATCCACATACAGGATATGAGGGTATACTATAACATGGCTGGTTGTACAGAACTTGAGCACTTGAAAACGCCCTATATGTCATTACAATAATTTACATGCAATTTAAAAAATTTTTCTTTGGAACAGCTGGCCTGCAGACAGCAGCTCATGGCAGCTGAGCTGCTCTAGTGATCCACTGCTATTGAAAGGAGTCTTTCTTCCTATGACTTTCTCTATTTCCACTCATTTTCTTGAGCTGACTCCAGGGGACCCTGTCCCCAGAGATGATTAGATTTGTTGATCTGGACAGAAAAATTCTTCCATTTTCTTTTTTGCTGGATTAGTTCTCTGTTGGCTAGCTGAACTGAGCTCAACACGAGCACAAACACAGCATCTGAGTGAAGGTAAGTGGGGAAGATTTGATAAAAGGAAGAAGGTGGAACTTCATTATTTGACAGTGGTAAGCTACCATGTTTTCAGAGCGAGCTGCACTCTGTGTGATTTTTGTATGGCTTCTGGAGCAATTGTTTATGGCACTGTAGAAATTCCTAATGAAAAGGAGTATTGTATTAAATTAAGTTAAAATACAGAAGCCCAGATGAATGAAAGCATCATGATAACACCAGCAGGAAGTACTCTGTGAAGTGGCTTGATGACTTACCTTAAAGGAGATTTCATACTGCTCTCCTCCCCATATTTCCAATCCTGGGTCATAGCCTCCCAGCTCCCAAAACCATTTCCGGTTAACGGCAAACAGACCTCCAGCCATTACAGGAGACCTGAAGGGTGAATAAAACAACACAAACAATAATGAAGATGTTTGGACCATGTGTGTGTGCCTCGGGGTACGTTTGTATGAATGCTGTTTGAATTGTGAAGCTATGAAAGGCATAGATGAAGAGTGGTGTAACCAAACAATATTTACCTTTATTCATCCATAAAGAGGAGAAACAAGCAATGTGGTAGATCTAGAGAATGGCAGACAGTTGTGCACAAACTCCTTAAAAAAAACCAAAACCAACAAAACCAAACCCAAAAAACCAATAGCCCCCCCAAAAATTCTGGTTTTTGCTAAGTAACAGAGAAAGAAAGGGACTCTGGAAACCTGCCAAAGTACTTAATGAGTCTCAGTACTCCATGGGAAGTAATGTGCATTTGAAAGTGAGCAGAAGTTTCCAATTCATTTCAGTCTCATAGGTGCTGGCTAGAGAAAGGGAGAAAGGTGCAAGAGGATGGCTGAAGAGAAGCTGTTGGGATCTAAACATCTGCTTTCCTAAGCATTTAAAACTCCTCAAATGTATATCACAGTGGCAATGTGACTTATAGGCAAATAATTTGCTATGCTTCCAATGTTTCCATGTATTCCATTAATAAATATGTGGAATTTTCTTCAATTAACTCATTCTTTTTCACAGACAATATAGAAAACAAATGAGATACTTAAAGTTATTGTTAGAGAATAACGACAAAAACATATTGTAAACTTATAAGCAGGAATTTTATACTGGAAAACAAGCATTTTCTCTTTTATTCTTCTTAAAGTACCGAGAAGACCACGTTTCTAATGCAGTAAATACATTGACAGTTCTCAGGATTAAAATATTGCTCTTCAACTGATTCCTTAAAGTTGTGGTGGAAGGGGAATACAAAGGCATCTGTGCTGTACAGGAGGGAAACAACACCCTTAACAAAGTCCAATCCAACTATGCAATTCCATCGATGCAGATCAACACCAGCCTTATGAGTTTTAGAGCAAGAAGTCAGAAGGAACACATTGATGCTGATGGCTGGTCAGAGAGACAAGAAAAGACAAAGCCATGGGAGACCTGGATGGCTTCAGGCAATGTTTCCTCAGCAGAGAGCCGACATGAAACTAGGTCCTACACCCTGTGTCTTGTAATAGTGAAGCCCTAAGGGAAAATTATCCCACTCTGGGGCATTTTTGTTTTGAACTACTGCTGGTGGTTTCTTTGGGGCTATAGAGGCAGATGGTGTCATCCTGAAGTCCTGACTCGAAAATAAAAACTTCCCCCTTTGTCACTGGTTTAGGATCTTGCAGTGAACTTGGGACTGGTAATATTTCAGGAATCCATGCATGAGTTAGAAATTTATTGAAGAGGACATCATGTTAATGGAACATTCTGCCATATTTTCTCTGCCTTAACACTTTTTTATACTGCTGTATTTTATCCAGGCAGTAGAGATGATAAAATAGCAAGCAAACAGCTGAGTGGTCTCTGCCACCATCAGGCAGCCAGTGAATCTCCATGCATGAATGTTAGAAAATTATCCCCTCATTTGCATTCATGGTAATGAGAAACATTATGGATAATTTTCCTTTCACTTCTATATGGCAGCTTAAAAAAAAAATTAAACTATGTGTTTTCATGACTCTTACAGACTAATTTCATTTTCCTTTAGAGATTACATTTTTAAAAGCTTTGAGAAACAAAGCTTTGTGAAAAAAATCCAAACTGGCAAGGCTGTGCACTGTAACATACACTGAATGCCAACACTATTTTACTTTTATTGACATTTCATATTTCAATATTGACTGTATTTCCACATATGAATAAATTCAACAGAGATTTTATTAGAAACTTTCCCCCGAGGATTCTGACTACTACAATACATTTTCAATTCCTACCAAAGTAAATCTAATTACAGCATGTCCTTTTTGACTTCAGGTTTTAAATAATCAACATAATGTCCTTTTATAAAGAAGGACTTACATAGAAAATGCTTATAACTAAATTGCTACTGAAAAGAAATGTAGTCCCAAAGATCACCCAGAAAATGCAGGATTTCTCTAATTCTCATGAATACAATATTTTTCCTAAGCATTTCTCTAAGTACAGTGAATGGCCTATAGAAGAGACAATTGCTGCAGGTAAATCAGATGGAAGACAAAAAAAAATCAGAGACTTAAAATTCCAAAGTAATTGGCAAATACTTACAAATTATATTCTAATTGGTAGACTTTTCCAGTGACAAAAACTGAGTAACGAAACCCCTTGTCCTTTAGATGTGGAAGTTCAGAACATATACTACAATTAACAAAACTACCTAATGACTCGAACAGTAGCAAACTCAATTTTTGCACAGCCTTAAAAAAAAAAAAAAAAAAAAAAGTGAAGAAATTGAATGTAATGTTGCCCCATTAATTCCTATTCCACAAGACATTCTGACATTTGTTGTTTTGTAGGAAGAGTAATGAAGAGGAAAAGCAGGATGGCCTTTTGCTTTTCATTAGAGTGGAATTAGTAATAGGCTGTGTGAAACGGAGTGCTTGGCACAGCATGAATTCCACTCCACGCCACAAGCAGCTACTGCTGAACAGACCTAAAATTGTCTCCAAAATATGAAGACAAGAGTCCAGTCTTGCAATCATGGCCGATATGAGAAGTCCTTATGTATTAACAGGATCACTTACACTGATAAAAGAACTGCACTGAACCCAAAGGAGAAGAATTATTCTCTTGTTTAGTGGCTTCTGTATAGAAATGTCAAGTACAAAGCGATGTTTGTAGAAGTAATTTTTTTCATGAAATGTCCTACTGAGATGCTCAAACAATCAGACTTGAGCTATTATAGCATAATATTATGTGAGTAATTACAGTGGAAAGCTGTAAAGTGCTTACGGACAAAACATGAAAAGGATAAAGACTCCTAAAACATCAGAAAAGCTGAAAGGGTAAGGTTGCTAAACTAAAAAATTTGTAAAAATCCTTCCACATGAGAACTATTGTCCAGACTCGCTGAATATACATGAAAGAACAATATCGGAAGTAAAAGCTAGATGACTGAAAAATGGCCCAACTGGTCAAAGATTGCTGTGCTGAGACAGAAGAAGAATTTGATTTAAACCCACCCTCTAAACCTCACAAAACTTGCTTTGCAAAAAAAAAAAAAAAAAAAATAGACTGAGAAAAAGGCAGGCAAATGCTTAATGTGAAAAGATAGTTTACAAACAAAAACTGCACTAAAAGAAGTATAGCAGTAGCTCAAACTGTAGCCAGTAAAGATTTTTGTGATGGCTTACAATTAACATGCAGAGGAAGGAAAGAGATAATTTCACCTATGAATATTCAAGGTAAGAGAAAAATGACACAAACTTCAAAGGAGTGTGAAGCTACTTGCACTAGAAACAAATGTGGTACGTTGCAGACAAGTGAACTGCATAGCAGGGTTTAGAATCATTACACTGCAAGAGTGATACACACAGTGGGAACTAAAGGATTTGTGAGAAGGGAAGAGAACCTTTGACAGGCTGCAGAACGAAAATGAGGGAAATAAAAATGGGAAAGCACTTGTGCTGGATGACGTGCACAGTAGGTACAAGTGATAGGAACCACCTGCCTGAAAGAGCTGAAATTTGGCCATTATAACTGAGCCCAGAGAATGGCACATATTGCACTCTGCACCTCTCTGTATAACCCAGACTGATTAAAGGCTCTGTGCTGAACTACTGAACAGAGATGGATGAATGCTGGAGAGAGGAGTCCATTTCCTGCAGGATACATCAGACAAACTGACCTTCAGTGACAAACCCACTGGCACATTATACAAAAACAAGGCAAACAGCCCACAGCAGAAATCAGGACTAGGTCCTACTGACTTGTGGCATCAGGGATGTAATGGAAAAGGAAGAAAGGGCACAGTGGCAGCCCCAGAAATGACTGGTGACCTACTGAATGCAGCTTTGAGCTAGGGTTCTGCATTTTTTATAATGAATTTCCATGTTTTCTTAAGCAAGAAGTGTCTCTTCACCTTAGTGATACCACATGAAGGCACCTCAGGACGGGGAATAAATTCAGTTGCCTTGTTTCAGAAGTGACTGCTCCAGGTTCTCTCCACAGTGATCCCTGATACTGTATCAAAGCTTCTTAAAGCAAATAGCAGAACCTGACACTAATCCTAGATAAAAGTTCTAAAAACTCTGAAAATTAACATTTATGCATGTGTAATGTAAGTGACAGACTTGGCTACTTGGAGGAAGTGAATGCAGAAGTAAACCAAACTGAAATTAAGATGAGTTGATCAGATGGCAAGAAAGTGATGTAGGTTAAGAAAATAAATGACAAAAATAAAAATTCAGCAGTTGTTCCACCTAAAGACAGTTATAGTTTCTATACCGTGCACAGAAAAAGATGAAAAAAGTAGCTGAAGTGAATATTAAGTCTTCCTGAATTTCTCAAGAAGTAAAAAAAAGAATATTTTATATACTTAATTCTCTAATCAAATATAATTAAAATGTATTAAAATGTATTTCTAAATGTACCAACTCTTTTACATTTAATATTTATGTAAGGCATTGTTTTATCTTTTATCCATTCTAACAACATGACCCATTTCAATGTTTAGAAAGTGGTCAACATTCCAGAAAGTAAAACCTGTCTCTGTGACATTAGCCTATGGCAGTTACTCTTTTTTTTTTAACTCAAGCGTCCCTTTTTCTGAACAATTTTTACCCTAGATAAATGTATGCAAACTACCAGTTCAAATGATCATAATGCTGAAACATGTAGCAGGTCAAGTTGTATTAAACTTAATTCCCAAGTCTCTCTATAATCAACTTCAATTTTTAAACTCCACTTTTGTTTGGGAAATATTAAGCTAAAACCCCATTCTTCAAATGGCGAGCCAGAAAGCTGTGGAGAGTCAGTTACAAAGAAACCTCTAGAAGTGTTTAACTTTCAGTTTATAGATGTTTCCACTGTAATTTCATCACACATTCTTATTTTTCTTACCATATTGCTAAACTTCATTAAAAAATTGTATTGTAAAAAAAGCAATGAGTCCTTATGTGGGTGTTGAGGCCCTTTTAGCTTTTTCTCTCTCATTTAGGAAATTAATGAAAAAGAGGCGAGCTGGGTAGAGATGGAAGACTCTGAAGAAAAGGCTGCTCCTTCCCATAATTACCTCTCACGATCCAAGGGAAATCTCTCTGAATTATTGTCAGAGGAGATCTACAGCACTCAAACTAAGCAGGTGGGTCAGCACAAATGAGCATCCTGAAGCAAAAAGTAAATGAAAGCTTCTCAAAATGCCCTGCAGGCAACAGCGTTCAGAAGGATAAAACCAAGAAGCAAATGAACGGCTGGAAGTCAAATTAAAGAGACAAATCTAATGCACAAGCAGTCTCACAAGACTGAGGCCTGAGTGCTGCAAAAGCAAAAAAACAGAGCTGAGAGCAGCACCTCAGTTGAGCCTCAGTTGAGGAGGGGATGGATCTTGGACACGTGGAGTTCAACAGCAGCAAAAAATCCTTTGATCCTTAGTAGGAAGTAAGAACTCCTGGAGAAAATAAAAACAACCTCTAAAGATGATTGAAACAACTCTGTCATTTTAGCACCTTTTCATATTGATAGGTATTATCTGCATTCATAGTTGTCCCTTGAAAATATAATCTTTGAAAATTAAATGTAGAAATAAGGATAGATTGGAGGCAAAATAGTATCAACTGTCCAAAAAATAGGAACTTTAGGTTTCCTGGCTTTTGCTGAGCTTTGATTTGATTTGATTCTATTCTATGAATAGCAGCAGTTCATTAAATCCCATCACTATCTTCAAGGAAGTTCTCTCAAAACATATGGGGGCAGTATCTGAATGGAATTGCTATCCAATGTTTTCTTCCCCTCCTTAAACAGAGAGATAGAAACCAGAGAATTATCTTCCAGGGTTTACTTTTGCTTTATCGATTTAATTAAGCTCAGTATAGCATCATAAGCAAAGTTTAAACTCAAGGAGAAATTTTCAATTTCATTAAAGATAATAAACGATTCCTTTTGAAACATAACATATTTTCATGGCCTGAAAATAGCTTCTTATTTTCATAATAGTCCTTTAATTGAGACTTTGTCCTCCCAAGGCAGATTCCTAGATCAGAAATCCAATCAGTTACGAGTCTGCTGTCCAAATTTACAGGTGATTTTGACTAAGTTATTTGGATTACTATAGCTCTAAGTTTTCTAGAACTCTAAATCATTACATACTTATTGCAGATTAAAGTAGATTTACAGAGGTCACAGCCCACCCAAAATAGATAATGTGTACACCCAGCAGCTTGTGTGGTTTTAGGAATGAGGGGTGAGGAAAAGAAGCCCTTCTGATAAATATACTACAACATGCTACTACATACTATACATATATACATATATATATACTATATACATATACTATAAACATGCTACTGTATAGCACCATGTGCATATTTGTAGCAGTTGGGAACTTTGGAAAAAGACCAACAAGGCAGTTGAATTGCAATCACCACCATAAACTCCCCACAGAAGAGAAACCTTTGCTTGCTCTGGATCTCCAGCAGTATTTCAGGCTCCAGCTTTGTTTGTGCAAGACCAAATTGATTCAGGTGGGCAAATGAGAAGCATTAGTATTAAAGCACTGCAAGGAAATGGCACCTGGATTTTCAGTGGTTTTTCTTTTCTGTTCCTGCCACTATTCACACACCAGATCAGACTGAATAGTTAGTGAAGGTCATGTCCAGAACATTTCTGAGCTGCAAAGATTTTGAATAAGTGGAAGTACAGTTAAATAACCTTCTCCTGATTTTTTAGCAAAGTCTCTAAAACTACTGCTGCCTAGCATCCTGATGGAATTGGCTTTTCTTCAGGGTCCCACAGATCACCCCTGGTGACTCTGAATCAAGCAGACAGATCCCTCACACTAGGCTAACCAGATGAGACACACAGTTAATAATATGGCTGTGATCTGCCATGGAGCTGAGGATGTGGATGAATGTTATTCCTTTGATCAGTTCTTTCACAGTGCTGTCAGCAAGTGCCCCCACTCTACCCTTATGCACAAACACTGCTTCAAACACAAGCAGGAAGTGGAGACAAAAGGTAATTTTAATATTTCATTTATGTCTGTCTCTGGGGATTAATGCAGATGCCTGAGAAGAATCCATGCTGACAGGGAGGGAGGGAGGCTAGAGCTCGTGTAGCTGTGCCATTGCTACAAAAAGTGGCTCATCCATTTTCCAGTGGTCAAAGATTTCAAGAACAGTAAGTTTTAAGCAGGCAACAACAACAACAATAACAAAAATAAAGAAAAAAAGGCAACCCCCCCCCCCCCAAAAAAAAAAAAAAAAAAACCACCAAAAAAACCAACCACAAAACCCTGAAGAGGCTAATATTCAGCCAAAGGTATTCTGGGATCCTGGAAATGTTCTCTTAGATGCATCATTGCCATTTATTAAAGCTCTATAATTTGCTGTGTTACTCTATTATGGAGGGTAATGGGGAGCCAGGCATTAGATTTCTACCAGTCTGCACTGGGGGCACAAGAATCTTTTCTTGTAGAAAATGTGAAGCAGTGAAAGTAGTTTTTCAAGTACAGAAGTGACAGAAAAAAACACCTGGAAAGTACTTCTCAATGGAGCATGAAGGAGCTGAAAACTGATGAGATTGAGCACTTGATTGTCCCATGATAGCACCTACTTTTTATTTGATGTTGCAAAGATGGACAGGCTGTGGAAAACTAGAGAAATGAACTTCCTGGTTTATTATCAATTGCAGTGAAATTATTATCAATTGCAGCTAAGTGTGTGTACTCTGCACCTGACTTTGAAGGCAAATCCAGATAATCAGTTTACCATGGAGCCCTGCTAATTTACACAGGCCATAGTGGAAACTGCTGAGCAAACTATACTGATCTCAGAGCTGGGAACAAGAATCCCTACACAGTGCAAGTGAGACAGCCAACCTCCTCCACCCAAGGAGTTGCACACTAAAAATCTCTTCTAGCTGGAAGGTACAGGATACATTCCTAAGAAATTTCTAAGAACAGGTAGCAAAAGGGGAACTTTGGGAGTAATTCAAAAGCTGGACAATGGGAGATGATATGGGCTCAGGCTGGACTGGGTACATTGCTGGCTTTTAGGTGACTCACCAGCAGACTGCAGCTGCCTTGCAAGCTTTTTGTCTCCAGATACTCTTGTACCAGCACTGTCCCACTGCCTGCCACAGCACATGGATCACATAGATCAAGAAGGGTCACCCTAACTTAGAGATATCTATAAGGAAAATACTGCAAGAAAAAATTGACAACTGAAAAAAATAACACATAAGAAATGTAACTGCATTAACTCAAACCCCAAGACACCTGCCTCCAGAAAACTTGCTTCCAGAAAGAAATATTCTTTTGAAATTATCTAGACTAATAATATATGAAGGAAAAAAATATATAAAAAAAAAGGTGTTATGGTTATTTTAAGAAACATCTCAAGATTTGGAGAAATTCATTTGGGTAATCAATAATGCCCAAATCATTAAAAAATCGTGCTAGAGATAGTACTATCACTTCAGAATTACATTAGAAAGGACAAAAAAAGGTGTATCAAATCCTGAACTGGCAGGAAAGTAAGTTGAACAGTAAGTAATAAGAGCTCTTGTAAGTGATGAGAAGATCACAGACTTTTCTGGGTTGGAAGTCAATTCCCTGTTCAGAAATCAAACTCACAACCTTGGCATTATTAGCAATGTGCTCTAACCAACCGAGCTAATCTAACCTAGACAGGCTTTATGGTTAAGAGGTTACAAAAAATGCCCCCAAAGCCACCAAAAAACAACACACACAAAAAAAACCCCCAAAACAACACACCAAAAAAACCCCAAACAAACAAACAAAACAAAAACAAAAAAAAACACAAAAAAAAACCAAAAAAAAAAAAAAAACCACCAAAAAACAACCAAACCAAAAAAACCCCCAAAAAACCCCCAACAAAACAAGCCCCCACAAAACCAACAGAAAAAGGCAAATGCTTTATCACAAACAACCAGAAAAATCTTTGTCAGAAACAGTTGCTACTGACCCCAGTGAAACTGTAATTTCACTTGATCCCCATCATTGGCCACATTCACCACCTCAAACAAATGGGGTCTATATCATCTAGATAATTACTGATAGATAGTCTCATTAAGTAGATGGTATTCATAGGAGGAATTGGTAATACTGTTATTTTACAGTAATCTTTGAGATTGTCAGCTGTTATCTGGTGGCCAGGGTCAGCACAGATTATGCTGACTGAATAAAATCTGTACCCCTCCAAAGGATATAAACCTTCTGATGATGTGTGTCTATACTGTCGCTATAACCTTCTTTCTTTTTGATCTCTTGATCTGAGTCTCCTGAATACTTGGCTTTGACCCTGTCCTATAGCTCGTTCCCCAGCTCCCAGCCCAGGAAACTTTGCCAGGTTCCCTGAAAAACTCTCCGGGGATCCTTCTCTGTGCAGCTGGTGTGAACTGGGGAACATAGATCTCACCCGTAGGTTTTACTCCTGCCACTTACTTTTGTAAATAAAAATTATCCCTCACTACCAGCTAAACAGAAAGGAGAACTATAATGCCATAAAGACCAAGATAATAAATCTTAGTATTTTGCTAGAGAAAACACTTTTAAACTACTCATATTCAGCAAGCAGAAGAGAACAGAGCCTATAGAAAATGTAAAGAACAGTAATTAGGTCAGTCTAACATTTGTTGTCCTACATCTGTGAAAATATTTTCCTAAAAACTTCAGTTGTACAACAACACAGAACCAAACTTAATACACACAGTAAATTGCTGGCTGTCATTACCAGCAATAAGACAGAAGAGTTATGGCTGTAAAGCAGCTACTGCAGCACTCAGTAATTTTCTGCTGGCAAGAAAAAAAATAAACAACCTAATGAAAGATTTAAAGGAAGAATGTTATGCATGAACCTTCTCAGACATGCAATTAAATACAAATTATAAAACACAAATAAGTACATTATGAAACACAGAACTGAAGGTCAAAGATTGAAATCATTAGCATTGACAGAGTTGCATTTAAAGCTTTCATTCTGAAGTTATATACAGGATGCTATTCTTCTAAATGCTACGCTTAGAAATGAAGTTAAAATGAACAGAACACCATGAATATCTTCTCCTCATAACTATACTTTAAAAGCAGAACCATGTCTCTACCATAATTGTGCAGGATGTTATTTCATTAACAATTAATACTAGGAGCAAGTGGGAAAGCAAACAGGCCAAAGGGAAAAAATCTGCTCTCAAGTATTGCTAAAAGAACCCCATTCATAACTTAGTTTTTTTATTAGTGATGAGGCTTGATCTCTCCACAGAGGCAGAAAAGTGATACGGTCACAACTAAACAGCGTTTTGGGCTTAGGTGAAGTGGATTCCTGACAACATCTTTCAATCACTTGCAGGTGCAACTATTCCTGGAGGCCGAAACCTGCTCTGTCTGGAAGGTACAATTTCTTGACAAAGAATAATAGCAAGAAAGAAAGACTAAGTACATTTTCGTAGAAGAAGAATGAGCTTCACAGAGGTCAGCACTTTGTCTTCATTGCTTCTCTTTCCAGAGCAGGGAGAAGAGCTTCAAGCGAATCTGACACAGCAGGCTCAGCATTAGCAGTTTTCTTCCTCCATACATCACCCTGTCTGTACCAATACCCTTTAGATACCTTGCCATTAATCTAGGGGTGGTTTGTACACCTGTGTTTTCCAAGGAGAAAACTCAGCAGACTCCAAATCCCCATGCAGAAGCAACACACAAGGCAACCTTCCTCTGCCTTTATCACTGGGGAGGGATTAATCTCAAGACTTGATTTCACTTCCTGGGGGATTTAATAAGTCAGAGAGAAATTAATGCAAGAGATGCACCACCTGTTTGGGGTTTTAAAAGTTTTTAAAGACACACCCTGTCTGCTGTAGGACACAGACTCTAATTACAGACAGGTGCCATCTGAAGTGATGACTGAGAAGAAAATTCAGAGACAGTGAAAAAAGTCTTCCTGTGTTTGTTTCAGTAAACTGAACAACTCTGAAATTACACAGTAGACGTGAGCACAAGATCCATGTATGCATTCCTGGTAGTTCTTCAAGATCATCACGTTATTTGCTGTGCACTAATAATAAAGAAGATGGGTGTGAGGCAAAGCTCCAAATGAAAAATGTCATTCTCCACAAACTCCCATTGCCATGAGCAATAGTGTCCACATGATGAACACTGTGCAACAGAGCCAATATTCCTTCACCTCTCTGTGGAATAATGAAGTTCAATCCACCGTCAAGATCCATTCAGAGCATGTGTGTATGAATTTCATTATCAAGACAAAAGCCAACAGCCAAGTATGCAGCAAGAAATATGTATCATATTCTTGGCAAATAATGTATGTAATAAAAAGCTCCTGTTTCAGGGAAAGGAATATAATCAAGAACATTTTTTCCCATGCATGACAGATTTTAAGTTCAGTTTTCCAGTTACAGTTCTATCAATGAAGTACAGCTAATTTGTACTCGAGGTGTAATGTAAGATCTTTTAAATATATTTTCTAAGAAGTCAGCATACAATCTATTGCAGTAAGTAGTAAAACACAGAAATAATCCATTTTCAGGAAGTGCATGGCTTGTCTGATGATGTAAATAATCCTTTGAAATATCAATTCTTGCAAAAAAGATGTTTGTTTAGAAACTGATCTATGAGGAGGAATTTCCTTAGTCACTAAACCACTCTAGCTGGGCCTCTATACTGACCTATAATACTGAATAAAATGTTTTCAGGGCTATTACGTAGGAAGCTACATTTAAAACAATTCTTTGAAATATTATTTCACACGTGCCCCAAATGTTAACTTCGAATATATCATTTGCATTTTTCTTTGAACTGCTCTACAGTATTATAAATCTTAAAATAAAACTTTTTCAAGTTAAACATTCCCTGTTATTGTAAGCCTTGCAAACTGACTTTATGACAAAAGGCTTCATTATTATGTTATGTTTCCTTCTTAGGAAACAAACACATTACATTAGTGAATTAACAACAATCCTCCCTCCATCTCAGTTACTAAATCAAGTCCCTTGACTGAGCTGGAGAGTTCAACAAATCACTAAGCACTTTTCTTTGTCTGTGGAAAAGCAATTTTCACAGCCAAAAAATTATCTGTACAAAAGCAAACCACTGCTGCCACTGAAGTTTCATAGAATTCCCTGTAAAATGTTAAGGGCTGATGAACTTCAAAGTTTTCTCCTTGATCACGTCACAGACTGCCTTTGCCTGATGCAAACTTCAGTAAATAAACAAAGGAGGAACAATAATATAACTGTGAAAAACCTGCCCTAGTCTCCATTGGAACACTTAACACTATCCTCTTTTTAATTACTATTTCCATATCAGAAAAATACAAAGTCCTCTCTGTTCTGAAGTTCATCTGGAGTCTCCAAATGACTATTCCATGGTTCCCAGCCATGGTGGTCAAATCTGGACATGGCAATGTGCCTGTGACAGA
Organism: Zosterops lateralis; assembly: GCF_965231275.1. Classification (NCBI taxonomy): domain Eukaryota; kingdom Metazoa; phylum Chordata; class Aves; order Passeriformes; family Zosteropidae; genus Zosterops; species Zosterops lateralis. The sequence continues at coordinate 36,751,730 of NC_139766.1, forward strand.
TACACAGACTGCAATATCTACCTGCAACTTTTATGGATGTTAACACACCACACGATAAAAACAGAACTTTATTTAACTTTGTAACACTTTAATCCTTTCCTGTCTCAGTGCTGACTAACTAGCTATTTACATTCATGCTTTAAATTTCTCCTCAGCTGTGGCACTCTTTGCTTTTTAGTGCTGAATTTCATGTTTTTTCCATCTAATTATTTCTTAAATTGGCCAGGACCAACCAATACTGCATTTTGACTGTCTGTAAGCCCCTGCCAATGCCAGCTTACTTGGGTTTTAAATATTTATTGTTCATATAATTAATGAAGACACTCAACTAGGATGTGTGTCTCTGCAGAGCCATTTCCCTCGGGGACCTGCACCAATATTTGAGACAGTCTCACAGTTTAACATCAAACCATTCAGAGCTACTCTTTGACAGCAACCTCTTCTCAGCCTATCATCTGATGGTCATCTCATCAAAAATAAAGGTGTATCCACACTCTACCAGCTTTAGGAGAAAGCAATACTGGCGACACCAACAGCCTTGGAAGGGAGATCACAATCACTCCTCCCAATTCTTTTAAATAGCCATGTTCCTAATATGGCTTATGGCATCTAATGTTTTGCTGCTCCCAAAGGGAGAGAACTCCCTGCCACAGCCTGCAGCTGTGTGGTCTTATCCCCACAGAACAACAGCTTTATCTTCCTCAAACTGCTGAATTCACTCAAGCACTAGAAAACTAGACAATTTTCCTGAGTCTAGTGGGTTTTCTTGAGTTTACATTGCTCCTGGAGGTGGGTATTGTAAAGCACAGGAGGCAGCCCCAAGCCACCAGTGTGACAGACTGTCCCATAGCAGGAGTATCCTCTCTCTGACCCGCTGGCAGGGAGGTCATTTTATCCCTGTGTTTCACTCACCAAAGAAGGAAATTACAGTTCTATGACAGGATCACTTCCTGACAAGCCCATATGAATATTTTTTATTACATTTTAGATAACTTTAAGTACATTATTTAGCATTTTCTACAAATTTTTGATTCATCATCGAAGAGACTCTTATTCACTCTTTTATGATTACAAAATCACAGAATCATCAAGGTTGGAAGAGGTCTTCATGATCATCTAGTCTAACCATCAGCATAATGCAAACCAAAACCACTCCTGAATTAGGTGGTTTAAACACAGATTAAGTATTCTATAGTATCCACCATTTTCCTTTTCTTTTCCCTTCTTCCCTCATCCAGAATGAGTCAATAAACCTGTCTCTAGCCGGTCCCAAAACTTCTTAGCAAGCATACAAAACCTTGCACACCACAAAAATCCTTTTCATCACACTACATCAGATTGACAAATCACTGGGGTAATTAATCCCTGCATCTGCTGTACCTGGTAGAGCACTCCTGAGAGCACTCTGAATTTTATGCTGTTTCTGAGACCCAAAAGAATATGCCCACCTTTCCCAAACACACTGTACCCAGTAGTATTATTGGCACCTGCAATGATGCACCAGATCTGCAGGTTTCTGGGTGCCTGAAATCAGTCACACAAACACTCCAGTCCTGGAAGAATCTGGGGAAGCCACAGGCAGCACAACCTTCATCTCAAACAACTTTTCCCTGGCTCGCCTTCTCTGCTTGTTGTTGTTACTATCAGAGTGTGTTAACCCCACCTTCAGGGCAGGAAAGAGTGTCTGCAAGGTGCATTCACACTGATGACACTCAGTATTTCATTTGGAGAACACCAGCTGGAGTGTCCCTGGAGCCAACTCTGACATCACTCCTAGAGGTAACAAATATGGATGGATAGCTAATTTGGCTTCAAGCCTGTCCTCCAGGATGTTCTACTCAGGCATCAAGCTTCTGACAATGATAAAACATAAGAACTCTAACAAAGCATTTGACTTTATGCCAGCATTTCCCAGTCTTCTCATTTATTTGCAATAACACTGACATTTACATTCAGAAATCTCAAATTCAAAACATTTTCCTTGTTGAAATCAGCTTATTTCTTAGGCTTATAAAATATTTGCCTGCACTTTTCTCTGAGCATCTTTGCCACTCTAAATTATTTCATTAATAACAGTTTGAAATTTATCTTCATGGATCAGAAGTTCCATATCTGAACAGATTTTTTTGTGAGCAGTCAACTGAGTCACCTAGTATGATACTGCTCTTTCTCCTTGATTCAATGTAAATATCCTGTTGGCCATTTGCTTTCCTATAAGGCCAATACACAGAAAGCTGAAATGTATTTTCCACCAGTTTTTAAGATAATAAAACTCTGTATCCATCAGCTGAAGACCAGGTGAAAGAGATTCTAGTTGTCATTAAATATTGGTGAATTTTTTTTTTTGGTGTTATTTACTTAAATTTATACACATGACAACTATACGTCCAAAAATATTTTAGGAAATGCTTGATTTGTTTTTTTTATTATTTCTGCCAAAGAGCTAATTAACTATTTAATTTAAATTAAGTAAGTTATAAAGAAAGCTAACAGCTGGAGAAAATGGGGGAAGAAGGGCTAAGATATGGTAGCAAAACTTGGCCTCAACAGTGTCTTCTGTGGATACTCCTGTTTGAAGGCTCTATGGTAAGTAATTTGTTCTGTGCTTCATCTATAATATTCAGTACTAATATCTTTCTACTTCAGTAGGACGCTTTCATAAAACTCAAACTTGTGATGCAAATAAAAGCTTTTAAGAAAGATCCTCTTTAAAAGCTCCTCATGAAAGGTCAAAGAAACAAGAAGTAATTTCTTTTAATTAAGTGTACATGGAATTAAAAAATAATTTTCTCACTTCGCTTCTTAAAATTTTGTTTCAACCCCAAGAAGGGTGTATGCTTTAGCCAGCAGCCATCTGACACAAACATCTGTCTTCCAAAGGAGAAACCCAAGTGGGTTCACTTAGCACTGACCAAAGACCAAGCAGGAAAGCTTATTTCTTCCATGTACCTCAGTCATGGCAAAAACAGAGGTTACATATTCTGCACACCTTATAGCAACTTTTGCCATTGATTAGAAAGTCCCAATCATTGTCAAGAAGGACAGTGCTCTTCAAACTAAACCTGTCAATTTTTATTGAAAGAAAACCAACTAGGAATACTCTGAGTGACCATGAGAAAAACATTAAAGCACTTAGACATTAATGAAAAACTTAGCAAGCTTCCAATCCTGAAACAGCATTTCTTTTTAGAAAACATAGCTCCAGCAGTAAGAGCAGTAGGTCAAACTCCAGCCAAATATTCTCACTATTATCTTGGTTAAAACTAAGTTAATTTCAATTTCCAAAAATGGTAAGGCATGGAAAAAGAACCACCAAAGTATTTAACACTGTCCCTCTGTTTTTCTTAAAAATGAGGTAGATGTAGCATAGCTCATATATCAGCATTAGTTTGTGTGTGTCTGTTTTCACATATCTTGAAAGGTTTAACTTTTGCCTTGTTTCACACCATAGGAGTTTTGGTATTAATTTGACTGAGACTAGGGTATCTTTTCCAGAGTTTTCCAGCCCTGGCTTGCAGGTTCCTGTGAACTGTAGTTGGTATTTTAAACTGCTTTTCAAGTACTTACAAAACAATGAATATATAATTGGGACATTTCTTTTTTCCTGTTTTTACCCATTGCTTAGCTAATTATGCTCCAGAGACATTCCCTGGCTAAGCAGCAGCAATGCTGAATAATTCAGAAATAAGGAATATCAATGTGCAGAAAGGAAAGCTGTCATGAAAATCCCCAAGGATCTGTTTCAGCTAACAAATCTGGCAGCATGTCAGTGACCAGCCCTGCCTCTGGCACTGTGATGAGCCTCTACTGCTCCAGCTATTGTTTTCATCTACAGATTTTCTGTATCCCAACAAGAGACTCTCCAAAAGACAGCACTCTTCAGACTGAGTTATCTAACTTTGAAAAACAGATTAAGGACACCTAAGTTTACTTTTCCCTATACTATTATATCTCTGGAAGGATGTCTATAGTGTTAACATTACTCTTACTCTTAACATTACTCTTACTCTTACAGGAACAAAACCCAGAGAGAGATGAAAAGGCTCAGAAAGGCAGAATTGTCCAATGCAGATATTAACAGACACTGACTTGTGCCAAACACCAAGTTGAATTACACAAACAGAAAATATACAAGACGCCAGAAATTTCAAGGTGCATTTTGAATATCAAAGTGCTAGTCATCCCTATCAGACTCCCTTGCAAAATTTGCTTATCAAAATCTTGCTCACCAGTAGCATAGGCTCATCTGTGGGTTTCAGAAATTTCAGATTAATCAGCTGCTATAGTTCTTCCCTTAAAATGTAAGGTTTTCTTAATGCTATTACACATGCAAATCACAATACAAAAATTAAAGTCCCAAAAGGAAATTAGTGCATTTACATGCTTTTTAATAAAAGAGGATTCCTTAAGGTAAAGTGATGACACCAAGGAGATAAAAATAGGTTTTAACTAAGATTGACATGGACTGCCTCTCCCCCAGACTGCAGTTTAAAGGTAGAGATGTTAAATATTGGTTATATTGGGATAGACCAAATAACTCAGAACATTCCTCTTCCCAACATACAGGATCTATCCAAAATACTTTTGACTTCTGCCTCCAGCTTTACAATAACTATTCCTAGTGAGTGCTATGCTACTACTATCAATTATGTTGTTGCAAATAAGAAAGGAAATGAAAAAGCTATGTTAATTTTAGGCTTCATTAGAAATGGAAGTGAAAAAAGAGGACAATGCTTATTGAATGAAAATGGATTCAAGTATTGGAAAAGCAACATCAAAGTTCTCAGGGAATCTTTCAAGTACACCTCATCTTGCTGCTCTTCCATACACCTTGAGTCCATTACTTTGTCAGAACCATGACTTGATCAATTGAACATTTGCAAGAATAGCTGCCCCACCTATCTGAGATATGCAAGGTCAGATTGTTCAGGGATGGAAGAAACAAGCAACAGATAAGCTTTAGAAAGGGCAAACAGAACTTTAAGATCTATTAGCAAAGATCTTTCCAGCACATATAGCTCAAGTGCTGAGGATTGCATGCAGTATGATGCTGCATGCAAATATGGCCTGCATTTTTCAAAATGGAGATGTGAAAATAAACTTAGAGCTGTGCCAGAACCACCAGAGGAATATGGACCTCATATTTTATGAAAAGAGGCTGAAAAAGACAAAGGAAGTGAAAGTTGAAACAAGATGTGAGCTCTCTTTAGCAATAGAACAGGAATTACCTGACAGATAAAATGTTTTTTAACAGCCTGACTGCTTAGGTGTGTTCAATTAATTTCCAGAAAAACCCCCAGCATTTTCAGAGAACTGAGGCATCATCTCTGCTGTCAAGTTGCAGGAAGCCCTCTAGTCCTGCTAGTGTTCCTGCTTTATGCATTGAACTCCACATCTTTCTGCTTTTACCCCTTCTCTTGGGGTACTTTTTGATTTTCTATTATGTCCAGAATGTCAAAACATGCAGAAACTTACAAATTCATTTAAGTTTCATAATTAATTCTTCTATTTTAGTCAAATGAAAGCATTAAAAAATCAGCTATCTTGAGAACTACAGATATTGCCTCACCAGGTAATTAAGGTTTCTGTTGGTGCCTATTGTGTACAGATACAAAGAAAAGTACCTTTCAATTTTCTTTCAGTTATCTTCCACATTTTTGGAAAACTTCTGTTCCAGCTGGGTAATAGCTACTTTTCCATTCAGGGCCTGCTCCTATTTTGCATTATTATTATGTAACTATTTGAAGAAATTGCTGAGAGAAAAAAATCCAACAAATTCAAAAGACACCTACATCGTTTAGCATCTGAATTCTAGCACTGCTTAACACAAACTTCTGCAGAAAAATATATTTAATTCTAAGTGACTCATATGACTTTTTTGTAGATGCACTTGATGTGGTATTCTAGATCTAAAGTGTTCTCCATAAAATTAATTTGGTGTGTGTGTGAGTTACTATTACTCAGCCCAAGCAGCAGATTTCTAGTCTCATCATGGACTGTACCATATTTATTCTTTATATGACTACTAGGCGGATTGCATATTTAAGGTTCCTCACAATAGTTATGATTTTACCAATGTATTTTTAGTAGGAAGCTTTCTGAAGCCAGAAACCTGCTAATTAAATGGAAATTAAGTAGAAATGCCAGTCAAAAGATTTTAAGGTAGTAGTAGACAGGACAACATCAGCTTTCACAGGTGAAGAATGAATGAGAAAGGAAAATCTGGAGAAAACTAAGGTATGAAAGAACACCCTGTGCTCTAATTTTGTGTCTCTTTAATGTTCTCACCTTCTCCCTCCAGAAACGTGGATGAAGATGTAGTGTCCCAAAGACAAGAGAAGAACAGAGAGAACCCATCTGAGGGTGTGAGGAAATATCCTGACTTATGAGGAAAAGGAGTAGGGTCAGCTGGGATTTGGAAATATTTTGTAACCAGGGCCAAAGGCTACAGGTAAAATAAGCTCCAGGACTGCATTTGTCCTTTTCACAGCTGTTATCACAGAGGAGAGTCATCGTTATCTATGATCATCAGCTTCTACAAATAGCTTTTTCTTCCTCTACTGCTACTAATGGATGACACTATTCTGAAAGAAATTCTCATTGTCAGTCTACCTTGACTTTGAACACTTTCACCAAATTTCAGCATGTTCTTTTTGCTAACTTCTAAACTGACATTGGGATCTTTTTTCCTTTGCCTTTTTTTTTTATTTTTTAAACTTCTGAATGCAGCAATAATACTGATAATAATCTGATGGGTCATCTGAGTGCTCTGCCAGAAGACATTTTTCTGTATTTTAAAAAACGATTTCTCTACTGCCATCATTCTTGTTATGCTATTAACCTTTATTGAGTTACACAGGAATAACTTTCTATAGGTTCACTGTGTACTTGGCTATTGGATGTACCCATGTATTCCCAAAGACGGATTGATATTTTTCCTGATTCTGTCATATTTTCATTATTAAGACCTAATATTAAATATATCAGGTCTAATATATTTAATTATATTAATATATTAAAGCTAATATACATAGGTCAATGAGTTTAAAACCAGTAGCTTCATTATGTAGGCAGCCAAACAACTTCCAACAAACCTCACCTGAAAATTGTGTCTATAAATGAGTAAGAAAAGCTTTTACAGGCAAAACCACTACTTGGATTTCATTTAAACCAATATTTTAAAGGGACTTTGTCCTATCATCCAGTAGGTGGAGATATAAGTCCAGTAAAAGCAGAAAGCAACTATTTGGCAGTCCTTGATAGAACTGAAGGTTTGTATAATACAACTTAACCGAGGTTAGATTTCTTAATAAGTATTAGATGAGACAGATGAAATCTGTCTGCAGTTAAAGCCCATCTATCAGCCTTCCTTCTCTTACAGCCTAGGGCCAGCTGTGCCTGCAGAGCTTAGGAAACTTTCCTATCCAACAAACTATTAATGAAAGTAATAAGGCAAAAAAGCTAAATAGGTGATGAAAAACCTTAATTTTTAATACACGAATATGTAAATACAAGTAGTTTTATAAACTTGATCAGTATCCTGCTATACCACATTAAAAAAACATGGCATAAAAAAAAATAGTTTCAGGCATTCCAATACCCACATTTTGAAAAGTTTTGAGTCCTTTCATGCCTACAGAAATTATGAGCATGTTATTACCTTCCAGTAGATATACAAATGCTTTTAAAGTATTATCACCTCCATTAAGACAGTCACAATACTCTGTCTTGGCATTAAAAATTTATTGATCTATTAAATTACCATTATAGGAACTCATACTGGAAATTAGTTGCAATAGCATTAATACTTGTGATTTACAAAAAACATAATCACATTTCTTAACATCACTCTTCTCTAGAATAATAATATGTAGCAGAAATATGTAGCAGAAATGGAAATGCAAGCAAATGCAGTTGGATAAGTGTAAAAATTAAGGCAATACAGTTTATATTCAACACTTATAATAATTTCTTTGTTTTGATTATGCTGTTTGGTTTAAGGTCAAATGGAAACACCCTGAAACAACAGGGCCCATAGGATTAAGCCATATTGACTAATTACATATCTATGACTGACAAAGGACTACTCCTCTTCCCTGAATGCCCTTTGAACAAGTCAGGAACAAAGATTGTGCTTTGAACAGTTTTGCTGTTTAAACTGTCATTCTGTCAAAAAAATCATTACATGACGGGCTAGGCATTAAAACCTAGTGCAAAGCAGAGAGCTGGGGACTTGAAACATTTCCTGTGGACTGAGAGCTTAGGGTTTGTTCTCCTTCAGGGTCCTCTGGGAATCTCTTCAAAACCACTGCCCTGTGCTCCCCAGAGAGTGGCCTGAAAACACTCCTCCAGACTTTCTTCCCTGCTGTTTACCTTTTCCCTGGGTATTTCGAGAGGTCCTCTGCATGTTTGCAGTGCTTTGAAAAGGGAAAATACTGTTACTGTTCTCCCACTGTGCTCTTATCACCATCTCTCCACTCCCAATTCACTGCATGTCCACACGCCATTTGCACTCATGGGAAAACAGTTATTTACCCTAGCACGACAAAACTAGGGAAGTTCTGCAGCATCAGCTAAACTTTCTGCTGGAGAACAAGGAGAGTGGAGGACATGGAATCTCCTCTCTCCTTGCAGGCATCTCATTCTCTGCAGGGGGCAAATGGACTTGTGTAATTTCATGCCTACAGTGCCTCTCCAGCACTGAAAATAACCCCAATACACCATCTTAAAACCAGAAAACATCACAGGGGTTGATTTTCCAAATAATTCAGTTGAAAAGATATTTCTGTGCTGTTTTCCCACAAACAAAAGAGGTACATTTTGAAATGAGTAAAACTTATACAAGAATCTTGTTCCCTGGCAAAGGGTACTGTTTTGGCTGTTTATCAAAGAATTAATGTCAACTCCTTTGAGTCTCATTTTTTTCTGGTCTACCAAGAAACATGCACAGCATTTTATAAATAAACAAACATAGCAGATTTCAGACTTTTTACCATAACTTGTCTTCCAGCTACAATAATGATATTTTGGTTACTTACATGAAAATGAAACCGATGCTGGTTTGTCTGGGGATAATTCAGAATAAAGTACTCATCAGGTCAATACCTATACTGAACTCTCCTAAGACTGCAAAAAAAATATGTATTCACTTTTCTTTTCTTACTCAAGTCTGAGATAAATAATTTGATTCACAGATAAACTGCCAGGGTTAAAAACTGCAGAAATATGGAAGGTACATAATTGCTGTCACAGAGATGCAAAACTTGCTGATATCCTATAAATCCAAAATCAAAATGCAAAGTGTCTTGAGATCATCTGCAGACATTGTCCTGTATCTGATTCAGTTCAATGTTGCATTGAAATCTGCATGGTGCAATTCAGCAGCTCCATGGAGTGAAGGGCTTTGTGCATGACTGGATCAGATGGAACATATGCCCATGAAGACCCAGATATTTACCTCAAGGCTGGAAATGGACCTGAAGACCAAGCTGCTATTGTGCTGTTAAGCAGATGCCATCTACAGGATGTGTAGGAATTCTTTCCTACCATTTTTCAGAGGTTTGCTTAGCAGGTTTGCTTAGCTGACAAATTTTTAAGGGCCACAATGTTGTACATGCTGCATTTCTGGCTGAGAAAATGGGTTGTTGGAGAGCCTCATCATGTCTCGGTTGCTGGCGTGGACCAAACAGACGTTATTATAATCAGGATTTAGAAAAGAATTTGTCATTTGCACAAACTTCAAGTAAAGCTCAAGTAACATTGCAATAGGCTGTAAACAACTGGAGGGTTAAGCAGAATTTAAAAATCTTAAATTGGAAAAGTGAAGTAAAACAAGGAAAAAGAAGCTAAAATTCCAAATGTGCAGATACAAAATATCACAGTGATCTATGGATAATGAAGACAGATCACTCTTTTGGACACGGCACTTGAAATAGATATGAATATAAATGCCTTGCTTTTACACATGTAAAATCTGAATTACAAGAGGAGGATGATGAATACTTGGCTAGATACCAGTTCTGCAGAAAATGATGTGGAGGTTACACCAGAGCACAAGCCTGGCATGAATCAATACTGTCAAGGTAATGTAAACAGGAACACAGTCTCTGAGAGAGAACAGAGTCTCTGAGAGAGGCAAAGTCTCCCATCTATTCTACCATGGTATGACTTTGGCTGGTGCTGTATGCTCTCAGGATGGAAACAGCCCCCAGAGGAGCAAAGATAATCAACAGAGATCTAAAAACCATTATTTATTAAGAGAGGCTGAAGGAAAGAATATAATTTACTTGAAAATGAACTTATCTGACATGAATCCTCAAGTACTTAAAAGCTCTGCTTCCACTGTACAGTGTACGTGATTTAAAATTTGAAGAGGTTAAAGGCGTGGCAAGAAAGTTTCTGATTTGTAAGAGTAGTACTGAAACACTGGCTATATACATATTTCTTCCCCATCTCCTCCTTTTTTATGCTTCCAGCACACATTGCAGTGGCAGCCTAATTTTTTCAGAGTGGAAGCCAGAAAAATCTCATTACCTCAGGGCTACACTAAGATAGCTGGACAGGCAGAATTATTCCATGCAGAGTCAAAAAAAAAATCAGAAGGTATATATTGGCAAGTGAAGACACTTCTATGTCATGCTTCGTTGATCACTGCCTCTGAAAAAAGAACCACGGGCATTGGAGGAAAAGTACTGTGATACTGGGGAGTTCCTGCAGACCTCACAGAGCAAGGGGTAAAAAATACATCCCATTCTGGACAGATGCTAAAGAGCATTAATAAACCTGGCCCAATAAGCACGTATGGAACTTGTATCAATGTACAGATTTGAAAGTGGTTTGGCACAGAGCGATCCCATAACATTAATTGGTTCAGCCTTTGTGCTTTCTTCTGTTGGAAGCAACTGCAGCACTAGATTGAAGTTTTAGACAGCAGATCATTCTTTAAATAAACCACAACAACCAAGCAGATGCAAAGGTTGCTCCCAAACCTACCCTGACAGATAAAATGTAAGAGAAAGATGTTGGGTTTATCTTTCTTAGAACCAATAGGTGTCACCAAATTCTGCATGAAAGTTCTAGAGAAAATGGCTTAAAAACCTATAAATAAGAATAGAAAAGATTGCTTAAAAAAGGTGATTCATTTTTCTTTATGGAAAACTGTTCAGACATGTTTTTATAATTTTGAAAGTGAAGCCATCTGTATCAACAACATGGTGATAATTTTAAATAGCTCACCTGTATGCACTGAGTAACATAGCTCTGTCTTCTTGGCCACCATCCTAGTCTTTTTTATGTAAAGATGTATTAAAATCAGGCCCAGAAGCTACTTAATTTTCTAATTACTGGTAGTATTCATGACCCATTCTATGAACCTGCCCCAGCATATGGGCATATAGACTGTCAAGCTCCAAAGTTGATTCTTGTGTGAAGTAGCAGGCTAACAGCTCTAGAAGCATTACACTCAAGATGTTTACATTTTTATACTAAATATGATGTCCCAACTATTACAGAAAATTGGAAATATGAGTTTAGGCAATAGGAATAAAATTAGTACTCTCTTGTCTTGGGTGGCATGAGCCACAATTACCATTTCAGTGAAAGGTCGTGTACAAATCTGAACCTACCCAATTCAACTAGCATATAGAACTTGATTAGTGATTGATTTCCTTGATTGAAAATTAAAATTAAACCAGCAGCAGCTTCTCATCCTTGATTTTTTTTTTTCATTCTGACCAGCTACACTCTCTGTAGAGTTCTCTTCTCTATACTAGTCTCAGAAAAATGTACTGCTTTTACCAGAACCTCTACACTGAAATCCTATCAAAGGCAGGAAGAAATGATTCAATATGAGCATATGCATACTCAAAAATTCTGTGTTAGTGTTGGTATCTTTCATTGAAAAAAATTCTGAGATTTCAAGGGGCCATGGGTGGATGACAGTTTGTAAAACTATTTTTATATCCACTATTGTTATCTCCACTAGCAGTCTTTTACAGACCATAGCTTGTCAAAACAATAAATCAAGATTGTAACTTACACAAACTCACACTGGTTGGAGACTGCTTCACTGTAGAATAATGCCTTTGCATAAAACATTCCTGTTGCACAATTCAAAACAGTAGATTATACTCACACTTTAAAAAAATAGATTATTTTTTCTGGTTGTGAGAGGTTTTACGAATATGTTTATAGGCAGAAATCAGCCATAAAAGACATAGGCTATAAAGCACTGGGAGCTATAGAACAGAAATTATTGTCCAAAGCACTTTCTGAACTTCAGAAAACGATAATAAAATTGTGAAAGTACTTGTCAGATTTGAAATGCAGTCTTAGCAAAGACTTTCTTTGCACTAACATGTTGTCAAAAGTACGTATTTAAACACTGAAAGTAAGGAGCTGCAGAAAAAGAGGATTTCTGAGAGTATATCAAACTCGAATAAAAGAGCATCCAGATGACAGTTTGCAAAATAATAATGTGATTTCAGGTACGCAATTCAACAGAAAATGACAAGTAACCTTCCAATCTTACACACAGCTAGCTACATTAGGGTCATAAATTACATTCAAGGTTGAGAGCCTGTGATGCAAGGGAAAAGAAAAATGTACTGATCACCCAATTTTATCCCTTGAGCATGGCCAAAATTTTACCCAGAAGTACATCCATTAAACATAAGTGGCTCCTATTACTGTGAGAGCCTTGTGATGGTGGAGTGATTCTATTTCTATATTATAAACAGGAAACTGAGCACAGGAACTAAAATGTCAGATGTTACAAAGTTGTTTCTACTTGCTTGAATAGCTCAGTATTTGCAAAACCACTGTCCTAGTCCTTTGCTAGAGTTACATGACTCTTCAGCCTTGTCTCCCTTCAGGGAGGCTTGGAGATCACAGCTCTATACTGAAAGGCAAAGAACTCTTGGAGAGTAAGGAATGGCCCACACCAAAACGCTCCTAACTCCCTCAGATGCCAGGAGTCCTGGCATCCAGTAAATAGCACAATACTACTCCAACTGTTTAAATGTTCCATCTTGAGTTGCAATTCAATAACAATGTTGCTAGGTCTCACCTATACCTTTCTCTCCTTCCTCCACCATAAAGTTACACCACCATAAAACTGCTGCAGGGAGCTCTGCAGCCCCTTTCAAATAGTTTTTTTTGAGTTGAACTGATGTTTTCTTGTCTGCTTAAAAAAGTATGAATGGCATGAATGGACACTGATCCTGGTTTTCAGATCAGGCATGTGGTAACATGAATTGATATAATGTAAGTGCTGCCAGGAAGTAAAGAGCAGTCATCCCCAGCAGGCCTGAGTATATCAAACCTCCACTTTGAACTTCCACAGAGCTTTTAGCCTGGACAGGCTATTCAATCATATAAACTGACATGCTGTATATCACAGTCCATTACAGTAACAAGGTTATCCTATTAGTTTAAGTGGCGATTGCTCTGGTTAGGCAAACCCCGCTGGAGACCAGAGTGCCTGCACCACACAAAGGAACAGGTACAGAGGAGTATGTTCTTATGTCCCAAACCTGTGTGTCCTGTAAGGGCATGCTCTCAAACCTCTGCCATGACAGAGGAACAAATCAGCAGGAGATAAGCCAAGATGACCCTTGCCACGAGGCAGATAAACATGTCTGGTCCTCCCTGTTTATAGAGTAGAAAGGAAAATGTCCCAAATGATCTCCAGTTCTGCTGAATGATCGATCACTGATCCTGGGATCAAAACAGTGAGCATCATCATGACATGATCATGTTTCCACAATTGCCTGACAATCTCCCACCATGCATCAGAGTACCAATTTGAGTTGTTTGCACATGCAAACAGAAGAAAATAACATGAAGCAGTTGAGTAGTTGAAAATAGCATGAAGAAGCCATCAGAGTGTATTCAGGTAGCTGTACACAAATTTTAAGACAAAAATCACTACTGTCACTGTGATGACCTGCAACTGTGACAGATCAGCTGAATGCAATATAAAACTTCTGTTGTTTCTGTGGCACATGAAAAAGGGAAATCAAGGAGCTCACAGTCTTAGTGTCTGGATGAGAAGGCAATCTTATTAAGGGAGAAGCCCAGCTTCTATGCCTATAAGGACTTATTATATCCTGAAAAATAGTCACACAGATCTTTCAAAAAAATCATTAAACTTAAAAACTACATGAGATCCATTTATGGAATAGTTGTTAAACTTCCCTCTACGCTACAATGAGCATAGAAAAATATCCAATAATTCACATGGGAGCTTTGACTGAAAATACATTTTATATGGCTGTAGTTTGGTTCAGTGAAACCTATGGGAAATTTGGCATGGCCAGTGACAAACTATATGTGAACCAAACTGATAAAATTTGTGGATGAATGCCGCCTGATCCAAGTGCAGTTACAAATTTGTCATATGACTCCCTGGTGGATGCTAGTATATCATCCCTACCTGAATTTGACACTGGAAGCTTTTCAGAGTGTTTTACAGTCTTAAAGTCAAAAACATCAAGCCAAATCTTGGTGTAAAGCTACTTGTTGTGAACAACTGCAGAGGGCTTGAGAAAGGGTGAGAGTGTACGACAGGAAAAGCTGAGAGCTGCTGCTCCAAGTTCTGTCGCAGCAAAGGATGGAAATGCCGCCCCAAGCAGTACTGCAGGTATATGAACAATAAATCATGACTACACTCACACCACAAATGGATGAGAATGTCTCTTCTTCACAAGAGGGATTTTGAACTGGAAGACCATGTTGAGATGGATGGCATCCAATGGGAGAGCACCTGGTCAAAACTGACCATAGTGGAATACGATTTAAAAAAGTTAAAACACAGGAAAAGATCAATTTCAGAACACTAGCTGAGCTGGCAGTGGAGCTTAGTAAGCTCTGTGATCCTGTCATACCAAGAGCCTACCTGCCAACACTTCATCTGGTTGTGTCAGCTGCAAACACGCTGCTGGTGTCTGCTGCAGCAGTACTTTGATCATGTGCAGATGGCAAGCAAATGTACCATGCAGATGATACAACAACTGCTCTTAGGTCTTCTGTAGTTTGATCTGGTTTTATGTGCATTATTTCTTAGGCTGATGTGACCTTTTCTGCTTCACACATATACTACGTTGGCATTTTAAGTGAGGGGAAAAACTCATCTGCATACTTTTTGGATCATGTACCCATTATTTGTTGGTGTTTTACTAAAAATGCTGGCAATTTTCCAGTTCATTAGGGATCATCTCAGATCTGACTCTGCTGGCAAGAAATAAAACTATTACGATATCAACAGTAAAATATTTAACCTAAATTAAAAAAAAAATCCCTACTGCTTACAAAATAGTAGCATAATAATTATGGTGCTGGCTGAAGCAATTTCTAGTTTTAGTGCATATGTACCTAAAGGAGAACTGTTCTATGTCTTTTATTCCACAGAAGCTGTCTTGGCCAATTAAGTTACTGATAGGTAAATGGTATGCAACATTTACTGTATTTGTCGTAAGTAAGGTATTAAAAACTTGAGGTCTCAGCAGAGAAAGCCCTAGGAGAGAAGCAGCACTGACTTCAAATTAGAAAATAATTTTTCCCCCAAGCAAAATTCATACTGATTATTTAAAACATATTTGCCATTTAAGGCAGAGGGTACTTTTAAGCAAGCATATTGTTCTAGATCAGCCAGCCTTCAGTCTTTCTGGCATGTGTGGGGACAGACATGATGGTTCCTTGTGCAATGCTGCTTTTCCAGCAGCATCACTTTGATGTGCATCCTGTTATGGGGAAAACAAAGGAAGGCTCTCACTGATGTGTGTAAGAACTGGGAAGCCTTTCCACCTGACAACTACTCAGATTATAAGAGATTTATAGGCTGCATTGTACTGTGTATTGTTCCTTGAGAAGCCATTTATCTGCCTGTGTCGTATGCTGGCAGGGCAAGGTGGGTATCAACTGCTGCCATGCTGAGTGGAACAGCAGTCCATGCAAAACCACCACATCTATTCTGCTCTGCACAAAACCTCCTCCTTCTAGAAAGCTTCCTATGAGAGATTCCTCTTCATAATCTCTCATATTTGCGACAAGATTCTACAAGATGCATTCTACAAACAGCAAATGTGAAACAACTGACAAGCAACCCTGGAGCTACGCTGGCAACAGAGAAGTTTTACTTTTACAAACTTTGGATGCTGAACCAAATTATACAATGATTACTCTCAGTAAGTGCCAAGAAACTACAACTGCCCAGAGGACCAAGAAGACTTAGAGCTATTGAAGATCTAGCAGCTCTGGAGTGTTATGTGATTGCACTAGCTTGCATCTATTTTGTGGAGTGGTGTAGCAGGACATCTTGCCCCTCAGAAGAGCTTATCTGTGTCTTGTTAGCTGGTGATATAACTCAGGGCATCTCACCCTTCTCAAGAGCTTGCTAACTGGTGAAATAACTCAATCAAGACAGCTTGTCTTACAGTGACTTTTTTTGATGCCATGAAAGTAATGGTTCCAGCTGTTAATAGGTATCTTGCTGTGGAAGTGAGATCTGGAAAGATAAGCTGAATTTCTGACTTACAGTTCACTTTACAAACTATAAAAGCTACACCAAACTTTCACAAAGCAGAAGTCTTCTTCATGTTCCCTGGAAATGTGGGAGGCTTTCTCCCCAAAGGTGGGATGCCTACTTTACAGTTACTCTTTTAGGAGCTGAGTGAAAGGACTCTGTACACTATTGTTATTTTGGTGGTAAATTACATTGACTCCTAATCTATACTAGTTCTTTGCTAGCTTTAATATAAGTACCTTGATATCGAGCACTGTTTTAAGTAATCTAATAGTTCTCTTTGTTTTATACTGTGTAATAATTAAAAGTCTTTTCTCTGTTATAATTTATCTATTCAATAAATAACTCATTTTATAATAAACCTGATCTGCCATCCTTATAACTTGCAGGCTGGAGTGATGTTAGGTGCAGGCCATACTAAATTTAAACTGCTGCCAAAAATCCGAGGCTAAGGCAGGGCTTGCCTGAATCTCCCACCTGATCAGTAACAAGTGCTCACACCACCTGATCAGTAACAAGTGCTCACATTGGCACCTGACGCAAATACTTACGCTAATGCAAGATGAACGGCCTGAATGGAGATAAGTAAAAAGGAACAAGTAGAATAATGAAAATAAGCCTACAAATGTCACAGTTACCTACTCCTCCCTCCTGGTCATTTCCTGGATATTGGGGTCAGAGACACAGTTCTTCTGTTGCTATTGTTTCCAGGTTTGGCTTTTGGAAGGGGAGTATGCTGAGGTTTCAAACTGGGTTCAGCCAGGGCTAATGAGTGTCAGAACCTGCTCCACTGGCAGCCCTGCTGGGATGTGCCTGTGTGAGAGACCTGAGATTTTCTCACACTAGAACCATGTCTGTCTGTCTGTCCTTTCTCTTTTAATAAGGATTAATCCAAGCTGATCCTCACATGAGAATAATTGTAAGAAAAAATTATAAAAAAGGATGTACCTTTGTGAAAAGAAGATAATTTCTGTGAATGAGCTGATCTCTACAATACTGGGATCAGAGGCTGTCTTATTTAAAACTATTTACAAATCATCTTGACAGTGTTCAGGTTTGACAGCTCTGTGTTTCAGCTACAGCCCTGCACATACAGCAGCCATATAACCAGTTATAAACAAAGCATCTGCTGCACATAACACGGACTCAACTGCCAATGCATATATTGCATCAACCTCCAGAAAATAAAACAATAAATGAAGTTTCTGTGAAATAAACAGAATACCTGTCATAGCAATCACTTCTTGTCTGATGCCAATACTTAACTACAAGTATGTGCCTGTCTCTTATGTACAGTCACTGAGGCAGGTTGTGTTTCCAGGCATAGCTTGTGAATTCTGCAAATTGTCGCCCTAATGTTTTTCCTAGCTTTCAGCTTTTATAAACCTGTTTACCTTTCATTAGCAGAAAGTGGCCTACATGAAAATGTCTGGGCTTGGATTCCACTACAGTTACATTTCTTGCTTGCTCTTCTTCATGTTCCCACAGTCCCCTTTATGGCTACTTACTCAAAGGGGTCGCTGGGATCAGCTCTCTGGAGCTCTGGAGGAATCGGTATTCTTTTGTAGTACATTTCCCAGTCAAAAGCTCCTCGCATGGCATCCCCCGCCTGCGCCTCGTAGCCAAAGTGATTGTGGTCAATGACATCGATCATAGGACACACGATGGTTTTGTGGTTAAGTGCAATCTGGTCTGAAAAATGAAAGTAGAAAATAGGAAACGGCATGTCTAGTCAAGCCATCTATCATATTACTGCAAAGTGAATCCTGCAGGTTCCTGATGTTTGTAGATTGTTTGCTTTGTGCCCCATGGCCCCCCAATAATTTCATTTTTCAAATCTGTATCAAACCTTTATTTAAAGGAGAATTAATGCAGTTGGGCAATGATTAGAAGTATTTATGGTTCTTTAATGGGAAGCACAGGAGTCCAGTTATTGCTACTCTGAGCTGTCCCCAATCTGTCAGCTATGGAACAAGCCAGCAAGCAAATGGTAAAAATACTCCTTCATCTATGGGAAGTGTGTATGGGAGGCCCCTGTAAGAGAGATTTATTCCTAAATGTGAATCTTGGCCCTTGCAACTATTCAGTCACTGTTCCTGTGGCTGTAGTGTGCATCAGCTTTGAAATCAAATGCTCCAAATTAAAGGCAAACTCAAACACAAAGAGCAAAACAGCGTTTGCGTTCTTTTTTTTGTACTAATCTTTGAGTTATAAAGAAGGCTTGACAGTATTATTCTTAGCTGCTTTCTAAAGAAAGGAGTTTAGTTTTACTTTAAAAAAAAAATAGAACTGTGAGACTAAATCAAATTCTCATCACTAGAATAAGCTCAGCTGGGCCTGAGTCTGCTTTGGTGAATCCTATTGCTTAATCCTATAGAACTTCTCTGAAAAGAAAGACAAGTAAAGAAGATAGGCCAACATCAGGAACTAGGCAGAAGAATAATGGTTTGAAATGAGGAAGTACAGAGAAAACCTGTATCTGTGTTGACATGAAAGCACAGTAAAAAACTGCCTATGAACCCTTAAAAAAACCCTAAAATCTTAAAATTCCAAGTAAAATAAAGCTTTTTCCCTGAATGGCAGCTTAGATACTTCACATTATTTAGTACATTTTAGGGCCCATGTGGAAAACTTGTTTTTTTGGGTTGTTTTGTTTTTGTTGCTTACATTTCACTGATGATAATACCCTAAAAATAGTCAGAGGGCTAAAGGGTGGATTGAACACTTATATAGGAAGGCAGGTCATACTGGTATAATGATTAATAATACAGATTCTGCTTCTGAGGGACTGGAGTTAAGAAAAAAATATTATTTTCACAAAACATCTGGGTCTTTATATTTATTCTCAGAAGTTTAAGTTTAGAAACACTATCCAAATCAGAGATCAATACTGCTAGTGAGAAATTACTGTGACTGGAAGTTCAGCACGTTTTTACATCCTTATCCTTTAATAGTGAAATAAATTTAAAACACAGGCTCTGACAAAATTCTAGGAAACTCATCTCAGAGATAATGGCTGCATTACTGTTGCTATTGCCAAATATAATTACATTCACTGGCACATTGTATAGTGTTATCTGTGATCATTATATAAAGTCACTTTTACATAATCTCTTTCCTGTGATGGCCCTCTGGATAGTTATAGAGCTTCTAACAATCTGCCTCTGACCCCCACTCCCCCCTCCTTCTAAATTGGAGTAGAGAAACTAAATGGGATTGATTTGTCTGGAGCAAGTCAAAGGTAGACTCATAATGCTTTAGCAACATTCTCTTCATCTTTAAGAGCTGCTGCCTTTAAATACACTGAAGGATTTCAGTGCAGATACACGTGCAGAGACAGTCAGGGGGAAATTTATTTGAGCAATGCTCAAGCTGAATCCCAGTCTTCATTTCTGCAACTCTCAAGAATTCTGCAAGTATGATGATGCTTACCTGCCTGTTTTAGTATGTTTAAGAACTTACTTCTCAGCCTCCAAAACATTTTAGAGATAAGGAACCACAGGAAAATCTTGACTTTTGATGAAACCAGGGTGTTTGTAGTTGTGCACACCAAAAGACAAATTAACCAAACTTGCAGCCTTGATGTTTCCTTCAGTACGTTTAAAATGATGAAGTTTACGTACATACAACTTAGGCTTAAATGTAGGCCCAGTATGAATTTAGGAAACAGAAAGAAAAGGCTGTAGGGCTGACTTACTTTTCTCAAGTGTGGTGGTATCACATATAGGCAAACATGCTGCTGCCTTTATCAGCCACTGCTCTTTCCTCCACCTGTTCCTAATGCCAGACACTGAGAACCACAGCTGAAATGCTTTACAGTTTCTCTTCCATTGCCTTTACTCCTCATCCCCTTACAGATTCCTACTGGTCTGAATATATCCATGCATTATTTCACTGCATACATGCTTCAGTTAAAGGGAAGAACAGATGAGCATCACTGTACATGCAAAAATCTTGCAGATTTGAGGGAAAGCCTGGGAACAAGAGGGGGCATTGCTCAGAGCTTTCTCCCAAGAAATTTTAACCAATACATACATGCATATTTGAATTCAGCACTTTTAGGATCAAGCAGAGTAAGCACATATGGCAATAAACAGAAGTTTTCAATATTGGATGAGCTACTATCTCGAATATAGGTTTTATCTCTATGAGAAACAGGCACCCTTTTAATTTCAAGCACACTTTTCAAACTGGACTGGCCAAAGTAACAATGTCAAATTGCCAAATGTCTTATTTTTGCAATTTTTCAACGCAAATATTTTTATTGTTGTACTTAAGTACATGATTACAGATAGTGACAACATTTGAGAGACTCAGCAACTGAGTTGCCAGAAATAGTTGTGCCCTCAGTTTCTCCACTGTCAAGCAATATCTCATTATGCACGTTGTGAAGATGGATAACAAGCAGGTGTTTTGATAACTTGCTAAGCACAATCTGAACATGATATATTTTTAATTCTTAGTCAGGAAAGGAATCTGTTTTAACAAACCCTGCTTCTGGTAGCCCATGTCACTACTGATCTACTGTCCATCTCTCCTCTTACTGCTCCTGCAGAAACATCAGCAGAAGGAAATATATGCCCGCACCTTTCTGGTTTGCCACTCAAGTTTCTCACCTGCAGTAACTGTGTAACTGTGACTTACACTGCACTAAACTGTCAACTGCTGAGTCCAAACCACATTTCCTTCTGCTGAGGAGTGACAACAAACAGCTGTGTTTGCCAACCTTTTTACATCACTACAGCTGCCTACTCAGTGACCATCAGTCAAAACTCTCTAGTATCTCAGACTGTCTAACCTAAGCTTAAGAGCCCATTTAAGTAAAAAATAAAATAAACAAAGCTTAAAGAAAATAAAGGCATTTAACACCTATTTTTAAGGAAACAAAACAAAGTAACTGAAAATAACTGTGGCTCAGCTCCACAAAGCCATTTAGATATCCTAAGAGTACTGAAATAACTCAGTCCTCATTTGGTCTGAAAGCTGAAAAGATAAGTTAGATACTTAAAGAGCTTTGAGAACCATCTTTAAGTGATTGCTCTTGGTTTCTCAAACCCCTTTCCCAATCTATAACTTTCAAGGTCTTATTTGGAGACCTGGTTTGGAACAGTGGAAACCGTCGCTCCTCTCAGCAAAGACAGTCCAGAGCAGGACTGAACTGTGTCCTTGTTGAGGATGTTTCACTACACATGCTAGATACAATCAGAGCTAAAACAGGGCAGCTCCAAAGCAATAAACACTCAAAAAAACCCAACATGTCCTCTGTTGTGGTTTCCCTGAACGACTTTCAGTCACATTTAGTGCTGAGTGAATCACAAAATATAACTGCAGATAAACACTTGAAAATATGCATTAACTTCACAAGTATTAGCAGCCAGGTGTCATCTGATTTCAGTATAGTAAATATTTGTTATCTAAAGTTTATAAGAAAATTCTCTCATTCCTTTAGAGAAACAGGGCACAGGGAAAATAGACTAGATGTGTGTCCGTTTTCTATTTGTCCTTTACGTAATGCTCTACTTTTGCTTTCCAAATAAAACAGATTTGATTCTGGGCTTCAGTGTTCCTCAAGACTCATTTCTAGGTCCTCTGGTTGGTTGGTTGGTTATCTACAGGTATTCTACTATATGTGGAATGAGAAGGATTTATTCCTCTTGAGAACTGAGGGTCACTGATGCAGTTGTTCTCATTTTTCCAGTTTTCTGGTTTGAGGTTGAGGGTTCAATACCCAACTGCAATCTAGCTGCAATTATGAATCCTTTGTCACCATTCTATTTAGTTTTTGTTTTTCACAGTGTGAAATCTAGCTAGATGTATGGAATGGATTATCTCTTGTGAGATCACACAGGCTAAGGGATCAGGCCCAGCCAGAATGGGCTTATGGAAGTCTGGTCCTGCCTGACAAACATGATCTTCTAAAAGCAGGTAACCTGCCTAGTGGATGCGGGGAAAGGCTATGGATATTGTCTACCTGGACTTCAGTAAAGCCTTTGTACTATCTCTCACAGCATTCTCCTGAAGAAACTGGCAGCTTAATAAGGTGCACTCTTCACTGGATAAAAAAGTGGCTGGATGGCCAGCCCAGAGAGTCGTGGTGAATGAAGTTAAATCCAGCTGGTGGAAGACTGGAAGTGTTGTTCCCCAAGGAATCAGTACTGCGCCGGTACTTTTTAACATCTTTATCAATGATCTAGACGAGGGGATCAAGTGCACCCTCAGTCAGGTTGCAGATGACACTGAGTTGGATGGGGGTGTCAATCTGCTGGAGGGCAGGAAGGTTCTACAGAGGGATCTAGACAAACTGGATTAAGAACTGAGGTCCTTGGATTATAACAACCCCATGCAGCACCACAGGCCTACAGATGCACATCTGGGAAGCTGCCGAGAGGAAAAGGAACTGGGGGTGCTGGTTGACAGTGGATGAACATGAGCCAGCTGTGTCCAAGAGGCCAAGAAGGCCAATGGCATCCTGGGCTTTGTCAGCAATAGTGTGGCCAGCAGGAGCAGGGCAGGGATTATCTCTCTGTACTCAGCACTGGTGAGGCTGCACCTCAAATCCTGTGATCAGTTCTGGGGCCCTATATACAGGAAGGAAACTGAGGGGCCGGAGTGTGTCCAGAGAAGGCAATGGAGCTGGTGAAGGGTCTGGAGCTCTAGTCCTATGGGGAACAACTGACAGAGCTGGGGTTGTTCAGCCTGGAGAAAAAGAGGCTCAGGGAAGACCTTATTGTTCTCTACAACTGCTTGAAAGCAGGTTGGGGTGAGGTGGGGGCTGGTTAGGACAAGGGGAACTGGCCTCAGTTGTTGCAGATGTTGTGATTGAGGGCAAGAGGGTAACAAGGGGAACAACTGTATGCATGATTTTATATGGAAGCTAGGAAGGATTAAAATTTGGAATTTTTTGCATTATCTTACTATAGATCTGAAGAGAAATTAATTAATTGTATTTTTCTTGATGTCTACTGATAGCTCATTAGAAGAACAGCACATGTTGCTGCAAATGCTTTATCAGCTTACTGTGTGGCCCAAGAGTCCTAAAAACAGAATTAAAGGAACAATAACCATTAATTAGTGAAACCATAACCTTCTGTGTATTTACAGCAGACTTTTTAAATGAATACAAATTTCTTTATTAGGTAACTCAGAAATTTTCTTTAGTTATGGTAGCAAAAAGCACTTGCTTTGCAAAGCATATATATTTTGTATGTAGTCAGGTGTGTAGAAAAGAGAATATTGTTTCCTGAAGTGAAATCCTAGACTACAACAATTGATTCTTTCCATTCCTTTAACTAATGGAGCTTTGCTGGCTGCAGCTGGAATCCAGCAAAGTAGTCAATAGCAAATCATTCTCTCTGAGCTTCCCATTGTGAATGCTACTGCTATTAGATTTAACACTGAGCCCTTGGATATATTTACAACAAAAACTGTTTTAATGCAATGTGGAAAACTAGGAAGAAGTACAATACCTTCATAATAAACCTTTTCAGGTGTATAGTAAAGACATAGCATTATACTAGATAGAGCAGTGCATTTAGTAGTAGCAATAATATAATTGTAACTATTATAAGCTAAAGCAATACTGCAAGATTTTATAAATTCTTTAGTCTTAGGAAACAAAATGCAGCTGCTCACATTTTTTGGAGTTCTCTCTCATACTGACACTTCACACAGATCAGAACTGCAGCAGAACTCCAAACACTTTGAGACAGTGTATGTCGTGCTTACTGTGGGACACAACTTCAATTGTTGGTTATATTCTGATTCGATGTCTGATGAACGTTCATGCACTTACTAAGCAAGGGTGGCAGCCAGTTCACGTTGACTTCACAGTGGGAATCCAGGAATGTCAAGACTTCTCCTCTGGCCAGCGAGGCTCCCAGCAGCCTGGTCCGAATAAGCCCTTCCCGTTTCTTGGTACGCACAATCCTCACTTTGGCAAAGCGGACCATGTACTCCTCCAGCTTCTCTTTTAAATGCTCTAGAAAGAAGGGTAAAAAAAGCGTCAGTGGTGCCAGGCCTGGAGGAGACAGCAGAAGGACAGGTTGGTGTACAACCTGCAAACTGCTTATATACTTCCATCTCTGGTCACTTCAAGTCCTCCAAAACTCTGCCACAAATCCTCCTGAGATGGTTCAGAAAGTGCAAATATTCTCTCTTTTATCACACAGAGGAAGACACTGACACTCTGCTGCAGTTGCTACTGGCAACCTGCCATCTACAATATAATGGCCAAAATAGCTGCAGGATATTCATCCATTTTCTGGCTCCTGCAGCCCAGGGCCATATAAACATTCTGGTGTATCATTTTATAAACAGTGTCCTTTCCAAGTCAGTTTACTATATTATCTTATTATGAAGAACTATGCATGGAAATAAATTTAAAAATAAAACTAGCACAATGAGATTGTTTTATAATGTGAAGAGAAACAGACATGAAGAAAGATCTTAATAGTTAGATACCAGCATGAAGCACACAGACAGCTGACTTCCTAATAAAATTAGGCTGCAAATGTAGAGTAGTTGATAGGTTCTCTGATCTGCAAAATCTGGTTCTGTTTGTATCACAAAATATCATCTTTGGGAACATCTTTTCTTCTGACAAGAAACGCACACTAAGAATCATAAAAAAAACCCAATGACAAAAAAGACACCCTGGAGTTTCGCCTCTTCCTAAATGCATCCAAAACACAAGTTCTGATCTTTTGTCTTTGCTATAACACCTCAGCTTGCCACTCATTACTTTGGAAAAATATTATAATTTCATTCATCAGGGGAAAAGGGAGAAAAAAGCTTAGTCTTTAATAATTAAAACCATTGATAAGTTACATTTAGTGATGCTAAGGGTTGTAAGCTAACTCTCACAGAAATGGTTTTGTCAGGTTATGCTTGTTTCTGATATCAGCTACTAATTCTTTGGACTTTCATGGACAACACCAGCCTTGTTCCTGTTCTTCCATCATTACAAAAGTTTCAATAAGTTTGCTGTAGACTAGCCAGAAGGATTTCCATTCAGCACTATCCTGGAGCAAATAATGCTGACACACAAATTTAAGGCAATGAGCACAGACAATACAGGATGTTGTGCAAAACCAAAATCAAGCTCCAGTGAAATAGAGCTTCCTGCATATGTTTCTTTTCATCTTGTTTATTTCCTAGGTGAAAAACACATATGACTTTCCAAAGCTACCTGCAGGTTAGGAAGAAGTAGAATACTGATGTGTATTTAGTGGAAGAGTACTACATGAGATGGTCCACACTGAGAAATCCTCATGCACACTGGCACAGAAGAGGGGCTGGGAACATCACACTGCAATGATTACAGAACAGGTTGGGGCTTCTGGGAGGAGAAATTCAACACTCTGGAGACATCCTGAGTCAAGAGAGAGGTTTGTGCTCATAGTACTGACAGAGAATTATTAGGTCAAGTGAGGAAAGCCAAGTCTGAGACAAAACCAAAAAAATCCTAAATAAGAAGGAAAGACTCCCTTTTTCTGTCCCATTTCACTATTTACATATTCAATAAAATCCCAAGAGTAACAACATCAAGAGATGTTCTGCATCTTGAATGGCAGGTTTTGTATGACCAAACATATTCACAGGACAAGGCCTGTGTGCTACTCTGACTCATTTTAGCTACCAGCTACAATTCAGTTTTGTGACTGAACTGAGGTTTATTCAAGCCCTGGATCATTTTGTGCCCACAGGCAAGACTGTTTAAAGTGTATATTTATTGAACTGTTTTTTTGTTTTTATGAGCTCCATTGAGTCTATTCCCATAGTGCAGGAATATAGAAGAAGGGAAATAGACCTTAAAAACAAAGATACGAAGACCTTGCAGGTGATATAAGAAAGCCTATTAGGGCTGTCAGTCTGGATTTTTTTCTATATTGTAAATTGTATCCTCTAATAGCCATGAAAAATGAAAAAGCTCCAAAGTGACAGGTTATTACATATTTCCAAAGTAAATCAAATCCAATCAGTTAGGTACCATAGATCCTGTTAGTCCTCAGATACCAGAAATTTCCTGTAGTTCTCGAAGGTCACCTAACCCTTCTCCTTTTCCACCACAAGTCTTCAGTTTGTTTGCACTGAACAGTTCATAGGGACCCAGCACCAAGAACAGGACCACACTGCACATTGCTCACACAAGCACTAAAAAGAATCGGGTTGCTCAGCCAGAACACGCCTCTCCAACTCTAGAAGCAATCACTAAATGCCTTGGCTGGAGTACAAATCCCCCAACATCATTGCCTACCCTCAGAGATGGGTTCACTGATGAGACTCTACTTGGCCAGAGGAGTGGACCAGCTACCACACAGCTCTGAATCTCATTATGTATCAGAGACAATTGCTTTACTCTTCTTTGCTTCTTGGCAGTTTCCCTCTTTGCAGGTGAAGGCGGCTACCATGAAAGCACCTAAACGCTCTGATGGAGAGAATCAGGAGCTTTACTTGGACAATCCAAATTAATTGTGATGTTGGTAGGCTCTCTGGTGCCTGTGGCACATGTGAGATGGGCCTTTGAACATGGCCACCCCTGATGTTTAAATGAACTGGTACAAATGCACCCTTTTCCTGCATTCTGATTGTTATCACTTGTCTTGAGCCAAATTAATTCACTGAAATTCAGTCTCATATAAAGGAATTGATTTCATTCCTTCCACATCTTTCAGTGAGCAAATTCTGAAAGCTGAGTGCTTCTCTTCTCAGGAAAACACTTCAGGGAGATAGGTTGTAAACTATCAAATTATGATACATTCTTTTCTGTTCTTATACCAAGTGCTAAATAACAATAGAGTTGAATAATATGAATAGTATGATTTGATTGTCATTAGCTGTATTGGAGCTTGAAATCTATTAAATCAATGGTGGTTCATACTGTTTTTTCATTGCTTCAGATTCCTTGCAAACTCAGGAAAAAGGTCTCTCAAATTTTAAATCTTCTATTTTCTTTGGCAAGGATAATATCTGAAATTCTGTGGAACAAACAAAAGCTCTGCACCATCTTCCTCCCTCTCTCTCAGACAGCTCTTCACACATTTTAGACAGCATGTCACCTAATTTGTGACGAGCTGCATTAAAACATCCTGCACTTCTTTTGCTGCCAGAATTGCATATCCCAAAATTATTTTCATCTACTCAATTAGGCCCATGACTGAATGATTTTATTGTTTTCTCCTTGTTGCTTAAGGAACAAGTCACAAAACAGCAGAAACACACAAATAAAATTTGCACATCTTCTATACACAGAATTCTAAATATACCCTCATTTAGACATATCTGGACGTAGTAAGGAAGAAAACAAAAGTAATAACTCGTGAATTTTGTAGAGCTTATTTAGACAAGTGACATTAAAAGATCAGGTCTACATACAAACCAAAGTATACGGATTATCAGAGACATGTGAAGTATCTAAATTTCATAAACCAGTTACATGTTAGCAATATCCTAGCAGTAAGTCACACTATAGTCAAATAGAGGCCTGCAACAATACCTACTGTATCTTTAGTTTTGAGATATGGCAAGGAAGGTGATTTAGAATTCATTTGGGAAAAAATTCTCAATAACTACAAATAACTATAAAAACATCGCAAAGGATTTAAGTTCAATGATCAACTCCAATATGGTTCTGAGAATGAAAATATCTTAAGGTAAAGGAAACAAATTCCCTTTTGGACACATAAGTAATGATTTTTTAAACTCAAACCATTACAAAAGTGCTCTCACACTGTAATTTGTCCCACAATGTCTTTTGGCATGATCTGTTTCAAATTTTACCAATCTCTAAAAGCAAAAAGAAACCCCAAAAAACCCACAGAGTAACAGCCAGAGACAGTAGAATGGTAGTAGTTTTAAAGAAAACAGTAGTATTTTTTACCATGTGTATAAATAGTAAAAAGATACCTTCCATTTTGAACCACATTTTTGAGTAACACATAGTCTCAGTGTTCGTGATTACTAACAAATTTAGATTTTTAAAATCTTGTATTTTGCCAAATCTATTAGAATAAACTCCCCCTTTTCACAGAACTCCATAAATCTCCCTCACAGAAGAGAACATCAAATATTTTATTTCCTACAGTACAACAGCATTTTCTCACAGATCCCAACTATTGTGTTGCTAATACCATCTCCAGAAGAAGCACCATACACAAACCCTGTATGTTACACATATACATTTACAACTAAGCAAACTCAAGTGCACAAATAAACATGCATGAATCAATGTCAGCACAAAACTGTAATTCTAGAGAAATTATTTGAAAGAAATTATAATGCAGTGTGTAAAACAGAAAGCAACCTGTAATAAAAGGACATTTACCAGAGGACAACACATTCTGCCCATTCATTACCAAAGGAAACCATTTGAACAGATTTGCCATGACAGTAAAACAGGGAGGTAGGATGGTTTAATTTATATTCTGTAGTATTATAAAAATTCCACTTTCAGAGCTGGGCATGAGAGAGAAGCCAGTATTTAAATTCTACAGTAAGCTATAAATGGTACCTTTTTGCATATAAAAAAGCCAAAGCCCCATTTATTAGATGTGGGCAGCAAACATTTAATTCCTAATTTAAAAGAAAGTCCATGATACTTTTCTTTACAGTGCTGATCAAATGAATCCTGAATCATAAGTTTGACACATGCCAGGCACCTGCTAGGGCAAGAGCTGGCACAAGTGGTGACAAATAAAGAATAATGCATGGGCAGGCTGTTTCCAGGCTGTCACTGCTCTGACAAGTGATGATAAAGGGAAGCATTATGTCTCTTCTCGTGACAGCCTGTAAACAAATTCTCCATTGTAATTGTTCTGTATGGGCCTCTGTCTTCATTTAAAGTCTGGAGAAGTTTTTCTAAAATAATAGCAGAGACACAATTGCTTAGTCATATAATTAAAGATCTATTCAAGCAGAGTACCCATTTACCTAATTTGGTGCCCAGAAATAAATTGGAAACCAGGGTTCTGTCTTTGTCAGGAAAAAAAATCACATAGTAAAAAGCAGAACTGAAATTATTTTCTCATGTTGGGATGCATACAGAGATATTTCATCATCACATTAGTACCTATGTTACCAAGTGACAAGAAAGGTTCCTCGAGGGTTATTGAGAATGCAGAAAGGGAGACTGAAAAGATTACATGAAAGCTAGAGCTGATCTTCAGGGATGTGTTTGACTGCAGTAGGGACCATGAAAAGGGAAGGAAAATACAAAGAAAATAAAGTGTTTTGTTAAGCCCCACTTCTGTCCAGCCAGGCAAGTCCACACCAAATCTTTACCCGCAACAGAGCCCCTCTCCATATTTCTAGCACCTCAAATTTCTGCTCAAAAATACTAATAATTTCTGTTAAGGATCACTGACCGGCAAATTATCAAATAATTAAGAGCAGCAACAGAGTCTGCTAAACGCCTGGATAAACAATTTGAACTAAATCTGTTTATTTCTAACCTGAATTGACTGAGAGGTATGTAATTCCATGCTCTGCCATTCCCAACATGAACCATATGAAAATAGTCCTGAATAACAGACAGTAAATAGAAAAAGTATATTGGCCTCTCCTGTTACCTCAGCACAGGCATATGAGAGCAAACAATGTGGCCAAAACTACAGTAGTCTGTGCCTTAGGTCAGTAAAACAATACCCAAACGACTATTTCTCTTGGTGAAAATTAAAGCAGTAAAATGGCTATTTTGCTTTGCAACAGCCCCAAGGCCAGCTCAAGAAGATTTTTCTCTATCTTTTTTACTCTGTGGCCAGCAACACAGGGCTTTGTGCCAATATGCACAGACAAACCAAAGTACACTTATGCACCCTCCATGGCTCTCAGTGAGAAGAACCTCCATCACCTCATTACATCCCCTTCTGCAAGACAAGATTATCTTCCCAGGTAAAATTAGCAAATTTTCCTGAAGCAAAATTAGCAAAAATTCCTGAAGCCTTGAGCATACTTTCCCCAGAACAGCTTAATCTTTTGATGAGTGACTGAAGCTTGACAGAAAATACATAAAGGAAACTGAGTGATTTATGGTTATTCAGTTATTCCTTGTTTTCTGCTGCAATTGACAAAATTGCCCCCCCCAGTGCATTGCCATTCTTTTTACTTTCTCTGCCTGTATGTCTGTTACCATAAAAGCATTTCAATCTGAACAGAGAATACAAGGTGAGCCTACGATTTTGGGTACATTACACTCCTTTCTTCTAGTTTGCCTTTAAATTTCTTATTTGCAGAATGTTGATTGGAGGTGCTGGTTAAACACAGAATGGTTGCAGAGTCTGTACCAGGTCAGCTGCCACTTTTCATAGCCAAGGCAAAGTTAACAAGAAGGACAAGTGTCCTGGTTATAACTCTGGATAAACTAATCCACTGCTGCACTACCCCTCTTGTGAATAAGTCTTTTGTAAAGTCCAAACTGAATCTTCCAAGCTACATCCTGGGGTTGTTGCCTCTTATTATACCATCTGCTAGTATCAGGAATTTAGTTTTGTCATCTCTGCAATGCCTGTTCAAGTTACTGTGGACAGATGTTAGATCACCATTTAGCTGCTGCTTTTCCAGACTAAACAAGTCCAGATTTGTCAGCCTGTTCTTAAAGGTCACATACTTTTGGCCCATGACAGTCATGCCAGTCCTCAGTTAAGTTGACTCCAGCTCTAGTCCTTGAACTGCAGAGCCCAAAATTGGATACAGAATTACAGCTCTGTGCAGAACCAATGTTGTAAAAAGTGTAATTTAATTTTATCTGCTTACTCTCATCCTAGAGATGAGTCCAATCCAGCTTGCCTTCCTGGTGATACAAGGCCAATCCTTACTCCTATTCACTTGGCATCCACTATGACCTTTGCAGGTCCTTCCATCACACCAGCTAGCCAGTTTGCATCTTTACTGGTACATGGAGTTATTCACCTAGGTGCAGAATCTATCACTCCTTATTGAACTTAATGAGATTTCTTTTGCATGATCCTTGAGCTCCCTATGTTATTTGATGTGCCAGTCACTTTCTCCATTTTTGTATCATTCACATATTTGCTGAGGGCACACTGTCTCATCCTGCAAGTTATCAGTGGCTAACACTGACCTCAGTATTTACCTAAGCTATTCTACCAATTAGTCCTAACTAAGGAAATCTGGAGGAAGGATGGGGAAGTTTTAAGCCAAACACATTTTAGCATCTGATCTGAGCCATTCCAGAAAACAAGAAGCTCCAGAAGCAGACAGGTACTGTGGAAACTATTGGATATGGTACATTCTGATAAAGACTGATAAATAAGAGAAAAATTCATAGCTACTTAATAGCAATTGGCTAAGAGCCATCTTATTTTAGCACTAGATAACCCATTCTTTCAAAAAAGTTTTGCACACCAAAGACTTAGATCACCTGAGATCACCATGTACTTATTGCTGATGTGGGAGTAGCACTGCTTACAGAGACACTTGTGCGAAACTAACTCAGAAACTTGTTTTTGCTGTGATGTTTGGGCTAACTGGCTAGTCAAGCTAAAATGCAATCTCTTTTTCCTGATATTAATAATGAGTCAAGCTAAAATACAGGGGTTTTTTTCTGATGTTAATGACTCAAAGTCCTTGTATGATATACTGCAAAGCTGTGGAGAGTATCTTGAATGTGCAATAGTTCTGTTCATTCCTTGCATTTCAATGACTATGAACTCCCAGATGGCAACCTCATTTTGATGTTCAATTTCAACTACAGCCTGTTAAAGTTGAAAGAATCTCCAAACTCCGTAGTAAATGCACATTTTTTTGCCTCAACCTGAAAAGGTCAGCAGTACTAAGAGCAAGAGGCTGAGCAGAGCAGATGAATACAGCTTGATTTCATTCAGGATAGACTTAAGGTAAACTTCTCTGAACATACCTATTTTGTTGTGCATAGGCTTTCATATAGTCATGAAAGGAATGATGGGGACTGCAGAATCTGTGAAGCAAGCTGGATTTGCTGAGAATTCTCCAATATAGCTCCATTCAATAGAGACATGCAGAGATCCTGGTACCTCTTTGTTCCACTTCCCTGGGCCCAGATAATTATGACTTACCAGTCATTCTGTCACCAGCAGAGAAGTGTCTTTGTCAACAAGATGAGTGTTCAGGTAATTGAACACCTAGATATTAGGTGTGGTGACTGCTTACACAGATATCACTGAAGCATCATTAAACTCCTGAAGTACTTTTTCATTCTAGATTTTTGAACAGGAAAAGGAGTGAAACACTTCATTTTTAGGTTGCAGTAATGCAGCGCAGCAAGTTGAACCACCTCATAAGCAGCTAGGGCTGGCTTGATAGTTTTTTGGTAGTACTGACACAGCTCCAAGGTTTTCTTCCTTATAAGAAAACAATGAAAGATTTTTAAATGGATTTATTCCAACTGCCAGTTGCTTGAGGTAGTTCCTGAAACTTTCAATGGCCCTGTAGTATGGTAGCATGGGCCTTTCCTACAGCTGAAAGCAGACCCCTTCATTTGCAGAACATTTTGCTCCCTGGAATAGCTTTACCACAAGAGCAGCATGGCTGATGGAATAAACTTCAACCAAAGTGGGAAGAACTTCTTCCTAGTATTATCTTGGTAGCCCTGAACTTCACATGACCCATACAAGTGTGCTCACGGACACACTGCTCACACAGGTGATGAAAAGGAAGGGAAAGGAGGTTGCAAAAGCTTTTTAAATGGACATTTTTTATAACAGAGACTTTACTGTGGATGCACAGACTTGTTTTGGCACTTTCTTACACTCCTAATTCAACAAATGTTACTGTTGCTACAGCATGAACAAGAATTTGGACAACTGGATGACCTATCAGGGAAACTATTTCAGTATACAGCAAGAAAATGCAGAAATGTACAGCCTTTATAGGTCATTCTCTGAACACAATTACATAGCACAGACCTGTCAAAAGAGTGACCTTGCTGCATTAAATTTTGATTATTTTTAACAGGTCTGTTTACTATAGAGGTATTTATACAGTAACTCGTCCCCAAGGGAAGGATATTGTGAGGTTTCTTCCAGGTTGCAAGGGCAATTAGAAGGTTATTTGGAATTGAAACCACGAAAGAGAAACTTTCCTTGAGATCAATACATAACTCACAAATGGTATCCTCTTTCTTTCACAGTCACAATTTTGCATCCTGACAATATTGATTCTTAAAAATTGTAAAGGATGACCTGTCAAGCAGCACTTCCTTTTATAGTGTATTTTTAACACTGCAAACAGCCTTGCAGATTTTGAGACCTGTTTTCAGAGTGACATTTTCTCTGTTTTGCCT
This sequence comes from Zosterops lateralis, assembly GCF_965231275.1. Taxonomy (NCBI): domain Eukaryota; kingdom Metazoa; phylum Chordata; class Aves; order Passeriformes; family Zosteropidae; genus Zosterops; species Zosterops lateralis. Next base: position 36,785,527 of record NC_139766.1, read on the forward strand.
GACACTATCTTTGACATACTTTTAGTTCTTCCTCCAAAATATATCACTGACTTTTGCAATAGGTAGTGTCTCCAGAGAACAGTTTTCTCTCATTCTGCTCTTTTTAACCTCTCAAATGCCAAGGACAGATGGTATTGGAGAACTGGTAAAACACCACTGTGAGGATGGCACTGACCTTACACCTGCAGAGGACCATGACACTATTCCTTGGGAGGACTAGAAATAGGAGTCACAGAACACATGTTATTACTTTTTAAGCAGCATCATGTTCTGGTACAGCTCCCTATATTGAACACTTACTTCCCAGAGTAATTCTACTGACATTCTAACGTGTTGAAAACCTTAGGCTTGACTAACCTAAAGGCATTCACAGAATCTTTGAATAACCTCCTGACTAACTGAAAGTGCTATATTTCTGTACTTCTTTTCCATTCTATGTGCTAACTATCACAGGTTGGTCAGGTCCTAAATAGAGCTTGAATTTAGTCCTTTTCCTCAAGAATTCAGTGAGGTTTTTTTCCCCTAGTGCACAGGATTTTTGAGGTAAATAAGAGAAGCCCTTGAAATATACTTTGAAACTCAGGTTTCAAAACACAAGAGATCATGGGCAATACCTTATTTATCATCTTTGAAATTTGATATTATATCAAGAAGTTCATCTTGTCTTCCGACTTTTGTATTGATATTTTTCATTTTTAAAATGCCCTCTCTGACAGAGGACCTGGAGTTCTGAGGTATCAAATCTTTCCTGTGGAGTGATGAATTTACCTATGCTCTGCATAGTGCAACAGGATAAAACATGTAGATGCACAATGAGGTTTTTCTGATCTACTGAAAGAGGCCTCAAATTCCTAGCAGTGAAAATGCTAGGAGCATGGAGCCATAGACTTTTAATTATCCTTCATATCTCCTGAATTTTATTTCCTATAACAAAGCACCTGGCAATACCAGACTTTTTTTTTACAGGTGGAATGCAGGCCTTTATAAGCTTTAAGAGCACTTATTGATGAAGCAAGTATACAGTCCCTTCTCTAAATTGCTGCATTTCATCATCCAGATATTTTCTTTTCTTGGCTGTTATTTCAAGAGTTTTTTCCCCCTTTCAGTTTTGTCCAGAGTGGAAATATAACCCATCTTCTGATACTTTGAAACTAAAAAGTTTCTGGTTTTTTTACTAAGCTAGAACTGTAGTTCTCAAACTATTTCAATCATTTAACTGCAGAAGTTAGCCCTGTTAGTCAGATAACCTTTGCACTCACTGCTATGTGGAGCACAGTGGAAAGATAGAGTTATTATTGCTGAAGAGGTTTTCAGAAAGCTGCAGTCCACAGAAATTCTCTGACAACCTACTGGAAAAGAAAAGCAACAATTTAAGTCATGTTTTTTAGATTAAGTCAGGTACCTTGTTTACCCCATTTCATTATTTGCAACAAACAGTTTGCTTCCAAAACTAGGTCTATTGAAATCTTACAGTGAAAGAGTTGTTTGGGTTACATACTTTGAAGTATGAGAATTAATATCAAAAAGGAAACTATTCTGTGTTCACAGACTATTTGCTATGATGATGTTCCTCTACATAATGAGGCAAACACTGATGCATAATTAGGCATCTTCTAACATCACTGTGAGCTATTAATCAAACAAGAACACCATGTTTTATCATGGATATAGGAACTGCTTCTCACTTTTTATTTAAAACAAGAAAAAGAATAAATAAATGAGCTGCTACATAAATCAAGTTTTGGAAAGGGAGACATTGAGGTCTTTCTTTTCTTTGTTATGCTTTTCTCCCTTTGTTTTAAACATTGAATCAACCTGTCTTTTCCTATCTCTCCCAGTTGTCACAACTGTTCTGCAGTATCACTAATGCTCTTCACATTCTCTTTAGTGTGGCAGGTTGCCTCATTAAGGGTAAGGAAAAGACATATTGAATATTAAATGAACATCTAAGACCTAAAGTTTAATTAAATAAATAAATAAATAAATATTCTATTGAATATTAACCCGCAGATCCAAGCTCCAGGCAGCATTCACACAATAACAAAGGGATTAGGCTCAGACTACGCCCATGCATTTCTATACATCTTATTTTGAATACTCCTCCACCACTTTTCCTCACCCAAACAGCTGTCTGTCTTGTAGCATCAAAAGACAGAGGATACAACCCAATATTTTTTATTTTACATGGCAACAAAATTTATGGCAATAAAGTCACCTGTGGGTACGAGGAATAAGGATGGCATGGACTGTTCTCAAATCTCCCTGGAAAACTAAGGCTTAGGCTTATTTCATCTTCCTATAGACAGCCACATGAACAAGATTCAAACACAAGGCTTGTTACATCTGGCTATATATTTTACTTGTATAAACACAGTATTGTCCCAGTGATCCTTTCAAATCTTTCATAAGTAAAGGATTAATGGACTAGCCAGTGTCAAGTGAGAAATAAATCACTGCCACGGACATGTCTTCTTGCTCTTAGAAAGTGTAAAGCTATTTCAAAACTGAAATGGTTATATCTGCTTTACAGCATTTTACAGATCCTTAAAGATGGACAAAATGCTGTAATTCTGAACACAATTTTCGCACCTTTACTAATGTCAAAACTGCAGATAATGGATTTAAGAGAAGACATAACCTTTTTATTTCATATTTCCTCGATATTTCCTTGACATATAAAAATTATAATTTAGATTTACAACAGAAATGCCTGAATTTAAGAAATACCTAGAAAAACAAAAGATTGTATAATTTTCATTTAAAGAACTTTTTCCTGAGCATTCAGTAGACTGTCAATATCTTGACTGATCCAAGAAGATCCACTGGTCCTGACCAGGACTATATGAATCTTCCCCTCACGACCACCTTTTCAATTAACTGGAAGTGTGGTTCACACACAGTGTGTCACTTACACTTCTCCTCAGTTCTGTGCTTTATTTTTAAAATAAAGGTGTAACAAAAGGTGTGGGAAAGTGTACTGCCATTCCCTGCAAACTTTATTTGTTTTAATCTGTGTGTCCTCTGCACTTTGCACAGTTGAAAACCAGCCATGTGAAGATTTACTGTGGTAAGCATGCTAAGTGCAATGCAAAAATAAATCAGGGCAGAAAATACTCTCCCTGGAAAAAACTTTTTATTGTGTGAGTCACATTTCAGGAGATGTACTGTGCTACCCACAGATAACCTCCTCCAGCTACTCAGAATTACACAAGCAGCAGTATCTTTCCAAATACCAACTTACTCATCTCCATGGCAGCTCCAGCAAGGGCTTTCCTGGGAAAAACACACACATTTTTACATTTAGCTGTAGCTTGATCTGTTGCTAGGTTTTTCCCATGGAAATGTCACAATCACATTTCTGTTTTTTTTTTTTTTTTTTGTTTTTTTTTTTTTTTTTTTTTTTTTTTGTTTTTTTTTTTTTGTTTTGTTTTTTTGTTTTGTTTTTTTTTTTTTTTTTCCAAGTTTTGTTTAATTTTTTTATAACTTATTGCCTAAGGTTTGTTTCTTTTCTGCTTCTTGTGAGGGCATAGTTAGGCTCAAGTAGAACAATGGAATAGGTATAGGCAAAAGCACAGACAAACAAACAGAGAAACTGCCACCCAAGTTTGACCCAAGTACCAGTTTTGTAACTGTTCTCATGCAGTGAAATTTTAAGAAATTATTGAAATATTGAAAAAAACCGAAATTTGACTAAATTTTCTGATTACCTAAGACATTCCCAGATCTATTTATCACCATCTGGAGTGGTAGATGATATCAGAATGTTAACTCTGACAGCACTTATACACCAAGAAATGTGTTTAGCCTAATTTTAAAGCTACCTGAGAGCTGGAGCTCTGAATTCTTTCTAGAGTAATGTTTCTGTGTTCATATTTCCTTGGAAGCAGCTGAAAGGAAGTAAGAGCAGAAAGAACAGAAAAATAACAGGGGAGTTAATAAAACTTACAATGGGCAGAGCTGAATACAGGAACACTATAAACCCCCCAAACAGCAGATAGCACATAAGTAAAAGGTTAAATAAAAATAACTACCAAGATTCTGATATGGATATGACTTCTATTCATACCAGACTATCATTCTCCTGTAGGGTTGGGCTTTTAGTTCTATCATAAAGAGCACACTGTATTTTAGCAATACATCTTGTAATTTGGTTCACTTTGCATCGCGGAGCCAAAGGGGAAATACTTAAAACTCAGACAAAAGAATCCAATTTCCAAAAGAACTGCTGGAGATGTTCAGAAGAAGGATACAACATGCTACCTGGTTTCTTTCACTGACACAAGTTCAGGTTGCCACAAGGAAATTCACTTTAGGATAAGAGACTCCCTTAACAGGAAATTTCCCTCGGCATGAATGTGATGTGTTTCATTTATTAAGATTACCAGACAACTCTTTTAAAGCATGAGTTTTACACAAGTGAAAATTTCAGTTCCAAGGGAATCAGGGGTTGAAAGACTCTTTATCTTGTAGTTCTGTGGACCACTCAGTGAGGCATGGCCAAGCACTAGCAATAGACCTCAGTTTTTATAAAAAAAATTAAACCCATCAGGACATGGAACTTGTACTCTGTCTTGAACTTATTCTATCTTGATTTGCTGTAGCTGTTGAAATACATAAAGAACATAGACCTGCAACTTGCTTAAAAAGCTGATGATTATTGTCCAGCTTGCCCTAGTTGTAATACCACAATTACTGGTGGAAAACTGGCTGCTGCTCATTCTCTGTTTCTAAGCTTTAGTAACACTATCTGGTTTTTTTGTTGTTGTTGCATTTTGTTTAGCTGCGTGTAGTTGCATGGTTCTCTCCCTAAAAGGAAGCTATAGCATCTACAGGGAAGGATTAAAGAACCCAAGTAATCAGCCCTGAGAGAAAGAAACCCTCATCTGCTACTTCGTATCCTGATGGCAAAACCTCAGCTCAGTGGAGCAACACATAAGGAGGTTGAGCATATCACCAGAGAAAAGGGGAGATAATAAGATGCTGGCTTAAAACTACTTTAGTAGCATCATTAATAACAACAAGGAATAATTAGATAATTTACATAAGTGTAAATACAATTTAAATTCCACTAAGTTAACTGACTGTGATATCTTGATTAGGCAATTAAAAGTGTTAGATCAACAGTAGATTTTAATTCTTGGATACAAATATGTGCTCTTTTGTTTACCAAAATTGTATATAAATTGTATATTTAACAGCACACTTACGCCATGCTTTTGGAAGGATCTTACAGAATGTGAGAATATCAAAAAAACTTCAGTTTCCTTTGAACATGTCCCAGAAACTTTTCATAATATCATGTTTCAATAACCATACTGTGTGTTCAGTTTAGCAACTACTCCAGCAAAACTCTGCAGAATACCTTGAAAGCGGCTAAGTCAGCAAGGCCAGTATTTCATCTATTCATCAATGTCAATATCGTTTATACTTTTAAGGCCCTTTGCAGCCTCCAAACACCAGAGCTATCTGTTTCATCAGACACCAGTTTACCATGGGACTTAGGGCTTGTTAATGTAATGATTCAGTATCTGCCATAAGACTGAGGAAACTTTACACACACAGGCAATTGCTTTATACATTTATCAAGTTTATGAAAATGTACTTTGTTTTAAGCCAAGATCTTCTGAAAAGGACTTTCATATAACATAGATAATTTGTGAACTATACAGGGAAAACTTCAGCATATAAAGAAGAACAGGAGGTAGATATAAAAATATAAAGCCATCTCCATATTTGATGGCTCAGATGAGCTTCACTACAGCTCAGCCAGCCAGGTCCAAACTCTCTGACAGCTGATGTTCACCAGAGCTACAAAGGCACTGTGGGACCCCAGTTGAGTCCCTGTCTCATTTCACTTTTCTTGGATCTCATTTTTGGGGAATGTGAAGGGCTCAAGGTTACTGCCAAGAGGAGCCTTATGATTTCCTGGTGAAGTAGGGAAATTTTTGACTCCAATGAGCCAGTGTAGCCTAAGGACTGCACAAAGTCTTTAAGACATTGCCCCCAAGCAGCAATAAAGACATTCTACCCATGTGTACACACATGAGGATAAGAGGTGACAGCAGATGGGAAATTCACTCTCTGTGAAGCTCCTGTCTCACTCTGGTGCCTGGAGAGACAACAAAAGTGAACAAATTACCATCTCAGGTGGCTAAAGCAGAGAACAAATACTTCAACTCAAACTTAGGGCTATTTATTTGGTAGGAGCCAATTTAACAGCATGACTGAGTTTTTCTAAGCATTTTTGTTCACTTTGGAGTTTTTACCAAATTAATTGTTAGGCTACAGAAATTTTCATTTCTTTTTTCAGTGAAGCTGATTTGCTTGTTTTTCACAAACTTCACCTATGTTTTGAACATATCTGTAGAGAATAACTGGAATTCTGAATCCATTGTATGCTTCTAATTAATTTAGTCTTGTTTTTTTCTATAGGTTTCACATTTCTTCATAGTCTCTCTTCCTGAGCAAAAATGGATTGATTGCAAAAAAAATTGAGAGGAATTTTAAAGTCAGTTAAATAGTATTCACACATTGTCATACACGCTACATTATTGCCATTATAACTATGTTTACATGAAATTAAAGAATAAAATTAGACTGCGGGCGCTGTTTTAGGGAAGACGACAGACAACACTTGTTATTTTTCATTATTATAAGCTAAAATTAATTTCCTTTCCATGTTTCTGAGTGAAAAGGTGATTGCCTCAGTAAAAATGGAAACTGGTTACTATCTGTAACTTTGTGAAACACTTAGTTATTCAGCACTAGAATGACATTATGTATTTCGTGTCATGTATGACTTACTAAAGTGCCTAAACTAAAAAGACTCACTCGGACTTCATTCTTTCCCTTTTAATATTTTATAGCACTGCCACATGCACTTTTAAATACCCAATTAATTTTAATGAACATTCTGATTTTTTTCTGAAAACAAACACAAGGTGAATATATGTAGTTCTAAAAACAGTTACCTTGCACTGAATTTCTCCTGGAAAACTTCACCTAATATAGCAAAGCACAAATAGTCATCTGATTCACAGTATCCTTTCTCTCAGATTTTTCTGTCATCAGTCATGAAAATTATGTATAAAGAATGATTTCTTCATTTGTCTTCTTTCTGTTGCACGTCCCAGTTTGAAACAACACAGCATATAACCAATCATAAATACATGTGTCTAGGCTTTGGACTTTTTTCAATTTTTTTTTTTTTCAGCATCACTGATCTGTATTTCCTCTTTTTTTACGTCATTTAAATGACTTGCCTTCTACTTGGTTGCTGCAATTTCCCCTGTAATTGCCACAGGAATACCCACTCTTGAATCCAACCTTTGTGCAGGACAATCTACAGCTGGAAAACTGTGACTGTGATCTGTTTCCACAGATCAATGCTTACAGGAAACACGGAATGCCCTGTGGCAGCAATTAAATTACTGCCTTTTAGGACTGAAAATTTTCTCCCCAAGTATAATCTAGATCCTGTAAATGTTCCTGCTGAGGGAAAACTGCAAAGACTGCTTTCAAAAAGACCTCACTGAAAGATTCATGCTCTTTTTACTTTGCACAATTCATCCGTGCAAGGATAAGTTATGAGGATACGCTTTAGGAACAATTCCTCACATTAAAACCTTCAGACAGCTATGAATTGCACACATTAGGCAGGAAGATTTTTCTACATAATGTAAAATTTTCACAGTTCAGCCACATGTTGCAGAGCACTAGGAAAAGAGCTGCCATTTATTTAATCTCTAAAGATCCCTCTGCCTCTTTATCTGAAGTGAGGGGAATTAATGGTAGTCAGTCAGGTGCTTTTAGAAAAGTTTCATTGCTTACATTTTTAAGTCCTCATTAAAAAAATATGGCTAAACTAAATGCAGAGAATCCTTTAACAAGCAATAGCCATGTCAGATAAACTAATTGTTAAGTAATGGCCAGAATCCCAAAGCTCTTCAAGCACTCTTTTGAGCAGGCCTTGGTAACAATGAGAGGTAAGTATTTAAATACTTTTAAAACTCTCAATAATAACAAAAAAAAAAAAAAAAAAAAAAAAAAAAAAGCATAAGAGGTAAAAATATTCCGACTTCACTTCATGCTATTTTTCTTCAGCAAATTCATTTGTAAAAGCTACCTAAAAATGGAGTTGTATATAATTAGCAAGCAGTATTTATCACTGTACAATGGCTTAAAATCAGTGCATGAGTACTGACTAATCAAAGCACTCAGGTAAGGAGAAAACTGGTGAGCAAACAGAGAAGTTTGAGTATTGCTATTGATGTGATTGCATTATGACATTCCAAATAATCTATGCTTTAGAATTATCTACCTTTATAATTAAAACATTTTGGTCATTGGTAGTTACTAAAAATCTCATGTTCCTTCACATGCAAACTGTTTTGTAGGTTTTTTTAAACTACTTTGTAGGTAACAAGTAGAAATAAATTTTGCACATCCACAGCTTCAGGCAGATGAAGACTGTGAGGATATATTACAATCAGAAACGTTCAGCATGTTCAGAAAAGGCTTTGCAATTTTTCAAGTAAGTTTGCAAATATTACTGGATAATACAATCCATTAATGCTAACAACATGGAAGCAGTTCATTGCTGGCAAAAAATACAAGAAGAGAAGTGATCCATGATCTTCAAAGATCTTGAAAGAAGAATGTTAATCTGCACATTCTAAGCAAAATCTTAGATGCTTTTCATTAGAAGTGATAATTATCACTTCATGACTCATGACATTCAGAATTTATCATCAGCTTCCAAGCTAGCTGCATGTGTTATTGAGATTATTATCACTCTGACTGACACTGTGGAAATCTTTCTCTGGAACTGTTTGCAGACTGTTAAGATACCAGCCGGTTAAGTCTATTTTGTTGGCACTTATTCAGTGGCAAAAACAAGGGGAAAGAGGTAGAAAATTAACAGAAATATTTCCTTTTTCTCTGGCTGTCCATAACCAAGTTCTGGTAACAAAAACTATTCAGCAAGTTTTGAAACAAATTTCAACAAAATGGTACATAGCTGCATTTTATATGCCACAGAAAAAAAAAAATTAACAGCCTCTGATATTTAAAGTGCAGGACTAAACATTTTACCCCTCCTTTAACACACCTTACTGTTTAAATAAAATTACATCTACACATTGAAGAAATTCTTCACTCAGGAGCAAGTGTATTGTAAGCAAAGTTGTCTCAGCATCTGCACAAATTAACAATCTAATCCAACAGCTTTAACTCTGACAAAATTCCTATTGATGCACCTAATGAGTACAAGGCAATTGAAGTAGCAAAATGACTTTTTGTCATTAGGCACTATTAGACTTGAAAAAACATTAAGTTCTTCTGGCCAATTTAGCCTTAGTAGAGTAATTACCATGTTATGTCAGCATTTGTGGCTCACTGATACTCAGGTTGATGAAAATCAGGTTGTGTGGAGGATGGCTCCAATTCTGGTCTATCCTACTCTCTTCCCTATTTTGAACCACCCTTCTATAGCCCCCACAGGTGGAAACCAGAGCTCAGAGAGCAGTAGCTGCATGACCAGGCAGTGAATCAGGATAAAGTCAGCCATGCACTCCTATCTTTACTAATCATGGGATGCCTGAAACTCTGAAATTTATTTGATCCTCGCTGGCTGAATATAAGATCATACCAAGTCTAGCAGATGAAACTAGTTTTAACTAATAAAAATTCCAGTGGTTATTATTTCTGAACATTGGTCCTCTTGCATTTCTCATGTTGGGAAAAACAAGTAAACGAAGTTTGAACTGGACTAAGCCCAATGAACAGAGAATCTGTTTCCCTCTATGACAGTTTAGATTGGTTTTCCAAATTACTGACCTGTATTGATGAAAAGTTGTGAGGCTAATGACTTGAGACAAAACCTTCACCATCATATTACGCCTTATGCATTAGAAAGTGAATTTGGAAAAAAGAATCAGAATAAGGAAAAAAAAAAGTGAAATAAGAATAAATCTAGGCACTGATAGAGTGCATATAAAAGGGATTTAAAATAGGGGCCTTACTTACCCATTAAAAATTCAACCATGATGCAGCTATTTAAGCACTGATACGATAAGTACTTAGTCATTGTGGGCCCAAATACTGACTTATCTACAGATTTGATTGTGCAAAACCTTCTTTGCTATTCAAGGCTCTTTTGGGTTTGATTTGTAGCTTACTTCAGCCCAAGTCTGCTAAGTCTTCTACAGAGACCCTCTTTTATTCTCCTCCTCCTGCCTATATATTTAGTCCCATAATGAAATATTTCCCAGTCCACATTTGCAGAATTAGACAACTTTGTGGACTGAACAAATGGAGTTCATAATTTCAGTCATGATATGAATCTGAAAGGGGAAGACTTAGACCCTACACAATAGAGATCTATGATGTTTGAGCTGGATATAGGAAAAGAAAATCTGATAATGATGACAATACAGATGGTAATTGTAATACTGTTATTTATAATTTCAGAGAATACTACATTTATCCCAGCAGCAATCTTTTGCATGGAGTTAAAATGCCCAAACCACACATCCTTCAAAGTTTGAAAAATGTATTAAATAGCTTGTATGCATCATGCATGGCATACACAAAATTGGAAATGTGTGACCTAGAAGTTTCAGCAGCATGCTAACTTGAGATTCACAGAAAGTTTGGTGGTTTTCTCCTGCTAATTTAAACCTTTACACTTCACATTTATCATCATTTTTGCACTCTGTACTGTACATATCATACAATTATCTACACACTTATTTCCATACTAGAACATCACAATTTATGTCCAACTACACCTAACAATGACTTATTAGGGAGGAATAAAATGTTTGCTTACAAGAAAGACAAGATTACAATTTATGTCCAACTACAGCTAACAATGACTTATTAGGGATGAATAAAATGTTTGCTTACAAGAAAGACAGAATACATGAAACATCTTCCATTACCACAATACTTGCAAAATCTGGTGTGATCTTGCAGGCTCATCTATGTTGAGACAACTGTGAAAAGACTTAATGCTGCAGATATTTATGTTCCATCTTTGCTTTGGTAATCTGGATAGTCTCTGGTAAATGGAACCTAATTTTTTTAAAATTTAAAATGTTTTTTATAAGCTTACAGTGATAAGACTAAGAAAAACAAAAATCAAACTCAATGTTAAGCTTTCAGAGATATTCTTTAAACATTCTTACTCAAGTTAGCTGAAGAATTTCATAGTCTACTGCTAAATGATCAGAGAACAGGCCAATGGCCATTTGAGTCATATATTGATTGAATGTTATTGAGAAATCAATTTTGAGAAGCTCTTTCAGTATATTTATACAAGAATAGGGAAGTTGAAGTATGTAGAACATGCAATGTCAGGAACTATTAATGCTATTCCAAAATAACAGATATCCAGGTTAATGTCTAATTTATGAGAAGATGACTCCTGAGAAGATGAGAGAAAGTTTCACCAAGTTCCTATCAACCATGATTTTATGCTAAGGCAGGAGTCCAGAAATATGACATTTGAAATATGAAATATGACATGACAAATATGAAAAAGGGCACAAGATAAAACCCAGAAACAAGAAAGAGGAAAAAAAATTATTAAACCTGTTGTTGCTGGTAGTTTACTTTCTTTTCTCTCTCTTTGTGTAAATGCTTTTAAGTGGTACATAGGTCATTTAGTTACCTAATGTCACTCATGGCAAGAAAGTCTGATGCTTAGGAAAATTATGTTTCCGTGAGAATTTCAAACATCAGTGTAATGTACCTGCAAAAGCCAATGAGCACAGGGGAAACAGAGGTTTGCAGTAGAGATCAGATCTTTCACTAAAGTAGGTGATATGAAAAATGTGGCCTTTTTTCAATTAGGTCATGAGGTCTAACAGAAGATGTTACATAAATAAAATACATATTAAGAAAATGTAATCTCACTTTAAGGAAGTGAGCGGGATGAATTCAAGTCAGCAGTCTATAATTTGAAGTGATATATGTCCAAGACAATTAGCAACACATACTTGCAAAAAAACCCCTCTTAGGTTTTAAAGATATCAAAACAGTATATTTTTAATTTCTTAGGTAACATAGTCCTGAAGTGACCTGTAGAAGATGACTCATGATTTAAACAATGTAATCCTTTCCTTACACTTTGAAAAAATAGAAAAAACAATGAAGAGAAATTCAATGCTTGCTAAATCAAAATAGCTCAAACATTTATAGACATGAAAGACTTTGCATGACTATTGCTGTGAATAATTTAAGCAGCACACAGAAATTTCAAGGATTGAATACGGACCTATTAAATTAAATTATCTTTTGTTACCCAAGTTAGCAAGGGAAGTTCCATCCTTGAGTGAGATATAATAAACAGAAACAGAAATACGCAGAAGAAAAACAGTCTTTGAACAGATTGCGGGTGATCCACGTTTATGGGCAATCAGCTATAGACATTGGGCTAGCAATACTTTACAGACAAAATAAATACAATGCAAATTTGTTTCAAGGATGGTCGTAAACCACACAATGAAGACGAAGAACACAATTACTACAAACACAGCCAGCTCCCAAGAAGGAACTCTCTTGTAGTTACAAAAATATCAATGCCCCTTTTTCATACCTTCATACCATCTAAGCTTTCTCTGCACTTGTCATTATAACAGCATTTCACACTTATTCCACCTCCCAACTGATTGGAAATAAAAGAAATTCAGAATCCTGCTATATAAACCATGTCTGATATGAACGTTTACACGCATTACAAGCTACTGAAATCACTACTTAATCACAGCATGTTTTAAAGAAACAAGACAAAGTACAAGGAAATGGGCATAATTTTAAAAAAAGAGAAAAAAAATGAGAGAGAGAGAAAGACAAGTTTGCCTCGAAGCTTAGAGTAATTGGATGTTATCAAACGTACTTAAAATGCAAATTGATTTGAAAAACAAACAAGAAGGTGGCTTTTGGGATTACCTTTGAATACTTAAGATTTACTCATGTGTGAAACTTTGAGTTTTAGTCCCCCAGCAATGGACCTCATAGAAAACATGAAGTTTCAACAATTTAGTACAAGAATCATAATGTTCTGAAATTAAGGATTTTTTTATAAATCTGCAAAATTATGAAAATTCAATCATAACTCAATTCTTGGTAGAGGCAGGAAGCCCTGGAATAACGATTATAATGCCTATTCTACAAAAATGAATGTCTTTGCTTCAGTAGCACTAGTTTCTCTATAATAACTATTTTTCACTGACCTTTAGGAAAGAGTAAACATTTAGAGCTTTTACTGCAGGCATTAACAATTTGGACTTCTCAGAAATGCTGAAGGAACTCAGCAGCTTTGAAATGTTTTGCCTTTTACAGAAAGACAGTTAACATTCAAGATCAATACTACCTACACTTTGCTGTCATAACTAAGGCAGAGTCTCTTGAAAGACAATAAGCTAAAGTTTGCTTTGGTTCCTAGTGAATTTTTGTACTAGGAATAATTTTTTTATGATTACTAGAAATAAAATGGAAATAAATAATATTATTTAAAATAGCATCATAAATAACTACAATTCAAAAGTGAACTGTTCCTAATCCCCCAAAAATGTATATTCAGATTTCTAGCATAATTCAGCACATGCTTTATTAGTCAACAGCATTTAGAAAGAGTGAATGCTGCTCTCAAACTACTGACTGTTCATTAGAAGCACGTATTATTAGAATACCTTGGGAAGCTCAGGGAGGGCCCTGCTGCTCTCTGCCACAAGGAGGTTGCAATGAGGTGAAGGTCTCCTCTGCAATGTCTCAAGAGAAAGGACAAGAGGAAATGGCCTTAAGTTGCACCAGGGGCAGTTCAGATTAGATATTAGAAAAAAAAGTGTTCACTGAAACAGGGGTTTAGCATTGGAATAAGCTGCTTGGGAGATGGTGGAATCGCTGTCTCTGGAGGTGTTCGAGAGGTGTCTGGCATTTGAGGATATGGTTTAGGAGCAGTTTTGGTGGTGCTGGGTTGGTGGTTGGCCTTAATTATCTTGAAGACATCTTCCAACTTTGGTGATTCTTTAATTCTGAGGCTACTGAAACAACTTGAAATTATGTTACGCTAAGCTACTTTGGGATGAGTAGCAACAGCAAGTGATTTAGACATACTTCCAGCCCAAGAAGAAGTGCACGTGCTGAAAATGACCTCCAGCCCAGTCATTTATAATGGAAAAACTCACCAATAACATCCACTACAAGCTTTTCATAATGCTATATTTAAGTGGGGGAAATTGTCTGAAACTGTCAAAACTCAGCTGAAGTCATTTTCCCGAGGTCAACAGCAAACCTTCTACAACTCAAGACAAAGATTTCTACCTCCTTTATTCACATTTCAGATCGTTTACACAAACATACTCTGCAATAATTCTTGTGAGTCAAGGGGGTATATGCTCTACCCTTGGTCATTCCACTAAGTAGAGAAGTCAGTATTACAGTCCAGAAATTGATTTTGTCTTGTAAGGCCAAGGCCATAAAAAAATGCACACATAAACTCATATATGTAATAGGCTAGTACTATTCTAAAAAAGTATTACTCTTATGTAAATGTTTTATTGTGTTGAAATTAGTACCACCTGCTCTAGTCTGTTATTGAAGCACTGTCCTGGGTTCATCTTAACAAAACTGCTGCTGAGGTCCAACAGTACATTTTTGAGCTTTTCACTGATTTGTAAAAAACCTCTCCCGTCATACAAATAAAGAAGCAGAAAAATCTATTTATACAAAGCTGTATTATTTAAACTGCTGTGCCCACTCTGTATGCAGCATGAGGGACCCAAGGACAAATAAAGGTGGTTTCACAGTAAATGCATGTTCTCATGATATAGAAAGTTACATATATGCACTTGCTCTATCATGCCCTCTGGACCTCTCTTGCCAGAACTCACACCAATTAGACAGTCTCCTGCCTAGCTGAGAGAAAATACCAGCAGAAGTTTTTACAACTGTACTTTGGACTCCCTACAAGGAAGAAAAAGCCATATATATATAACATTTAAAAGAATTTTGGCCTGAAACAAAATCCTATTTGCCACTTACTTTGCAATCTTAATGAAGAAATACAAAAATACCATTTTAAGCCAAGCGGCTTTTCCATTTCTTATTTACTGCAGATTCAAAACCTAAACACGGTGTCTTGTCAAAACTGAGCAGCAACATTAATCATGAGCTATAAATATGAATACCTGACTAAAAATTCCATTTTTTTCCTACACAACCTATTTGCAGTATTTTTGTTACTAAGCAACAAAATGAACAAAATTCTTCTATTATCCAAAACACTTGCATTATTGCCAGGGTCGCCTTAACACAACTTTATTATCTCAATTGCTTCACTTGCTGAGCATGTGGAGCAGCAGATTAGGAATAATTAGACAAGGAATGAATGAAACTCTGGTGCGGTCACATCCTGGGACACAAATGAAGTATTGATTTTGATGATTCTACTAACAGCCATTTAATATGCATAGCTGCTAAACATTTGAATTGATATGACTTCATTCTCAATATGTTGTTAAATGTATTCCGGGTTCTGGCCGAGCAAACAATGTTCAGCCTTTGTGACACTGCATAGCATTCATGGTTATTGAACACAATTAAGCAATGCAGGAAAAGTGTGAAAGTTGAAGGCAAGCACACCAGGGCAGCTTTAAGTATGTCCAGGTTTCTCAGGCAGGATGAAAGGGAAAAATGAAGTGCCTTTCCAACATGTACCCCCATCCGTGACATGCAGCATTTCTCAATATATTTTCTAGCATAAATCATGTATATTTTTTATTATTGGGGAAGAAAATAGTGTGGAAGCTGGGGAAAATCCGTGATGTCCCTATCAGAGCATTGTATAACATTATTATGTGCCAACAACCGTGTATAAAATAGTGTTCTGTGAGAGGTTAAAATTGACTTCTGCAAATGTTTCAGAAACGTTTTTGCCTTTGGTTATATTATTACAATGCAGGTAACAGAAAATAGTAAAGTTAACCTAGATTTATATTCATTTAACTCAGCGTTGAATTTTCTTCTTCAACTTCAGAGGAATTGCTTCTCAAGATTAAAAATTGGTTTTCTCAAGCAGCTTAAGAAATATTTTACAGCACATTACTCAAGGGAGAGATATAGAGGAGAAAGGGAAAAATGCTCTCTATAATTGAGAGTACAGACATTTTTATCAAAAAATCACATGAACTCAAATATTCCTGAGTTAGTAAGGGTAATGTCTGTAATTTTATGAGTTAAATAAAACAGATCAGATTTTCATACACTGTATTATAATATAAATCTAGATCAACCACAGTGCCCAAAGTCCTGCCTTCTAATAACACCTTTGAATCTAAGCCAGAAGATGCAGCAGTATAAATGAGATCATATCCCATTCTGCTGAGTGGTCAAGACCTCATTACTCATCCAAAAAACTCAAGGGCAAAACTAAGAAAAATATTGTACTGAGAATCAACAGGAGAGAGAGCCTGGTTTCATCCTCATTCTAGTGGACAGACTTCAAGACCAGCTGCTGGAAGTTAACCTGAAAGGCCTAAAAATACAGTGACTTTTTAAACTGAGATTCACTCAGAAGGTTTATGTATCTACATGGGAGACTTGGTGGGCATTTTCCTAGGCCACTCTGCAAACAGACCTTACACTATTCAGCTCCAAAACAGACAAAATTTCTGCATAACAGAATTGTGCTTCTGTGGACCACAACTGCTGTACAGCTTTTGGTTCATGTTAGATGTATCTGGCCTGCTGAAACCCAAGTGTCTCAAGCACACACCTTAAACCACTGCAGAGTTCAGAAACACCAGAACTGCTCTGCTCTTTAAGCATTATAACGAGTTCATGTATTTCTAGATGAGCATGGACTTTAGCTGCTTAACTGCCAAAAGAGGAGATGTCAGCCCACTGCATTACTGGCACACTGTGGTCTCTCTCAGGCATTATTCCTTTCAGCACAAGAAGATGCTCAGTGCACATCATGAGTGGGATTTTGGTCTGTGATAGAGGAGTGAGCTCATGGCAGTAGGGAAACTCTCCTAGGGAAACTTTCTGATATCCCATCACTGTGGATGTTTCAGACTTACTGTATGTTCTGCAACAGATTTATCAACAGTGCCAAAGTGAGGAGACATGCTCTTTCTGTCACCAACATCCTCAGAAATGGCATTGAGAAAGACTTGTTCAGGTTTGACAGTGCAGGGGATAGTGGGCTAGCTGGGGCGACAGGCAAGTCAGGGAAAGAAGCAGAAAAAAGATGCAAAGCAAGGATTTGATATGTTAGGCAATGAAGGACATGCAGGGCAGAAAGCTGAGGACAAGTCCCTCTGGTACAGGGTGACAGGATGCATGCCAGAGGTCTGTTTGTGTGTTTATCTGAAGAAGGTTTGAATGGGGCTTTTTAGAATTAGGGCAGTATCAGGTAAGATTGAGCTCAGTCACTAAAACACAGCTCGTGGTATGTGAGTCCTGCAGTGGAGAGCCAAAGCCAGCACTATTTTGGCTGGTGCACATTTCCAGTGGTGGGTGGGCAGGTGACACCAGCTCTGGCAGATCAAGCAGAATCAACTGTGGGTTCCTTTGCTGACTCTGATACCATCAGCAGTGTGAGAAGAAGGGGCTGGTGTGGTAGGAGAAGTAGTCTGACAGCAGTTTATATCCAGCATTATTTTTTGCTGGCTAAGAAAACAGCAAACAGATTTTACTAATTTTCTGTGAAATTATTTTTTAATAAGGCAAAATTCACCTATTTTTTAATAAGGCAAACTTCAGCTCATCATAATTTGAACTGAAATAACTAGTGGGAGTGAAGATGGGGATCTTCTAAACTTTCCTGTGTTGACACTGCAAAAATCCTAGGCAAAGAATTAGAATGATTTTTAGTTACACTAGGGAAACAATTGTTATCTTGGCAGGAAGACAGGAAACATTGAACCCTCCTTGTGATGTCTCCTGAGGGAGTTGCCCAACACAGAAGTGAAGGTAAGGTTGCAGTTTCCAGACAAAAATTCAGCTGCTGATAATTAGGATATATTTGAGTTATGAACTTAAGAGCAAAGAATCAGGATTTCAAAAAGAAAACAAAACCACTACCCTCTGGGTGGTGGAAAAGATCTGGGGTTTGGTTCTCCTCATTTCAAGAATAGTGAGATGATCTTCATCAGTACAAGTTTCAGACTAACACCTTGCACAGCATTAAGTCTCCTTCTCACATATAAAAATATAAACTGCTGAAAATCATAGACAACAACATATTGGCTCTAAACAAATGTCATACCTAACACCTCAGTCAAACAAATCCACTTCAGTTAGCTTTCAAAGCTGTAAACCACACTAAGCCCTAAGTTGTATTTATAGAGTGTTCAAGAAATTCACCAGACTCATGCCAAGAGACTTTTCAAAGGCAGAAATATTGGTTTATATCCATTTTGATACTGCAAGAGTAGTGTTTTTGAAAAAAAAATGCAAGTCTTTGCTTTTTATTCATTGCTTTTATGACAGTGATTTGAATATTAGAATGATTTAACTGCACAGAAATAATTCTTTAAAAGTACTTATTGAAGAAAAAAATAATTTTCATAGCATGGGCCACAATATTGCTTGAGAATGATAAACTGGATGGTAGGATTAAAAAGATATATCTATTGCTGTCAGACTAAAGAACACTGAATATATGGATACTTCTCAAATATTTCTGTGAACAACATACACATAGTTAATTGAACAAGCCACTATCATTTTAGATAACCGATGTACAAAAATATCTTTGGTCTTGATGCATGAAAATAAATATTAAGAAGAGACCCACAAAAACTCCTCTGCAAAGTAAGTGAGTGTGTCTCTGTCTAAGACTGCAGTCCATGGAATCCCCCCTAAATATTTGCAGCACCTGAGTAGCCAGTAACAGACTTTTCAAGGCTCCCAGCACTGTGCATATATCTGTGTGCATGTGTGTGAGCTGGCACACGCCATATCCAGCTACATGGCTAAAACCCACTTTTACCTGATAAAGGGTCTCTATTTCACACCCCGATGCCAATATTGCATAATAAAATATCCATTGGATAAGATTCGCAACCGATCTGGGGAATAAAAACTTCCACTTCCATAGGGAAACTACATTACATATCGCAGCTCACTACATTTCCCTTCCTCTGGCAAGTATAATGGCATCATTTTCACTTCCACATTTACCATGCTTTAAAAGAATGGTCTTGGCCTTTCCTACATTTTGCAAGAAAGTATGTAACTCCAGGAGACAGATCTGAGCAGTTCTTGCTAAAGGCATGCAAACAGGCACTTGTAGCCTGCCCAAGATATT
Source organism: Zosterops lateralis (assembly GCF_965231275.1). NCBI lineage: Eukaryota > Metazoa > Chordata > Aves > Passeriformes > Zosteropidae > Zosterops > Zosterops lateralis. The sequence goes on from NC_139766.1 coordinate 36,804,848, forward strand.
ACATAAATCCCTTAAACAGAAGTTTCCTACCAGAAGCAGAGGGCTGTATGCTGGTTCTTTAGAATGCCACTTTACAGCAGCAGTCTCTAACTGTACAGACATGCATATGCACAAACTTTGCAGTCATTAAATGCCTCAACAGAAACAGAGAAAGCACTCTCCAAGTATCTAAAAAGGATGCTGACAGTGTCATTGCATCTCCATCTATCTTAAAGAGTTTTACTGTCAGGAGGGCTAATTCAGCCATATAGCATGTTTAAAAATTATCATACTCGCCCCTGGAGAGATTATTTCTTATAACATGGAATACCTTACATTTTCATCCTCATTTAGCCCCCTCCTTCCCCAGTATATTATTTATTAATGCATTCTGCAGATATGAGCCAAAGAATCTCTACCAACTTATTTGCTGGCCTGGCTTTGTTTCAAGAAGCAATTCTGCTGAACTGCAATACAATAAATACTGTTCCATCATTCACAGCTGCCTTGGCTTTTCACAGCTAGCAAGAGTGAATAGACAAAAGCATCAGATATGTAACCACACCCAAAAAAGCAGTCTTATATTCTTACAGTGTAATCTTTTGGATTACAATGACACTTTTTTCTGAATTATTTTACATGGTACTGATTAGACTACACTGTAACAAGAAGTAACAGTACAATATCTGGTTATTCTAGTAGCCATTTGCACTTATTGGCCCATTAAGTCCACGTTTCACAGCAGTAATTAAAAGTTTGTCACGGTATTTTCAACAGTTTGAGTTGTAAACAAACAAATAATTAGCTTGGATAATGTTTCTGGTGGCCCTTTCCCCTGTTTTCCTGCTTGCTATTTAGCTAAAAAATCCGACTTTTCTGTAACTGTAAAGTTTGTGCTTTTAACAAAACTTTGAGAACACTGTGGAAGCTATCAAGTGGCAGCAACTCAGAATGTCAATATAAAGACAACAGGAAATACTGAGTCAGCTCAGGCTTAACATAACATTTTATTTTGCTAGCTGCTCACTTTGGTTCATCCTGTTCATCTGTAATAGACCACTCTAAAATGTACTTTGTGCTACTGATGCAAGACCAGCAATAGATACCAAAACAAATTAAGAAAAGATAGTTATATAGTACTGTCAAACAAATTTTCTGGACATCACTCTCTTAAAATACTCTTCCCTGATTCCTCCTGCACAATGTACAAACACAAAGCCTA